>NC_090925.1:541893844-543143844 GCF_040938575.1 Ambystoma mexicanum | reverse complement strand
AAATTCCGGTCTGAAAACAGACTTGGGGTTACTTGTGTTTTAGGCTTTCCCCTTGGCGGCCAGGTAGGTGCACCCACACATGTGAGGTACCGTTTTCATCGGAACACCTGTGGGAACGCGGGATGGTAGGCCATGTGTTGTTGGGGGCATGTTTCGATGGGTGAGCCGAGCGAAATGTGCGAAAATGCATTTTTTTTCCCACAGTTCGGACTTTGCAGGGGTGTCTGGGTCATAAATTCTAGGGCGATTTGGGCATATCATACCTCTGCGGATTCCCACTGGTGTCCTCTTTTTGGAAATGCATGGGGTTCCCTGTTTTCCCTGGTGGCTTGGACACCCGAGGCCCATATCTGTATGTTGTGCCGGTCGGCAGAGCGTCTCAAATTCCGGTCTGAAAACAGACTTGGGGTTACTTGTGTTTTGGGCTTTCCCCTTGCGACCAGGTAGTTGCACCCACACATGTGAGGTACCGTTTTCATGGGGACACATGTGGGAACGCGGGACAGTAGGCCATGTTTTCTTGGTGGCGTGTTTCGATGGATAAGCTGAGCGAAATGTGCAGAAAATGCATTTATTTCCCCACATTTCGGATTTCGCAGGGGTGTCTGGGTAATAAATTCTGGGGCGATTTGGGCATATCATACCCCTGCGGATTCCCACGGGTGTCCTCTTTTTGGAAATGCATGGGGTTCCCTGTTTTCCCTGGTGGCGTGGACACCCGAGGCCCATATCTGTATGTTGTGCCGGTCAGCAGAGCATCTCAAATTACGGTCTGAAAACAGACTTGGGGTTACTTGTGCTTTAGGCTTTCCCCTTGGCAGCCAGGTAGGTGCACCCACAGATGTGAGGTACCGTTCTCATCGGGACCCCTGTGAGAATGCAGGACGGTAGTCCATGTGTTGTTGGGGGCGTTTATTCGGTGGGTGAGCTGAGCGAAATGTGCGGAAAATGCGTTTTTTTCCCAAATTCCGGACTTTGCAGGGGTGTCTGGGTAATACATTCTGGGGAAATTTGGGCATATCATACCTCTGCAGATTCCGACGGGTGTCCTCTTTTCGGAAATGCATGGGGTTCCCTGTTTTCCATGGTGGCTTGGACACCCGAGGCCCATATCTGTATGTTGTGCCGGTCGGCAGAGCGTCTCAAATACCGGTCTGAAAACAGACTTGTGGTTACTTGTGTTTTAGGCTTTGCCCTTGGCGGACAGGTAGATGCACCCACACATGTGAGGTACTGTTTTCATTGGGACACCTGTGGGAACGCGGGACAGTAGGCCATGTGTTTTTGGGGGCGTGTTTCAATGGGTGAGCTGAGCGAAATGTGCGGAAAAAGCATTTTTTTCCCACATTTCAGAATTTGCGGGGGTGTCTGGGTAATACATTCTGGGGCAATTTGGGCATATCATACCTCTGCAGATTTCCACGGGTGTCCTCTTTTTGGAAATGCATGGGGTTCCCTGTTTTCCCTGGTGGCGTGGACACCCGAGGCCCATATCTGTATGTTGTGCCGGTCAGCAGAGCATCTCAAATTACGGTCTGAAAACAGACTTGGGGTTACTTGTGCTTTAGGCTTTCCCCTTGGCAGCCAGGTAGGTGCACCCACACATGTGAGGTACCGTTCTCATCGGGACCCCTGTGAGAATGCAGGACGGTAGGCCATGTGTTGTTGGGGGCGTGTTTCGGTGGGTGAGCCGAGCGAAATATGCAGAAAAAGCATTTTTTTCCCACATTTCAGAATTTGGGGGGGTGTCTGGGTAATAAATTCTGGGGCGATTTGGGCATATCATACCTCTGCGGATTCCCACGGGTGTCCTCTTTTCGGAAATGCATGGGGTTCCCTGTTTTCCCTGGTGGCTTGGACGCCTGAGGCCCATATCTGTATGTTGTGCCAGTTGGCAGAGCGTCTCAAATTCCGGTCTGAAAACAGACTTGGGGTTACTTGTGTTTTAGGCTTTCCCTTTGTCGGCCAGGTAGGTGCACCCACACATGTGAGGTACCGTTTTCATTGGGACACCTATGGGAACGCAGGACAGTAGGCCATGTGTTGTTGGGGGCGTGTTTCGATGGGTGAGCCGAGCGAAATGTGCGGAAAATGCATTTATTTCGCCACATTTCTAAATTTGCAGGCGTGTCTAGGACATAAATTCTAGGGCGATTTGGGCATATCATACCTCTGCGGATTTCCATGGGTGTCCTCTTTTCGGAAATGCATGGGGTTCCCTGTTTTCTCCGGTGGCTCGACAACCGAGGCCCATATCTTTATGTTGTGCTGGTCGCAGAGCGTCTCAAATTCCGGTCTGAAAACAGACTTGGGGTTACTTGTGTTTTAGGCTTCCCCCTTGGCGGCCATGTAGGTGCACCCACACATGTGAGGTACTGTTTTCATCGGGACACCTGTGGGTACGCGGGATTGTAGGCCATGTGTTGCTGGGAGCGTGTTTCGATGGGTGAACCGAGCAAAATGTATAGAAAATGCATTTTTTTCCACACATTTCGGACTTTGCGGGGGTGTCTGGATAATAAATCCTGGGGCGATTTGGGCATATCATACCTCTGTGGATTCCCACGGGTATCCTCTTTTTGGAAATGCATGGGGTTCCCTGTTTTCCCTGGTGGCTTGGACACCCGAGGCCCATATCTGTATGTTGTGCCGGTCAGCAGAGCATCTCAAATTACGGTCTGAAAACAGACTTGGGGTTACTTGTGCTTTAGGCTTTCCCCTTGGCAGCCAGGTAGGTGCACCCACACATGTGAGGTACCGTTCTCATCGGGACCCCTTTGAGAATGCAGGACGGTAGTCCATGTGTTGTTGGGGGCGTTTTTTTCAGTGGGTGAGCTGAGCGAAATGTGCGGAAAATGCGTTTTTTTCCCACATTCCGGACTTTGCAGTGGTGTCTGGGTAATACATTCTGGGGCAATTTGGGCATATCATACGTCTGCAGATTCCCACGGGTGTCCTCTTTTCGGAAATGCATGGGGTTCCCTGTTTTCCATTGTGGCTTGGACACCCGAGGCCCATATCTGAATGTTGTGCCGGTCGGCAGAGCGTCTCAAATACCGGTCTGAAAACAGACTTGTGGTTACTTGTGTTTTAGGCTTTGCCCTTGGCGGACAGGTAGATGCACCCACACATGTGAGGTACTGTTTTCATTGGGACACCTGTGGGAACGCGGGACAGTAGGCCATGTGTTGTTGGGGGCGTGTTTCGATGGGTGAGCTGAGCGAAATGTGCGGAAAATGCATTTTTTCCCCCACATTTCAGACATTGTGGGGGTGTCTGGGTAATAAATTCTGGGGCGATTTGGGCATATCATACCTCTGCGCATTCCCACGGGTGTCCTCTTTTCGGAAATGCATGGGCTTCCCTGTTTTCCCTGGTGGCTTGGACACCCGATGCCCATATCTGTATGTTGTGCCGGTCGGCAGAGCGTCTCAAATTCCGGTCTGAAAACAGACTTGGGGTTACTTGTGTTTTAGGCTTTACCCTTGGCGGCCAGGTAGTTGCACCCACACATGTGAGGTACTGTTTTCATCGGGACACCTGTGATAACGCGGGACTGTAGGCCATGTGTTGCTGGGAGCGTGTTTCGATGGGTGAGCCGAGCGAAATGTATAGAAAATGCGTTTTTTCCACACATTTCGGACTTTGCGGGGGTGTCTGGGTAATAAATCCTGGGGCGATTTGGGCATATCATACCTCTGCAGATTCCAACGGGTGTCCTCTTTTCGGAAATGCATGGGGTTCCCTGTTTTCCCTGGTGGCTTGGACACCCGAGGCCCATATCTGTATGTTGTGCCAGTCGGCAGAGCGTCTCAAATTCCGGTCTGAAAACAGACTTGGGGTTACTTGAGCTTTAGGCTTTCCCATTGGCAGCCAGGTAGGTGCACCCACACATGTGAGGTACCGTTCTCATCGGGACCCCTGTGAGAATGCAGGACGGTAGGCCATGTGTTGTTGGGGGCGTGTTTCGGTGGGTGAGCCGAGCGAAATGTGTAGAAAATGCGTTTTTTTCCCACATTCCGGACTTTGCAGTGGTGTCTGGGTAATACATTCTGGGGCAATTTGGGCATATCATACCTCTGCAGATTCCCACGGGTGTCCTCTTTTCGGAAATGCATGGGGTTCCCTGTTTTCCCTGGTGGCTTGGACACCCGAGGCCCATATCTGTATGTTGTGCCGGTCGGCAGAGCGTCTCAAATTCCGGTCTGCAAAGAGACTTGGGGTTACTTGTGTTTTAGGCTTTCCCCTTGGCGGCAGGTAGATGCACCCACGCATGTGAGGTACTGTTTTCATCGGGACACCTGTGGGAATGCGGGACAGTAGCCCATGTATTGTTGGGGGTGTGTTTCAATGGGTGAGCTGAGCGAAATATGCAGAAAAAGCATTTTTTTCCCACATTTCAGAATTTGCGGGGGTGTCTGGGTAATAATTTCTGGGGCGATTTGCGCATATCATACCTCTGTGGATTCCCACGGGTGTCCTCTTTTTGGAAATGCATGGGGTTCCCTGTTTTCCCTGGTGGCTTGGACACCCGAGGCCCATATCTGTATGTTGTGCCGGTCGGCAGAGCGTCTCAAATTCCGGTCTGCAAAGAGACTTGGGGTTACTTGTGTTTTAGGCTTTCCCCTTGGCGGCAGGTAGATGCACCCACGCATGTGAGGTACTGTTTTCATCGGGACACCTGTGGGAACGCGGGACAGTAGCCCATGTATTGTTGGGGGTGTGTTTCAATGGGTGAGCTGAGCGAAATATGCAGAAAAAGCATTTTTTTCCCACATTTCAGAATTTGCGGTGGTGTCTGGGTAATAATTTCTGGGGCGATTTGCGCATATCATACCTCTGTGGATTCCCACGGGTGTCCTCTTTTTGCAAATGCATGGGGTTCCCTGTTTTCCCTGGTGGCTTGGACACCGGAGGCCCATATCTGTATGTTTTGGCGGTCGGCAGAGCGTCTCAAATTCCGGTCTGAAAACAGACTTGGGGTTACTTGTGTTTTAGGCTTTCCCCTTGGCGGCCAGGTAGGTGCACCCACACATGTGAGGTACCGTTTTCATCGGAACACCTGTGGGAACGCGGGATGGTAGGCCATGTGTTGTTGGGGGCATGTTTCGATGGGTGAGCCGAGCGAAATGTGCGAAAATGCATTTTTTTTCCCACAGTTCGGACTTTGCAGGGGTGTCTGGGTCATAAATTCTAGGGCGATTTGGGCATATCATACCTCTGCGGATTCCCACTGGTGTCCTCTTTTTGGAAATGCATGGGGTTCCCTGTTTTCCCTGGTGGCTTGGACACCCGAGGCCCATATCTGTATGTTGTGCCGGTCGGCAGAGCGTCTCAAATTCCGGTCTGAAAACAGACTTGGGGTTACTTGTGTTTTGGGCTTTCCCCTTGCGACCAGGTAGTTGCACCCACACATGTGAGGTACCGTTTTCATGGGGACACATGTGGGAACGCGGGACAGTAGGCCATGTTTTCTTGGTGGCGTGTTTCGATGGATAAGCTGAGCGAAATGTGCAGAAAATGCATTTATTTCCCCACATTTCGGATTTCGCAGGGGTGTCTGGGTAATAAATTCTGGGGCGATTTGGGCATATCATACCCCTGCGGATTCCCACGGGTGTCCTCTTTTTGGAAATGCATGGGGTTCCCTGTTTTCCCTGGTGGCGTGGACACCCGAGGCCCATATCTGTATGTTGTGCCGGTCAGCAGAGCATCTCAAATTACGGTCTGAAAACAGACTTGGGGTTACTTGTGCTTTAGGCTTTCCCCTTGGCAGCCAGGTAGGTGCACCCACAGATGTGAGGTACCGTTCTCATCGGGACCCCTGTGAGAATGCAGGACGGTAGTCCATGTGTTGTTGGGGGCGTTTATTCGGTGGGTGAGCTGAGCGAAATGTGCGGAAAATGCGTTTTTTTCCCAAATTCCGGACTTTGCAGGGGTGTCTGGGTAATACATTCTGGGGAAATTTGGGCATATCATACCTCTGCAGATTCCGACGGGTGTCCTCTTTTCGGAAATGCATGGGGTTCCCTGTTTTCCATGGTGGCTTGGACACCCGAGGCCCATATCTGTATGTTGTGCCGGTCGGCAGAGCGTCTCAAATACCGGTCTGAAAACAGACTTGTGGTTACTTGTGTTTTAGGCTTTGCCCTTGGCGGACAGGTAGATGCACCCACACATGTGAGGTACTGTTTTCATTGGGACACCTGTGGGAACGCGGGACAGTAGGCCATGTGTTTTTGGGGGCGTGTTTCAATGGGTGAGCCGAGCGAAATGTGCGGAAAAAGCATTTTTTTCCCACATTTCAGAATTTGCGGGGGTGTCTGGGTAATACATTCTGGGGCAATTTGGGCATATCATACCTCTGCAGATTTCCACGGGTGTCCTCTTTTTGGAAATGCATGGGGTTCCCTGTTTTCCCTGGTGGCGTGGACACCCGAGGCCCATATCTGTATGTTGTGCCGGTCAGCAGAGCATCTCAAATTACGGTCTGAAAACAGACTTGGGGTTACTTGTGCTTTAGGCTTTCCCCTTGGCAGCCAGGTAGGTGCACCCACACATGTGAGGTACCGTTCTCATCGGGACCCCTGTGAGAATGCAGGACGGTAGGCCATGTGTTGTTGGGGGCGTGTTTCGGTGGGTGAGCCGAGCGAAATATGCAGAAAAAGCATTTTTTTCCCACATTTCAGAATTTGGGGGGGTGTCTGGGTAATAAATTCTGGGGCGATTTGGGCATATCATACCTCTGCGGATTCCCACGGGTGTCCTCTTTTCGGAAATGCATGGGGTTCCCTGTTTTCCCTGGTGGCTTGGACGCCTGAGGCCCATATCTGTATGTTGTGCCAGTTGGCAGAGCGTCTCAAATTCCGGTCTGAAAACAGACTTGGGGTTACTTGTGTTTTAGGCTTTCCCTTTGTCGGCCAGGTAGGTGCACCCACACATGTGAGGTACCGTTTTCATTGGGACACCTATGGGAACGCAGGACAGTAGGCCATGTGTTGTTGGGGGCGTGTTTCGATGGGTGAGCCGAGCGAAATGTGCGGAAAATGCATTTATTTCGCCACATTTCTAAATTTGCAGGCGTGTCTAGGACATAAATTCTAGGGCGATTTGGGCATATCATACCTCTGCGGATTTCCATGGGTGTCCTCTTTTCGGAAATGCATGGGGTTCCCTGTTTTCTCCGGTGGCTCGACAACCGAGGCCCATATCTTTATGTTGTGCTGGTCGCAGAGCGTCTCAAATTCCGGTCTGAAAACAGACTTGGGGTTACTTGTGTTTTAGGCTTCCCCCTTGGCGGCCATGTAGGTGCACCCACACATGTGAGGTACTGTTTTCATCGGGACACCTGTGGGTACGCGGGATTGTAGGCCATGTGTTGCTGGGAGCGTGTTTCGATGGGTGAACCGAGCAAAATGTATAGAAAATGCATTTTTTTCCACACATTTCGGACTTTGCGGGGGTGTCTGGATAATAAATCCTGGGGCGATTTGGGCATATCATACCTCTGTGGATTCCCACGGGTATCCTCTTTTTGGAAATGCATGGGGTTCCCTGTTTTCCCTGGTGGCTTGGACACCCGAGGCCCATATCTGTATGTTGTGCCGGTCAGCAGAGCATCTCAAATTACGGTCTGAAAACAGACTTGGGGTTACTTGTGCTTTAGGCTTTCCCCTTGGCAGCCAGGTAGGTGCACCCACACATGTGAGGTACCGTTCTCATCGGGACCCCTTTGAGAATGCAGGACGGTAGTCCATGTGTTGTTGGGGGCGTTTTTTTCAGTGGGTGAGCTGAGCGAAATGTGCGGAAAATGCGTTTTTTTCCCACATTCCGGACTTTGCAGTGGTGTCTGGGTAATACATTCTGGGGCAATTTGGGCATATCATACGTCTGCAGATTCCCACGGGTGTCCTCTTTTCGGAAATGCATGGGGTTCCCTGTTTTCCATTGTGGCTTGGACACCCGAGGCCCATATCTGAATGTTGTGCCGGTCGGCAGAGCGTCTCAAATACCGGTCTGAAAACAGACTTGTGGTTACTTGTGTTTTAGGCTTTGCCCTTGGCGGACAGGTAGATGCACCCACACATGTGAGGTACTGTTTTCATTGGGACACCTGTGGGAACGCGGGACAGTAGGCCATGTGTTGTTGGGGGCGTGTTTCAATGGGTGAGCTGAGCGAAATGTGCGGAAAAAGCATTTTTTTCCCACATTTCAGAATTTGCGGGGGTGTCTGGGTAATACATTCTGGGGCAATTTGGGCATATCATACCTCTGGAGATTTCCACGGGTGTCCTCTTTTTGGAAATGCATGGGGTTCCCTGTTTTCCCTGGTGGCGTGGACACCCGAGGCCCATATCTGTATGTTGTGCCGGTCAGCAGAGCATCTCAAATTACGGTCTGAAAACAGACTTGGGGTTACTTGTGCTTTAGGCTTTCCCCTTGGCAGCCAGGTAGGTGCACCCACACATGTGAGGTACCGTTCTCATCGGGACCCCTGTGAGAATGCAGGACGGTAGGCCATGTGTTGTTGGGGGCGTGTTTCGGTGGGTGAGCCGAGCGAAATGTGCAGAAAATGCGTTTTTTTCCCACATTCCGGACTTTGCAGGGGTGTCTGGGTAATACATTCTGGGGCAATTTGGGCATATCGTACCTCTGCAGATTCCCACGGGTGTCCTCTTTTCGGAAATGCATGGGGTTCCCTGTTTTCCCTGGTGGCTTGGACACCCGAGGCCCATATCTGTATGTTGTGCCGATCGGCAGAGCGTCTCAAATTCCGGTTTGAAAACAGACTTGGGGTTACTTGTGTTTTAGGCTTTCCCCTTGGCGGCCAGGTAGGTGCACCCACACATGTGAGGTACCGTTCTCATCGGGACCCCTGTGAGAATGCAGGACGGTAGGCCATGTGTTGTTGGGGGCGTGTTTTGGTGGGTGAGCCGAGCAAAATGTGCGGACAATGCGTTTTTTTCCCACATTCCGGACTTTGCGTTGGTGTCTGGGTAATATATTCTGGGGCAATTTGGGCATATCATACCTCTGCAGATTCCCACGGGTGTCCTCTTTTCGGAAATGCATGGGGTTCCCTGTTTTCCCTGGTGGCTTGGACACCCGAGGCCCATATCTCTATGTTGTGCCGGTCGGCAGAGCGTCTCAAATTCCGGTCTGAAAACATACTTGGTGTTACTTGTGTTTTAGGCTTTCCCCTTGGCGGCCAGGTAGGTGCACCCACACATGTGAGGTACCGTTTTCATCGGGACACCTTTGGGAACACAGGATCGTAGGCCATGTGTTGTTGGGGGTGTGTTTCGATGGGTGAGCCGAGCGAAATGTGCGGAAAATGCATTTTTTTCCCACAGTTCGGACTTTACGGGGGTATCTGGGTCATACATTCTAGGGCGATTTTTGGGCATATCATACCTCTGCGGATTCCCGCGGGTGTCCTCTTTTCAGAAATGCATGGGGTCCCTGTTTTCCCTGGTGGCTTGGAAACCCGAGGCTCATATCTGTATGTTGTGCCGGTCGGCAGAGCATCTCAAATTCCGGTCTGAAAACAGACTTGGGGTTATTTGTGTTTTAGGCTTTCCCCTTGGCACCAGGTAGGTGCACCCACACATGTGAGGTACGTTTTCATCAGGGTACCTTTGGGAACACGGGACAGTAGGCCATGTGTTGTTGGGGGCGTGTTTCGATGGGTGAGCTGAGCGAAATGTGCGGAAAATGCATTTTTTCCCCCACATTTCAGACATTGTGGGGGTGTCTGGGTAATAAATTCTGGGGCGATTTGGGCATATCATACCTCTGCGCATTCCCACGGGTGTCCTCTTTTCGGAAATGCATGGGGTTCCCTGTTTTCCCTGGTGGCTTGGACACCCGATGCCCATATCTGTATGTTGTGCCGGTCGGCAGAGCGTCTCAAATTCCGGTCTGAAAACAGACTTGGGGTTACTTGTGTTTTAGGCTTTACCCTTGGCGGCCAGGTAGTTGCACCCACACATGTGAGGTACTGTTTTCATCGGGACACCTGTGATAACGCGGGACTGTAGGCCATGTGTTGCTGGGAGCGTGTTTCGATGGGTGAGCCGAGCGAAATGTATAGAAAATGCGTTTTTTCCACACATTTCGGACTTTGCGGGGGTGTCTGGGTAATAAATCCTGGGGCGATTTGGGCATATCATACCTCTGCAGATTCCAACGGGTGTCCTCTTTTCGGAAATGCATGGGGTTCCCTGTTTTCCCTGGTGGCTTGGACACCCGAGGCCCATATCTGTATGTTGTGCCAGTCGGCAGAGCGTCTCAAATTCCGGTCTGAAAACAGACTTGGGGTTACTTGAGCTTTAGGCTTTCCCATTGGCAGCCAGGTAGGTGCACCCACACATGTGAGGTACCGTTCTCATCGGGACCCCTGTGAGAATGCAGGACGGTAGGCCATGTGTTGTTGGGGGCGTGTTTCGGTGGGTGAGCCGAGCGAAATGTGTAGAAAGTGCGTTTTTTTCCCACATTCCGGACTTTGCAGTGGTTTCTGGGTAATACATTCTGGGGCAATTTGGGCATATCATACCTCTGCAGATTCCCACGGGTGTCCTCTTTTCGGAAATGCATGGGGTTCCCTGTTTTCCCTGGTGGCTTGGACACCCGAGGCCCATATCTGTATGTTGTGCCGGTCGGCAGAGCGTCTCAAATTCCGGTCTGCAAAGAGACTTGGGGTTACTTGTGTTTTAGGCTTTCCCCTTGGCGGCCAGGTAGGTGCACCCACACATGTGAGGTACCGTTCTCATCGGGACCCCTGTGAGAATGCAGGACGGTAGGCCATGTGTTGTTGGGGGCGTGTTTTGGTGGGTGAGCCGAGCAAAATATGCGGACAATGCGTTTTTTTCCCACATTCCGGACTTTGCGTTGGTGTCTGGGTAATATATTCTGGGGCAATTTGGGCATATCATACTTCTGCAGATTCCCACGGGTGTCCTCTTTTCGGAAATGCATGGGGTTCCCTGTTTTCCCTGGTGGCTTGGACACCCGAGGCCCATATCTCTATGTTGTGCCGGTCGGCAGAGCGTCTCAAATTCCGGTCTGAAAACATACTTGGTGTTACTTGTGTTTTAGGCTTTCCCCTTGGCGGCCAGGTAGGTGCACCCACACATGTGAGGTACCGTTTTCATCGGGACACCTTTGGGAACACGGGATCGTAGGCCATGTGTTGTTGGGGGTGTGTTTCGATGGGTGAGCCGAGCGAAATGTGCGGAAAATGAATTTTTTTCCCACAGTTCGGACTTTACGGGGGTATCTGGGTCATACATTCTAGGGCGATTTTTGGGCATATCATACCTCTGCGGATTCCCGCGGGTGTCCTCTTTTCAGAAATGCATGGGGTCCCTGTTTTCCCTGGTGGCTTGGAAACCCGAGGCTCATATCTGTATGTTGTGCCGGTCGGCAGAGCATCTCAAATTCCGGTCTGAAAACAGACTTGGGGTTATTTGTGTTTTAGGCTTTCCCCTTGGCACCAGGTAGGTGCACCCACACATGTGAGGTACGTTTTCATCAGGGCACCTTTGGGAACACGGGACAGTAGGCCATGTGTTGTTGGGGGCGTGTTTCGATGGGTGAGCTGAGCGAAATGTGCGGAAAATGCATTTTTTCCCCCACATTTCAGACATTGTGGGGGTGTCTGGGTAATAAATTCTGGGGCGATTTGGGCATATCATACCTCTGCGCATTCCCACGGGTGTCCTCTTTTCGGAAATGCATGGGCTTCCCTGTTTTCCCTGGTGGCTTGGACACCCGATGCCCATATCTGTATGTTGTGCCGGTCGGCAGAGCGTCTCAAATTCCGGTCTGAAAACAGACTTGGGGTTACTTGTGTTTTAGGCTTTACCCTTGGCGGCCAGGTAGTTGCACCCACACATGTGAGGTACTGTTTTCATCGGGACACCTGTGATAACGCGGGACTGTAGGCCATGTGTTGCTGGGAGCGTGTTTCGATGGGTGAGCCGAGCGAAATGTATAGAAAATGCGTTTTTTCCACACATTTCGGACTTTGCGGGGGTGTCTGGGTAATAAATCCTGGGGCGATTTGGGCATATCATACCTCTGCAGATTCCAACGGGTGTCCTCTTTTCGGAAATGCATGGGGTTCCCTGTTTTCCCTGGTGGCTTGGACACCCGAGGCCCATATCTGTATGTTGTGCCAGTCGGCAGAGCGTCTCAAATTCCGGTCTGAAAACAGACTTGGGGTTACTTGAGCTTTAGGCTTTCCCATTGGCAGCCAGGTAGGTGCACCCACACATGTGAGGTACCGTTCTCATCGGGACCCCTGTGAGAATGCAGGACGGTAGGCCATGTGTTGTTGGGGGCGTGTTTCGGTGGGTGAGCCGAGCGAAATGTGTAGAAAATGCGTTTTTTTCCCACATTCCGGACTTTGCAGTGGTGTCTGGGTAATACATTCTGGGGCAATTTGGGCATATCATACCTCTGCAGATTCCCACGGGTGTCCTCTTTTCGGAAATGCATGGGGTTCCCTGTTTTCCCTGGTGGCTTGGACACCCGAGGCCCATATCTGTATGTTGTGCCGGTCGGCAGAGCGTCTCAAATTCCGGTCTGCAAAGAGACTTGGGGTTACTTGTGTTTTAGGCTTTCCCCTTGGCGGCAGGTAGATGCACCCACGCATGTGAGGTACTGTTTTCATCGGGACACCTGTGGGAATGCGGGACAGTAGCCCATGTATTGTTGGGGGTGTGTTTCAATGGGTGAGCTGAGCGAAATATGCAGAAAAAGCATTTTTTTCCCACATTTCAGAATTTGCGGGGGTGTCTGGGTAATAATTTCTGGGGCGATTTGCGCATATCATACCTCTGTGGATTCCCACGGGTGTCCTCTTTTTGGAAATGCATGGGGTTCCCTGTTTTCCCTGGTGGCTTGGACACCCGAGGCCCAATTCTGTATGTTGTGCCGGTCGGCAGAGCGTCTCAAATTCCGGTCTGCAAAGAGACTTGGGGTTACTTGTGTTTTAGGCTTTCCCCTTGGCGGCAGGTAGATGCACCCACGCATGTGAGGTACTGTTTTCATCGGGACACCTGTGGGAACGCGGGACAGTAGCCCATGTATTGTTGGGGGTGTGTTTCAATGGGTGAGCTGAGCGAAATATGCAGAAAAAGCATTTTTTTCCCACATTTCAGAATTTGCGGGGGTGTCTGGGTAATAATTTCTGGGGCGATTTGCGCATATCATACCTCTGTGGATTCCCACGGGTGTCCTCTTTTTGCAAATGCATGGGGTTCCCTGTTTTCCCTGGTGGCTTGGACACCGGAGGCCCATATCTGTATGTTTTGGCGGTCGGCAGAGCGTCTCAAATTCCGGTCTGAAAACAGACTTGGGGTTACTTGTGTTTTAGGCTTTCCCCTTGGCGGCCAGGTAGGTGCACCCACACATGTGAGGTACCGTTTTCATCGGAACACCTGTGGGAACGCGGGATGGTAGGCCATGTGTTGTTGGGGGCATGTTTCGATGGGTGAGCCGAGCGAAATGTGCGAAAATGCATTTTTTTTCCCACAGTTCGGACTTTGCAGGGGTGTCTGGGTCATAAATTCTAGGGCGATTTGGGCATATCATACCTCTGCGGATTCCCACTGGTGTCCTCTTTTTGGAAATGCATGGGGTTCCCTGTTTTCCCTGGTGGCTTGGACACCCGAGGCCCATATCTGTATGTTGTGCCGGTCGGCAGAGCGTCTCAAATTCCGGTCTGAAAACAGACTTGGGGTTACTTGTGTTTTGGGCTTTCCCCTTGCGACCAGGTAGTTGCACCCACACATGTGAGGTACCGTTTTCATGGGGACACATGTGGGAACGCGGGACAGTAGGCCATGTTTTCTTGGTGGCGTGTTTCGATGGATAAGCTGAGCGAAATGTGCAGAAAATGCATTTATTTCCCCACATTTCGGATTTCGCAGGGGTGTCTGGGTAATAAATTCTGGGGCGATTTGGGCATATCATACCCCTGCGGATTCCCACGGGTGTCCTCTTTTTGGAAATGCATGGGGTTCCCTGTTTTCCCTGGTGGCGTGGACACCCGAGGCCCATATCTGTATGTTGTGCCGGTCAGCAGAGCATCTCAAATTACGGTCTGAAAACAGACTTGGGGTTACTTGTGCTTTAGGCTTTCCCCTTGGCAGCCAGGTAGGTGCACCCACAGATGTGAGGTACCGTTCTCATCGGGACCCCTGTGAGAATGCAGGACGGTAGTCCATGTGTTGTTGGGGGCGTTTATTCGGTGGGTGAGCTGAGCGAAATGTGCGGAAAATGCGTTTTTTTCCCAAATTCCGGACTTTGCAGGGGTGTCTGGGTAATACATTCTGGGGAAATTTGGGCATATCATACCTCTGCAGATTCCGACGGGTGTCCTCTTTTCGGAAATGCATGGGGTTCCCTGTTTTCCATGGTGGCTTGGACACCCGAGGCCCATATCTGTATGTTGTGCCGGTCGGCAGAGCGTCTCAAATACCGGTCTGAAAACAGACTTGTGGTTACTTGTGTTTTAGGCTTTGCCCTTTGCGGACAGGTAGATGCACCCACACATGTGAGGTACTGTTTTCATTGGGACACCTGTGGGAACGCGGGACAGTAGGCCATGTGTTTTTGGGGGCGTGTTTCAATGGGTGAGCCGAGCGAAATGTGCGGAAAAAGCATTTTTTTCCCACATTTCAGAATTTGCGGGGGTGTCTGGGTAATACATTCTGGGGCAATTTGGGCATATCATACCTCTGCAGATTTCCACGGGTGTCCTCTTTTTGGAAATGCATGGGGTTCCCTGTTTTCCCTGGTGGCGTGGACACCCGAGGCCCATATCTGTATGTTGTGCCGGTCAGCAGAGCATCTCAAATTACGGTCTGAAAACAGACTTGGGGTTACTTGTGCTTTAGGCTTTCCCCTTGGCAGCCAGGTAGGTGCACCCACACATGTGAGGTACCGTTCTCATCGGGACCCCTGTGAGAATGCAGGACGGTAGGCCATGTGTTGTTGGGGGCGTGTTTCGGTGGGTGAGCCGAGCGAAATATGCAGAAAAAGCATTTTTTTCCCACATTTCAGAATTTGGGGGGGTGTCTGGGTAATAAATTCTGGGGCGATTTGGGCATATCATACCTCTGCGGATTCCCACGGGTGTCCTCTTTTCGGAAATGCATGGGGTTCCCTGTTTTCCCTGGTGGCTTGGACGCCTGAGGCCCATATCTGTATGTTGTGCCAGTTGGCAGAGCGTCTCAAATTCCGGTCTGAAAACAGACTTGGGGTTACTTGTGTTTTAGGCTTTCCCTTTGTCGGCCAGGTAGGTGCACCCACACATGTGAGGTACCGTTTTCATTGGGACACCTATGGGAACGCAGGACAGTAGGCCATGTGTTGTTGGGGGCGTGTTTCGATGGGTGAGCCGAGCGAAATGTGCGGAAAATGCATTTATTTCGCCACATTTCTAAATTTGCAGGCGTGTCTAGGACATAAATTCTAGGGCGATTTGGGCATATCATACCTCTGCGGATTTCCATGGGTGTCCTCTTTTCGGAAATGCATGGGGTTCCCTGTTTTCTCCGGTGGCTCGACAACCGAGGCCCATATCTTTATGTTGTGCTGGTCGCAGAGCGTCTCAAATTCCGGTCTGAAAACAGACTTGGGGTTACTTGTGTTTTAGGCTTCCCCCTTGGCGGCCATGTAGGTGCACCCACACATGTGAGGTACCGTTTTCATCGGAACACCTGTGGGAACGCGGGATGGTAGGCCATGTGTTGTTGGGGGCATGTTTCGATGGGTGAGCCGAGCGAAATGTGCGAAAATGCATTTTTTTTCCCACAGTTCGGACTTTGCAGGGGTGTCTGGGTCATAAATTCTAGGGCGATTTGGGCATATCATACCTCTGCGGATTCCCACTGGTGTCCTCTTTTTGGAAATGCATGGGGTTCCCTGTTTTCCCTGGTGGCTTGGACACCCGAGGCCCATATCTGTATGTTGTGCCGGTCGGCAGAGCGTCTCAAATTCCGGTCTGAAAACAGACTTGGGGTTACTTGTGTTTTGGGCTTTCCCCTTGCGACCAGGTAGTTGCACCCACACATGTGAGGTACCGTTTTCATGGGGACACATGTGGGAACGCGGGACAGTAGGCCATGTTTTCTTGGTGGCGTGTTTCGATGGATAAGCTGAGCGAAATGTGCAGAAAATGCATTTATTTCCCCACATTTCGGATTTCGCAGGGGTGTCTGGGTAATAAATTCTGGGGCGATTTGGGCATATCATACCCCTGCGGATTCCCACGGGTGTCCTCTTTTTGGAAATGCATGGGGTTCCCTGTTTTCCCTGGTGGCGTGGACACCCGAGGCCCATATCTGTATGTTGTGCCGGTCAGCAGAGCATCTCAAATTACGGTCTGAAAACAGACTTGGGGTTACTTGTGCTTTAGGCTTTCCCCTTGGCAGCCAGGTAGGTGCACCCACAGATGTGAGGTACCGTTCTCATCGGGACCCCTGTGAGAATGCAGGACGGTAGTCCATGTGTTGTTGGGGGCGTTTATTCGGTGGGTGAGCTGAGCGAAATGTGCGGAAAATGCGTTTTTTTCCCAAATTCCGGACTTTGCAGGGGTGTCTGGGTAATACATTCTGGGGAAATTTGGGCATATCATACCTCTGCAGATTCCGACGGGTGTCCTCTTTTCGGAAATGCATGGGGTTCCCTGTTTTCCATGGTGGCTTGGACACCCGAGGCCCATATCTGTATGTTGTGCCGGTCGGCAGAGCGTCTCAAATACCGGTCTGAAAACAGACTTGTGGTTACTTGTGTTTTAGGCTTTGCCCTTTGCGGACAGGTAGATGCACCCACACATGTGAGGTACTGTTTTCATTGGGACACCTGTGGGAACGCGGGACAGTAGGCCATGTGTTTTTGGGGGCGTGTTTCAATGGGTGAGCCGAGCGAAATGTGCGGAAAAAGCATTTTTTTCCCACATTTCAGAATTTGCGGGGGTGTCTGGGTAATACATTCTGGGGCAATTTGGGCATATCATACCTCTGCAGATTTCCACGGGTGTCCTCTTTTTGGAAATGCATGGGGTTCCCTGTTTTCCCTGGTGGCGTGGACACCCGAGGCCCATATCTGTATGTTGTGCCGGTCAGCAGAGCATCTCAAATTACGGTCTGAAAACAGACTTGGGGTTACTTGTGCTTTAGGCTTTCCCCTTGGCAGCCAGGTAGGTGCACCCACACATGTGAGGTACCGTTCTCATCGGGACCCCTGTGAGAATGCAGGACGGTAGGCCATGTGTTGTTGGGGGCGTGTTTCGGTGGGTGAGCCGAGCGAAATATGCAGAAAAAGCATTTTTTTCCCACATTTCAGAATTTGGGGGGGTGTCTGGGTAATAAATTCTGGGGCGATTTGGGCATATCATACCTCTGCGGATTCCCACGGGTGTCCTCTTTTCGGAAATGCATGGGGTTCCCTGTTTTCCCTGGTGGCTTGGACGCCTGAGGCCCATATCTGTATGTTGTGCCAGTTGGCAGAGCGTCTCAAATTCCGGTCTGAAAACAGACTTGGGGTTACTTGTGTTTTAGGCTTTCCCTTTGTCGGCCAGGTAGGTGCACCCACACATGTGAGGTACCGTTTTCATTGGGACACCTATGGGAACGCAGGACAGTAGGCCATGTGTTGTTGGGGGCGTGTTTCGATGGGTGAGCCGAGCGAAATGTGCGGAAAATGCATTTATTTCGCCACATTTCTAAATTTGCAGGCGTGTCTAGGACATAAATTCTAGGGCGATTTGGGCATATCATACCTCTGCGGATTTCCATGGGTGTCCTCTTTTCGGAAATGCATGGGGTTCCCTGTTTTCTCCGGTGGCTCGACAACCGAGGCCCATATCTTTATGTTGTGCTGGTCGCAGAGCGTCTCAAATTCCGGTCTGAAAACAGACTTGGGGTTACTTGTGTTTTAGGCTTCCCCCTTGGCGGCCATGTAGGTGCACCCACACATGTGAGGTACTGTTTTCATCGGGACACCTGTGGGTACGCGGGATTGTAGGCCATGTGTTGCTGGGAGCGTGTTTCGATGGGTGAACCGAGCAAAATGTATAGAAAATGCATTTTTTTCCACACATTTCGGACTTTGCGGGGTTGTCTGGATAATAAATCCTGGGGCGATTTGGGCATATCATACCTCTGTGGATTCCCACGGGTATCCTCTTTTTGGAAATGCATGGGGTTCCCTGTTTTCCCTGGTGGCTTGGACACCCGAGGCCCATATCTGTATGTTGTGCCGGTCAGCAGAGCATCTCAAATTACGGTCTGAAAACAGACTTGGGGTTACTTGTGCTTTAGGCTTTCCCCTTGGCAGCCAGGTAGGTGCACCCACACATGTGAGGTACCGTTCTCATCGGGACCCCTTTGAGAATGCAGGACGGTAGTCCATGTGTTGTTGCGGGTGTTTTTTTCAGTGGGTGAGCTGAGCGAAATGTGCGGAAAATGCGTTTTTTTCCCACATTCCGGACTTTGCAGTGGTGTCTGGGTAATACATTCTGGGGCAATTTGGGCATATCATACGTCTGCAGATTCCCACGGGTGTCCTCTTTTCGGAAATGCATGGGGTTCCCTGTTTTCCATTGTGGCTTGGACACCCGAGGCCCATATCTGAATGTTGTGCCGGTCGGCAGAGCGTCTCAAATACCGGTCTGAAAACAGACTTGTGGTTACTTGTGTTTTAGGCTTTGCCCTTGGCGGACAGGTAGATGCACCCACACATGTGAGGTACTGTTTTCATTGGGACACCTGTGGGAACGCGGGACAGTAGGCCATGTGTTGTTGGGGGCGTGTTTCAATGGGTGAGCTGAGCGAAATGTGCGGAAAAAGCATTTTTTTCCCACATTTCAGAATTTGCGGGGGTGTCTGGGTAATACATTCTGGGGCAATTTGGGCATATCATACCTCTGGAGATTTCCACGGGTGTCCTCTTTTTGGAAATGCATGGGGTTCCCTGTTTTCCCTGGTGGCGTGGACACCCGAGGCCCATATCTGTATGTTGTGCCGGTCAGCAGAGCATCTCAAATTACGGTCTGAAAACAGACTTGGGGTTACTTGTGCTTTAGGCTTTCCCCTTGGCAGCCAGGTAGGTGCACCCACACATGTGAGGTACCGTTCTCATCGGGACCCCTGTGAGAATGCAGGACGGTAGGCCATGTGTTGTTGGGGGCGTGTTTCGGTGGGTGAGCCGAGCGAAATGTGCAGAAAATGCGTTTTTTTCCCACATTCCGGACTTTGCAGGGGTGTCTGGGTAATACATTCTGGGGCAATTTGGGCATATCGTACCTCTGCAGATTCCCACGGGTGTCCTCTTTTCGGAAATGCATGGGGTTCCCTGTTTTCCCTGGTGGCTTGGACACCCGAGGCCCATATCTGTATGTTGTGCCGATCGGCAGAGCGTCTCAAATTCCGGTTTGAAAACAGACTTGGGGTTACTTGTGTTTTAGGCTTTCCCCTTGGCGGCCAGGTAGGTGCACCCACACATGTGAGGTACCGTTCTCATCGGGACCCCTGTGAGAATGCAGGACGGTAGGCCATGTGTTGTTGGGGGCGTGTTTTGGTGGGTGAGCCGAGCAAAATGTGCGGACAATGCGTTTTTTTCCCACATTCCGGACTTTGCGTTGGTGTCTGGGTAATATATTCTGGGGCAATTTGGGCATATCATACCTCTGCAGATTCCCACGGGTGTCCTCTTTTCGGAAATGCATGGGGTTCCCTGTTTTCCCTGGTGGCTTGGACACCCGAGGCCCATATCTCTATGTTGTGCCGGTCGGCAGAGCGTCTCTAATTCCGGTCTGAAAACATACTTGGTGTTACTTGTGTTTTAGGCTTTCCCCTTGGCGGCCAGGTAGGTGCACCCACACATGTGAGGTACCGTTTTAATCGGGACACCTTTGGGAACACAGGATCGTAGGCCATGTGTTGTTGGGGGTGTGTTTCGATGGGTGAGCCGAGCGAAATGTGCGGAAAATGCATTTTTTTCCCACAGTTCGGACTTTACGGGGGTATCTGGGTCATACATTCTAGGGCGATTTTTGGGCATATCATACCTCTGCGGATTCCCGCGGGTGTCCTCTTTTCAGAAATGCATGGGGTCCCTGTTTTCCCTGGTGGCTTGGAAACCCGAGGCTCATATCTGTATGTTGTGCCGGTCGGCAGAGCATCTCAAATTCCGGTCTGAAAACAGACTTGGGGTTATTTGTCTTTTAGGCTTTCCCCTTGGCACCAGGTAGGTGCACCCACACATGTGAGGTACGTTTTCATCAGGGTACCTTTGGGAACACGGGACAGTAGGCCATGTGTTGTTGGGGGCGTGTTTCGATGGGTGAGCTGAGCGAAATGTGCGGAAAATGCATTTTTTCCCCCACATTTCAGACATTGTGGGGGTGTCTGGGTAATAAATTCTGGGGCGATTTGGGCATATCATACCTCTGCGCATTCCCACGGGTGTCCTCTTTTCGGAAATGCATGGGGTTCCCTGTTTTCCCTGGTGGCTTGGACACCCGATGCCCATATCTGTATGTTGTGCCGGTCGGCAGAGCGTCTCAAATTCCGGTCTGAAAACAGACTTGGGGTTACTTGTGTTTTAGGCTTTACCCTTGGCGGCCAGGTAGTTGCACCCACACATGTGAGGTACTGTTTTCATCGGGACACCTGTGATAACGCGGGACTGTAGGCCATGTGTTGCTGGGAGCGTGTTTCGATGGGTGAGCCGAGCGAAATGTATAGAAAATGCGTTTTTTCCACACATTTCGGACTTTGCGGGGGTGTCTGGGTAATAAATCCTGGGGCGATTTGGGCATATCATACCTCTGCAGATTCCAACGGGTGTCCTCTTTTCGGAAATGCATGGGGTTCCCTGTTTTCCCTGGTGGCTTGGACACCCGAGGCCCATATCTGTATGTTGTGCCAGTCGGCAGAGCGTCTCAAATTCCGGTCTGAAAACAGACTTGGGGTTACTTGAGCTTTAGGCTTTCCCATTGGCAGCCAGGTAGGTGCACCCACACATGTGAGGTACCGTTCTCATCGGGACCCCTGTGAGAATGCAGGACGGTAGGCCATGTGTTGTTGGGGGCGTGTTTCGGTGGGTGAGCCGAGCGAAATGTGTAGAAAGTGCGTTTTTTTCCCACATTCCGGACTTTGCAGTGGTTTCTGGGTAATACATTCTGGGGCAATTTGGGCATATCATACCTCTGCAGATTCCCACGGGTGTCCTCTTTTCGGAAATGCATGGGGTTCCCTGTTTTCCCTGGTGGCTTGGACACCCGAGGCCCATATCTGTATGTTGTGCCGGTCGGCAGAGCGTCTCAAATTCCGGTCTGCAAAGAGACTTGGGGTTACTTGTGTTTTAGGCTTTCCCCTTGGCGGCCAGGTAGGTGCACCCACACATGTGAGGTACCGTTCTCATCGGGACCCCTGTGAGAATGCAGGACGGTAGGCCATGTGTTGTTGGGGGCGTGTTTCGGTGGGTGAGCCGAGCGAAATGTGTAGAAAATGCGTTTTTTTCCCACATTCCGGACTTTGCAGTGGTGTCTGGGTAATACATTCTGGGGCAATTTGGGCATATCATACCTCTGCAGATTCCCACGGGTGTCCTCTTTTCGGAAATGCATGGGGTTCCCTGTTTTCCCTGGTGGCTTGGACACCCGAGGCCCATATCTGTATGTTGTGCCGGTCGGCAGAGCGTCTCAAATTCCGGTCTGCAAAGAGACTTGGGGTTACTTGTGTTTTAGGCTTTCCCCTTGGCGGCAGGTAGATGCACCCACGCATGTGAGGTACTGTTTTCATCGGGACACCTGTGGGAATGCGGGACAGTAGCCCATGTATTGTTGGGGGTGTGTTTCAATGGGTGAGCTGAGCGAAATATGCAGAAAAAGCATTTTTTTCCCACATTTCAGAATTTGCGGGGGTGTCTGGGTAATAATTTCTGGGGCGATTTGCGCATATCATACCTCTGTGGATTCCCACGGGTGTCCTCTTTTTGGAAATGCATGGGGTTCCCTGTTTTCCCTGGTGGCTTGGACACCCGAGGCCCAATTCTGTATGTTGTGCCGGTCGGCAGAGCGTCTCAAATTCCGGTCTGCAAAGAGACTTGGGGTTACTTGTGTTTTAGGCTTTCCCCTTGGCGGCAGGTAGATGCACCCACGCATGTGAGGTACTGTTTTCATCGGGACACCTGTGGGAACGCGGGACAGTAGCCCATGTATTGTTGGGGGTGTGTTTCAATGGGTGAGCTGAGCGAAATATGCAGAAAAAGCATTTTTTTCCCACATTTCAGAATTTGCGGGGGTGTCTGGGTAATAATTTCTGGGGCGATTTGCGCATATCATACCTCTGTGGATTCCCACGGGTGTCCTCTTTTTGCAAATGCATGGGGTTCCCTGTTTTCCCTGGTGGCTTGGACACCGGAGGCCCATATCTGTATGTTTTGGCGGTCGGCAGAGCGTCTCAAATTCCGGTCTGAAAACAGACTTGGGGTTACTTGTGTTTTAGGCTTTCCCCTTGGCGGCCAGGTAGGTGCACCCACACATGTGAGGTACCGTTTTCATCGGAACACCTGTGGGAACGCGGGATGGTAGGCCATGTGTTGTTGGGGGCATGTTTCGATGGGTGAGCCGAGCGAAATGTGCGAAAATGCATTTTTTTTCCCACAGTTCGGACTTTGCAGGGGTGTCTGGGTCATAAATTCTAGGGCGATTTGGGCATATCATACCTCTGCGGATTCCCACTGGTGTCCTCTTTTTGGAAATGCATGGGGTTCCCTGTTTTCCCTGGTGGCTTGGACACCCGAGGCCCATATCTGTATGTTGTGCCGGTCGGCAGAGCGTCTCAAATTCCGGTCTGAAAACAGACTTGGGGTTACTTGTGTTTTGGGCTTTCCCCTTGCGACCAGGTAGTTGCACCCACACATGTGAGGTACCGTTTTCATGGGGACACATGTGGGAACGCGGGACAGTAGGCCATGTTTTCTTGGTGGCGTGTTTCGATGGATAAGCTGAGCGAAATGTGCAGAAAATGCATTTATTTCCCCACATTTCGGATTTCGCAGGGGTGTCTGGGTAATAAATTCTGGGGCGATTTGGGCATATCATACCCCTGCGGATTCCCACGGGTGTCCTCTTTTTGGAAATGCATGGGGTTCCCTGTTTTCCCTGGTGGCGTGGACACCCGAGGCCCATATCTGTATGTTGTGCCGGTCAGCAGAGCATCTCAAATTACGGTCTGAAAACAGACTTGGGGTTACTTGTGCTTTAGGCTTTCCCCTTGGCAGCCAGGTAGGTGCACCCACAGATGTGAGGTACCGTTCTCATCGGGACCCCTGTGAGAATGCAGGACGGTAGTCCATGTGTTGTTGGGGGCGTTTATTCGGTGGGTGAGCTGAGCGAAATGTGCGGAAAATGCGTTTTTTTCCCAAATTCCGGACTTTGCAGGGGTGTCTGGGTAATACATTCTGGGGAAATTTGGGCATATCATACCTCTGCAGATTCCGACGGGTGTCCTCTTTTCGGAAATGCATGGGGTTCCCTGTTTTCCATGGTGGCTTGGACACCCGAGGCCCATATCTGTATGTTGTGCCGGTCGGCAGAGCGTCTCAAATACCGGTCTGAAAACAGACTTGTGGTTACTTGTGTTTTAGGCTTTGCCCTTTGCGGACAGGTAGATGCACCCACACATGTGAGGTACTGTTTTCATTGGGACACCTGTGGGAACGCGGGACAGTAGGCCATGTGTTTTTGGGGGCGTGTTTCAATGGGTGAGCCGAGCGAAATGTGCGGAAAAAGCATTTTTTTCCCACATTTCAGAATTTGCGGGGGTGTCTGGGTAATACATTCTGGGGCAATTTGGGCATATCATACCTCTGCAGATTTCCACGGGTGTCCTCTTTTTGGAAATGCATGGGGTTCCCTGTTTTCCCTGGTGGCGTGGACACCCGAGGCCCATATCTGTATGTTGTGCCGGTCAGCAGAGCATCTCAAATTACGGTCTGAAAACAGACTTGGGGTTACTTGTGCTTTAGGCTTTCCCCTTGGCAGCCAGGTAGGTGCACCCACACATGTGAGGTACCGTTCTCATCGGGACCCCTGTGAGAATGCAGGACGGTAGGCCATGTGTTGTTGGGGGCGTGTTTCGGTGGGTGAGCCGAGCGAAATATGCAGAAAAAGCATTTTTTTCCCACATTTCAGAATTTGGGGGGGTGTCTGGGTAATAAATTCTGGGGCGATTTGGGCATATCATACCTCTGCGGATTCCCACGGGTGTCCTCTTTTCGGAAATGCATGGGGTTCCCTGTTTTCCCTGGTGGCTTGGACGCCTGAGGCCCATATCTGTATGTTGTGCCAGTTGGCAGAGCGTCTCAAATTCCGGTCTGAAAACAGACTTGGGGTTACTTGTGTTTTAGGCTTTCCCTTTGTCGGCCAGGTAGGTGCACCCACACATGTGAGGTACCGTTTTCATTGGGACACCTATGGGAACGCAGGACAGTAGGCCATGTGTTGTTGGGGGCGTGTTTCGATGGGTGAGCCGAGCGAAATGTGCGGAAAATGCATTTATTTCGCCACATTTCTAAATTTGCAGGCGTGTCTAGGACATAAATTCTAGGGCGATTTGGGCATATCATACCTCTGCGGATTTCCATGGGTGTCCTCTTTTCGGAAATGCATGGGGTTCCCTGTTTTCTCCGGTGGCTCGACAACCGAGGCCCATATCTTTATGTTGTGCTGGTCGCAGAGCGTCTCAAATTCCGGTCTGAAAACAGACTTGGGGTTACTTGTGTTTTAGGCTTCCCCCTTGGCGGCCATGTAGGTGCACCCACACATGTGAGGTACTGTTTTCATCGGGACACCTGTGGGTACGCGGGATTGTAGGCCATGTGTTGCTGGGAGCGTGTTTCGATGGGTGAACCGAGCAAAATGTATAGAAAATGCATTTTTTTCCACACATTTCGGACTTTGCGGGGTTGTCTGGATAATAAATCCTGGGGCGATTTGGGCATATCATACCTCTGTGGATTCCCACGGGTATCCTCTTTTTGGAAATGCATGGGGTTCCCTGTTTTCCCTGGTGGCTTGGACACCCGAGGCCCATATCTGTATGTTGTGCCGGTCAGCAGAGCATCTCAAATTACGGTCTGAAAACAGACTTGGGGTTACTTGTGCTTTAGGCTTTCCCCTTGGCAGCCAGGTAGGTGCACCCACACATGTGAGGTACCGTTCTCATCGGGACCCCTTTGAGAATGCAGGACGGTAGTCCATGTGTTGTTGCGGGCGTTTTTTTCAGTGGGTGAGCTGAGCGAAATGTGCGGAAAATGCGTTTTTTTCCCACATTCCGGACTTTGCAGTGGTGTCTGGGTAATACATTCTGGGGCAATTTGGGCATATCATACGTCTGCAGATTCCCACGGGTGTCCTCTTTTCGGAAATGCATGGGGTTCCCTGTTTTCCATTGTGGCTTGGACACCCGAGGCCCATATCTGAATGTTGTGCCGGTCGGCAGAGCGTCTCAAATACCGGTCTGAAAACAGACTTGTGGTTACTTGTGTTTTAGGCTTTGCCCTTGGCGGACAGGTAGATGCACCCACACATGTGAGGTACTGTTTTCATTGGGACACCTGTGGGAACGCGGGACAGTAGGCCATGTGTTGTTGGGGGCGTGTTTCAATGGGTGAGCTGAGCGAAATGTGCGGAAAAAGCATTTTTTTCCCACATTTCAGAATTTGCGGGGGTGTCTGGGTAATACATTCTGGGGCAATTTGGGCATATCATACCTCTGGAGATTTCCACGGGTGTCCTCTTTTTGGAAATGCATGGGGTTCCCTGTTTTCCCTGGTGGCGTGGACACCCGAGGCCCATATCTGTATGTTGTGCCGGTCAGCAGAGCATCTCAAATTACGGTCTGAAAACAGACTTGGGGTTACTTGTGCTTTAGGCTTTCCCCTTGGCAGCCAGGTAGGTGCACCCACACATGTGAGGTACCGTTCTCATCGGGACCCCTGTGAGAATGCAGGACGGTAGGCCATGTGTTGTTGGGGGCGTGTTTCGGTGGGTGAGCCGAGCGAAATGTGCAGAAAATGCGTTTTTTTCCCACATTCCGGACTTTGCAGGGGTGTCTGGGTAATACATTCTGGGGCAATTTGGGCATATCGTACCTCTGCAGATTCCCACGGGTGTCCTCTTTTCGGAAATGCATGGGGTTCCCTGTTTTCCCTGGTGGCTTGGACACCCGAGGCCCATATCTGTATGTTGTGCCGATCGGCAGAGCGTCTCAAATTCCGGTTTGAAAACAGACTTGGGGTTACTTGTGTTTTAGGCTTTCCCCTTGGCGGCCAGGTAGGTGCACCCACACATGTGAGGTACCGTTCTCATCGGGACCCCTGTGAGAATGCAGGACGGTAGGCCATGTGTTGTTGGGGGCGTGTTTTGGTGGGTGAGCCGAGCAAAATGTGCGGACAATGCGTTTTTTTCCCACATTCCGGACTTTGCGTTGGTGTCTGGGTAATATATTCTGGGGCAATTTGGGCATATCATACCTCTGCAGATTCCCACGGGTGTCCTCTTTTCGGAAATGCATGGGGTTCCCTGTTTTCCCTGGTGGCTTGGACACCCGAGGCCCATATCTCTATGTTGTGCCGGTCGGCAGAGCGTCTCTAATTCCGGTCTGAAAACATACTTGGTGTTACTTGTGTTTTAGGCTTTCCCCTTGGCGGCCAGGTAGGTGCACCCACACATGTGAGGTACCGTTTTAATCGGGACACCTTTGGGAACACAGGATCGTAGGCCATGTGTTGTTGGGGGTGTGTTTCGATGGGTGAGCCGAGCGAAATGTGCGGAAAATGCATTTTTTTCCCACAGTTCGGACTTTACGGGGGTATCTGGGTCATACATTCTAGGGCGATTTTTGGGCATATCATACCTCTGCGGATTCCCGCGGGTGTCCTCTTTTCAGAAATGCATGGGGTCCCTGTTTTCCCTGGTGGCTTGGAAACCCGAGGCTCATATCTGTATGTTGTGCCGGTCGGCAGAGCATCTCAAATTCCGGTCTGAAAACAGACTTGGGGTTATTTGTCTTTTAGGCTTTCCCCTTGGCACCAGGTAGGTGCACCCACACATGTGAGGTACGTTTTCATCAGGGTACCTTTGGGAACACGGGACAGTAGGCCATGTGTTGTTGGGGGCGTGTTTCGATGGGTGAGCTGAGCGAAATGTGCGGAAAATGCATTTTTTCCCCCACATTTCAGACATTGTGGGGGTGTCTGGGTAATAAATTCTGGGGCGATTTGGGCATATCATACCTCTGCGCATTCCCACGGGTGTCCTCTTTTCGGAAATGCATGGGGTTCCCTGTTTTCCCTGGTGGCTTGGACACCCGATGCCCATATCTGTATGTTGTGCCGGTCGGCAGAGCGTCTCAAATTCCGGTCTGAAAACAGACTTGGGGTTACTTGTGTTTTAGGCTTTACCCTTGGCGGCCAGGTAGTTGCACCCACACATGTGAGGTACTGTTTTCATCGGGACACCTGTGATAACGCGGGACTGTAGGCCATGTGTTGCTGGGAGCGTGTTTCGATGGGTGAGCCGAGCGAAATGTATAGAAAATGCGTTTTTTCCACACATTTCGGACTTTGCGGGGGTGTCTGGGTAATAAATCCTGGGGCGATTTGGGCATATCATACCTCTGCAGATTCCAACGGGTGTCCTCTTTTCGGAAATGCATGGGGTTCCCTGTTTTCCCTGGTGGCTTGGACACCCGAGGCCCATATCTGTATGTTGTGCCAGTCGGCAGAGCGTCTCAAATTCCGGTCTGAAAACAGACTTGGGGTTACTTGAGCTTTAGGCTTTCCCATTGGCAGCCAGGTAGGTGCACCCACACATGTGAGGTACCGTTCTCATCGGGACCCCTGTGAGAATGCAGGACGGTAGGCCATGTGTTGTTGGGGGCGTGTTTCGGTGGGTGAGCCGAGCGAAATGTGTAGAAAGTGCGTTTTTTTCCCACATTCCGGACTTTGCAGTGGTTTCTGGGTAATACATTCTGGGGCAATTTGGGCATATCATACCTCTGCAGATTCCCACGGGTGTCCTCTTTTCGGAAATGCATGGGGTTCCCTGTTTTCCCTGGTGGCTTGGACACCCGAGGCCCATATCTGTATGTTGTGCCGGTCGGCAGAGCGTCTCAAATTCCGGTCTGCAAAGAGACTTGGGGTTACTTGTGTTTTAGGCTTTCCCCTTGGCGGCCAGGTAGGTGCACCCACACATGTGAGGTACCGTTCTCATCGGGACCCCTGTGAGAATGCAGGACGGTAGGCCATGTGTTGTTGGGGGCGTGTTTTGGTGGGTGAGCCGAGCAAAATATGCGGACAATGCGTTTTTTTCCCACATTCCGGACTTTGCGTTGGTGTCTGGGTAATATATTCTGGGGCAATTTGGGCATATCATACTTCTGCAGATTCCCACGGGTGTCCTCTTTTCGGAAATGCATGGGGTTCCCTGTTTTCCCTGGTGGCTTGGACACCCGAGGCCCATATCTCTATGTTGTGCCGGTCGGCAGAGCGTCTCAAATTCCGGTCTGAAAACATACTTGGTGTTACTTGTGTTTTAGGCTTTCCCCTTGGCGGCCAGGTAGGTGCACCCACACATGTGAGGTACCGTTTTCATCGGGACACCTTTGGGAACACGGGATCGTAGGCCATGTGTTGTTGGGGGTGTGTTTCGATGGGTGAGCCGAGCGAAATGTGCGGAAAATGAATTTTTTTCCCACAGTTCGGACTTTACGGGGGTATCTGGGTCATACATTCTAGGGCGATTTTTGGGCATATCATACCTCTGCGGATTCCCGCGGGTGTCCTCTTTTCAGAAATGCATGGGGTCCCTGTTTTCCCTGGTGGCTTGGAAACCCGAGGCTCATATCTGTATGTTGTGCCGGTCGGCAGAGCATCTCAAATTCCGGTCTGAAAACAGACTTGGGGTTATTTGTGTTTTAGGCTTTCCCCTTGGCACCAGGTAGGTGCACCCACACATGTGAGGTACGTTTTCATCAGGGCACCTTTGGGAACACGGGACAGTAGGCCATGTGTTGTTGGGGGCGTGTTTCGATGGGTGAGCTGAGCGAAATGTGCGGAAAATGCATTTTTTCCCCCACATTTCAGACATTGTGGGGGTGTCTGGGTAATAAATTCTGGGGCGATTTGGGCATATCATACCTCTGCGCATTCCCACGGGTGTCCTCTTTTCGGAAATGCATGGGCTTCCCTGTTTTCCCTGGTGGCTTGGACACCCGATGCCCATATCTGTATGTTGTGCCGGTCGGCAGAGCGTCTCAAATTCCGGTCTGAAAACAGACTTGGGGTTACTTGTGTTTTAGGCTTTACCCTTGGCGGCCAGGTAGTTGCACCCACACATGTGAGGTACTGTTTTCATCGGGACACCTGTGATAACGCGGGACTGTAGGCCATGTGTTGCTGGGAGCGTGTTTCGATGGGTGAGCCGAGCGAAATGTATAGAAAATGCGTTTTTTTCACACATTTCGGACTTTGCGGGGGTGTCTGGGTAATAAATCCTGGGGCGATTTGGGCATATCATACCTCTGCAGATTCCAACGGGTGTCCTCTTTTCGGAAATGCATGGGGTTCCCTGTTTTCCCTGGTGGCTTGGACACCCGAGGCCCATATCTGTATGTTGTGCCAGTCGGCAGAGCGTCTCAAATTCCGGTCTGAAAACAGACTTGGGGTTACTTGAGCTTTAGGCTTTCCCATTGGCAGCCAGGTAGGTGCACCCACACATGTGAGGTACCGTTCTCATCGGGACCCCTGTGAGAATGCAGGACGGTAGGCCATGTGTTGTTGGGGGCGTGTTTCGGTGGGTGAGCCGAGCGAAATGTGTAGAAAATGCGTTTTTTTCCCACATTCCGGACTTTGCAGTGGTGTCTGGGTAATACATTCTGGGGCAATTTGGGCATATCATACCTCTGCAGATTCCCACGGGTGTCCTCTTTTCGGAAATGCATGGGGTTCCCTGTTTTCCCTGGTGGCTTGGACACCCGAGGCCCATATCTGTATGTTGTGCCGGTCGGCAGAGCGTCTCAAATTCCGGTCTGCAAAGAGACTTGGGGTTACTTGTGTTTTAGGCTTTCCCCTTGGCGGCAGGTAGATGCACCCACGCATGTGAGGTACTGTTTTCATCGGGACACCTGTGGGAATGCGGGACAGTAGCCCATGTATTGTTGGGGGTGTGTTTCAATGGGTGAGCTGAGCGAAATATGCAGAAAAAGCATTTTTTTCCCACATTTCAGAATTTGCGGGGGTGTCTGGGTAATAATTTCTGGGGCGATTTGCGCATATCATACCTCTGTGGATTCCCACGGGTGTCCTCTTTTTGGAAATGCATGGGGTTCCCTGTTTTCCCTGGTGGCTTGGACACCCGAGGCCCAATTCTGTATGTTGTGCCGGTCGGCAGAGCGTCTCAAATTCCGGTCTGCAAAGAGACTTGGGGTTACTTGTGTTTTAGGCTTTCCCCTTGGCGGCAGGTAGATGCACCCACGCATGTGAGGTACTGTTTTCATCGGGACACCTGTGGGAACGCGGGACAGTAGCCCATGTATTGTTGGGGGTGTGTTTCAATGGGTGAGCTGAGCGAAATATGCAGAAAAAGCATTTTTTTCCCACATTTCAGAATTTGCGGGGGTGTCTGGGTAATAATTTCTGGGGCGATTTGCGCATATCATACCTCTGTGGATTCCCACGGGTGTCCTCTTTTTGCAAATGCATGGGGTTCCCTGTTTTCCCTGGTGGCTTGGACACCGGAGGCCCATATCTGTATGTTTTGGCGGTCGGCAGAGCGTCTCAAATTCCGGTCTGAAAACAGACTTGGGGTTACTTGTGTTTTAGGCTTTCCCCTTGGCGGCCAGGTAGGTGCACCCACACATGTGAGGTACCGTTTTCATCGGAACACCTGTGGGAACGCGGGATGGTAGGCCATGTGTTGTTGGGGGCATGTTTCGATGGGTGAGCCGAGCGAAATGTGCGAAAATGCATTTTTTTTCCCACAGTTCGGACTTTGCAGGGGTGTCTGGGTCATAAATTCTAGGGCGATTTGGGCATATCATACCTCTGCGCATTCCCACGGGTGTCCTCTTTTCGGAAATGCATGGGCTTCCCTGTTTTCCCTGGTGGCTTGGACACCCGATGCCCATATCTGTATGTTGTGCCGGTCGGCAGAGCGTCTCAAATTCCGGTCTGAAAACAGACTTGGGGTTACTTGTGTTTTAGGCTTTACCCTTGGCGGCCAGGTAGTTGCACCCACACATGTGAGGTACTGTTTTCATCGGGACACCTGTGATAACGCGGGACTGTAGGCCATGTGTTGCTGGGAGCGTGTTTCGATGGGTGAGCCGAGCGAAATGTATAGAAAATGCGTTTTTTCCACACATTTCGGACTTTGCGGGGGTGTCTGGGTAATAAATCCTGGGGCGATTTGGGCATATCATACCTCTGCAGATTCCAACGGGTGTCCTTTTTTCGGAAATGCATGGGGTTCCCTGTTTTCCCTGGTGGCTTGGACACCCGAGGCCCATATCTGTACGTTGTGCCAGTCGGCAGAGCGTCTCAAATTCCGGTCTGAAAACAGACTTGGGGTTACTTGAGCTTTAGGCTTTCCCATTGGCAGCCAGGTAGGTGCACCCACACATGTGAGGTACCGTTCTCATCGGGACCCCTGTGAGAATGCAGGACGGTAGGCCATGTGTTGTTGGGGGCGTGTTTCGGTGGGTGAGCCGAGCGAAATGTGTAGAAAATGCGTTTTTTTCCCACATTCCGGACTTTGCAGTGGTGTCTGGGTAATACATTCTGGGGCAATTTGGGCATATCATACCTCTGCAGATTCCCACGGGTGTCCTCTTTTCGGAAATGCATGGGGTTCCCTGTTTTCCCTGGTGGCTTGGACACCCGAGGCCCATATCTGTATGTTGTGCCGGTCGGCAGAGCGTCTCAAATTCCGGTCTGCAAAGAGACTTGGGGTTACTTGTGTTTTAGGCTTTCCCCTTGGCGGCAGGTAGATGCACCCACGCATGTGAGGTACTGTTTTCATCGGGACACCTGTGGGAATGCGGGACAGTAGCCCATGTATTGTTGGGGGTGTGTTTCAATGGGTGAGCTGAGCGAAATATGCAGAAAAAGCATTTTTTTCCCACATTTCAGAATTTGCGGGGGTGTCTGGGTAATAATTTCTGGGGCGATTTGCGCATATCATACCTCTGTGGATTCCCACGGGTGTCCTCTTTTTGGAAATGCATGGGGTTCCCTGTTTTCCCTGGTGGCTTGGACACCCGAGGCCCATATCTGTATGTTGTGCCGGTCGGCAGAGCGTCTCAAATTCCGGTCTGCAAAGAGACTTGGGGTTACTTGTTTTTTAGGCTTTCCCCTTGGCGGCAGGTAGATGCACCCACGCATGTGAGGTACTGTTTTCATCGGGACACCTGTGGGAACGCGGGACAGTAGCCCATGTATTGTTGGGGGTGTGTTTCAATGGGTGAGCTGAGCGAAATATGCAGAAAAAGCATTTTTTTCCCACATTTCAGAATTTGCGGGGGTGTCTGGGTAATAATTTCTGGGGCGATTTGCGCATATCATACCTCTGTGGATTCCCACGGGTGTCCTCTTTTTGCAAATGCATGGGGTTCCCTGTTTTCCCTGGTGGCTTGGACACCGGAGGCCCATATCTGTATGTTTTGGCGGTCGGCAGAGCATCTCAAATTCCGGTCTGAAAACAGACTTGGGGTTACTTGTGTTTTAGGCTTTCCCCTTGGCGGCCAGGTAGGTGCACCCACACATGTGAGGTACCGTTTTCATCGGAACACCTGTGGGAACGCGGGATGGTAGGCCATGTGTTGTTGGGGGCATGTTTCGATGGGTGAGCCGAGCGAAATGTGCGAAAATGCATTTTGTTTCCCACAGTTCGGACTTTGCAGGGGTGTCTGGGTCATAAATTCTAGGGCGATTTGGGCATATCATACCTCTGCGGATTCCCACTGGTGTCCTCTTTTTGGAAATGCATGGGGTTCCCTGTTTTCCCTGGTGGCTTGGACACCCGAGGCCCATATCTGTATGTTGTGCCGGTCGGCAGAGCGTCTCAAATTCCGGTCTGAAAACAGACTTGGGGTTACTTGTGTTTTGGGCTTTCCCCTTGCGACCAGGTAGTTGCACCCACACATGTGAGGTACCGTTTTCATGGGGACACATGTGGGAACGCGGGACAGTAGGCCATGTTTTCTTGGTGGCGTGTTTCGATGGATAAGCTGAGCGAAATGTGCAGAAAATGCATTTATTTCCCCACATTTCGGATTTCGCAGGGGTGTCTGGGTAATAAATTCTGGGGCGATTTGGGCATATCATACCCCTGCGGATTCCCACGGGTGTCCTCTTTTTGGAAATGCATGGGGTTCCCTGTTTTCCCTGGTGGCGTGGACACCCGAGGCCCATATCTGTATGTTGTGCCGGTCAGCAGAGCATCTCAAATTACGGTCTGAAAACAGACTTGGGGTTACTTGTGCTTTAGGCTTTCCCCTTGGCAGCCAGGTAGGTGCACCCACAGATGTGAGGTACCGTTCTCATCGGGACCCCTGTGAGAATGCAGGACGGTAGTCCATGTGTTGTTGGGGGCGTTTATTCGGTGGGTGAGCTGAGCGAAATGTGCGGAAAATGCGTTTTTTTCCCAAATTCCGGACTTTGCAGGGGTGTCTGGGTAATACATTCTGGGGAAATTTGGGCATATCATACCTCTGCAGATTCCGACGGGTGTCCTCTTTTCGGAAATGCATGGGGTTCCCTGTTTTCCATGGTGGCTTGGACACCCGAGGCCCATATCTGTATGTTGTGCCGGTCGGCAGAGCGTCTCAAATACCGGTCTGAAAACAGACTTGTGGTTACTTGTGTTTTAGGCTTTGCCCTTGGCGGACAGGTAGATGCACCCACACATGTGAGGTACTGTTTTCATTGGGACACCTGTGGGAACGCGGGACAGTAGGCCATGTGTTTTTGGGGGCGTGTTTCAATGGGTGAGCCGAGCGAAATGTGCGGAAAAAGCATTTTTTTCCCACATTTCAGAATTTGCGGGGGTGTCTGGGTAATACATTCTGGGGCAATTTGGGCATATCATACCTCTGCAGATTTCCACGGGTGTCCTCTTTTTGGAAATGCATGGGGTTCCCTGTTTTCCCTGGTGGCGTGGACACCCGAGGCCCATATCTGTATGTTGTGCCGGTCAGCAGAGCATCTCAAATTACGGTCTGAAAACAGACTTGGGGTTACTTGTGCTTTAGGCTTTCCCCTTGGCAGCCAGGTAGGTGCACCCACACATGTGAGGTACCGTTCTCATCGGGACCCCTGTGAGAATGCAGGACGGTAGGCCATGTGTTGTTGGGGGCGTGTTTCGGTGGGTGAGCCGAGCGAAATATGCAGAAAAAGCATTTTTTTCCCACATTTCAGAATTTGCGGGGGTGTCTGGGTAATAAATTCTGGGGCGATTTGGGCATATCATACCTCTGCGGATTCCCACGGGTGTCCTCTTTTCGGAAATGCATGGGGTTCCCTGTTTTCCCTGGTGGCTTGGACGCCTGAGGCCCATATCTGTATGTTGTGCCAGTTGGCAGAGCGTCTCAAATTCCGGTCTGAAAACAGACTTGGGGTTACTTGTGTTTTAGGCTTTCCCTTTGTCGGCCAGGTAGGTGCACCCACACATGTGAGGTACCGTTTTCATTGGGACACCTATGGGAACGCAGGACAGTAGGCCATGTGTTGTTGGGGGCGTGTTTCGATGGGTGAGCCGAGCGAAATGTGCGGAAAATGCATTTCTTTCGCCACATTTCTAAATTTGCAGGCGTGTCTAGGACATAAATTCTAGGGCGATTTGGGCATATCATACCTCTGCGGATTTCCATGGGTGTCCTCTTTTCGGAAATGCATGGGGTTCCCTGTTTTCTCCGGTGGCTCGACAACCGAGGCCCATATCTTTATGTTGTGCTGGTCGCAGAGCGTCTCAAATTCCGGTCTGAAAACAGACTTGGGGTTACTTGTGTTTTAGGCTTCCCCCTTGGCGGCCATGTAGGTGCACCCACACATGTGAGGTACTGTTTTCATCGGGACACCTGTGATAACGCGGGACTGTAGGCCATGTGTTGCTGGGAGCGTGTTTCGATGGGTGAGCCGAGCGAAATGTATAGAAAATGCGTTTTTTCCACACATTTCGGACTTTGCGGGGGTGTCTGGGTAATAAATCCTGGGGCGATTTGGGCATATCATACCTCTGCAGATTCCAACGGGTGTCCTCTTTTCGGAAATGCATGGGGTTCCCTGTTTTCCCTGGTGGCTTGGACACCCGAGGCCCATATCTGTATGTTGTGCCAGTCGGCAGAGCGTCTCAAATTCCGGTCTGAAAACAGACTTGGGGTTACTTGAGCTTTAGGCTTTCCCATTGGCAGCCAGGTAGGTGCACCCACACATGTGAGGTACCGTTCTCATCGGGACCCCTGTGAGAATGCAGGACGGTAGGCCATGTGTTGTTGGGGGCGTGTTTCGGTGGGTGAGCAGAGCGAAATGTGTAGAAAATGCGTTTTTTTCCCACATTCCGGACTTTGCAGTGGTGTCTGGGTAATACATTCTGGGGCAATTTGGGCATATCATACCTCTGCAGATTCCCACGGGTGTCCTCTTTTCGGAAATGCATGGGGTTCCCTGTTTTCCCTGGTGGCTTGGACACCCGAGGCCCATATCTGTATGTTGTGCCGGTCGGCAGAGCGTCTCAAATTCCGGTCTGCAAAGAGACTTGGGGTTACTTGTGTTTTAGGCTTTCCCCTTGGCGGCAGGTAGATGCACCCACGCATGTGAGGTACTGTTTTCATCGGGACACCTGTGGGAATGCGGGACAGTAGCCCATGTATTGTTGGGGGTGTGTTTCAATGGGTGAGCTGAGCGAAATATGCAGAAAAAGCATTTTTTTCCCACATTTCAGAATTTGCGGGGGTGTCTGGGTAATAATTTCTGGGGCGATTTGCGCATATCATACCTCTGTGGATTCCCACGGGTGTCCTCTTTTTGGAAATGCATGGGGTTCCCTGTTTTCCCTGGTGGCTTGGACACCCGATGCCCATATCTGTATGTTGTGCCGGTCGGCAGAGCGTCTCAAATTCCGGTCTGCAAAGAGACTTGGGGTTACTTGTGTTTTAGGCTTTCCCCTTGGCGGCAGGTAGATGCACCCACGCATGTGAGGTACTGTTTTCATCGGGACACCTGTGGGAACGCGGGACAGTAGCCCATGTATTGTTGGGGGTGTGTTTCAATGGGTGAGCTGAGCGAAATATGCAGAAAAAGCATTTTTTTCCCACATTTCAGAATTTGCGGGGGTGTCTGGGTAATAATTTCTGGGGCGATTTGCGCATATCATACCTCTGTGGATTCCCACGGGTGTCCTCTTTTTGCAAATGCATGGGGTTCCCTGTTTTCCCTGGTGGCTTGGACACCGGAGGCCCATATCTGTATGTTTTGGCGGTCGGCAGAGCGTCTCAAATTCCGGTCTGAAAACAGACTTGGGGTTACTTGTGTTTTAGGCTTTCCCCTTGGCGGCCAGGTAGGTGCACCCACACATGTGAGGTACCGTTTTCATCGGAACACCTGTGGGAACGCGGGATGGTAGGCCATGTGTTGTTGGGGGCATGTTTCGATGGGTGAGCCGAGCGAAATGTGCGAAAATGCATTTTTTTTCCCACAGTTCGGACTTTGCAGGGGTGTCTGGGTCATAAATTCTAGGGCGATTTGGGCATATCATACCTCTGCGGATTCCCACTGGTGTCCTCTTTTCGGAAATGCATGGGGTCCCTGTTTTCCCTGGTGGCTTAGAAACCCGAGGCCCATATCTGTATGTTGTGCCGGTCGGCAGAGCGTCTCAAATTCCGGTCTGAAAACAGACTTGGGGTTACTTGTGTTTTGGGCTTTCCCCTTGCGACCAGGTAGTTGCACCCACACATGTGAGGTACCGTTTTCATGGGGACACATGTGGGAACGCGGGACAGTAGGCCATGTTTTCTTGGTGGCGTGTTTCGATGGATAAGCTGAGCGAAATGTGCAGAAAATGCATTTATTTCCCCACATTTCGGATTTCGCAGGGGTGTCTGGGTAATAAATTCTGGGGCGATTTGGGCATATCATACCCCTGCGGATTCCCACGGGTGTCCTCTTTTTGGAAATGCATGGGGTTCCCTGTTTTCCCTGGTGGCGTGGACACCCGAGGCCCATATCTGTATGTTGTGCCGGTCAGCAGAGCATCTCAAATTACGGTCTGAAAACAGACTTGGGGTTACTTGTGCTTTAGGCTTTCCCCTTGGCAGCCAGGTAGGTGCACCCACAGATGTGAGGTACCGTTCTCATCGGGACCCCTGTGAGAATGCAGGACGGTAGTCCATGTGTTGTTGGGGGCGTTTATTCGGTGGGTGAGCTGAGCGAAATGTGCGGAAAATGCATTTTTTTCCCAAATTCCGGACTTTGCAGGGGTGTCTGGGTAATACATTCTGGGGAAATTTGGGCATATCATACCTCTGCAGATTCCGACGGGTGTCCTCTTTTCGGAAATGCATGGGGTTCCCTGTTTTCCATTATGCTTGGACACCCGAGGCCCATATCTGTATGTTGTGCCGGTCGGCAGAGCGTCTCAAATACCGGTCTGAAAACAGACTTGTGGTTACTTGTGTTTTAGGCTTTGCCCTTGGCGGACAGGTAGATGCACCCACACATGTGAGGTACTGTTTTCATTGGGACACCTGTGGGAACGCGGGACAGTAGGCCATGTGTTTTTGGGGGCGTGTTTCAATGGGTGAGCCGAGCGAAATGTGCGGAAAAAGCATTTTTTTCCCACATTTCAGAATTTGCGGGGGTGTCTGGGTAATACATTCTGGGGCAATTTGGGCATATCATACCTCTGCAGATTTCCACGAGTGTCCTCTTTTTGGAAATGCATGGGGTTCCCTGTTTTCCCTGGTGGCGTGGACACCCGAGGCCCATATCTGTATGTTGTGCCGGTCAGCAGAGCATCTCAAATTACGGTCTGAAAACAGACTTGGGGTTACTTGTGCTTTAGGCTTTCCCCTTGGCAGCCAGGTAGGTGCACCCACACATGTGAGGTACCGTTCTCATCGGGACCCCTGTGAGAATGCAGGACGGTAGGCCATGTGTTGTTGGGGGCATGTTTCGGTGGGTGAGCCGAGCGAAATATGCAGAAAAAGCATTTTTTTCCCACATTTCAGAATTTGCGGGGGTGTCTGGGTAATAAATTCTGGGGCGATTTAGGCATATCATACCTCTGCGGATTCCCACGGGTGTCCTCTTTTCGGAAATGCATGGGGTTCCCTGTTTTCCCTGGTGGCTTGGACGCCTGAGGCCCATATCTGTATGTTGTGCCAGTTGGCAGAGCGTCTCAAATTCCGGTCTGAAAACAGACTTGGGGTTACTTGTGTTTAAGGCTTTCCCTTTGTCGGCCAGGTAGGTGCACCCACACATGTGAGGTACCGTTTTCATTGGGACACCTATGGGAACGCAGGACAGTAGGCCATGTGTTGTTGGGGGCGTGTTTCGATGGGTGAGCCGAGCGAAATGTGCGGAAAATGCATTTCTTTCGCCACATTTCTAAATTTGCAGGCGTGTCTAGGACATAAATTCTAGGGCGATTTGGGCATATCATACCTCTGCGGATTTCCATGGGTGTCCTCTTTTCGGAAATGCATGGGGTTCCCTGTTTTCTCCGGTGGCTCGACAACCGAGGCCCATATCTTTATGTTGTGCTGGTCGCAGAGCGTCTCAAATTCCGGTCTGAAAACAGACTTGGGGTTACTTGTGTTTTAGGCTTCCCCCTTGGCGGCCATGTAGGTGCACCCACACATGTGAGGTACTGTTTTCATCGGGACACCTGGGGGTACGCGGGATTGTAGGCCATGTGTTGCTGGGAGCGTGTTTCGATGGGTGAACCGAACAAAATGTATAGAAAATGCATTTTTTTCCACACATTTCGGACTTTTCGGGGGTGTCTGGATAATAAATCCTGGGGCGATTTGGGCATATCATACCTCTGTGGATTCCCACGGGTATCCTCTTTTTGGAAATGCATGGGGTTCCCTGTTTTCCCTGGTGGCTTGGACACCCGAGGCCCATATCTGTATGTTGTGCCGGTCAGCAGAGCATCTCAATTTACGGTCTGAAAACAGACTTGGGGTTACTTGTGCTTTAGGCTTTCCCCTTGGCAGCCAGGTAGGTGCACCCACACATGTGAGGTACCGTTCTCATTGGGACCCCTTTGAGAATGCAGGACGGTAGTCCATGTGTTGTTGGGGGCGTTTTTTTCAGTGGGTGAGCTGAGCGAAATGTGCGGAAAATGCGTTTTTTTCCCACATTCCGGACTTTGCAGTGGTGTCTGGGTAATACATTCTGGGGCAATTTGGGCATATCATACGTCTGCAAATTCCCACGGGTGTCCTCTTTTCGGAAATGCATGGGGTTCCCTGTTTTCCATTGTGGCTTGGACACCCGAGGCCCATATCTGTATGTTGTGCCGGTCGGCAGAGCGTCTCAAATACCGGTCTGAAAACAGACTTGTGGTTACTTGTGTTTTAGGCTTTGCCCTTGGCGGACAGGTAGATGCACCCACACATGTGAGGTACTGTTTTCATTGGGACACCTGTGGGAACGCGGGACAGTAGGCCATGTGTTGTTGGGGGCGTGTTTCAATGGGTGAGCCGAGCGAAATGTGCGGAAAAAGCATTTTTTTCCCACATTTCAGAATTTGCGGGGGTGTCTGGGTAATACATTCTGGGGCAATTTGGGCATATCATACCTCTGCAGATTTCCACGGGTGTCCTCTTTTTGGAAATGCATGGGGTTCCCTGTTTTCCCTGGTGGCGTGGACACCCGAGGCCCATATCTGTATGTTGTGCCGGTCAGCAGAGCATCTCAAATTACGGTCTGAAAACCGACTTGGGGTTACTTGTGCTTTAGGCTTTCCCCTTGGCAGCCAGGTAGGTGCACCCACACATGTGAGGTACCGTTCTCATCGGGACCCCTGTGAGAATGCAGGACGGTAGGCCATGTGTTGTTGGGGGCGTGTTTCGGTGGGTGAGCCGAGCGAAATGTGCAGAAAATGCGTTTTTTTCCCACATTCCGGACTTTGCAGGGGTGTCTGGGTAATACATTCTGGGGCAATTTGGGCATATCGTACCTCTGCAGATTCCCACGGGTGTCCTCTTTTCGGAAATGCATGGGGTTCCCTGTTTTCCCTGGTGGCTTGGACACCCGAGGCCCATATCTGTATGTTGTGCCGGTCGGCAGAGAGTCTCAAATTCCGGTTTGAAAACAGACTTGGGGTTACTTGTGTTTTAGGCTTTCCCCTTGGCGGCCAGGTAGGTGCACCCACACATGTGAGGTACCGTTCTCATCGGGACCCCTGTGAGAATGCAGGACGGTAGGCCATGTGTTGTTGGGGGCGTGTTTTGGTGGGTGAGCCGAGCAAAATGTGCGGACAATGGGTTTTTTTCCCACATTCCGGACTTTGCGTTGGTGTCTGGGTAATATATTCTGGGGCAATTTGGGCATATCATACCTCTGCAGATTCCCACGGGTGTCCTCTTTTCGGAAATGCATGGGGTTCCCTGTTTTCCCTGGTGGCTTGGACACCCGAGGCCCATATCTCTATGTTGTGCCGGTCGGCAGAGCGTCTCAAATTCCGGTCTGAAAACATACTTGGTGTTACTTGTGTTTTAGGCTTTCCCCTTGGCGGCCAGGTAGGTGCACCCACACATGTGAGGTACCGTTTTCATCGGGACACCTTTGGGAACACGGGATCGTAGGCCATGTGTTGTTGGGGGTGTGTTTCGATGGGTGAGCCGAGCGAAATGTGCGGAAAATGCATTTTTTTCCCACAGTTCGGACTTTACGGGGGTATCTGGGTCATACATTCTAGGGCGATTTTTGGGCATATCATACCTCTGCGGATTCCCGCGGGTGTCCTCTTTTCAGAAATGCATGGGGTCCCTGTTTTCCCTGGTGGCTTGGAAACCCGAGGCTCATATCTGTATGTTGTGCCGGTCGGCAGAGCATCTCAAATTCCGGTCTGAAAACAGACTTGGGGTTATTTGTCTTTTAGGCTTTCCCCTTGGCACCAGGTAGGTGCACCCACACATGTGAGGTACGTTTTCATCAGGGCACCTTTGGGAACACGGGACAGTAGGCCATGTGTTGTTGGGGGCGTGTTTCGATGGGTGAGCTGAGCGAAATGTGCGGAAAATGCATTTTTTCCCCCACATTTCAGACATTGTGGGGGTGTCTGGGTAATAAATTCTGGGGCGATTTGGGCATATCATACCTCTGCGCAATCCCACGGGTGTCCTCTTTTCGGAAATGCATGGGCTTCCCTGTTTTCCCTGGTGGCTTGGACACCCGATGCCCATATCTGTATGTTGTGCCGGTCGGCAGAGCGTCTCAAATTCCGGTCTGAAAACAGACTTGGGGTTACTTGTGTTTTAGGCTTTACTCTTGGCGGCCAGGTAGTTGCACCCACACATGTGAGGTACTGTTTTCATCGGGACACCTGTGATAACGCGGGACTGTAGGCCATGTGTTGCTGGGAGCGTGTTTCGATGGGTGAGCCGAGCGAAATGTATAGAAAATGCGTTTTTTCCACACATTTCGGACTTTGCGGGGGTGTCTGGGTAATAAATCCTGGGGCGATTTGGGCATATCATACCTCTGCAGATTCCAACGGGTGTCCTCTTTTCGGAAATGCATGGGGTTCCCTGTTTTCCCTGGTGGCTTGGACACCCGAGGCCCATATCTGTATGTTGTGCCAGTCGGCAGAGCGTCTCAAATTCCGGTCTGAAAACAGACTTGGGGTTACCTGAGCTTTAGGCTTTCCCATTGGCAGCCAGGTAGGTGCACCCACACATGTGAGGTACCGTTCTCATCGGGACCCCTGTGAGAATGCAGGACGGTAGGCCATGTGTTGTTGGGGGCGTGTTTCGGTGGGTGAGCCGAGCAAAATGTGTAGAAAATGCGTTTTTTTCCCACATTCCGGACTTTGCAGTGGTGTCTGGGTAATACATTCTGGGGCAATTTGGGCATATCATACCTCTGCAGATTCCCACGGGTGTCCTCTTTTCGGAAATGCATGGGGTTCCCTGTTTTCCCTGGTGGCTTGGACACCCGAGGCCCATATCTGTATGTTGTGCCGGTCGGCAGAGCGTCTCAAATTCCGGTCTGCAAAGAGACTTGGGGTTACTTGTGTTTTAGGCTTTCCCCTTGGCGGCAGGTAGATGCACCCACGCATGTGAGGTACTGTTTTCATCGGGACACCTGTGGGAATGCGGGACAGTAGCCCATGTATTGTTGGGGGTGTGTTACAATGGGTGAGCTGAGCGAAATATGCAGAAAAAGCATTTTTTTCCCACATTTCAGAATTTGCGGGGGTGTCTGGGTAATAATTTCTGGGGCGATTTGCGCATATCATACCTCTGTGGATTCCCACGGGTGTCCTCTTTTTGGAAATGCATGGGGTTCCCTGTTTTCCCTGGTGGCTTGGACACCCGAGGCCCATATCTGTATGTTGTGCCGGTCGGCAGAGCGTCTCAAATTCCGGTCTGCAAAGAGACTTGGGGTTACTTGTGTTTTAGGCTTTCCCCTTGGCGGCAGGTAGATGCACCCACGCATGTGAGGTACTGTTTTCATCGGGACACCTTTGGGAACGCGGGACAGTAGCCCATGTATTGTTGGGGGTGTGTTTCAATGGGTGAGCTGAGCGAAATATGCAGAAAAAGCATTTTTTTCCCACATTTCAGAATTTGCGGGGGTGTCTGGGTAATAATTTCTGGGGCGATTTGCGCATATCATACCTCTGTGGATTCCCACGGGTGTCCTCTTTTTGCAAATGCATGGGGTTCCCTGTTTTCCCTGGTGGCTTGGACACCGGAGGCCCATATCTGTATGTTTTGGCGGTCGGCAGAGCGTCTCAAATTCCGGTCTGAAAACAGACTTGGGGTTACTTGTGTTTTAGGCTTTACCCTTGGCGGCCAGGTAGGTGCACCCACACATGTGAGGTACCGTTTTCATCGGAACACCTGTGGGAACGCGGGAAGGTAGGCCATGTGTTGTTGGGGGCGTGTTTCGATGGGTGAGCCGAGCGAAATGTGCGAAAATGCATTTTTTTTCCCACAGTTCGGACTTTGCAGGGGTGTCTGGGTCATAAATTCTAGGGCGATTTGGACATATCATACCTCTGCGGATTCCCACTGGTGTCCTCTTTTCGGAAATGCATGGGGTCCCTGTTTTCCCTGGTGGCTTAGAAACCCGAGGCCCATATCTGTATGTTGTGCCGGTCGGCAGAGCGTCTCAAATTCCGGTCTGAAAACAGACTTGGGGTTACTTGTGTTTTGGGCTTTCCCCTTGCGACCAGGTAGTTGCACCCACACATGTGAGGTACCGTTTTCATCGGAACACCTGTGGGAACGCGGGATGGTAGGCCATGTGTTGTTGGGGGCGTGTTTCGATGGGTGAGCCGAGCGAAATGTGCGAAAATGCATTTTTTTTCCCACAGTTCGGACTTTGCAGGGGTGTCTGGGTCATAAATTCTAGGGCGATTTGGGCATATCATACCTCTGCGGATTCCCACTGGTGTCCTCTTTTCGGAAATGCATGGGGTCCCTGTTTTCCCTGGTGGCTTAGAAACCCGAGGCCCATATCTGTATGTTGTGCCGGTCGGCAGAGCGTCTCAAATTCCGGTCTGAAAACAGACTTGGGGTTACTTGTGTTTTGGGCTTTCCCCTTGCGACCAGGTAGTTGCACCCACACATGTGAGGTACCGTTTTCATGGGGACACATGTGGGAACGCGGGACAGTAGGCCATGTTTTCTTGGTGGCGTGTTTCGATGGATAAGCTGAGCGAAATGTGCAGAAAATGCATTTATTTCCCCACATTTCGGATTTCGCAGGGGTGTCTGGGTAATAAATTCTGGGGCGATTTGGGCATATCATACCCCTGCGGATTCCTACGGGTGTCCTCTTTTTGGAAATGCATGGGGTTCCCTGTTTTCCCTGGTGGCGTGGACACCCGAGGCCCATATCTGTATGTTGTGCCGGTCAGCAGAGCATCTCAAATTACGGTCTGAAAACAGACTTGGGGTTACTTGTGCTTTAGGCTTTCCCCTTGGCAGCCAGGTAGGTGCACCCACACATGTGAGGTACCGTTCTCATCGGGACCCCTGTGAGAATGCAGGACGGTAGTCCATGTGTTGTTGGGGGCATTTATTCGGTGGGTGAGCTGAGCGAAATGTGCGGAAAATGCGTTTTTTTCCCAAATTCCGGACTTTGCAGGGGTGTCTGGGTAATACATTCTGGGGCAATTTGGGCATATCATACCTCTGCAGATTCCGACGGGTGTCCTCTTTTCGGAAATGCATGGGGTTCCCTGTTTTCCATGGTGGCTTGGACACCCGAGGCCCATATCTGTATGTTGTGCCGGTCGGCAGAGCGTCTCAAATTCCGGTCTGAAAACAGACTTGTGGTTACTTGTGTTTTAGGCTTTGCCCTTGGCGGACAGGTAGATGCACCCACACATGTGAGGTACTGTTTTCATTGGGACACCTGTGGGAACGCGGGACAGTAGGCCATGTGTTTTTGGGGGCGTGTTTCAATGGGTGAGCCGAGCGAAATGTGCGGAAAAAGCATTTCTTTCCCACATTTCAGAATTTGCGGGGGTGTCTGGGTAATACATTCTGGGGCAATTTGGGCATATCATACCTCTGCAGATTTCCACGGGTGTCCTCTTTTTGGAAATGCATGGGGTTCCCTGTTTTCCCTGGTGGCTTGGACACCCGAGGCCCATATCTGTATGTTGTGCCGGTCGGCAGAGAGTCTCAAATTCCGGTTTGAAAACAGACTTGGGGTTACTTGTGTTTTAGGCTTTCCCCTTGGCGGCCAGGTAGGTGCACCCACACATGTGAGGTACCGTTCTCATCGGGACCCCTGTGAGAATGCAGGACGGTAGGCCATGTGTTGTTGGGGGCGTGTTTTGGTGGGTGAGCCGAGCAAAATGTGCGGACAATGGGTTTTTTTCCCACATTCCGGACTTTGCGTTGGTGTCTGGGTAATATATTCTGGGGCAATTTGGGCATATCATACCTCTGCAGATTCCCACGGGTGTCCTCTTTTCGGAAATGCATGGGGTTCCCTGTTTTCCCTGGTGGCTTGGACACCCGAGGCCCATATCTCTATGTTGTGCCGGTCGGCAGAGCGTCTCAAATTCCGGTCTGAAAACATACTTGGTGTTACTTGTGTTTTAGGCTTTCCCCTTGGCGGCCAGGTAGGTGCACCCACACATGTGAGGTACCGTTTTCATCGGGACACCTTTGGGAACACGGGATCGTAGGCCATGTGTTGTTGGGGGTGTGTTTCGATGGGTGAGCTTAGCGAAATGTGTGGAAAATGCATTTTTTTCCCACAGTTCGGACTTTACGGGGGTATCTGGGTCATACATTCTAGGGCGATTTTTGGGCATATCATACCTCTGCGGATTCCCGCGGGTGTCCTCTTTTCAGAAATGCATGGGGTCCCTGTTTTCCCTGGTGGCTTGGAAACCCGAGGCTCATATCTGTATGTTGTGCCGGTCGGCAGAGCATCTCAAATTCCGGTCTGAAAACAGACTTGGGGTTATTTGTGTTTTAGGCTTTCCCCTTGGCACCAGGTAGGTGCACCCACACATGTGAGGTACGTTTTCATCAGGGCACCTTTGGGAACACGGGACAGTAGGCCATGTGTTGTTGGGGGCGTGTTTCGATGGGTGAGCTGAGCGAAATGTGCGGAAAATGCATTTTTTCCCCCACATTTCAGACATTGTGGGGGTGTCTGGGTAATAAATTCTGGGGCGATTTGGGCATATCATACCTCTGCGCATTCCCACGGGTGTCCTCTTTTCGGAAATGCATGGGGTTCCCTGTTTTCCCTGGTGGCTTGGACACCCGATGCCCATATCTGTATGTTGTGCCGGTCGGCAGAGCGTCTCAAATTCCGGTCTGAAAACAGACTTGGGGTTACTTGTGTTTTAGGCTTTACCCTTGGCGGCCAGGTAGTTGCACCCACACATGTGAGGTACTGTTTTCATCGGGACACCTGTGATAACGCGGGACTGTAGGCCATGTGTTGCTGGGAGCGTGTTTCGATGGGTGAGCCGAGCGAAATGTATAGAAAATGCGTTTTTTCCACACATTTCGGATTTTGCGGGGGTGTCTGGGTAATAAATCCTGGGGCGATTTGGGCATATCATACCTCTGCAGATTCCAACGGGTGTCCTCTTTTCGGAAATGCATGGGGTTCCCTGTTTTCCCTGGTGGCTTGGACACCCGAGGCCCATATCTGTATGTTGTGCCAGTCGGCAGAGCGTCTCAAATTCCGGTCTGAAAACAGACTTGGGGTTACTTGAGCTTTAGGCTTTCCCATTGGCAGCCAGGTAGGTGCACCCACACATGTGAGGTACCGTTCTCATCGGGACCCCTGTGAGAATGCAGGACGGTAGGCCATGTGTTGTTGGGGGCGTGTTTCGGTGGGTGAGCCGAGCGAAATGTGTAGAAAATGCGTTTTTTTCCCACATTCCGGACTTTGCAGTGGTGTCTGGGTAATACATTCTGGGGCAATTTGGGCATATCATACCTCTGCAGATTCCCACGGGTGTCCTCTTTTCGGAAATGCATGGGGTTCCCTGTTTTCCCTGGTGGCTTGGACACCCGAGGCCCATATCTGTATGTTGTGCCGGTCGGCAGAGCGTCTCAAATTCCGGTCTGCAAAGAGACTTGGGGTTACTTGTGTTTTAGGCTTTCCCCTTGGCGGCAGGTAGATGCACCCACGCATGTGAGGTACTGTTTTCATCGGGACACCTGTGGGAATGCGGGACAGTAGCCCATGTATTGTTGGGGGTGTGTTTCAATGGGTGAGCTGAGCGAAATATGCAGAAAAAGCATTTTTTTCCCACATTTCAGAATTTGCGGGGGTGTCTGGGTAATAATTTCTGGGGCGATTTGCGCATATCATACCTCTGTGGATTCCCACGGGTGTCCTCTTTTTGGAAATGCATGGGGTTCCCTGTTTTCCCTGGTGGCTTGGACACCCGAGGCCCATATCTGTATGTTGTGCCGGTCGGCAGAGCGTCTCAAATTCCGGTCTGCAAAGAGACTTGGGGTTACTTGTGTTTTAGGCTTTCCCCTTGGCGGCAGGTAGATGCACCCACGCATGTGAGGTACTGTTTTCATCGGGACACCTGTGGGAACGCGGGACAGTAGCCCATGTATTGTTGGGGGTGTGTTTCAATGGGTGAGCTGAGCGAAATATGCAGAAAAAGCATTTTTTTCCCACATTTCAGAATTTGCGGGGGTGTCTGGGTAATAATTTCTGGGGCGATTTGCGCATATCATACCTCTGTGGATTCCCACGGGTGTCCTCTTTTTGCAAATGCATGGGGTTCCCTGTTTTCCCTGGTGGCTTGGACACCGGAGGCCCATATCTGTATGTTTTGGCGGTCGGCAGAGCGTCTCAAATTCCGGTCTGAAAACAGACTTGGGGTTACTTGTGTTTTAGGCTTTCCCCTTGGCGGCCAGGTAGGTGCACCCACACATGTGAGGTACCGTTTTCATCGGAACACCTGTGGGAACGCGGGATGGTAGGCCATGTGTTGTTGGGGGCGTGTTTCGATGGGTGAGCCGAGCGAAATGTGCGAAAATGCATTTTTTTTCCCACAGTTCGGACTTTGCAGGGGTGTCTGGGTCATAAATTCTAGGGCGATTTGGGCATATCATACCTCTGCGGATTCCCACTGGTGTCCTCTTTTCGGAAATGCATGGGGTCCCTGTTTTCCCTGGTGGCTTAGAAACCCGAGGCCCATATCTGTATGTTGTGCCGGTCGGCAGAGCGTCTCAAATTCCGGTCTGAAAACAGACTTGGGGTTACTTGTGTTTTGGGCTTTCCCCTTGCGACCAGGTAGTTGCACCCACACATGTGAGGTACCGTTTTCATGGGGACACATGTGGGAACGCGGGACAGTAGGCCATGTTTTCTTGGTGGCGTGTTTCGATGGATAAGCTGAGCGAAATGTGCAGAAAATGCATTTATTTCCCCACATTTCGGATTTCGCAGGGGTGTCTGGGTAATAAATTCTGGGGCGATTTGGGCATATCATACCCCTGCGGATTCCCACGGGTGTCCTCTTTTTGGAAATGCATGGGGTTCCCTGTTTTCCCTGGTGGCGTGGACACCCGAGGCCCATATCTGTATGTTGTGCCGGTCAGCAGAGCATCTCAAATTACGGTCTGAAAACAGACTTGGGGTTACTTGTGCTTTAGGCTTTCCCCTTGGCAGCCAGGTAGGTGCACCCACACATGTGAGGTACCGTTCTCATCGGGACCCCTGTGAGAATGCAGGACGGTAGTCCATGTGTTGTTGGGGGCGTTTATTCGGTGGGTGAGCTGAGCGAAATGTGCGGAAAATGCGTTTTTTTCCCAAATTCCGGACTTTGCAGGGGTGTCTCGGTAATACATTCTGGGGCAATTTGGGCATATCATAACTCTGCAGATTCTGACGGGTGTCCTCTTTTCGGAAATGCATGGGGTTCCCTGTTTTCCATGGTGGCTTGGACACCCGAGGCCCATATCTGTATGTTGTGCCGGTCGGCAGAGCGTCTCAAATACCGGTCTGAAAACAGACTTGTGGTTACTTGTGTTTTAGGCTTTGCCCTTGGCGGACAGGTAGATGCACCCACACATGTGAGGTACTGTTTTCATTGGGACACCTGTGGGAACGCGGGACAGTAGGCCATGTGTTTTTGGGGGCGTGTTTCAATGGGTGAGCCGAGCGAAATGTGCGGAAAAAGCATTTCTTTCCCACATTTCAGAATTTGCGGGGGTGTCTGGGTAATACATTCTGGGGCAATTTGGGCATATCATACCTCTGCAGATTTCCACGGGTGTCCTCTTTTTGGAAATGCATGGGGTTCCCTGTTTTCCCTGGTGGCGTGGACACCCGAGGCCCATATCTGTATGTTGTGCCGGTCAGCAGAGCATCTCAAATTACGGTCTGAAAACAGACTTGGGGTTACTTGTGCTTTAGGCTTTCCCCTTGGCAGCCAGGTAGGTGCATCCACACATGTGAGGTACCGTTCTCATCGGGACCCCTGTGAGAATGCAGGACGGTAGGCCATGTGTTGTTGGGGGCGTGTTTCGGTGGGTGAGCCGAGCGAAATATGCAGAAAAAGCATTTTTTTCCCACATTTCAGAATTTGCGGGGGTGTCTGGGTAATAAATTCTGGGGCGATTTGGGCATATCATACCTCTGCGGATTCCCACGGGTGTCCTCTTTTTGGAAATGCATGGGGTTCCCTGTTTTCCCTGGTGGCTTGGACGCCTGAGGCCCATATCTGTATGTTGTGCCAGTTGGCAGAGCGTCTCAAATTCCGGTCTGAAAACAGACTTGGGGTTACTTGTGTTTTAGGCTTTCCCTTTGTCGGCCAGGTAGGTGCACCCACACATGTGAGGTACCGTTTTCATTGGGACACCTATGGGAACGCAGGACAGTAGGCCATGTGTTGTTGGGGGCGTGTTTCGATGGGTGAGCCGAGCGAAATGTGCGGAAAATGCATTTCTTTCGCCACATTTCTAAATTTGCAGGCGTGTCTAGGACATAAATTCTAGGGCGATTTGGGCATATCATACCTCTGCGGATTTCCATGGGTGTCCTCTTTTCGGAAATGCATGGGGTTCCCTGTTTTCTCCGGTGGCTCGACAACCGAGGCCCATATCTTTATGTTGTGCTGGTCGCAGAGCGTCTCAAATTCCGGTCTGAAAACAGACTTGGGGTTACTTGTGTTTTAGGCTTCCCCCTTGGCGGCCATGTAGGTGCACCCACACATGTGAGGTACTGTTTTCATCGGGACACCTGTGGGTACGTGGGATTGTAGGCCATGTGTTGCTGGGAGCGTGTTTCGATGGGTGAACCGAACAAAATGTATAGAAAATGCATTTTTTTCCACACATTTCGGACTTTGCGGGGGTGTCTGGATAATAAATCCTGGGGCGATTTGGGCATATCATACCTCTGTGGATTCCCACGGGTATCCTCTTTTTGGAAATGCATGGGGTTCCCTGTTTTCCCTGGTGGCTTGGACACCCGAGGCCCATATCTGTATGTTGTGCCGGTCAGCAGAGCATCTCAAATTACAGTCTGAAAACAGACTTGGGGTTACTTGTGCTTTAGGCTTTCCCCTTGGCAGCCAGGTAGGTGCACCCACACATGTGAGGTACCGTTCTCATTGGGACCCCTTTGAGAATGCAGGACGGTAGTCCATGTGTTGTTGGGGGCGTTTTTTTCAGTGGGTGAGCTGAGCGAAATGTGCGGAAAATGCATTTTTTTCCCACATTCCGGACTTTGCAGTGGTGTCTGGGTAGTACATTCTGGGGCAATTTGGGCATATAATACGTCTGCAGATTCCCACGGGTGTCCTCTTTTCGGAAATGCATGGGGTTCCCTGTTTTCCATTGTGGCTTGGACACCCGAGGCCCATATCTGTATGTTGTGCCGGTCGGCAGAGCGTCTCAAATAGCGGTCTGAAAACAGACTTGTGGTTACTTGTGTTTTAGGCTTTGCCCTTGGCGGACAGGTAGATGCACCCACACATGTGAGGTACTGTTTTCATTGGGACACCTGTGGGAACGCGGGACAGTAGGCCATGTGTTGTTGGGGGCGTGTTTCAATGGGTGAGCCGAGCGAAATGTGCGGAAAAAGCATTTTTTCCCCACATTTCAGAATTTGCGGGGGTGTCTGGGTAATACATTCTGGGGCAATTTGGGCATATCATACCTCTGCAGATTTCCACGGGTGTCCTCTTTTTGGAAATGCATGGGGTTCCCTGTTTTCCCTGGTGGCGTGGACACCCGAGGCCCATATCTGTATGTTGTGCCGGTCAGCAGAGCATCTCAAATTACGGTCTGAAAACAGACTTGGGGTTACTTGTGCTTTAGGCTTTCCCCTTGGCAGCCAGGTAGGTGCACCCACACATGTGAGGTACCGTTCTCATCGGGACCCCTGTGAGAATGCAGGACGGTAGGCCATGTGTTGTTGGGGGCGTGTTTCGGTGGGTGAGCCGAGCGAAATGTGCAGAAAATGCGTTTTTTTCCCACATTCCGGACTTTGCAGGGGTGTCTGGGTAATACATTCTGGGGCAATTTGGGCATATCGTACCTCTGCAGATTCCCACGGGTGTCCTCTTTTCGGAAATGCATGGGGTTCCCTGTTTTCCCTGGTGGCTTGGACACCCGAGGCCCATATCTGTATGTTGTGCCGGTCGGCAGAGAGTCTCAAATTCCGGTTTGAAAACAGACTTGGGGTTACTTGTGTTTTAGGCTTTCCCCTTGGCGGCCAGGTAGGTGCACCCACACATGTGAGGTACCGTTCTCATCGGGACCCCTGTGAGAATGCAGGACGGTAGGCCATGTGTTGTTGGGGGCGTGTTTTGGTGGGTGAGCCGAGCAAAATGTGCGGACAATGGGTTTTTTTCCCACATTCCGGACTTTGCGTTGGTGTCTGGGTAATATATTCTGGGGCAATTTGGGCATATCATACCTCTGCAGATTCCCACGGGTGTCCTCTTTTCGGAAATGCATGGGGTTCCCTGTTTTCCCTGGTGGCTTGGACACCCGAGGCCCATATCTCTATGTTGTGCCGGTCGGCAGAGCGTCTCAAATTCCGGTCTGAAAACATACTTGGTGTTACTTGTGTTTTAGGCTTTCCCCTTGGCGGCCAGGTAGGTGCACCCACACATGTGAGGTACCGTTTTCATCGGGACACCTTTGGGAACACGGGATCGTAGGCCATGTGTTGTTGGGGGTGTGTTTCGATGGGTGAGCCGAGCGAAATGTGCGGAAAATGCATTTTTTTCCCACAGTTCGGACTTTACGGGGGTATCTGGGTCATACATTCTAGGGCGATTTTTGGGCATATCATACCTCTGCGGATTCCCGCGGGTGTCCTCTTTTCAGAAATGCATGGGGTCCCTGTTTTCCCTGGTGGCTTGGAAACCCGAGGCTCATATCTGTATGTTGTGCCGGTCGGCAGAGCATCTCAAATTCCGGTCTGAAAACAGACTTGGGGTTATTTGTGTTTTAGGCTTTCCCCTTGGCACCAGGTAGGTGCACCCACACATGTGAGGTACGTTTTCATCAGGGCACCTTTGGGAACACGGGACAGTAGGCCATGTGTTGTTCGGGGCGTGTTTCGATGGGTGAGCTGAGCGAAATGTGCGGAAAATGCATTTTTTCCCCCACATTTCAGACATTGTGGGGGTGTCTGGGTAATAAATTCTGGGGCGATTTGGGCATATCATACCTCTGCGCATTCCCACGGGTGTCCTCTTTTCGGAAATGCATGGGGTTCCCTGTTTTCCCTGGTGGCTTGGACACCCGATGCCCATATCTGTATGTTGTGCCGGTCGGCAGAGCGTCTCAAATTCCGATCTGAAAACAGACTTGGGGTTACTTGTGTTTTAGGTTTTACCCTTGGCGGCCAGGTAGTTGCACCCACACATGTGAGGTACTGTTTTCATCGGGACACCTGTGATAACGCGGGACTGTAGGCCATGTGTTGCTGGGAGCGTGTTTCGATGGGTGAGCCGAGCGAAATGTATAGAAAATGCATTTTTTCCACACATTTCGGACTTTGCGGGGGTGTCTGGGTAATAAATCCTGGGGCGATTTGGGCATATCATACCTCTGCAGATTCCAACGGGTGTCCTCTTTTTGGAAATGCATGGGGTTCCCTGTTTTCCCTGGTGGCTTGGACACCCGAGGCCCATATCTGTATGTTGTGCCAGTCGGCAGAGCGTCTCAAATTCCGGTCTGAAAACAGACTTGGGGTTACTTGAGCTTTAGGCTTTCCCATTGGCAGCCAGGTAGGTGCACCCACACATGTGAGGTACCGTTCTCATCGGGACCCCTGTGAGAATGCAGGACGGTAGGCCATGTGTTGTTGGGGGTGTGTTTCGGTGGGTGAGCCGAGCGAAATGTGTAGAAAATGCGTTTTTTTCCCACATTCCGGACTTTGCAGTGGTGTCTGGGTAATACATTCTGGGGCAATTTGGGCATATCATACCTCTGCAGATTCCCACGGGTGTCCTCTTTTCGGAAATGCATGGGGTTCCCTGTTTTACCTGGTGGCTTGGACACCCGAGGCCCATATCTGTATGTTGTGCCGGTCGGCAGAGCGTCTCAAATTCCGGTCTGCAAAGAGACTTGGGGTTACTTGTGTTTTAGGCTTTCCCCTTGGCGGCAGGTAGATGCACCCACGCATGTGAGGTACTGTTTTCATCGGGACACCTGTGGGAATGCGGGACAGTAGCCCATGTATTGTTGGGGGTGTGTTTCAATGGGTGAGCTGAGCGAAATATGCAGAAAAAGCATTTTTTTCCCACATTTCAGAATTTGCGGGGGTGTCTGGGTAATAATTTCTGGGGCGATTTGCGCATATCATACCTCTGTGGATTCCCACGGGTGTCCTCTTTTTGGAAATGCATGGGGTTCCCTGTTTTCCCTGGTGGCTTGGACACCCGAGGCCCATATCTGTATGTTGTGCCGGTCGGCAGAGCGTCTCAAATTCCGGTCTGCAAAGAGACTTGGGGTTACTTGTGTTTTAGGCTTTCCCCTTGGCGGCAGGTAGATGCACCCACGCATGTGAGGTACTGTTTTCATCGGGACACCTGTGGGAACGCGGGACAGTAGCCCATGTATTGTTGGGGGTGTGTTTCAATGGGTGAGCTGAGCGAAATATGCAGAAAAAGCATTTTTTTCCCACATTTCAGAATTTGCGGGGGTGTCTGGGTAATAATTTCTGGGGCGATTTGCGCATATCATACCTCTGTGGATTCCCACGGGTGTCCTCTTTTTGCAAATGCATGGGGTTCCCTGTTTTCCCTGGTGGCTTGGACACCGGAGGCCCATATCTGTATGTTTTGGCGGTCGGCAGAGCGTCTCAAATTCCGGTCTGAAAACAGACTTGGGGTTACTTGTGTTTTAGGCTTTCCCCTTGGCGGCCAGGTAGGTGCACCCACACATGTGAGGTACCGTTTTCATCGGAACACCTGTGGGAACGCGGGATGGTAGGCCATGTGTTGTTGGGGGCGTGTTTCGATGGGTGAGCCGAGCGAAATGTGCGAAAATGCATTTTTTTTCCCACAGTTCGGACTTTGCAGGGGTGTCTGGGTCATAAATTCTACGGCGATTTGGGCATATCATACCTCTGCGGATTCCCACGGGTGTCCTCTTTTCGGAAATGCATGGGGTCCCTGTTTTCCCTGGTGGCTTGGAAACCCGAGGCCCATATCTGTATGTTGTGCCGGTCGGCAGAGCGTCTCAAATTCCGGTCTGAAAACAGACTTGGGGTTACTTGTGTTTTGGGCTTTCCCCTTGCGACCAGGTAGTTGCACCCACACATGTGAGGTACCGTTTTCATGGGGACACATGTGGGAACGCGGGACAGTAGGCCATGTTTTCTTGGTGGCGTGTTTTGATGGATAAGCTGAGCGAAATGTGCAGAAAATGCATTTATTTCCCCACATTTCGGATTTCGCAGGGGTGTCTGGGTAATAAATTCTGGGGCGATTTGGGCATATCATACCCCTGAGGATTCCCACGGGTGTCCTCTTTTTGGAAATGCATGGGGTTCCCTGTTTTCCCTGGTGGCGTGGACACCCGAGGCCCATATCTGTATGTTGTGCCGGTCAGCAGAGCATCTCAAATTACGGTCTGAAAACAGACTTGGGGTTACTTGTGCTTTAGGCTTTCCCCTTGGCAGCCAGGTAGGTGCACCCACACATGTGAGGTACCGTTCTCATCGGGACCCCTGTGAGAATGCAGGACGGTAGTCCATGTGTTGTTGGGGGCGTTTATTCGGTGGGTGAGCTGAGCGAAATGTGCGGAAAATGCGTTTTTTTCCCAAATTCCAGACTTTGCAGGGGTGTCTGGGTAATACATTCTGGGGCAATTTGGGCATATCATACCTCTGCAGATTCCGACGGGTGTCCTCTTTTCGGAAATGCATGGGGTTCCCTGTTTTCCATGGTGGCTTGGACACCCGAGGCCCATATCTGTATGTTGTGCCGGTCGGCAGAGCGTTTCAAATTCCGGTCTGAAAACAGACTTGGGGTTACTTGTGTTTTAGGCTTTGCCCTTGGCGGACAGGTAGATGCACCCACACATGTGAGGTACTGTTTTCATTGGGACACCTGTGGGAACGCGGGACAGTAGGCCATGTGTTGTTGGGGGCGTGTTTCAATGGGTGAGCCAAGCGAAATGTGCGGAAAAAGCATTTTTTTCCCACATTTCAGAATTTGCGGTGGTGTCTGGGTAATACATTCTGGGGCAATTTGGGCATATCATACCTCTGCAGATTCCCACGGGTGTCCTCTTTTTGGAAATGCATGGGGTTCCCTGTTTTCCCTGGTGGCTTGGAATCCCGAGGCCCATATCTGTATGTTGTGCCGGTCGGGTAAGCGTCTCAAATTCCGGTCTGAAAACCGACTTGGGGTTACTTGTGTTTTAGGCTTTCCCCTTGACGGCCAGGTAGTTGCACCCACACATGTGAGGTACCATTTTCATCGGGACACATGTGGGAACGCGGGACAGTAGGCCATGTGTTGTTGGGGGCGTGTTTCGATGGGTGAGCTGAGCGAAATGTGCAGAAAATGCATTTTTTTCCCAACATTTCGGACTTCGCGGGGGTGTGTAGGTAATAAATTCTGGGGCGATTTGGGCATATCATACCTCTGCGCATTCCCACGGGTGTCCTCTTTTCGGAAATGCATGGGGTTCCCTGTTTTCCCTGGTGGCTTGCACACCCGATGCCCATATCTGTATGTTGTGCCGGTCGGCAGAGCGTCTCAAATTCCTGTCTGAAAACAGACTTGGGGTTACTTGTGTTTTAGGCTTTACCCTTGGCGGCCAGGTAGTTGCACCCACACATGTGAGGTACTGTTTTCATCGGGACACCTGTGATAACGCGGGACTGTAGGCCATGTGTTGCTGGGAGCGTGTTTCGATGGGTGAGCCGAGCGAAATGTATAGAAAATGCGTTTTTTCCACACATTTCGGACTTTGCGGGGGTGTCTGGGTAATAAATCCTGGGGCGATTTGGGCATATCATACCTCTGCAGATTCCAACGGGTGTCCTCTTTTCGGAAATGCATGGGGTTCCCTGTTTTCCCTGGTGGCTTGGACACCCGAGGCCCATATCTGTATGTTGTGCCAGTCGGCAGAGCGTCTCAAATTCCGGTCTGAAAACAGACTTGGGGTTACTTGAGCTTTAGGCTTTCCCATTGGCAGCCAGGTAGGTGCACCCACACATGTGAGGTACCGTTCTCATCGGGACCCCTGTGAGAATGCAGGACGGTAGGCCATGTGTTGTTGGGGGCGTGTTTCGGTGGGTGAGCCGAGCGAAATGTGTAGAAAATGCGTTTTTTTCCCACATTCCGGACTTTGCAGTGGTGTCTGGGTCATACATTCTGGGGCAATTTGGGCATATCATACCTCTGCAGATTCCCACGGGTGTCCTCTTTTCGGAAATGCATGGGGTTCCCTGTTTTCCCTGGTGGCTTGGACACCCGAGGCCCATATCTGTATGTTGTGCCGGTCCGCAGAGCGTCTCAAATTCCGGTCTGCAAAGAGACTTGGGGTTACTTGTGTTTTAGGCTTTCCCCTTGGCGGCAGGTAGATGCACCCACGCATGTGAGGTACTGTTTTCATCGGGACACCTGTGGGAATGCGGGACAGTAGCCCATGTATTGTTGGGGGTGTGTTTCAATGGGTGAGCTGAGCGAAATATGCAGAAAAAGCATTTTTTTCCCACATTTCAGAATTTGCGGGGGTGTCTGGGTAATAATTTCTGGGGCGATTTGCGCATATCATACCTCTGTGGATTCCCACGGGTGTCCTCTTTTTGGAAATGCATGGGGTTCCCTGTTTTCCCTGGTGGCTTGGACACCCGAGGCCCATATCTGTATGTTGTGCCGGTCGGCAGAGCGTCTCAAATTCCGGTCTGCAAAGAGACTTGGGGTTACTTGTGTTTTAGGCTTTCCCCTTGGCGGCAGGTAGATGCACCCACGCATGTGAGGTACTGTTTTCATCGGGACACCTGTGGGAACGCGGGACAGTAGCCCATGTATTGTTGGGGGTGTGTTTCAATGGGTGAGCTGAGCGAAATATGCAGAAAAAGCATTTTTTTCCCACATTTCAGAATTTGCGGGGGTGTCTGGGTAATAATTTCTGGGGCGATTTGTGCATATCATACCTCTGTGGATTCCCACGGGTGTCCTCTTTTTGAAAATGCATGGGGTTCCCTGTTTTCCCTGGTGGCTTGGACACCGGAGGCCCATATCTGTATGTTTTGGCGGTCGGCAGAGCGTCTCAAATTCCGGTCTGAAAACAGACTTGGGGTTACTTGTGTTTTAGGCTTTCCCCTTGGCGGCCAGGTAGGTGCACCCACACATGTGAGGTACCGTTTTCATCGGAACACCTGTGGGAACGCGGGACAGTAGGCCATGTGTTGTTGGGGGCGTGTTTCGATCGGTGAGCCGAGCGAAATGTGCGAAAATGCATTTTTTTTCCCACAGTTCGGACTTTGCAGGGGTGTCTGGGTCATAAATTCTAGGGCGATTTGGGCATATCATACCTCTGCGGATTCCCACGGGTGTCCTCTTTTCGGAAATGCATGGGGTCCCTGTTTTCCCTGGTGGCTTGGAAACCCGAGACCCATATCTGTATGTTGTGCCGGTCGGCAGAACGTCTCAAATTCCGGTCTGAAAACAGACTTGGGGTTACTTGTGTTTTGGGCTTTCCCCTTGCGACCAGGTAGTTGCACCCACACATGTGAGGTACCGTTTTCATGGGGACACATGTGGGAACGCGGGACAGTAGGCCATGTTTTCTTGGGGGCGTGTTTCGATGGATAAGCTGAGCGAAATGTGCAGAAAATGCATTTATTTCCCCACATTTCGGATTTCGCGGGGGTGTCTGGGTAATAAATTCTGGGGCGATTTGGGCATATCATACCCCTGCGGATTCCCACGGGTGTCCTCTTTTTGGAAATGCATGGGGTTCCCTGTTTTCCCTGGTGGCGTGGACACCCGAGGCCCATATCTGTATGTTGTGCCGGTCAGCAGAGCATCTCAAATTACGGTCTGAAAACAGACTTGGGGTTACTTGTGCTTTAGGCTTTCCCCTTGGCAGCCAGGTAGGTGCACCCACACATGTGAGGTACCGTTCTCATCGGGACCCCTGTGAGAATGCAGGACGGTAGTCCATGTGTTGTTGGGGGCGTTTATTCGGTGGGTGAGCTGAGCGAAATGTGCGGAAAATGCGTTTTTTTCCCAAATTCCGGACTTTGCAGGGGTGTCTGGGTAATACATTCTGGGGCAATTTGGGCATATCATACCTCTGCAGATTCCGACGGGTGTCCTCTTTTCGGAAATGCATGGGGTTCCCTGTTTTCCCTGGTGGCTTGGACACCGGAGGCCCATATCTGTATGTTTTGGCAGTCGGCAGAGCGTCTCAAATTCCGGTCTGAAAACAGACTTGGGGTTACTTGTGTTTTAGGCTTTCCCCTTGGCGGCCAGGTAGGTGCACCCACACATGTGAGGTACTGTTTTCATCGGAACACCTGTGGGAACGCGGGACAGTAGGCCATGTGTTGTTGGGGGCGTGTTTCAATGGGTGAGCCGAGCGAAATGTGCGGAAAAAGCATTTTTTTCCCACATTTCAGAATTTGCGGTGGTGTCTGGGTAATACATTCTGGGGCAATTTGGGCATATCATACCTCTGCAGATTCCCACGGGTGTCCTCTTTTTGGAAATGCATGGGGTTCCCTGTTTTCCCTGGTGGCGTGGACACCCGAGGCCCATATCTGTATGTTGTGCCGGTCAGCAGAGCATCTCAAATTACGGTCTGAAAACAGACTTGGGGTTACTTGTGCTTTAGGCTTTCCCCTTGGCAGGCAGGTAGGTGCACCCACACATGTGAGGTACCGTTCTCATCGGGACCCCTGTGAGAATGCAGGACGGTAGGCCATGTGTTGTTGGGGGCGTGTTTCGGTGGGTGAGCCGAGCGAAATGTGCGGAAAATGCGTTTTTTTCCCACATTCCGGACTTTGCAGGGGTGTCTGAGTAATACATTCTGGGGCATTTTGGGCATATCATACCTCTGCAGATTCCCACGGGTGTCCTCTTTTCGTAAAATGCATGGGGTTCCCTGTTTTCCCTGGTGGCTTGGACACCCGAGGCCCATATCTGTATGTTGTGCCGGTCGGGTGAGCGTCTCAAATTCTTGTCTGAAAACCGACTTGGGGTTACTTGTGTTTTAGGCTTTCCCCTTGACGGCCAGGTAGTTGCACCAACACATGTGAGGTACCATTTTCATCGGGACACAGGTGGGAACGCGGGACAGTAGGCCATGTGTTGTTGGGGGCGTGTTTCGATGGGTGAGCAGAGCGAAATGTGCAGAAAATGCATTTTTTTCCCCAACATTTCGGACTTCGCGGGGGTGTCTAGGTAATAAATTCTGGGGCGATTTGGGCATATCATACCTCTGCAGATTCCCACGGGTGTCCTCTTTTTGGAAATGCATGGGGTTCCCTGTTTTCCATGGTGGCGTGGACACCCGAGGCCCATATCTGTATGTTGTGCCGGTCAGCAGAGCTTCTTAAATTACGGTCTGAAAACAAACTTGGGGTTACTTGTACTTTAGGCTTTCCCCTTGGCAGCCAGGCAGGTGCACCCACACATGTGAGGTACCGTTCTCATCGGGACCCCTGTGAGAATGCAGGACGGTAGGCCATGTTTTGTTGGGGGTGTGTTTCGGTGGGTGAGCCGAGCGAAATGTGCAGAAAATGCATTTTTTTCCCACATTCCGGACTTTGGGGGGGTGTCTGGGTAATACATTCTGGGGCAATTTGGGTATATCATACCTCTGCGGATTCCCAAGGGTGTCCTCTTTTCGGAAATGCATGGGGTTCCCTGTTTTACTTGGTGGCTTGGACACCCGAGTCCCATATCTGTATGTTGTGCCAGTCGGCAGAGCGTCTCAAATTCCGGTCTGAAAACAGACTTGGGGTTACTTGTGTTTTAGGCTTTCCCTTTGGCGGCCAGGTAGGTGCACCCACACATGTGAGGTACCGTTTTCATTGGGACACCTATGGGAACGCAGGACAGTAGGCCATGTGTTGTTGGGGGCGTGTTTCGATGGGTGAGCCGAGCGAAATGTGCGGAAAATGCATTTCTTTCACCACATTTCTAAATTTGCAGGCGTGTCTAGGACATAAATTCTAGGGCGATTTGGGCATATCATACCTCTGCCGATTCCCATGGGTGTCCTCTTTTTGGAAATGCATGGGGTTCCCTGTTTTCCCTGGTGGCGTGGACACCCGAGGCCCATATCTGTATGTTGTGCCGGTCAGCAGAGCTTCTCAATTTACGGTCTGAAAACAAACTTGGGGTTACTTGTACTTTAGGCTTTCCCCTTGGCAGCCAGGTAGGTGCACCCACACATGTGAGGTACCGTTCTCATCGGGACCACTGTGAGAATGCAGGACGGTAGGCCATGTGTTGTTGGGGGTGTGTTTCGGTGGGTGAGCCGAGCGAAATGTGCGGAAAATGCATTTTTTCCCACATTCCGGACTTTGCAGGGGTGTCTGGGTAATACATTCTGGGGCAATTTGGGTATATCATACCTCTGTGGATTCCCACGGGTGTCCTCTTTTCGGAAATGCATGGGGATCCCTGTTTTACTTGGTGGCTTGGACACCCGAGTCCCATATCTGTATGTTGTGCCAGTCGGCAGAGTGTCTCAAATTCCGGTCTGAAAACCGACTTGGGGTTACTTGTGTTTTAGGCTTTCCCCTTGACGGCCAGGTAGTTGCACCCACACATGTGAGGTATCATTTTCATCGGGACACATGTGGGAACGCGGGACAGTAGGCCATGTGTTGCTGGGAGCGTGTTTCGATGGGTGAGCCGAGCGAAATGTATAGAAAATGCGTTTTTTTCCACACATTTCGGACTTTGCCGGGGTGTCTGTATAATAAATCCTGGGGCGATTTGGGCATATCATACCTCTGTGGATTCCCATGGGTATCCCGTTTTTGGAAATGCATGTGATTCCCTGTTTTCCCTGGTGGCGTGGACACCAAAGGCCCATATCTGTATGTTGTGCCGGTCAGCAGAGCGTCTCAAATTACGGTCTGAAAACAGACTTGGGGTTACTTGTGCTTTAGGCTTTCCCATTGGCAGCCAGGTAGGTGCACCCACACATGTGAGGTACCGTTCTCTTTCGGACCCCTGTGAGAATGCAGGACGGTAGGCCATGTGTTGTTGGGGGCGTGTTTCGGTGGGTGAGCCGAGCGAAATGTTTGAAAAATGCGTTTTTTTCCCACATTCCGGACTTTGCGGTGGTGTCTGGGTAATACATCATGGGGCAATTTGGGCATATCATACCTCTGCAGATTCCCATGGGTGTCCTCTTTTCCGAAATGCATGGGGTTCCCTGTTTTCTCTGGTGGCTTGGACACCCGAGGCCCATATCTGTATGTTGTGCCGGTCGGCAGAGCGTCTCAAATTCCGGTCTGAAAACAGACTTGGGGTTACTTGTGTTTTAGGCTTTCCCTTTGGCGGCCAGGTAGGTGCACCCACACATGTGAAGTACCGTTTTCATCGGGACACCTGTGGGAATGCTGGACGGTAGGCCATGTGTTGTTGGGGGCGTGTTTCAATGGGTGAGCCGAGCGAAATGTGGGGAAAATGCATTATTTCCCCACATTTTGGAATTTGCGGGGGTGTCTGGGTAATAAATTCTGGGGCGATTTGGGCATATCATACCTCTGTGGATTCCCTCGGGTGTCCTCTTTTCGGAAATGCATGGGGTTCCCTGTTTTCCCTGGTGGCTTGGACACCCGAGGCCCATATCTGTATGTTGTGCCAGTTGGCAGAGCGTCTCAAATTCCGGTCTGAAAACAGACTTGGGGTTACTTGTGTTTTAGGCTTTCCCTTTGGCGGCCAGGTAGGTGCACCCACACATGTGAAGTACCATTTTCATCGGGACACCTGTGGGAACGCAGGACAGTAGGCCATGTGTTGTTGGGGGCGTGTTTCGATGGGTGAGCCGAGCGAAATGTGCGGAAAATGCATTTCTTTCGCCACATTTCTGAATTTGTGGGCGTGTCTAGGACATAAATTCTAGGGCGATTTGGGCATATCGTACCTCTGCGGATTTCCACGGGTGTCCTCTTTTCGGAAATGCATGGGGTTCCTTGTTTTCTCTGGTGGCTCGACAACCGAGGCCCATATCTTTATGCTGTGCTGGTCGCAGAGTGTCTCAAATTCCGGTCTGAAAACAGACTTAGGGTTAATTGTGTTTTAGGCTTTCCCCTTGGCGGCCAGGTATGTGCACCCACACATGTGAGGTACCGTTTTCATTGGGACACATGTGGGAACGCGGGACGGTAGGCCATGTGTTGTTGGGGGCGTGTTTCAATGGGTGAGTCGAGCAAAATGTGCGGAAAATGCATTTTTTCCCACATTTCGGAATTTGCGGGTTGTCTGGGTCATAAATTCTGGGGCAATTTGGGCATATCATACCTCTGCAGATTCCCACGGGTGTCCTCTTTTCGGAAATGCATGGGGTTCCCTGTTTTCCCCGGTTGCTTGGACACCCGAGGCCCATATCTGTATGTTGTGCCGGTCGGCAGAGCGTCTCAAATTCCGGTCTGAAAACAGACTTGGGGTTACTTGTGTTTTAGGCTTTCCCCTTGGTGGCCAGGTAGGTGCACCCACACATGTGAAGTACCGTTTTCATCGGGACACCTGTGGGAATACGGGACGGTAAGCCATGTGTTGTTGCGGGCATGTTTCGATGGGTGAGCCAAGCAAAATGTGCGGAAAATGCGTTTTTTTCCCCACATTTCGGACTTTGCGGGGGTGTCTGGGTAATAAATTCTGGGGCGATTTGGGCATATCATACCTCTGCGGATTCCCACGGGTGTCCTCTTTTCAGAAATGTATGGGGTTCCCTGTTTTCCCCGGTGGCTTGGACACCCAAGGCCCATATCTATATGTTGTGCCGGTCGGCAGAGCGCCTCAAATTACGGTCTGAAAACAGACTTGGGGTTACTTGTGTTTTAGGCTTTCCCTTTGGTTGCCAGGTAGGTGCACCCACACATGTGAGGTACCATTTTCATCAGAACACCTTTGGGAACGCAGGACAGTAGGCCATGTGTTGTTGGGGTCTCTTTAGATGGGTGAGCTGAGCGAAATGTGCGGAAAATGCGTTTTTTTCCCACATTTCGGATTTTGCAGGGGTGTCTGAGTAATACATTCTGGAGCGATTTGGGCATATCATACCTCTGCGGATTCCCACGGGTATCCTCTTTTGAGAAATGCATGGGGTTCCCTGTTTTCCCCAGTGGCCGGACACCCAAGGCCCATATCTGTATGTTGTGCTGGTCGGCAGAGCGTCTCAAATTCCGGTCTGAAAACAGACTTGGGGTTACTTGTGTTTTAGGCTTTCCCCTTGGCGGTCAGGTAGGTGCACCCACACATGTGAGCTACTGTTTTCATCGGGACACCTGTTGAAACGTGGGACGGTAGGCCATGTGTTGTTCGGGGCGTGTTTCGATGGGTGAGCCAAGCGAAATGTACGGAACATGCGTTTTGTTTCCCACATTTCGGATTTTGCGGGGGTGTCTGGGTAATACATTCTGGGGAGATTTGGGCATATCATACCTCTGCGGATTCCCACGGGTGTCCTCTCTTTGGAAATTCATGGGGTTCCCTGTTTTCCCCGGTGGCTTGGACACCCGAGGCCCATATCTGTATGTTCTGCTGGTCGGCAGAGCGTCTCAAATTCCTGTTTGAAAACAGACTTGGGGTTACTTGTGTTTTAGGCTTTCCCCTTGGCGGCCAGGTAGGTGCACCCACACATGTGAGGTACAGTTTTCATCGGGACACCTGTGGGAACGCGGGACAGTAGGCCATGTGTTGTGTTTGTGTGGTTTTCATAATGTTTTGACCCATTTGCTGGTGGCCTTTGTCACACACCTCTTCCATTTCCCAAATGTGACCTACATTTAGTCGCTGCTTTAGGCACTATACACTTTTGTAACCTACACAAGTCACCTACCCTTGAAAAGGTCTGCCTATGTGTTAGGGAGAATTCTCTGTTTAGGCCGAATTTCCTAACCTAGTGAGTGCCCCAGCACCTTTGCTGGATTTCTGGAGTTTTTTTTTTCCATCCTGCCAAGAGTGAGACTCTTTTCCCCCACTCTTGGACATGAATGTGTTAATTCCTTTCAATGTCAATGTGTTCTATGGGCTATGGGGTCTTTTACTCCATAGGGTCTCATGTGTTTTGCTATGTGTGTTACAACGCACCCTCTGTGTCGTAACACCGGGGCGTCCTAGTGGACCCCCACCATAGACTCCATACCCGGGGTCTGACTACTGTCTCCCCGGGCATGTAAAGTCACCATTGGCTTTACTAGACCTAAATTTACTAACAGAACTAGTACAAACCATCCTATTGTGGACATACTGGTAGGGGTAATTCGATTACCCCTGGGTCTGTTATTCGAGGGGGCACTGTCCCGTCCCCCCTCGTCGAGTTTTGGCTGGTGGCAGTGGAAACTACTTGTTACATTCGACCCCGAATATAACTCTATGGGACTCTTCCCATTGTTGGAGGTTGATACTTTTTCTCGTTAATCTCTAACATACCACCGGTTTATTTGTCTTAAACAAATCTATCGGTTGGTATTTTCTGTCAGAACTCGGTTTTTAAAATGGCGTCTGTGTTCGTCTCTGTGACTCCTAAACCAAAGGTTGAGCCCTTTGTTCCACTTTTGGCGGGCTTCTGCACAGAGGCCCTCCAAAGTGGTGCCATTCTGTCTGGGTATCACAGGGGATGTGGGAGGGGGTTTAGGCACCCTGGACTGAGTTGCCTTGCCAACTCAAGTTGCACTCTGGTGTGATTGGCCCAAGGGGTGAGCCACCCCACTCACCACTTAGCGTGTTTTGATTGACAGCTAGGCTGAATGAATGGGGGTTTTCTGCATAAAAGCAGGGCTTTTGGGACTGGATCTTCGTAAGTCGCCACAGGACCTAAGAATCCGACGAGGGTAAAACTGAGCCGACCTGCAATGACGACACCGCCGGTGGAGCCCTGCTGAACCGACTCACCACTTCCCGACGACATAGGAGATCTTCCCGCCGGAGAGTCTTCTTCCCCTGACTGGTGGGCACAACCAGTCCCCTTTGCTTTTTTTCTTCGATTCCAGGGTGTAGTGGTCGAATTTCCCACGCAGAGCACCCCGGAAACCGGATAGCCACTACCCCATACCGCGACCAAAATGTGGTGCCTTGTGACGGAGCACTCCGCGGCTGGTCTCTTCCCTGGTGGTGCAACGATCTTCAACTTTCCATCGACGACGAGATCATCTCTTCTCTTGGCAAAGCCCCGACTTGCATCCACCACCAGGAACAACTGCCCCCGCCAGAGCTGTCTCTCCACATACAAGGTACCGTGTCCACCTGGCTTGCCTCGTGACGGGTAGCGTGAGGTGTCTTAATCCTCGCCTCTCCATTGGGTCGCCTCCAAGCTTTCTTAACTTTCTGTTCTGAACTGGTCCAATCTTTCTATAACAATTTGCGACAAAGACTTGGAGTGCATTTCCACTGTGATACTTTTTGGGACATATCGCCTTGCCTCTCTCCGAGTGGGCCTGGCCTCTGACTTTGCGATCTACAGTAGACCCTGCCTTACTTGCCTTGCATTTGTTCGTAAAAAGTGTTGGTACTGAGCTGATTTCATACCCTGCCTTTTCTCTCCCATCCTAACGAATACTAGAGTGCCATCTAGGTTAAAGCATTCACCTCTGTCTGCAAATAAGTGGTGCCGTTGAACCTAGACTTGTCGAACTATTGTTAGGGGGATTGATGTACTTATAGTAATTGTAATTGAAGTTGTTTGCCGTATTAGTGCCAGAGTGTTTTTCATAGATGTGTTGTTATAATTAAATACCTATATATCTTTACACCCAAGCTCTGTTTCGTGTTTGCTTGTTCTACTGTGTAAATTGCCCTATTTTGTATACTCCACATACTGCCTAACTTTTCTTGAGAGAGGTCTGACTGCTCAGCCACAGCTATCAGGTGAATCTGTGTGGTACAGACAGCTACCAAGTGGGTTTACTGCCAACACCTGTAAGCCTAAATCTTTTGCAGTGGTCCCAGAGGGAACTGCACAGGTTTTCCGCTTAACACTGTGCTCTTTCAAAAAATGTATGCTAACGTTCCTCACCATATTGGTTTTCCCGATTTACATATGCTAAGTGTGTCTGTTCAGGCTGTGAGCGTAAAACTCCTGTGTACCATGGCTCAGTGTTTGGCATATAGTATTGCTTGTTTTGTAAAACACTACAAAACATGTGTGCTCTCCTAACTGCAGGAGTCGGGGGAATGTAGTGGAGCATTGCTTTTCTCAAAATTCATAGAAGCCATTGCCGTACCAAGCCAACCATGTCCAACACATACCTTTTTTTTCAGTCATTTTCCCCCTTTTCCTAAATCTATGGCAGTTTCCTCTACCTAGTTGTTGCCTGACCTACGCAAATCACCCCTTCCGAAACATGGAATTTTGTCTACTTTTCAGAAATACTTTCTGTCCTCCAATTCGGCTTTCCTACCCTTTTCTTCCATTCCGTCCATGCATGTCCAATGGGCAAAAATGGCCGAAATCGCCTACCTCTCACAAAATGGTTGATAACCACATCAAAATAATTTTTTTTCGTTTCCACTCAACCAGTTCTTAAAAGCCAGAAAATCGGGGAATTCAGCACAGCAAACCATTCATTCCTAGCTCTTACAAGGAAAAAACCACAGGCTTCCTTGTACATCATTTTATTTGCCCTTTTTGCTTATTTTCTCTCACCCCCCCTACAGCAACCTAGGATTCCTGGTAGGCGTTACGACCGCCTACATGTGGGAAAAAAAGGAGCCAAATTTGGCCGAGATACCTCATGTAACAAAAATGTTACAAGCCATTGAATGGCCACATCCCGAAATCACCAAAAAAGGCCCTGGCACTGGGGAGAAATACCCATGGCACTTAAGGGGTTAACGTGCATCAACTGTACTCTGGTTAAATATCACACAAATCAATTAATATGGGTAACCAACAATAGACACACAGGAGGAAAGTAGTTGGTTAGAACAATTGGCAGAATACTGGCCCCTACCACTAGACACAGTTCTGTGTGTAGATCCCCCCACTTGGGCAACCTGTAAAGTAAGGATATATCACAAGCCCAGTCCATATATTGTTCTAGAAGTCTTATTACCTTCTAAAATAGTTCTACAACCCCAATAAACCTGGAATAGCAGAGTTCGTCGTCGAGTCGTCGACGGATCCTTCTTGAGCGGCTCCCTTTAAGGCACGAGCTACGGATCGTCGAGAACCCATGAGGAAAAAAGTTTGAATGATGACGGTGAGGTGGCAGCTTCATTCTTAGCAGTGCTCATCGACGACAGAGTGTTGGCATCCTGCAAGGAAGAGGCATGCGGTGCACCTCGGTGACGATAGTGCAGGACCGCAAAGAGATTGTGAAGAACTGTGGCCCAGGAAGGGCGTCGAGTCGTCCGGCGCCTGGACGGTTGTCAGGTGGCAGGTAACCCACCGGCGGATGCTCCTCGGCATGTCGGCATCCTCGACGTTCTTCAGCGGGACACAGCGGTCAACGGTGCAGGCGAGAGTGTCCTTGGATCAAATGTTACTTAGGCAAAGGGAGCTTGTTGGCTCCGGTCGTCGACGGCAGTCGTCGACGGTGATGGACAACAGTGTCTGGGCGCTTCTCCTTGTGATTCCGCGGCGGTCCCAGTCTCCAGTCAGCAGCCTGTTGTAGGTCTGTCTACCAGGGAGCTTTGGCAAAGATCAGCTGGTGCACAATGGTCCCTCATAGCTTGGGAAGAGGTGCCTTACCAGGTCCTATCTGGGTCAATCCTTGGAGACACAGCAGCTTTCAGATCAATGAAGTAGAGCAGCAGAAAGACTTCTCTTCCAGCAGGGCTTCAAGGTTAAGCTTCAGTGTCAACTCCAGTTTCTCTTCGGCTTCTGAACACGAATTCTAGCAGTGAGAGGCCCCCAGATATATTAGTTGATCTCCCATTCATTCTGCTGGGTCACACTCAGGAAACCATTCGCTCAGAAGGGCATTCATGCAGGCAGGCAGCCAATCAGGTGCATAGTGCATTCAGGTCATTCACTTCTCTCCAGACACTCACAACAAGTTATATGTATTGTGACAAGTACCCAGCCATTCAACACTCCACACTGCATTCGTACCAGTTTCGGGCAAGGATGTCTCAGTCATTGTGTCAAACACCAGAAACCAGACATCCACAACAGGAAGTGCAAATTGGTCACACACTCCGTTCACCCAGGTCCCACCCACATGGTGTACCCAAAATGTACAGTCACTGGGAAGGCTCCAGCCAGTCTGGCCCAGACTTCACAACAACAACATATATGGAACTTCCACCCAACATCCAGTCAGGGGGACGGGACAGAGCCAGGGCTTCCGAGGACTTTGCCAAAACAAGGTAACAGGCAATAGAAAGTAAGAGGCCACAGGGGCAATCTTGTTTCCTATCAGGAATCAACTGATTCCAATGGCAGGGCCTGGGTATCCCAAAATGGAGGATACTCAGAGCGCTTGTCAAATTCAGCATGGAGCTGCCACCAGCCCAGACCCTGTTCTGTGGGCCATACACAGGTGCCCAAAAACATACACTAGGGGCATAGGGTTGTACCCCCACCCATGGGAGCCATAAGGGTATCCCATGGTTCTGCACACAACACCAAAAGAGAGAGCTGCACCGCCAGGAGTCCCAGATGAACTCCAGCATGGAAAACACGACAGAACACACAATAAAAAGCAGTAAAGGACAAAGATACAGAGCCCATGTCCCTCTGATGCATTTCCAGCATCACACCTACATTATGACAATTGTCAAAAAATAAAACACGTGTACATTTCCAAAACCATGCTTTAAGGTCCTTGCCAGGAGTTTGCTTGAAATCAGCCCATGTTTTATTTGTTCAAATGTGTCACAATGTATGTACATACAATAGACATATAATTTAGCCCCCACTTGACATAATCCATTCAGACTTTACACGAACATTGAAGGTTACGTCTATAATCTTTCTCAAAACATTTGTCCGAATTCGTCAAACTGCAACAAAGTTATAAGCCATCAAAAATGTTGAGACCCCCCCTCTAATTTAGTACTCTTCTGGCAAAACCCACCAAACTTTAAAAAAACATTTATATCTAGATCTAAAATCATTTTGCAAACGTTTGTGTAGATTCGTCAAATGGCCCCACATCGTTCCCTCTTTACAAAACAGCTCCACACTTTCCAAAACCATTCAGAATCAATTCTAGAATAACTTTCCAAAATTCATGGAGTTTCATTGAGTGGCGGCAAAGTTATAAGCCATCCAAGAACTGCTTTTCACCAACCCTGTAATGCAGAAAGATGTCCCCGATGTCCCAGAACATCTGAAGTGTCCGCAAACTTCACCGGACTGCCCTCGAACATCTGGACTGTTTGAAGACTTTGGGGTGAAAAACATCAGTTTTTTGGCTTCTTATGACCATATCCCATGCCATCCTCATCATATTTCACTTCCCCAGAGATTGTTTGATAAGTTTGACAAATGCAATGTTGTGTTTTTCTATGTTTTTACCGCTGTGTCTGCGGACACCGGCTGCGGTCCGCAAATCCAACATGGCGGGTTTCACCATCCAATCAGGAGGCGTGTCCGATGCCCTCGGACATCATTTTACCCACTAGACCAATTGTATGCTTGTCCGCAGACCTAACAGGGAAATGGGTCCACTGAGCGGTGCCAGATATCACTAATTTGTTTGACCTACATTTTGCCTGTTTTAAAATAAAATACTGGACGGATTTCACCAAATTTACAAAAGCACGCTTTCGGGACCAAGCCAGCGCTCCTGCTGAAAATTTGGTGAAAATACGTCCAGCGGTTTGGGCTGTACGCGTGAGCAAAGTTTTTTCTATTCAGTCTATGGGACCCCCTATAACTTTGCCCCTCCTTGATGAAACCTCAGCGAAGTTGTAAGCCGCCCAAAAAGTGCTCTTCCTATGGGTTTAGCAACTTAACCATAACTTCATGGCTGCTACCGGATAAAGGAAAAAACTTTAGTTGCAGGGACGTTAAGGTGAGAACTTAATGCAACAAAACCCCTGAAATTCAGCTAAAGCCACTATAACTTTGCACCCTCTGTTGCGCAGCCTATGACCACAATGATGACATAGCAGATCACGTCACTAATTCTATGTTGTATGAGAACACTGATGACATTACAAATGACATCACTGAAGCCATCACTGGTGACTACACTAATTAAATTGAATATAACTGATTACATCAAAATGGACATAACATCATTTAAAAGTTAGTTCATGAAAAGTTTGATTACCTTACTGACAATTTAGGCTGTGGACTTGGCCATAACAAAGGCTGGGCTCACTGGCCAGTAACAAAGACCATAGCTAGTGTTCGGTTATTGATCAAAAATACCAATGTGCATGGTTAAAAGCCCTGTCTAGGAGCCCATCACTGTTTTCAAATATACAGTAGGCAACATTGAAAGCTGTGGTCAGTGGCCGTGGCTCAAAGCCATAGCTAGTGCCAATTAATATGCTATAATATACCATCCACTTAACTAAAAACCGTGGCCACTGGCTAGTGGCTGGTTAGCATTGTATAATATACATTGGGCACAGCCAAAGGTCATTGCTTATTGCATTTTATTATTTAAGCAATATGACCCGAGTGGCGGGGGCAATACCGACTCAGGTAATGCCCCTGGGCCCATAGGTATAGGCCCGAGCGAAGGAAGAAAATGGCCGCCGCCATGGAAAGCGAAAACTGAGTCTATTTTTCCTTTCCATGGCGGCCATTGGGAGTGGACACGCTGGGAACACAGGTGTTCCTAGAGCGTCCACTCCCGAAAAAGGATAAAAAATAAGGTAAGTGGGGTTGGGAGGGCGGGAGTGGGATGGGGGAAAAAAAAACGTACCTGCATCCCTGGCGAGGGACGAGGGAAGCCTCCAGCCGTGTGGAGGTGCGGGGTGGCCCCGCTCTGAGTCTCCACATGTCTGGAGGCTTTTCTCGTCCCCCGCCGGGGACGCAGGAACAACAAGGTAAGTTAGGGGGGGCGGTGGGAGGGAGGGAAGGGGAAAAAAAGACTTACCAGAGTCCCCGGCAGGGGGCAAAGGCAGCCTCTCAGCCGCAGGGAGGCTCAGAGCGGGGATGGCCCCGCTTCGAGCCTCCTCATTGGCCGAGGGGCTGCCACGCCCCCCACCGGGGGCAAAGGCCGTGGAATCCCAACAGAGGGATTCCCGGCCTGTTAATGACTCAGCGAAGGCCAATCAATATGGTTCTTGCATTGTGATTGCGCCCTCTCCGGGTACTAATGTAAAATATACATTGGACATGGCCAAAAGATGTACAGACTGCTCACGGTCAAAGGCCATGGCTAGTGGCTCCTTTAAATGTTCGAATATATAGTGGACACAGCCAAAGATAGTGGCCACTGGCCCGCATTTTGCTAATGTCCATGGCTAGTGCCTGACCAGTTTATATAATATACAGTGGACATGGTTGAAAGCTGTAATACTGATAAAGGCCAAAATCTATGCTTGGTAGACTGTTAGTGTTTTAAAATATTCAGTGCACATGGGTGAAGGTTGTCACCACTGTCCATAACTGAAGGCCATGACTAGTACCCATTCATGTGTCAAAATATATTTGGCCATGCACACTGACCATGGTTGGTGGCCATGCTTAAGGCCAGTTAGTGTTGTAATGCAATTAGTGTTGTCTCCAGTGATGGCATCAGTGATGTGATTTGTGATATCATCAGTGTTCTCATACAACATGTAATTAGTGATGTCATCTGTGATGTGATCTGTGATGTCATCATTGTGGTCATAGGCTGCGCAAAAGAGGGCACAAAGTTAAGTTGGCTTTAGATGAATTTCAGGGGTTTTGTTGCATTAAGTTCTCACTTTAACATGCCTGCAACTCAATTATTTTCCGTGAATTTCAAGTGTTTTGTTATTGCATGAATAATTCACATTAATAATAACGACAATGCAGCTAAAAAACACTGTATTATGTCTAGAAAGTAAAATAAAAAGCAACTGGACAACCGCATACCCCCCAAATAAACCTGTTGTTACAAAAAATTAGTTTGCATATGTACTTAACTTGTTAAAGTATTTACATGTATATGTACTGTTCATGAATAGTTATTAAAATCTTACAGTAAATGGCAATATATTTTAAAATAAATATTTACCAGACTACTGGCCATGTAGTTATATTTATATTTTTGTCAAATCTTTTTTTCTAGCCGTCTCTACTAAGGATACATGTGTGGCTATGGTCAGCAAAGACTGGGTGCGTGGGGGTAACACACATGTCCGAAATGAGCCAATAGAACATCTGCATCCTTCCACATTGCAGCCATGTCTAAATGCCCTCATGCTAAATAGGATCAGAGGACTGCACTGCAACAAACCTCGCCACCTCCCACTTGCACTGCATTTCTTTTACTTATGATAAATAAGTTAAATAAAACATGTGGCATACATTTTATACTTAGCCTATATATTAATATGTTCAATGATAAAAGGCTGTGTATGAAACTTGTGAAAATGCAAGCAATAACTTCATTGTAGCATAATGGTTAAGTGCAGTGTCTTGAACTCTTTAATACCAGGATTCTCTGATAGCACCGTTCAGCATCAATGTGATTTTTTTAATTACATTTTTTTCTGTTTTAAAAAGTTGCCCAGAAATGGTGGAGTCCTAATTTTGAATATATGTGCAGTGGTAGGGGGAATGTGTGGTGTGAGGGTGTGCATGTCATCTGAGAGGGTGTGCATGCAATGTGTGTGTGTGTTTAATGTGAGCTTTGGTGTGTGTACATAGTGTGAAGTTATTTGTGAGGGATAATTTCATGCAGTGTATAATGTTGCAGTAAATAAATGGGTTTCATGTTTAATACGTGTTCAGTTCTCCAACGACGATGGATGTCCCATCTTGTTTTATAATGTTGCAGTAAATACATCTTTTTCACGTTTAATCCATATTACGAAATGCAAAGTGCCTGCAGGTTCATGAAAATTGTGACCTCTCGTACCAAAACATCCTTGCGCCGAGAGGTACAAAATGCAACGTGCCTGCAGCTTAATGGTGTGCCAATTGTGACCTCTCACGCCAATACATGCTTGTGCCGAGAGGTCCCTGTCCCAAATGGCTGTGTCTAACTGGGCGCGCCCAAATAGAACCTGCATCGAAATGGTCACGCCATAAAGGCGTGCACCTAACTGGCCATGCTGAAATGTCTTGTCCTGTGCTCCAAGCCTCTTGTTTTATGGCCGGTCTCTTGGAGACTGCTGTGATACATCGCACAACCCCAACTAAGCACATTTAAGCAGCACGGAAATAGGAAAAAAATGACCGGCTGCAAGAATAATATATGCCCAGCTACTTTATGCACCCGTAGTGAAAATCAAAAGCTGAATATACACACAGTACTGCTTAGCTTCAAAGTAAGGAAGGGGCCAGCCCCTTCAGGCCATGTTGCTCTAAGTGGTCTTGCAACTTTGCCTCATTTATTAGGCACCATGGCCTGAGGGGGCTGTCCTTTTCCTCAATTTGAAGCTTAAACAGGATCAGTCTTCGTTATTGCATGTATGGGAGATCTGTATCACCAATGAATTTTCATTCCCAATGTCAATGTAGCTGTGGAAATACCATTTTTTAAATTTTAAAATTATATATAAAACATTGCAAGCTTTGAGAACTCCCAATGAATTTAGTTATTGCCATGTGCGATTATGCTGGGGATCACACACTTTGGTTAAGCAGCGTGATACAAGCCCCTTGTTTTATGGCGGGTCTCTTGGTGACTGTTGTGATACATCGCACAACCCCAACCATCGACATTTAAGCAGCACAGAAAAGGGTACAAGATGATTGGCTGCAAGAATAACCTATGCCCATATACTTTTGACCCCATAGCGAAAATCAAAAGATGGCACCCATGAATATACGCATAGTAAATGGTCACATATTTTAAAGTGAAATGTACAAATGTAGTTCAAATTACCTTCTCCTTAGAAGAAAGTGCGCAAGACAAAATAGTATTGGACATTTTAAAAAAGTAATGAACATCAGAAAAATAACCTAAGAGAAGACATTTTTCAATAAATATGCTGGAAAAGTATAAAAGGTGCTCACCTTTAAACCCAGCAATATGTAGTGAAATATTCCCTGGAAAACAAAATCCCAATATGAAAAAAGTGCTTATAGTTACTGGTGCCCTGAAACGCAACCATGATCAGGGGAAAACAACTGCACTTGTGTACAGGATTGCAAACTCTCTTGCCACATAATGGGCAAATACTCATGACTTACTTGTCCTCTCATAATTTCCCCTCCCCCCATGTCTGGCTTTCCACAATACTCTGCTTTATAAAGCTAACTTGAAAAGTACACATGCCATAGTTTCACTCAAATAAATAAATCCTTGTAGAACTATGTTAGGCAAAAAGTGTATAATTGTGGCTTTCTTCCCGCCATCTTGACTGTGAGACTGCATATAGCAGAATGCAATTCAACAAAAGGCAACACAAATTGTCTCAGAGTGCAAAACTTTCATGAACTGGCAGTTGCACAGTTTAAACAATAATAATGCGGATGCTGTGTGTTATGAGATATTTAAAACTTTGAGAACTCACAATGTTTTTAGGCAATGTGCAGTGAGATTAAATGATTTGTCATGGAGCACACACTTTGGTTAAGCAGTGTTCACAAAGCGCTATATCCTGGCAAATTTGGCATGGGCATTCCAGCTCAGCACCTATTTTGGCACACCATTTTCGGCGCGAAAGCCATTCTGGCGCTGTTATTTTGGCGCAAGGGATGTTTTTTTGGCGTGGCTGACATTGCAGCTACGTCTAAATGCCCTCATGCTAAATACGATCACAGGATTGCACTGCAACAAACCTTGCCAGCTACCACTTGCGTTGCTTTTCTTTTAATTAAATTAACTTAGTTAAATAAATAAAAATCATACAGCTGTGAACCCTGGTCTGCCAGAGTTAGTGCGCAGCATTTAACCACTAGGCCACAAATGCTTGGTACTTCCTGGGGCATACATTTCATACTTAGCCTATGATTTAATATGTTCAGAGATGACAGTCTAGGTATGAAACTTATTGAAAACAAACAAGCTAAACCTTATTGTGGCTTGCACTTAAACATAAAGTATCACAATAAAAAACATGTTCTTTGGTAAAGAGTTGATTCCAAAAATACTTGGTGTGGTTTACTTAGTCTCAATTTAATCCAATTGTTACATTAATAATCTTTATTCAATTCAAATCATTCAATTCATTACATTTTGCTTAGATTCAATCATACAAGTTCATTGTGTCCAGCCTAATCCCGACACGTGTTACCCCGCCTTAGATTTGGCGGTTCCTCAGCGGTACACTGGCTAGTATCTCTTTTTAAGTCCATATCAGACATTAGCAACCTATTGAAAAAGGAAAAGATAGAAAAGAAATTGGGTATTTACATTGGGATCTGCAGAACAAGTCTGTGTTGAATGTTTATGTTATTCGAAAGACTAAAAATTATCACTTACATGTTTGAAAAATGCAAGGTATGCAGGCAAGTAGTTCAACGTTGGACTGGCAATGTGTTTTCTGAATAGGTAGAGTAGTGATGCTGGAGAGGAAAGGATACAAATGTTTAAGTGTCCTGTTTGACCGTAACTATGGATGATCTGCAATCTGCACCTAAAGTACAGTCTGCAACTCTAAAGCGAACTGTATAAAGAGATACAGAGAGCTTACCTCTAATTCGTAGTGTGTTTCGTTTCACGCATCAGAGCGAGCGGTACGATTGCCGTGATCAGTGTGAATGGCGCTGTTGTGCTCTAGCCGGAAGGTCGATAAAGCTATTTGTGACGTGTATGGCACGTGATTGTGTTACGGGTTGCCGTTTCTTGCGAGGCGCCATGCTGGATTGGGGTGGTCTAGTGTTAATCTCTATTGTACAGGAAAAAATAGAAGCTGGTTATGAAACTTGAGAAAATCCAAACAATAACATAATTGTAGCATAATGGTTAAGTGCTGCATGTCAAACTCCTTATGGCCAGGGTTCTCTGAAAGCAGTGTTTAGCATAAATGTTGTTTTATTTTTTACATTTCAATTTTACTGTTTTATAAAAATGTGGATGCTGTGTGGTATGAGATATTTAAAACTAAAAAAACACACAGAATTCAGGAAACCCACTGTTGCTGTACAAATACCTATTATTTTGTTGATATTGACTGGGAGACCACACATACCAGAATGCAATTCAGCAAAAGGCAAAACATTGTCTCTGAGTGCAATATCTTCAAGGACTGACAGTAGCATGGTTTAAAAAAGTAAATAATTCAGAGGTCCATTTGGTCACCCATCCATGCAGTAACTGGGACTGACCCTCCTTAGCTTCAAAGCGGGTCTGAACCTGCTTAGCTTCAAAGCAAGAAAAGGGCTGGGACATTCCTCTAAGTGGTTTTGTAAATTTGATTGATTTTTAAAGCAACAGTGCCTGAGGAGGCTGGCCCTGTCCTTACTTTGAAGCTAAGCATAGTATGTCCTGGTTACTGCACTAAGGGGAGACCTGGGTGCAGTTGAGTCACTGGCCATGGCCTTTGACCATGACCAGTGATTTTTCACCCCCAAAGGTCAACAAGGTTATACAAATATATTTAAAAAAAAATAAACAAATGTAACTGCGGGTACCACACTACACATAGGTTCTGTAGTCCTTTGTAACCTCGGATATAGCGCCAATATTGTCAAAACAGCTAGAAAAAGAAAATGCTTCTGTATCCCCCCAGGCCATTACCAAGTGCCCCGCTCATCTGTGCCAGCTCCCCCCACTGCCTAGACCTCCTTCTCACCTCCCCTGCCCTCTCATTTCACCCCAGAGCACACGCTGCTTTTGTGACGCAGTTTGCTTTCAGATGTCGGCTATTTGCGGCACAGAAATCCTTGTGTTGCAAACTCTGTCCCTGGACCCGCTCCAACTCCCAAATTTCAATTAGTGCATTCTAGCCACCCCTCACCTCTACCCTGGTCGTATTTGTATGTTTGACCTGCAAATAGTTTTTTACTGTGTTTTATTTTCCCATAACCTCAGCTATAACCTCCAATATCTCTCGCATCGAAAGAAAAACAAGATAGCTGTCTATTCATTTCTGAAAACCGTGATTCTGCAATGCACCATGGCACATATAGCTATAATTCTTGGGGAAGGGGCACTCCCTTCTCTGTCAAATTTTAAAATAACCACAACATGGAATAACCCCAAACCATGCTTGGCATGCGAGTCAACGCTTCATGCCCAAGTTGTTTCAGACCTGGTCCAAATCAGGCCAGCGGTTTGGGCTGCGTGCTTTGGAAAAAATTGACCTTTTCTGTCTATGGGAAAATGAATGGGAAATAGGCCACCCTTTTGTAAATGTTTTTTTTTTACGCTTAATAGCTTTTTAATTTTTCAACAAATCTTTACAAAACTTTGCAGCCTGGGGGCCTGCAGACTTTTAATCACTTGAAATGTCCAAATCCGTTACTCAAATTAAGTTATTAACAATAGAATTTTGAGGGGTTCCTATGTGTCTCTGACTCACCTTAATGATAGGGTGGCTATAGCCGCCCTATAACATATATATATATATATATATATACCTCAAAGGTATCCCTTTATAGTCAAGGATACCATACTCGGTTGCTCTGAAACACTTGTGCATTTTATTCAAATCACCAGTGCATTTTAGATAGAGTTTTTCACAAAAAAGACAGACATGGACTTACTCAGAATACAGGTAGTCCTGGAGTTTGCATTCTGTGATCACCACACGTCCATCCCGAGCTGGTACTTCATCAGGTGCATTCATTCTTCATGCTATGGGCTAAAGTTTATGTAACAAACTGTTACGCTCACCTGGCTCCCACAAAGGCGTCGATCTGGACTGCTGTGGTCTCCACCAATGTGACGTATAGGGCCGAGATGACAGACTGGACTGGCCCACCTAGCTTCATTTGCTTGGCCTGTAGGAATATTCTTCTGCAAGTGGAGAAAGGGAATTAACCACACATGGAGTTGAGTGTAAATCCCCCCACCCCGCTGTTCTCCCCACTGTTCTCCTTGGATGTTCCCTCTTATAGTCTCACCTGATGATTTGAAAAGATGAGCTCTCCATCCTGCATTGAGCACAGGGGCACGTAGATAACCAGTTGCTTCACTGGCTCGAAGGAATTGGTGAGTTGCAGGACAATATTGACTCCGATATTCCTGGCAAGACGCCGTAAGTATGTAGTTCGTAAGAGTTCAAATGCCTGACTTTCACTCTTGTCCGATTCCTTGCAGGTTGCAGCTTGACCCTACTGAAGAGTTCCTCATGGCAACCGGTAATGTTCTGGTAAGGATTTATATTATCCAACACAGTTTGATAAAATAATGTCCATATGTAACCTGTTGCTTTCTCCCTTATTCAGGTGCTGAGAGAAAGTATGAAGTCTCAGGGAATAATGCCTCCGGCGGTAAAATCAGGTAAGTCTTTTGTGGTGAGGAGGGTTCCCCTTGTTAGTCCCTTGTTTTACCTTGTTGTCCTTTTGTTTCCCCTTAGGGGCTGGGGTTCGGCTAGGATGCAGTGGAAGCTGCGCCGACCCGTGAAGAAGAAAAGTACCCCCGGTGGTAAAATCAGGTAAGTCTATGAGGGGTATTCCTCCGTGTATTCCCTTGGCTCACCTTGCTGTTCTTGTCTTCTCCTTAGGTGCCGGAGTGCGGCGGTAACATGCAGGAGGATGCGGTGAAATGTGAAGATACTGCGAAGGCCGGTGAGTTCAGCGCAGCGCTGCAGCAGGCGAGGCGATGCGCATAAAATAACTTCTTTCTTCCAGCTCGAAGGCGCGATGGATCGGGAATTCAGGTAAGGATCAAAGGTATTGCTCTTGTTCTAACCTTTTCTCCTTCTTTCGCCCTTTTTCTAGGAGCTCCAAACTCGAGGCGGGCGTGGCAGAAGACTGGATGCAGACTTGAAGGCACCGTGAGCGTTACTCTGCTGGATGCAGAATAACGCGAAGCGTGTGCTGCTCTTCGGGCGTGGTTTAAATAGCCTCCAAACTAATCCCAGGTAAGTATTCCTCCCCAGTCCCACCCGAGTAAAAAATAGTCCATAGGTAAAATAGTCCCTTCCAAGCCTCGTTTGGCTCGGAGCTCTTGCAGCATGGTCTGCATCAGGTAAGTTTGCAGCATGGTCTGCATCAGGTAAGTTTTGATCTATGAGCCTGGCACCTATGGCACCAGGACTGACTCTCCATATGAGCATGGCGCCATAGGCGCCAGGACTGCACCCAAATAGCCCCTAGCGGGGCTTGTTGGGCTTGCTTGAGGTAACTTGATGCCTGCTTCCGGGGTTGCTGGACTTGGTCTGGCTCCCCGGGGGTAGGCATCATGACACAAACTGGGATTGTATTTACCTCTTTCCATCTCTCTCATTGTAGAACGATTGTGTGACCTTCTAAATATGGCTTGGCTGTGATGTTAAAATAGCGGCCATCTTCGAAATGTATTTCCCTGTCAATCAGGTAATGAACTAATGTTCAAGATTCAATAATCATGTGCTTAATAGCACATATGAACGGTAAAATAAATCCCATCATGATTTTAATGGTATCTTTGCCGCTGAAATAGTAAAATACAATATAATAATAAAAAACATTGTACATAAAAATTTCAGAGTACTATGTGTAATGGAGGTTACTTGTATGTCCTTCTATCACATAATTATACGCTGAGGAGCGGTTGTGTCCCCATATCCTTTCTTAGCTAACCAAGTGATTTATTATCTGGCTTGCATATTGAGGAATATGCGGGCGGGGGTTTAGAGGAACATACAACAAAGCTTTTTGTGAATGTCCCCATAGGTGATAGATATTTAATCCACCTAAGCGCTAGTAGACAAAGGTCATTACATTGAATCTTTGTCTATGTTACTGGATCATACTGGTAAAGAAAGCCAGACATGGCCGAGGATCAGAAGGCAAAACGGATGGCTGCTGCATCAGTTCTCTTCAGGGGAAAGCCCACTACATCTGGATCAGCTGGACCAAAATCTATTTGTTCAGCAGGAGTGACAGTACAACAGAAAATTGATGGATTGGAAAGACTCAAAAAATGAGAAATCATTAAGTGATGGGAAGCCATGACATTGACCACATACTTGGAGATGAAACAGATCCCGAGAGGTCTAAGAATTCTCACCATACCCACTTATGAAGAAATAGACCCAGAATTGATTCAAGAATGGAAAGACCATACAAACACTTCTTCATTTGCTGTGATGATAACTCTGATCAAATTTGCCAAACTGGACAGAGGCAAACTCATCATGGAGATTGATAAGTTAGAAGAACAGCTCTACAACTCACCAGAAGGTGATGAGTGAAAAAGAAAAATCAATTGGATGGAAGAAAATTTAGAGAGATATGAACGAGAAATCAGATTGAGAAAACTGCAGAAATTCCAACGGGACAAAAAAGACAATGAAAAAGGGTGTATCGATACATGTGCTAGAAGATTTGATCAGCCTATCAATGATCAATTGACAAAAATAAAACTGGAACTTGAAAACTAAACATAAGAGATGCTCAAAATGCATTACCCTCTTCATCAGAAATAGAAACCTCATATCCCGAAGTCCTGTCCACCAAATTGAATTTTTTAGATGAGTCTGAGCTCCAACACTTGGACAATATTGCAGATAGAAAACCAAGAAAGAAGTACAAGCCAACGAGGAGGGGGGCAAATCAAGAAGCAATATCGGGACAAAGCATGGCAACACGTTCAACCAGAGGACAGAAGAACAAACCGAGAAGTCAGGGGGGCAAGAGCTAAGAGTCAAAATCTTCAGTGTATTGGATAAACAACGTACACCCATGGCATGGTCCACAATTGAAAAGGTCTTTTGTTTTGTCCTGACCAACAATTTGATCTAGTACAAATGAAAATTGATCTTTCTAAATGTCTGTGAAAGTTAAAATTAAAAAGGTTTTCCTACACAAAGAAAATGACATCACAGATATCTCAGAAATATTGACTCTTAATCCTTTGACTGTAAAAGATTTAGAAGCATTAATCTCTCATGATTTTTTGATGGATGAAACTATCGAGGATGCTGAAAATATTGAAAATAAAGAAATACTCACCAGATTTGGCATAGAAACTGATTATCCACTTTTCTGAAATTAAAATCTACTTTCTGTCCCAACATAAATGCAACAAAAATTGAAGTTTTTGAAGAAGTGATCATGAAAGATCTCAAGAAATTAGAAACAGAAAAAACGGGATTTTCAAATAACCTTTCACCAGAAAATATTGAGACAGTAGACAATCTCTGTAATGATAAAACCATAATCATCAGACAAGCAGATAAAGGAGGAGGTGTTGTAATATGGCACAGAAATCTTTGCATGCAGGAATCTATGTGGCAATTGGAGGACACTCAGTGCTATAAAACGTGTGTAATAGAGCTGTTGGAACAAACCAAGAAAGAATTTGATGATCTTTTGAGTAATTGGAACTACCTAAACATCATTGACTGGGAAGAAAGGACATTTTTGAAGAACAATCATCCCACTACTCCGATTTTATACTTTGTTCCAAAAATCCATAAAAGCACTAGTATTCCACCAGGATGACCGATAGTATCTTCCAAGGGACCTCTCTTAGACAATACCTCTAAATATATTGATTGTTTCCTACAACCCTTTGTGAAATATCTAAGTTCCTATATCAGAGACACTGGAGACTTGTTGACAAAATGAAGGACTTTGTAAGGGAAGAAGATTAAACCTTGGTCTCCTTAGATGGGTATACACGCATTTCGCCAACCTATTTTTGGTCGTGGTACTTTTCATCGCCGGATTTTACATCGCCAGAAACCCCGTTTTTGTATTTTTTTATTTTGGGGGGTGTTTTGTTGGGGTTAGGGTATCATTATAATAGTAAGGGGGGTGTCTGCAGGGGGAATCCCCCCCCAGAATGAAAAAAAAAACAAAAACAGGGTTTCTGGCGATGTAAAATCTGGCGATGAAAAGTACCACAACCAAAAATAGGTCGGCGAAATCACGTAGAACCCTTAGATGTTACCTCACTCTATACAAGTATCAAACATGAAAAAGGAATCAATGCATGTAAATACTTCTTGAACACTAAATCAATCAGTTATAAGCAACATAATGAGATGATTCTCACCATGCTGAAGTTCTTTTCAGAGCATAATATTTTTCTATTTGAGATCTTGTGTATAGACAAAAATGTAGAATGTCCATGGGATCCTGTATGCACCCACCTATGTCGATTTATGTATGGGCTGGTGGGATATGACAATTGCATGGCCAGAAAAATATGAAAACTACACAGCACAGATAATCTGCTCGTATTGCTTTATTGAAGATGTCTCATTATTTGAAGGGGTCAACAGATTCTCTTGATCAATATATAGAGCAACTAAACAGCAATTGTTTGCATCTGCATTTGACTACAACGAGGAGCAAACAAGAACTAATTTTTCTCGATGTAGTGCTGTTTCCAGACAGATGGCATTTATAGAGCAAATTATTTAGAAAACCCACTGCCTAGAACTCTGTACTACATGCAACAAGTCATCATCCAATAAATGTGATTAAAAGCATACCCTATAGTGTAATTATAAAGGCAAAAATAAACTGCTCTAGACATGAGGACTTTCACAAGGAATCAACAAAGATAAACGCACGATTTGAAGCCCGAGGTTATAGCACTCAAGATATAGGTTGTGCCATGAAGAAAATAAAAACATTGGAAAGAAAGCAATTGCTGGCCAGTAAAAAGAAAAAAGAATAGGAGACTGAAGGAATACGATTCACCACACCCTTCTCCAACAAGGCAAAAGAAGTAAAATACATTCTTACTAAACACTGGTATATATTGCAATCAGACAAGGACTTGGAAACTTAGATAGGAGAACATCCACAAATAACATTTTGCAAAGCCAAATCAATCAAAGAGCTCATAGCACCCAATGACTCGTATATGATCAAGAAAAATATGGGGTTAGGGGTGAGAAATGGTTTTTACAAATATAATAAATGTAAAATATGTGAATGGGCAGAGATGGGAGAAATATTTAGATTTGGTAAAGAGAAGCAACATAGATGGTCTATTAAGCAACATATCACCTGTTTAACTAGGTATGTAGTATATGGTATTATATGTCCATGTGGGATGATATACATAGGTTCAACAATATGCCTGCTTATATTGAGGATAATTCAACACTATCGAGCCATCAAAAATAAAGATGTTAGCTATCCCTTGGCAGTACATTTTCAGGAGAAACATAACAGCAATCCCTCTTCATTAAAATTCATTGGTCTTGCTCATGTTCCTGCACACAGAAAAACAGGCAATAGAGAAAGACACTTAAGACAATTGGAATCTAAACAAATTATACAATTTCAAACTTTGAAACTGGCAGGACACTAGACAGAAGAAGAAGTGGCAGTTAATCTGCTTAACTGTTAATTACTTGTGTAGTAATTCATGCTGCACTTGTGCATACTCTGGATAGTCAGTTTTAAATACCAAATATATTTCTGTATTCTGTATTAATATCCGAAATTGTATAGTAAGGATGATTATGTGGCACACTTAGGCATAATAACTAACACAAATGGACATGGATCCATAACTCTATATATTGGCTATATTGCAAAGAGTAAAGGCACTGGTCGATTATTCTCTAACTACATTATTAGTTTCCCCCACCCCCTGTTCACTTTGATGCGGCGGCTTTCACGTGGTAGCCTCCAGTAGTCCTGGAAGTGGACCATCTACAAGTTATGTGTATTCACAAATAATTTTATGTTTTTATTTATTATATTGTATTTTACTATTTCACAGGCAAAGTTACCATTAAAATCATGATGGGATTTATGTTACCGTTTATGTGTCCTATTAACCACCCGATTATTGAATCTTGAACATTAGTTGATTACCTGATTGATAGGGAAATAGATGCCAAGATGGCCTTTATTTTAACATCAGAGCCAAGCCATCTTTAGAAGGTCACATGATCGTTCTACAATGAGAGAGATGGAAAAAGGTATAGACAATCCCAGTTTGTTAAATAAACGTTGGCCTGTAGCATGATGAATTAATGCACCTGATCAAGTACTGGCTCGGGGACGGAACACATGGTGAGCATGGAGTGCAAACTCCAGGACTACCTATATTCTGAGTAAGTCCATGTCTGTCCTTTTTTTGAAAAACTGTTTCTACAATGCACTGATGATTTCAATAAAATTCACAAGTGTTTCAGCACAGACGAGTGCCCTTGTTCTTTTTGTTTGAAAACATTTCTAAAAATAACTTAACTCGACGAGAGCTAGAGATCCTTTCAAGCATGAAAAAACTGGATGATTATATCATCAAACCCTCTGACAAAGGTACCAACATTGTCATTATGAACAGGTCTGATTACATTACTGAGGCCAATAGACAACTGAGGGATCAGAAATGTTATAAACTGCTGGACAAGGATCATTAGAAATGAATAATCAACTTTTTGAGTTACTGATGAAATGGAAGGAAAAAGGTATTTTGGAAGAAGACATGTGTAAATATTTGCATCCAAGATTTCCAATGATGCCCCCATTTTACTTCTTGCCAAAAGTTCATAAAAGCAAAACCAGACCTCCGGGGAGACCCATAGTGACTTTATGTGGGGCACTATTCGAAAATGTGTCTAAACTAGTAGATGAAACATTGATAAAATTTGTCACAAGCTTGCCGTCATATTTACAAGACACAAAGGATTTCCTAAATTAAATTGACGGCATACCTTGGGAAAAGTCATATCTACTAGCCACATTAGATGTTGTCTCCCTGCACACTTCGATCAGACATACAGATGGATTAAAGTCCTCTGAGCATTTTTTAAAAACCAGATCACTGAATTATCTTGAACATGGAAAGATGATTTTAGAAATGATCAATCTCTGCTTAACAAATAACAGCTTCTTATTTGACAATAAGTTCTACACCCAATTGCAAGATACAGCCATGGGGACCACGTTTGCTCCCTCATATGCAAATCTAATGATGGGATGGTGGGAAAAATCTGCAGATTTTGCTAATGCCCAAGGTTTATATTGAAAGATAAAACAGAAGAACAAGAGACGTGTCTCATTTTGACATACAGCAAAGCCTCCAAGAACATTTGCCAAATAATACACAAACACTGGCATGTACTTAGGCAGGACGAGCATTTGGGACGTACCTTGGGGCCCAACATCAATATTACTTATAGGCGTTCAGCCTCTTTGAAAGATAATTTGGTATCGAGCTATATGAGCCCCAGAACAGCACCTGTGACTCTAAGCTGGTTAAGTACCAACCCAGAGGGTTTTCAAAGATGCACTAAATGTAAGGCTTGCAAATTTGCAAAAAATATCAAACAATACCAACATCCTGTTCTGAACAATAATGTGATCATAAAATCTAGAATCACTTGCGAAACAGAGTACATTGTGTGTGTCCTTACCTGCCCGTGTGATAAGTGGTATGTAGGGAGTACGATCAGCAACTTAAAACTTAGAATTTTGCAACATATCAGAGCAATCAAAAATGTTGATCCAACATACCCAATGGCCCTACATTTCCAAGAAAAGCACAGAGGAAAACTCGACAGTTTTGGATATTTTGGAATACATGCTATCCAAAAAACAGCAAGGGGGGGCGAGAAATCCTCTTGCAAATGACAAATATTATGTCATTTTAATCCTCACAAGCTAAAACTGACAGTATGTGCAGTAATTATACCACGTCTCAATTTTATGCCATCACAGGGACTCTACAATTGAACAAAGTTGACAAAGACACATCATAGAGACCGTGTGATCAACGTAACTTAGATACTGTTCTTATATCATGCATATCTCTCATTGCATCTGATAAATTGAGTCTTTTCAATAACAATTAACAAGTCCCAGGGACATATGCTCCCTCTCTGTAAGCAATCAGTGGTAAATCTGATATTTAAGAAGAGGGATAAAAGTGATTCTATAACGCATATGTTGACTCTTTGGTATGCCTTAAAGAACTTTATGGAAAACCAAACACTTCAAATAATCATTTATTCCACTGGCCAATGAGGTACCCACAGTTTAATTATGGCCCTCGCGGAAGTTGAGAATATACTAATAAAAGAAGAAGATAAGGGTTGCAATGTAGTAATACTAAATATAACAGACTATGGGGGTAATTCATAGATTTCAGTGCAGAGCCAGCACAAAGCAAGCAGTGCAGAGAGGGAGCGTGTGCCAGCATGCACCAGCCGTGTGCGCTAAACAGCATTCTGGCGCACCACGTATTCATGGAATTTCCAAGCCATTTTGAGTGCTGGCGTAAAGAATGTCTCCAATTCAGTGCAAAGGGCTGCACTAACCCTACACCAGCTTACAGGGCTGGTACACTGTAATTGCATGAAAATACTATGCGTACCCCGCTCACGGCAGCCAAAAGCGTGAAAATGTACTGGCGCACCACTCGGAATAGGCGTACCCCACTCGTGCCAGGTAAATTGCATAGAAAAAGCACCCCCCCGTGGTGTGGGCTGCCTGTGGGGCATGCCCAGGGTGGATGGGCTGCCTGCGGGGCATGGGGCGGGCGAGCGGGATGCCTGTGGGGCATGCCCAGGGTGGATGGGGTGTATTTCGGGGGTGCGTGGGAAGTTTCACATGCGATAGGTTTTGGGCAAGCGGGGAACGTGTATTTGGGGGGGACGTGGGGAATTTCACAGGTGATAGCCCTTGTGCGAGCGGGGTATGTGTATGTGGGGGTGCGTGGGAAGTTTCACACACGATACTCCAGCCGAGAGCGGGGTACGTGTATTTGGGGGTACGCAGGGAGTTTCACACGCGATAGGCCTTGTGCGAGTGGGGTATGTGTATTTGGGGGGTGCGCTGGAAGTTTCACATGCGATACTCCAGGCGAGAGCGGGGTATGTGTATTTGGGGGGTACGCAGGGAGTTTCACAAGCGATAGCCCTTGTGCGAGCGGGGTACGTGTATTTTGGGGGTATGTGGGAAGTTTTATACGTGATTTGGCATCGTGGGCCCTCCCGGGTGTCCGTTTACCCCCTCCCCATGCCCTGCAGGCAGCCCACACCACAGGGGACTACCCTGCAACACACACCATGCCCTGCAGCCAGCCCACATGGCACCATGCACTTGTGAGCGCACTTGTGAGCCCCGACTCATGTCCCCCACCCAGCCACCCATCCACCATTTACGGGGATGTGCCAGCAGGCCCCGACTCATGAACCCCTTCCCACCCATTGACGGACACCTGGCAGGAGGCCCCGACTCATGTCCCGCTACCTAACCCCCAGTGATGGGAACCTGTCAGCAGGCCCCGACTCAAAAATCCAGGGTGCAGGAGCCCAACAATCCAAAGGAAACCTACCAAAAGCCTACCTAATAGATAACTATATACAAAAAGGGGGGCATAGTTCATGCGCCCCAAAGGAAAAGAAAGTAGAAAGGACACTTACACCTACAGAACTATTTACAAAGGTGGCGGGCAAGTCCAACGGCTCACTTGTTGGTGACCCGGGCCAGGGCATCATCGAACTCCTCTTTAACGTCCTGGAGGTGCACCTCTTCCCTGGCCCAGAGGTCTTGCAGGGATAAAGCCATGTCCAACTCCCTGCGAATTTCCTTGAGGCACTCAGCCCGCCTCAACGCCCTGCGCATGGAGTTCTGGAGTTCTCCGCCCTGACCATAGTGAGTCGTGCCTCTTCCACCCGCCACCGCTCCGCATCTATTTTCTGGCCCAACCGCTGCCACACGGAAGACACTCCTAATCCAGTGTCCTCCTGCCCTCTGGCCGATGCCTGCCCCTGTGATGTTAATGGCACCGAGCCATCTTCGCTCCCACCTTGAGCCTGCTGCTGCCGTGCATGTGCCCTGCCTGTCGATGCCTGCACGTCCTCCTCCTGCTGGGGTCCAGTTGTTGTGGTGGCCACCCCTGCTGGACCTCCGACTCCTGACTGTGGCAGGGATGTGTCCTCCACCAGCCTGGCCGCTGGGTCAAGGGCAGCTCCACAGGGTGGCCAGGTGATACATGGCCAGGAAGATGGCACGGAGGACGACTGGTGCATAGGGGGTTCAGTTGAGGAGGGGGTTGGTCGAAGGTCCAGCACACGGAGGAACCCAGAACTGGTGACCCGTCTTAGTAGGTCGATGCGGTCAATGTGGCTCCGGTTGGCGGTGGGATCCCTGCCGCTGTGCTCCACAGCACCGTCTCCACCCTCTTCATCAGTTGATGCTGCAGACAGGGAGAGACAGAAAACAGGCATCAGGGCACTGTACAATGGTCTGATACACACATGACAGTTGCACATGAGTGGCAGTGTCAAACTTAACACACGGCATCACAGTCCCCAACACACATATCATTTGAACCCACACACATGCGCAAATTAACAGGAATGTTGCAGCAGGCAGCACCATCCATACACATACAACAGCATGAGCATCCAAACGTTAGCCTGATGTCACATGCAACACGGGGAGTGCCAAACACATGCACACACACCACCAGACATACATGCATCTATACATCTCCACCACCTGTCGCAGTGAAATCATCGGCATCCATGTCACATCTGCCAATCAGCCTCCTACATGTCGGTGTCACATGCATCCATGGTGTTTCACAGTGGCACACATGTCAAATACACACACACACAAGCACATGTACATTGTGCACATACATGAAGGTGGAACCAGCATCCATGTGTCACACCACAACCATGCCACAGTACATACACAGACATGTATACATGTGTGCACCTAGACATGCATTTGGCCATCATGCATTTGAACACATACACCATTGACGTGCCTCATACATGTCTGGACTAACATGCGGCAGGCTCATGTCCCTCTACATACACATCCATACATGGGCCTTTCAAGACATATGTCCAACCTGCACACTCCTGGCACACCTCAACATGCACTGCGTCCAATCAGTATGCATGGACACTTACCGCTCGACTCCGGACGGGTCTGCCTCTGAAGGACCTGGAGGTGGAGCGCTGGGTGTATGCGTTCTAGGACCCTCATCTGGATGTTGGTAAGGCTGACCCGGCACCCCTCTGCATGCTTTGCCTTCAAGAGGCGTCGGGCCTTGCTAAGGGTCCTGGACCTGAAGTCCTCCCAGCGCTTCCGGATGTGTTGCAAGTCGCAGGCTGCCATCCGCTCCACGTTGAAGACAGCCACGATGTCCTTCCAGATCCTCTTCTATCCTTCATTTTTGGCGCGTGAACTTCCAAAGAGGGCATCATAATGCCCCAGGACTTGCTCCACCAGGATGCCACTTCATTGGCAGTGAAGCTGGCAGCCCCCTGCCTCTCTGGTGCCAGATGGTGGTGAGTCAGACATGGCAACCCCTGAGGCAGGTGTGGGTGGGCAACTGTGTCCTGGTGCTGGGCTGTGGAGCGATGGAATACCAGTCGGGAGTCTTCTGTTCCAGCAGGGGTGGTCACAGCAACTGGACCCTTGCAGATGGCTGACGTGCAGGCACCAAATAGCAGGGCACGTGGCCAGCAGGCAGGCATGCAGCAGCAGATGGCAGGTGGGAGCGTGCTCTTGGCTCTGGGGGCAGGAAAATGGCCTTCTGGGCAGGAGCTTGGTCTTCCGTGTGTTGACGTGTGGCCAGCTTGATACGGAGTGATTTGGCATGTGAAAAAACTTCACGTCAGCGTGTAATTCGAGGAAAGTCCCTTAGCGCGAAAGCGCGTCTGTGACGTAATGCACGTGGGCGTTTCCCTCGACACAGGTGCATGTTGATTGTACACTTGCAAAAACTGCATGTCCGGGTGTCACTGCGTGTAATTGGAGGAAAGGTCCTTAGCGCATACACGGGTAAGTGACGTGGCATGTGTGGGCTGGGTTAAAAGGTACACGTAGGACGCCATTTTCTTGTGCTTTTTGTGGAGAGCGAGCGGGTGATTCATGTACTTCTTGTTGGTTCACATGCGATTACTTCACAACGGTTCCAGTTCGTACTCCTTGTATACTCAGACAGCGTTCAATTCTTCTTTTTGCAGAGGTGTTGCCAACACGCACACTCGTGTCTTTTTCACATTCTTTTTCCAGGAAGACTGTGAGTCGCGCACGTATTTTTCAACTGTGGTTGCCCCGTGTGTCGCGTTCCCATTCAGAGGTCATTGTAGCCTGCGTGTAACACGCGCACACTCATTTTTGTGTTTCTGGGTGCTACAGCATATTGCGGGTTCTTTATTCCACGCACGTGGGCTACCAGGGGTCGCGTGCATGTTAAATTGTGTTTTTGTGGTGCATGAGCATTGCATGACCCGTCATCTTCCCCCAGGGGTCACAGACAGACTTGCTAGAGCACTAGGGCACTTATTCCATCTAGTACCCTGCCCCTTTCACCCCAATTGCCCAGGACAATTGTTTACTGCACCTCCCATTCACACAATAACATCAGTGCCATGATTAGGAGCCGACCAAGTGCTAAGGGAGGCAAAGGTGGCCGACCTACAAGAGGTGTCTTCGGTAGGGGACGTGGCCAGGATTTGCAGGGTGGCCCAAGAGGCCAGTGTGTGGAGGACCAATCAGGGACACCTATGCCCCCCAATGGGTCGGGCAGATGCAGCTGCCACCATCCCAGTTCAGGCCTTCTTAACCCAGCCCATATTGTCGACCGAACCGGCACAGGATGACTCCCAGGCTGACTTCAGTGCCACCAAGTCAAAGCCACGTGTGGCGGTGAAAGTTGCTGTCACCAGGCCATGTGGATCTGGGGCAGAAATGTCATCTGCTGCCCCAGGTAGCCAGGGCGAGGAGGCTGCAGGGGCAGTTGCAGCTCAATCCACCCCAGCTCTGAGTCACCAAGCCGGGACAGTGATGGTCCAAGTCCATCACACCGAGGTTGGTCCTGCCAACATCACCCAGCAGCCAATGCCTGCAGTGAGACCCTTGATCATCATGCCTTTGGCTACTTCCAGTGCCCAGTCCACCTGCACTTCAGCCCCTACCAACAAGAGTGGCATAAGCCACTCAGGGTCCGCACCACCTCTCAAGAGGAAGAAGGGTGCTCTTGCGGCACAGGCTGGGACCCCAGACACGGCTCTCCCCTCCGGCACGTCAAGGAAGCATAGTTTCAATGTTGCAGAACTAGACACACTTGTGGGCTACATGTCGGCCCATGGCCGTGAAATGCTGGTGACTGCAGGATGCAAGACTACGACTGCTCAACGTAGGGCCCACTGGCAGTGCATTGCAGGATGATTAGTTGCCTTGGATTTGTGAGGCGCACAGCTGATGAATGCTCTAAGCGGTGGAATGACCTCAAACGCAGAGCAAAGAACAAGCTGGCTTCCAATCATACCTCTACTCTGGTGACTGGCAGTGGGTCTCCACCAGAGGAGGAAGTGCCCAGAGGAGGAAGTGCTCACAGAACATGAGTCAATCGCTGGAGGCTTCTTCACAGAGGATCAGATCCAAGGCGTGGGAGACCTACCAGATCTTGAGGCAATGTCCAGTGAGTGGCCATGCATGTGTGTGCAAACCATGTGTATGTTGCCTGGGTGATGTGTTCTGATTGAGCGCCAGGTGAGGCTGTGTAGTCATGACTGCTATGGGTCACCCATGTGGTGCCTCCAAAGCATCCCCTGGCCTTGGGTTTGCGTTTTACAGTATCCCTTCTGCCCGCAGTTAACACTTTCCACCTGATTACTGCACTTGCTCTTCAACTGCCATCATACCACAACATTGTCCATACTGTTTTCCTGTTCATTCTGCCTGATTGATGGAATCCTTTGCATGTTTAACACACATTTTTGTGCCTTTGTGCCCCAAATTTAACATACTTCAGACATACATTACACCCCACAATGCCCCACATTTCTTTACTTATTATGGGAATGGTTTAATCAATCAGGCTGATTGGGTATTGTGCATCTACACATTCCCTGCACACAATCACTTTGGGGCCCTGTTTGAATGTTCAACATGACAATTGTCTTCTGTCATGTCCAAGTGACCAACCATTGATGTATCCATGTGCCTCCCATCACTGCATTAGTGAACACTGGCTTTGTTGCAGCATGAAGCACATGTGTTGCTTTTCCATCTTGGAGTCCTCAGTGTCTGCTTTTTGGCTGCCCTTCCACTTCATTGCCAGTGCATGCATTCCAGAGTTATTGTCATGTGTGACATGTCTCATTTATGTATTCAATGTCTACCTCGTCATACCTATGTGTGTGGGCTATGCTGCTCATGCCTGTTTTAATTACTTTTCTTTTATGTTTTTGCAGGTGATGAGGCACTAGATGCTGTTGAGGAGGAGGAGATGGCGCAGAGCAGGAGTACTCACAGCCACAAGCAAGTACCAGTGGAGGACGTGGGGTGGTAGTGGGTGAAAATCCATTACTCCTACAGACCATCCTGTCCACGGGTGTCTCTGGGTACACCTCCCGAGACCTCTATGAATCAGGTGCTGAATCTGACATTGAGACATATGTCCCATCGCAGGTGAGTGTTTCTGGCAGGGATGCTGCTCTGTCCAACCCACCTGGACTGGGGGTAGACCCCTCTATAAGGCATCCAGTGTTGGAAAGTCCGCCTGTGGCGGTTACGGATGCAGGGTCAGACTCCACAATATTTGCTCCTGTTCCTGGGCCAGCAGATCAAAGGAGGAATGCAGTCCTGCATCCTCAGGCAGTGCCAGCACAGCAAGGTGCACATCACCTTGCCCCAAACAGGTGTGGTGCCTGCCAACGCGGTGGCCGTGCGCCACCAGGCAATACTGTGTGGGAGAACTCCATGTACACTATTACAGAACAACAGGGGCATCGTGTGAGATGATGGCTCAGGCTGTGGATAGGGTGGCCTCTTCCATTCTTCCCCCTGAAAGGCAGGTGGAGTTCCAGCAGCAGGCAACAGAGTCCATGTGCCGCTCACATAGGGAGGACATGTTGCCGTCCAACAGGGACAGACGAGCTGGACTGGAGACTCTGCGCACAGCCATATCTGCAAAGTCACAGGCCCATACGGATGCCCTGAGGTTAGAACACAGGTCCCTCAGAGATACTCTGGGTGCACTTGAGGTGACCCAGAGCACAAGGTCAGAACAGCAGCTGGAGCAGCTAATACGCACACTCTCAGCTGAGGTCCAGGAAACCCGTGAGGAGATCTGGGCATCACGCAATGCTTTACAGGCAGAAATGCGTGCTACCCGTGAGGTGCTGCATTGGGATCTCAGTACCATCATCCTGAAGAACCAAACCTTTCAGCCCTGCATGCTTGCTGCCATGGAGGAGCATGACAAGGCTTTGCGTGGTCTGCCTCCCATATCACGCGCACCTTCTGATGTACCACCAGAGGGTGATGACAGCGACGGCAGTTCTCCCACTGTAGGGTAGCCGTGCAGGCCATGAGCCCATGGAGGTTTTTTTAGTTTTTTGTTCTTAGCATCCACGTATGTGGGTGTTGGGGTGCACCCTGTACTTCCTCCCTCCTGGGTGCCCCCTCCCGGTCCACACATGGCCATTTTTTCTTTTTTTTTTCTTTTGGTTTTTTGATATTTCATTCTGAATTGCAAAATTGAATTGGTATTTGATTCATTTGTTATCTTTATTTTATCTTCTTTTTTCTATTTATTATTTTCATTTTATTTTCATTTTAAATGTGTTATTATAATTAGCATACATTTATTTTTATTTCATTTTGATTATGATTGTTACTTTATTATTTGATTTATTTGGTTTACTTTACATTCACTTTTTCTTTTTCTTCATTTAATTTGCATTTACTTTTTTGTTCGTAACCATTTCCTTTCAGATTGTGAATTCATGTTACAGTGTGTTGCTTTGTGTGGCTCCCGTAGGCACCCACTTTGTATTCCAGCTGGGCACATGCAGTCTTGACCTGTCTTTGGGTTATAAACTTGGGTTCCTGACACACACACCCCTCCTGCTTCCCCTTTCCATGGGCTCGCAAAGGGTGTGACCAAGCGACAGTAACTTACACAGAGGCATTGGGCTCCCATAAGTTGTGTGGGCAGTCTGTAGTTCAAACTCTGTATACAGGTTTCCCGTGTTCGATTCCATGAATATGTGCTGTTAGTGCGCGTGTGGGCGTTCGCGATCATTTACCTCCCATACTTCCCCTGTCACACCCACATTTTCACGCGTTGTTGCCCATTCTGCGTCTTACGCCCTGTGTTCCGCCTACTTTTCTTGTGTGTGCTACACGTTGTGTACTTTCCCTGTGCGCATCACGCACACTGTTTGGTGACGTATGTGCCCGCGTGTGCCACCCACAGATTTGGCACACATCCCAGGGTTTACACACGCAGCGCATTCCATGAATCAACGAACAGCTGCGTGCGCGGCTTTAGCACGCGTGTGCTGCGATTTTCACGCTTGCCCTCCCCTTTTCAGTGCACATTTATTCCATGAATTACCCTGTATATCACAACAGCTAAACAACATTTACGCCAGGATGCTACTTAAACCTGTGGAAAAATCTGACAAGAGAAATTAGCAAACAGGCAAATGAGCTAATATCTAATTGGTAGATGAAAGGCATGCTGACAGATGAATGGAAATCCTAACCGACAACAGCCCCATTATACTGATAATGTATTTCTTACCCAAGGTAAATAAGAGCTCTACCAAGCTTCCACCAGTAAGACCCATTGTTAGTGGGATTGGTTGGAACACAGAGAGTTTTTCAAGATACATAGATGAATATATACAAACGGAAGTACTGAATCTCCAATCCTATGTTGGAGATGCAATGCATATCCTACACAACCTACTACAAATAACATGGAAATACACACAAATATTTGTTACTTATGATGTAGCAGTACTTTATACATTAATAATACATTAATAATACACAATATAGCATTGAACAATATAGAATATTTTTCTCAAGGACAAATCAGAAATGTACATGTTACAATACTTGATGAGCAAGGAACTGCTTACTTTCACTATATCAAAAAACATGTTCCTATAGAATGGGAATTACTACAAACACATTTCATGAGTAGCTATGGGGGCTTGCTTTGCCCCCACCAGCCAATTTGTTTATGGTCTTTTTTGAAATAATACATGCATTGATACAAGAGTGATACAACAGAAACATGATACAATGGGATCTTTATATTGACAATGTCCTACTAATATGGGAAGGAACAGAACATGAACTCGCTCTGCTCGGGCCTACCAAACCTTAGGCTGGCGGGCCATTAGAGCCAATGTACGGCCCAACCCCCAACCGGGGCATGAAACCTATTTGCACCCTGGGATCTATGGGGTGTGCGGATAGTTTTCCTTTTTTTTCGCTCGACTTGAGATGTTTTTTGGACCTAAACATATATATCATAGACCGTACAATAAAAACGAACACATACAGAAAGAGCATTGACATTAACTCAATATTTCATGCCAAGATTAATATAGAAAATATTAATGGGATAATGCATACAAGCTTCAAGAAACTGCAGTGAAAGAACAGAAAGAAAAGAATAATTTAAGCTCATTGATAACCGATATATTAAGAGAGGTTATAAAAATGTAATATTGATGAAGCCCAAAACAAGGCATTAGACAAACCAAGGTCAGAACTATTCACTCCAGATACAACAAAATCAGGAAATGTGAAAAGAAGTAGACAAGAACTCAGTTTCATAACACAGTATAATACAATAACTGAAGAAACACTGGCATCTGCTACTCTTAGATAAGGATATGACTCAGTATGTAGATGAAAGGCCTAAAATAATCTACCTGAGAGCGCTAACATTATGTACAAGTCTATGTCCAAGTTATATGGGCGCAAAAAGGACTTTAATAGGACTTGGTTATCCTGCCACACCAAACTAACAGGATTTTACAAATGTGTAGTTTAGTGGCACGCCAAATGAGACAGGCAGAGGGGACATTTAATAGTGAGCGGATTGGAAGGAGACTGGGGGTGCACGGAGAGTAGCCTTCAATCAATACAAACTAGCTTCAACTCACCAAGCAGAGCATTAAAATGCAGAGGGAGCAATAGGGACGTATTTATGGGAGGGCAAAAGGGGCACTTGCCCAGGGCCCCCACCTTGGAGGGGGCCCCCACAAGGCTGCCTGATCTAAAGTAAGATGCAATTGTTCACCAGACTTAAATAGCACATGCCAGGAGATTTTATGGCATGCTGCTGAGGTGCTGAACCTATTGCCTGTATGTTTTGACAAGTATATTCTGCCTTGATCAATTAATCATGTAATGCTTTCTATGTTCACTGTGGAATACATAGTTTGTGTGTTCTGCACGGCACAACTTCTGTAGCATACTTTCCTTCCTGTGGGAATTGTGTTGATCATGTGGAATAGCCAAAGTTGAAATCCATATTGATAAATTGAGTGCCACAATGGTTCAGAAGTTAGCTCCGTGTTTTAAGCACTCATTGCAGAGATATGTGTTCGTCGGAAAGATTAGAAGAGCACATTCCAGCAAGGTTGGCTGCACCTTTCCTGTGTCTGAAGTTTATAAACATACCTGCATATGTACTTGGTTTTTCAGGATAAGAGGTGCTATTATCAGCAATGTTCCTGTCCTGCACCAGATAGGGGTTGCTATAAAAACTAACATGTCATTCGTATGGTGAAGGTCTAGAAATTGGTTTGTTCAGATGGGGCATTCTAAAACCTAGGCAATCCCCTCAAAAGATGAGCATAAACTATTAGTCCAAGTGGTGAATAAGTATCCAAATTCAAGACTGTGGAACCAAAGTGCTCATGCTTGTTTCCTGGCTTTGCCAGCAGACGATCGATACTGTAATCCTGTTCAAATCATATATCTCTTGCATTACTGTGCTGTCTTCTGTGAGGTTTGCCTTCTTGCATGCTGGTGGCATCGTTTAGCTCATTACTTGATATTTCTGATATAGGCCATTTGAGTGGAAGCGGTAGTAGACAGGAGCGAGCGGATTAGATGGTGTAGGCCTTGGGCAAGCATATTTTAAGCTCTGCTCATTTGACACAAAAAAAGTGTAGCTTTTTCTATAAAAGTCAAAGGTTTTTCTGCACGTTTATGAATGACAATTTCACAAGCCATTGTTTTGGAAGTATTTCAAGCTTAAAAGTACAAAAGACATACCTAAATTAAATCTGTTAAATCACATCATTTGGTATGCTGGTAATTAGATACTTCCCTTGATTATGAAGAGAATGAAGCTAGAATCGTTCCCATTTTACATAACACCCTTCTGTAATATATTGGTTTTAAAAATTGTCAGGTTTGGAATTGTGATTTGTGTACTTTGCAAGTCAGTTTTATAAAATGAGATTGTTTTAGTACATGGTAAAACCAGGTAAAGAAAGTGTTCAATGCAGAAATTGCATAGTTGGACCAAATCCCAACTACACCCCCTAAGCAATGTGTGATCCTGGGCATCTCATTTAATCTTTTATTTCCTAGCCTCTGAGAATTGCCTGTCCCTAAACCTTTCAAAATGGGCAGCCCTTCAGAGTGATTTCCTTCTCAGGGTATCATCTTCATAAAAGCCTCACTCATGATTTCACTGGCTCAAGGGTTGCTTCCACTATAATAGTGAGCATTGATATACTGCACACTTTGATCTCTAATGGCAAAACTATTTGAACATCATGTCCCACTTCTAATCTCAGTCTGTCTGGATAGAGACACCTTCCTGGTAGCTTCTAATCTACATTCACCATCCATGCTATGTGTAGCTTTCTCCTTCCTTACAATTGGTCTACTCTATCCATGCTTGAGCACTTTTGCATTCTCTGAGGCAGCTAATGTGAGTCGTCTGCCTATTCTGGGTTGCATGTACCTTTAACATACAGTCCTGCATTAATACTACAGGCTGCATTGATAAAAAAAACCCTGTTTCTATACTAGAAGAGAAGTAACCTCTTCGTATATTGCTAATGTTGGCCTTCACATGCTACTTGTTTATCTTTCTTTTTTTCCTTTTGAAAAAAAATATAAAAATATATATATTTTAATTGTATTTATTCATTTAACAATTTACATAAACAATAAAACATAATAAAATAATATAAATGTAGATGTAATGCATATACAATTGCAACATACAAGCCTAATTTTAAAAAGAGCAGCAGAGAAAGATAGAAATCCAGGTGAACAACAGAGCAAAAGAAAAGTGAGAAGAGGAGAGAGAGAGAAAAAGGAGGGAAATATAAAATCAAGAGAAAATAAGAATCATAGAATGCAAATAAATAGCCAAGCATAAAGATCATTAAACGCACCCCAAATCGTTTCATATTTATCAAGTTGATCCTTGCCATTAAAGGATATTTTCTCTCTCCTAGGCAAAAGAGACAGACTCTGCAACCAATCATCAACATTAGGGGAATTGTCACTTTCCCAGATTTTCAGAATTTGCTTCTTAGCTCGTAGGAGAGCTCTATATGCCCAGAACATTTTACTACTAGACAATACAAAATTTAAAGCTTTTAAACCTAACACACCAAGAAGCGGATCTCTAGGTAGCGATACATCCATAACCAGTTCCACTCTCTGATAGCACCATCCCAGAATAATTATTTCTTTCCACATAATCACAACATATGGAGCGTGGTGCCCGCCCCTCTTTTACAATTTCAACAAACATCGACATTACACAACTTGCACAATCTCATCCTCCATGGAGACCAGCATAGATAGTGATTCATTATTTGTTGTGTGTACCTCAGGCCTAAGTCTACATTGTATTTAACTGGACCTGTACTTATTCAGTTCCATTCAATATCTGACAACGAGTAACCCATATCTGAATCCTAATTCCCTCTACCACATTGTGATGTTAATTGAGATGTAGAAGGTGCAATCAATGCATACAAAAGTAGATGCAGACAAGGGCATTGTCTTGGAGAGAAGAAATATTGTAGGTGCTGTGTGCATTGTAGCATTCAATGATGAAAAAAGTACATCAAAAAGTTCCTGTAATGCATTATAACGAGGAAACTCAATTGCTTTCAGCTTATATTTAAAGCGCAGGAATTCAAAATCAACCATATTCTGACCATCATGCACCTGTCCAATTCTACAGATACCTGCCCTTTGCCATGAAGTCCACTATAAAACTGTTATTCTGCTTCACAGATTGGTTTTTCCATAGACTACAATCTGCACACAGTAAATATTTCCCATCCCTAACCTCATTACATTTATGCCATTCTTTCACAACATGTTTTATAAAAGGTGGAGTTGCACCAACCAACAAAATGTTGGCCATGAACAAAAGAACATCTAGGGGGGTGGGCGGAATAGTTTTTCTCAATTTTAATCAAACCTGCACAGTTAACTTGATCAGCTACCAACCAATGGTGTAATGTGCGTAATGTAAATGCAGTATGATAACATTTTATGTCAGGATAACCAAAACCACCCAAATGCACAGATTTATGAAGGACATCCTTTGGGATTCCTGCATGGCCTCCTTCCCCCCAGATACATTTATTCATTCACCTATTCATACTCAACAATAGATTTTTTCAAAGTGGCAAAGGGAGCATACTAAAAACATATTAAAATTTTGGAAGAAGGGACAACTTCACCTTGTTTACTTTACCCCATAAGGACTATTTTAACTTCTCCAATTTACAGCAGAGTCTATTTATTTCCGTAATTTTCAGGCGGATGGTATATGTAAGTAAAGATTCAATATCTCTGTTTACATGAATACCCAAATAATTAAGAACCGAATCAGACCACATTTCCCATATCTGAGTCTTTGTAACATTCATTTTATAATTAGAGAATGTACCATGTTTATCATTCTGATTAGAGCAAGGATGAAGAGGCTAAGGGGACTTAAAAGGAGTAAACATGCATATTTTGAATGCTGCGAGGCAGCATATCAACCTATAGCTTATGATCACAGTGGTGGGGGATGCCACCAGATATTCCTGATCACTTAATTCCTTTGGTTTGGTGGAGGGGGGCCCCAAAGATGTCCATGCCCAGGGCCCTAAAATGCTTAAGATGGCCCTGTGGAGCAGCGGAAGAGAGGATTTCAGGGGGGCCATCCATAGGGTTACGGTGAAAGGGAAAAGTATCTAAAACTTACGAGAGCCTATTGAGTGAGTGTTGGTACGTTAGCATTGTTATTCTCAATCTTTGTAGACTTTATTTTTTGGGAGATTTACCATAATTATTGATTTTACAAGTTTTGTAAATCTAATTTCAGTTTGTTTTTTGTGGGGCGTCTGGCGTATTGCAGGTGAGTGTATTTTATGTGAGTGTATGTAGTATGAGTGTTTGCCAAATGATAGCATGAGCATATGACAACATGGCAAAGGAGCCATAGACTTATTTCTTTATTTTTTTGTGATCACTAGAGAATGTTCACATTGAATCACATTAAGGCACATCAATGAAGTGTTAATACAAATAGAAAAGTTGACAAACAAACTCATATTATTACCAGAGGAGTGCATGTCATTTGGTATTTCAGCTGAATCCAATCAAAATGGTCTGGTCACACCTAAAAAGTTATTTGAAGCAATTTTATTTTATTTGTATTTGTGTCGGCTGAATTAAATCAACCTTTCAAATATAAATGTTCATAAAATACATAATTTACATTGAAGTCAAAGACAAACAACATTATTAACAAACAATATCATAACAGAAAATTAAACACTATAATAAGAAGTTGACAATATGCACATTATTACTAATAAATCAGACCCATACTGAAAAAAAAGATTCAATATTTATAAAGTTCATTCAACTTGATACATAATCCAATTTGCAATAATAACATATCGGTGTAGTGAGCAATAACATTAATTGTTCAGCATGTCTTAAATTGACTATATTCCATCAGAAATAACTTTCTGATAAAGTTTCACGAGTTTCACTAACTAGACAAAATCAACACATGTAACTTTGGAGAGGCAAGAGTTTGCGTTTTGCTTGTACATTATTTGTGACCCATAGGTTGAAACGTAAATGTATTATGCCAGCACGAAGCTTGTGTGAAGGTGAGCGCACCAAGTATGGTGCAGAGTGCAAACTTTTTTGGGGGAAAAGCTACTCACATCCCCATCGTTGTATGTTAATCTTTGTATGTTAAACATATTTCTCTAGTTTTAATCCAATCTATCTGGAAGATCTTTAGCTTGGCTTTGTCTGGGTTGCCAAGCATTAGATCGAGGGGGATCTCTGCCTCGGCTAGAATTTGATAGACTTTCGGAAGTCAAGTGCTTATGAAAATGTGATTCACTAAAAACATATATTGGGATAGAGTTCGTTGAATGACATTGAGCTTTGTAGAGAGCAAGCATTTCTTAAAGAGAGCACAAAGTCGCCAATTGTAAAGCACCTGGAGAGAAACCAGCCCCAGCTCATATCTAATCGAGGCAGCCAGCGTCATTGGGGCAGATGTAATAATTGCTGCAAAAATCTGGCTTCCCACTTTACAAATTGGAAGGGGGAATCAATGTGCAAGGTTTCTAAGCCATAAAGTTTTCCAAGAGGGTGGAATGAGACGTGAGCTTATTATTCCAGAAAAAATTGTATCAAGGATATAGGCCCATTCATTGGGGTTTGCTTTTAAGATATAGTTTGATGTGTGGAGTATTTTTATACATGCCAAAATACCAAAATGCCAAAACGCCACCCTGCACTCCTTTGCCAATGGGGAAAGAAAACTGCCAAAAATGGAGGCAATAACCCCTGTGCGCACCAAATCTGCAAAATTGTGCATAGTTCACAAATCACAAAAGAGCTGCACACCCTGCCACACACAAACAGGCAAAGTTGGTGTAAAAACAGGAGTCACTGCTGTCACCTGTCATCTGTCATCTGTCATCTGTCACCTGTCATATGTCACCTGAAACAAGGCCACAGAAGGGCAAATTCCGAAAATGCCCTTAAAAATTCAGTCATGTTCCCAGAGAACTATGGAAAGGAGAGTGTGCTGAAATCATGGATTCTCCAAGCAGTCAGAGGAATCCAGGCCTCCCTGCCTCCTTGCCTGGCAGCTGATCAAGGAAATTATCTGTCAAACCCATTTAAAGGTGTTTCTTTTTCTGGAAGAAATTGCAAAATCCACTATTTAAAGCATGGGTGTGAAGGGCTAATTCTTTTAAAATGTTTAAATCCTTTAAAAATGGTGCTTATATTTTATATGTGAAATAAAAATACATTTTTAATGTCAAGGAGCCCAGTCTAGGGCCAATCCACCATTTAATTTTGATCTGACAGCCTGGCCTAGGAAAATTGACATCTCTGCTTGACACTTCCTTGAGAACAGGAAGGCAAATGGCTGCTAATGGTTCCCGTGTAATGCCAACAAGCAACACAATGGGGCCCCATTAGACATTCATCTTCTGGCTGACCAAAGAACAAAGGACAGGCTGAGAATTGACCTCTGCAAGGAGGGGCAGGATGTGGAGGAGGTTTCTCAGTGAACTTCAAAGGACTGGACAGCTGCTGCCTGGAAACTTTGATTTGAAATCCTTATTTTTGATTAAAGTTTAAAACTCCTTAACTGAGCAACCTAAAGAGGGATAAATCTGAAACGTGGTAGACATTAAACTAATTTCAGCCTTGTGATTTGAAGACATTGCAGAAACTCGTACCATTTAAGGAACCAACGTTATGGAAAATGTCTGATTGTGGCAAAACTATTAATGTTGCAAACTTACGATTGTATGTACATGATCCACTGATAAGACCCCAGAGATGTACCAAATTAGAAATGATTAATTCAAACCGTTATAGTTAAAATTGAGAAAAATCTGTAGAATAAGAAAGACAGCTCTCACAAAGATGGGGAGTGAAGGTGAATGTAGACAATCAAATATAAAATATAATGTGTCCAATTTTATTAGGGTACACAATGTTAGAAATGTACATTTGTGCAAAAGTATGTTTTGGTAAAAATCCATGTGTGAGTTCCTAAATCCTGTCATAAAATGACAGCTCTGTTCAGACTGCCAACCAAAACAAAGCACATGCCTGTAGCCACTCACAACCATGGGGGTGTGTTTTGAAGTTCTGCCCACACCATAAACTTTGTATTGGATAAATATAGGAGTTTCACTACACATAAACAGACTGCTTCCAGAACACACTGCTTCCAGAATCCATCCAAATGTCCACACAACACCTTATTCCAGAACTCTTCATCTTGTAGCTGACTCCAGAATTCTTTGAAAGATCCAGATTTCTTTGCAGAATCCAGACTCTAGCATTGCTGAAACTCTTGCTAGCTTGACCCAATTTCAAACATCCAAAACTTGAAAGAATAATTCTGATTCAGCTTGGCTTGCTACCATTAAGGCTTGCCCGCTGAAACTTGCATCCTGTAATCTGCTATGTCCAGCGACCAGAAGAGCCATCCAAATCCAGTCTGAGGTGCAGTCCAAATTGACCAGAACTGCCTTGCTGATCAAATCCCGCTAGAGGTGCCCTGCTGCAGGTACACCTGATCCACTCCAATGACCAGAACTTACCATCCAATTTAATAACTTCTTCCGTAAGTATAATAGGAAGAACAGTGACCCATAATATATTTGCATTGTATTATCCCTATCTCAACCCATCCCATCCCATCTTTAATTCAGAACCCTAGTTTTGTTACAATCCTTCTTGCACTGATTTTTCTCTCATCTGTGTTACAAAACCATAATTCCTTAGTGATTTTGAATAACTAAAGTAAATCCCAGGAAGAAGTAGAATATCCACAACGTGACGGGTTACTCATGTGTGTTAGGACTTGTTTAGAGTTGCTTTCTTTAGAATTTCTATTTATTGAAGCCCTTTTGCACCCTTCTGCATTTATTATACAAAGCCATTTTCATCTGTCAGTTTAAAAGTGTCATTTGGCAAAACGGTTTTCTCTCTTGTTTGGGGAGGGAGGATTGCCTATAAACTCTAGACCTTGTATTTCATTCCTGAATACCTGCTGATTACTCACATTGATGTAGGATTGCTCATGTGTACTTCAGTACTGTGCGGGGGGAACATTAACCTAAACGCTATCTCTGTACAAAACAAAACTGTTCTTTTTCCTGTGTTTTCTCTTTTGCCTCATTATAAGTGAATTCAATTGCTTTGCTTATATTCTGAATTGTCAGTGTTAGGTGATTTCTGTCCCATACATATATCTATATTAAACTTATGTGTGATTTATTATTAAAATAAATGAATAAAAATGTACCTTTACAAACTAGCCTGATTCCTGGTTCAGTGTGACTTGGGGGGTATTTTGAGAAGGGTGTGATATGAGTGGTATATCATTCAGAATATTGAACTTATAGACAAAAATAAATAAGGGTTTCATTGCGCACTACATGCTAGGCGAGACTTGGGTATGTGCCTGATTCAAATCCCTTACAGATACAGATAACCCGTCGGGACCCATGGCCCTTGAAGAGCTAGCCTTCATTATAAGTGCATGGATAATATCAGGTGATGATTCTATTTTCCATGGTAGTGTGGACACTGGCTCGTAGTGAAGCTTTGCATATTTGGAGTCAGCAAATAGAGCAGTAAAATGTTGAATCCATTGTTGGTCCGTGCGTGTAGCATGGCTTCACTCTCTTGTTGGAATAAGTGTGCTCACCGACATCTTAGCCAGTTTTTATGCCTGCATTTAAAATATGGTCGGAGGCTACACGATTTTTCTTTATTTTCCTGAATTCAGCTCTTACACAATGGGTTTCCGAATCAAAGACATGAAAATGATGGATTCTATTATGGCAAGGGACCGTTAGAGTCCACAAATTGATGTATTAATTGAGAATATTGGGATGGATTTCTTGATAAAGAATTGTATTCTACTATACTCTTGAAGGTAGCTAACAAGCTCATATTCCATTTCACATAAGAACGTGCTGAATTCACAAGGAGCTCAGCCGGGAAAAATGTTTTTTTGTTGGTCTGCGAAAAATCCCAGGTGAGCTGTATGGCTAAAAGTCTGTGATCACTATGAGTTTGATCACTCATAGTTAATTGCTTCACACTCTAAAACAGGTTATTATCAACATACATGTAATCGATGATACTTGTGCTCAAGCCCCAGTGCCACGTGTGTTGGGGAGGCAAGTCACCAGCCACTGCATCGTTGACCATGTGAAAATTGCACTCATCCATAAATGCAATCCATTTACGTACATCTTGGTTGTTACGCTTTTCATTCCAACAATCTAAATTAATATCGCCCAATATCACAGTGTATGTGATAGCAGGGTGCATAAGAATAGTATTAAGAATGTTAGCTAGGCCAGAATAGAAAACCTCATCAGTCATGGCTAAGATGTTACGATAAATATTAACCAGAGCTACTGACTTGGCATTATTAGTGATTTTAACTAACTGGATGTGGGCACCAACAGAGGCCCAAGGCGTGATGGTAAAACATGTCCTTGTATTGACGGCCACCAGGAGACCTGAGGATGGTCGCCCTCTACTTCGGGTAGCTAGGATCAGGGCAAGATCATAATTGTCCCATTACAGGGGCGTAGTGAGCCAAGTTTCTTGGAGCGCTATGACATGATATAGACACGGTACATTTTTAAAAGATGAGTTTAAATGAGCATGGCCTCTGGTGTTTCAGGTTACAATTGTTGAAATTGATGCTGCATCACAAGTTGATGGTTAATTGTGGTGGCTTGGAGGTAATGGAATATCTCGATTATCTCTATGTGCACTCTGGTAGATGTTAGGTTTCATTTTGGAAATGTGGGTTCTTATCGGTGCACACTCGGGGTCCTCTGCTAAAGAAAAGCCCATCTCAAACACCTGCATTTTGCATCGTCAGATGGTTTTCCAAACGACTCCAGAGGGGATCCAAAGTCTAACTACAGAGCATGTGAATTTAGACACAAACTCAATTTGATCGATTTCTTGTGTAGACATAGCATGCAATTCCCCTACATCGCCAAAGATGTTTAATACATTCTGGTGATTTAAATCATAAACTGGGAAATTCCCCTCTCTACATTTTAGAATAAAGTTGTGAAGGCTCGCTTGGTGGGGGTGCAAATGTCTGGAAGAGGACTTCAGATTGGACTTGCACAGGGTCCATTTCAGGTTCGAAGGCTCTGCGTGTGTCCTTGGCAAGAATTGGGGCCGAGGATCCTCTGCCCAGGGTTTTGCTTTAATACCAGAACATATGTTTGGTGTATAAACCGGGGTAGTATCAGCAGTGTTTCTGGCAAAAACCACAGTGGCAGTCTGGGGCTGTATCGATTTGTTAATCACGTTTATCAAATTTGCTGCCAGATATCCATCAACTCTCATTTTCAGTTCTTCCAGGGCAACTTGGAATAAACCAGATTCTAAGGGCAAAATGATGGGTCCCCTAGGGCCAAAGGAAACTGATCTTTTGGCCATCTGATTGTCACAAGTCAGTGGTGTGGCCTTCTTAGCTTTCTGGTCAACCTGGCCTACAGACCCATATGTCAGGTCAGCTAAGGTGACAGACGCCGGGGTAACACAGGTAGAAGGAACAACTTTTGTATTGGCCGCAAGGTTGGCATTCTTTGCCTGCTGGATGGAGTGTACCAAGTGGGTGAGGTGGGAAAGAACAGCACCCGGCTGTAGTAGATCATCAGGATGCGCAGTAGAGGATACTGGTGGTGGGGCATTCGTGACTCCCATAAGTTGATCTGGTTGAGTGTGTGTAGAAACAGCCTGGGCACTAGAGGCTGAATGGGATGTAGATGCTTTCCCAAGAGCTTTGGTATGTTTTGTGCCCACCATGTTCTTGTTTTTTTTTAATAAATGGACAGTGGTCTTTTTTTGCAGATTTGGAATTCCTGGATTTAAGCGAGGATAAATGGCTTTGATTAGGACAAGGTAAATCCTTGCATCGGCTGTCCTCATGGTCAGCCGGGGCCTCCACTGGGCCATTTGTGCCAGGCAGGTTGGCACTTGGCATTGCTTCAGCTACGACCGACACAGGAGTAGGGTGATTTATTAGATGAATAATGCCAGAAATTGTTGGTAAATGGTATTAAACAGTGTCAGGGTCAGAAAAAGCCACGGGAGGTTGACGTGGGGATTTGACAACATTTTGGTCATCCATACACACAACAGAGTGACATGGCACATCAGAAGCAAACATATCAGGACCTCTATTACTCTGTTTAGGCACATTTTGGTTATACAACCATTTCGTTAACTCCTCGAACTGAACAGTTTGATGGGTTAATTTGGAGTCCAAAGATTCGAATAATTTACACAAGCTAATAATTGCAGTATTGATGGCTGTATCATTAACAAATGATGTGATGAATTGTCAGTAGAGGGTAATTTAATAGGTCGAGGACAAACAACTGTAACATTGATTTAGAATCATCTAAGGAGGGAAGGGAAGAAGCTGAATGTGGGCTATGAAAGACCTCCTCCTCCCTCAGGGAAATAGGAGACTCACACTGGCTGGCATAGATGGATAAGCTAGAGCGGTCATGGTCTAGATGAGGGATACTGATTGGTGAGATAGGAATATCCATTACTGGAGGTGCTGGACAATTTTTGGTGGAGGCTAGGATGGTAAGATCTGAGAGAGGCTGAGGATTAACACGACTTATCGACGTGTGACAGGAGGCATGAAAACTGCCAATGGTCAGAGGAGAGGGCGTGCATCCACAGGAGGCAGTGGACGACGGCCGTGAAGAAACAGTCACAGCGGTCCCATCAGTGGTCCCATCAGTTTGTTCATCAAAAGGAAATCTGGATTGCGGCTGAGTCGGAAAATAGATGGGCGTAATTGAAATAGCAGAATAATAAGTTTGCAGAGCTATGCCAGGAGTGTTAAGGCTTTGTGACACAAGTGTATGGGGAACAACGGCCGGCATGATTGAAGTAAGTTTATAAGCCATGTATACCATTTACAATCCACTGTGTTTAAAAAGTGATTAAAATCAGCAATATAACAATACCTTGCACCTGACAACACAAGCAGTTGAGAAATTTGTGCAGGCAAGGCAGTAAAAACAATCACATCTCCGCAGCTGTGCAGCTGCTCGGCTAAGCGGCCAAGTGGTACGCTTACAGTACTCCCACGTGTGTGCGCGTGCTGTGCGCGAGTGTGCTCGCATTATGGAAGTATGCTTGGCAACACGTGAGACAGGGCGTGTCCACCAACGGCTCTGTGGAAAATACAAACAGTTGAGTCAGAGACATAGAACAGTGTGGGGGCTCAGTGAAGGGGGCTCAGTGAGGCTGGGAGCTAAGATAGTAACCCCAGCAGAAGAAAATGTCCACAGTCACCTTAGCAACTGACACAGTCCACAAAGTCCATACACTGGGTCCATTTCACAGTAGCACAGTAACAGTAGCAGGAGCAGGAGACAGAAGAACCAGCGGCCAAGCAGTACTCTTATGGTACTCCCACGTGTGCGCGCTTGATGTGCACGAGCGTGCACGTATTATGGGAGTATGCTTGGCAACACGTGAGACAGGACGTGTCCACCAACGGCTCTTCACAACTGACAAAGTCCACAATGTCCATATACTGGGTCCGTTTCACAGTAGCACAGTAGCAGGAGCGGGAGACAGCAGAACCAGCGGCCAAGCGGTACTCTTACGGTACTCCCATGTGTGACGCATATTCAAACATGTACCTTTGACCAAAACATTGTAATGTCATCCAACGGCTCTGCCTTGTTTATTGGTATATGAATATGATATGATTGGTTATTTATAACGTGCTTAATATCCAGAGGTTTCTAAGCTCGGACCCCCTGGGATCGAACCTGTGTTGCTCCATGTGTTCTTGCTTCCAAGGCGAGCACGTTGCCCCTGAGCTATCCTCCCAAGACTGCAGAATATACTGCAGATGACTTCCAAGAAATACACCATTCCTGCACTGTAATGCACTAACACATAAACACTTCCTATAAACACAGTTCAGAAACAAAGTAAGGCCCTGCACACACCCTCACTTCAGCAGGACATCTCTGAACTCTGATTCAAATTGAAGCCCAAAAAATGTTGAACCCCGAGGTTGCTGAGCTTGGTAACTCAGTTTGCAGCTTGAATCTTATAATTGAGTACAGCATGGAATACAGTATCACATATTTGTTGCAGTCCCATCCCATTCAAACAACAATCACAGGACAGTTTTTTTTTTACACAGCTAATTGTTCGGTTTTCCCATTAATGTATTCAAACTGTGATCCATAATCATGTTTTCCCAAAAAACAATTGTTAACAAATACACAATGACTTTGTGTGCTCACTCAGTCAGTAAACATATATTGCCTCTTCCACAGAACAAGATACCAATACCATCAACTGGTTTCAGTGAAACCTCCCTAAACTTTCCAGCACACAGTACTGTAGGATAAGTACCAACACAGGTTGCAAAATGTGAAAGGGAGATTAAGCCGAAAGTAGACAGGAGAGAACACGTGAGCAGTAGGAAGTTTATTGACAGTGCTCATTCTTTTGGGAGATTGTGAAACAATACAAGAGCTTTTTTGTTTGGAAGCTCTCCAATGTCTAACATTAAATAGCCTCATTTATACTTTTATGATGTGGGAATATTAGTATTGAGTAAATAACGGGTTCTATTCAGAGCACAGGAACAGAGCATTTCAAAATTGTATTGAATTTGTAGTTATACAGAGTGAATATGTATACTTTGAGTTTAATGGTTAAATAGGTTGTGGTATACAGTGAGTGTTGGTACCTTAACATTGTTATTCCCACTCTTTGTAGACTTTACTTTTTGAGAGATTTACCGTAATTATTGATATTACAAATTATGTATATCTAATTTCATTTTGTTTTTTGTGGGGTGTATGGCGTATAGCAGATGAATGTATTTTATATAAGTGTATGTAGTATGAGTGTTTGCCAAATGATTGCAGGAGCATATGACAATATGGTAAAAGAGCCATATGGCTTATATTGCACATATGTACTCAATGCACAGCTTGTATATATGTGTTATATATGTTTTATACAGATAAAGCAATCAGTTGAAGGACTTATTTCTTTGGGCGAATCCAATCTTCAATTGTGGTAAAGTAACTGAATCCGAGTAGTCTGCATTGGGGTTATACTATTATCTTGATTGCGTGAGATAAAAAGTTCAACGATACAAAAGAATGTGTATCCCCTTTTTGCGGCAACTCAACATGTAGCTAAAGATTTTAAGTAGGTGAGAGCAAACATAACTCTTGATTCCGGTTAGATGATTTTCAAATAGATTGACTTTAATTAAATTCAAAATAACATCACAGAACTTTCATTTCAGCACTCTCGAACTCTCATTTCAGAACTCTCTACACGAGTTTCACCCTATTCAATTCATAGGGATCTTCAAGAGAGTATCTTACAAAGTAAACAAGAAAAGCTTGTGATGTGGTGTGTAGTGAAACCAATAACAGTTCAATTCACATTCAGATGTTTTCATAGAAAAGTAAAACATACTTAATTTTAACATATTTTTGAAGGTTTCAACTTAGGATTTGTGATTTGAGCATTTTAGGATAGGTTGTTCATAGTTTAGTTTGCTTTATTTCTAGAAATGCTACTCACCTATTTTGACAGGTGACTAGCCTTTCTGCGCATTCGGAATTGGATAAAAAAACAAATCACATAATGTCAAACAACGGAAGCAGGCGTTGCACGGGTGTCCCCCGTTCCCATTATTTTACATAATGGGTTCAATGGTTGTGGTGGAAAGCGAAGGGACAATAAAGAAAGGAAAAAAAGGCACCATGCGGTGCAAGTTCTGACCCGTAATTCAGAGAAGGAACTGACGTTGCCCATTGGAGGGAGATGAAAGAATTTAAGAATGAGTATTTAGGTATGGTTTTAAGGGGTCAAGGGGTAGTGGGTAGAGGGAATAAGGGAATTCACCGTTTTTGGTATGTGAAGCTTTCCATTTTGCTGAATTTAATTCTGCCACAACATAATCACGTAGATCCTCCTTAATGGATGTGTAATGAGAGCGCATGTTGTTAGAGTGTATAAGTGTTTTTTGTATAAGTGTCTAGCATGTCTGTATGGGATATAAGTAGCACATGAGTGTTTGGTATTAAGTCATATACAATGCAAATGCTCTATGTACCAGCTATATGTATGTAAACTAACAATAAAGTGAGATTTAACTTTGATGTGAGTTTTTATACAATTATTAGGTGTATAAAAGCTTTACAGTGGGTATATGTACCCAACTTATATCTCCTCTTCGTTTGATATACATATCAAGAATGACTTCACAGTCATTCCACATTTTGATGAGAGTTTTCATAGGTATATTGATATAGATGTAATACATGTACTTCTATATACACAAGTATAGTTTGTGTTGAAAAATCTACATTTATTCTAAGAGTTTGTTGTAATAGAATGTATTGTAATAGCATGTGCCATAAGTATGGGAATTTGCATGCGGTGAAAGAGCTCAAGGCATAAGTGTGTGTGCGTGTGTGCTGTAAGTGTGTGTCATAAGACTGTGTATTTTAAGTGTGTCTTGTAAGTGTGTGTCTTGTATTGACTATATGTCATAAGAGCATGTGCCATGCAAGCACGATTTGTAGAGCATGCTTTGTACAGACTGTGTGTCATAAGTGTGTATGTCATAAGAAGGTGAGTCATAAGAGTGTATGTTGCACAAGCATGTGTCATAACAGCATGTGTTGTGTGAATGAGTGGTGTAAGAGTTTGTGCAGTAAGTATGTGTGCGTGGTAAGTGCATTTGTTGTGTGTTTGTTGCAAGTGTGTGCCAAGATTGTGTGTGATAATAGCATGTATTGTAACAGTGTGTGACATAAGAGTGTGTGTCATCAATGTGTATGTTGCAAGTGGTGATAGTATTCCACAAAGTGTTATCACAATGGCCCTCATTACGACCCAGGCGTTAAGTATTCAACAATACCGGCATGGCGTAATTAACGTTTACGCCCTGGTCCGATGCCGTAAAGTCCGGCACATTCTGACCCATCGCGCACGAGCATTACGCCATGCCGGTAATGTAAACTACGCCATGCCGTAAAAGACCCCAAAACGGCCCCTACCGGCATGGTACGCCGCGCAAGGTGCACTACCGCCATCCATCACAGCGGCGACCGTAATTAGCGGTCACCGTAATTAGCGGTCACCGAAATTAGCGGTGACCGTAAATAAGCGGAACCGGAAGTAGCGTCATCGCGGAGGAATGGGAAAGAGCACGGTGGCCATCTTTAAAAACACAATCCATTGGCATCCTCCCCAACCAGTCTACATCCGACCCTGAGACCTGTCAAAACCCATTACCCACCCATTTTCCCACTACAAAATGCCAAAAGTTGTCAAAAAAGCCTGCGATCGGCAGCGGCAGGACCGCTTCACCCGGGAGGAACTCACTATGCTGGCGGAGACCCTCCAGGAGAATGCGGCGGTGGTCTTCTCCACACAAATGACCAGGCCGGCAATTGCCAAGAAGAAGGCCATATGGGCCCTGGTGGCACAGCGGATCAGTGCAGTGGGAACCATACCCCGCAACGCACAGCAGTGTCAAAAGCGGTGGGACGACCTGAGGCTCCACGTCAGGAGCATCCTCTCCGCAAACCGCAACCTGGGCCTGGCAACCGGGGGAGGATCGGATTCCCCAATTAAACTCCAGCCATGGGAGGAAATCTGTGCCTCCACAATCGGCATGGAGAGCATAGAAGAGGTAGGAGGGATGGAGAGAGGAGCACCGACATCAGGCGATGCAGGTAGGTGCCTCAAGTCAAGCCATGCAATAGTCACTGAAGTCCATTCATGTGTAGGACAATGTTGCCCTAGAGTGTAAATGCAACACATCAGCAGGAGACTGCCCACAGCCACATCCGACCTCCACCCTGTACACATGTAGTATGCACACCCTAACTGCAGGCACCCGCATACCTCCATGCTAAAGCCACACAAAAAGGAGACAACCTTCATGCCCCTGCCTCAAATGTGCTGCATCTAGTAACCAAAATGATGTCAGTCATAGCGATTCCAATGTCCGCAGACCCATCAATAACACTCTCCCTCCTTTGCTCCACCACAGGCTCCGATCCAACCCCGAGGATGAGGACACCCCTGCCACAACACCAGCCAAGAGGGCCAAGACCACTGTGCCAACACCCTCCACCTCAGCTGTAGTGACCAAGACACCGCAGCAGCCGAAATCCGTTGCCAGTACACAGGACGGGCCACTGACAGGCACCCCAGCAGGCAGCATGGCAGCAGCAGCACCACCACACTTCCCCACAATGTTCGCCACAGAAGACACAGGTTCTGCAGGAAGCAGTACCATAGGCGAAACTGCTAAAATTGCAGCATGCTCTGAAAGTGACACAGAGGAGCCCGATGTCGGACCCCCCACTGACCACCATCATTCCCCCTGTCTGTCCCAGAGCAGCCCCCATGAGGATCCCACACAGGGGCATTCAGAAGATGAGGACTGGCCATCCACCCCAGGCCCTGTCGAAAATCAGCAGGAGGGGAGCAGCCCCTTCGTAACACCATCTGCAATAGGCATGGGCCAGCAGAGCCAACATTCCCTAGAGGAGATAATCACGCGCCAGCAACAACTCTCCTCACTTCTGAATGAGCATGCTGCAGAATGTGGGGGGGCAAGGGCAGCTATGGAACAATGAACAGAGACCCTGAGGGCTGAAATGCAGTCCTCCTCAAAGGACATGTGTGCGGAACTTGCCGCCGTGCGGCGCGTGCTCTCAGAGCTAGCCAACTCCATTCGGGACATGTGTGCACATGAGCAGGCAGGGACCTCCTCCGCTGCCAGTTCCACCCAAAGCAGCCCCATCCGCCGATCGGAAAGGAACCTGCGCAGCACAGGGAGAGGGGGCTTGCAATAGCGGCTGCCCACCGTTATCATGCAACATTAGCCACTTAGTCACAGGGTGTGTTTTGGGGAGTCCAGGGGGGAGGGGGGAGGAGGGAGTGGGTGTGTTGGGGTGTTCAGGGGGGAGGAGGGAGTGGGTGTGTTGGGGTGTTCAGGGGGGAGGGGGGAGAGGGGAGTGGGTGTGTTGGGGTGTTCAGGGGGGAGGGTGGAGGGGGGAGTGGGTGTGTCACAACAATTCACATTTAAAATACACATTTTCCTTTTGCACAAATCAAATGTGTGGACAATGTTCATTGCGTATGTGTGCTTTATTGGTGTACAGTCCACAGTGTGCATGTCCCCGACACACACAGTTCCCCAAGTGCCGTCTCCATGTCATACACACCAGCCGTGTGTGCTAGAAGCATTGGTTGATGATATCTTGACACATTTCACGCCCCTCCTGTGCATCACCTCCTCCATGAGGTGCGGCCCCATCTGCACCCTCCTCATACTCATCGTCAGGTGGTTGCAGTTCTGCGTCAGGAGCAGGGGCACATTTCGTCTGACGCACATATTGTGTAGCATGACACATGCCATGACGATCTTTGCCACCTTCTCATGGCGGTACAGGAGTGCCCCACCAGACCTGCTGAGGCAGCGAAACCGTGCCTTCAATAGGCCGAATGCCTGCTCAATAACCACACGGGTACGTGTATGTGTACGAAGTCCTCCTCGTGCTGGTTCTGTGAGTTCCGGACTGGTGTAAGGAGCCACCTCTTCAGGGGATAGCCTGCATCACCTGTATGTGGGCGAGAATGTATGTGTCTAATTCGAAACATGATGTGCCACCATGGCTTGCATCCAACTGTTACTTTGGACCACTTGTAAATGCACCAATTGATTCACACTATGCGACCAGTATATGCTCATGGCTCTCATGGCCTGTTTTGCATGCCATCAACCAATGTATGCAGGGGGGTCAAGTGCCTTGTGAGTGCCCATCCACTATGTTCATTCATGCCGTTTGTTTTGGTGGCCTGGCACGTGTCATGTGATGTCAATGCTCACATCATTGCAACATTGCTGTCGGCCTCATCATGACCCCAGTGAGCAATACTGATGTTTATAGGGACATTTTGGGGGCCCTGCTGTCTGTGTGATGGTGTGTTGATGTTTCTGTCTGTCATGTGCCTCCTTCGTGTGCAGTTATGGGGGACAGGCCTTTCGGTTGATGGTGTTTGGTCACGTGCATGTAGGTGCATTTTGTTGTAGTCAATGTGGTCTGAATTGGAACAAAGCACTTGCAGATGGTTGTGTCATGTTTGGGACACAACCTCATTCACATGGTAGGGCTGCATACATCAGGCATTGGGTTTACTGGTGTTGGGTGAAGTTTGTGTTGCTTTAGGGTATGATCTGGCTCCGTTGTCTCTGCTACTCACAGCCAGGTGGAGTGTGCATCACCCCCCCTTTCAGCCAGGTGGAGTATGCATCATCCCCCCCCCCCCTTTCAGCCAGGTGGAGTATGCATCATCCCCCCTTTCAGCCAGGTGGAGTATTCATCATTCCCCCCCCTTTCAGCCAGGTGGAGTATGCATCATTCCCCCCCTTTCAGCCAGGTGGAGTATGCATCACCCCCCCCCCCCTTTCAGCCAGGTGGTGTATGCATTGGTACATTGTTCACCTACCCACTTCACATTTCCATGGTCATGACATTAGACTCACCGAGTAGCCAAGATCTTGGGCCTGCATGTCGCTCCATGTAGCGTGGTATTGTGGAGTTCCTCAGGACCATTGAATCATGGGTTGCTCCGGGGAATCGGGCACAACAATGTGTGATGATCCTGTTGGAGTCACAGACCATTTGCATGTTGATTGAGTGAAATAGTTTACGGTTGCAGTACGGTACCTCCATGGCATGTGGAACCACCAATTCCACATGGGTGCAGTCTATGGCACCAATGCAACCAGGTATGCCAGCTAGTGCATGGAAACCCACTTTGGTGTTTGCAATCTCCTGGGCAGTCCGTGGTAATGAGATGTGGTCGTCTGTGTGCCTGAGGAGGGCATTGAGCACTTGGATCAGTGTACGTGAAAATAATGGTTGTGAAATGCCATGCAAGTGCCCCACTGTGTGCTGGTAGATGCCTGTGGCCAGGAAGTGGAGTACAGACACTACCTTTAGTAGGGGTGGGATGGCGGTTGGTGTTTCTATCATGCTGACGATGTCGTTGTGTGTCATGTCTACGATGGCGGTGATGGTGTTCCGGTCCAAACGGTACAGGGTGTGGATCTGCTCAGCAGTGAGGTTGAATGGACTGGCTCTGATGCGTGGGATTGGGGGCTGCCTGCGTGGTGGCACTGGCTGTGCTGGTGGGGCTTGCTGGCCCTGCCTTGCCCTCCTGCTCCTCCTGCGTCTCCTCTGTGCTGCCTGTTGTTGTTCTTGTTGTTCTTGTAGCACTTGCATTGCTATTAGGTCCTCCAGCCCCAACATTGCTAGTCCTATTGGTATCATTGTGGAGAGTGACTGGGTGTGGAAAGGGGTGGGGTGTGCTCTTTTTGTACTTCCTGAGTCTGTATTGCCTCCACCTGTGCTGATTCTGTGCACCTGTGGCAGCTGGGTTCACTTTACATGGCCATTTACGGTTGGTTTGCGATGGCGTAATTAGCACCATGGCGTTAAGGTACTTAACGGGCTTTGTGATGGCGTTAGGTGCATGTCTGCTTGGGTCGTGATCCGCTTAGCTTTGCGCCATGACGGTATTTACAGCGTGGCAGGTCGCGTGCAGTTATGGCATCGTAGTTAACGGTCACGGGTCATGGTCGGGCCTAGCGGAAAACAATGCCGGTAATCATTTACCGGCATCGTTTTTCGCTTACCGCCAGGGTCGTAATGAGGCCCAATGTCTTAAAATAGACATCAATGTCAGTTTATCTCAACATCCAATGAAGTCAAAAATACCATTAATCTTCAATTGTGAATTGTCATTTAATTTTAGATTGCAAACACATGTTTCAGTCTTTTTCAAGGCATACAATACATTTAGTTCTTTGTTATATGAACAAGAAATAAGAAAGAAGGGAAACACAGGTGTTGGAGATAGGAGAGAAAACAGATCAACAGTATTCATTAATATGAATAGTTCAGTTCATATTTAGTGTACATCAAAAGTAACATGAAAAGTCCAGCCTCTAGTCTATTGGCATTTTGTTCAATTCTTACTGTGTTGTAATTGGATAGCTGAATAAAATTCCTTGGTGTTACTAATTATGCCAATAGGTGTGCCATCATTTGATACTTGATATGTTCTGTGAATAAGCAACATCCCTATTAGAAAACCATCCATTGTTACTATTGTGTGGTCAAAACATAGTCATTATCAAATCAGTGTGCACCGATAAATTGGGTGGACTTGCCCACCTGTGTATTATGATTATGTCATGAATCTCTGTTGATGAGTCCCAATGTATTTATCATTTTGTTCTTCAATTCTATTGAGTCAAAAGCTAAGTAAGTACTATGAGTAGGATGGCGTAGAGAGATTCAGAATTGTTTTGAGCTGTATGTAATTCCTATCTGGTTGTATTTTATAAGGGCATTAAAAAGGCAGTTGTTTTATTGCCAGCGTTAACATACTAACCAAAATATATTCAGGATGAGCTCCATTACAGCTGTGATTGGTGTATATTCTGGCATGCGGCACAGTCTTCTGCCATTTTAGTTGTATATAAACATAAACATAGTCATTATGTCATTACAGTGGTTGCATGTTCTCCTCGTGAAACCAATAGCGTGGAAATGATTTAGATGCTTGTATGTCTATGTGAACCTATATTTAATATGGGAAACTGGTATAATAGATTAATGAAAATAAAGAAATTGGTTTTCTAACATGTGTTGTAATAGATGAAAAGGATATATTCATATTTATTTAAATTTCTGCAGGAATATTATGTCTGTTGATTGTATATACAATGTTGTCATTTGGATACAATTATCCATATGAGATTATAATTTGCACACATGTTTTCTTTATATTTTAGATTTAAATTAATAAGTGTTGTACCATATTTCTAGTAGCATTATTCTGTAAAGTTTCCACTTTTGATATTAATTCTTGAAACACACATGTTGTATCATGTATAAAATAAATACACTATTGATGTTAGAGATAAGTATTATTCATTCTTATAATGCCACATTTGTTAGTTTTAAATCCAGTCACAACACTTCTATATTCATGAATTCCTACTTAATTTTTCTGGAATTGTATGTTACAATATTCATCAGTATCTGCTTCATTTTTTAAAAAAAATGCATATAAGGAGATTGCAAAATAATTGAAAGAAATGTAAAGAAGGACATACATCTGATTTTTGGTGCTGAGTTCTCTTAAGGCGGTTCCCAAACTGCAAATTGTTCTTGTCTCTAACTGCCTTAGTTACAATTCTCTATTGTCACCTCTTTTGTTTGCCATATGTTCTCGTTTTCTGCAATGATTATTACCCCAGCCTCTGATTGCGCTGCCAATATACAGTTTAAAACATAAACATTGTATTGCATACACTATGAACTTTATTCTACAATTAATAAAGTCTTTGATGTCCAATGTTTGTCCTTCTTTTGTATTTAACTTTGTGACACCATTACATGCATATTTGCACATTGAGCAGGTTGAACACTTGTCATAAATGTGAATGTTGTGAGTACATGTGTCAAAAGATGTGTGGTGTAAGAGTAAGGCATAGGTGTGTGGCATGTCAGTGTATGGCTTCTATGTAGCGTATGAGTGTTTGGTACTAGGTCCTGAAATAGACAAGTCATGTACACAGCCTATACATATGGAAATTCACATTAAAGTGAGGTTTTATTTTGATGTGAGTTTTTTATAATTAGAGGAGGCCTATAATATTTGCACAGTTTGTACCAGTATGTAATTTACAACTTCTAAAAATGGACATCAAAGTAGATCCTGACTTTTATGTGAGTGTTCATATATATATTAGTGTACATGCACAACATTTACATTTCGTACAAGTACGTGTACACAGTGTATATTAGACTAGCAGGTGTACCCGTGCTTCAGACAGTAATTCCTAGGGCTGAAGTGTGTAAGCTCAAAGTGCCGTACCCGTTCATGTATGGCTAAAGCATGTAAGCTTTGTACTGTTGAGGTGGCATGCATTCATCAACTTCTGTAGAAAATTAAGTTCCTGTAATTAGACATTTGCTAAAATGTGACGGACAGCGTCATTGGCGACATTATTGAAGAGACACGCACCAGTGCCTGTCTCGCACATTACTACAAAAGCACTGTTTTGTGTCACCTGCGTGACTTCAAAAGTGAGTACCACTAATGTCAGCTAGAAGTCTAGAAAGTTATGGGATGATGAGCGGCTGAGGTTCTCATGATCTACTAAACTTTAGGAACAATGAACGTAGAACTATGGCAGGACTACTGCACGAAGAGTCATAATGCCTTCCGCTATGTATGTTTCATATGATGTGACTTGAACCTAAGGGAATTATTGTAAGACCTTAATTGAAGGATAAGTCTACAAATATAGTATATTTTCAATTTTTGTTCTTGACTGTTACTGAACAGAACCATGTGGCCTAGATATGTCAGTAAAGGAAAAAGTGGGAGCCAGACATGTGATGTCATCAGTGATGTCATCAATGACATTTGTCTGGGTGTTAATGTTAGCAGTGCACGGTGGCGCGAGTTATGGTTGCTTAGCTTACCATAACTAGCGAATTGCAGGGTTTTTTCAGTTTTACTTTGAACCATAACGTCTGTTTAACAATGTTTTTTTTACTGTATTTCATAGGTTTTTAGTAGCGCAACTTAACCATAACGTCCCTTTAACAAAGTTTTTTTATTCAATATCATAGGTTTGTATTAGCGTAACTTGACAATAACCTCCCTTTATCAAATTTAGTTTTACTGAATATACATATTCATAGTGTAAATTTGTTAGATGTTTACTAGGATTCCCTTACTTTATATACATGTAACATAGAACATACTGAACCCCTAGCTAGTGATTTTGATGTCTGCGGACTGTGCGAATGTCCGCGGACGGATGCGGACAACACACAAACTGCCCAAAAACTCAGGGGTATCTTAAACTGTTATATCATGCCATATGAACACTGTACAAGTTGAAACACACACACATTATATATAGTAGTAAATAAGAATTAGAACCTATATATCTAACACATCAAACATCCATTTAAATACCAAATATAGTCAAATGGAATATACCAAAACAAGAAAGGTATGCTTCTACCATAATTACCTCACAGAAACTGCAAAACTAGGAGCAGCAGCAGATCTACAGAACAGTGAGAAGACTACTTACCACAATCTAGTAAGTACACTTTTTTTTCTTATATATTTCTAAAATGTCTATATTAAATACAATAAAAGTAATATTTATTTCTTTTCCTCACAGAAATGTCAAATACTATAGAATGGCTTGAGGAGAATTTCCCACATGGTGAAATGTCTGAAGATAGTGAAACTAATGGTAGACACTTCTCTATATATTCAAATTAATAAGCATTACTTTATTTACACTTAATATATATATATATATTTATTTTTTTAACAGACCATACAAACAATGAAAACAATACACAACAAGATACTTTAGAACAAACTCTCCAGCGCATGGAAGAAAAAATGAAAAAGCTCATGACAAATTTCCACCTTTTGAAAGATTTTGTGGAGGACCATATGAAAGAAAAAAATGAGATATCATTGTGCAACATGTACCTGTCCCCCCTCTCCATATCCCAGTCAAATTATCCCCAGACCCTCACCACATAGAAAAACGTTTTGATAAGATTTCCATCCCTTCATCTCCTCCTATCAATCCTCTTGAAAACCCCAATTCCCCTGTGTTTGTGTCCGTTTCTGCAATCCCTTCTCTATCATAAATTGTACACATATATAATATAATGAAAAATAAATGTTATGCGTGTGTTAAGTTAGCCCTTGTTTTTTTTTTTTTACAAGCCAGTTTTGGTGTCTGCGGACAACAAGGGTGTCCTGAAATGTTCGTAAGTAAACGAAATGGGTGTATCCTGAGGACACTATACCTGTCCGTATTGTTCGCAGCCGAGTTGAAACTGTTCTGAGAGCACACACGGTGTCCTGAAAAGTTTGTAAATAAACAAAATGGGGGTGTTCTGAGGATGCTATACCTGTCCGTACTGTTCGTAGGCAGGTTGAAACTGTTCTAAGAACATATCAAGTTTCCTGGGATGTTCATAAATAAACAAAATGGGGGTGTCCTCAGGACATTATGCCTGTCCGTATTGTTCGCAGGCGAGTTGAAACTGTTCTGAGAACACACGCAGGGTCCTGAAAAGTTCATAAATAAACAAAATGGGGGTGTTCTGAGGACGCTATACCTATCCGTACTGTTCGTAGGCAGGTTGAAACTGTTCTAAGAACACATCAAGTGTCCCGGAATGTTCATAAATAAACAAAATGGGGGTGTTCTGAGGACGCTATGCCTGTCCGTATTGTTCGCAAGCAAGTTGAAACTGTCCTAAGAGCACACGCGGTGTCCTGAAATGTTCGTAAATAAACGAAATGGGGGTGTCCTGAGGACGCTGTCCGTATTGTTCGTGGGCAAGTTGAAATTGTTCTAAGAACTCATCAAGTATCCTGGGATGTTCGTAAATAAACAAAATGGGGGTGTCATGAGGACGCTATACCTGTCTGTATTGTCCGTAGGCAAGTTGAAACTGTTCTAAGAACACACGCAGTGTTTTGAAATGTTCGTAAATAAACGAAATGGGGGTGTCCTGAGGACACTATACCTGTCCGTACTGTTCGTAGGCGGGTTGAAACTGTTCTAAGAACAAACGCCTGTCCGTAACTGTTCATTTCACTTGTGTCGCACTTTTAATTAGTTTCAGGACCCGAACAGTGTCCGTAGAACACTAACGAGCATGCGCAAAACAGTTTCAGTGCATTTGGTGTCCTGCGGACACCCGTTCCCTTTGTGGACATGTTCGCAACGCCATCATGTGACCGCGCCCATGCTGAGGGTGTGTTCTGACTGCGGACCCTGTTTGTGTCCCCGAACAATTTAAAACTACCTTTTCAGGCAATCCACAATATTTTATAATAATAAATCACCATAGCACAAGTTCCAGACAATAATCCTGACTTTCTACATACTTTTTGGGACCTTTCGAGCCTTTTATTTGTTGTTCGATTTGTCCGCGGACAGCGCAGGTGTCCACGAAGCACACACCAATACCCCTATAAAAGGCCAGACCCCAGAGCTCATCCTCATTGTGTTTCTGGCTACCTGACAGAACACTGTACTTTGGCTGCCAATCTTCCTGATTTTTCAGAAACCTGATGGCAACCATGGCTCCTCTGCTTCAACCTGGTGCTACATCTGCCTCAGCACCACCCCCACCCCCTCCACCACCACCACCTCCCCAAGGGCCTGAAGAGGGGAAGATGAGTGAGGATGTAGAGGAGGATGAAGCGGATGAAGAGGATGAGGTAGTGGAAGTCCCTACTACAAGCACTCGCCGTGACTCTTGGGTGTGGCTGTTATTTACCATTCATGGTAACATACCCAATACGCGTGCGAACAAAGACACCTGCAACGAGTGCAAAATGGTGCTCAGTCGCGGGAGGCTTGGTTCGTACAGCTTTGGTGCGACAACTATGAAGTGACACCTAAGGTCATTCCACGGTGGGGCCATTCACAAGGTTGTACCTTGCGAGGAGCGTAGTAGGTTGAGATCCTCTACTACATCCTCCGTTTCCGATCCTGTCACCACAAGGAGCACTCCTGTGAGAGAGCGTATCCCTCCAGCTGCCTCACAGGCCATTTGTAATGCTGATGATCCTTATCTTTCGAGGGTCACAGTTGTGTGTATGTACTGTGTAACAGTACTCTGCAGGGGGGAGAGACTTTGCAGTGCTTTTGAGACTGCGATCTCAGAGCACGAGAAGACCTGCCCACTACCTAAGTAAGTCCCACCCTACATCTTCCTCTCTCCACCCGCCCTTTCGTATCCCCATGGTTGGTGTCCCCCCTTACCCTCCTTTCCCCTCCTTTCTTAGTGTGTCGTGTGTAAAAAACCAAAAGAAATATAAAACAACACAAAAATAAAAAAAGGCTCTTTTCAGAGCCGCCTTTCACAGTTTAAAAATAGAAGTGGCAAATAAATGGAGCAGGGCTCTGTGTATTTTTTAGAAGTCTGCAGACAGTTCACGGACATCTAACATTTTGGGGTGCTGCCCTATCATAACCATTGCAGTTTTCTCTGGGAGGAAGTGGTGGCTCTGAAAAGAGCCTTTTGGCGGTGTTTGTTTGTGTTTGAAAAACCTGAAATGGTCAACACCTGGTGCAAAATGGATGGCTGAAATTCCAAAAAAGGTCGAATGCATTTTGTACATTTCTCAGAAAAATCTGATTGCCAGCATAAGTAAGATGGACTCAATCTCTGCGAAAAATGTATGCTCTACGAAACATAATATTTTCATTGTGAAAAGAGGACATGCAAACATCTCTTAGAAAGGCTCAAACAGCCTTATTGACATTGCACCTCGCTTTCTCCATTTGTGGACCAAATGAAGAAGAACGCAGCCACATTTGTCTCTGCGCAATCCGGGAAAAAATGACTTGAGAATTTGGAAAAATGTCCATGACCTTCCCAAGTCCTTCTTTCATTGCAAATTGTAAAGAAATTCCAGACACATGTCCTAAACTATTCCCTCCACAATGAATTATCATTATGTCTGGATGATGCTCTGTCTCCAAAGTAGCACAGAGAGGTAGCAGGTCCAGCCACTTCATTCCACGCACTCCATGCCAGTGCACTTCCACATGTGGGAATCCAAGATCTACAGCTACTCCATAGCTTTCTGCATGCACCTTCAACCAATGCATCCACAAGTCTCCCAAAATCCAGACAATCTGTTTTCTGAAACACACAGCCATAGCTATCTGTTCTTCTCTCAGGAAAAATGCTTTCTGAAAAACTCTCTCCTGACACAACTAACCCACTAAACTTTACTGACCAATCCCTTGCTCTGCTCATTCTCATTTGCATGCCTCCCCACCCCAAAATCCATGTATGTAACACACGATATCCGCGGACTACCGCCATGTCCGTGGACATATCGTAACATGGACAGCCCTTCTACCATTTCCACTTCACTCTCTGTGCCATTCTCTCATTGGATATAGCTAAGCAGTCACACAACCATCCACCAATCACATCCAAGACCTCTATATCTAACTCCATCATCATGGATCAGCACTTCAAATCTACTGTTAATCACTCTGAGGACAAGCGTCATACTATTGGAAAGCACCTACTACAAGTACTACTGTACATGTCTCCAAGATTTCTACTTGCAGCTGCATGCATATCCATATGTATGAACACAAACTACAGGTATGCATATTTTCTGTATAGTACATGTACAATTCCTATAAATGCATATAAACAGATTAACTGTCTTTTAACCTGTATAACCTATTAAAATGAATTTACCGTCATTTTTCCCATCTGCTATAATCAACTGTCACTTCCAAACCTATCTGCTATTTAATTTCTTTTTACACACACCTTTGCAAAGCATGTTGAACTAACATATTTAAAGTAAAATATAAAGACTGCACATAGTCAAACGAAATTGCATGCACACACTATGTTCAGATATCAAACAAGAATACTTGTACAAAAACATAAAAATCAATGTCTGAATTAACATCAGTGCTATAAACACACAAAATTACTAATTTATTTCCTTTACAATTGCAGTGAAGACCACTCTCCTGAAAAGCAGCAGCAGAATATGAAGTGCAAACAACAACTCAGAAGAAACCTGCTCATTCCACAAAAAAAAGGTAGTTAAATACCACCATAATATTTTTACTATTACTCAAACACACTGTGGGGTTCATTCATGGTGTTTCTGCGCCTTAAAACAAAGATTGTGCACCATTCTGTCCACAAATCCCCATTTGTTAAACAGGGATTTGCAGGCAGAATGGCGCACAAATCCCCATTTTTCGACGCACAAATGACATAACTCAGCCCCTAGAATTTTAATATTATAGAACAAAGAACTGTTTTAATTCGATCCCATTAGATTTACTATCTGTGCTTCTCCTCACCATTAGCTTACTTTCTACTGTTATCTGAACCCCAATTTAGTAGCACATAAATTCAAGAATACCCATCCCAACTAGTTGTAGTTGCCCAATGCACAATCAGACACCATCACATACATCTTTATCATCATACTCAAACACTCATGCACACAGCACACATACATTGCAGAACACCCCAACCCATACCTTCTTTATTTTTTTAACAGACCCTAATGAATGCCTACCAAAAATCAAGTCCGTACAAAGCAGCGCAGAAGTAGAGCAAATGAAAATAGAAGTGTTCAAAATAAGCATCCAACTCTAGCAGAAGGTGTACAAGAAGTTCAAGCAAAACAGCTAATACAGTCATTTAGCGAAACAAAACAAGCTTCAAGTACAAAATCTTTACCTCCTCTATCAAAATGTAAAACGAAACAGAAAACGATTAACAAGAATTCAGCTACCACTACTGCTAAAACTGTTCCTACAAATCTTGATATAGTGCCAAGTAAGCATACCAAAAAAAGTATTTTAGCAAAAATGTTCCACCACAGAGTCCTTCAAAATCTTATAAAAACAGGATAGAAATCATGCACAACCCTTAAAACCTACCGTAGAAAATTAATCTTAGAAGCTTTGATAGACAGTGCGATCCTTCTCAAAAGAAAGTTATTTATTTTAGTGTTAAACAAAATGAAACCACTAACAAAACTAATGACTAAATTACAAAAAAAGACTTCACAATAAACAAAATGTCAACAAAAATAACTTCTTAAATCTCTCTGGAGGTGAGTGGAGTCACACCACAAGCACAGAACCATATTTCAATGAAGAAGCATACAAACAAAAGCAAACAAATACAATTGCCATCCATAGCAGTGGACGAGGTTATGAAAAAGTTAATAATACCATAATGGAACAAGAAATACTGCTTACAAAAATATCCCCAGAAAAATTTGAATTACCTCTCCATTCAACTGAACCAGAACGTCTAGTATACAAATGGCCATGCACGTCAATGTGTAACATTCCCAAAAAATCTTTCAAGTCTTTACGCCAATTCCTCAATCAGTATGTGAAAGGCAAAGACAAAATCAAAATGAAACTACTGCGAAATATGGATACCTGCCCAGTGCGCAAGTACACAGGACTACAAGGACATTCATTAGCCTGCATTTCAGGACCTATTTGCAAAACCACCTTCCATCATATCAAAATGATATCAACACATCATTCAACTATAAGAAATCTAGGGGGTAATTCATAGAATTCAGCGCACAAGTGGCGCACGCGGCTGGCGCACAGTGTGCGCGTGCAAATTTCTGCGCCAGCCGCGTGTGCTAAAATCCATTTCTGCGCACAGCATATTCATGGATTTTAGCTTCCAAAACCAGCCGTGGCGCAGAGTGGTGCAGCGCCAGTTACGCCCCCAACCCCACCTCGTGCGCCATGCACAGCGCACAAATCCTGTACATGGCGCACAGGCCCCCAACCACAAAAACGCCTGTAAAACTCCCCGCGCACCCCTCCGAATACATGTACCCTGTTGCACGGGGAGTGTCACACGCAATTGGAGCGGGGTACGTGTATAACAGGGGTTCGCGTGAAGTTTCACATGCGAAATGCCCTGTGCGAGTGGGGGACGTGTATTCCTGGGGTGCGCGGGAAGTTTCACACGTGATAGACCCTGAGCGAGTGGGGTACGTGTATTCATGGGGTGCGCGGGAAGTTTCACTTGCGATTGGAGAGGGGAAAGTGTATTTCAGGGGTGCGCGGGAACTTTCACATGCGAAATGCCCTGTGCGACTGGGGTACGTGTATTCCTGGGGTGCGTGGGAAGTTTCACACGCGATAGGCCATGTGCGAGTGGGGTACGTGTATTCCTGGGGTGCGCTGGAAGTTTCACACGCGATTGGAGAGGGGAACGTGTATTTCGGGGGGCGCAGGAAGTTTCACACGCGAAATGCCCTGTGCGAGTGGGGCACGTGTATAACTGGGGTTTGCGGGAAGTTTCACAGGCGATAGGCCCTGGGCGAGTGGGGTACATGAATAACTGGCCTTCGCGGGAAGTTTCACACGCGATTGGCCCTGTGCGAGTGGGGTACGTGTATAACTGGGGTGCGCGGGAAGTTTCACACGCGATAGGCCCTGTGCGAGTGGGGTATGTGAATAACTGGGCTTCGCGGGAAGTTTCACACGCGATTGGCCCTGTGTGAGTGGGGTACGTGTATAACTGGGGTGCGCGGGAAGTTTCACACGCGATTGGCCCTGTGCGAGTGGGGTACGTGAATAACTGGGCTTCGCGGGAAGTTTCACATACGATTTTGCTGTCAGAGCGGGGTATGTGAATTTCGCGGTTGCGCGGGGAGTCCTACATGTGAATTGGCAATGTGGGTCCTCCCAGGTGTTCCCTCTACACCCTCCACGGCACCTGCAGGCAGCCCACACCACACCACAGGGGACTACCCTGCACCCCTGGTCATGTTCCACAGGCAGCCCATCCACAATGGGCATGCCCCCCAGCCAAGCCACATGTCACCTTGCACTAGTGATCACCAACTCATGTCCCCCAGGACCCCGACCACCCAGCAGTCAGGGGCACCTGCCAGCAGGCCCCCAATCATGTCCCCCAGCACCCCACCCCCAGCAGTCAGGGGCACCTGCCAGCAGGCCCCCGCTCATGGCCCCCAGCACCCCTACCGCCCAGCAGTCAGGGGGACCTGCCAGCAGGCCCCCACTCATGTCCCCAAGCACCCCCACCCCCCAGCAGTCAGGGGCACCTGCCAGCAGGCCCCCACTCATGTCCCCCAGCACCCCCACCCCCCAGCAGTCAGGAGCACCTGCCAGCAGGCCCCCACACATGTCCCCCAGTACCACCACCCCCCAGCAGTCAGGGCACCTGCCAGCAGGCCCCCACTCATGTCCCCCAGCACCCCCACCCCCCAGCAGTCAGGGGCACCTGCCAGCAGGCAACCACTCATGTCCCACTCATGTCCCCAGGCGCCCCCACCCCCAGCAGTCAGGGGCACCTGCCAGCAGGCCCCCACTCATGTCCCCAAGCACCCCCACCCCCCAGCAGTCAGGGGCACCTGCCAGCAGGCCCCCACTCATGTCCCCCAGCACCCCCACCCCCCAGCAGTCAGGAGCACCTGCCAGCAGGCCCCCACACATGTCCCCCAGCACCCCCACCCCCCAGCAGTCAGGGGTACCTGCCAGCAGGCCCCCACTCATGTCCCCCAGCACCCTCACCCCCCAGCAGTCAGGGGCACCTGCCAGCAGGCCCCCACTCATGTCCCCCCAGCACCTCCACCCCCCAGCAGTCAGGGCCACCTGCCAGCAGGCCCCCACTCATGTCCCCCAGCACCCACACCCCGCAGCAGTGAGGGGCACCTGCCAGCAGGCCCCCACTCATGTCCCCCAGCACCCCCACCCCCCAGCAGTCAGGGGCACCTGCCAGCAGGCCCCCACTCAAGTCCCCCAGCACCCACACCCCGCAGCAGTCAGGGGCACCTTCCAGAAGGCCCCCACTCATGTCCCCCAGCACCCCCCACCCACCAGCAGGCAGCGGCACCTGCCAGCAGGCCCCCACTCATGTCCCTGAGCACCCCCATCCCCCAGCAGTCAGGGGCACCTGCCAGCAGACCACCACTCATGTCACACTCATGTCCCCCAGCACCCCCACCCCCCAGCAGTCAGGGGCACCTGCCAGCAGGCCCCCACTCATGTCCCCCAGCACCCCCACCCCCAGCAGTCAGGGGCACCAGCCAGCAGGCCCCCACTCATGTCCCCCAGCAGCCCCACCCCCCAGCAGTCAGGGGCACCTGCCAGCAGGCCCCCACACATGTCCTCCAGCACCCCTACCCCCAACAGTCAGGGGCAAATGCCAGCAGGCCCCCACTCATGTCCCCCCAACACCCCCTCCCCCCAGCAGTCAGGGGCACCTGCCAGCAGGTCTCCACTCATGTCCCTGAGCACCCCCATCCCCCAGCAGTCAGGGGCACCTGCCAGCAGACCACCACTCATGTCACACTCATGTCCCCCAGCACCCCCACCCCCCAGCAGTCAGGGGCACCTGCCAGCAGGCCCCCACTCATGTCCCCCAGCACCCCCACCCCCAGCAGTCAGGGGCACCAGCCAGCAGGCCCCCACTCATGTCCCCCAGCAGCCCCACCCCCGAGCAGTCAGGGGCACCTGCCAGCAGGCCCCCACTCATGTCCCATACATGTCCCCCAGCACCCCCACCCCCCAGCAGTGAGGGGCACCTGCCAGCAGGCCCCCACTCATGGCCCACACAAGTCCCCAAGTAACCCCACCCCCTAGCAGTCAGGGGCACCTGCCAGCAGGCCCCCACTCAAGTCCCCCAGCACCCCACTCCCCAGCAGTCAGGGGCACCTGCCAGCAGGCCCCCACTCATGTCCCCCAGCACCCCCACCCCCCAGCAGTCAGGGGCACCTGCCAGCAGGCCCCCACTCATGTCCCCCAGCACCCCCACCCCCCAGTAGTCAGGGGCACCTGCCAGCAGGCCCCCACTCATGTCCCCCAGCACCCCCACCCCCCCAGCAGTCAGGGGCACCTGCCAGCTGGCCCCCACTCATGTCCCCCAGCACCCCCACCCCCCAGCAGTCAGGGGCACCTGCCAGCAGGCTCCCACTCATGTCCCATACATGTCCCCCAGCACCCCCACCCCCCAGCAGTCATGGGCACCTGCCAGCAGGCCCCCACTCATGTCCCCCAGCACTCCCCAGCAGTCAGGGGCACCTGCCAGCAGGCCCCCACTCATGTCCCCCATCACCCCCACCCCCCCAGCAGTCAGGGGCACCTGCCAGCAGGCCCCCACTCATGTCCCACACATGTCCCCTAGCACCCCCACGCCCCATCAGTCAGGAGCACCTGCCAGCAGGCCCCCACTCATGTCCCCCAGCACCCCCACGCCCCAGCAGTCAGGGGCACCTGCCAGCAGGCCCCCACTCATGTCCCACTCATGTCCCCCAGCACCCCCACCCCCAGCAGTCAGGGGCACCTGCCAGCAGGCCCCCACTCATGTCCCCCAGCACCCCCACCCCCCAGCAGTCAGGGGCACCTGCCAGCAGGCCCCCACTCATGTCCCACACATGTCCCCAAGCACCCCCACCACACAGCAGTCAGGGGCACCTGCCAGCAGGCCCCCACTCATTTCCCCCAGCACCCCCACCCCCAGCAGTCATAGGTACCTGCCAGCAGGCCCCCACTCATGTCCCCCAGCACCCCCACCCCCCAGCAGTCAGGGGCACCTGCCAGCAGGCCCCTACTCATGTCCCCAAGCAACCCTACCCCCCAGCAGTCAGGGGCACCTGCCAGCAGGCCCCCACTCATGTCTGCACATGTCCCCAGCACACCCAACCCCCAGCAATTAGGGGCACCTGCCAGCAGGCCCCCATCCATGTCCCCCAGCACCACCACCCGCAGCAGTCGGGGGCACCTGCCAACAGGCCCCCACTCATGTCCCCCAGCACCCCACCCCCCAGCAGTCAGGGGCACCTGCCAGCAGGCCCCCACTCATGTCCCGTACATGTCCCCCAGCACCCCCACTCCCAGGCAGTTAGGGCACCTGCCAGCAGGCCCCCACTCATGGCCCACACATGTCCCCCACTACCCCCACCCCCCAGCAGTCAGGGGCACCTGCCAGCAGCCCCCCACTCAAGTCCCCCTGCACCCCACCCCCAGCAGTCAGGGGCACCTGCCAGCAGGCCCCCACTCATGTCCCACTCATGTCCCCCAGCACCCCCACCCCCCAGCAGTCAGGGGCACCTGCCAGCAGGCCCCCACTCATGTCCCATACATGTCCCCGAGCACCCCCACCCCCCAGCAGTCATGGGCACCTGCCAGCAGGCCCCCACTCATGTCCCACTCATGTCCCCCAGCACCCCCACCCCCCAGTTGTCAGGGGCACCTGCCAGCAGGCACCCACTCATGTCCCCCAGCACCCCCACCCCCCAGCAGTCAGGGGCACCTGCCAGCAGGCCCCCACTCATGTCCCCAGCACCCTCACCCCCCAGCAGTCAGGGGCACCTGCCAGCAGGCCCCCACTCATGTCCCATACATGTCCCCCAGCACCCCCCAGCAGTCAGGGGCACCTGCCAGCAGGCCCCCACTCATGTCCCACACATGTCCCCCAGCACCCCCACCCCCCATCAGTCAGGAGCACCTGCCAGCAGGCCCCCACTCATGCCCCCAGCACCCCCACCCCCCAGCAGTCAGGGGCACCTGCCAGCAGGCCCCCACTCATGTCCCCAGCACCCTCACCCCCCAGCAGTCAGGGGCACCTGCCAGCAGGCCCCCACTCATGTCCCATACATGTCCCCCAGCACCCCCCAGCAGTCAGGGGCACCTGCCAGCAGGCCCCCACTCATGTCCCACACATGTCCCCCAGCACCCCCACCCCCCATCAGTCAGGAGCACCTGCCAGCAGGCCCCCACTCATGCCCCCCAGCAACCCACCCCTCAGCAGTCAGGGGTACCTGCTAGCAGGCCTCCACTCATGTCCCACTCATGTCCCCCAGCACACCCACCCCCAGCAGTCAGGGGCACCTGCCAGCTGGCCCCCACTCATGTCCCCCAGAACCCCCACCCCTCAGCAGACAGGGGCACCTGCCAGCTGGCCCCCACTCATGTCCCACACATGTCCCCAAGCACCCCCACCACCCAGCAGTCAGGGGCACCTGCCAGCAGGCCCCCACTCATGTCCCCCAGCACCCCCACCCCCAGCAGTCAGGGGCACCTGCCAGCAGGCCCCCACTCATGTCCCCCAGCACCCCCACCCCCCAGCAGTCACGGGCACCTGCCAGCAGGCCCCTACTCATGTCCCCCAGCACCCCTACCCCGCAGCAGTCAGGGGCACATGCCAGCAGGCCCCCACTCATGTCCCCCAGCACCCCCACCCACCAGCAGTCAGTGGCACCTGCCAGCAGGCCCCCACTCATGTCCCCCAGCACCCCTACCCCCCAGCAGTCAGGGGCACCTGCCAGCAGGCCCCCACTCATGTCCCCCAGCACCCCCCAGCAGTCAGGGGCACCTGCCAGCAGGCCCCCACTCATGTCCCACACATGTCCCCCAGCACCCCCACCCCCCATCAGTCAGGAGCACCTGCCAGCAGGCCCCCACTCATGCCCCCAAGCACCCCCACCCCCCAGCAGTCAGGGGCACCTGCTAGCAGGCCCCCACTCATGTCCCACTCATGTCCCCCAGCACACCCACCCCCAGCAGTCAGGGGCACCTGCCAGCTGGCCCCCACTCATGTCCCCCAGCACCCCCACCCCTCAGCAGTCAGGGGCACCTGCCAGCAGGCCCCCACTCATGTCCCTCACATGTCCCCAAGCACCCCCACCACCCAGCAGTCAGGGGCACCTGCCAGCAGGCCCCCACTCATGTCCCCCAGCACCCCCACCCCCCAGCAGTCATGGGCACCTGCCAGCAGGCCCCCACTCATGTCCCCCAGCACTCCCCAGCAGTCAGGGGCACCTGCCAGCAGGCCCCCACTCATGTCCCCCATCACCCCCACCCCCCCAGCAGTCAGGGGCACCTGCCAGCAGGCCCCCACTCATGTCCCACACATGTCCCCTAGCACCCCCACCCCCCATCAGTCAGGAGCACCTGTCAGCAGGCCCCCACTCATGTCCCCCAGCACCCCCACCCCCCAGCAGTCAGGGGCACCTGTCAGCAGGCCCCCACTCATGTCCCACGCATGTCCCCCAGCACCCCCAGCAGTCAGGGGCACCTGCCAGCAGGCCCCCACTCATGTCCCCCAGCACCCCCACCCCCCAGCAGCCAGGGGCACCAGCCAGCAGGCCCCCACTCATGTCCCACACATGTCCCCAAGCACCCCCACCACACAGCAGTCAGGGGCACCTGCCAGCAGGCCCCCACTCATGTCCCCCAGCACCCCCACCCCCAGCAGTCATAGGTACCTGCCAGCAGGCCCCCACTCATGTCCCCCAGCACCCCCACCCCCCAGCAGTCAGGGGCACCTGCCAGCAGGCCCCCACTCATGTCCGCACATGTCCCCAGCACACCCAACCCCCAGCAATTAGGGGCACCTGCCAGCAGGCCCCCATCCATGTCCCCCAGCACCACCACCCGCAGCAGTCGGGGGCACCTGCCAACAGGCCCCCACTCATGTCCCCCAGCACCCCACCCCCCAGCAGTCAGGGGCACCTGCCAGCAGGCCCCCACTCATGTCCCGTACATGTCCCCCAGCACCCCCACTCCCCAGCAGTGAGGGGCACCTGCCAGCAGGCCCCCACTCATGGCCCACACATGTCCCCCACTACCCCCCCAGCAGTCAGGGGCACCTGCCAGCAGCCCCCCACTCAAGTCCCCCTGCACCCCACCCCCAGCAGTCAGGGGCACCTGCCAGCAGGCCCCCACTCATGTCCAACTCATGTCCCCCAGCACCCCCACCCCCCATCAGTCAGGGGCACCTGCCAGCAGGCCCCCACTCATGTCCCATACATGTCCCCCAGCACCCCCACCCCCCAGCAGTCATGGGCACCTGCCAGCAGGCCCCCACTCATGTCCCCCAGCACCCCCACCCCCCAGCAGTCAGGGGCACCTGCCAGCAGGCCCCCACTCATGTCCCACTCATGTCCCCCAGCACCCCCACCCCCCAGTAGTCAGGGGCACCTGCCAGCAGGCACCCACTCATGTCCCCCAGCACCCCCACCCCCCAGCAGTCAGGGGTACCTGCCAGCAGGCCCCCACTCCCCCAGCAGTCAGGGGCACCTGCCAGCAGGCCCCCACTCATGTCCCATACATGTCCCCCAGCACCCCCACCCCCCAGCAGTCATGGACACCTGCCAGCAGGCTCCCACTCATGTCCCCCAGCACCCCCCAGCAGTCAGGGGCACCTGCCAGCAGGCCCCTACTCATGTCCCACACATGTCCCCCAGCACCCCCACCCCCCATCAGTCAGGAGCACCTGCCAGCAGGCCCCCATTCATGCCCCCCAGCACCCCCACCCCCCAGCAGTCAGGGGCACCTGCTAGCAGGCCCCCACTCATGTCCCACTCATGTCCCCCAGCACACCCACCCCCAGCAGTCAGGGGCACCTGCCAGCTGGCCCCCACTCATGTCCCCCAGCACCCCCACCCCTCAGCAGTCAGGGGCACCTGCCAGCAGGCCCCCACTCATGTCCCACACATGTCCCCAAGCACCCCCACCACCCAGCAGTCAGGGACACCTGCCAGCAGGCCCCCACTCATGTCCCCCAGCACCCCCACCCCCAGCAGTCAGGGGCACCTGCCAGCAGGCCCCCACTCATGTCCCCCAGCACCCCCGCCCCCCAGCAGTCAGGGGCACCTGCCAGCAGGCCCCTACTCATGTCCCCCAGCACCCCTACCCCGCAGCAGTCAGGGGCACATGCCAGCAGGCCCCCACTCATGTCCCCCAGCACCCCCACTCACCAGCATTCAGTGGCACCTGCCAGCAGGCCCCCACTCATGTCCCCCAGCACCCCTACCCCCCAGCAGTCAGGGGCACCTGCCAGCAGGCCCCCACTCATGTCCCCCAGCACCCCCACCCCCCAGCAGTCAGGGGCACCTGCCAGCAGGCCCCTACTCATGTCCCCCAGCACCCCTACCCCCCAGCAGTCAGGGGCACCTGCCAGCAGGCCCCCACTCATGTCCCGCACATGTCCCCCAGCACACCCAACCACCAGCAATTAGGGGCACCTGCCAGCAGGCCGCCATCCATGTCCCCCAGCACCACCACCCGCAGCAGTCGGGGGAACCTGCCAGCAGGCCCCCACTCATGTCCCCCAGCACCCCCACCCCTCAGCAGTCAGGGACACCTGCCAGCAGGCCCCCACTCATGTCCCACTCATGTCCCCCAGGACCCTCACCCCCCAGCAGTCAGGGGCACCTGCCAGCAGGCCCCCACTCATGTTGCCCAGCACCCCCAACCCCCAGCAGTCAGGGGCACCTGCCAGCAGGCCCCCACTCATGTCTCCCAGCACCTCCACCCCCCAGCAGTCAGGGGCACCTGCCAGCAGGCCCCCACTCATGTCCCACTCATGTCCCCCAGCACCCCCACCCCCAACAGTCAGGGGCACCTGCCAGCAGGCCCCCACTCATGTCCCCCAGCACCCCCACCCCCAGCAGTCAGGGGCACCTGCCAGCTGGCCCCCACTCATGTCCCCCAGCACCCCCACCCCCCAGCAGTCAGGGGCACCTGCCAGCAGGCCCCCACTCATGTCCCACTCATGTCCCCCAGCACCCCACCCCCAGCAGTCATGGGCACCTGCCAGCAGGCCCCCACTCATGTCCCCCAGCACCCCCACCCCCAGCAGTCAGGGGCACCTGCCAGCAGGCCTCCACTCATATCCCACTCATGTCCCCCAGCACCCCCACCCCCAGCAGTCAGGGGCACCTGCCAGCTGGCCCCCACTCATGTCCCCCAGCACCCCCACCCCCCAGCAGTCAGGGGCACCTGCCAGCAGGCCCCCACTCATGTCCCACACATGTCCCCAAGCACCCCCACCACCCAGCAGTCAGGGGCACCTGCCAGCAGGCCTCCAATCATGTCCCCCAGCACCCCACCACCCAGCAGTCAGGGGCACCTGCCAGCAGGCCCCCACTCATGTCCCCCAGCACCCCCACCCCCAGCAGTCAGGGGCACCTGCCAGCAGGCCCCCACTCATGTCCCACTCATGTCCCCCAGCACCCCCACCCCCCAGCAGTCAGGGGCACCTGCCAGCAGGCCCCTACTCATGTCCCCCAGCACCCCTACCCCCCAGCAGTCAGGGGCACCTGCCAGCAGGCCCCCGCTCATGTCCCGCACATGTCCCCCAGCACCCCCAGCCCCCAGCAATCAGGGGCACCTGCCAACAGGCCCCCATCCATGTCCCCCAGCACCCCCACACCCAGCAGTTAGGGGCACCTGCCAGCAGGCCCCCACTCATGTCCCCCAGCACCCCCACCCCCCAGCAGTCAGGGGCACCTGCCAGCATGCCCCACTCATGTCCCACTCATGTACCCCAGCACCCACGTCATGACGATCCTCAATCATGGGCCTCATGGCCACCGACATCACACCCCATGCCACCCCAGCCCAAAGACCCAACCAAGTATTGCATCCACCCACAGAGAAATGGCCATTACATGATACAACCCGAATGGCAAGTATGTACATGAACACATGTCCGTCACAAACACACAATGGGTAAAAGTAAATGTGAAAACCCATATCATGACATGCATGAAACCAATGAGAGAATACCACACATCGAAGTATGAAACAAAAATGTATTGAAAACCCACTCAATAATGGGAATAAGAAGTAAAATGCAGCATGTCAGGAAAAGAATAAAAAATATGAAATCAGAATCCAAAGAAATCCAAATGAAAATGTTTCCAAAGTCTCAGTCCAACATAGCAAATCCAAGGGGAAAAAAATATATGAAATCCATGGCGCCATGGTGAAATTAAAATAAAAACGAGAAACATCCACTATTCAACTATATACAAATCACCAATCCAGGGACCATGAGCCCAACAAATTAAATGAAACCTACAAAAAACACTACCTAATAAAGAACTATATACAAAAATATGGTGCATTGTCCAAGCGGCCCAAAATAAACAAAAACAGAAAGGAAACCTAACACTATCTAACTATTGACAATGGCAGCAGGCTAGTCCGACGGCTCACTTTTTGATGTCCCGGGCCACGGAATCATCGAACTCCCGCTCAATATCCTGGAGTTGGTCCTCTTCCTTGGCCCGGAGGGTTCGCAGGGACAATGACATGTTCACCTCCAACTCGCTGCAAATTGCCTCGAGGCACTCGACCCGCCTCAGGGCCCTCCGCATGGAGTTCTCCGCCCTGACCATTGTGAGCCGTGCCTCTTCCGCCCGCTGCCGCTCCGCATCTATGGCGTGGCCCAACCGCTGCCACACGGAAGACACTTGAACTCTGGGGTCCTCCTGCCCTATGGCCGATGCCTGCCCCTCTGATGTTGAAGGCTCCGAGCCATCATTGCTCCCACCTGTGCCTGCGCCCCGGCTCTTGCTGCCTGCATGTCCTCCTCCGGCTGGGGTGCAGTTGTCGTGGTGGCCACCCCTGCTGGACGTACGACTCCTGACGTACGACTCCTGACTGTGGCAGGGATGTGTCCTCCACCAGCCTGGCCGCTGGGTCAGGGGCAGCTCCGCAGGGTACCCAGGTGATACATGGATGGGAAGATGGCATGGAGGACGACTGGTGCGTAGGGGGTTCAGGTGAGGAGGGGGTCACAAGAAGGTCCAGCACACAGAGGAATCCAGCACCGGTAACTCATCCCAGTAGGTCAACGTGGTCAAAGAGGTATGCGGGACAATGTGCAGTCTCTCCATGAAAAGACTGCAGGTCACCTCGCATGCCCCGTTGACACAACGCTATCCCACTCAGGACAGGCTCAACATGGTCCCGGATAGCCATGTCCGCAGGGAGAGGAAGACCAGTTTTTGTGCACTCATCCCCTCCCTGAAAACGGGTCTGGATGTAGACATCCCTGCTGGTGCCAGATGATGCAGTGACAGGATCAGGGACAGGTTTACACACAGGCACCTCCGCGGCTGCCTGTGCTGCCTCCTGCCCCTGCCCCTGCACTGCACCACTAGCACCAGTTGAATGCCCACCTCCAGACCCCATGTGTGTCCCTTCCGCGGCCTCCTCCTCCACCAAACCCCACACCAACCTGGATGACTCGGTGCCATCTTCCTCCATTGGACCCTTTGGGGTCTCAGCTGCTCCTTCTGCTGCCGAGGAATCCACCTCTGACCTCTGCCTCTTGGACCTACCCTCAGCAGCTGTGGCCTCGGATGTGGCACCGGACTTCTCACTCCCCGACGAGATGACAATCTGGGAGGGGAGCCAGGCCTTGCGTCTCTGGCTGGTGGTGCGATCCCTGCCGCTGTGCTCCACAGCACCCTCTCCGCCCTCTTCATCAGTTGACGCTGCAGACAGGGAGAGATAAAACACAGACATAAGGGCACTGCAATGGACTGATACACACATGACAGTTGCACATGAGTGGCAGTGTCAAACTTCAGACATGGCATCACACTCCACGACACACATGTAATTTCAACTCACACACATGAGCATTTCCACAGCAATATTGCACCAGGCAGCAACATCCATACACATACAACAGCATGAACAGCGAAGGTGAGCCTGACATCAAATGAAACACAAGGAGTGCACTAGACATGCACACACGCCACCACACTTACATGCATGTCTACATCTCCTCCAACTGTCGCAGTGATGCGATCGCCATACATGTCACATCTGGCATTCAGCCTTCTACATATCAGTGTCACGTGCATCCATGTATCATCACAGTTGCACACTTGTCAAATACACACACATGCACATGTACACAGTGCAGATGCATGCAGCAGGAACCACCATCCATGTGTGACACCACAACCATGCCAACGTACATACACAGAAATTCAAACATGTGTGCTCCCACAACTGCATTTGCACAGCATGCTTACCAACACATACACCATTGATGTGTCTCACACCTCAGAGGACTCACATGTGGCAGCCTCACGCCCCTGTTCATACACATCCCTACATGGCCCTATGAAAACACATGTGCAACCTGCACACTACTGGCACACCACCACACGCACAGCGTCCAATCAGTATGCATGTACACTTACCGCTCGACTCCCGACGGGTCTGCCTCTCAAGGACCTGGACGTGGAGTGCTGGGCATATGTGTTCCAGGACCCTCATTTGGTGGTCGGACAGGTGGCCCCAGCGCCCCTTGGCATCCGCTGCCTTCAAGAGGTGCCGAGCCTTTTTGAGGATCCTGGACCTGAAGTCCTCCCAGCGCTTCTTGACATGTTGTAAGTTGCGGACTGCCACCCCCTCCGCGTTGATGGCAGTCATGATGTCCATCCAGATCCTGGTCCGTCCTTCATTGGCGGCGCACAAACTTCCAAAGAGGGTGTCATACTGCCCCAGGACTTGCTCCACCAGGACGCCAACTACCCTGGCACTGAAGCTGGTGGCCCTCTGCCTCTCTGGCTGGGGGTTGCCAGTGGTACCAAATGGTGTTGTGCCCGACATGGCAACCCCAGAGGCAGGAGTGGGTGGGCAACTGGGTCCTGGGGCTGGGCTGTGGAGCGATGGTATCCCAGTCGGGAGTCTTCGGTTCCAGCAAGGGTGGTCACAGCAACTGCACCCCTGGCTGACATGCAGGCAGCAAATAGCAGGGCACATGGGCAGCAGGCAGTCAGGCAGCAGCAGATGGCAGGTGGGAGCATGCTTGGGGCTCTGGGGGCAGTAATTCGGCCTTCTGGGCAGGAGCGTGGTCTTCCGTGTGTTGTTCCGTGACCAGCTTGATACAGAGTGATTTGGCATGTGAAAATCTTGCACGTCAGCGTGTAATTCGAGGAAAGGCCCTTCGCGCGTAAGCGTGTCAGCACACGTACGTTGTTTCATTGGACCAAAGGCCCTTATCGCGTAAGCGCTTCTGTGACGTGACTCGCGCGTGTGTTTCCCTCGTGATGTGGGCATGTTCATGCATGTAATCCGGGGAAAGGGCCTATGCGCGTAAGTGACATGACGCGCGCGGGTGTTTCCATCAACATGGGTGCATGTTCATCGTACACGTCCAAAAACTGCACGTCCGAGTGTCAGCTCGTGTAATTGGAGGAAAGGGCCTTAGTGCGTACACGCGTAAGTGACGTTGTACGTGTGGGCCGCTTTAAAAGGTACGTGTAGGACCCCATTCCCTTGTACGTGCTTTTTGTGGAGAGCGAGTGGGTGAATTCTGTACTTCTTGTCGGTTCACATGCGATTACTTCACAGCGTTTCAAGTTCGTACTCCCTGTTACCTCTGACATCATTCTTTATTATTTCTGGGCCTGGTTCCTCAAACAGCGTTCACTTCTTCTTTTGTCCTGTCTCCTCAGACAGCAAACAGTTCTTCTTTTGGCGTGGGTGTTGCGTACGCGCACACAGGCGTTTTTTTCACGTTCTTTTTCCAGGCAGACGGTGAGTCGCGCACGCATTTACCAACTGTGCTTGCCCCGTGTGTCGCGTACCCCTTCAGAAGTCATTTTAGGCTGCGTGTAACACGCGTACGCTTGTTTTTGTGTTTCTGGGTGCCACAGCGTAGTGCGGGTTAATTTTTCCATGCACATGGTCTACGAGGGGTTGAGTGCACGTTACTTTTTGTTTTTGGGGTGCCTGTGCGTTGCGTGAGCTGTCATCTTCCCCCAGGGGATACAGACAGCCTTGCTAGAGCACTAGGGTATGAATTCCATCTAGTACCCTACCCCTTTCACCCCCAATTGCCTAGGACAATTGTTTACTGCAACTCCCATACGCACAACAACATCAGTGCCATGGTTGGGAGGCGACCAAGCGGTAAGGGAGGCAAAGGTGGCAGATCTCCAAAAGGTGGGTGTGGTGGGCGCAGTAGGGGACGTGGCCAGGATTTGCAGGGTGCCCCTAGACCCCCATGTGTGGAGGACCAATCAGGGATACCCATGCCCCCCCCATGGTTGAGTTTAACGTGGCTGACACCATCCCAGCTCAGCCCTTGTTGGACCAGCCCATTATGGCACCTGAGCCGGCACAGGATGGCTCCCAGGCTGACTTCCAGGTCAGCAAGTCTAAGCCACGTGTGCCGGTGCAAGTTAGTGTCACCAGGCCACGTGGATCTGGGGCAGCAATGTCATCTGCTGCCCCAAGTAGGCAGGGTGGGGAGGCTGCAGAGGCAGCTGCAGCTCTATCCACCCTAGCTCTGAGTCTCCCAGATGGGACAGTGTCGGTCCTGGTCCATCAAACTGACGTTGCCCCTGCCAACATCACACTTCAGCCAATGCCTGCACCAAGACCAATGGTCATTGTACATTCGCACACTCCCAGTACCCAGTCCACCTGCGCTCCTGCCCCTACTGACCAGAGCGGCGCAAGCCACTCAGGCTCTGCTCCTCCTTTGAAGAAGAGGAAGAAGGGTGCTCTGGCACTACAGGCTGAGACCCCAGACACGGCTACACAGTCCGGCATGTCAAGGAAGCCTAGCTTTAATGTCCCCGAACTTGATGCACTTGTGAGCTATGTGTCGGCACATAGCCGCGAAATGTTGGTGACTGCGGGGTGCAAGACCACACCTGGTCAACGTAGGGCACACTGGCAGACCATCGTGGACCGCATAAGTGCCCTTGGATTTGTGAGGCGCACAGCTGATGATTGCTACAAGCGGTGGAATGACCTGAAACGCAGAGCAAAGAACAAGCTGGCCTCAAATCATGCCGCTACTCTGGTGACTGGCGGTGGGTCTCCTCAAGAGGAAAACAAACTCACTGAACATGAGTCTGTTGCTGGGACCTCCGTCACAGAGGAACATATCCAAGGTGTGGGAGATCTACCTGATTACGACGCATTGTCTGGTGAGTGCCCATGCGTGTGTGTGTACTCCATGTGTATGTTGTTTGGGTGATGGGTTCTGATTGAGTGCCAGGTGAGGGTGTGTACACCTGAGTGTTATGGGTCACCCATTTGCTTCCTCTCATACATTCACATGCCTTGGATTTGGGTATGACTGTATCCTTTCTGCCCACAGTTGCTAATTAGGGCCACATTAGTGCACATTACCTTGAACTGTCATCTTGCATCTTGTCATCTTGCAACTACATTGTTCAGATTTTGTAAGTGTTCATTCAGGCTGATTGCTTCCACTCTCCCATTTTTACTACACATTTTTCTGCCCTATTGCAACATATGTAATATGCTTCGGTCATTGTTTACAGCCCACAAAGGGCCACTATTTTTATTTGGTTATGTTAATAATTACACCATTCAGGCCGATGGAGTATTGGGCTTCAGAAATTTTTATTAGGGCCTGTTTGCATGTGGAAGATGACAGATGTTTCCTGTAATGTTAAAGTGACCAACCATTGATCAGGCCACAAGGACTGTATTATTGGACACTGGGTGTGTTTCAGTGTGTGGCACATGCATATTTAGCAACACTACTCAGCATTAATCTTTGCATCATGTCGATGTGACATGGATGTGTGACAGTACTCATTCACTGACATATTGCTGTAGTTTTGTAATTGTGGCTATGCTACATGACATCTGTGTGGTGGCATGTGTCATGTATGTGTATTGGACATTCCACTCACAGCCTGATGTGTGATGCCAGTGCTACCTAACATGCTGCAAATGTGTTGCTTTTCCATCTTGCTCTCCCCAGTGTCTGCCTTTTTGACTCCACTTCCAACTCTTTGACAGTGCATGCATGGCAGGGTTATAGTCATGTGGGACATGTGTAAATCATGTACTGGATCTCTGGCTTGTCACAGCCTATGTGTGTGCTATGGTGCTCATGCCTGTTTCCATTTGTTGTCTTTCATGTTTTTGCAGGTGATGACGCACTTTGTGCTGTTGCGGTTGAAGAGATGGTGTGGTGGTGGGTGAATACCCAATGTTACTGCAGACCATACTGTCCAGGGGTGTCTCTGGGTGCACCCCCCCAGACCTCTATTCTGGTGCTGAATCGGATGATGATACTTATGTGCCGTCGCATGTAAGGGTTTCTGGCAGGGATTCTGTTCTGTCCAACCCACCTGCACCAGGGCTAAAACCCTCTGTGTGGGATGTCAATGTTGGTAGGTCCACCTTTGGTGGTTACGGATGCAGCGTCACACTCCACAGCATCTGATCCTGTTCCTGGGCCAGCAGATCAGAGGGGGAATGCAGTGCCAGCAAAGCAAGGTGCAGATCGCCTTGCCCCAAACAGGTGTGATGCCCGTCGACACTGTGGCCGGTCGCCACCAGGCAATACTGCATGGGAAAACTCCATATACAGTATGGCAACCCAACAGGCAGCATCAGTAGAAATGATGGCTCAGGCAATGGAGAGGTGGCCACTTCCATTATCCCCCCTGAAAGGCACATGGAGCAACAACAGCAGGCAACAGACTCCATTTGCCAGTAACACAGGGAAGACATGTTGGCGTCCAACAGGGACCGACGGGTGGCTCTGGTGACTCTGTGCAAATCCATATCAATAGAGTCCCAGGGCCACAGGGAAGCCCGGAGGGTAGAACTACATAACCTCAGGCAGACTCTGGTTGAACTTGAGGCTTCCAGTAATTTAAGGGCAGAACAGCAGCTGGGGCAGCTCACACGTTCTCTCTCAGCTGAGCTGCATGCAACACGTGGGGAGATCCGGGCATCACAAGAGGCCATGCGTGCAGAAATGCAGGCAACCCGTGATGTGCTGCATGGGGATCTCCGCACTTTAATCCTCCAGAATCAGACCTTCCAGACCCGCATGCTTGCTGCCATGGAGGACCATACCAGGGCTTTGCGTGGGCTGCCTCCCATAGTGCCACCACCTCCTGATGCAGCAGCAGAGGATGAGCAGAGCGACAGCAGTTCTCCCACAATGGCATAGCCGTGCAGGCCATGAGCCCAAGGAGGTATTTTTTTTTTTACAGGTGGGTGTTGGTGTGCACCCTGTCCTCGAACCTCCTGGGTGGCCTCCCCCACCCCCCTGGCCCCGACATGGTCATTTTTGATATATTCTTTTTTTTTTACACAGTGTGTTGCCTTGTGTGGCTCCCGTGGGCATCCACTGTATTCCGGCTGGGCACATGCAGGCTTGTCCTGAGTTTGGGTAAGATGCTTGGGTTCATGAGACACACACCCCTCCTGCTTCCCTTTTCCATGGGCTTGCAAAGGGTGTGACCAAGTGACAGTGAATTACACAGTGACGTTGGGCTCCCATGAGCTATGTGGGCAGTCTGTAGTCAATACTGTGTAGACATCCCTAGTGGATATTGTTGTTGTATTGTACACTGCATGGTGTATTGATATGTGCTTGTGCATCCATGTCTTCCTCCTAATTTGCAGGTTCCTTCCTCATGTCTTCACAAGACATGCCGTCTACTTTTCAGATGCAGTTTATGTTGTATGCAGTACACTGAGACATTTGCGTGGCAGCAACACTCTACAATTGGAAGGGGTTGATGTGCTGGCATATTCAAGTTGTAAGACTAGCACTATTTGAACTTAGAACTGTCATGTTTTTTCATTTTTCCATGGTGTGTTGCAGCATTGTGTTGGTTTGTAAGTATTTGGTAATGTGTACTGTTAGTTATACATTACTGGGAGCATATTGTGTGTGGCAGCTTCCATTAGGGACAGTGTACTTTGTTACACTTGTGTCAGGTCTTGTGCATTGCTTTGTTTGCTTTCACATTGCATGACATGCCATGGTGTGTTTGGTGGTGGAGCTGGGGAGGGTTTGGGTGACATGGTGCTGTTCTCATGTTGTATTTAGGTAATGAATTTAGCAGCATAGATGTATGTCTTTTGATGAAACAGCATTGGTGGTGTTTGGGTAGGTAGGGATGCACACAATGTAACACTTCCAGGTGACCAATCTCAGGCTGGTATGGTTCTGACAGTTGACTGTCCCTTATGTCATCATGATTGATTGTTAGCTGGTATGTGCCAGGGCTGTGTGCACTCCACAGGGGTGTGATTTTATGTGAAGTAATTAGCCACCAGCTGCGTACGGGCTGCCTCACCACGTGCCCTTTCCCCTCCCATGCGCAGCGGGCATGCATGTAGTTGGGGATGTGGGGGTACCACCATGTGCACCGGCAGGCCCCGGCTTGTTGCAACGTTGTGCAGGACACATGCTGCCATTATGATCCTGCACACTACTGGGGGAGCACATAACAGCTGCCCACCAGAACGGTCAAGGGAGCGAAAGCGTGACTTGAGCACTCCGAATGTGCGCTCCACTATGCCCCGGATTTCAATATGTGTTGTGTTGTATCTTACCTCGGGTGGCGTGGTGGGGTTCCGAATTGGCGTCATCATGTGGGTGCTCAGAGGGTAGGCACTGCCCCCTGGGGAGGTGGTGATGGGTATCATTAGTGGGGTTGTGACATCACTCAGTATCTGACATGCATGCATGTGCAGTGGCATTTATACTCACCAAGCAGGCATGTATCGCCATGCCGCCCAGCTTATAGGTCCCGGTTTAGGGTTGACATTCTGTAAATGAAACTGTCGTGGGTGGACCCTGGATAGTTGGCATATACTGAGGTGATGATTCCCTCGGCATCACATACTACCTGCACGTTGATGGAATGTCAGTGCTTGCGGTTTCTATAGATGTGCTCAGATGCCCTGGGGGACGTAAAGCCACATGGGTGCCATCAATGGCACCTAGCACTTTGGGGAATTGTGCCACCCCGTAGAAATCCTGGACGGCAGCCTGCCTTTCTGCAGGTGTTCTGGGCAGGTATATTTGCCTGCGGACTGATGAGCGTGCAGTCATGATGGCCAACACCTGGTGTAGGCAGCGTGACTGCGTGGCCTGTGACCCCCCCCCCACTATAGCACTTGTGCGCTGAAATGATCCAGTGGCCAAGAAGTGCAGTACATTGAGGACCTTCTCCAGGGGGCTGAGTGTTTGGGAGCACAGGGTGGGTGATGTGAGCTCATCCTCCCACTCGCTCAACAGGTCGAGTATTATGTGAGGTGGAAACCTGTACCTCCCATACACCTGGTTATCAGGCATCCCAAAAAGACTGGTTCTGGGTGTGAAAATTCTGGGCCTGACTATCCTCCTCCTCCTGCGGTATCCCACGACCACTGCTGCTAGGAACGGTATATTCATCTTGGCGTCTGAGCTTGTTTGTTGTTTGCGCGCACTTTTATACTGCGTGGGTTCAGGTACGCCTGCTTCCTGCTGGCGTACATGTTTCCGGATTAGCGCGTCTTTTTTGGTGCACGCATTAGCCCCATTCGATTCCATGAATACGTGTTGTAGACACACGTGTGGGAGTTCTGCGCATTTGCCTCCTGTACTTCCGCCGTGACGCCCACATTTTCACACGTTGTTCCCCATTCCGCGTGTTACGCCCCCTGTTAGGCCTACTTTTGTTGTGTGTGCTGCGCTATGTGCGCTTTCGCTGTGCGCTTAGCGCACGCTGTATGGAGATGTGTGGCCAGGTGCGCCATGCAGAATTTTAGCGCACATCCACGGACTTCCATGAATCGCTGTGCGCGGGTTTCGCTGCGATTTTCGCACTTGCGCTGCGATTCGCATGCTGTCGCACGTGCGCCGAAAATTTCAGCGCACATTAATTCCATGAATCGCCCAGCTAGTCTATAAACTGTACTATACTAAAAGTCCTGCTTTAGCACTTGCCAATTTAAATAACATTCTTCTACATGGAACAGCCAAAGACCTACTTGAATTAATCGACTATATCCAGAAAAAATATTTTGGAAGTGAAAGCCACTTACAAAATGAAATAGCTTTACAACAGACTAGCAACAATTCTACGTATGGAAACCTTCTACTACACACATACAAAAAAGAAATACTGAAATTTAAAAGTACATCTGCTGAAGTACCACACCATGTGTGTGTATGTTGCTGCATAACTTTTTATAAAAGTAACACAAAATTATAGACCTAACATACAAAATAGAAGAAAATGAAGATTCTAAATGGTTTGAATTAGCTCTCTACCTTATAGCAGAAAACAAATACGAAATAACTGACCCCTTAATACTTTGCAGTTACTGCAGTATAAAACTTGACAACAACCAAACACCTTCACGTGCTATCACAAATCATTTGGAATTATTCCCACTACCAAAACCCCTACAACAACTCAATTTATATGAGAGCATCATAATTCAAACAGTGCACCCCTTTCAAGCAATAATACGCCTTCAACCAAAAACAGAAAATTACCTCCCTCTGAATTGGTGAAAGGCATTTGTGGCAAAGTAGTGTGTTTACCATTAGATCTAAAACAAAATGTGCACACTCTGGGAGTGCAACGTCCATTGGAGCAATATTTAATTATCTTAGTAAATGGTGAACCTACAAAAGACAAAAAAATGTGGCAACAACTGGTAGATTTACATAAAGTTAGACAAGCCTTGCAATATCTAAAAGACAAGAATGAATACTACCAAGAAATTAACATTGAAGAAAACTAGAAGGAAACCACTAAAATAATTCAAGAGTCACCAGAAACTGGTCAATTTGAGCTTATAGATCCTGCTACAGTATCCAATACTTTAGACCATTATACAATTCATCCATTTCACTCTAATGACACCGTCGAAGATGCACTAGAAACGTACCAAATGTGACAAACAAAAGGATCACCAATCAGCATATGGGAAAAAAGTATAGAAGCACATGCTTTTCCTCTACTCTTTCCTACTGGCAAAGGAGGAAGGTACGATGGTAGACCTATTCAAATAACAGCATCAGAATACTGCTCATTACGGATGTATTCTGAAGATCCAAATGACAAAATGTGAATACATATTCCACCTACTCTTTGAAAGTGAACTAGCAACTCTATGTTACGGAGTTGCACACACATTAAAATCAGGAACCCACTTTCAAAATATGTCAGCTACACAAATATTACAAAAAGTGCAAGAAAAAGATGAGGTTTTACAATCAAGTATTACAAATCTATTAGCAAACATGCGTGGTACTAAAGAGTACTGGTTCCGACGTCATGGAGATGTACGTTGTATGATAAGAAACCTTGGCCCACCCCCTTGGTTTGTTACATTAAGTTGTGCAGAATATGCATGGGAAGATTTACATGATTTCCTACGCATATCAAACAAAAACAAAACAAACATAGATATACTAACACCTGGAGAACTTTGTTCTCTAGATCCTGTTAATGTTTCAAGATATTTCCATCATCGATTCATTGCTATGCTACACTTTATTTGTAATAAAACTGTTCCTCCCCTCGGAGAAGTGCAACACTTCTTTTGGAGAAAAGAATACCAAGCCAGAGGAGCACCACATATCCACATGCTTTTATGGATTAAAGATGCTCCTAAATTTGGTCAAGACAATGATGCCACTGTGTTACAGTTTATCGAAAAATATGTCACTTCAAGCACACATTTTACAATTTCAAAGACACAAATGTGGCAAATATTGTCGTCGCAACTACAAAAACAAAGGGAAATACTACACTAAATGCCGCTTTGGTTTCCCTAGACCAGTTACAAAAACAGGTCAAGTAAACAACTTCATGTCTTAGTTAGACATAGTGTAATGACCTAAAAATACATATTACATAAAAAGAACAGAAGCAGAAAAATATATCAATGATTACAATGCAATCATTGCCCTCTTATGGAATTCAAACATAGATGTGCAGTACATTGCAGACAATTCCACTGCAGTTGCACGATATGTTACAGCATACTTAACCAAAGCAGAAAAAACAGAGCTTCTAGACCTCTGGAATGACCTGTCATCAGACAAAACACTGTCTCAGAAATTTTACAGCTTGGGTATAAAAATGCTCTCTCATAGAAAATGTGGCTCCTATGAAGCAGCAGATCATTTAACTGGTACTGCTTTGTATGGAAAATCTGAAAATATAGTATGGCTAAGTCTTGGTCCTGCTAAATCTAGAAAAAGAGTTCTCAAATCATACAACGACATAGAAAACAATTTGCTGGACACATACTACATCCTACCCAAACAGAAGTACCACTTTGGAAACTATGGGCCTCATTACACGGAAGGCGGTGAACCATGGCGCTATTAGCGTCATGGTTCATGCCGGTAAAATACCGGCACCGCCTTGGTGGAAAGGGGAATTACCGCCCCATTCCAAGGTTGGCGGGGTGGTAATTCCCCCTTCCACCATTGCCCTTCCCCATTCCCATTTTTGCCCCATAGGGCACTATGGGAATGGGGAAGGCGCTAATTACGGTACCGCAAATTGCGGTGCTGTAATTAGCTCTACTGGTCCCTTTGTGGGTTGGTTTTTAACGCCTGCAAAAAGCAGGCATTAAATTCCCCAACCCGCAAAGGGAGCTCGTAGTAAGGCGGTAAGGATTTACCGGTACCGGTAAAATACCGGTATCGGTAAACCCTTACCGCCTCCCATGTAATGAGGCCCCATGTGTCTATACCACATAGCCCAAAACTTCACATACAAAAATAATATAAAACCCGATGAAAAAAAAGGTAGATACAGAGTGACAAATTGTGAAGGCAGCTTAGTAAAACTCACCAAACCAAGTTTAAGTGATCATATGAAATTGTCATTAAAGACTCCTCAACATAAATAAGTATATTACATGTCCCTGCTACAACTCTTTAAACCATGGAGAAAAGAAGAAGAAATACTAGATAACTATGACTCCTACAAAGATGCTTTCAAAGCAAATGAAAGCACTATAATCAATGTAAACTTTACACACTACAAAACAATGCTGCACAATGAACAGCAACACAAAGAAGAACTCCAGGCCCAACTAGATAAGGACACTCCTGACAGTAGTCAACCTTCTGTAACAGGAAGCCAAGAACCACTGGGACAGCCACCAATAGCAAATGAGGCAGAATTAGCTATGACAGAAGTAGAAAACACCATGGGGCCGATTCATGGAATTAATTTGCGCAAGCGTGCAAAAGCGTGCGAATCACAGCACAAGCATGCGAAAGCCGCGCACATCGATTCATGGAAGCCCGTGCGCGTGTACATCCTGGGATGTGCGCTAAAATCCTACGTGGTGCACGCGGGCGCACACGTCATCAAATGGCATGCGCTGCGCACCCAGCGAAAGCGCACGTAGTGCGGCGCATACAACAAAAGTGGGTGGAACACGGGGCCTAACACTCGGAATGGGGAACAACGTGTGAAAAAGAAGGCGTAATTGGGGAAGCACTGCAGGGAACTACACGGAACACCCACACGCACGCCAACAACCCGTATTCATGGATTCGAATATGGGAAACCCATGCACGGCAAAAGACGGGCACAGGCATCAACGCGTCCGCCACACGAAGCCAGGCGGAAGCGTCCCCGCGCACAGTATAAAAGTGCGCGCAAACAACAAACACATATATACAGCTACGATGAATGCCCCATCACTGATGATGGGACACCGCAGGAGGAGGAGAATAGCCAGAGCCTGCATTTTCTCACCCCGGACAAGCCTTTTTGGGATGCCTGACAACCAGGTCTACGGCACTTATAGGTTTCCACCTCGTATCATCCTAGACCTGGTCAGGGAGTGGGAAGATGACCTTACATCCCCCACCCTCTGCTCCCAAGCATTGAGCTCCTTGGAGAAGGTGCTCAATGACCTGCATTTTTTGGCCACTGGGTCATTTCAGCGGACTACTGCCATAGTGTGGGGGGGGTCTCAAAGGCCACGCAGTCACGCTGCCTACACCAGGTCTTGGCAATCATGACAGCGCGCCCCTCAGTTCGCAGGCACATATACATGCCCAGAACACCCACAGAAAGGCAGGCCATTGTCCAGGACTTTTACAGGGTGGCACACTTCCCCAAAATGCTTGCTGCCACAGATTGCACCCATGTGTCCCTACGTCCACCTAGGGCCACTGAGCACATCTACTGACACCGCAAGCACTGGCATTCCATAAACGTGCAGGTGGTATGCGATGCAATGGGAATCATCACCTCTATCTATGCAAACTACCCTGGCTCCACCCATGACAGTTTCATATACAGAATGTCTGCCCTGAGCCAGGCCTTGGAAGCTGGGCAGCATGGTGGTGGCTCCTAGGTGAGTACAAATGCCCGTGCACATGCATGCATGTCACACACATACACAAATACACCAACCCCAATAATCACAACCATCATCACCTCTCCAGGGGACAGTTCCTACCCTCTGAACAACCACATGATGACGTCAATCCGGAACCCCACCACACCACCCCAGGTAAGATACAACGCGGCCCATATTGCAACCAGCCAGGGCCATAGTGGAGCGTACATTCGGAGTGCTGAAGTCACGCTTCCGCTCCCTTGACCGCTCTGGCGGGCAGCTACTCTATGCACCCCCAGTAGTGTGCAGGATCATTGTGGCAGCATGTGTCTTGCACAATGTTGCAACACGACAGGGCGTACCGGTGGACATGGTGGTGCCCCCACATCCCCAACCACAGGCACAGGCGCAGCCCATGGGAGGGGATAGGGCACGTGGCGAGGAAGCCTGGACCCAGCTTGTGGCCACATTTTTCACCTAAACTCCCACCCCTGCGGAGTACACACAGGCCTGGCACATACCAGGTGACAATCGATGATGACGAGACAGTCAACTGTCACAACCTTACCACCCTGAGAATGTTGCCATGGAAGTGCCACATTGTGTGCATCCCTAGGTACTTAAACATAAGCAATCCTGTGTGACCAAAAGGCACACATGCAAGGTGTGAATCACACAGACCTGCAAAACAGGCCATGACTATCAAGTGGCATCACACAATGATGCCTGACATGGAATCAGATGAAATGACTGACCAACAACCTCCCACCCAAAATAAGTCATACCCAAATGCATTACAACAGTTGTAGTTGTAACATAACAATGAATGCCTGTCTACATGCACATTGTGCATTGCAAAATCAAAACTGCAGCTTCTGTGTGCCGTGTCCACCACCTGAAACACACTGCTAAGCGCACAGCACAGTGAACAGCCATTGTGTGTGACGCACACCCTGAGCATCACATCTAAGCGACAAATTACATCAAAAAGCAAATTACGCATGTACAGGATCCACAATTGGTCATAGATCATGTGCTGCAGGGACACAGTGGGCACCAGAAGGCAAACAGAGTGTACATGTGGACATGGAAGGGTGGTTGTACATGTAGTGGATCATAGTGCCAGTGTGTTGGTCAGTAGGGACATGCACTCAATATATGCATGTGCAATCAAGTGACCATCAGTCTCCTGTACACATCAGATGTGAACATTGACCATGTGTACACCCCAGCATGTCAAGCCACAACTATTCCCTCACACCTGAAAGGTAAACACAACACATGACCAGGCATTGATCAGCAGAATACATCATGTATTTAGGATACCGCAATTACAATGTCAGGGTGCGCATCACTCTGTAGGGCACGGCAACTGTCAACAACAAAACACCCCCCCCCCTCCCTCACAAATCACCATGACCCACTGAACAACTGCACCTGGGTTATGTAGCCTTCATCCTTGAAGTTCACCTGGCCACAGGATCACCCTTCCCCTTTGTCACCATCTCCCACCTTGTGTGTAAAAAGTGTCCAGCACCCTCAGAGGCCACCTTGACTTGCAAAAACATCAAATCAAAGAGAACTCAAAGCAGGCCAACACAGAAGCCAAGCAAAAAGCCTGCAGGCAGCAAAACAAACCAGAAGAGCCTCCAGTAGATGACTTGAAGTAGCAGTACGTCACAAAGCCCAAGTACTACCACAATGACGTAACAACCAAGGTAGCACAGTAAAACAATGTCACAACAGGATGTGTACCATGTGCGGTACATAACACAGAATGATGCACCACAAACTGATGTGTACTGTCACAGCTCCCGTGTACAGGTGCAGGAGTGGCACGAACCAACCACCCCTGCCGTGGTCTGGGTGCCTGCAAGGTCAAACTCACACCGGCCTCTGAGACCCTGGTGGGGAAGGAGGATCAGGGATATGCAGTCGGGACAGGCATTGCAATACTGCATAACCGGAATGAGGGGCAGGAGAGGGGAGTAGGATTGACACGGGAAGGTAGGAAATGCACAAAACTGTACTACTCACATTAACATATACACAAGTACATCAAACTTGATCATCATGCACATAGTAACAAATTACTCGAATGGAAGACAAAGAGAAACTTATCTCTGGGGTGAGTGCTGGCCTCCTGCCTGCGCACTCTCAGGTCCGGTAACAGGAGCAGTTCAATGCTGCAAAGAGAGCCACAGTTACTAATCTGTGCGTGCCCATAACACACAAACACACCACCATATAGGCCCCAAAGTAACAAACTACTCTACACACAAACAATCTGGTGTGGATGCTTCGTACCCATATGTAACATTACCCCTGTGATGGTTCATACACAGTCAATGCAGTAAGTCAGGCGCCGGTGGGTGCGTGGCAAAAGGAAGACCAATGTGTCACGATTCACACAACATGCAATGTTCCCTGGGTAAGCAGCCAGACGCAAATAGCAAGGTATGACTTCAGAACAAGTCGTGTTCCACCATGACCGAAATAAAGTAGGTAGTGCATGTGTCAAATTCTACATGGGAATGAAATGCACTGCACACAAGTCTGTCCCTTGCTGTCTGTCCCTGTGAGCTGCTTCTTTCCATGTCTTGGAATGCTACATGGCTAATAAAAGTGCCTCAATGGACCATGGTGGACCAGAGCGTATGTGCCACTGCCCCTGCAGGTGCCCCAGACAACTTTGCCATCAACTAGCCATTAGTCCACCAACGCATCTCAGCTGTATTGCACGCTTCAACACCAATATTTGTCCAAGCTCACCATCAGTGCTTCTACTAAGAATGCATGTGCAATTGGCCTGGTGAAAGGTTTGCTGCGTTGTGGCCCCCCTGTGCTGCTCATCTTGCCTGGAGTCCCTTGAAACACGTCAGCTGTTTTTGGACGTATGAGCGCAATCCCTGTGCCTCTGCTTGCGCACACATGCGCATGTCAGCACCACCAAACGTGTCCAGCTTCTAGACGTCCAATGGCCCATGTCTGCTGGCAAAGGTGGTCTGGAGGCTCATCCCAATGCAGAAAGGGCATGAAACACATGATTAATGCTTTAAAATCATCTGTGTGTGTCTCTTCAGGCATTTCATGACTGGACCATGTCAGAGACGTACATCAGAAATCACGCCTTCAGTGCGCCTACACAGCAAACACACTATCTACGGCATGAATTGCAACAAGCACATGTACAGTAAAGATAAGAAACATACTACACAATGCATAGCAGTTAATGTACACATGAATCATGAAACCCCCCCATCTAGAGAAAGAAGAACAGTGGTCAATAACACCCCCATCATCCCCACTAGGGGTGTTAACACAAGTTGGACAGCATCAGACATGCCACAGATATGACAGTCCAAAGCGCTTGTGTAATAGGCTGTTACACCGAACCATCCTTGCGAGCCCATGGATAAGGGAAGCAAGAGTGGCATATGTGTGTCAAGGACCCGAAGCTGCAAACACATACATAAGACAAGCTTGAAGGGCCCAGCTGGAACAGACAGTGGATGCTTTCAAAAGCCACAAAGCACTACACCGTCACATGAAAGCACAATAGACAAGAAATTTTAAACTATATTAACTAATTACACTAACTATGAACAACCTACATTACCTAATTAAACTAACTATCAAATTGAAACTAAACTAACTAAACTAAAAGAAAAATCAAAAATGGCCACATACGACCCGGGGGGGGGAGGCACCCAGGAGGGGGAAGGTACAGGGTGCTGCTCAACACCCACATGCGATGATGTTGAGGAAAAAAAAAACCTCCATGGGTTCAACGCCTGCACAGCCCGAACTATGTGGGAGATACATTGTCGTCTGAGTCTGGCTCTTCCTGGAAAGGAGGACCTGACACAGGAGACTGACCACCCCTAGCCGCAGCTTGCCCCTCGTGGGCAGCAAGTCTGCCGGACGGGTGAGCCTGATTCTGTGTGGCGATGACACGTAGGTCTGCATGCAGAACCGCCCGTGATACACGTGCTTCCTCTTGCAAAGTAGCATGTGTAACACAGAGTTCCTCCTGCAAGGCCTGGCTGGACAACTGCTGCACCTCCCAGCAAGCATGTAGCTCAGCCGAGATGATACGCTCAAGCTGCGCAAACCTCTCCTTTGCCCGCTCCCTCTGGGACATCATAAGGACACCCAGAGTGGATCTGAGGGAAGCATACTCCTGCCTCAGGGCCTCCATGTGTGCCTCTGCGTGAGCAGCAATTGCTTTATGCAGAGACAACATTTCAGCCTGGCGTGCCCTGTCTGAGGCCACCATGCCTAGCCTGAGCGAGCGGATCGTGGACCGTGCCGCCTGCTGCTGGAGAAGCACCTGCCTATCAGGGGGGAGCACGGATTGGGCCACACGCTCCATGCTCTCAGCGATGTTCTCCATTGCTGCCCCCTGCCGTTCAGAATTGGCAGTCATGTCTTGCTCCCACTCAGTATACTGTGGTTGCGTGCGGCAACCGCGTTGCTGGGCCTGACCCCTGCGGGACCCAAGGACCGGGTGTCCCGGTGGTGTTGGCACCGCCCGCGGCTGCATGACTACATCCCCCCGTCGACGTGATGGCCCAGGCACATCAGTGACTGGTGTAGAGGGTGACCCTGTGTCCCGATCCACCACAGGCAGAGGTTCCAACACTGTCTGACCCCTAAGTGCAGGTGTCGCGGACAGAGGAGTGCCCACATCAGAATCACTCACCCCTGACATATGGACCTTATGCACATCCAACTCGACATGGACGTCAGAGTGTTCATCAGGGCTGGACTCATTGCCAGCCAGAGACAAGATGGACTGTAGCACATGTGGGTTTACGTGGCCTACCACCTCACGACCCCCACTTGTGCCGGGTTGCTGTAGTGATAACAACCCTGTGCCTGGCATGACAACACCATCCCCTGGCTCCATTGTGTCATCATCTGAAAAGTAGAGAGAAAAAAGGTCACTACACATGTTAGAAGCACACAACACACACACACACACAGACATCACACAGGCACCAAACACATCAAGCAGACATGTCACATACAAAATAGAACCTGCCATGCATGCTGGGTCAACTTGACATTGCTTCTGTGATTAGGCATGTAGAATGGTGTCAGTTTGCACAGAAGTGGGTGAATGCAGTGCAGTAAATGTGTACGTTACTCACTATCTACATGTACAAGTACGTCATGATGTGTGTCAGAAAATGTGAAGGCAGTGCAAGGTCAACTTCAGGCATAACGTGCAATGTGCATTCAATGGGTAGCATGGCTACAAGCAAACCACCCTTCCCCCCAAGTGCAAATGCAGGGATGCCTAGCATGGTATCAAAAGGCTGACCATAGACCTGTGTATTGACAGACAGTGCTAACTGGCATCAACTTATCATGTGAGTCAAGTGACAACACAGCATATGATGATGGGACAGTAAGCAGGACACATGATGAAACCTCTGGAGTACACCCACGTGTGAAGAAGACACTACACCAGTTGGACAGAGTCATTGGCCATCAAACAGGCTGAGGCCTGTGACCCACATAGACTGTCACACCCTAAACCTGTGTGCGACGCAGGACTGAGCCACAGTGGACATGGGAAGGCTGATGAAATGCCATGCAATGTAGGTCACCCTGGACTTGTACTATGATCATCCAGTCAAGGACATATAGGGGCTTGCATGGAATACACATGGAGCATGAATGGGCACTCATGTCCCTTCGGGCATCTGACCTCTGCACAGACAAGTGAGACACCCTGCATCAAGTACAAAGGATGTACCACACAGAATATGTCTGGCAGATTGGCCGATGGAAGTTAGCAAGTTAGCATCTACACAGGACGCGTGAACAGGGAAGTACTCAACGGCAAAATTGAAGCAGACCAGTGCAAAGGTGGAATTGGGGTGCAGAGCGGGGGGGTGGAGGGGCAAGGGAGCATGCCTACATGGAGTACATGCATGCAGGCAGAGGACACATGAACGTCAGTCATGCTATGACATTGTCCCTGGACTGAGAGGAAGGTCACCCCAGAAGGGCCAATGAGCTGGAACATGGGCTGGAGGGGCATCCTGGTGACGAGAATGTGAGTAGGGTGCAATAGTGGTGATGCAGACAGTCCCCGTCCGCTCCACATGTCCACCATCCTGCAGAGCAGACATGCATCAGGGAAGCATTGCATTACTTGCACATCAGAACCATGTACACGTGACATGTAGTGGCAGTCATGCACAACACATCACACAAGTAAAACACACATGTCCTCAACAAACACGCAGCAACACTCACTGGACTGGGCATCAAGGTCCGGCATCTCTCCCACTTCTTCGACCAATTCAGATGGTATGAACTCCGCAACAAGTGACTCATGCAGAGTGAGGTCTTCCTCCTCAGGTGCAGGCCCACTGCCAGTCACCAGAGTCAAGTTGTAATTTGAGGCACTCTTAGCCTTAGCGCTGCGTTTGAGGTCATTCCAAAGCTTTTTGCACTCTTGCGCCGTGTGCACCTCATGGCCGAATGCACTCACATGTTCCGCAACTTGCTTCCAGTGGGTATCCAGTGGGTATCATGGTGGCTGTGGTCCCGCACATAGTCCACGAGGAAGTCCAGTTCCTGGTTGCAGAAAGGCTTCTTCCTCGACATGCAGGAGGTCGTGGCTGTGTGTGGGGTCCCAGCCTATGCTGCAGGTGCAACCTTCCTCCTCTTGGATTGTGGCGCAGACCCTGGCTGGCAAATGCTGCCCTGATCAGTATGGCCAGTGGCACCGGTGGATTGAGCCAAGGGAGTGGCAGGTGGAGGGACGACCAAAGGCCTGACTTGCGTCAGTGGCAGCTTTGTGCCCTCTAATGGACTCTGCGCAGCAACATCCGCTGTGGCAGGGTCATTGACCGTGACTGTCCTGGTTGGCAGACTCACAACCGGGGTGTTGTTGGCTGCATCTGCCCCTGCACTTGCCAACACCCGGCTGTTCGGGGCAGCAAATGACATTACTGCCCCAGGGACACGTGTCTTGGTCAGGGCAGCCTGCGTGCCCCTACGGTTTCCCTCCTGGCCTGTTGGGAATCTTCCAAGGACTCTTCAAGTGCCAAAGCAGCATGCGCTGGCAGACCTGGGTGGTGGTGTCCACAGCTGCACCTGCAGCTACCAATACCCTTGGGCCCATGGCAGTCGATGAAACGGACTGCCGGGTCACACGTGCGCCAGTGCCAGATGCAGAAGCTGCATCTCCCTGCGTCCACCCTGGACACCCTGGAGTCCCCCTACTCCCTGGTCACCCTGGCCATGTCCCTGACCACGCCCGCCAAGAGGAGGTAGCCCATCTGAGGCGCCCCTCACCTTTGGTGGCCTCCAAACCATGGCACAGATGGAGTAGTGCCGCACAGATGGAGGAGTGCCAATGGGAGGTGTACACCACAATTGTCCTGGGCAATTGGGGTGAAGGGTGTGGGATGCAAGATATTAACAGCCCCCCTGCACCTGCAAGGCTGTATGTGACCCCGGTGATGTAGTGAGGGGTCACGCAACACTCAGGCACCCGAAAACTGCAGTAAAACCGTGCACGCAACCCTGCACCCTACGTGCGTGGAATTAACCTCCCACAGTACGCAGTGGCACCCAGTAACACGAAAAACACGTACGCATGGGACACGCAGGCTACTATGACCTTGAAAACGGGTACGATAGACAGGGGCACCTGCAGTGGGAAAAATAGCATGCACGACTCACCGTCTGACTAGCGTGATAATGAAAAACACGCATAGCCAATACCCCCGCCAAAAGAAGAGATACGTCCTTGATCCGCTGTGAAGTTGTGATGGCGCGCGAAACAACACGAAGTAGCACCTTTAGCCCGTGCTGAGGGAAACACCTGCGTGCGTCGCGCATAGCCCCTTTCCTCGGATTACACGCATTCACACGCAGACGTTCAGTTTTTTCACACGTACGCTGAACCACTATGCCCACGTCACGAGGGAAATGCCTGTGCACACTACGTCACAGATGCGCTTACGCGCTAAGGGCCTTTTCTCGAATTACACGCTGACGTGCAATTTTTTCATGTGCCAAATCATTCCGTATCAAGCTGGCCACGCGAAAACACACAGAAAACCACGCTCCTTCCCAGAAGGCCATTTTCCTGCCCCCAAGAGCCCCAAACACGCTCCCACCAGCCATCTGCTGCTGCCTGCCTGCCGCCCACATGCCCTGCTATTTGGTGCCTACACTTCAGCTGCAGGGGTCCAGTTGCTGTGTCCACCCCTGCTGGAACAGAAGATTCCAGGTGCATCCTGGTTCCCTGTGGCGCAGCGAGCAAGGGACCCACGTCTGGGCATACCCTCTCTCACAAGGAGAAACAAACTGACCACAAAAGTGATGGGTGGAAGGTTTCGAATGAATCTAAACCACTGGCAATTGCTCTGGGCAACCTTCCACACCACTGTTTTTTAGCCCGTCTGCGCCATTGCAAAAGGGGACCAGCCATGTGCAAATCAGTCAGCAGCTGCCGCCACCGAAGGTAGCAGCCCAGCCCGAATTGCTAGGCCAGGTCCCCTCTGCACAGAAAACCAAGCAACCCCAGACATGTTTCGGCCTTGTTCGGCTTTGTTGGACCCACTTGTGCGCTGAATTCTATCAATTACCCTGCATGTGTCAGTATGAAGATAAAGAAGACTTAACTATACTACAATCAAAACTAAACAATGAACAGCGTAGCATTTTTCAAGAAGTAACAAAAGAAATTGCACATGGTGTACAACATGAAAATAAAGAATGCACCTGCCAAAATTACAAACCTATACTACTGTACGTCAGTGGTGAAGCTGATTCTGACAAAACATTCTTAATCAAAATCATCAGCAAATTCCTTCAACAATTGACAAACAATAAACTGTCAGCTGTTGTCACTGCCCCCACAGGTTTAGCTGCCTGCAAGATAGGCAGTGTCACTTTACACAGATTACTACTCCTGCCAGTAGAACACCAAAACAAATTAGACTATTACAAACTCTCTACAGAAGCTGCAATGGAACTATGCAGAGTATTAAAACAAATGAAAATGCTACTAATAGATGAAGTGAGCAAGGTCTCCAACCTAATGTTGGCTTTGATTCACCTCATATTACAAGAAGTACTCAAAACAAACTACGAAGAGCTCTTTGGAGAAAAACACATTATTGTTTTCGGAGATCTTCTTCAATTGACACCAGTGAAAGGTAAGCCTATTTGTTTTAATTTTAGGATACAAACTTTGCCATAAAACTGTTGGCAGCATAGGAAATATCAACCTCTGGCAACATTTCCAATACAGAGAATTATCAGAAAATATGTGGCAATCTGCAGATCTCACTTATGCCAACATCTTAAAAAGTATTAGAGTTGGTATACTATCTCAAGAAGCACAAACAATATTGAAAACCCAGCACATTCATGCACTTTATGGCGATAATGCATATGCCACGGATGTTATGGAACAATTAGCACACATAAATATCAATTGTATGGCCTTAATGTCAACTCTTGCAAGCTGTTCCAAATTCAATTAAACAATGTTGAAAAAAGAAATGCAACCAATAATTGAAATTAGTGCCACAGACATACTAGACGTACATGGTATGACACTACCCATGTGTGAGGAAGCCACAACAAGACTAAGTAGTTTAGAAAATTCAATCTCCAACACAGCTGGGTTGGAAAAAATATTAACATTATCCTTAAACTGTACAGTAATGCTTAAACGTAACCTTGATGTGGATCAAGGACTAGTTAATGGAGCACTGGGTACAGTTGTTGGCTTTCAAACATACCCATTTCTTTATTTATGAACATTTCAGGACACTGTGTGTGTTCTAAGAACAATTTCAACTTGCCTACGAACAGTACGGACAGGTATAGTATCCTCACGACACCCCCATTTCGTTTATTTACAAACATTTCAGGACACCGAGTGCGTTCAAAGAACGATTTCAACTTGCTCACGATCAATACGGACAGCTTCCTCAGGACACCCCCATTTTGTTTATTTACGAACATCCCAGGACACTTGATGTGTACTTAGAACAATTTCAACTTGACTACGGACAATACGGACAGGCATAGCGACCTCAGAACACCCCTCTTTTGTTTATTGACGAACATCCCAGGACACTTGATGTGTTCTTAGAACAGTTTCAACTTGCCTACGAACCATACGGACAGGCATAGTGTCCTCAGGTCACCCCCATTTCATTTATTTATGAACATTTCACGACACCGTATTGTCTGCGGTCAGAACGAACACAACAGGGGTGCCTGCTACCTAAATAAATACAACATTTAACCTATGTCTTACTCCCCCCACCCTCCCCAAACAGTCTTAAACGCCAACACATTTGACTAAATAGTATTTTTCCACCAAGTTTCACTGTGCTGTCCGCGAATACAATATGGTGGGCGTGCCCAGAAAATCTGATGCACCACACGCTCTCAACCACCCAATCAGCGAACACGGCCAATGTCCACAGACACGACAAGCATCGCCCAGCCAATCAAGACCCTGTCCGCGGAATGAACAGGGAAGTGTGTCCGCCGGACCAAACATAGATATCACACATTTTTTGTGACCTACTTTTTGGTCATTTTAAAACAAAGTACTGGACGGATTTTCACCAAATTTGCAAAAGCACACTTTCGGGACCAAGCCGCTGCCCCTGATCCAAATTTGGTGAAAATCCGTCCAGCGGTTTGGGCTGTAGGCAAGGTTTGGGGAGGATTCGTCCAGGGAGAGTGAAGTTATAAGCCACCCAAAAAGGGCTCTTCCTATGGAAACAGCAACTTAACCATAACTACACGTGGCTGTGTAATATATATATATATATATATATATATATATATATATATATATATGTAGAGGGGACTTTGTGGAACGTCAATGGAGAGCACTCCAGCCAGCAATTTAGTGCGTAATGTGCACACCAAACATCTGAGTCAAGAAACCAAATGTTCCAGGTAAAAAACGTTATCCTTTAATAACTGAAAATAATGAAAAAATGTCAGGGACAAAGAGAGATAGGCAAAAAACGATGTGTTTCGCGACTAACCCGCCACTTTATCACGTTCTGGGTAGAAACACAGAAAAGGGGACTTAAAAACGGATACAATCTGAATGGTTCCAGTGTAAAGAAAGTCATGCCTAAACAAACTGTCTGTTGGCAGAAGCAAGCCACCTTTAAACATTGCACACACCATAGTTTGAACAGTACACATTTCAGATTAATATCTGCATTAAAATAAACATGGACATTATTAGGATTGTCAATACCTGTGCCACGTTATTTAAACAATACAGGGGGGAAAACATAAATTGTCCAACCATGGTATATCTGGCATAAAATGTGTATCGGATTGGGGCTATGCGCATGTGCTACGTCTTTGCCTTTTTAGATTTTTAAATGCGCAAGCACGTGTAATAGAATAAGCATATTTAAGCTATCTATAATGCCATCAATAGGCACACCAGTGTAATTTTACTGGGAGTCAATATGAATGGATTAATTCCTCCCCAATCCACGAAGTGACCTACAAAGGAAAAATATGTGTATGTCAGTCCAAATTTTTTGCAAGAAATCTGATATTGCCAGCAAAAACACATAACTCACTAATAAAGTTTTAAAAGTGTAAAAAGTACAAGGTGCTTAAATTTAAAGTTCTTAGTGCTCAAAATTGAGTTATATCCTATGTCAAACGTCTGCTAGCCAAAACCGCTACAGTCTGTTATGGTTAGCTATGCAATATACAATATTCAACAAATGCTGTTAAAGTGCAATGTGCATGTAGCTGGTCAAATATCGGTGTTCCCTAAAACGAGAATTGACAATGCATATTGTACAAACCTGCGATCATCAAATTAATGTTAATAAAGTGCTATGTGCAAATAGCAGCAAAGCAGAGTTATACCCTCAGTAGGGATACATAAAGTGCTTAGTGCATTTAGATTCAAGACAATATCAAACCATATTTGACATCACTCCTGGAGCATAATATTCATTAAATACATAGAGAAGCACATTATAATAATTAAAAGCACCTAAGGTATTACTGACGTGTGCAATTAAAAAAAGGGAGAGGTCGACTGTATGGCTGAAACACATAGAGACATAAAGTGACCAGTAAATCTGTGTTCATAATTATAGAAGCAAAACCATTGCTTACCCTGGTAACAAAGAGAAAGTATAACATGCAGTTAGCACAGAAGAAAAAGGAAAAGAAAAAAGGGAATCTACGATACCTTCAATAACTAAAAATAAATAAGATATTGAATGGTTATTTACCCCATCTTCAATGCTAATGTAAAAACCAAACAAACTTCACCAGTCTTGTATATGCCCATATATAAAAAGCACACACAATTGCAAACTAATTTCATAGACTCCACCAGTGTAAGAGCCAAAAGACTGCGGATACCACTTAAGACAATCCAGAAGTCATAATCAAAGGGAGGAGACAATGTATAAAGAAGAAAAGCAGGAACAAAGACAAAATCATGCTAAAAATATCCAAAGTCTATGTAGGAAGCCATTCATAATTAATTCCAAGTCCTCTTGTAATCCTGATACTTATGTGCCTAAAAAGGTATAAAGTTCTTCATCTAAATTATGGCCTTTAGGTTTCTTGGTCTCCAGATCAAGGATATATCTCGTCTCAGTTTGTCTGAGGAGAGTTCACGATTACCTCCTCTTGGAGCTTTATGGATGGTATGTATGCCAAAATAGAAAAAACCTTCAAGTGTCCCACCGCGTTTCTCTTGAAAATGTAGGGCCATAGGGTATGTGGGGTCCATGTTTTTTATTGCTCTTATATGTTGAAGTATCCTTAATTTCAACTACCCCCCCACATACCATTTTCCACACGGGCAGGAAAGTACATACACAACATACTCAGTTTCACAAGTGATCCTAGAGCTGATGGTCACATTTGTGTGCAGTACCGGATGGAGGTAGTTTTTAGTATTCAAGGCGAATTTGCCCGCCTTACATTTCATGCATTTTTGAAAGCCATCTGAGTTGGCGTTTAGCCAGCCTTGATCTGTAGAGATGTTTTTAGGGCTCATAAAACTGGATGCTAGGCTATCCTTAAGTGAGGAAGAGCGTCTAAAGGTAATGTTAATATATATATATATATATACATGCTCAAATTAATGTGAGCTCTACGTTTAATCTGAGTTTTCAGTTTTCAGTATGTATAAGAGACGTGTTGTTACATTTCATATTCATCTTATGTATATATGAAAACTGACATCAATAAAGAAAGTAAGAAGTGGTTGATGAAGAGAAAAAGAGAACAAAGGAAAGAGAATTGTGGATGGTATAGAGAATGATAGGCTGCCCAATACCCTGAGGCTCTCCTTCCGCCTGTCACACAGTTTTAGGCTAATTGGAGACTGTGTGGGCCAAATATGTACCCATCTCCACCAAGATAAATATTTTCAAAATAGGACCAGTGAAACATAAGCATTAGGTAATATTGTGCGCAGTTTGCATCCCATCCAGTTTACATCCAACCCAAAAGGAAATAGCAACTCGCAGAAATTCTCTGTATAAGCACCCCCTCCCTTCCTTGAAAGGGTCCTGATGATACCCACAAGTATGGGTGCTTTAAATTTCTGCACCTAACACTTTGGGAACATCGGCCCATTGAACAGGCATGGCACAGCCAGGAAGCACAGCCTCAGCCATGCTGTTGACTCTGAGAACCATGGTGTTTGGACCCTCCTAGGACGTCTTCAGCCATCCTTCCAAAGTGCCCAACTTGGATGCATTCTTGGTAAAGGTTAGACCAGTCCTAAGGGTTCTACACTGCAGATATGTTCCGTAATGGGAACATGTGCCATGTGGAACACAACCCACACAAATCAGATTAGGACCCATTTTGAACGGGTGGATGCAAAAATCACTGCCCGCACATTTAGTTTTAAGCAAAATCTTTCAGTTGTATCAAAGAGGGTCCTCTTCATTGTAGAAGGCACCCAGTGCCATTTGCAAAGAGACCACATTTATATTTCAAGCAATTAATAAAACATATATTGAGCAATTTGAGCAAACATACATTAAGGATAGAGTTCCATTTACACAGTGTGATCTACATTAAAAATCGTACTGATTATAAAATGTAATAATCAAGAGCATAGTTTATTTATGTAACAGATGACCTGAATAATCCACACAGTCTTGAAGAAGTTTCATGGGTTTTATCAAAATAATCATAGCTGGTATGGACGGTTGTTGGAGTAAAGGTTAGAATAGTCAAATAAAAAGAGGAACTGACTTGAAAAATGGTGTGGTAAACTGGTGCCAAGTCCGTCCGTCTCTCTCTTTCCTCCCATGGGATCCCACCCTAGTCCAGGCGTCAGTAACCCCAGATTAGAACTATTGCTTGGTAACCTCTACTGCCTCATGCTGGTCTAAAATATAGATGGCTTCCCTGAGTGCAGGCAGGCTATCTCCTTCATGGATCTGCTACCTATACCTACACTATCGATGGTTAGTTTCAGTGGGTGGGATATATGTCCCATTTGATTTTAAAGCCCTGTCTTCCTGCTTCTCTCCTTTTCCCCATAACTTCCTCCTCCATCAAACTCCACCCATCATCTCTCATCCCCTTCTGCTCTGTTTTTTTGATGTGTCTCTCTCCTCTTCCTGCCTTCACTCTTTGTTAATTATCCTTCTTTTCCTCCCACTCTACTACACTCTACCGCTATAATCTTCTCTCATGTTAGTACAACTCTATCTGCTCTCCACACTACTACTTTCATCATGATTACCCCTCACACTACGGCTAAGTTATCATCTACACACTACCACTACTCTTGATGCTGATGTTTTCTCTTTGCTACCACTATCTCACTTCTAAAACTTAACCTACTACTATTGCCACTCTCACCACCAAGCTTGGGGATATGGTGCGCTGCTCACCTTTCTACTGTAGCCACTCTCACTACCCTCACCCTTTGCCCCCTTCTTTACTAAACTCTATTCCTTGCACCCCGCGTCTACACCCCTTTCTACTATTACCACTCTCCCCTAACACTCACTCCCTCTCACACGAACTACTCTACTGCTTGCTGCCAAACTATCTCTTATCTTTCCCTCTCATGCTCGACTTCTAAACTTCCCCCTCCTAACTGCCTGAACTACAATACACTGCACACCTTTTTATGCCACCAACTCTTATTCAACTCTTCCGTCTTTCCTGTGTCTGGTCTCTTGGTCACCCTCCAACTTTGCCAGCAACCTCACGTGTATAACCCACCCTCTGCCTCTGCTGCTGCCTCCTTTGATAAGGTGAAGCTGGTGCTTTAGTGCCTTCCTCCCCTCCCCATTGGCAGCAGTGCTCACCTGATTCCTTGCACCAGTCGGCGCCTGCCTATCCCTCTTGGGTGGGCTACAGTGCTGGGAAAGATTACAAACACCTCTACGCCCCTCCTCCTTTAAGGCACGGTTTTTACAACAGTCCTTGGGTTTTCTCTTTCATGCTCCATGGTATGGAACTTGGTTTTTCAGTTGACATGGTTAATTTGCCACGTCTCTGCAGTGTTGGATGCTGTTGGGTTGTGGTGCCAGTCCAGACTTTGAATGAATGGCTGCATTTCGGGTACTGCAGTTGTTTGGCTCCAGTCCTGGTTTTCATGGCGGCCCCAAGGGGATTCTGGGAGTCGTGGTTCTGAAATAGAAAAGAAAGAATGCTTGCCAGCAACTGTTTGAGGAGGCATTGATGACAAAGTGTGGTATCAGGGTTGACGTTTCTGGCACACGAGGGAGAATTTTCGATGACTAGGGAACCCCAATGTCCTACTTCACCTGTCTGGTGCAGGGCTACTTCTGACCTTTGCTTTAATAAGCTTCCTCCCCAGGCTGAGAAGGCTCTACCTCCTCCCCACCCCCGTTTAACAGGGTCTTGTCTCTGACACGTCACATATACAACTGAATAAATAGTAAAACACTATTCAGTACCATAGATCCTCTCAGAGAATTTCAAAATGAGCCATTTTCTGCGGTTCCAAGACCTATGCAGGCATTTTGTGATCACCAACACCACTAGAGTAACATTGATGTAATGCAATCAGGGAAGTATAAATTTGTTCACAGTCAGGTTGTGTGAGAAACTCATGGTGACAACAAGTAAGACAGACAAATCATAGTTTAAGGGTGTTTATTGAACAATGAATGATGTATGCAGGTTGGAAAAATGCATGATCTAAACCTATATCTAAGATGGGAGCAAGTGTCGATCATCAAAAGAAAATAAGGTAGTACTAGTGGTGTTGTGCCAAAATAAAAAGGGCCTATACTAAGCAACATATTGCCAAACCTCACTACTAATAAAAAAAGGGTGTGGGATATTTTTCAAGAAAGGAAAGAAGTGTTCTCAAATTATATGCCAGGATGCGGTAGCTTGGGTCTCCCTTCCCCATGTTTTGGACACAGGGTAAGATGGGAGCTTGAAGCACAGTACCATCTCAGGTTTCCCAGCACAAGATGACAGATCTAATGGCAGATCTCAGGACACGCTCTCAAGCTCTTCTAGCATGAGATGACAGTTCATCTATTAACTCTCGAACTTTCAGCTATCAGGGCTGTCGATGGCCAAGTCTCGTTTCCCTTGAAAGTCTCTTGACTTTGTGAACCTGACGTGTTGAAATAACAAAACAAAAGTTCCTCTAACAAATGAAACTTTGTTTCCAATGTTCGCTGCGTGATGGGTTCACCCCTGGGTCCACCTCTTCTAGGCGCTGACCCTTCTCAATTGTTTCTCACAGTTTCATATGGGGTGATGGCTTCTCCCCTGGGTCCCCCTCTTCTGGGTGCCGAGCATTCTTTACTTTGAACCTCCCTCCTCTGGGTTCACTGCGGCTTCTCCTTTGCTTGTAAGATCCCTTTTCCCCAAATCTAAATGTCTTTTCAAGCAGTTCCAAAGGGCATACTGACGCCAGGTTCACTCCTGTCAACACAATGTTTCTTGGGACTCTAGAGTTGCGCCCTTTTCATCAGCATCCCTCTGCCGGATTCACTCTTGCCAACTTCACATTTTCTTATATTTGTGGGATTCTCTTTCCTTGCTTTCACATATATTAAGATTCACTTCCCTTGTTTCCTCCTATGGCATGATTCATTTCCCTTGTTTCCTCCTATGGCAGGATTCACTTCCCTTGCTTTCATACAGTTTATAGATCAAAGTCTTTGGTTTGAATGGGGATTTTGCTTGACCCTCAGTATGACCATTTTGACCTATTCCGCTGGCTCTCCTGTGGCCTTCTGGTATCGGTGGCTTCTCTCATATGGGGCTCAACCAGAGACTCTCGATTTAACACCCACGTGGTGCTGGTTTTCCTTCTGCCACTGGTTTCCTCTTCAATTTAATACTTGTTACAGTTTATTAAAACAGTTCATTAATCTTGTTTCAAGTTTTCCACTTTGCGATTCTTTCAGTCAACAAAGCCCGGTTCTAATCGATTCTCCCCTCGACTCACCAGCTGTGATGAACCGCTTGGTTTTTGGCTTTTCTGGTGTCAAGACCTGTACCATGGGCGCAGGAGCTTCCCTCGGTTCTGCTTATTGACATAAGCTTTTACTGTGTACCGCTGACAACTGTTACATGACACTAGTGCTATTCTTTGCAGTCTTAGGCTTTCTTCCTCGAAGACTCTGTGGGTCTGGGACAAAAAGCGCAAGAACATTTCTCTCCTCACCACCGTTTCGATTCCTGACACCTTTCTCCTTCGTTTGAAATGCTGTGCCTGCTTAGCCGTCTCGTTGTGCGGTCTGCCATGCTCATCTTGCTCGTACTATGCTCTCCTGCTCCACATTTGATCCCCGTGGGGAAAAGGAAGGGCTGTCAAGCGTGTGTGGTTCGAGTCAATTGCCTGACCTTCAGGTTGGGACATGTCAGGTACACAATTTTATACGACCATTGGTTGTGGTGTGCGCAAGTGTTTGTGTTGAGAAAGGGGAAAGTTTGAGTGTCAGATTATCCTACAGAATGGGAATGGAAGGAGGTGTTATGGGGGTTCATATCCTTCGTATTTGGGTTTGAGGTGCTCTCGGAAGGGTAGGTTAAATGGGTGAGAATGACAGGGGTGGAGAACAGAACAGAACAGAACAGAGGGGATTGTGGGAACGGTAGTGTTCTGACATAGTCGATTGGGTATTCAAAAAATGACAATCAGAAGGACGGGATTGGTAGAGTTTGTGGGGATCGTGGAATTCTATCTGAACAGGTTGGGAGTGCGGAAGATAGCAGTCAGAGGGACGGGAGGAAGAATAATTGGGAGCATTCAGATAGGGAACAGAAAAGCAAGGATTCTGAGAGAGACATTTTTTTATCCTGATGGAGTTCGTGATCCTATGGTATGTATTGGATGTGAATGGGTTGTTGGTTTTACCTTTGGGTAAAGGAGATTCATTGGGTGGAAGAGATGATGAGTGGGAATAGCTTATAAAAGCCTCAGGGACTTCATTCCCTTCACCATCCTTTCCATGATGGTACCATGCCTCACCTGGGGTATTTCCCTGAGCATAACCCTGGGATCCCCTACCCAGATGATCCTCCCCCACTGGTCCACCCCACGGAACTGGATCGAACAGCGATGGACATGTCTTGGCCACCTGAATAAGGGATCCTCGAGGTCTTACTCAGAGAATACCCTCAGGTTTCTCACAGTTGGCTTTAGCTAATATGACAATATGGGTAAAAGGGCAAAGCAATAGAACATGAGCTAGGATTACCACCTCCTAGTGGTTACATTCTCAAATACAATCATTGTCAACTCTCTCGTGGTGACCAAGGAGGGATCCCATAGGTAGTTTCCCCATGCATAATCTTGTGAAAAGTGTTCTTCTCATCTATGCCAGATCTTTCCAAGGAAGTATGTGAGCCCTCGGTTTTGTGACCAGAGTTGTACTGTACATACCCCCACACTTGCGCAATCTGAATGACACAAGGCCAAGTAAGATCGTTGTTTTGTCCTCCTGATGTCTTCCCTTCCTTGTCTTGTGCCTAGAATCACTTGTCAACAGGCACATTATAAATGACTTGTATCATATCATACCCGGCTGAAGGCGGCCTTTGCTAAATAGTAACCTTTCTTTTTTGATAAAAAAAGGCACTATCATACCATGGCATTCTGTTTTTTCAGAGTGTCTGGCAGATCCTTCACCTTCCTGATGCTCCACAACTGGAGGATCTCTTTTACATAAGCAATACAAGAAATTGTTCCTACTCCATTCAGACTCAGGATGTCCACAATAGCGTTTCCAGATAGCATGTCATCACTATCTACATTGTAGCAATTAGACTGCAGTTGACTGGGCCATACGTAAACTATATTATTTTATTTTTGTATTGTGTGACAGCATTGTCACTCTCACCCAAGCCATACAAGCCTTTCAAAAAGAATTAACATCACGTATTTCAATTCCTCTTCCCAATACAAAAAATAGATTCATACTTTAAAAACAGGTTTTAAGCTTATCTAAAATTTCACTTAAAAAATTATACAATGCTAAAACAAGGGAGGTGTTATCCCCCCACCTCCCATGAGTCGGACCCAGAACAAATCTGCCATAGGGTTCTCCTCCCACAAACCCCTGGAACTACAGTGTTCTACGTTCTTTCAAGCTTGGACAGAAGAGTGCTTCAGTGATTCCAGGCAGGATGGTTGCCTACAAAGATGACGGGTTGAAAGCCCCAGTAAATCACTATTCCAGTTACTTGTTAGATCCAGTGTGTGGAGTATGTTTAATTTAAAGCATAAATATAGACTTATCACCCCAGGCATAGGAAACAAACTCAGATATTTTGGCAGGTCACCCTTTTCCTGGGGAAATTATAGCATTCCCTGTAGGATGGATAAGAATCCATCTTCTCAATGGTTTGGCACCAATCATATGGTATACAGTGATTTTACCGAATTAAATATAACGAATAACATTTTGATCTTAATATTTCTGCCGAAAAAAATACTTGATTGTTTAATATACATATACGGGGAGTGGAGTAAGAGGTTAAAACGGGTGGGGAAGAGTTTGGGGTGGGATTATTTATGAAGGGAAATGATGGGTTTGTAGAATCCCCCAAATTAAAGAATACAAATATTTGGTATTTTTTTCGGTAAAAATGTTTAGTTAAAAAGGTAAAATCACATGTAACCCAGTCATATGTGTACAGTTGTTTCTTAGTCTGCAACAGCCTGCTCACCAATTCCTCCACGGCAGAGCTAATCACCCAAAGAAGGTTTGAAATTGTTTTTTTAATCAAAAATAGAGAAGGCACTTTTCCCATCTGACACATCATCCCCAGGTCTTCATAGAGAGAATGTGGCACAGGATCTATGATTTTCACATAGGAATTAAATAGTCTCCACAAAAATTAGGACCTCAATGAAATTAGTCCCAATTCGTGTCTTACAATTGAGTTTGGTAGTCCCTGTGGTAGGTTCATAGTATTTTTCAGAATCATACCCTGTATGGAATCGACTATGTCTCCCATATCTCCCATCTCCAATAATGAGAGATCTAGACCATACATAAATATTGGCTCCACCAGAAAACTAGAGTTGATTAGGTTATATCCCAGGTAGCGGGTTGATAAGACTCTTTCTAGCCTTTGTTCTCTAACTACCCAGCACATGACCTTGGGATTTAGCTTGTTAGAAAACACAACTATAATCGCTTTTGTCCTGCTAATCACAACGTGTCGATGTATGCGTTAAAAAGTGTCGGAGCTAGGACACACTCCTGCTTAACAAAGACAAAAGATCCCCTCTTTAGTAAGCCTTATTGTCATAGATGTATTTGTATGCAGACTCACCAACAATCATATAAAGCGGGATGGAATATGCCAATTGGACAGCTTTTTCCATAGTAACGTACGATCGACCCTGTCGAAGGCAGAACACATGTCTACAGAAGCCATGTAGGCCGAACCCACTCTGCCCCTCTTAATCAATGACCTAAGATGGGCCAAGACTGTTGCATTTAGGGTAGCACCCATCGTAGCTCTACAGTTCACTTAATATTCCTTCCCCTCTCTCAGAAGGAATAGCACAAAGATCTTACTCAAGGCGTTGAGCAATGCAATGGCCCTATACTTTGTGGGGCATCCAGCGTCACCTTTCTTGAAGATGGGAATAATAAGGGATTCCAACCAGGAAATTGGCATTGTGCCGGACTCCCATATATCTCTGAACAGACAGCAGAGTATCCTGGTACATAATTGGGGATCAGCTTTAAGTACTACTGGCGCAAGTCCATCAGGGCCAGGCGTCCGAAAAGACTTAGCCTTATTAATGGCCCAGATGACAGCCTCCTCCATCCAAGGACACATATTGGACTTTCCTTTCCCAGGATACTTGTATCTTAGTTTGGGTTTGTATCCCAGGCAGATATTTAAATGAGAAATGCTTTACCCAAGTGTCCTCTGGGATTATATTGGGCATTTTAAGCACACAAGTACTAATGTTGGAATTGATGGTGGCCCATAAATCTGTGCTGTTGCGTGTCTTAAGCACTTCCAACATTGGCCAGTTGTCATTATTTAACCTGCTCAGCCTAGTGAATTTGAGATCGTTCCTATATTTCAGTATCCCTCAGCTGCTTTCTTTTTTCCCTTATAGCCAGGGTAATCGTTAAATACGGAATATAGAGCCTTGTTCCAGAGTGGAAAAGGTTTGGCCTGCTGGACATACCCCTTAGACATCTTTGTATCAACTTGGTAAATGGTTTCTTCACCCCCCGTCCATCCTACAATCTCTTCCCAGTTTACTATCTGCCAGTGGACCCCGACAAAGGCATAAAAGTTCGAGGCATTCCTTTTTATAGAGCGGCCACCTCTCCTCTTCTCCAAATAATCCGACGAGAGATGAGGAAATCGGAGACCCAACGAAAGATAACAAGTAAGAGTCAGGGTCAGATGGTTGCTAATATCCAGGTCAACAAGTGACAGGGGTGAACAGTAACCCTCCAACCGATGGGAGACATATATATGGCTAAGATATATAGACAACTTGTTTATAATCTGAAAGGGAACAGAAAAAGGTTGTATGGACTTTGTCAAGCAGCTCAATCTCAATAACAACAACCTGAGATTCACTGAAACATATAGCCAGACACTAATTACTTTTTTTGGATGTCAATATAATAATTGTGAACTAGACAATAACTTGCGAACTACACAGAAAAGTCTTTGTTTCTAAGACACCCTTAAATGCCACCCAAAAACCCTAATATGGAGTGCTCCTTATGGAGAGTTCGTAAGATTGAGACATAAAAACCCCACAATATAGACTTTTGGCCTGGAGAGAAAAATAATGGCTGTAGGCTTTCAATGACAGATGTATCCAAAAAAAGTAATTGAAAGGGCTTACATCAAAGCAAGACAGTTAGAAAGAGACTCCTGTCGGGATCCAGCAACAAAGAAAAATTGGATGCAGAGAAAAACAGCACACGTCTTATTGTAACATTTGATAGCCAAGCAACAATAATTAGGCGTATTTTACAAAGACACTGGAACATCTTATTGGCAGATTCTGATCTTGCCAACAGTCTGAAGAACAACTCAGAGATAAGTTTCAGAAGGAATAGATCTCTCAAAGATACATTAGTTCAGAGTTTTATGACAAAAGAAGAAGACAACAATCAAGCAAGTTGGCTCACAATTCAAAAGAAGGTTTTTTTTTTAAATGCACACTATGAAATATTTGCAAATATGCCAAGAATTGTGGAACATTTAAACATCCCATACAGGACATACTATTCCCATACTGGAGAAAATGACATGCGAAACAAAGTATGTGGTATGTGTCCTCACATGTGCCTGTTATGAATGGTACATAGGCAGTACGAAGTGCAAATTAAACATCTGTATCCAACAACACGTACAAGCCATTCTGTACAGCGATTTTAATTACTCCATGGCTAAACGTTTTGCTGAATGCCATAACAACAACATGAAAAGCTTCAGTTTCTTTGGGATTCATAAAATCGAAATTGGTCCCTGGGGAGGAGATAGAGAACATCTGCTGCGGCCAAAGAAACTTGTTGTATTCTTGACTTTGAGAGCAAACAGCCGAACGGTCATATATTGACGAAGAACTTTATACATTCTTGGGGCAATGAAATGACACTTACTCTGGGGGGTCTTTTACTGTATACCCTATTGCCTCCGAGATCCACCCTTTCAACAGTTATATTTTAAAATCTCTTGTTATCCATCTCATTGTTATTAGATGTGCAATGATCATTCTGTATTTTAATTTTTAAGTTTTAATCTGTTTTAAATTTGATGGTTGTTTCTTATGCACCTTGGACAATTACGTTAATTGGACAAGTTTCTAGTGTAGCGGACAGTCTGGTCCAAAGTGGAATAATGTACTAAATCGCTTAACAGTTATCAAAGACAGATGCTTTTGAGAATGGGAGAATTATGAAATTGAAAATGGCTTATGATATTGAGATGGTAACTGTATGGTTGCAACAGTGACCACTGCACTAGGCACTTTAGATATTTTTTTTTAATTTTGAATAATAGAGATGGTTGCTACAAACACAGTGAGCTGCACAATACTGCCGTTATACTATGCATTTTAGAGATAGTATATTGATCAATGGACATGTTGCCAATGCTCAACATGTTTCGCTAGTGCATTATGCACCTTATATTAACTTGATAGGCTCCTATTACATCATGCACCTTAGATCAATGGTATATGCTGCTATTGCACCATGCACTTTAGAGATAGCCGGGGTATATACCCAGTATGGCATACCAGTTAATGGATATGTCTTGTTGTAAATGCTCAACATGTGTCGGTAGTGCACTATGCACTTTATACCAACTCCATATGCTGCTATTGCATTATGCACTTTAGAACAGTTTTATGTGCTGCTATTGCTTTGTGCCCTTTATAGACAGTACTGGATATAAAGGGCACAAATATATATCTAGTACTGGACTCAAAAACATGTAGGACATTCTATGCAGTTTCCAAACAGTTGGGCTATGCATCCAATGCTGTACTTTGATTGACAGATATGTTTTGTCTTCTTTGTATGGCACTTTTATCATATTGCACTATGCACTTTAGATCACTTTTATACACTGTGATTGCACTGAAATCGGAGGGTATGCTATCACCAGCTCACTGTATAATCAATTAGAATGGTGGGTGATCTTCTACTTACGCTGAAAATATTGTTTTGGCTGCATACTGTGCACTGGCAAACAATGACCATATTTTGCAGCATGTATTAGACTGACAAATATGTTGTTCAACAATATTAGATTACCGCAATGCATATAGCAATTACCAAGAATAACCGTTTGGTAATATGGATCAAAAGGCATTTTGAGTTATACTGGCAGACTATGTATGTGGCTGGTCACATTGTACCAACTTGATCGAAACAGACATTTTATGTAATGGCAGGGTACGAACACTTAGTGGTGAAAACGCCCACCCCCCGCTTATGTCCGTGTGTCTCTCCTCACCCGCCGCCCACCCCCCGCTCATGTCCGTGTGTTTCTCCCCACCCGCCGTCCCAACCCCGCTCTTGCCTGTGTGTCTTTCCCCCTCCCGCCCACCCCCGCTCTTGCCCCGTGTCTCTTTCCCCCTCCCGCCCACCCCCGCTCTTGCCACGTGTCTGTCTCCTGTTCTCTTGCCCCATGTCTTTCCCCCTCCCGCCCACCCCCGCTCTTGCCCCGTGTCTTTCCCCCTCCCGCCCACCCCCACTCATGCCCCGTGCGTCTCTCCCCCTCCCGCCCACCCCCCGCTCATATCCCGTGTGTCTCTCTCCCGCTCATGCCCCGTGTGTCTCTCGACCTCCCACTCACCCCCGCTCATGCCCTGTGTGTCTCTCTCCCTCCCCCCACCCCCCGCTCATGCCCCGTGTGTCTCTCACCCTCCCCCCACCCCCCGCTCATGCCCCGTGTGTCTCTCTCCCCTTCCTCCCACCCCCCGCTCATGCCCCGTGTGTCTCTCTCCCTCCCCTCCACCCCCGTTCATGCCCAGTGTGTCTCTCTCCCTCCCGCCCACACCCAGCTCATGCCCCATGTGTCTCTCTCCCTCCTGCCCAACCCCCGCTCATGCCCCGTGTCTGTCTTCTGTTCCCCCCGCTCATGCCCCGTTTCCTTCTCCTGTTCTCCCCACCCCCCGCTCATGCCCCGTATCTGTCTCCTGTTCCCATCATGAGCCGTGTCTGTCTCCTGTTGCCCCCCACGCCACCCGCTCATGCCCCGTGTCTGTCTCCTGTTCTCCCCACCCCCCGCTCATGCCCCGTGTCTGTGTCCTGTTCCCCCCACCCCCCGTTCATGCCCCATGTCTATCTCCTGTTGCCCCCCACCCCCCGCTCATGCCCCGTGTCTGTCTTCTGTTCCCCCCACCCGCTCATGCCCTGTGTCTGTCTCCTGTTCCCCCCACCCGCTCATGCCCCGTGTCTCTCTCTTGTTGCCCCCCACCCCCCTGCTCATGCCCCGTGTCTGTCTCCTGTTCTCCCCACCCCCCGCTCATGTCCCGTGTCTGTCTCCTGTTTCTCACCCACCCCGCTCATGCCCGTGTCTGTCTCCAGTTGCCCACCACAACCCTCGTTCATGCCCCGTGTCTGTTCTCCCCACCCCCGCTCATGCCCCATGTCTGTTGTTCCCCCCACCCCCGCTCATGCCCCGTGTCTGTCTCCTGTTCCCCCACCCCTCGCTCTTAGTCTTAGCAGTGCACGGTGGTGGCGCGAGTTATGGTTGCTTAGCTTACCATAACTGGCGAATTTCAAGAGTTTTTCGGTTTTACTTGGAACCATAATGTCCCTTTGAGAAAGTTTTTTCACTGAAATATATATAAGACTGTTGTTTCTGCAGTCGTCGAAAGGCACTCCCCCATTCAGTAAAGATTCCTCAGGAAACCGGTATCACAGGTATCTTTTATTCAATATATTTGCACAGTAAAGTGTGCGGCCCACGCATACCTGAGTTAACACGTTTCACGGTATCCTCACTGCTTGATCACAACAAGTGATCCACATTCCCATTTTTTTTTAAAATACTTCATGTGACATGGTAGTCAGCATAAAAAGAGGACTTGTTACTGTGTGTTTTTTCTATCTGGCATGCTGTCTGCCATCTTCAAGTAAGTCAACCTAGATATAGAAAGAGGACTACTTACTATAAGTTTTGTCTATATGACTTAGTGTCAGCCATCTTTAAATGGGTCCACTTTAAATTTGGAGTCTAAATGTAGAAAGTGATATACATAATGCCAGAAGCCAGTCTAAAGTGCCTGTCTCAAAGATTAAATTGGTTCATACCTTGTATAGTGCATGAACATTTGTTATCAGCAGTGCATCGCATTTTTCATAGCGTCAAATCATATGCATATACATAAGGTCATATATCTTTTAGTATATCCATCTCCCATTGATATGTCTGTGGCATTTGTTTAAAGTGCATAGTGCATCTTAATATTCCTATGTCCATGATATAAAGTGCATAGTGCTCAGCTAGGTACAAATATTCCTATGTCTATAATATTAAGTGCATGGTGCTAGCAGCCACGATACAGTGCATAGTACATATGGGTATTCTAATCTTTTGAATTACACATATGAAATAACGTGCATAGTGCATACTTTCTAATTAAGATTACTCACACTATTTCTAGGCGAGCCTATTGCCACACTATCTCGTTGTTAAGACATATAGTTTAAATCTAAAATCAGAAATTGGTTCCTGTCTCATATAAAACGAAATTGTGAAAAATGATTTGAATGCAAACAATAGTGATTACCAAACACATATACAATTGACATAATAAGTCAGTACTACTTCTGAGATGCACATGGTTTTGAAAATAAAAAGACCAAAGAAAAACCAGACTGGTTTAAAGGCTAAAATGTAAACATCAAGATTACTCTGATAATATATATCTCTCAGTTGACTCACATTCAAATTAAAATTCCACAGTTACTCATAAATACCCTAAGTGTACCACTATAAAAAAGAACCCCCAACTGAGGTCCTAAAAATGCCAGACACAAGCACCATCATGTATTCCCTCGATGAGAACATACAAACTAAACCTGAAATAAATCCTGAGAACACCTGGGTGGAAGAACAAGGGTAGGGGAGTTTTTTGTACCCCAAAAGGAAAACGGAAAGACAAAGTAGCCTGCCTTCCCTTCAAAGTCTTGTACATCGGATATTGCCCTACCGCATCTACATAGTTAGTCTCTAGGAGAGCAATGTATCTCACACAATAAAGATTGGTGCAGTCATAGAGATATAGATCTTAAAAACCCAAAGAATAGATCAACATTCACATTCATTAGGATTATTGTCCCAGAAAAATATACATCTCTTCATCAATATTGTGACCCTTTGGGTACTTGCTCTCAAAATCCAAAATGCAACATGTTTCTTTTTGATGGAGTTTCTTCTCTCTGTCACCTCCTCTTGGGTCCTGATCAATTCTATGGATACCAAAGAAATAGAAACCCTTCATGTTGCCTTGATGGTATTCACTGAAATGTTTGGCCATTGGGTAATTTGGGTCCTGATGTAAAATAGCCCTCACATGTTGCTGAATTCATATTTTCAGTTTACATTTGGTGCTGCCTATATACCATTTCTGGAATGCACAGGACAGTACATATACTACATATTCAGCCTCACATGTGATTTTGTCCAAAATCATAATCAAGTTGCCCAGATCCGGGTGTTCGTAATTTGCACCGTTTTTGGCATACTTGCAAATATTGCATCTTGTGCATTTCCGAAAGCCTAGCTTCAGTTTAGTTAGCCATGTTTCTTTTGAAGGTGTTGTGTCCTGTCCTAGAAAACTCTGAACCAAAGTATCTTTCAAGGAGCAATTGCATCTGAGACTGATTTCCGGATATGTTTTCAAAATAGTTGCAAGGTCTTTATCTTCCAGTGTCTGTAAATTATATGTTTCATTTCAGATGTCTCATTGTCAAAGGTCCAAATCAGTCTTGTCGTATCTTTGTCGTTTGCAGATTTGATTGAGGAACGAGATCCTGTCAAGAGACAGGATCTCTCTTCTTTTCTTGCTTTGATATATGCTTTTGCAATGACTTTCTTGGGATAACATTGATTAAGAAATCCCCTTGCTGCAATTTTACTGTCAAAATCATAAGCCTTCAAAGTGGAGCTGTTTCTTCTGATTCTTATAAATTCTCCATTAGGAATGCTCTATATCAAATTATTTGAATAGCTGCTGGTTGCATGTAATGGTGTGTTTGTTCCAGTTGGTTTCCTGTGGAGTTCAGTAGTCAATGTTTAATGCACAATTATAAGGTTCACATCCAAAAAGGTTAAAAAAGTACAACTGTGTGTCTCTGTGCATCTTAGATTATGTTAATTTTCATTAAAAAGTTTCACAAACACAATCCAGCTCTTTCTGACCCTTTCCATATTATAAAAAGGTCATCAATATACCTAAGCCAGAGTATGATATTTTCAGTTGTTATGTGATTGTCCCATGCTCCATAGTCAGATTTTCATACGATGGGCAAAGATTGTGCCCATCGCAGTGCCCTGCACTTGTCTTAAAAATGTGTTGTTAAAAATAAAAACATTATTAATTAGACACAAATCAATCATTTCAAGAATCATCTGGGTGTGTTCCAGGTAGTTCAGAGATCTAGTGTTCAGGAAACTTGCAAATGCGTTCTTTCCGTATTTGTGCCCTATAGATGTATACAAGGAAACCACACCCATTGTTGCCATTATGTAGTTTGGTTGCAAGGTCATGTTGTCAATGTGTTTTAAAAAATCTGTTGTGTCTTTATGATAGATTCGAAGGGAGGACACAAAAGGGAAAAGTGTCTTGTCTATATATTAGACATATTTTCTAGGGCCGAGCCCATTGAGGAGACTATTGGTCTTCCTGGAGGTTTCTTTATGTCCTTGTGGACTTTTGGGAGAAAATAGATTGTGGGTATAACCCAATTCGACGTCTGGAGAAACTTACAATTGTCTTGAGTTAGGATGCCTTTATTTTCCCATTTGACAAGGAAGTTCCTCACTTTTCCTTCTAACGCTTTTATTGGATTGCTCCCAACTCTTTCATAGCATTTTTTTTGTTGTTTAATTGTTTATAAGCCCAGTAAATATAATCATCTCTGTTCATAAGTACAATATTTTCTCCTTTGTCCAAGGGCTTAATTATGCAATTGCTGAGGGTCTGTAGTTCTTTCACAGCCGTCCTTTCTGTTACTGAGAAATTGTCTTTGAATCTTGGTTTCTTTTTCCTCCGATACTGTTTGAGGTCCTTAATAACAAGTGTTTGAAATGCTTCAATGTTATTGCCCAGATTATTCACTGGATTGAATTTGGACTTAGATTTGAGCTTGCTTTTAGTTGTCCAGTCATTTCTTATATCAAGATCCCAGAGGTCTATTGCATTGATCACATTGTCTTTGTCTGGTTGAGCTTCTTTCTCTAAGACAGCCAAGTCTGTTAGTGCTTCTAAGTCGTAGATGGTTAGTTCTGTTTTCCCACCTTCTTTGGGCATCCGCTTAGTAATGCATTTGTTGGTTGCAAAAAACTTTTTAGGCGTAGTTTGCGCACAAAGTGGTCAAAATCAATGCAGGTTTGAACATAATTCAAATGTGCAGCTGGACAAAAGTTCAAACCGAGGCTCAAGACCTTTTCTTGGTGAATAGTTAGGGCATGGTTGGACAGGTTAATGATTTTTAAGGCTTCATCCTAGGCATGTCATCTATTTCCCAGAATGCAGCAATCTGTGGTATTGTTCATAGCATTGGTTAACCCTCTGACCCTTCCTCGTTTTGCCCAGCCGCCCCTGCTTCTTCCCCAGCTTTGATTTCCTCCTCTTGATTGTTTTTGTTTTTTGCCATCTTGGCGTAGAAGTCTCATCTCATCTAAAAAATGTAAACGTATGGCTGGCTCATCAATCTCACTTATTGTGGCATCTGACTCAGATGCTAAGGATTCCGTGTTTCTCTCCTTTTCACTTTCCTCCATAGATATTGATGGTTTGTTGGTAGAAGCTTGTCTCAATTGTTCGAACCTTCGAGCAAACGTATAGACACTTCGTCTCTCATAGTCCTCCTTGTCGCGCAGAAATTATATATACAGTAAATCCATGAGCTTGCTTCTCCCCTATGCCAACTGTAGGTAGGACCTGAAGCCTGTGTTCCATCAGGAAGGATGTTGTTCAAACCCCACAGAGACAAAGCACTGTGCCACTTTTCACTCAGCATAACTGAACCAGCGAGGTTTAAACCCATACTTGCAGAGCATTTCCTTCTGCTTGCACTAGAGTAGCAATCCAAGTTAAAATCCCCTCCAATTACAATATTGGGTGGAGACCCAGCCTCTAACCAATCAGATATTAAAGTACCCACCTCCTTAAACATCCCAACATGAGTAAAAGAAGCTGGGTTAGAATAGACGTTACCAAACAAAAAAGACCTCCCCACAGATGCCAAATCTAATCGAACTGCCAGTATATTGTGTGAATTTCTTGCTATCTCGGTGCAGTTTGTCTCCAAACTCAAGTCCACAAAATTAAGCAAGGCACCACTGGGTCTGCCTTTAATCCCTCGTTTCACCACCTTGGAAAAAGATTGAAAGCCCTCAATGTCAACTTGTTTGATGCTCATAGTTTCCTGCAGCATAAGAAGATTCCGGTCTTGGAACAAATTCCTACTGAGGGAGGCATTCAGTAGATTTTTGATGCCACACACATTCCATGGTTATAGGTCAAAGGATCGAATCAAAAGGATTGAAATACAATAGGGTCGAATCAAAAGGACCGAAAACAAAAGGGTCAATTTTTATTTTTATTTTAATTTTTTTTGGGCGGGCCTCCCCCCCCCAAACCCCTTATTTTGTGTTAAAAACCACTTTTTTATCCTATACGGAAACCTAAAAAAAAAGATATATTTAAAAAAAATTCAACCCTTTTTGTTTTAGGTCCTATTGACTCGACCCTATGGCATGCGATCCTTTTGGATTCGAACCTTTGACCAACAGCACATTCCATGACAAGATCAACAGCTTAGATGCTGGTTTAAAGATGCTTCGAAGAGTCCCTTGATTTTCTATACATATCAATTGCAGTCTCCAACCAGGACTACTCCTGCTTGTTTGGAATTCCATGAGTCAAGGTTGAGCACAATGTATCACCCATAGGTTTAGTGACGCTCAGATTACCACCCTGGGTTTTGGGCTATTTGACCTTTAGGAATGCTGCCAGCTCCGTCGAGTTGTTCAATTCATATAAGTCATAGTGCAGGATTTTAAGGCCTCTCTCTGATCCCAAATCAGACGTGCCACTAAGTTAAAGTGTAAATAAATGACCAAACGGTCAGTACCCACCTCTGGAAGGCCCCCAAATCGAAGTCATCCAAGTGTAGTAAACATAGGGTTGGAATCCTTGAAAATGTTTCCAAGAGTTTTCTCCTGTTTAATGCACTCTCTCCAAACACACTCCTAATGGTGGCCCATCCAAGGAAGTTATCGAGGGACCCAAGGCTGTAGACGGCACAGCCACAGGTATGGCTTTTGCAGGCAAACTCAGGGTAGGCCGCAAATGCAGCCTGTCCAATGAGGCGGATGGGCTTGCCATACCCTGACTTTGAAAGTCAGCCCTGGCACCTCCCTCTTCCTCCTCCCTGGTGGATCCCATAACTGAAGTGTCGGTATTCGTGTATTCGTCTGCCCGCAGTTTAGCCACTTTGGACTTCTACCATGCAGTACTAGGGATCATGAATGTGGTAATTCTGGTCTGTATGTTTTTTTTAAAATAGAGACACAGTTTCTATTACATTGCTAGTGCTTGCTGCAACAGAAGAAGTTGAACCAAGATTCCTTTGCTTCTTAGATCTCCTCGTTCATTGTTCATGGCTTTCGGCATTACGTTGATGGGGGTTTATATTTTCTTCAACATCTGAAAGCTTATTAATAAAATTCCTTGCTGATTTACTTCTATTATAGTCACTACAGATGTGTTGTGTTGACTGACTTTACACCCTTTCTTTTTCCTCCTTCTATGTACCTCCCAATGGTATTGGGGACTGGAGTCCACTGCCGGAAGATCAGAGGTACTCGATGGCTCCTGTTCTATCTGCTAATCCTTATAATGGAATTCAATCACATCCCCGCAGTCTTGGGAGGTATCTGTAGTGGCATGGATGTTAGATTATTTGTTTTTTCTCATCCCTGGATGCTTTCCACGCTTATGGTGTTTTGAATTCTCAATATCAAGTTGAGTGGTCGTCAATGTCGGCTCTCTGATCTGTGGGTTTCCCTCCACTTGTGATTCGTCCCTTTCAAAAGGACTAAGGGACGCATCCATTGCCAGCTGATATTCAATCAAAACAGAGGGACTTTCCAGAGAAGGACTGTTTAGATGCTGGTGAGCAGACTGCACGTCCACACAGGTCACCTTGTCATTGTCATAAAATCGTTCTCTGTAGAATGTTCAATGTCCTAACTGGATGATCAGTCTGGCTCGCTTTATTCTGGGTGTGATATTGTTTTTCCAGGTTGCCATACTTGACAGTTATTTGAGGCTGATTATAGACAGAGACGATTCCCTGTCAGCCTAGATCAGTTCTACTCCTTGACTGTCTTTTGGTCTTCCTTTCCTTGATTAGAGGATCGAGTATACTATGGAGTATGTTGGTGAGTTCTTCTATATTTTTCACCAGTTTCTCCTGAATGGTGGTAATAAATCGTTCCAGAAAAAGCATGTTGGAGTGGGTCATTGCAATGACCATTGTTTGACCTTTGAGTTGATCATCTATTGATTCATATAGTTTGGTAAATGGGCCATGGTGATTGGAAACACTGCTATTGTGTTTGGATTAACTGCTGAATCATTCAAGTCATTATATCGTAAGCAGGTCTGAGCATTTTCATCGACATTGTACTCTGGCATTTTCTGCGAGTTGGTCAAGGCAAGTGGATGGGAGGAAAATCCAGGGCATACTGAGACAATTCTGCACCTTTTTCTATTTTCCAGGTCTCCCTGGGCTTGCTCAGACACTCCTCCCTTCTGTGTTGGAAGTTGTCGCAATAGCAGTATTTGTCCCACACCAGTTTTTAAATTAGCACTAGTTTGGTCAGCGGCCTACTTTGAATTATTAGCTAGTTGGCCCAGTAACACAACCCCCCGTTTTGTTGACTTATTACCAATGCCCCGTGCCTCAGAAGCCTGGCCAACGTTTGACTCCCAATGAGTCGCCCCTTTTGGAATGAAACTAGAGTCTCTTTCGGCAATAAGTAACTCCCTTGGTAAGGGTGAGTCAGTTTGTGTAGTACTCTTTTTTTGTAATGGTTCGAACAATGACCAGTTTTCCAAAATCACTATGTCATCCACTTCACCTAAGCATTTTTCTCTCATCGGGGGAAATGTCAACTCTTGGTTATTCTCACGGAGGCTAGAACTTCTGTAATGAGATCTTTGATTTGTTAGGCCTGTTTTAAGGCCCAGGCCAGATGACTGCCAATAAGATTTGTGTTTTGGGGGAAGTATTGTGGTGGTTTTCATCAGTGAACCCCCAGCCTCTATGTTGTAGTTAGTTGTGTTGATAGTAAGCAGCAATGCACCCTTCTGATGTGCCTGTGCAGCATTTTTGAGGCTGGATGTTTTGTCGTCATATTGGTCACTCGTGAAGCTGCCAACGGATGTCCGCTTTTCAGATGCTGGTGCCATGTTCATTATTTCTCAAAAATTAGGATGATTGGGCGTCAAATGATGCTGTGACAAGGGAACATTCCCCTCTTGCACAAGAGGAGACGACCTTGCTCCTTCTGAGGCATCTGGTTGTTCATTTCTACTCCCCTCTCTGAGCTCTTTAAGGCAGAATGAGCGGAAACACGCTCGGCTTCCCTTGTCCTTCTAGGTAGAGTGTAGTGTATGCTGTCACCTGGGCGTTAACCATGAAGGGGACTGGACACAGCGAAGGCGGGCAGAAGAGGAGGGGATCTCATTGCTGGTGGTGGCTACCCCCCTCCTTCCATCCCCAAGCAAATCAGTAACCTCATATATAGTTGATGAAAGTTAATTTACGAACAATAAATCACTGACCTCAGTGCTACTGTAGCTCACAGGGACATTTTCTCGAAGGGTTCACATATTCTCGAAGGAAATGTTCCTGCGCTGAGCAAAGGTTTCCGTATCAGTTTCCAAAGCAGTATGGAAACTATAGCTGTCAACTATATTATATTGTTGGTGTTAAGGAAAAGGTTAAGGAATGTATAAGGATTTTCAATAGTTGATCAGATGTCATGCTTTCTTTGATCAGCAGTGTAATGTGTGTCCTTGCAAAGTGCATGTATAAAAGTGCAGAGGATTAGCCAACTGCCTCTGCATGAAGTCCCGCCCACCTACTGCATGTATACTGAAAGCCAGAAATAGTGGTATGTTTGACACTAGCAGTTGTGATTATTCCGTATTGAGTCTTCCAGAAAAGGTACCCACTGACAAAACCCTATCAAATGAATTCCCGAAGTGGCAATAATCTCTTAGAGCAGATCCCTGAAGGAATATCAAAAAGAGAGAAAGAGGAGTTGGTGACATCCGAAAGGAGCTGTGATACACTGAGAATATTGGTAGACGAAGAGAATGTATGGACTTTATAGAAACTGGTGACAAAGTAACAGATCAAGTAAACTTTCATGTACGAAACAAAGATTGCACGTGTAAAAAGCACAGAAGTAAATCCAAGCCGTTTAATAAATGTACAGATGCAGCAACACCAGTAGACTAAGTGATCATAGAAGCTGGCTATACGCAGTGAATAGACTTCAGGCGAAGCCGCCATTGAATAGAAGCTGGGCATTGGTGTCACAACTTTAGTGAGTTCAGACCATGAAGAGAAGGGCTGAAAATTGGGTCACAGGAAAGAATTAGCTGGGAGCATAGAAGAAGGGAGAAGGGCTTTCCGGCCTGGTGTCATGACTGAAGGCAGCCAAGAACTGGTTATCTAGCCTAAAGGAACAGTGAATACAACTAGCTGAATTATCCCTCGTTAAGGTGCAAGGAAAGAACACCATGAGTGTCAAGTTTATTAATTCAAGACAATAAAATGCTATAAAATGGGCCAAATTGTGGTCTCCTGTCATGTGAGCTGAGGATGAGAATAAAGTTGGGCACGCAGTCCGCAACTTTGATAAGCGTGTGCCTGTACTCCCTAATATTCCCAGAGACGAGAATACATTGCAAGGCCAAGTTCAAAGACAGTCTGCATGGCAGAAGGCATTGGTGATGAGAGATGGTGGGCTAATTGAGTGGGAAGGTACAGTCCGTTCTACCCCCTGGCACCTGGATCTGAGCTCACATGCTGCTAAGTGAACCGCACGTTCCGGAAGGGCACGAGCTTGCCAACCAATTGTAGAGGGCCATGTAACAAAGGACTTTGTAGTTTGAGAGACACTAGAGTACCGTTTTATTAATAACTGATGAAGATGACTTGCACTGGGGTAGGCATGAGTTGTCCACCTGACTGTAGAGACCTAATTAGAGAAGAGTGAGCGGTCGAACATATTGACAGAAATAGGAAGAGAGATTAAGAGATGGAAAGGAGAAAAAGACAAAGGTGATGAGGTAACACTTGTGCAGAACGAATGGATGGAGGATAGATATTACTCAAGCTAGATGGGAAAAGCATTAAGGAAGTAAGACAAAGGGAAGGTAAGGACAAACAAAATAGAAAAGACAGAACAAGAGCAAAGGTTGAAAGAAGATGAGCACAAAAGAAAGAGCAAGGAAGGATGGGAACAGGTGTATCTGGAGGAGCAAGAGAAACAACAGGAGCGGGCAGAGGAGCAAAGAACATATGAGATTAGGCAGAAGCAATAGAAGATAAGGATAGAAAAGAAAGGAAGAGAGAGGAGAAGGAAGCACAGAAATGAAGGGACACAAGGATACAGAGATGAAGTGAAGAGGAGTAAAGAAGAACAGAAGTAAGGAGAGAAGAGAGAAGACAACAAGAGGAAATAATTAGAAGGGAGATGAGAAAACAAAGAGAACTAGATGAAGAGTTAGAACGAAGAAAGAGACAGGAAGACTTTGATATTAGCCTTGTTCGTCAGGAACCAGTAGAGCTAAGCCCAGCAATACGATGGGACAGAATATAAGAGTTTGTTCCATTAAAGGAAGCAAGTCAGGGGCATCTAGAGTAACATTAGAAGATGAGAATTTGGTATTACCCAAATTGTTCCAACACAATTGTTCAAATGCCCGAATTGACCGAATTTCAAGGGTCCGAATTGACCTTTGCACAATTGACCGTTTATATATATATATATATTGGTTTGGTTAATGGGTTTGGGTGGGGATTTTTGCAATGGGTGGTGGGTTGCGGGGGGTGCCCCCCACATATATGTAACTGTGTAACTTCTTTATTACTGTGTATATGCCATGTATATGCAATGCTTATATTTTATTGTCTGTAACTAAGTTTCGCAAATTCATGTATCTGGTGCGCCTTGTTACCCTAGGGTATTCTGGCGCATTACAAATAATAAACGAAACTAAACTAAACAATTGACCTTCAAAATTCGGTCAATTGTGCAGAGGTCAATTGTAATTCTAACAATTGCAGCTCGAACAATTTGTATACAATCGAGAATTTTGATACAGGAAGTATCAGAGACAGGATCGATAAGGCCTATCAAGAATTAAAGGAAGGTAGCAAATCTGGAACCAGAGGGAAGGAAGATCACTCCCTAGTATTCCAATCATGAAGCGAAGAATAAAGTCCATTCAGCCTCGAGCGCAGAGCCTTATCCTTAAGCAGACTGGACTTAGATAAGGGTGAAGGGGTTGAGAGTCACACTAGTTGGGGATTAGACATGTCAGATGAGGAAAGAGAATCTTTCCTTGGGGAAGAAGAAGGGAGTGTGAGTGCCCCGGAGGGAAGCCTGCAGACAGACAAGGAAGTAAGATTGTCTTATCTAGAGCAACCTGAGTATAGGACGCCAGATCACATAGCATATCCAGAGTGTCCCAGAGGATGATCATATATTGACAAGGGAGTATCACCCCAAATGTTGAGCAGGTTAAGAACGCTACCAGCGAAGAGATAGACGGGGATGATTGTCCCTGTCATGAATAGGCAGACGATGGGAGCGATTGCAGGTTAGGGTTTACACAGTTTCCCTTATTGGAAAAAGGGGGAACTAGACCACAGTATATTCCATGCTGCAGATGGATAAGGATAATGTAAGTTGTAAACTCCAGAGTTTGACATTGGGTGCTGCAAAATTGATATATGAATTAGAAAAAATTACAGGACGAAACACACTGGCTATAGCGGACATTAAGAGTCTCTTAGCAGCTATTCTTGGGGAAAGAGCTGATTACATATGGAGGAGAGTAGGCTATTCAAGTGTGACAACACAAAACACATTGCACGATGGAGTGCCATTCAATAATTGTAGAGCAGATGTTTGGAGGGCTCTCAAGGTGCAGTATCCGACACATCAAATATGGGTGCAATTATGACACAAAAGATGAAGGAAGATGAAGACCCACTTGCTTACATTCAGGATATTCAAGAGCGTTGGCAAATTGAAAGGCAGGAAATGTGGGGGAAAAAAGGTAGCAGTGTTTTACCACATATTATGTCAGGGATTGCCCGAGTCAGTACAGAGGCAACTGATGAAACAAGTGGGAATGGAAGCAAAGCTGAAATACAGTTGACAATAGTGCATCACAGTCAGCCGTTGCAGGAGAAAAATAAGAAGAAAGATGAGGCTAGGAAAATACAGGAAGCCAAATTAGTTCAGAAGAAGCTGTCTAAAATTGCTGTGGAAGGGGTGGCACTGACAAGCAGTGGGTGCATTGCAGGTGAATAATCAGATCCAGATGGGCCAAGGAGGGAATGGGTTCATGCCATGAGGCAGAGGTATGGGATATATACAGGAAGGGGTGGATTCCAAAACGAACAAGGTGGGTTTCAAAATACGCAGAATTAGAATCAGAATGTGCAAGGAGGATTCAACCAAGGAGGACTAGTTAGGTGGCCACCCCCTGTATGTTGGACTTTTGGGATGAAAGGTCACATAGCATGTGCATGTGGGAGCCAAGGGAATGTACAGAATGGTCAATTGTCAAGAGGGGGACAGCTTATCCTCCATCATATAGCACACATACTAGGGAAGGCTTTGTCCAAAATCAGACAGTGTATCAGACACAAGCGACAGACACAGCAACCAGAGCAAGTGAAAATGAATTCACCCCAAGTACAGTCGCAACACGCCCCCATTCAGATACATCAGTTTGAAAACACAGGACAATTACTGACACCTAGAATAGGAGGTGCTACTGTGGTAGAAGGAATCCTTTCACAGGTGCGAGGGTATGCATGTACCCACAATATGACAGCTCATAGGGTGACTTAATGTGTTCAGTACTATCCGTGGCACCAGACCCCCATGAGGAACCAAGGGTCGATGTGAGTGTAGGAGGCAAATCTTTTTCTTTTCTAGTAGACACTGGAGCTACTGGTTCATGTATACAAGATGGAAAATGTCCTATGTCGGGAATTGCCATGAATGCTCAAGGGTTCTCCGGAGCTACGAGTCGAGTTCCATTTACTGACGAATTGCCAGTCTCTATAGGAGAATGTAACATGTCTGTTCCATTGTTATATTCATGACAGACACCAGTTAACATTTTGGGAAGAGACTTGATGACAAAATTTAACATGACGATTTCATACACTGACGAAGGAATAGTGTGTTCCACTCCCAGAATACACTACTTAAATGTGGGAGAATTTATACGGGCGTTCACAAGGAAAATGGCAGAATAGAGTCTGAGGTTTTTTCTTTATGGAGTAAGGATTTTACTGCCATGGCTATCTGGGTAAATGGGGAAGACTGTGAGGATTCCTGATGAATTTGTGTTTAGACCACAGATATCTATGGAGGAACAGGAAGGACAAACTATCCCTCTAGAGTTAGAAGCAGCCATAGTACGAAGGGAAATGGCAATGCTTGAAGGAACAGGTGATGAGGGTAGACCATAGAAAATAGTAATAGCTCTCGAGGAAGGGTACAGATTGAATGACATTACTGTCAATGATAGGTTTAGAGACGATCCAACAGATGATGAAGTAGTGTTCTTTATGAGCATGACATACTGGATTAGAATAGGGAAAAGGGAAATTCCACAATAAATGGCAATAATGTGGCAGTATCCAGCATTTTGTTTTAGAGGACTTGGAGAAAGGGCCCAGCGTCCTATGGACTACAGGCTCTTATGCCATAGGATTATTAAAGGGAATAGGGGAAGGGGGAAGTTAAGATAACGTTGAAGCCAGGAGCAATTTTACCTGGAGCAAGACAGTACCCCATTCCAGAGGCTGATGAGGGTATATTTCAGACCATGTTAGCACTGATGAAACAAGGTATTCTGGTGCCATCAGAATCATTGTGCAATACTCCAGTGTATCCTATCAAGAAATCAAAGGGTCGTAGAGATTTATACAAGACATGAGACTGATTAACCAGATTGTAGAAGAAGAATGTCTTCTAGTTCCTAACCTGGCGATGATACTTTGCAGTATCCCGATGGAAGCATGATATTTCATGGTGATCGATTTGAAAAATGCATTTTTCTCAATCCCGTTGCACAAGGACTCACAAGACTTGACTTAATTTACGTTTCGCCAAACTCATCTAAAACACACTTGTTTGACCCAGGGCTATGGTGAGTCTCCATCGGTCTTTAACAGGGTCCTCCAGATGGACCTAGGCAATGTCGATTTGAAAAGTGCAGTGATACAATTCGTAGATTACATTTAATTTGTAGCACTACAGAAGATGAGTGCAGGCAGGAATAAATTCAGTTGATGACTATCTTGGAAGACAAAGGATATAAGGTAGTCAAGGAGAAGTTACAATATTGTCAAGAAGAGGTGTTAAACATAAGACAGTTGATTTCATATGAGGGAAAGAAGGTGACACCGGAAAGAGCTGAGCCGATTATGAAAACTGTGAAACCGCATACAGCAAAACAGATGCAACAATTTTTGGACTATGCAATTATTTTAGAGCCTGGGTGTTTGACTACAGTTCATACACAAGACACCTTTTTCAGTCTTTAAAGAAAGCACCAGTGAATAAGGTTCAAATAGAATGGACTGAGAAATGGAGGAAGGATTTGAGGAATTGAAAAAAAGCGATTTGTACAGCCCCTGTTTTAGGAATTCCCAATTATCCTGAGGAATTCTATTTATCTTTGCACGCAAATGGGACAGTCATGACAGCAGTGCTTACACAGATGACTACATTGTGGTACAAGCCTCTTACATATTACAGTGGGATTTTAGACCCAGTTATGAAAGGGCACTTTCCTTGCGAACAGTCATTGGCAGCCACCACGTTTGCAAATGAGAAGTCTACAAATATTGTTATGGGCTGCTCTATGACCCTCTTTGTGGAGCGTGCTCTGTTTACCATTTTAGAGAAACCCAAAGGTACATTGACATCTCAGAGTGCCTTAGTTTATGAAGTAATGATTTTTCTCCTACCACCTTTGACTATCACTATTCTTTCTGCTTGTTACTCCCATGTTGTCATCCTGATGCGCAGTGCTTCCTAAAACCCTTTGCTAACATCTGATTCCCAGATTGAAAAGTCAAATCCTGCTGGTTTTGCTTTGTGCTAAAAAGTCAAATTCTGCTGTTTCTGCTTTGTTCTAAAAAGTCAAATCTTGCTGTTTTTGCTTTGTGCTACAAAGTCAAATCCTGCTGTTTTTGCTTTGTGCTAAAAAGTCAAATCTTGCTGTTGGTGCTTTGTGCTAAAAAGTCAAATCTTGCTGCCCCTTGCAAAATTCTCTGTATTTTGCTTGTATACAGTTGTTTCTCTGTAACTTGCCAGCCCACTGACCTCACCACTCTCTTTTGTCCCACACCTATCAGCCTCAGCCCTCCCAGTATCTCCATCCTCTCCTCGCTTCCACCCCCATGGTGCTTTCTGTTTCTCCTATCTTTTCCAACCGCTTCTCCATTGGCTATCCTTCCCTTCTCACTAAGTCTGGTAGGAAGAAGTTCAAAAAGGATATCTTGGCCTCTAACCCTGGCATTCCTATCAACGACACCTACTCCAATGCTTCCTCCAGACAGACTCTCACCGACATCCTCTTTGTCATTCCTTCGCCAGATCCATGGAATCCTCATATGGTCTCTCTGCTCTGGCCTATCTCCTTGTATCCCATTAATGGTGGCACTCACTGGGAAGTTCTCATGGCTTCCTTCAACTCCTCTAAAGTCATCATTAATGTCTACCTAAATGGCACTGTCATGGTCCAAGGCCCTCAGGCCAATCTCCTCCTCTTTGAAAGGCGCTTCCCTCGCCTCATCAATTTCCTCTCATCTCCTGCTGTCCCCTCCTCTCCCCCCTTGGTTACCTTGCCCTATCTCTCCTCCTCCTCTGCCCCTCCTAGGGCTCTTTCTCCTCCGCAGGGCGTACCTATGATCTGTACCCCTACCCATAAGGTCTTTAAGGCTGACAACCTTCTTCATATTGCCACTCTAAACTCTTGCTCTGCTGTCAAACACTCCTCTGACATCTGACACCTCCTTGAAGAACTAGACCTTGATATCCTTGGTCTTCTGAGACATGGTTCATGGCCAGCTCTGTCACGAGCTTTGACACTCTCATCCCTGATGGCTACAAGATCCTCTCAGCAACCAGGTCCTCTCGGTCTGGTGGGGGGGTAGCCCCGATCTTTCCTGAGTGGATTCCTGCCTCTATCATTCCCACTCAGACCTACTCCTCTTTTGAATGTCTTGTCTGTAGGCTTCCTCTCTCGCCCACCCATGCTCTTACTGTGGCTACCATCTACCGGCCTCCTGGTCAAATTACCTCTTTCTTTCTGAGTGGGCAGACCTCTCCTCCTCCCTCTCTTCCCCCCAAGCCAAGCCTACCTCAACACTGCCACCTACCTTCTCGGACATCCGGCCCATGAAGCGTGAGTCAGTTGAGGCTTTTGCCTCCACTTTCCCCCCTCCACCTTTGGCTGTCTCACATCCTTACACAGCCCTGTCTCTGCTCTACTCTTCAATTTCTGATATTCTTGATGCTCTTGTCCCTGTCATGAGGATCCATTTGAAGTCCAAAGCCAAGTGCAATTCCTGGTATGACTCTGACCTAGCTACACTTAAACGTAAGTAAAGGGTGGCTGAGAGGAAATGGAGGACTTCCTGTTCATCCTCTGACAAACTGGCCTGTCGCCTGCTACAAAGGCAAAACCGACTCTCTGTCCTCACCAAGAAGAGAGTCCACATTCAAGCTTGTGTCTCTGTGGCATCAAACAACTCAGCCGAATGCTTGAAAATCTATGAGGAGCTGGCCAACCGGCTGCAGTCTCTACCCCTCCTGTTGCCTCCCAGGCTCTTTGCAATGCCCTTGCCTCTCACTTCTTTTAAAAAACCCAGGATATCCTGTCCACCCTCTCCACTCACACCCCTCCTCTCCCCTCTCCATCTGTGCTTGCTGACCCTCCTTTAGCCACCCCGCCACCATCCTTTTCGTCCTTTCCTCTTTTCTCCCCTTACAAGGTCGCTAGACAAGTCTGATCTATGAAAGCCTCGTCAAAACAGGTTCAACCCTGTTCCTCTAAAACTATCAAGGACCACATTGACACCCTCGCTCCGGCCCTTGCTGATTTTTGCAACCATTTCTTTGCCTCAGGATCCTTCCCCTCCCCTCTGATCCTCTTTTCAAGAAACCCACAGCGGATCCTTTATGTACAGCTAACTATTGCCCAATTTCCATTACTCCCTTTCTGGGCAAACTCCTGGAAAAGTTGGCCATCTCTCAGCTTAAACTTCATTTCAATACTGGCTGTCTCCATCAACACCAGTCTGGCTTCAGAGCTGCCAGAAGCATGGAAACTGCTCTCCTGAACATCCGTGAAGATCTGCTCTCCAACCTTGACTCTAACATGCTCTAATTATCCTCCTCGATCTCTCTTCTTTCTTCAACACTGTCAACCATACCATCCTACTCAACCGGCTCCGTGAAAATGGGTATCACTGATCAGGCTCTGGCCTGGCTGACCTCTTTCCTCTCAGATCGACCCTCCCAGGTCCAACTTGGGTCCTTCCTTTCATCTATCTTCCTCTCTACCTGTGGTGTTCCCCAGGGGTCTAAACTCTCGCCCTGGCTTTTTAACCAATACCTGGCAACTCTCGCCCAATGCATTGCCACTTTCTGCTCAACTTTCCAGTGCTACGCTGACGACACTCAACTCATTTTCAGGAGGCCCTCTGCCACATCCTCTCCCTCTCTCATCTCTGATTGCCTAACTGCCATTCAAGATTGGTGTGCCACAAATGATCTTTATCTGAATGCCAGCAAAACGGAGATCCTACTTATCAGCACACCTTCACCATCGTTTCCCCTCACTCTCTGGCCGGCCTCCCTTGGCCCTCCTCCTACCCCCACCTGCGAGGCTAAGAACCTCAGGGTCATCTTTGACTCCACCCTTTCCTTCTCTGCCCACATCTCTGAGGTCACTAAAAAGTAAAATTTCCTACTGCACCTCCTCAGAGGTACTCTGCCTTTCCTCTCCTTCCCCCAGAAGCTCATGGTATCCCAAGCTCTGGTTCTCTCTAGGTTGGACTATTGTAACAGCCTCTTTCTAAAGATACCTGCCTCTACTCTCTGCCCTCTGCAACTAACCCAGAACAGGACTGCAAGACTTGTCCTTGGCTTCAAGCCCTGGGATCGTATCTCTCCAGCTCTGAAATCTCTCCATTGGCTAATAGATGCAAGGATTACATTCAAAACCCCCTGCATTGTCCACAAGGCTTTCTGGGGCCTGGGTCCAAAATACCTTCAGCTATCCCTCCGCAAATACCTTCCCTCTCGAGCTCTTCGCTCCTCTACCTCCAACTCCCTCAGGGTCAGTTGTTTTTCAAAGAAATGAGCTGGGGGTAGATCTCTGTCTTCGGCTGGGGCCTCCCTCTGGAACAGCCTCCCTGCCACTCTAAAACCTTGAGGAGAACCATCTCTGGTTCCGGAAGCACCTCAAGACCTTCCTCTTTTCTTCTGCCTTTGCTCCCCCTCTACCCTGCTGATCTGTTCTCTCTTGGCACTGTGCACCTGGCCACCCTCTGTGCTCCAGGCCCAGGTACCTGCTCACCCCGCCACCCTGCCGCACTGCCTCTGGGCTACCCCTTGCATTGGTGTCTGCATCTGTACCCATACAGCCCCCCCCCCCCTTTTTTCTTCCTGAACTTATCAGACCTACCCTTTCTGCTGCCTTAAACCTAGCACTTGCAAATTGCTGGCTGCACTACCACTGTTTGTTGCCTTTATTATTTATATATTGTTAATGATCTGTTTCTCCTCTGCTTTGCAATTTCCACTTCTCCCCCCTTCCATGCACTTTTCTCCTCCCCCTCTCTCATGCACTTGCGCGTTCTCAATGTCACTGGGCCTAGTAAGATCGCTGTTTCGTTCTCCCCTGTCCCTCTCCCATGCCTTGTCGCGCTCTGAAACACTTGTGTACAAGCGCGATAGAAATAAAATATCAATCACACAATTGGACCGGATTTATCGTGGGACTCAACTGTAATTTATGGGGTGCAGTGCTGAAAAAAGATATAGCTGGAGAAGAGGTGTTCGCTGTGCCAGGGGGTATGTCTGGAATGTACTCGCTGCATGGTGAGCTGGGGCATATTGAAGCAATGCCCAAGTAAACTCAGGTGGCAAAGCCCTTCTGATTACTTTCCTAGCGTCCCCCAAAAACATTTGGCCGGACTTGTATGAGAATTTCCCAACTTTGCAATAGCTCCCTGAAAAGCGAGCAACAAACTATTTGTTATTTCCTCATTTATTTATATCATGGTTACCAAAACCTTAGCTGTAGCTGCTCCACAGGGGTCGTGCACTTTAATCCTTGTGAAAAGTATGTAGAAATGTGCGTTTTAAGCAATTTGGGATCTCGAGACCATTCTAAAACATGTCAAACCACTGCATATGATATTAACCATGTACAAAGATGAATGAAGTCCTTGGGTGGAAATATGGAGAGGGGGAGGAGCCAATCAGGACCCATGCCTCACGAACAGTAAGCACTGGTGCAGCCATGGATCTTCAGGGCAATCCAGATTCCATATGCCACCAGCGTGCTGCCACTGAGCGTAGCCTTCGCCCTCAGTCCACGATCTTCCCCTGCTCCACCATGCCTCTGCTTGTATACTCTGCACCTCCATGTGTCGCACCATCCACCTGCTCTCAGGAAGGCTCCGACTAACCCATGTGATACTGGTAGTAGTCATGTTCATTACCGCCTGACCCATAGCATCGACAAAAACCAAGCACTGTCATGGGCTGGCTGCTGAACGCCCATTGCTCCGCAGCCTTGCTACAATGGCACTGTGCTGTTTTTAAAAACTTTTTGGGAAATTCAGTGTCTGCTTTCAGCACCGTACCCATGACCAGGTGCTAATAGCATTATATCCAGGAACCCTGGAGAATACCGATTGTCAAGAACCATTAGCCATCCTTTGCTTCTCTCAGGTTCATGAACCAGACTTTCAGGCTTTCAATGAGCACTATCGTCAGGGCCCTGGGTGCTAATGCTTAAATATAATGGTGCATTTAAGACGATTCTTGACTAGTCAAATCAATAAAGCTGAACTGAGGCCATTAAGTGCCCGTTTCCCTAATTTACATTTTTAATTTTTATTGTGTAATGCGCAGGCCTTGCCAGAACGCAGCGGAGCGATGCACAGAGTGTGGGTAGCCGGCATTTGGACTGCCATCTTTTATGAGTAGCACAGTACTCTGAGGTCTGTACGTCGGTATGTGCATCCATTGGAACTAGTCCTTGGCCAGGTGTTGTTGAAAGAGACATGTTTTGATAGATTTGTGAAATTGGGAGAATTGTGGGGGCATTCTGAGTCGACACTGGAATCGAGTTCTAGAGGGTGGGTGCATGGCACGAAAAGGACTGTTTGCGGGTCCTCTCTTTGCAGATGAGTTGTGATTCAAGCCAGTTGGTTGATTTGCTGAGTGAGGAGCGTGTGCATCCAGATATGTGGAGCTTAGCCACCAGTTACGCTGGTGTGCTAATCATGACTGCTTTGTAGATGATACATGCAGTTTCGAACAGTATCCTCGCTTGAAGTGGAAGCCTGTGAATTTTGCATAGGATGGGGGTAACTTGGTCAAATTTCCAAGTTCCTGTAATAAGACGTGCTGCAGTGTGGCAGACTGCTTTTAGGGAAGACAAGTGAGCAGCTGGGAGCCCTGTCATTTCCCCCAAGTATGCCTTCTTGAGAAAACACATCAATGCCTATGAGATTGTGCCCTCTGTGTATTTCTTTTCTGAATGTGTAGTTTTGCAGTTACGATGGCGCAGTGGGTTGAGCACGCGCTGCTGCGATCTGTGTGTGATCTGTAGGTTTCAGGTTTGAATCCTGGTAAGGCCAACTCAGTCTTTCATCCTTCTGGGGTCCATAAATAAGTGGCAACATCAGTTGGGTGATATTGGCTCTAATTATTAGTAATCCTGTCTGGAAAAAAGTGCTGGTAACAACAGTTACCAGAACCTTTTCCAGACCGACTCACTCTGTGACTGTCAGTAGGGGCTGTGAACTACCGGCAGGCAAGGCCTGCCGGTAGTTGAGGGCCATACCAGCAGAAGAATCACTGAAGTAGCAGTGCCGGTGTTTCAGTGGTTCCATTCCAGTGGAGTCCTATAGGACTTTTATCTTATCTTGAATGAGCAAAAGGTATTCAGCACTCCCCAGCACCTGATGACCAGTAGGGTGGACTGCTTGAATTGGGCAGGTCAGTCGCCTGGCTATCCCTAGGATCAACACCTTTAATGAAAGGACTAGATTGTCCTGCTTAGGCAGAAGAAAGATGTGATCAGCATTCTCTGGTCACCCATGAGGAATAGCAAGGCTTGCGAGAGTGTCACTCCCTCTACATACATCCTGGACATGTGGAGACATACTAAATCTCTGGCTGGCTAAGCTGTCCCTCTGGGCGGCCGCTATGTGCTCAGGCTGACGGTTTTCCTTGTGGTTTTCTCCGTGCCCTGGTGAGTTTCATATCCAATTGGGATTGGGGAGGATGTGTGTGTCTACCCTACAGTCCCTTCCGACTCGCAGTTGGTTTTCTGGTGCACACAATTCCCCTGGGTCTGTGTGGTTGGTAGAGGCTGGGTGTTGAGTGTCTCATCTTTGTCTGGCGAAGGGTCCATGACACAAAGGCTAGAATAGAATGTGTCACCTTTTTGCTAAGAGACGGAGAAGCCGAAGGCGAGAACATGTTTGGCAGTAGTTGTGGAACATGCAGTGTTTCTGAATATTGGTTGTTTTTCTCCGCCATAGTGCTACGGAAATCATTACCAAAAATATTAATTCACACCTGCCTTTGTGTGGATGAGATTTCTTCTCCTTCTTCTTGCAATATTTCCACATCCCACATGCAGAAATATGGCATTTCTCCATGGCATACTATGGGACTCTAAAATGGGGTTTAACTGAAGGGTCCATGATTCTGAAACATGCAGACCCTTCATGTTACTGCATTCTTAGTTCATGCGGTAATAATGGTAATTAATAAGGCAAAACCACTCATCAGGCCCAGAGAGGAGAAATTCCTCAAGATCTGGTCGAGCTCCCTGGCCTCTACACAGACTGAGTCAATATTATTCTTTTTACGTGACCATTTTGAGGTTAATTGTATACTGTGCTGGTGTATGAAACACACTGCATTTAGGTTCTTTGATCTGTCCCCATTATTGATAGTGTTAACATCCTGCAGCGTTCAGAAAAGATATATTTCGATTCTATGGTAAGTGTAAAAAAAAGAGGAGACAAGAGATGGGTAGAAAACAATGTAACGTGTGTCTTGTAATGGGTAAACAGTTTTTTTTTTCTATGAAAACTGAATGAAAAAGCAATAATGATCGAATAAAATCGGCTGCCATTAGCTAGTTCAACATGGCACAGCTGTGTTTTGCTCCTTCTGGGTAATTAGCTCTGAACTACTTAAAATGTGCCCAGTGCTAGCAAGAGCGCTTGGCCATCTTCGATAGCTCAGCTAAACAAATGAAATGAGTTCTCTGAAGTGCGAAGCCATTCACAGCAGCTGGATTTGCAGGCAGTCGCTCTGCATTATAAGATGAGCTGCTCGGCATTCTCAGGTTGGGATGCTATGCAAGAGGCATCAGCACGTTGGCAACAGCAGGCCTGACATGAATGAGAAACATATGAAAGGATGGATTCATTCGGGTGGTACATGCACATGGTTCGGAGCCGTCTCTCTGCGGGATACTGACGCTTGGCAGGATACCCTGTTTCTTACTCGTGCATAAGGTTACAGTGATTTCATTCAAGAATGTAAAGTGACAGTGTGACATTTGAATATGTTCCACGTGTGTGTCTTTACTTTACCCTCATGCTTGATCTGAAAAAATAAGAAACCTTCAATATGGCAGAAACAACTACATGTAGTGGAAAATGCAACTAGGTTACAGAAATTGCCCATTACCCTGAATTAATGAGCCGTATTGCAAGCAAGGAATATTATAATGACTGTGTGATCAGTGCTGTCAGGTGCTTAGCCCTGGGACCTATTTTAATAGAAGGGCTGAACACTGTAGTTTTCCATGATTATTCCGCAACTCTCATTGCAAGCTCCATCCCAACCCACCGCTTTCAAAGCATATGCTTCTGATGAGTCCATCAAGAACATGTTTTCCTTTAGCAGAATAATACTCTTTCTTGCTACTGCGGCATTGTTTTAAAGCATTAATTGTTGCATTTGATCATACATTTCTCAATTCTATTACTATTCAGCCAATGCAATTAGAAGGATATTTCTTTAAAATGCAGAATTTAGCCACATTGTATGATATGTCTGTATTCTTTTTTGTTTTGCTCCCTCGAATTGTGGCTGTTCCCTTCCCTCAGTTGCACAAAAGCCCAAAAAGGTATGCTCACAAACATTGCCTAATAATAATGATGTGTTATTTATACAGTGCTTTCGCCAAAGCGCTTTACATAAAACAAATGTACATGATTATTACCTCATTATGAGGTTGCTAGTAGGCCTCCAGTGGGACCGGTGGCCTAGCAGCAACCTCGGCTTACCGTTTCCAGCCCCCTACATCCCGGTAATACTGGGATCTTACCGGCAGCAGAGGAACTATAAATTCCCATTTCCGTGGAGTCATTAAAGATGTTGAGCCTAGCGATAGCCAGGTGACTGACCTGACCAATCCAAGCAGTCCACCCTACTGGTCATCAGGTGCTGGGGAGTGTTGAAGACCTTTCCCTCATTTTACTCATTCAAGTTAAAATAAAAGTCCTCTGGGACTCCGCGGGAATGGGAACACTGAAGTACCGGCGCTGCTACTAAGCCTTGGGGATAACCAAACTATCAGCTTTCTAAATCACTGACACTGGGCAGGAGCCAACTGAACTAAAGCATGGCAGTTACGGGGCTGATCGTCGTGGACAGCCCTGGAACGGTAGGCAAAGACAGCCAGTGAAAGTCGTGGGAATGGAAACAGGGAAGCTGGGGCATTCTCTGCTCAAGCCATTGAAAGATGGCTCATGGTCTATGGCCAGGAATGCTCTTAGCGGCGAGCAAAAATGACAGAAATGAAAGGCAACATAGGTTAATAGACTATCCACTGTAAATGGTATAGCTGAATAAAAACCCAGGATCATTGGCAGAATGAGGCTGGAGTTCCATGAAGCAAGGATAGGAAATAGATAATGAAGAGGCCCGCAGCACATGCAATTTACCAAGCATATTGAAACCGACTAAATCCGGCCAGTGCTCAGTTGGCCAGATTGGAACAATGTCAAGAAACCGACAGACATATTAAAGAGGAAAAAAACGACCCCCTTTCTACTGCCAAAATAAAGCATGGACCGTTTAGTAAATAAAAACCCAAGAAGGGACCACAAATGACATCCTGCACCACTTTCAGTAAAACAGAGTTTGAGCTCCATGCAACCATTGTTGACCCAAAGCCCTTCTATTTATGTAATTGTTCATTTATTTATGTTCTATATTGTGCTAAAGGGAAATGGACAACGGTAAATAGTCAGAGGGGAGAGATTAGAGGACAATCCCACTTAGCCTGGTGGCTGAATTCCTGAACCTGACTATGAGGGAAGGCGATATAAGAAGGGAGTTAAGGGGAGCCAGAGATGGAAGGGTCAGTCTACCTTCACAGTTGGACACAAGGATCGCATTCCAGATCCTGAATCGGAAGGGTCAAGAGAGGGAGAGGGTTGGAGAAGTAGATGTGGGACATTCACAAAACCATTACAGGTAAAACCGGGGGCATTCCAGATCCCAACAAGCAAGGGTGCGCATAGAGAGAATATTCATGAAGAGGATGTGAAAGGTCAGCGATCCATCAAAGCGAAGCGTGGGTGTCGCATTCCAGATTCTGACACAAGAGTTGAATAATGGAAGCGAACAGTGAGGGGAAGAGGAAAACGACAGTGAAAAATAGCCCCAGACAGTTTAAGCAATGGCTGGAAATAGGGATCCAAATTGGGTTCGTTGTTGAGTGGTAATTGTCAATAATTATCATTAGTACGAAGGGCAGACAAAAATATCTGTGGAGGGTGATTTTAGTGCTGGGCTACATGCAGCTAATGCTAGGAAACACCCGGTGGAACAACAGGGGGACAGAAAGGGATTGAGGGAGAAACATACACATTTGGTGAAGAAGAAGACACTGTGATGCCATACATTTAATATCATTGACATGGCTGTGTTTTTGGCTTAAGGGCCCAGTCATTAAATGCAGGTGTTTAGCCAGGGTAAACATTTTGGGGTGCTTCATAGTTAACCCATAGTCTGTAAAGTATTCATAGATCAAAAGGGGAGTGGGAATGACACTTGGCACAAGGGAATGTTCGGACCTGGTGTAGTTCAGTTGGCAATGTCCACCAAGTTTGAAGAGGCATTGGTTGACCCTTATCTTTTGCCCTTTTTCTGCTCCCCATGCAACAGAATCCTAATCAGTTCACTTACAGGGGTGTCGGGGGGAGGGGTGGAATGGTTCATGTTTGTCTCTTCCCCCAATCATAGCAAGCCTCCTTTGGAAGGTGCTGGTGGGGTGTTAGGGATAATTCTCAATATGTGCTAATTTCCCTTACCTTTTGAGACCCCCAGCAACTTTGCTGGATTTCTGGGATTTGATTTTTTTATCTGGAAATAGTCTGAGCTCTTTTTCCCACTCTTTCATGTATCTTGATGTGGGTTTTACTTTTGTGTTCTTCGGTTATGGTGTTTTAAACAAACTCAGTGGCATCAGCTTTTCTGTGTGGCACACAGCACCTTGGGTGCAGTGGCACAGGGTTGTCTTTCAGACTCCCCCAGGTTTAAACATCTTCTCTGGGGCTGACAAATTGACTTTACTAGTCTCTTTAAATTTACTGACCCAGCACACACTATATTCCTATAGAGTGCTGGACGGGTTGCTTAGCTTCACCTAAGTCGAAACACTCATGTAACAGTAAAATGTTACCCTTTCCTACTTTAAATGGCTGTGGGCAGTGGTTTAGATCAAACTACCATGATTTTTCCCGACGCTAACAACGGTTGCTAAAAATCAGGTCAGCCATGTTTTTCAATATGGAGCCCAAAACCAATCTGTAGAAACAGACGCTGGTCATCTTTTTTCACCATTTCTTTTAGGAAAGGTCCTTCTTCTGTTTGTCTCTGCACGTCAAACCAGGTTTGGTCCCTTTGTTTGTTGGCCTTTGGCGGGCTTCATTGCTGAAGCCCTCCTCTGGTGCCTGAGTGTCTGGGGTGGACAGGATGTGAGGGAGGTGCCCGAAACTCCCTGTGCTTAGTCTCCTAGGAGACCTGAATGCACTCTGGCATGATTGGCTGTCTGGCTGTCCGGCAAGGACAGACGCCCTGCTGTGTGTGTGACAGCCAGGATGGAATGAATGGGGGAAAACCATTTAAAAGCAGGTCTCTGGGACTTGGAAAGCAGAGTCGAACACTGGAACAAAAGAACCGAAGAGGAGAGGAAGGAAGAGGACAGCTGCAAATCCTGCATGACCGGTGAAGGGCTGCGGCAGGTCCGAATTACCTGAAACTCCGACGACAGAGAAGCCCTTCAAGGTTAATTTCTCCTTTGAGTTTGGTGGGATCAACCAACTCGCAAGCCACCTGGACGCCGTCCCCATCTGGTCAAATTTTCATCAGAGTGCTGTTGAAAACCGGATAGCCAGAGGGAAGGAAACCGGCTCGTGGACTTTAAGGCACTCACACCTTAAACCAATGTCTTGCTAAAGCTTTTGTCCTCATCCCTGGGCAGTGCTGGAACCTCCCGACGTCCTCCTTCTTGTCCCCACGTGTGAAGTTCAGGAACAGCGAGATCTGCTCGAACTGCCAGGAACAATTGCCTCAGCTAACGCTTTCTTCAATGACAAGATACTGTGCAAACGCGGTCCGGAAATCTTTTCGGCCATCGAGAAAGTGCGTGAACCTTTCCTCAACTACGAAGGCTTGTCCTTCCCTTAACCATTACTTACCAGAACTGTGCTATCCTAAAAAAAAGACTCTGAACCATTGACTTTGGCCCAGGCCTATTGAGAAGAATTGATGTTTGTATTTAACTGAAACCCCTTACCATGCCTATGAATGTATTTGGGCTGTCTATTCTTATAACCTTGTGTTTTCCCTCCTTTATTAAGTATCTGAAGTGCCATGTGCTCCCACTTCGATTTGGAGCTGGACTTGTTCATTACTGGTTGTGTGATATTAGTGTGTGATATTGATCTGCTTATGCTAGTGTAATGCTTTCTAACTGACTGAGTAAATAAATGTATATTCTTTTACCAAGAAACCTTGCGTAAGTGTCTATTTGAATCACTGCAGGAGCCCCCCACAGCCAGCAAGGAAGAGGACCCTGCAGGCCCAGATAGAGAGAAGCACGCCGCATCTGAGCGGCAACCTGCCCCCCTGCAACAGCAGTCACTTGCTGTGGCCACATCCTGCCCTGCCTGGGCACCCTACTGCCTCCCCGACATCCATGGGCCCTGATGTCGCCCCTAAACTGCACGCGCCAACATCCTACATCCACAAATTGTTGGGCGCGATGCGGGATCAGAACGAGGCTGAGACGCCTCCACGTTTCTAGGCAATGGCCCTCATTACGACCCTGGCGGAAAGCGACTGACCGGACCGCCACAGCGTAAATAGCGTTTCCGCCATTGCACGATGGAGCAAAGTGCGGCCCATTCCGACCCATCGGGCACGAGCACCACGGCATGGCGGAAGTGCAAAGTCCGCGATGGCGGAAATGACCCCAAAACGGCCCACACCGCCGCCGTACGGCGCCCTAGGTGCAATACCGCCACCCATCACAGCGGACACCGCAGTGTGCGCCTACCGGAAAGTACGGTGACCGGAAATATACGGAAACGGAAGTTAAAACATGGGCCCGGAACGGGAAACATCCCGCCGTACACCTATAAAACCACTAAAACCACACAACCACTAAAATCACTACCCTGAGACACACCCCAACCCGTCATCCACCCTAGCGAAACCAAGAAAAATGGGAAAAGTAGCGAAGAAAGCCTGCGACCGCAAGCGGCAGGTCCACTTCTCCCGTGAGGAACTCACCGTGCTAACAGAGACCCTCCAGGAGAATGCTGCCGTCGTCTTCTGCACGCAAATGACCAGGACGGCACTTGCAAACAAGAAGGCCATATGGGCTCTGGTGGCACAGCGGGTAAGTGCGGTGGGGACCGCACCCCGCACCCCACAGCAATGCCGTAAGCGATGGGACGACCTGCGGATACGCGTCCGCAGCATACTCTCTGCCAACCGCAACATTGCCACAGCCACCGGGGGAGGTCCTGAATCACCCATCAAGTTGACCCCCTGGGAAGAAATCTGTGCCTCCACCATCGGAATGGAGAGCATAGAGGGAGTCGGAGGGATGGAGAAAGGAGTGCAGACATCCGAAGATTCAGGTAGGTGGCCCAAATAAAACAATGCCAAATCCACAAAGTCCATCCATGTGAAGTACCATGCGTCCACATAGTGCAACAGAAACACATGTCCAGGAGAACGTCCACACCCATCGGCCTGATAGCGCACGTTAAAACCCACAATAAATACATAAATAATTAAAAACCCCTAAAAACACCCTCTACACGTGCAGCAGGCACACCCTAACTGCAGGCTGCCAAACAACTGCACCCTCACTCCACACACAAATGAGAGCACCTCCAAGGCCCCGACCCAAATCACCCTCAGGTACCACCCCAATGCATGTGATACAATGCCATTCCAATTCCCACAGACCCATCAATAACCCTCGCCCTCCATTACTCCACCACAGGGTCCGATCCAAACGACGAGCTCCAGGACACCCCTACCAGCACACCTGCAAAGAGGGCCAAGACCGACGGCCAAAGACCCTCCACCTCAGCTGCACGCATCAAGACACGGCAGCAGCACAAATCAGGTGGCAGCACAGAGGAGGGAACATCAACAGGCACCCCAGCAGCCAGCATGCCCACAACACCACCACCACAGGTCCCCCCAACGGATGCCACAGAAGGCACTGCCTCCGGTGGCAGCAGCACCATAGGTGACACCCCATTGATGGCAGCATGCTCCGACACAGAAGACGGGGATGTCGAAGTCAGATCCATCCATGACCTGTCCCAATCCCCCTGTCTGTCCCATCCCGTACAACATGAGGATACCACGCAGGGGCACCCACAAGACGACGACTGGCCATCCCCCACAAGCCCTGTGGCAAGGCAACATGAGGACAACAGCCCCTCTGTGACACCCCTGCAAATGGCCATGGCCCAGCAGAGGCAACAGTCCCTCGACCAGTTAATCGTGCAACAGCAGCAACTGGCCACGCTCCTCAAGGACCATGCCGATGAATGTGGGGGCACCAAGGCAGACATAGAAACATCAACTGAGACACTTAGGGCAGAAATGGAGAGAGGTACAGAGACACTAAGGGCACAAATGGAGAGAAGCACCGAGAGCCTGAGAGTACAAATGGAGAGAAGCACCGAGAGCCTGAGGGGGGAACTGCATGCGACGTCCAAGGACGTATGTGCCGAACTTGCCGCAGTGCGCCGTGTGCTCACTGAGCTCTCGCAAACCCTTAGGGACATGCATGGACGTGAGCAGGCAGAGACATCATCCGTTGCAAGTTCCGTCCAGGGCAGCCCCCAACGTAGATCTGGGAGGAACCTGCGCTCCACAGGCAGGGGTGCCCCTGATACCCGCAGAGGGGGCTTGCAATAGCGACTGCCCACTGACAATGAGCATCCTTGGACACTGGTGTTCGGGGGGAGGTAGGAGGGTGGAGGGGGTGTGTTGGGCTCACTTGGGTGGCGGGTCAATAGGGTGTACAACATGATATCACATATGCCATAAAAAGTGCACGATCAACCAATGAGATGTGTGGACATTGATCTTTGTGTACTAGGCCATCATAGGCGTACAGTCCATATTGTGCATGTCCCAGACACACACAGTGCCACGAGTCCCGTGTCCATGTATCAGCCACCAGGCGTGAGTGCTAGAAGCATACATCAATGAGATGCTGACGAATGTCACGGCCCTCCGGTGCCTCGCAGACTCCTTGAGGTGCTGCCACATCCCCACCCTCATCATGACCATCATCAGGTGCTTGCAGTTCTGCGTCAGGGGGCATGGGCACATTTCTACGTACGCACATGTTGTGGAGCATGACACATGCCATCACCATCTTTGCAACCTTCTCATGGCGGTACAGGAGTGCCCCGCCAGACCTGCTGAGGCAGCGGAAACGACCCTTCAGTAGGCCGAATGCCTGTTCAATGACTACACGGGTACGTGAGTGGGCATGGTTGTAGTCCTCCTCATGCTGGTCCCGTGGGTTCCGGACTGGTGTGAGGAGCCATCTCTTCAGTGGATATCCAGCATCACCTGTATGTGGACGAGAAACGTATGATGTGGAATGCCATTGCTACGTACGCACACCCCCCCCCTTCCTGCCAGCTCATTGCCGAATCACATACCCCACATTATCATGCATGAAATGAGACTCACCGAGTAGCCAGGATCTGTTCCCTGCGTGTCGCTCCATGTAGCGTGGTATTGTAGAGTTCCTCAAGACCATAGAATCATGGGTTGATCCAGGGAATCGGGCACAACAATGTGTAATGATCCTGTTGGAGTCACACACCATTTGTACATTCAGAGAATGAAATTGTTTTCGGTTGCGGTACTGGGCCTCCATGGCATGTGGGACGACCAATTCCACATGGGTGCAGTCGATGGCACCAAGGCAACCCGGTATGCCGGCAAGTGCATGGAATCCCACTTTTGTGTTGGTAATTTCCTGCTCCGAGCGTGGTAGGGAGATGTAGTCGTCTGCGTGCTGCAGGAGGGCATCGAGCACTTGCAATAGTGTCCGTGAGAACAGTGGATGAGAAATGCCATGCAACTGTCCGACTGTGTGCTGGTAGGTGCCTGTGGCCAGGAAGTGTAGTACAGACACCACCTTCAGTAGGGGTGGGATGGCGGTTGGGCTATCTATCATGCTGACAAGGTCAGCCTGTGTCATGTCCACAATGGCGGCTATGGTGTCCCGGTCCAGACGGTAGAGGGTGTGGATCTGCTCATCAGTGAGGTTGAACGGATGTGCTCGGAGGCGTGGGATTGCGGGCTGCCTGCGTGGTGGTAGTGGCTGTGCTGGCGGCCCTTGCTGGCCCTGCCTTGGCCTCCTCCTCCTCCTGCGTCTCCTCCGTGCGGCCGGTTGTAGTTGGTGTTCGTCTTCTTCTTGGAGTTGGAGTACTTGCAGTGCTATCAGGTCCCCCAGGGCCAACATCGCGAGTCCTGCCGGTAGCATTTCGGTGTGGTTGTGGGAGGAGACTGGCTGTGCAATTTATGTGTTTTCAGGCTGAATGGCCTCCACCTGTGGTGATTCATTCCACCTGTGCAAACTGCTCTCCCCTTTGGCCGAGCACGTCCCGCGCACAACGCTGCAATTCGTGGAATGGCATCTTGCTATTGCAATCATGTATTTGTACCCGATGGCCGTGTAACATTGGTTGATATGTTCATTCTGCTGTGGTCCCATTGGTTCACATACTATCTGTGCAGTCGCGAACAGAGTTGTGAAGGGTCAGTGGAACGTAGTACTCGAGTAACGGTGGGCCCTCATTCATCACTGTACCGAGTTGCAACGACGGGCGGGGCGTCCCATTCGTGGGTGAAGGCAGTTGCCATTTTCACACACAGCCGCACTCGATGGATTAATTAGTGTATTCAAACGGCCACAGATGCCTCTTCGACGTGATGTTGCAAATGAGGAATTCGAAGGGCGGCGCTTTCGGTTTCCAGCTAGCGGCGAGGAGATGCCCACAGGTCTGACTGCAAATATAACGTTCTATTGTTTAATGACCTTGGGACAGGGGCCATGGCGAGAATGCAATGATTGATATGAATGGTTTGGGATGCGCAATAGCGACGTGGGCGATGAGGCCGGACGTTCCCAAATACATGTTACTTCACTACACTGGAATTACGGGCTGGGGCACTGTGGATTTTGCAGGCTGCATAACGCACAGACTCAATGGATATTTCTAATGTTATGTGAGTAAATATTCAGGCGTTTTAATCCCGGGATGAGGGAATGATGAATGGATGCATGGGCAGGTGATTTGATACAGAGTTTGCCATGTACAGGGCTTCTTGGGATCTATCCGCCTCCCCTACGCTATGAGATGCAGGGCTGCCATAGTGGGACCATCGTCTATCTGGCCTTGTTGAGCCCTCCCTGTCTCGACGCGCCCTCAGACACTTGTGTCCATGCACGTTACCAATCCCATCAGATGGAATCTGTTTTCACAGGCGCATGCACAGGTACACTCGTTTGTGATGGTGTTTACACCTCGATATGGATAGTTATGATTCGCAAGTGGTTTTTGGGTGGTGATGGACCTTTGGAGTGGGCTAGCATGCATGTGGCTGTGGATTTGGTGTGATCATTGCAGTGAGTTGTTGGAATGTAGTACTGATGGCCATTCTGTTCTTTTTCTTTTCTTTTGGTTGACAGGTATCTCCTCCCCTTTTGCCACTGCCATCTGTATGCCACTCCTGCAGATGGGTTTTACTCCCGACACCTGCTGCTTCGTGTTAATCAGTGGAGCAGCATTACGATCTTATGGGACGATCGCCAATGGGCCACATGCCCTTACGCAGTACTGGTGGCTCGGAGCAACATTTCGGCCTTTCAGCTGGACTAGTGCCTCCCCATTGGGACGGCCCTGCAGTTCTGTGCGCTTCCATGTTGCCTTTTCGTACGTGAATGTGGCTCTGTGTACCATGAGGGAACAGGGCGTCACACAAGTAGTGGCTGGTCATTTCTTGCGGATGCAGCCCACAATGGTGAAATGTGTTTTGGAGTTCATGGCCTGATGGCTGTATGGGCTTGGTGATTTTGATGTGCATTAAATTTCTATTCTGATTTGGCCCGTGTAGCGTTCTTCTTTGCAAGTGATGTGGCATATGCCTATTTGGGGGGCGATGTATTGTGAGGAGATCTGCACTGGGTTCCAGCTTCGGAGTTTAGTTGCGTGGTACTGTACTGGGCGCGTTTGCCTACGAAGCCCGTGAGGTCAGGGATGGGGGCTGCCAATATGACTGTTTGAATGTTGTCATGCTCAGGGGCGGGGGATTGGGTTTTGTGTAACAGATGCCGGTCAGCCAGGTGGACTGGTGGAATGATGTGATTTTCGGAATATTGCTGGTCACAGGTGCCTGTGTTTGCGTGCGTTTCTTGGTGGGGGACTGTGGTCATGTCCATTGGGATGGCTTCTGTATTCGTGCCATCTGTGCCCTGCAGCTCCCATTGGCCCCTGTTGTGTTTCTTTTGTTCGTTGGCATGCATGGGTGACTTGTACATTTCAATGGTTGCATTGTGACTTCATTGCACCTACGGGGAGTTGTACTTTGTGGGCAGGGAGCGGTGTACGGGCACTCAGTGGGGCCGTTTACGGTTGATTCGCGATGCCGTACTTCTCACCATGGCGGAATGGTGCATTCCGCCATGCTTGATGGCGTTAGGTACATGTCCGCTAGGGTCGGAATTGGCGTACCCTTGCGCCATGGTGGTGTTTACGGTTTGGCATGGCGCGCGCGCGTGCTTGGTGCAGTTAGCGTTGGCGCTCACTACGGTGTCGCTAATGGCATCGTACTTTGCGGTGACGGGTCATAGTCGCACCGAGCGCTATTCGATGGCGGTATTGCATTTCCGCCATCGTTTTCCGAATTCCGCCAGGGTCGTAATGAGGGCCAATGTGTGTTCATGCTTCTATTTTAACACGAACATCCGCCGGCAGGCGGAAGAGCCGGCGGCCATCCAAAGGCCTCTTAAGGCCACTCATACCTGTTTGCACCGGTTTGTGCTTGGTTGCGCTCTCAGATTCCCAAATCCCCCACCGATGCTAAATAATGGACAAGACCATCCTGCGTCTCTTCATCTGGAGCCACAGCAAACAGGATGTATCTGTAAGTAATTGCTTGCCAGGCACTACATCACGTCGCCCACTCTTTGGTCATGACTGTCGGTCCCTATGCCCTCACACACACCCTCCATGGTCTGCTCACTGCAATTGCCACAGAGTCACCCGCGCGATGCTAGCACATGATGTTACTATCGCCTCATACTGTGCCAAAACCCCTTGCCTCATCTATATAGCCCCTATGATAATGACGCAGCCATTGCCCCATCTGTATTAACTGAGCGGTACGTGCCCGTTGCCTCCCACGGCTCCCCGAAACTCCTGAACATTGTGTACTAGTCTGCTATTGACACCGTACCTCAGCAACTACAGCACTCTAGCAGCCACTCTATGTACCCTAAGGCACCTGCAACTACCTGGACCTGGACTCATTAACATTATTACATACATAGTTCCCTTATGCCCGGCCATCTGATTCTTGCACTCAGCCCATCTGTGGCCCCTCCATGCCTCACAATTGATTGCTGTATTCAGCCTATCTGTGCCTTTGATTGCTATATCTAGCCCATTCATGCCCCACATTTGAATGTTGTATTTAGCCTATCTGTGCCTTTGATTGCTGCATTTAGCTTATTTGTGCCCTGCCAGCTGCATACTGCATTTAGCCCTTTGTGCCTCACATTTGATTTCTGCATTTAGCCTATCGGTGCCTTTGATTGCTGCACTTAGCCTATCTGTGCCCCAAACTTGATTGCTGCATTTAGCCTATCTGTGCCTTTGATTGCTGCATTTAGCCTACCTGTGCCTTTGATTGCTGTATTTAGCCCATCTGTGCCTTTGATTGCTGCATTTAGACTATCTGTGCCCCACATCTGACTGCTGCACTTAGCCCATTCGTGCCCCACACTTGATTGCTGCATTTAGCCTATCTGTGCCTTTGATTGCTGCATTTAGCCTACCTGTGCCTTTGATTGCTGTATTTAGCCCATCTGTGCCTTTGATTGCTGCATTTAGACTATCTGTGCCCCACATCTGACTGCTGCACTTAGCCCATTCGTGCCCCACACTTGATTGCTGCATTTAGCCTATCTGCGCCTTTGCTGCATTTAGCCTATCTGTGCCCCACATTTGATTGCTGCATTTAGCTTATTTGTGTATTGCCAGCTGAATACTGCATGTAGCCCTTTGTGCCTCACATTCGATTGCTGCATTTAGCTTATCCATGCATCACAGTTGACTGCTGCATTTAGCCCATTTGTGCCCCACATTTGAATGCTGTATTTAGCATATCTGTGCCTTTTATTGCTGCATTTAGCTTATTTGTGCCCTGCCAGCTGCATACTGCATCTAGCCCTTTGTGCCACACATTTGATTGTTGTATTTGCCTATGTGTGCATCACACTAGATTGCTGCATCCAGCCCACAAGTGCACCTGAGCACATGCCTACATGCCCTACAACCATTACCGATACACCATGAGCATCTTGACATTCTGCCTCTGGGCCCTCACCCATCTACTGCTCCTATCCTGCCCTATCTCAGATACTACCCTTCACCACACTACCAAGACTTTCCACAACACAACCTATACAGCCACAAACCTCCACTGCACCACCATGGAGCAAGTCGATCTCAACGATGGATCCAGGACTGGATCTACTAGTGAACCACTAAGCTTACTTTGTCGTCCGCCTACCAGAAACTCCAGATTGAGAGCCAGACTCACGAGACTACATGACCGACTGACTAGATCCCTCCCTGCCACCAATAAAAGAACCAACATACAACAAACCAGCTTTAATCGTACAACTAGGACACCGCCAACCTCCTCTATCAAAACTAATCAAATTAAAACCACCACCCCAGCCCTTCCACTCAAAGGCGGACTAATAAATACCAGATCCTTAACAGCATATGCAACAGACACCTATGAACTCATACTGGCTAATGAGTTGGACTTCCTCGCCATTACAGAGACCTGGCTGCACGAGGCAGCAGGACCCCTATTATCTTTAGCAATCCCAGAAAGCTACACCATCTTGAGACAAGATAGAAATAATATGCGAGGTGTTGGCACTGCCATCATTGCCAAAATAAGCCGTAACATGAGAACCACATCTACTCCAGAACTAAATTCCTGCGAAGCATGCTCTATCAAACTCCCAATTTACAACTCCCAGACCCTGACTATCCACCTTATCTATAGGCCTCCAGGCAGTGTGAGCACTTTTGAAGAAGACATTAACTGTCTACTCTCTACCAATCTCAAAACCTCCACTCAACTTCTGATTCTTGGAGACTTTAATCTAGGCCACAATGACCCGTCGGGCAAACAGGCCGCCAATGCGCCAATGTGGCTAATATCCTCACTGAATTAGGGCTTACTCAAAAAATTATGGAACCCACCCATAATAAAGGGAGAACCCTTCACTGGCTAGCAGAACATAACTGTTCCGCTTCCATTACCTCCATTTCCCCACAACCCTGGACAGACCATTACCTGATAACCTATGCTCTACACACCACTAGGCCTATTCCTTCAGCAAACATGGCACCTTCATGCCATATCAGGAACAAAACAAAATATCACCAAGGATACAGTAATTCCAGCCATTCTACCCACCCTAAACCAACTTAATGAACACCTTGACCATAAGGTGCTTGTAGAAGAATACAACAAAATTATACAAACCACCCTTGACAATGTTGCTCCTTTAAAATGTAGACCAAGTAAACCGAAAGCCCACCTCAACAAATGGTTCACCCCCGAACTGAAAGATCTCCGTCAACTCAAAAGAAGTTGTGAATCCACTTGGAGACTTACCCAATCAGTCGATCATAAAAACAAACTCATAGAAATTTCCTCACAATACAAGAAGGAAATTATCTTGGCCAAACGCAACTCATATAACAAACGCATCTCCTCAGCCAACTCAAGCATGAGGGAGCTGTTTGCTATCTTAAAGCAACTGGAATCGCCTACTCCCAACATAGATATATGTATAAAAGACAAAGCCTGCTGCACAGAGATACAACAAGCTCTAGCCAACAAAGTTACCATGCTCCAAAAAAGAATATCGGTTAAGAAAGCAGCCCTTAATCAACCAACTATAATCAACTCCAACCATCCCCCTTTGGACCAAAACATTACCACTCAATATAGATTTGCAAAAGCATCCGTCCGAGAAGTAGAGAAAGTCATCCTCTCTCTCAAGCGCCCTCCAACTGCCAAGGCGACATGTGCCCTGCACAACTTATAAAAGACACCGCGAGAGAACTCTCTCCCTTCATAACTAAACTGGTAAACTCCTCCTTCACTTCAGGCATTGTACCGTCCAATTTGAAACAATCATGGGTACTGCCACTGCTAAAAAAACAATCCTTAGATCTCCTCATTCCAACCAATTACCGCCCTATGACGACAGTCCCCTTTCTATTAAAATTTTTAGACAAGATTGTCTACACACAAATCCAGCAATTCCTAGAATGCCATAAACTTTTAGGTGTAAGACAGTCTGGATTCCGTCCACAAAATGGAACTGAGACTGCTCTCATTGATCTGAAAGCTCAAATCGATGAGCTAAGAGACAAAGGTCAATTAGCCCTTCTCCTACTCCTGGATCTATCGGCCGCATTCAACCTTGTTGACCATAAGGTCCTTTGCAACCAGCTCAATTCTGCGGCACACTTCTCCAAAGAAGCCATAACCTGGGTTGAATCCTTCCTTAGCGAAAGAACCATGAGGGTGTTCTCCCCCACAGATGTGGCGGACCCTATCCCCATCTCATGCGGTGTGCCCCAGGGATCCATCCCGTGTTTCCCCAACATTATGCAACATATTTACTAAGCCCCTCTTTGATGATCTGGACCTTCTTGGTATCACCTACACTAATTATGCAGATGATATCCAGATTCTCCTCCTGCTTTCTGGGGATTAGAACGAGGATTTGGCCTTGGTAAACAGGGTGTATCTCATCACCCAGGAATGGATGGCCACTCACGGTCTATGCCTGAATGATGACAAAACAGAGTTAATCATTATGGGAAATCACTCCAATCTCCAAAAATTAGGCCAGAACTACTCTGCATTTGAGATCGATGGGAATACTATTAAGGTTGCAAGGGAAGTGAAGACTCTTGGCTTCCACCTAGATGCCATCCTCTCCTTCAACAAACAGGTAAACTCATTGGCCTCGGCCACTGCTTTCACATGTAAGCTTATCAGAGCAGGTAAACACTTTATCTCAAATGACAACTGCATGATTTTAGCTAGAGCTCGCGCTCTATCTAGACTTGATTACTGAAACGCCTTATAAATCTGAGCCAACAAACACACCATACACAGAATTCATATTTTACAAAATAACGCCCTTAGAGCAGCCCTTGGTATCCCTAGACGAGCACACATCTCTAAGATAAGGCACAAAAACAACTGGTTGTCTACCCAAGATAAAATACTACTGAAAGTAGCCTCCCTTACTCACAAAGCCCTCAACAACATGGCTCCTCCCTACCTAACTGACAGATTCGTAGAAATAAGATCCTCCAGACCCACAAGAATCTCCAATGCCAACACACTGATCATTCCCAGATTTAAACTCACCAAGACTGGAGGTGCCAGCTTCCCCGTCCGGGCGCTCAAGTCTGGAACTCATTGCCCCACACTATTCATCAGGAGAAATCCTACCCAAAATTCAGATACAAATACATCAACCATCTGAAACAACTGGTCAGCTAAACTAGCATCACCCACCCCCACCATCCTGTTGATATACCTCCTGCAAATTGTGTAAATATCATGTGTATAACTTTCTGTATCATTGACACAACCTGTATATACTACTAATTATATTTGTAACCATGTAACTATGGAAATATGTAACTATGCAACATAAATGAATAATACAAACAAACAAACAAACTGTATTAGTTGGTCCTTTGTGTAACTTGTTGTACTGCTCACTCAACTCATGAGATTAGTCTGGCTGCTCAGCCACTGCTACCACATAACTGTGTAGTACAGGCTTGTACCAAAGGTGACATTGAAGTGACACTTGTAGTCTTAATTGCCTGTAGTGTTCCCCAAGGGTACTGCAGGTGATTCTGCCTAACATGGGGCAGTTTTGTGCTGCAGTAGATCGGTGTGGTGTTCCTGGGGCCATGATGGATGCAACGGCCTAGGACTCAGCTGATGAAAAGAGCCAAATGTGACAGGTTTTTCTAGGTAGTTTGCATTGACATCACTTCCTTGGGATGCCGGGCCAGTCACTTCTGCAGCATACCCCAATGTTGATAAGTATCCATAGATGGTGCTGGTGGGACAGACTATGGCTACAGCATGGGCCTGATGCTGGTGGGGTGATGCATGTGATGGGGCCCAGGCAGATGCAATGGCCTAGGGAGCAGCAGGTCAAAATAGTTCACTGGGTACAATTGTTGCCGGCTGTTCTTATTTCCATCATGGTCATCTCCTCTCCCCACTTCTGTGGGATGTTCAGCCAGTCATGTGGGTAGCACCTCACAATCGGTTTGCAGTGGAGGGGTGCTACGGTTTGCCTGCCCATAAGGATAGAATGGCCTTGGCCTCAGCAGGTGAAAAGAGCAAAACGGAACCTGTTTTACTGGCCATTCTCATTTCCAACAGATTATGCTCCATTCCTGGCTTCTGGTGGCCACTGGTCACGTGGGCAGTGTGCTGGTCCTCAACCCTTCAACAATTCTGGTGGTTTTAATTATCTCTGAGCTAGTTTGCACAGGCCTAGACTCATTTTAATGAGGTGGAGTTTAGAAAGGGACATTTCTGCAGTGGTATAACCTGGGCAGCAATCCTCTTCCACATGGCACTCTGAACACTTGTAAAGTTCACTTGCGTTGACATGACAACTTGATGGAAATGTTTCTTGAAATAAGTCTTAATATAGGTCAATGAGAAGTGAACATGGAGCTGGAAACCGCTGGCGACAGTGCTGGTTGACGCATGCTCTGACCATCGATTGGTGTAATGACTCATGCTCCTTCACCAAGTCGCCACTGGGCTCAGAGCAACACACTTATTCTAACAAATCATTTTGATCGAACAGACCTCAAATGTCTTGTATCTTTACTTTAACCATATGTCATTTTTAAGAAAAAGATTTAATCACTGCTCAAACAAAAATAGACCAATTTTCATTAACTTAGTGACATTATTATTCTGTTTTTTGTAATGTGTGTCTTTGCTGGAGTTTGAGATAATGGGCCTCATTCCAAGTCCAGTGGTAATCGTGCCGGAAAAACCGCCAGGTTACCGCCGGACCCGGAATGAATTACCGGCTCCGGACTTTCTGGAATTCCTGGGGCATTACAGCCCCAGTGATCCGGTAATTCTGGAGCCGGCATTCCGTTACTCCCCATTCCCAGTAGGACTCCATGGCAATGGGGACCGTGTAAACACTGGCATTTGCGTCAGCAGGCGGTTGGCGTTACTCCCACCAGGTCAGACCAGGTGGGAGTAAGGCCATACGCCTGCTGAACTCGTAGTCTGCCGATCCGGAGACAACAGTGGCGGCGGGTTTACTGCCACTGTTGTTTCCGGACCAGCAGGGTCAAAATGACGCCCAATATGTTTTAAAATGTATGCTCCGCAATGTTGGTTAACCCAATGAAGGGGAAAAAGCCCACCAAACCTATCTAGAGTATAGAGAATTTTCACTGGAAAATGTTACAGTGATTTCTAAATAAAATAGCATATTTCATTTGTGCATGTTGGAAGTGAAGAGGATAGCGGAAGTACGGCCATTTTAATTAGTTGCAGATGTCTTGTATTATTTTTGGAAACGTGTGATAATTCGTCAGACAAAAGGACAATTTATTTTTATATACAAAAGCAACGTTGGGGCTAGTGATTAAACACACCAGCGTGTCCCCTTCTGTTGCGCCAGAACATGGTGTCCCCAATTCACAAAAGGTTTCTGAAAATGCTCATCATGGAGGCACCTATTCAGATGCCCTTATTGTCCCCTGTGCACAACTAAGCAACTCACGGGTGTAAAGAGGGCATTAAAAAAACGTGTCGACTTTGCAAACGAGACTTATTTTCAAAATGTGCTCGAGATAAAAGCGTCCCCCAGCACCTGTTTGGAACAGATGCAGGGGAATGTGCACTGCATGAGCGGATCATTGTTGACCCTCTGATGGATTTTGTTTTAATTGAGCAGGAGCTGTATGAATTGCTGCTGTCCCACTTGCATTGCTGTCCTTTAAACAGGGATAGAAATACTTTTCATTACGAGTCCAGCGGTAGCCTTGCCAGAAAAACCGCCAGGCTGCCGCCGGACCAGAAATGCCATTCCGCCTCCGTGATTGCCGGAATCACTGGGGCATTACAGCCCTGGTGACCCGGTAATTCCGGAGGCAGAATTCTGTAAATCCCTATCCCCGTGGAGTTCCGTAGGACTCCATGGGGATGGGGACAATGGCAACACCAGTTCTGTCTATGACAGAGTTGGTGGTTCTATTCCCGCCTGCAGGCGGGGGACGTTACTCCCGCCAGGTCTGAACTGGCAGGAGTGACACCTCCCGCCTGCAGAACTCTGAATCAGCCGGTCCGGAAACAACGGTGGCGGCGGATTCACTGCCACCGTTGTTTATGGACCGGCAGGGTCTTAATGAGGCCCCATGTATACATTTTGCAATGACGGGGCCTTTACGAGCCTGTGATTGTGAAAAGTGGTCCTAGCGCACACGCGAGTGCTGAGAGCCTAGTGTCAACTAGTGTTGTGAGAATGCTTCCGACACTACAGTTTGCGAAGTTGCTGACCATTGTAGTGTATCATTTATGCTTCAGCACTGCCTCACAGAAATACCCAAACAATATTTCTGAGAATTATGGTAACTACATATTTTTACAATCCTGCATTAGCTTCACTCTTTTCAATTAACGACTTCTTTTTGGGGGGCATATATTAGTGGGATAGGGGTAATGATAGCAGAAGCACTGTGAAGTACAGGATGGATTTGGGATTCCTACGATATAGGCCCTGTGAACACAGTTCATATGTAGTTTGGAATAGACTTTGTGGTTTGCTTGGTTTGTCTCAATTAATGAAAACGGGAGCCTGTTGATTCCATTTGTGACAATAGGTCTTTAATGTTACTGGAAGTGCTGACATGTGTTTCGACCACTCAAGGGTCTTTATCAAGGCAAGTGAGTATATGTCATGGACATTAGGTAACGTGGTGGCATAATGCCTGTCGTGGTGTTGTGCACTGGATAGTGCTTCTCTGGAGGCTAGTGCCTCAATTCGCAATTTCCTCACTGGACATAAATTCCCGACCAGTGAGGACATGTTTATTCTAATACAGAATCACTGTATTAATATAGGATAATTTTTCACTAATTACCACATTATTATCATGTTAAATATACTTTAGGGTATGTTCCCACACATGTATGCTTAAGGAATGGTTTCTCATTAGGTGCTAATGAGCTTCTCATTACTGTTTGTAGACCCTCCAGACTAGGGTCTAACCCTGAGCACCAGAATACTTTGCTAGTGAATTGAATGTTGTGAATACGTTTTAGTTATTAGCCTTGTACATACCTATTCTGTTTATTTGGTAATTCAATCACTGCCATCTTTTTTACCCCACTATCAAACTCTTAGTGAAGCCCCAATTGTTTTTACAATAACACCTAATTATGTGTTGGGATCGAATTGGGAGATTTACTGCATGGGGTATATAGACATTGGTCTATTGGGTAAATATTGTTTATTTATCCAATGCAGTACTTAAGATGACCTGAGATGTGTACCTGGTTCTAAATTATTTCTCCTTTATGTATTAACCACGTGGTATTGACATACATTGCGTTTGTCAAAATATTAGTTAGATAGGGCTAGTAGTACAGGACTAGGACTGTTCATCTTTGAATTGGTTTGCCCTATATCTACAGCCTTCCCTGTGTTTGTAAAATCTCACTGTCACCCACCCTCAACAAATGAGATTTGGTTCTTTTGTATTTTTGACCTTTCACAAACTAATATGCATGTTTGTTATTGATTGTATGATTAATCTGCTTATATGCCATATTAGGTTTGGGTTTTGGGTTTCAAGTGGAGATTTATGTTTTTTATATCATCCACATGTATTAAAGTGTGTGTTTTATCTGCATAATTGAAAACAGATCAAATATATATCTTGTATGTGCTATGTTGTAGGACCCACGGGCCTACAAAATAAATAATTGAGTTTTATATAGGTGTGCTGTCTAACAGATTTATTTGAAGTTTGTCTATTAAGGCCAGGCCCTAATTAGGACCAGGCCTCATTGAATCATAAATCTAAGTGGTTCATTTAGGGGACACCCCATTTGCGTGTTAATCACTTTCCTCATTTGTCCCCTGGATGCCTTTTGAGTTTTTCCCTTTTGTTATGTACTTTAAACCGTCCTCTATCATTGTTTGCTTCATTATTTTCGATTTGAGTAGCGTTCTTCTACTTCATACAAATATACTTCAAATCTGCAGGCCTATTTGGATAAGAGATATCAATCAAGATGGTGTTCAGAATTTCTGTACTATCAGGTGTCAACAAACTGACAAATTTCACTCAAAGGCTTCAGTACCTGGTTTCTTATAGTAGATGGGCCAAGACTTAACCTTAGTACATTTATGCTACATCCATACAGAGGCAAACTAGTTAGCCGATCTACAGCTTCAAAGCTTCCACATTCTCTATGAGAGAGGATCTTGAAACCAAAGCTTAGAAGTTTCTGACTAAGACTTTTGGCCACTGATAAATCTGCCCATACTTCAGCTGCATTGCTCTTTTCAGCTTTTGTCATGCATGCTGTAACATAACAAGCAGCAGTTTTTGTATCATCTGCAATATACTGTAAAAACCTGTTTGCATTCCAAATTTGAGTAATGATAGTATTGTGCTCATTAATGAATTGGCATTCCTTATCTCTTTTTAAATGGTATGTATTCCTTGGGGACTTACAGTAACATGGGTTTATCAGATAACAGACTATTTGCTTGACCAACTGGTGTAACAGGCCCCGGAAAAGTAAATATGCACTGAGTGTAGCACTTGTCTTTACCTTTATATTTTCTCTGGCAGTACTTTCCACACAAGTGCTTTTTACACCTTTCCACCTTGTTCCATAATTCAGGATTAACATGTTCAGCAGCGATGGAACAAGTAACATATTTGTGTATAAATTCCAGACACGTAGACATCACTTTTTTTTACCGAGCTGAGGATCATCTATAATCCACAACAGCATATGTATATGTGGAGTGCCACATGCCTTGCTCTCTTTTATCCTAAATAAATGTTTCACAGAAGCTAGTGGATCATTTTCTTTATGACATATAAAGTCTAACATGCCTAAAAATCAGTGATGGAAGAATCACAATACACTTACAGGGTCCATAGAACACAAGTCAACCAGTGGCATGTGTTCTATGTACATATGCTGTGGTGGATTATAGCTGATCCCACCTTTAACTTTTGTAATCTGACTCAGAAGCAAAAATGGAACTGGAGCACCAGATTCAATTCCAAAATTAAAAAATCACAGAGAAATATTAATAAGGTAGTTATAGTTTTCATCAGAGACCAAAAACAGCTATGGATGTCAAACAACAACATCCAGTTCTACATGTCTAACCAGTAGAACAATATCCCCCAAACAGATCAGGCAGAGAATTGCACACTGCAGTTCAAGTTTGTACAAAGAGTGTACATCAACATGGGCAGTACAAGTGAGTGTTTCCTTCGCACATATGTCACTCTGGACTGCAGTATTGCAAGGTTCCCTCACACACAACAAGTCACCATCAGCCTTATTATTAAGACATTCCCTCAAGTAGAAAAGATACCTGTCGGCTGAAGTGGTGTAAAGTAACCTTCCCTCTACACAGACTCATTTAATCATGAGCCGCTGAAGTACAAGCATCCATCATATAAAATAGATTGAATCAGCAGTGTAAGCTTCAATTGAAGAGAATGGTTGCAACATGGGCCTCAGCATCGTTAATACTGCTCTACCGAGAAGAGATGAAGAAGGGGTTGAATACTTCTTAGCCTGGAATCTTGTGAGTTTGGTGGGGGCAGAGCAAGATTGTGTATCACACACAGAAAAGGGACATTGTGGGCAGCATTATTAAAACTTTCATGGACACAACAACCAGACAAAGCATGTACCACAGCAATATAAGATATGCATATGCAGAACAACTTAGCTTCTCAGTTCTTAACACACAAAAACACATAACAGGTCAACAGGAGCTTCCTTAATAGTGTAGGTCACAACAGCCGTCAGTAGTACAATATGTTCCCAAACATGTCAGGTCCAGAATTGCACACAGTAGGGCAGGTTTGTAGAAATAGTTCATATCAACATGACCAGTGCATGTGAATGTTTCCCTCACAAACATATCACTATGGACTGCAGTATTGAAAGGTTCCCTCTCTCAGAACAATTCATCATTGGCCTCAGCATTAAGTTATTCCCTCAAGAAGAAAAAAGTCCTTTGTGCTGCAGTAGTGTACGGTAGCCTTCCCTCATTACAGACTCTGTAAGTATGAACCACAGACGTGCAAGCATTCATCATATGGAATAGATTGAATCAGCAGTGTAAGCTTTCATCAAATAGAATGGTTGCAGCATGAGCATCAGCAGCAATAATACTGACCTACCGGCAAGAGGTGAAGAAGAGGATCAATACGTTTTAGCTTGAAATCTTGTGAGTTTGATGGGGTAGCAGAGGGAGATTCTTTATCACACACAGAACATGAACATTGTGGGCAGCAGTACTGCAACTTTCATTGACACAAAAACCAGACAAACCATGTACCACAGTAACAGAAGCTTTGCATATGCAGAACAACTATGTTTCTCAGTTTTTCACACACACACATAAATCCATAACAGTTCAACATGTGCTTCCTTAATAGCATTGGTCACAATATACCTTAGTAGAACAATATTTCCCCAATCCGATCAGGTATAGATTTGGACACCGTAGTGCACGTTTGTACAAATAGTGCACATCAACATGAGCAGTAAAAGTAAATGTTTCCCTCATAAACATGTCACTGTGGACTGCAGTATTGCAAGGTTCCCTCGCACAGAACAAGTCATCGTCGGCCTTAGCATTAAGACATTCCCTCAATTAGAAAAGAGCCCTATGAACTGCAATGGTGTAAGGTAACCTTCCCTCAACACAGACTCCATAAGCATGATCCACAGAAGTGGAAGCATCCATTATGTAGAATAGTTTGATTCAGGAGTGTAAGCTTTCATCAAATAGAGTGGTTGAAGCATGGGCCTCAGCAGTGTACACTTCCCTTACATACAGTGTACATAACATTGGCCATAGTAGAACCACTCATAAAGAACATATGAATGGCCTCAGTGGTTGAAGCTCCCCTTATGTATAAGAGGCACAGAATGGTTTCCCAAGTGCAAACTGTCCCAATATAAACAGGCACAGGATGGGCCTCAGCAGTGCAATCTAAGCACACATATAACAGTCAAAGTAAGGGCTTTGTTGTGTCTGCTCCCCACATGTATAATGGGCACTGTATCGGCATCAGCAGCGCAATTGCACCCCATACCTATCAATTACAGAATGAGCATTGACAATGCCTGCTCCAGTCACATGGTTTAGACATAGCAGGGGCTTTTGCAGTCCATACTCCACTCACATAGAACATATATAGTACTGCAAACAGTGGCCATGCAAACTCTGATTTTCTTAATGCACAGTTCTAATTCTCAGCATAACAACCATATGTAAGCCAGGGCAACATCATTTCTGTTAACATTTCAATGTACAGGGCTGTGCAAACAACACAAATTACTCATGACATGTATTTATAAATGTAAATGTGGCACATCCTAGTGAAAATATGCATGGGGCGGACTGCTGGTATCATTACACATACACTGGCTTTGAAATAATTGCTTATGATGAACACACATGAAGGCCCATGATTGAAATAACGGTATATTTTTGGAGTCACCAGCTCTGTTGTTTGCTTGACAAGGGTTCCGCCCTTAATGTGAGGGTCTGCTGGTGACTCATCTTTTCCCTCAACCGCTTCATGTTAGGATATGGCCCATGATTAGCAGCACAGAGGTTTCAATTTGAAAATGAAAGTCAGAGGCCACCAGAGCACCTTCTTATGACAAACCCAAAACAGAAGTGCAGACCCTTTTGTTGTCAGTGTGCACAGAAAGGCCTCATAGATACATTCCCATACATTCCCAGTTACTAAAATAGGAAAGGGGCAAAGGAGGGGCATGAGTTTGTGCTAGCAGGACACATGCCCAAACTCTTAGAAGTGGCATATAACAAAGCATGTACTGCAGACCTCAAACAATGCATAATTCAGAAGGGTCAGGAGTGCAGGTGCTCAGCCATGCCTATAAATTAAGTGGTGGGGTTGGACACTGGCACACATTATGTACTGGCTAAACTACTTTATTGGTTATATGCTGTTAATGTGGCTTAAGTAACTTCTTTTTTCCCTCTTACTTCAATTTCAATTATTGTCAATGTCAATTATTAATGTACATGTAATAGTGATGTTTATACATTTACACATGTTAATGATTTTGGATTGATACTGTGACTTCATTTTGACACGTGGTTGCTTGTAAACATTTCAGTATTTAAAACCTGGATATGTGTAGCAGGGGAAAAGAATTAATGACAAATGTAGGGTTTCCACATGTGTACTTTTTTAACTCTTTGCATTCTTCTGCAGGCATTTCTCCCCGAACTTATATGGACACATGTATCCGCCATATCTCCACTATCTCTACCTCCTTCCACTTACCCTGTTTGTTTTTGCCTGTATCCCCACTCATTGTATTCCTATTGTATTTCCCTCACACACCCATTTTATCTCCATGCTGCCTACCTGCACCAGCCTACCACTGCCTTCCTCTATATTCCCACCCACCCATTCTACACCTGTTTTTATTCCCTCCATCCATTCTCACTGGATTTGGATTCTGCATTATATTTATATTTTGTTTATGATTTATTTAGTATAACATTGTTTATCGGCTCACCATATACAGCTATGCCCTGAAAATGATGTAGGGTGGAAACATGTGTTGGCGAGTCTGAACAGTCAAGCAATCATTAAAAATGAAAAAAACTATTTACTATGTATTACTTGTTGGTTGTTATATCTGTTGAAAGATAAGCACACATCTTAGAAAGAGTGTTTACCGTTTCAATGTACAGATATTTAGGGGTCAATCTCTACTTTCTCATAGGTGTGCAGCTGTCTCATATATATATTTACTTTGGACAACAACATAGATTGCAAACCCAAGCACTCTCAATCCAGTTTACCCCACCATATGTTAAGAATACTGTGCTTTTTACTATGCCATTCCCTTTTAAAATAAACAGTAACAAAAGTAAAATATGTCACTGAAGTTATTAGAAGTAATTACGTACTGGAAAAGAAGACAAAAAGTCACCAAAATGATGTGAATTAAAACACTTAATATACACTGTTTAAAAATGTCTGTGCTGTCAACAAAAGTACTTTAAAGTCCATTCTGTCTTCAATTGTTCAAAAATGGTTTATATATTTTCAAACAGATGAGAATTGATTTAAGTAGCCAAAAGGATTAAGAACAAGCCACCTGAGGAATTCCCTAAAAATAAAATCATGGATACATTAAAAGAAATGTAAGACATTTAAACAAATCTTATATATGATATGGAATCACTGGAAAGGACAAAAAAGATCTGAAAGGAAAAATAGATAGCAAACATGCAGACAATTGGGCTGTTGAACAAAGCCTATCATGTGTAAATACTGAAAGAAAAAGAAATCCCACATCACCCCCCTAATTAATATTTTTACAAAAAACGTTGTTTGCATACTTAGCTAACCTTAAAAGTTTTTTTTTAGTTATATATTTTCTTGACTAATACAGTCATTAAAGTGTTGCTGTACATTTTCACAAATACTACACTCAATATATATTTTTATAGAACATTCCGGAACTACCTACGACAAGCATATAAACATATTGAAATAATATATATTATTCAAACATTTGTCATAAGCACAACTCCAAGAGACACTATGGAATAGGCTCCCAATGCCCATAGACATTGATTGTAGCCTCTGCTACTGTCATTACTGTCATGGTACCCAGGGCTACCATGAAGGATAGCTGCTATAATAAAAACATAAACAAATGTGTTTTTCTTTAACCTTGTTTCGCCTTTCTGACACATTTTGGTAATTTTACACATTAAAGATTTGGCCCACAATTCCCCACTTTTATACACAGATGTGAACTGTCCCAAGGGATGTATGTACAAAATTTGACATTTGCAACATGGATGCTTTTCTGGTAATGCAACATATATCACCATTTCTGTCCAGAGTATGTCACGACATTCTACCAAGTTTTTAAACACAGCCCACAATTCCACTTTTACGCTGTGAAAATTCCACATTTTTACCAATTTTGACAGCTGAGATATAAGCCTTTTTAAAATTCTTTATAAGATAGTCTTAAGACAAATGGGAGTCATTGGGCCTCATTACGTGGTATGCCGGTAGCCATGCCGCTATTGGCGGCATGGCTGCCGGCAAAACTGCAGTCGTGTCCGTGTCCGTGTCCGTGTCCTCGGAATGAGGACTTACCGGACCATTCCGAGTTCGGATGCCCCGGTAATTCCTCACTCGAGGACACGGACACGGTTCATCCCCATTCCCATTTCAGCCCCCATAGGGCTGAATGGGAATGGGAGAGGGAGTAAACAACGAGATGGCCCGTTGTTTGCTCCCTCTTCCCCTCGCGGGACCCGGTATGCACGCCTGGTTTTCCCAGGCATGCTTAACGTGTCCCGCGAGGGGACCTCGTAATGTGGCGGAACGGGTTGAACGGCGCCGCAGCCTTTTACGGCGCCGTTTAACCCGTTCCGCCAGGGTGGTAATGAGGCCCATTGTCTGTTATTTATTTCGTCCCAGCTAACACCAACTGGCAGTTTCTTCCAAGCAGGATGGGGGCCTCTCTCCTAATTGAAGGTTTTATTGCCCTTCACACTTGACAGGTGAGTGTCCCAAGACTGCTATTGTCCCAGCCTGGAGCACAGACGAATGTCTGATGAGCTTGTGAACTACCATTGTCCTGTCCCATACAACGTTTTTCAAGCTGGCAATTAGCACTTTTGGTGTCCTGGAGTTTATGGTGTGCCTCACTTCCTAAAGGAAGTTACAGGGCTGGAGCTTGAACAACTGGAAGACCAGGTTTTTTTTAGAGCTTGCCATGTTGGCTCAGTTGATTTAAAAGTCTTTATTTCTTGATTTCTGAGTCTTGATTTAACAAACCTGTGGAATAAAAATAGCCTATGCATGTATTATCACAAATCACATAATCCCTTTACATTGCTTAGTAAGCAAGCCTTCACTCAACAATTTACTTTGAAATAGGCAATTTTTCTTCAGTCAGCAAAGCCCATTTTACCACGTGTTTAAAAACTGCTAATATTTCTTTTTTCTAAATTCGATTTTCATCTCCAGCAAATTCACACACTGCCATGCAGCTATGGTTATTCTCTTGAATGCTGGAGTTGTTCTGAAGCATGGATACATTACAAAGGCATGGCTCAGCTATTTAGAGTCTTTCTCTAAATAGCTGATTTTAGATACTTTTGCAAAGCAAATAGATGTGTTTCCCGTGTAAACTGAAAACAAAGCCAGTGGTTGATTTCTTTCCAAGCTAAGATGACTGGGCCTTTCATTCAGGAACTAGACATGGGGGTCATTACGACCCTGGCGGTAGGGGGTTAACGGCACCAGTAAGGATGCTGGTTCCGTTAACCCCCTACTGCCCTATTAAAAGTTCCCTTAGCGGGTCCCACCAGGACCGGATGGTTTTACTAGCCTGTCTTAGCGGGACAAAAATCCGAGAAAAAAATCCCCAACTATGGGATGTTGCGCACAACTTCAACAGGAAATTTGAATGTGTGCTATTCTGAGGGGTTTGCTGCAGTAGTGCGGCAAGGAAGGGTGGTTTTCTCGGTGTCCCTTCCAAAGGTATGCACTAGTTATGGGAGATGCCACACAATCTGCGTTCCCCCACTATTCATATATCTTAGCAGTTATTCAAATGGGTGCATGTGCTCACAGTTATCCGTTAGTAAGAACATATGGTCCAAGGATGTCTCCGTCTTGTGATTATATCAATTTATTTACAAACATAACACGCCACGCCAACACCCTCTCTGGGCCGTCCTCAAGGCGTACAGAAAATTGTTTTCTATCAATAACTGTTTCAAACATTGTGACAAATTATTGTACCATTTTCAAAATACACATGTGATAGTTTACACAACAAAGGTGACAAATTATAGTGCGCAATAAGCACAAGATATAAATGCGAGGTCAGAGGACAGAAAACAAGAGGTAGGGGGAACAAAAAAGAGAAATAAAATCAATTGATTAATGTTTGCGAGTTTACTTTCTGAAGAGAATCAGCATGTGTCTTTGCAAGCAGGTAGATATCAAGAGTGTCTGGCAGAACCACATCACACAAATAGAGAAAGCAGTATAATGTCGTGGGGTACCTGTTATGGTGAGCCCTGCATCGTGTGCATTTCATTGTTGAAAAGTTTCTCAAAGATTTCTGTAAAATTAAAACGTGCCACTGAGTTACTAAATATGTAAGGCCCAGTGTGATGCTTTTACGTATTGAAAAAGGGTTAAATAGAGTGCTCGTGCTTACCAGTAAGCTACGAGCTTTCCGTGAAGTGCGAAGAATATTCCACTTGCGTTTCCATGCTTGTTATCCATATGTTTCCTAAGGGCCAAGCGAGAAGTAGGCATGAGTGGCAAAGGGGGCATATTATCCCTCACTGCATAAGAACATGTTCCTGCAGGTCTAGGTGTTCAAAAAAGGAGGAAGCGCAGTGCCGAGCGCTTACCATTAAACGCTTGAATGCGCGCCGCGTCTCTGTGTGCTGTCTTCGTTTGAATGCGTCTAAGCTTGCTGTATCCAGCTCATTCCCAGTCGTCCCAATGGAATGTGGGTGTTGTCTGGGTTAGCCAGTGAAAATGTAAAGTCTTCGGTCATGTGATCCATTGTGAATTGCGGTTGCCAAGCAACCAGGTGCACGGCTAAAGCTACAAGGTTTTCCTGCCTGTTAAATGAAACCGATCCAAAGTCTCTCAAAGTTTGTGTACTGCACGGACTTAAAGGCATGCGGAAGCATGGTGATTGTTACTATAGAGTGAACCAATGGTGCGTGTTGATAATAATGTAGAGATGCCAAAGGTCTTTCCATTGTTTTCTTAAAACAGCCTCTGTGGTGGTCACAGGGTTTATAGTCAAAGTTTGATAGTGTCGAAATACAACAGTTTCGACTCAAAAGAATCAAAAAGAAATGTCGAATGCACGTCTATTTTATTAAAACATTTTTAAACCCCTGTTTTTTGGGGAAAAACACTATTTTTACTATACGAACCCCCCAAAAAAATATATATTAAAAAAACATTCCAAACATTTTTTTCAGTGCTTTTGTTTCGAATTTATTGTATTTCGAAACTATTTTTTCGAAACTCTGACGAGACACCAGTCACAGTGATAGGTTGAAACGTAAATTCCAAGTGGTTTGAAAGATCAGAAGGGAATTTGGTTTCCAGTATTCTATCATCAAAGACTCTAAGACTCTAAGCAGATCAACAATACTCATAGTTGAATTAGCAGCTAAATCCCTCTTAATTTTATCATGTGCATTGGACATTTTCTCAGAGAAGGCTAACTGCGCTTTTGTGCAGTCAATATTAGATGGATGAACAGGGTGCACTTGGGCTTCAAATTTCTCCAGTGATATTAAAATGTCAATGAACTTTATTGAGTTGTTCGCTGTGTTCTTTATCTGACCGTTAAAATCATCTTTTTTAGCATCGTATATATCTAGTTTGTATGAATTTGCAAGACCTTTCCAACTTGCTTCATCAGCCTCTGATTTCGATTTTTGCCTGACTCTTTTAGCTTGCCTTTCCTTCTTTCTGAGCACTCCAAGATCTGGGTTAAACCATGGATTTTGACAAGGACCCTCTCTATCAGTTTTCCACTTCATGGGAGCTACCTGGTCCACCATGCTGGTCACAATCTATTTGTTTGAGGTAGCAATTATATCAGGTGGATCTGAAGTGGATTCCATTACTTCTTTAATACAACTCAGAAGATTGCATGCATTACTTTTCTTAACATTTCTATTCAAAATCTTTCTAGTGGTATTTATCTCTTTGCCTATTTTAGTTCAGAGCAGAATATGAAATTCTACAAATGAGTGATCTGATAAAATACATGATCTGTTAAGATTACGAGATGCAACCCAGTCAAGAACATTCCCTTTGGTATGGGTTGCATCGTTATTATGATCCATAAATTCAATGTTATTGAAATTAGAATCTAATAGTAGTGCTTCTTTGTCTCTGATGTCCCCTCACTATCCATTTCTGTCACTCAATAAAACCGCAGAGAAACATGGCTTGTTCAATGGGCTCAGAATTTGAACAATGTTGTCATTAAAAATTGGGCATGTCCTCTGGGGGACAATACACAAGGATGAAATGTATACAAGTATTATGGTTATGGGTTATCTTTAGTTATTTAGTTATTTATCTATTGAACATTCGTAAGGTGCCTATACAGCAGAAAGTGTTTCTAAGTGCCACAAGACTAAGGGGAAGGGGTAGCAGAGGAGGATAAATAACAATAAAGAGTCTTAGTAGGCCCTGTCACATTCAAATCATGCAGGTGCAACACCAGTAATTGTGGGGGTGGGTAGGAGCAGGTCACGATGAAGGGAAAGCAAGTGTAGGGGGATAAGGGGAAGCAGGAGAGAGGAAAGTGCAAAGGAGAGCCCAGAGGGCAAGTGTGCTTGGGGATGGGATATGGGTCAACTATTGTGAGGAGGGGGTGGACCAGACTCAGTAGTCTAGTCATGGAAGGGTGCCCGCAGGTAGGTGCTGGAAGGGAGTGCTGAGGCATAGTGGTCAAGGGTTGGCCTGGCCCCTCTTGACTCAGAAGGGACCAGACAGCCAGTTGCAGCAGCAGGGGGGCATTAGCAAGGAAAGGGAGAGGGAAGGAAGAGGAGAAAAGGAAGGTCTTTAGATGCATAATCTTAAACCCACTACAAGAGCAAGGTATTTCAAAAAGATGAAGTGTGTTCTTGACTATAACTGAATTTCCACCACCATACCCCTCAACCCGGTTCTGAGAAAAGAATGTATGACCATGTGGGACAGATAAGTCAACTAAAGGCCCATTGTAGTGCTTAAGCCATGTTTCAGTGAGGCAGAGAAAATCAATGTTATTGTCCACTATGTAATCATAAATATTTGTAGCATTTTTTTCACGGACCATGTATTAAAGAGATACAGTTTAACATTGTCCTCCTCAAATGTTGCCAAATCAAGAGAATTACAGATATTCCTGATGTCATCAATAGAGTCACCTATGATCAAATTGCATTGGAACTATCTAAATTGGTGGGGATTGTAATCGAATTCTCTGCCAAAGAGCTCATAGGTTCCATCAGGTCTGTAGTTTGACTAGTATCTTCAATATGAGGTGTATCACATCCATTCTGATAATGGGTGTGAGGGATGGTAAGTGTAGGATCATCCAGAAAAAGTCACCGTTTACGAATGCTCCATAGTCCTACAGGGGTCATCTCTCCCGTACAGGGCAGATGAAGCCTCAGAACAGCAGTTATACTGCAATTTAACACCGTTAATGTGAGTAATGTAAAATAAGGGGTCAACCGTTACAAGCTGAAAGCTTTTATTCCCCCAGACTGTGATGTTACCGGGGGATCTATGTTCTGCGGGATCCGCTGAAGATAGTAACCTTCTAACAGTCCTGTCTGACAGATCCAATTGAAACATAGTAATATATTTGTTTACTATTGCTTCCCGAGTTGCTTTCTGAGAAGCCAGAAGCAAGTCAGGTCCCGTGGGTGGCCCATAATGATCATCACAAGCGAGATATAACTTAGTAATGCGTAACGTAAACCGTGAGCTTATACTTGGAGTTAAAATAAAAAGAGATTTAGTACTTACTAGACAAAAGCTATCCCTTCCTTCAACCCAACAGTGAATGTTATACGAGGCAGCAACACTTCACTGATAGTAAATCTAAAAGCTGTAAATGTTTATCTACTCCTGGAACACCTTTTACAGACCGGCACAAACTGGCTTAAACAGTTCCTTTTCTCAATGAACTTTACGTGATAACTTTTCACCACTGAATCTCCCTCGGTCGGGCTCGGGCCCAACTGACAAGGGGGACCATTCACTTCCCCTGGTCTTCAAACACTTTTTCCATTCATGATTATTGATGTCTTTTTAAACAGATGTTTGGGCTTTGCCCCTGGTTGTCGGCTTCCTTCTGCCAGGTTCACTCTCGCCAACTTTTACAGACAGTTCACTGTGGACACCCCTTGATCGTGTTTACTTTGATCCACACACTATTCCGATTGTCGGCTTCCCTCTGCAGCGTTCACTCTAGCAAACTTCTACATACAGTTCACTATGGGACTTTAGACTTCGCTCTGTCTCGTTACTATCCCTCTGCTGGGTTCACTCTTGCAAACTTCTAAACGCACTGTTCATGGACACATTTTCACCATGCAGGATTAATTTCCCTTAGCTTTCACAATCATCTGTCGGTCAAAGACTTTCGACGGTACAGAGGATTTTACAAGACCCCTGTATGACTGCTTTGACCTCTCTTCACCTCGTCTCAAAGCCTTCTGGTAGGGTACTCCCTACACTTGGATGCCAGACGCCTCTGTTTCTGGTTTTACCTCTCTTTTCTCAATAGCTCTTTAAGCCTTTCAAAGTTCAAATTAGCTGCTTGCTATGTTTCTTGTTTCTTGTTGTGTGTTAGTGTTCATGTTGGAAAAGGGGGGCAGAGTTTTGGAATATCCTACATGGTAGGATGGGGAAAAGGTGTTGAAAGAAGGAGGATACCGCGTCTCACCCATTGGTGTCCCACTCCCACTCCCTAAGGACCCACCCATCCAGGTGATCCTCCCTCACTGGTCCTCCCCCAGGAACTGGAACCAATATCGATAGCCAGGGAGACACCTTCAGGTTTCACACACAACTAAGAAGGAAAAAGTCTATGGTCAACTCGATCCTCAGTTCCTCTTTTGGGTCTGGGGTAATCGATAGAATTGGACACATCAAGTCTCCCTGTGGGCTCTCCTATTGTGAGTACATGTTCAGCCCTGTCACAGTGATAGGATTTCCTCCTGATACTGTCACATCCCCTACACTAGGTGTTGGTGGTGCCTGCAGCAATATGTTTGTGTCCCAATGTATTACTGTATTCTGTGGTATTTTTGGTTTTGCCCCGTCTGCTGTGGTCATTGCATTTTCAGTTGTCCTGCCTGTTGCAATTGCTGTGTTTGCTGATCCTGTGTCTAGGATGGTAAATACTGTGTGTAGTCATGGGCATTGTAATCTGGCAGTGGATATGCTGACCCCCCACTTCCTGGGCCAAATTACTCTCAGTTTTGTTGCACGCCTCCCATGCTTCTGCAATCCTGTGAAATGTGTCTTAGCTTCCTGCATGTCCAACACTGTGCTGGAGGTTCTCCAAATTGTGTTTGCCCTCCATTAAACCCTCCTGCCTGTGGTGCATGTAATCCAAACCCTTTACCTCTGGGCACGAATCCTCTCCCCTGGGGGTAACAAGTATATTCCTCTCTTCCTGCAAAGTTTGCATTTAACCATGGCTGCGTCTGTGGTGCATCCTGCTTTCCCCCCCAGACTTGTTAGCAGAGCTCGTTTGATTGCCAATTTCAGCAGCTTATTTTGCATTATCTTTGATTCTATCTTCCTTTCAACATTCTTTATGTCCTTCTCTTGTTTCAGTCTTCAATGCTGGACAATATTCAATTGTATCTCGGGCCATGGTTTTCTTTAATTACCTCTGTACTTCTTCTGGGAGTCCCAGACTCAAAATATGATAAATAGATAGTGATATTTTTGTCCCATGATTCTCTTGTCTTCAGGCTTTCCATGTGACCCACAGCCAGAGTCATGCCCGCCATTTCTCATTCTAACACATTAATCCACTTCCCTCCCCCTTCTGTGAGTGATGGTAATTTATAAATCAAGATATTTTTATCTGTCTCTGGCCAAGGTATGTATTGTGCTAGTCTTTAACCTTTCTGTAATAGCAGAGATAGTGTTAGTCCCGTTTTGCCCAAGGGTGTAGCCACACCCTTCGTTCTTTCTCGGCACTTCAGTCATAGTAACTTTGTTTTGCCCCAGAACATTTCTTAGGGCTCCATCATGAGCTTGGCGGTATCCCAGCGGTATACCACCAACGCAAATAGCGTTACCGCTACTCGGTAGTGGTACGGCTGTAATGGGGATTTTCAGCACTATTACCACCGGCGGTAATAGTGCTGGCAGTAATAACAGTGAACACGGGTGGAATGCTGGATTTTTACCTCTAGCAAAAAGCTGGAGGTAAAACTCAAAATTCTTGCCAAACTTGAGATTGGGCGGACCCTTAAATGCAACAGTAATTGTGTTACTAACGCATTCAAGGGTTACCGCCCAACACGTAATGAGACCCTTAGCCTGTTTACATATGGAGTCTTCCTTTCCTCCACCCTCAATCTCCTCTCTGGAAGCCACAGGTATTGAATGGGCTCTTGCCTTGGGCCTTGTTCCGCTAGCTCCGACCAAGCTACCTTTCTCCCTACACACGTGCAAGTAGACAGTACTCGTGTAACTTCCTCTTCCCCACTCTCTTCGTCATCTTCCTTGTCCATTGGTGTTTATTCTTCTTCATCATCTTCTCTGTCCTCAAACTCTAGTCTCCTAAGAGGATCTATTCTGTATGTCCCACTCATTACCTCTTCCATTATATCCCTGACTTCCTCTTTGTTCCCCACCTTCCTCTTGCACTGATGCAATCCCTTCGGTTCCTGTTTAGACTGTCACTTCTCCTTCTCATAACGCCTGCTTCCCCTTTGTCTGGCACAGTATGTCTACTCACAATGTCATCTGCTTCATTTTGGTGCCTCTATAAACTTCTCTCTTTTTCCCTATCTTCATTTCAACGTCTTTCTCTTTCTTTTTCTTCCTCTCTTTTCCTTGCCCTTTCTTTCTCTTCCTGTTTCTTTTCTCTTTCCCTATCTTCCTCTCATCTCTTCTCCCTTTCCTTCTCCCTTTTGTCACTCCCTTTTTCCCCATAGCCTTTTATCATTCTCCACCTTCTGTCCATCTCTACCGACCCTCACCTTTTTGCTACATTCATCAATGCCCTTTCAGTATTACCTGTCGTCCTATACACTTATCTGGTACAATTACTGTCTCATTGTTTCCGCTCTTCGTGCCCATAGCTCTCTGACACTCCTTATCCTCTTCTGTTAGCTTCGCATGCACCCTGTGCCGGGTGTCATATTCTTCCAGTGTTAGTGCTGGCCTTTGCCTACTCTCCATTTTACCTCTCAAACTGTCTATCATTATATGCTGGGAAGGATATATGGGGTTGGAATACCCTACAGCGGTTTTTAAAGGATATCATCCTTGTACAGTCAAGGGTGGGTCAATAGTTTGGGGAAGAGGAGGAGGAGGTGTGGGCTGTGTGCCCGCTCCATCATGGTGGTTCAGCATCCATTCTCTTTTACTTTGCTCATTTTAATCTTCTTCAAACCTTTTCCACAGTTTGAGTACACTCAATCTCTTCCGAAATTGTGTTACCTTATGTGTGGCATGGAAATATGTGCACATGTGTTGGAGCATTGTTTTCTAGGGAATGCCGTCTTGAAGTCATGGCATAAACATCTTGCCAGCCCTATTTGTAACCTACTCAACCTGGTTTTTCATGATTTTAGTGGTATATAGGAGAAGTGACTTACACAAATGCACAATGGGAGTATCTGTCATCTCAGGTTCACCTCCATTCACCTCTTTTCACTCCTTTTCAAATCTCTTCCCACAATAGTTTCCCCAATATTACAAAGCCGCCGTCTCTCTCTCTGAGACACGGGGGTCATTACAAGTTGGGTGAATTCCCAGCGGTAAATCTGCTGGGATACCGACCAATGCAATTAGTGTTACAGCAACTTTTCCCGGTGACATTAGCGTCGGATCCCAAGTTGTGGTGGGGTGGTAGGTCCCCATTTATATTGGGTCTACTGGACCCAGAGGGGTTCTTTTGCCGCAATTACCGCAGCACAATTCTGCCATGGTAATTGCACTGAAAATGGACAGAAAGTCCACAGATTTACCCCCAGCTCAGTGCTGGAGAGTGAATCCCTAACTTTCTGCCCAACTCATAGTTGGGCGACGTGGTAATGTGGTGGTAATAGCAGTACGGTCGCATTTTTACTGCACCGTCCAACTTGTGATAAGGCCCCTTAATAACACAAAATCATCCTGAGCAGCACCAAAAAACCAATGCTCACACTGCAGAACTAATTTGCTGGGTCCACAAGACCAATACACTTCTTCTGCCAATACAAAGAGCACCTCTATTTTTCTACATTCCCACAGTACACAAGGCTAGCGCCAGCAAACATTAATACAGTCAAAATACAGCTGCATTCCCGTATATTCAGGGGATCCGTCTCTTTATTTCTGCCCCTTGATGAGGCTAATCACTTGGTCTTCCTTAACCCTTGTCGAAGGTATTCAATTCTTTATCACCTCTATTTCTCATAAATCAATAACCTATGAAAAACCCAACTCTTTAGGTCAATGTGCATCAATATGGGTACCTGACAATCTCTTCTTCTTAGTTGTATGTTATCTCTGCTCTCCACAGACCACCCTCGCTGTCCAAGGGTATGTAGCAAGGATCCGTCGATAGTCCGAAAGCCACTAGAGAAGCATCCTCTGCTACCAAGTGTAAAGGTGCACCCAAGATCATACAATTAGTGAGATTAATACTCAATGATGGAGGACCCAGGTGAAAAGTAAAAACCCAGCTTTATTCAGACAACAAATCCAAGCCAGAACAGCATACAAGCATCTTTGTTCTCATCGCTCTCAACACTTTGAATGATTATACGCGAGTTTTGTACCAAAACTGCAACAACATTTATGTCACATTACAATATCATTTTACAGAACCTACAGGGATGTTGGGTTGGTTAGTAGACCAAGCTACATATAGAATGAATATGGGTTAATCACTTCATTGGTCACTGTCTGTCTGATGGCTCCACCTTGAGCCATCATACTACTGATTATATTTCTAATACATCTTAACAGTGACAGCTAATTGGTTGGTGTTGTCCATCGTAGGTGGTGTGGTAAAGGGACTTATTATTGGTTGGCATCTAGTTTACCAACCTTGGACATTTTAACAAGGCGTCAAGATATGTGTGAGACACAAGTGGGGGGATCAAATTCTGTCTGCCATAATTTAGAAATGAACCTTAGAAATGAACACCTCAGATTCGTGGCTGTTTGACAAATTTGATTGATACGAATGGTATTCGGTCTTGTTAAACTCTACTGTAAATGTAACTGACCAACATGTTGTAACTAATGCCATGATACCCCTGGGTTTGGATGTTTAACAAATGTCATATATAAATAAATAATTGCAATTAAAGAATACTTCCTGGCCATCCCGAGGCGATGAGGCCTTCCCTCTCCTTTGCACTTGGTCTTATGTGCTGTCCGGTATTGGCATGTGCTTTGAGGAAGTCCTGCAGGTTTCTTATCAGTCTTTCGCTTGCAATGAATAGCCAGTGTTTTCACTGTATTGCGTTTGAAAGTCGATTTTCTTCTATTTATTAGGATTTTAGCTAATTCAAACATGCATGTTGTGTTCTCCTTGAACACTTGGACACCCTTTCCCTATTCTCTACAGAGTTTCACGGCATAGTATTCTCATGCACCTGGACTTCAAGCTCACGCTAAAGGAGTAGATTTTGTCTCACGTGGAAATCAAGCTGCAGACGAGGAAGCAAAATGAATTGCATATTCAGAAGACATTATTAAATTTGATAGGCCTGATGTGAATGAAAGCATGGTGGTGATGATGAGTGTGCATGAAATTTTTAATAACTTGCCTAAGATTCAGTTAATGGAATTCAAGGGGAAGCGCTGGCGCTGCAGGATGAGAAAGACCTGTGGGCGCAGACGGGGTGTTCTTTAACTCCTTCCAAATCATTGTGGTGACAGGTGAGCATTGGTAAACCGGTGATGCCTGTAGCCTTATTAAGGGTGGCATTGGAACAGCTGCAATACACTCTGCATGTCACTAGAGAAAGTCTTGCAGTGACCATTGCAGAGGAATGGTTTGTTCTGAATTTGTTAGAAAATGTTGTATTTTATGTAGTGAACTGCATCGTATGTCAAATGTTTACTGCTGGGCACACACTGCGTACAGTTAGAGGAGTCATCCCAAGACCTAAGGGTCCTTTCCAGCATTTACACATCGACTATGTCGATATGCTGCAGGTCTGTAATGGATACAGATATATGATAGAGGTAGTATGTCCTTTTTCAAGGTGGATTGAAGCTGGTCCATGTACACATCCCGATTCCACCTGCACAGCAAAATGTTTAGTATGAGAAGTGTTTCCTAGATGGGGAATATGTGAAATGCTAAGATCAGATAATGGCTCTCATTTTGTTAATGAAGTCTTTGAACAGATAAGCTTGTTGCTCAGTATAAAGCACAAGTTTTCACCGGCTTATCACCTGCAAGTGAGCAGGATCTGTGAGAGACTCAGTGGCTTGCTTAAAGAAAGAATAGCCAAATTGAAACTTAATTTGAAGAAAGGATGGTTGCATTGCCTACCATTGGCATTGTATGCGTTGAGGAATGAACCAGGTTCCGACCACCATCTGACGCCCCATGAAATAGTGACAGGGATGCGGATGAGGACACCCCTCACACCACCATCTAGAACTAAAAGTGATGCTCAGATGACAGTAGAATTGTTAGGAAAGGAGTTACGTGCCTACTTAACATGTATGACTAAAAGTATCTCTGTCATTTCAGATCAGCTCAAGCAGAAGGGGTGTGGGGCTCAGAACACAGATGGAGATCCTGCAACAAATGAATTTGAAAAACGACATCTTCCCAAACCTTTCCCTGGTGATCCGATCTTGATTGAGAACTTCATATGAAAATGGCATGAGCCGCGCTTTAATAGCACGTTTGTCGTGGAGGACGTAACGCTGTCAGCAGGGAAAGTGCTAGGAAGACATGTGTTGATATTTCTCAGAGATATGAAGATCTGCGATGGAGAACCCCCTTCACCCCCACTCCAATCGGAAACAAGCATTGGGGAAGAACCTCAGCAAATGCAGACGAGATCCATGACGAGGAAGAAGGACACAGAGACATCAACTAAACAGTTATAGAATACCTTGGACTGTGGCTTGTTTTATGACACTCTTTTAAGCTGCTCCAAAAAGGAGTAAAAGAAGGCTATTTGTTCTTGAGACACAGGAGCTTGGTAAAAATTGGACTGAGACACATTTAAGTCTTGATCAAGAAGGAAAGATGCCAGATATTGAGTTCCTTTTCGACGACTAGAAAAGGGAACAGTTCCCTGATTCCTTTGTCATTGAGTTTCTTTTCGGAGGCACCCATTTTAGTGACTGATGGCCACGTTCACAGGATCGTTCTTACAGTGTTTCTGTTTGTTCTTTGTGCATATCCTGCGGTTGTGGGGAGAACTACTAACATTCATCTGTTCCTGCAAGATCCCAAGAATGGCCCAATTGCGAGGAGATTGCTTGCAACTATAGTAGAGTGGATTCTCCAGCATCCTGAGTACAGTGGGGAAAACACAAATGCCCCTATCTGATGAGAATGCTCATAGACTTGTAGGGTTGGTTTTCCATTAGTTGATTGAGGAATGCCACATCTTGTTGGAAGACAAACGGACGTTCGCACTTTCTTGAGAGATACAGGGAATACAGTGGCACTTAATGAATTGCTACATGATATAAGTGAACAGGTCAATCGATATTCTGAGAAAACATTAAGAACGTCCTGAATGAGACATTTGGAGGAAGAGATCCAGAGCCTAATATCTCTGGTCTTCTACTTCTTGCTGGAAATGCATCCACATTTTGTTTGGCAAAAAGATGACTCTTTTCTGTACATCAGGAACCCTGTTAATCATCCTGCAATCAGCCAGCTGTTTGAAGAGCTTGTTGAGAAGATCAAGATATTGCCAGAGTATTGCAAGATATTACCCAAATACATTTTGATTCTTCCTTCCTTAAAAAAATGAGGACTATCGATAGCAAGAACAATGTTGCTAATAATGAGAGGCCATCGTGACGAGCAAGAAGCTGCTGCTGTATGAAGTGGGCCTATCTTTATGTTATCTATACATGCATCTTGTTTATTGTGATCCTTATTTCACTCACAATATGTACTGCTTACTATTTGATCCAAATAAAGCAAGTATCCCTGTGTAACTTTCTATGCAGAAGGAGGGTACAGATGTGGCAACTACAAGGCAGCCAAGACCTTATGTGATTGGCCCCACTCCAGTAGCCTGTGTAAAGGTTCTTGGGTCTATGACAAATGTCACTAGACATCTTTCCTTAGATAGAGATTGTCCTTGAGCACCAGAAAGAACTCGTAAGGAAAGGCAAAGAAAAAGATCCTCTAGGAGCAAACCTACACAAGTAGCACATGTAAAAGCACATGTAAAAGCACCAATTTTACTCATAAATGTTCCTATGATTGGTCCCATAAGAAGGAATTATGCTGACATACTTCATGAAATGAATATAAAAGCTCATAAGAAAAGAAAGAGACCTAAGAGAAGTGCTAGGGAATATGATCATCAGTTGAATAATTACCTGAATAGTACAGCACACTTGGGGAATAGCATATGGTATCAGCATATGAAAGAAGTAGGAAGACTGACCTCGAAGGAGGAATGCTTTGTATGTGCACTCCTGCCTTATTGCATGGGGAATTCTAAGATCTTCATAGCAATTGAAATAGATGTTCTGACAGTACATTGTCTATCACACATTGTGTTCTGCTGTAGAAGAGGTCCGCTCATGGGCTCAAATGGGCAACTAAATGGACAGATCCTGAAAAAGCTGATTATGTCCAAGACACAAAGACAAGATTAAACTCTCATAGCAGGAATCATGTGATCAGATATGAAAAAGCTAGAGTGAAAAGAGCTGTAATCAGATGGGAAGTAAACAGAAGACAGGAGAGTCCATGGAAATCTGCAGAAGAAATTTGCAAATGGAAGAACAGAGGCCAAATGCAAATCTGGCGATCAAAGCTTTCACCAAATGGTTGGGAAGAAGGCGTGGTGATCTGCAGAGACTGGACAATAATGGGTCACTACCAGCGAACTACTGAAAATGTGAAAATGCTATGTAAGCCTTTATGGTCAAAACTTGCAAAACTACTGACATGGGTCGAAGACAAAGGAGGGCCTTTGCAGATAGTGCCTTTGGAAAGTGCAAAGCTGTGCTTTGGAAAAATTGGCACAAGAAAAGTCAAAGAAAACCAGAACTGTGTTTGAGTCTTTGAGGCACAAGTGATTAACATTGGGACAGCAGTGGTCATGGATCACTGCTGGACGTGCAGATCTAGAGCTTACACGAAGCTGCCCAAGGACTGGGGATTGCAATGTTCTTTAGTAAATGTTCACATTCCAGCATTGGTGATTCCTAAGAGTGACTTGAACATTGACAGCTTTCCTAAAGCAGATGCTCACCTGAGGAAGACAATATCTGTGGAGCTTATAGGTAGAATAAAGATAGAGAACTAGTTAACTCTCAGCCAAGTACATAGAAGCCGTTGATTCCATTAGAAGACTGTTCAGCCAGACTTCATTGATATTCACGTTGATCTTCATGCCAAGGATACAGACTGCAGCAAATACTAAATGGAAATGGCTTCAGATCACCAGATGGGAGTTGTTGCAGACAATCAACAGTACCATAAAGGGATGCATTGCTATCAGGGAAGAGCTGAGAGCCATACGACTGATGACTCCTCAGAACATATACGTCCTAGACATGATCACAGCTATGAGTGGCGGTGTTTGTGCAAAAATTGGAGAATCATGTTGCACATTTATACCTTCTCATTATGACAAGAATGGCACCCTGACAGAGGCCATAGAGATGCTGACAAAGCTGCACGTCCAAATGGTGGATGAGGTGGAAGACATTGCTGATGATAGCTGGTTTGGGTGGCTCTTTTCTTGGGTTCCACAATGGATGGCAGACATGTTCAAATTCCTTTGAGCCCTGATAGTGATGGTATTGCTTGGATTCTGTGTGGTTAGGATAATCTCACAATGCAAGTAGACTGCAAAGAAAGCCATATGGATGAAGATCATGATTGATATTGAATCTGGATGGAAAACCAAAGAGCTAGCGGATGAAGAAATCAGAGATTTTGTGAAGGCCAGCATCCATGCACCTGATCGAATGAAATTCCTGTATCCGAAGAACCATAAGAAGTATGTGGGAAAATTGATCTATTTCAGTTCAAGTGGCTAGTGCATGCTCATGACTCGGAACAAGGATGAGCATGTGAAATCAGCTGGATGCCTGAAAGGAACCATAAAGATGTGGGTCCAAAAGAAGCATTTCCTCAGAGAAGGATGCCTAGATGTGAGGGATGATGGAAGAGTGGTAGATGAATTGCCCAGAGGGGGGAGTGTAGAGAAGGAGCCAAGTACCCCCACCTCAAGCATCTCGCCAGTATTGCCTATATGTTGTGAAACACACGCAGTACCAGAGAAAATACTGCTACCAAGGAGAATCCTGGAAAGCAAGGTTCCCATTAAGGAAGCCATACCTGCATATAAGACAGTGTGATGGCCATTTGAATGAAATCCCAGAAGAAGCATGAAAAGAGAGCAAAAGAGCAGATTGGTGACGTCATGCGAAGTAAGACTCACGCACCTAGAAGAGAAGCAGAGACACAAGGTGACAATGGTCTATAAGGCATCAAGAAAGTATCAAAGATAAGCAACATCTCTGGCTCGAAATGAAGAAACTTAGGCTACAGAAACAATGAAGATATCAAGTTATTTTACACGTGCACAGATGCAAGAAACATAAGCAAACAAAGTATTCTTGAGGTTAGCTATGTAGTGAATAGTTTGCGGCAAGCGCCAATGTATGCATGTATAGGAGTAAGTAGAGAATCGATGTTTCCACAACGTGTTATAGCAGAGCTGGACCATAGAAATAAGGCCTTTTGCAGTGTGCCACAGTTGAAAAAACAATTGAATTACAGGCGAGGCTGGATCAGCCCCAAGAAGCAAAGGTCTTATCGGACTGGGATGAGCAGACATTAGTTTTCAAGAGCAAGGAACATTTCAAGGCCAAGTTCAAAGGCTTAATTGACGTGCAGATCACTGAGGTGATGATAGATGATATGCTAATTGGTGAGAAGCTATGGTTATGACCAGCTCACCAGCATCTGGAAGTCCTCCTGCGTGCTGCTTACATAGGTGGAAAAGTACTGACGGATGTAAGAGTGCCAACCAATTGCATAATTAAGAGCCCTATAGTTTGTATAACCAATGGGACATTGTGTATTTACTGACGTTAATAGAGACGTGTTTGAAGTGTGGGTTTAGTAGTCCCATCTGATATTGAAGAGCCTATCACTTTCTAGACTAGTATGGAGCGTATACCTAGATGTTCCCCTTAAGCCTATCACAATTGCCACTAGGGTTTTGTAGTTTTGCCCCGTAGGATGACGTCAGCAAATATGTAGCTTAACGTCATCAGTGATGAGTTTTTGATATATAAAGGTTTTTTATTAAATGCATTGAGGCACCATGCTATGACACACCCATTGATGTCTGTTGTACTCCCTGTTTTAGAGAAATGATATTAAAACAGTCAACTTTGCCAACTTCCTGAGTCATTTTGATTATTGATGCTTGAGTATCTTATGCATCCCCATTCATCTCAAAGTATTGCAACCTCGCCTTAAAGGGCTGGGTCGGCTGTCCCAGTTCACTTGCTTTCAATAATACTGTGCTTCGTAAAGATAAATTGAAAAGCTACACATCCCTTGTTTTATGACGGTTTCTCTGTGTTTGTTGTGATACATTGAATGACTCCAACTAACCGCATTTAAACAGCACAAAAAAGGGAAACAAATGAGCAACTGCACGAATAACATATGCCCAGGTACTTCTGCCCCCTTAGTGAAAATCAGCTCAGCAGAAGGCTGACAAATGGTATTCCAGAGCCGGTCCTGAGTTTTCTGTCTGAAAAAAAAATATTTATAAATATAAATATTTATCAGGATACGTAGAAATTGCACTAACATTACAGACTTCGATTCAGCCAGCAGAATTACAGCAAGGGGATTTCTGCAACAACAATACCCCAAGAAAGTTATTGAGAGATCCTACCTTAAAGCATGGGCTCTAGACAGACACAAGTTGCTAACCTTACAAACGCCAGATGGAGTGGTTGAAACAGAGGACAATGTCACTAGATTAATCTTGACATTTGGAAGCCACGCACAAACAATAAAACAAATTGTGAACAAATATTGGAAAGTGTTAAAATCGGATAAAGATCTAGGTTTAAATACTGAAGGAACGTCCAGATATCACTTTTCGAAAAAGCACTTCAATCAAGGATATCTTAGTCAACAGCTACATGAAACCCAATATCAAGAGGGAGAGCAGAAATTGGTTGACAAAACTTGGAGACGGTTTATTCAAATGCAAATGTGAGTCTGAATATGTAGTATATGTTCTGTCATGTCCGTACTTGAAATGGTACATTAGAAACACGAAGTGTAAACTAAAAATCTGTATCTTACAACATGTAAGAGCCACAAAAAAACAAAGACAGTGCTTATCCCATGGCTAAACACTTCTCGAAATTCCATGGTGGAGACCCTAAAGAGTTGACCTTTTTTGGGTTATACAAGGTAGATGTTGGACCAAGAGGAGGGGACAGCGAATGATTGTTAAGACAAGAAGAGACCCAATTCATTATTGACTTTGAAAGTAAGAATCCTATTGGCCATAATGTGAATGAAGAGCTACATATGTTCTAAGGGGTCAGATAGGTAGGAATATCACAACCCCTGTATGGCAAAAATAAAAATATTTCCTCCAAAGTAAAGAACACTACAGAGGATCAGGTGAAGAGGACCATATGGACATCCATATAAAGAAATAAGCCAAACATTTGACTGAATGATTTCTCATTTGTTTGTCATTGTGTGCCCTTTGGTTTCTTAACCTGCACCCACCCTTGTATGGTACAGTCTAGTATTTTAACATCACTTTAACGTCACTTAGCCAATCAAAATACAATTGATACATTGTAGCATTGCATATGATGGTCTGGGCATGATCACAATAGCTATATACCTGTTTCAAGAATCTATAATGCACTATGTTGTAACTGGAAAGAAACCTAATGCAGTATGTATTTCAAAATAAGTGCAATCTGAAAAGGAATTGTGTATGATGCACTATGCACTGTATTCATTTGAAAAGAGGTTGCAGGAAGTATTTAAATGGTATGTACTTCAGCTGGTCAGTAATACAACTTGAGGACAGATGGTCAACTGTGCTAAACCGATCAGGTTAATAATACTGCCTGAATGGATTTTCCACTACGGCACCTTATAAATGGCACTACACACTTTATTTGGCGACTAAGTTTGAATGCACTATATATTTGCATCCAGTATTCAAACTGATATGGAGTGGTATAGAGCAATGGATTCAAAACAAGTACTATAGCTAATCTAATCTGGCATGATGCACCATGCCCTTTATTTGTCCGAAAAGTAGAGGTAGGAAGGATTTCTATGCAGTGGAATCCGGCTAGTCAGCAATATAACCCTATGTTAATTATACAATTGGGTTGGGTCTAACCAATCAAATTATAGTACTCAATTTATTTAAAAAAAACAATATTCTAAGTATAAAATAGGCACTTTATTTGTTGAATGAATTGTAATGCATTGTACATTTTCACTGAGCAGTAGGCACCTTGTGTCTGCTGCATGAATTGAAATACATTTGCACCGAGCATCACACACTGCATTAGTGCATGTATTAGAGCATTTGCACTGAGCAGTATGCACTTTATTTGCTGTATGAACTGGAATACATTGTACATCTGCCAAAAATATTACGCACTTTATCTGCGTACCAAGATGCCACATGCAGGATCTCCATTGGAGACAACTTGGTTTAATGGCAATACAGTTTAAATGTACCGCTCCATTTTGAAATAATTAGAGGTTATAGGAGGTCGAGCCTGCATGACCAAACATGAGGCATCCCGAGGGTTTGACATAAAGGGTTCCTTAAGGAATTAGATATTCTTGCACTCCGTTGGTGATTGGCAATTGAATTTAAATGCACTATTCACAAATACCAGCGATGTGTGCATAAAGGTTACTCCCTCATTATTGGTAAACCACTGCTTTCTGTATTAGAAATTACGCATTACCCATTAGATGTATACATATATGGCAAATTCAGCATGAGCTTGGATCCCTTTAACTTATAGTATAAACGGGTACATTTTATAACTTCAAAGGTAGCCCAAGCGAAAATGGCCGAACTGTTTTGTCAATATTGAAAGTCACCTTGTTTATGTTCACCATGTGGGTGTTTTAAAATCACGAATGGGGAAAGGTGAAGTCACTGTGATCAAGCCACTCGACAGTGGAGAAACGCGTCAGACTGCCTGTGCTCTGCTGGCATGAATAACATTGGGAGAATGGGTTTTTTAAATGCAGAATTTTTGCAATAAAGTTTGATATATCATATCAAACCCTTGCAGTGTTCTTGGCTTTTCTTTTCTTGGAAGTAACATCATGGGAGTGCTACTCGCCAAAGCGAAGCTTGTTCGATGTTTTTCTTTTGACATATATATATATGCATATTTATGCATATATATATGTATATATATATATATATATATTATATATATATATACATGTATATATGTATATATACATATATTATGTATATATGTATTACACAGCCACGATAGTGGCCGTGCAGTTATGGTTAAGTTGCTAAACCCATAGGAAGAGCACTTTTAGGGCGGCTTATAACTTCGCTCCCCCTGGACGGATCCACACCAAACTCTGCAAACAAAGTATATGGCCCACTCTGAATCTTTTTGCAAAGTTTGATGAGGTTCGGTCCGGGGGGGCAAAGTTATAGGGGGGGTCCCAAAATGTCTTTTTTCCCATGGGGAAAAAACTTTGCTCACGCCTACAGTCCAAACCGCCAGACGGATTTTCACTTAATTTGCGGCAGGAGCAGCAGCTTGGTCCCGAAAAGCGTGCTATTGTAAATTTGGTGAAAATCCGTCCAGTAGTTTTTTTAAAAACGACCAAAAAGTAGGTCACAAAAAATGTGTGATATCTATGTCCGCTTCGCGGACACACTTCCCTGTTTGCTCCACGGACAGGACACCGATTAGTTAATCAGCTTGCGTCATGTCCGCTGACATGCAATGTGTTCACTGATTGGATGGTAAAGAGCGTGAAGTGCGTCAGATTTTTGGAAACGTCCGCCATCTTGGAATCGTGGACAGCGCGCTAAAAACATTTTAAAAAACGCAACATTGCATTTGTCAAACTTATCAAATAATCTATGGGAGCTGAGGGGTGATGAGGATGGGATGGGATATGGCTGCAAGAAGCAAAAAAACTGGTGTTTTTTTGCTGCAAAAGTCCGCAAACAGTTCAGATGTTTGCAAACAGTCCTGAGAAGTTCGCAAACACCTCAGCATTACAGGGCATTACAGGGCTGGTGCAATGCAGTTCTTGGATGGCTTATAACTTTGGCACCACTTAATGGAACTGCATGAAATTATGCATGTGTATTGCTGACCTGATCTTGAGAGAGTATGCAAAGGTTGGTTGGATTCTGACATGAGGGGGCACAATTAGAGGGGGGTCCCAAAATAATTTAAAAGCTTATAAATGAGGTGCCATTTGATGAATCTACAATTCATTTGGTAAACTGATAATAGATCTAGATATACATGTTTTTGCAAAGTTTGGTGGGATTCTGTCAAGAAGTAGCAAAATTAGAGGGTGGGCCCCAAAATATTGTAAAGGCTTATAAATGTGGTGCCATTTGACAAATCTACACAAAGGTTTGGAAAAAGATTGTAGATCTAGATATAGATGTTTTCGTGAAGTCTGAATGGATTTTGTCAAGTGGGGGCTATGTTATATGACTATTGTATGTGCATACATTTGACACTTTTGAAAAAATAAAACATGGGTGGATTTCCAGCAAACTTGCGTAAGGAGCATTGGAAAGGAACTACAAGCATGGTTTTGCAAATGTGCCAGTGTTTTATTATTTGACAAGTGTCATAATGTAGCTACAAAAAATAGCGGTATACCTTTAGTGACTGTGGGGTAGCCTGTGGCCATGGGCAGTGGCCAGATATTCCGGGTCATGGAATAAGGTCATGATCTGGACAATCAGCTACTGGTCATAAACACAAGGGACCAAACATAGGATTAAAGTGGCCATGGCCACCTGGGACTGGCTTTGTGGTACAGTTATTCGAAATTGGGATAGATCTGAAAGGGAAGCAAAATATGCTTGTGGTAATATGGTCATAGGATTCTCTTTTTGCCTTCTGCAGGCTGCCATGGAAAGCCAAGAGGGGCCCTGTATCGAACCCCCGCCTTCCCTTTCCATGGTGGCCGTAGGCGTCCCGGTGCAGGAAGAAAAATCCTCTTTTTTAGCACCCCAGGTTCCCGCTTTGGGAACCTAGGGTGCTTATGGCCTTGATCCCCCATTTCAGGGGCTGGAATTGGAGGGGATAATGGTCCAGAGACCTTGTTATCCACCCTCGCTTCGCTTGGGCTGAGAACGCCACAATATTCCCATTAGCATAACACAAAATGCAAATGGAAAAGTTGGAAAATCTTATTGAGTTTATGTACTTTACTGAGAAATATAAGGTAGATGGACTCTATACATGTTTTTTTAGTTCTATTTTTTAACTGTGAAAGGTGGTTCCTAAAGGAATAGGTCTTTTGTCGTTTTTGGATGTATTTCTTTTTGGCAGGAGAGCTGAGAATGAAAGGTGGGGAGGGAAATCAGGGAAGAGGAACCAAACACTAATATAGAGGGGTAGGTGGACAAGGGAAAATGTTGCGCCTGTGTTATATCTAAGGTAGGGGGTAGTGTTTCTCATGCTCCTTGATTACAGGAGTGGTGGTGGCTCTTGGGGAGGAGGGATGGCATTAGCTGATGCCATTTTAAGATAAATAGCAGTTTTGCTAAAAGTATGTACTGTGTACTAGATTGTTAATCGATAATGAGTAGGAATAGGTGTTGGAGCTGTGCAAGGGACATTTTGAAGTTGAAAGTTCCTAGATCAGTAGAAAATGCAGTTCTGAACTGTCTGTGAAGCAGAGATTTTATCGTGAAGTGCGGACAGGTTCTCGGACACGTCATCATGCCACGTGCCAGCGTATGGTCATGTGGCACTGTCCGGAAGATCCGCTATGAAGTCAGATGTTCGTAGATGTCTACAGATGCAAAACTAGTTGAAATAGTTGCAAAAGGTGTATGGAAGTGTTAAAAATGGTTCCAGAACGTGGGAAATGGCAGAGTTTTAAGGTGAAACTTTGTAAATTGGAGACAAACATTGCTATATTTGGTAAGTATGATATTAGTAAGTTGTAGGAAAATAGCATGAACTGGTAAAAACCTATGAAATTCACTGAAAAAACTTTGTTAAAGGGGCGTTATGGTTAAGTTGGACTAATAAAAACCTATGAAATTCAATGAAAAAACTTTGTAAAAGGGATGTTATGGTGAAGTTGCACCAATAAAAACCTATGAAATTCAATGAAAAATCTTTGTTAAAGGGACGTCATGTTTAAGTTGCACTAATAAAAACCTATGAAATTCAATAAAAACATTAACATTAACATATGACAAGGTTAACGTCTAGCTATATAGCACCTTTTTCAATTTTATTATTCTGACTACCAGTGAACAAAACCACCTGGCCTATATATGTCAATAAACAAAAACAAGTGGCCCAGATATGTGATGTCATCAGTGATGTCATCAATGACATTTGTGATGTCATCTTTGATGTCCTGGGTGTTAGTCTTAGCAGTGCACGCTGGTGGCGTGAGTTATGGTTGTTTAGCTTACCATAACTGGCAAATTTCTGGGGGTTTTCGATTGTACTTGAAACCATAACATCCCTTTAACAAAGTTTTTTCTTTGAATTTCATAGGTTTTTCTTAGTCCAACATAACCATAACATCCCCTTAACAAAGTTTTTTCATTGAATTACACAGCCACGTTAGTGGCTGTGTAGTTATGGTTAAGTTGCTGTTTCCATAGGAAGAGCACTTTTTGGGCGGCTTATAACTTCGCTCCCCCTGGATGTATCCTCACCAAACTTTAAAAAATAAGTGTATGGCCCACTCTGAATTATTTTGCAAAGTTTGGTGAGGATTTCTCCAGGGGAGGCAAAGTTATAGGGGGATCCCAAAACTTATTTTTTCCCCATAGACTGAATGGGGAAAAAACTTTGCTCGCGCCTACAGCCCAAACCGCTGGATGGATTTTCACCAAATCTGGACAAGGAGTAATGGCTTGGTCCCGAAAGCGTGCTTTTGCAGATTTGGTGAAAATCCGTCCAGTATTTTTTTAAAAAATGACCAAAAAGTAGGTTATAAAAAATTTGTGATATCTGTGTTTGGTCCGCGGACACACTTCCCTGTTTACTCTGCGGACAGTGTCCTGATTGGCCAATCGGCTCTCGTCATGTCTGTGGACATGCGGTGTGTTTGCTGATTGGATGGCGTAGAGCGTGAAGCGCGTCAGATTTTCGTAGCGCCCGCCATCTTGGATTCGCGGACGTCCGCGGACAACGCAGTGAAACTTGGTTTAAAATTTGTATTTAGTAGAGTGTGTTGGTGTGTAAGAGTGTTTAGGGAGAGTGGGAGAATATGAGATAGGTGAAATATTGTATTTTTGTATGTGGTAGACCGTCTTGTTGTGTTCGATTTGTCTACGGACATCACGGCTGTTCTGAAATGTTCTAAATAAACTAAATGGGGGGTTCTGAGGACGCAATATGTGTCCGTTTTGTTTGCAGGCAAGTTGAATGTGTTCTAAGAACACTCGCGGTGTCCTGAAATGTTCGTAAAATAACAAAATGGGGGTGTCCTGAGGACGCTGCCGTATTGTTCGCTGGCAAGTTGAAAGTGTTCTAAGAACACTTGCGGTGTCCTGAAATGTTCGTAAATTAACAAAATGGGGGTGTTCAGGGGAAGCTGTCTGTATTGTTCGCTGGCAAGTTGAAAGTGTTCTAAGAACACTCGCGGTGTCCTGAAATGTTCGTAAATTAACAAAATGGGGGTGTCCTGAGGACGCTGTCCGTATTGTTCGCTGGCAGGTTGAATGTGTTCTAAGAACACTCGCGGTGTCCTGAAATGTTCGTAAATTAACAAAATGGGGGTGTCCTGAGGACGCTGTCCGTATTGTTCGCTGGCAAGTTGAAAGTGTTCTAAGAACACTCGCGGTGTCCTGAAATGTTCGTAAATTAACAAAATGGGGGTGTCCTGAGGACGCTGTTCGTATTGTTCGCTGGAAAGTTGAATGCGTTCTAGGGAACACTTGCGGTGTCCTGAAATGTTCGTAAATAAACAAAATGGTGGTGTCCTGAGGACGGTGTCCGTATTGTTCTCTGGCAAGTTGAATGTGTTCTAAGAACACTTGTGGTGTCCTGAAATGTTCGTAAATAAACAAAATGGTGGTGTCCTGAGGACGGTATCCGTATTGTTCTCTGGCAAGTTGAATGTGTTCTAAGAACACTTGTGGTGTCCTGAAATGTTCGTAAATAAACAAAATGGGGGTGTCCTAAGGACGCTGTCCGTATTGTTCTCTGGCAAGTTGAAAGTGTTCTAAGAACACTTGCAGTGTCCTGAAATGTTCATAAATTAACAAAATGGGCGTGTCCTGAGGACACTGTCTGTATTGTTCGCTGGCAAGTTGAATGTGTTCTAAGAAGACTCGCGGTGTCCTGAAATGTTCGTAAACTAACAAAATTGGGGTGTTCTGAGGATGCTGTCCGTATTGTTCTCTGGCAAGTTGAATGTGTTCTAAGAACACTTGTGGTGTCCTGAAATGTTCGTAAATAAACAAAATGGGGGTGTCCTGAGGACGCTGTCCGTATTGTTCTCTGGCAAGTTGAATGTGTTCTAAGAACACTTGTGGTGTCCTGAAATGTTTGTAAATAAACAAAATGGGGGTGTCCTAAGGACGCTGTCCGTATTGTTCGATGGCAAGTTGAAAGTTTTCTAAGAACACTCGTGGCGTCTGCTAAATGTTAGTAAATTAACAAAATGGGGGTGTCCTGAGGACGCTGTCCGTATTGTTCGCTGACAAGTTGAAAGTGTTCTAAGAACACTCGCAGTGTCCTGAAATGTTCGTAGATTAACAAAATGGGGGTATCCTGAGGATGCTGTCCGTATTGTTCTCTGGCAAGTTGAATGTGTTCTAAGAACACTTGTGGTGTCCTGAAATGTTCGTAAATAAACAAAATGGGGGTGTCCTGAGGACGCTGTCCGTATTGTTCGCTGGCAAGTTGAATGTGTTCTAAGAACACTTGCGGTGTCCTGAAATGTTCGTAAATTAATAAAATGGGGGTGTTCTGAGGACGCTGTACCTATTGTTCGCTGGCAAGTTGAAAGTGTTCTAAAAACACTCGCGGTGTCCTGAAATGCTCGTAAATTAACAAAATGGGCGTGTTCTGAGGACGCTGTCGGTATTGTTCACTGACAAGTTGAAAGTGTTCTAAGAACACTCGTGGTGTCCGCTAAATGGTCGTAAATTAACAAAATGGGGGTGTCCTGAGGACGCTGTCCGTATTGTTCTTTGGCAAGTTGAATGTGTTCTAAGAACACTTGCGGTGTCCTGAAATGTTCGTAAATTAACAAAATGGGGGTGTCCTGAGGACGCTGTCCGTATTGGTCACTGGCAAGTTGAATGTGTTCTAAGAACACTCGCGGTGTCTTGAAATGTTCGTAAAATAACAAAATGGGGGTGTCCTGAGGACACTGCTCTATTGTTCGCTGGCAAGTTGAAAGTGTTCTAAGAACACTTGCGGTGTCCTGAAATGTTCGTAAATTAGCAAAATGGGGGTGTTCAGGGGACGCTGTCCGTATTGTTCGCTGGCAAGTTGAAAGTGTTCTAAGAACACTCGCGGTGTCCTGAAATGTTCGTAAATTAACAAAAAGGGGGTGTCCTGAGGACGCTGTCCGTATTGTTCGCTGGCAGGTTGAATGTGTTCTAAGAACACTCGCGGTGTCCTGAAATGTTCGTAAATTAACTAAATGGGGGTGTCCTGAGGACGCTGTCCGTATTGTTCGCTGGCAAGTTGAAAGTGTTCTAAGAACACTCACGGTGTCCTGAAATGTTCGTAAATAAACAAAATGGGGGTGTCCTGAGGACGGTGTCCGTATTGTTCTCTGGCAAGTTGAATGTGTTCTAAGAACACTTGTGGTGTCCTGAAATGTTCATAAATAAACAAAATGGGGGTGTCCTAAGGACGCTGTCGGTATTGTTCTCTGGCAAGTTGAATGTGTTCTAAGAAGACTCGCGGTGTCCTGAAATGTTCGTAAATTAACAAAATTGGGGTGTTCTGAGGATGCTGTCCGTATTGTTCTCTGGCAAGTTGAATGTGTTCTAAGAGCACTTGTGGTGTCCTGAAATGTTCGTAAATAAACAAAATTGGGGTGTCCTCAGGACGCTGTCCGTATTGTTCTCTGGCAAGTTGAATGTGTTCTAAGAACACTTGTTGTGACCTGAAATGTTTGTAAATAAACAAAATGGGGGTGTCCTAAGGACGCTGTCCGTATTGTTCGATGGCAAGTTGAAAGTGTTCTAAGAACACTCGTGGCGTCCGCTAAATGTTAGTAAATTAACAAAATGGGGGTGTCCTGAGGACGGTGTCCGTATTGTTCGCTGACAAGTTGAAAGTGTTCTAAGAACACTCGCGGTGTCCTGAAATGTTTGTAGATTAACAAAATGGGGGGATCCTGAGGACGCTGTCCTTATTGTTCTCTGGCAAGTTGAATGTGTTCTAAGAACACTTGTGGTGTCCTGAAATGTTCGTAAATAAACAAAATGGGGGTGTCCTGAGGACTCTGTCCGTATTGTTCGCTGGCAAGTTGAATGTGTTCTAAGAACACTCGCGGTGTCCTGAAATGTTCGTAAATTAATAAAATGGGGGTATTCTGAGGACGCTGTACGTATTGTTCGCTGGCAAGTTGAAAGTGTTCTAAGAACACTCGCGGTGTCCTGAAATGTTCTTAAATTAACAAAATGGGGGTGTTCTGAGGACGCTGTCGGTATTGTTCGCTGACAAGTTGAAAGTGTTCTAAGAACACTCGTGGTGTCCGCTAAATGTTCGTAAATTAACAAAATGGGGGTGTCCTGAGGACGCTGTCCGTATTGTTCTTTGGCAAGTTGAATGTGTTCTAAGAACACTTGCGGTGTCCTGAAATGTTCGTAAATTAACAAAATGGGGGTGTCCTGAGGACACTGTCCGTATTGGTCACTGGCAAGTTGAATGTGTTCTAAGAACTCTCGAGGTGTCCTGAAATGTTCGTAAATTAACAAAATGGGGGTGTTCTGAGGACGCTGTCGGTATTGTTCGCTGACAATTTGAAAGTGTTCTAAGAACACTCGTGGTGTCCGCTAAATGTTCGTAAATTAACAAGATGGGGGTGTCCTGAGGACGCTGTCCGTATTGTTCTCTGGCAAGTTGAATGTGTTCTAAGAACACTTGTGGTGTCCTGAAATGTTTGTAAATTAACAAAATGGCGGTGTCCTGAGGACGCTGTTCGTATTGTTCGCTGGCAAGTTGCATGTGTTCAAAGAACACTTGCGGTGTCCTGAAATGTTCGTAGATTAACAAAATGGGGGTATCCTGAGGACGCTGTCCGTATTGTTCTCTGGCAAGTTGAATGTGTTCTAAGAACACTTGTGGTGTCCTGAAATGTTTGTAAATTAACAAAATGGCGGTGTCCTGAGGACGCTGTTCGTATTGTTCGCTGGCAAGTTGAATGTGTTCTAAGAACACTCGCGGTGTCCTGAAATGTTCGTAAATAAACAAAATGGGGGTGTCCTGAGGACGGTGTCCGTATTGTTCTCTGGCAAGTTGAATGTGTTCTAAGAACACTTGTGGTGTCCTGAAATGTTCATAAATAAACAAAATGGGGGTGTCCCAAGGACGCTGTCCGTATTGTTCTCTGGCAAGTTGAAAGTGTTCTAAGAACTCTTGCAGTGTCCTGAAATGTTCATAAATTAACAAAATGGGCGTGTCCTGAGGACACTGTCCGTATTGTTTGCTGGCAAGTTGAATGTGTTCTAAGAAGACTCGCGGTGTCCTGAAATGTTCGTAAATTAACAAAATTGGGGTGTTCTGGGGATGCTGTCGGTATTGTTCTCTGGCAAGTTGAATGTGTTCTAAGAACACTTTTGGTGTCCTGAAATGTTCGTAAATAAACAAAATTGGGGTGTCCTGAGGACGCTGTCCGTATTGTTCTCTGGCAAGTTGAATGTGTTCTAAGAACACTTGTGGTGTCCTGAAATGTTTGTAAATAAACAAAATGGGGGTGTCCTAAGGACGCTGTCCGTATTGTTCGATGGCAAGTTGAAAGTGTTCTAAGAACACTCGTGGCGTCCGCTAAATGTTAGTAAATTAACAAAATGGGGGTGTCCTGAGGAAGCTGTCCGTATTGTTCGCTGACAAGTTGAAAGTGTTCTAAGAACACTCGCGGTGTCCTGAAATGTTCGTAGATTAACAAAATGGGGGTATCCTGAGGACGCTGTCCGTATTGTGATCTGGCAAGTTGAATGTGTTCTAAGAACACTTGTGGTGTCCTGAAATGTTCGTAAATAAACAAAATGGGGGTGTCCTGAGGACGCTGTCCGTATTGTTCGCTGGCAAGTTGAATGTGTTCTAAGAACACTCGCAGTGTCCTGAAATGTTCGCAAATTAATAAAATGGGGCTGTTCTGAGGACGCTGTACGTATTGTTCGCTGGCAATTTGAAAGTGTTCTAGAAAGATGGGGGTGTCCTGAGGACGCTGTCCGTATTGTTCTCTGGCAAGTTGAATGTGTTCTAAGAACACTTGTGGTGTCCTGAAATGTTCGTAAATTAACAAAATGGGGGTGTTCTGAGGACGCTGTCCGTATTGTTCGCTGGCAAGTTCAAAGTGTTCTAAGAACACTCGTGGCATCCGCTAAATGTTAGTAAATTAACAAAATGGGGTGTCCTGAGGACGCTGTACGTATTGTTCGCTGGCAAGTTGAAAGTGTTCTAAGAACACTCGCGGTGTCCTGAAATGTTCGTAAATTAACAAAATGGGGGTGTTCTGAGTACGCTGTCGGTATTGTTCGCTGACAAGTTGAAAGTGTTCTAAGAACACTCGTGGTGTCCGCTAAATGTTCATAAATTAACAAAATGGGGGTGTCCTGAGGACGCTGTCCGTATTGTTCTTTGGCAAGTTGAATGTGTTCTAAGAACACTTGCGGTGTCCTGAAATGTTCGTAAATTAACAAAATGGGGGTGTTCTGAGGACGCTGTCCGTATTGTTCGCTGGCAAGTTGAAAGTGTTCTAAGAACACTTGCGGTGTCCTGAAATGTTCGTAAATTAACAAAATGGGGGTGTTCTGAGGACGCTGTCCGTATTGTTCGCTGGCAAGTTGAAAGTGTTCTAACAACACTCGTGGTGTCCGCTAAATGTTCGTAAATTAACAAAATGGGGGTGTCCTGAGGACGCTGTCCGTATTGATCACTGGCAAGTTGAATGTGTTCTAAGAACACTCGCAGTGTCCTGAATTGTTCATAAATAAGCAAAATGGGGGTGTCCTGAGGAAGCTGTCCGTATTGTTCGATGGCAAGTTGAATGTGTTCTAAGAACACTCGCGGTGTCCTGAAATGTTCATAAATTAATAAAATGGGCGTGTCCCAAGGACACTGTCCATATTGTTCACTGGCAAGTTGAATGTGTTCTAAGAACACTCGCTGTGTCCTGAAATGTTCGTAAATAAACAAAATGGGGGTGTCCTGAGGACTGTGTCCATTTTGTTCGGTGGCAAGTTGAATGTGTTCTAAGAACACTAGTGGTGTCCTGAAATGTCGTAAATAAACAAAATTGGGGTGTCCAGAGGACGCAGTCCGTATTGTTCGCTGGCAAGTTGAAAGTGTTCTAAGAACAGTCATTATATCCGCGGACATTAAGGGGTCGATTCATGGAACAAACGTGCACCGAAAATCCCAGCGCAAGCAGGCGCAAGGTTGCGCAAGCGTGAGAAATCAAGTGCACGCGCACACGTGCGATACAAGGAAGGCGCTGTGCTAGTTTCCCGCTGGTCGTGCGCCAAATCCATGCATGTCGCACACAGGCACACACGTCATCAAACGGCGTGCGCTACGCGCACAGCAAAAGCGCACATGGCGCGGCGCACACAACAAAAGTGGGCGGAACAGTTGGCGTATGTTAGGCAGAAACCTGTGCAGTTCCCTCTGGGACCACTGCAAAAAGTTTAAGTCTACAGGAGTTACCCAATTGGTAGCAGTCTGTACCACCCAGATTTACCTGGCAGCTGTGTCTGAGCAGTCAGACTTCTCTCAAGACGAGTTAGGCCATATTTTGAGTATACAGGATAGGGCAATTTACACAGTAGAACAAGCAGACACTGATCAGAGCTTGGGTGTAAAGATATATAATTATTTATTTAAAAACACATCTATGGAAAACACATTGGCACTAATATGGCAAACAACTTCAATCGCAGTTACTATAAGTATATATCAATCCCATAACAATATTTCGACAAGTCTGGGTTCAACGGCACCACTTATTTGCAGATAGAGGTGAATGCTTTAACCTAGATGTCACTCTAGTATTCGTTAGAAAGGGAGAGAAAAAGGCAGGGTATGAAACCAACTCAGTACCAACACTTTTACGAAACAAATGCAAGGCGAGCAAGGCAGGGTCTACTGTAGATCACAAAGTTCAGAGGCCAGGCCCACTCGGAGAGAGGCAAGGATGTATGTCCCAAAAGTACCACAGTGGAAATACACTTCAAGTCTTTGTAGCAAAATGTCACAGAAAGGTTGGACCAGTTTTAGAACAAACGTTTAAGAAGGTTTGGAGGCGACCCAATGGAAAGGTAAGGATTCAAGACACCTCATGCTAAGCGTCACAAGGGAAGCCAGGCGGACACAGTACCTTGAAAGTGAAGAGCCAGCTCCGGCGGGGGCAGTTGTTCCTGGTGGTGGATGCAAGTCGGGGCTTTGCCAGGAGATGAGAGGATCCCGTCGTCGAGGAAAAGTTGAAGATCGTTGCACCACCACGGAAGAGACCGGCCGTGGAGTGCTCCATCACAAGGCACCACCTTTTGGTTGTGGTACAGTAGTTAGTGGCTATCCAGTTGCCGGGGTGCTCAGCACGGGCAATTCGACCACTAGACGTCCTGGAAGCGAAGAAAAAGCAAGGGACTGGTTGTTCCCACCAGTCAGGGGAAGAAGACTCTCCAGCAGGGAGATCTCCTCTGTCGTTGGGAAGTGGTGAGTCGGTTCAGCAGGGTTCCACCGGAGGTGTCGTCGTTGCAGGTTAGCTCAGCTTTACCCTCGTCGGATTTTTAGGTCCTGTAGCGACTTCTCAAGTTCCAGTCCCAAAAGCCCTTCTTTTATGCAGAAAACCCCCATTCATTCAGCCTAGCTGTCAATCAAACATGTTAAGTGGTGAGCGGGGCGGCTCACCACTCGGGCCAATCACACAAGAGTGCGACCTGAGTTGGCAAGGCAACTCAGTCCAGGGTGCCTAAACCCCCTCCCACACCCCCCGTGGTACCCAGACAGAATGGCACCACTGGTTCGGAGTCGAACACATACGCCATTTTAAAAACAGAGTTCTGGCAGAAAATACCAACCAGTGGATTTATTTAAGACAAATAAACCGGCGGTATGTTAGAGACTAATGTGAAAAAAGTATTAGCCTCCAACAATGGGAAGAATCCCATAGGAATATATTTGCGGTCGAATATAAAAAGTAGTATCCACTGCCACCAGCCAAAACTCGACAAGGGGGATGGGACAGTGCCCCCTCGAACAACAGACCCAGGGGTAATCGAATTACCCCTACCAGTACGTCCACAATAGGATGGTTTGTACTAGTTCTGTTAGTAAATTTAGGTCTAGTAAAGCCAATGGTGACTTTACATGCCCTGATCAGTCCCAAGGTATGGAGTCTATGGTGGGGATCCTCTAGGACACCCCAGTGTTACGGCACAGAGGGTGCGGTGTAACACACAGCAAAACACATGAGGCCCTATGGAGTAAAAGACCCCGTAGCCCATAGAACACATTGACATTCAAAGAAATCAACCACATTCATGTCCAAGAGTGTGAGGAAAGAGTCTCACTCTTGGCAGGATGAAAAAAACAAACTCCAGAAATCCAGCAAAGCTGCTGGGGGACTCACTAGGTTAGGAAATTCAGCCTAAACAGAGAATTCTCCCTAACAGCGTAACACGCGGAATGGGGAACAACGCGTGAAAAAGAAGGCATAACTGGGGAAGTACTGCAGGGAACTACACGGAATGCCCACACGCACGCGAACAACCCGTATTCATGGATTTGAATACGGGAAACCCGCGCACGGCAAAAGACGCGCACAGGCGTCAACGGTCCACCACACGAAGGCAGGCGGAAGCGTCCCCGTGCACAGTATAAAAGTGCGCACAAACAACAAACACGTATATACAGCTACGATGAATGCCCCATTTGTCGCAGCACTGATCGTGGGACACCGGAGGAGGAGGAGAATAGCCAGGGCATGCATTTTCTAACCACGGACAAGACTTTATGGGATGCCTGACGACCCGGTTTACGGCAGGTATAGGTTTCCACCCCACATCATCCTAGACCTTGTCAGGGAGTGGGAAGATGACCATACATCCCCCATCCTTTGCTCCCAAGCATTGAGCCCCTTGGAGAAGGTGCTCAATGTCCAGCATTTTTTGGCCACTGGGTCATTTCAGTGGACCACTGCCATAGTGGGGGGGGGTCTCACAGGCCACGCAGTCATGCTGCCTGCACCAGGTCTTGGCAATCATGACAGCGCGCCCCTCAGTCCGCAGGCACATGTACATGCCCAGAACACCCGCAGAAAGGCAGGCCGTTGTCCTGGATTTTTACAGGGTGGCACACTTCCCTAAAGTGCTCGGTGCCATAGATTGCACCCATGTGGCCCTACATCTACCTAGGGCCACTGAGCACATCTACCGAAACCACAAGCACTGGCATTCCATCAACGTACAGGTGGTATGCGATGCAAAGGGAATCATCACCTCTGTCTATGCAAACTACCCTGGCTCCACCCATGACAGTTTCATAGACAGAATGTCCGCCCTGAGCCGGGCCCTGGAAGCTGGGCAGCATGGTGACAAATGGCTCCTAGGTGAGTACAAATGCCTGTGCACATGCACGCAAGTCACACACAGACAAATACCCAAACCCTAATAATCTCAACTATTATCACCTCCCCAGGGGACAGTGCCTACCCTCTGAGCAACCACATGATGACGCCAATCCGGAACCCCACCACACCACCCCAGGTAAGATACAACGCAGCCCATATTGCAACCAAGGCCATAGTGGAGCGCACATTCGGAGTGCTCTGGTGGGCAGCTACTCTATGCACCCCCAGTAGTGTGCAGGATCATTGTGGCAGCATGTGTCCTGCACAATGTTGCAACACGCGAGGGCGTACCGGTGGACATGGTGGTGCCCCCACATCTCCAACCACAGGCACAGGCGCTGCCCATGGGAGGGGATAGGGCACATGGCGAGGAAGCCCGGACCCAGCTTGTGGCCACATTTTTCACCTAAACTCCCACCCCTGCGGAGTGCACACAGGCCTGGCACATACCAGGTGACAATCGATGATGACAAAGAGCAGGTGTTAAATCCGCCATGGCGCTAAGGGACCTCGTACTCAGGCGGTAAGGGTCGGCGCTGTTTACTGCGCCGTAAACCCCTTACCGCCTGGGTCGTAATGAGGCCCAATAACACCGCAATCATCCCCACTAGGGGTGTTAACACAAGTTACACAGCACCAGACATGCCACAGATATGACAGTCCAAAGCCCTTGGGTAATAGGCTGTTACACCGAACCATCCTTGCAAGCCCGTGGATAAGGGAAGCAGGAGTGGCATATGTGAGTCAAGGACCCCAAGCCACAAACACATACACAAGACAAGCCTGAAGGGCCCAGCTGGAACAGACAGTGGATGCTTTCAAAAGCCACAAAGCACCGCACCGTCACATGAAAGCACAATAGACAAGCAATTTTAAACTATATTAACTAATTACACTCACTATGAAAAACCTACATTACCTAATTAAACTAACTATCAAACAGAAACTTAACTAACTAAACTAAAAGAAAAATCAAAAATGGCCACATACGACCTGGGGGGGAGGGGAGGCAACCAGGAGGGGGGAGGTACAGGGTGCTGCTCATGCGATGATGCTGAGCCAAAAAAAAACCTCCATGGGCTCAACACCTGAACAGCCCGACCTATGTGGGAGATAGATGGTCGTCCGAGTCTGGCTCATCCTGGAAAGGAGGACGTGGCATAGTAGCCTGGCCACGCCTAGCCGCAGCTTGCCCCTCGATGGCAGCAAGTCTGCCGGAAGGGTGAGCCTGGTTTTGTGTGGCGATGTGCCGTAGGTCTGCATGCAGAACCTCACGTGATAAAGGTGCTTCCTCTTGCAAGGTAGCACGTGTAACACAGAGTTCCTCCTGCAAGGCCTGGATGGACAACCGCTGCACCTCCCGCAAGCCTGTAGCTCAGCCGAGATGGTACGCTCAAGCTGTGCAAACCTCTCCTCTGCCTGATGCCTCTGGGACATCAGAAGGACACCCAGAGTGGATTTGAGGGAAGCATACTCCTCCCTCAGGGCATCCATGTGCGCCTCTGCGTGAGCAGCAATTGCTTGACGCAGAGACGACATTTCAGCCTGGCGTGCCTTGTCTGAGGCCGCCATGCCCAGCCTGAGCGAGCGGGCCGTGGACCGTGCCGCCTGCTGCTGGAGAAGCACCTGCCTAGCAGGGGGGAGCACAGATCGGCCACACGCTCCATGCTCTCAGCGATGTTCTCCATTGCTGCCCCCTGCCGTTCTGAATTGGCAGTCATGTCTTGCTCCCACTCAGTATACTGCGGTTGCGCGCGGCGACCGCGTTGCTGGGCTTGACCCCTGCGGGACACAAGGACCGGGTGTCCTCGCTGTGTTGGCACCCCCCGCGGCTGCACGACTACATGCCCCCGTCGACGTGATGTCCCAGGCACATCAGTGACTGGTGTGGAGGGTGACCCTGTGTCCCGATCCACCACGGGCGGAGGTACCAAGGCTGTCTGACCCCTCAGTGCATTTGTTGCGGACAGAGGAGTGTCCACATCAGAATCACTCACCCCTGACACATGGACTTGATGCTCATCCAACTCAACATGGACGTCAGAGTCGTCATCAGGGCTGGACTCATAGGCAGCCAGAGACAAGATGGACTGTAGCACTTGGGGGTTTTCGTGGCCTACCACCCCACGACCCCCACTTGTGCCGGGTTGATGTAGTGGTAACAACCCTGTGTCTGGCATGACAACACCATCCTCCGCCTCCATTGCGTCATCACCTGAAAAATAGAGAGAAAAAGGTCACTACACATGTCAGAAGCACACAACACACACGCACACCGACAACAAACACATCAGGCAGACATGTGACACACAAAATAGAACCTGGCATGCATGCTGGGTCAACTTTGAATTGCTTCTGTGATCGGACCTGTTGAAAGGTGGCAGTTTGCATAGAAGTGGGTCTATGCAGTGCAGCAAATGTGTATGTCACTCACAACCTACATGTACAAGGACTCCATGGTGTGTGTCAGGAAATGTGAAGGCAGTGCAAGGTCAAATTCAGGCATCACGTGCAATGTGCATTCAATGGGTAGCATATCTACAAGCAAAGCACCCCTCCACCCAAGTACAAAAGCAGGGATGCCTAGCATGGTATCAAAATGCTGACCATAGACCTGTGTATTGACAGGCAGTGTTGACTGGCATCAACAGCTTAATGTGATTCAAGTGACAACACTGCAAATGATGATGGGACAGTAAGCAGGACACATGATGACAAGTCTGGAGGCCGCCCACGTGTGAAGAAGACACTACAACAGTCGGACAGAGTCATTTCCCATGAAACAGGCTGAGGCCTGTGACCCACACAGATTGTCAGACCCTAAACATGTGTGTAACGTAGTACTGAGCTACAGTTGACATGGAAAGGCTGATGAGATGCCATGCAATGTATGTCACCCAGGACTTGTATTACAGTGATCATCCAGTCAAGGACACATAGGGACATGCGTGCAATGCACATGGAGCATTAATGGGCACTCATGTCCCTGCGGGGCATCTGACCTATGCACAGTACAAGTGTGATACCCTGCATCACGTACTAAGGCTGTACCACACAGGATATGTCTGGCAGATTGTATGCTGGAAGTTAGCATGTACACAGGACGCATGAATAGGAAAGTACCCAATGGCAAGATTGAAGCAGACCAGTGCAAAAGTGGAACTGGGGTGCAGAGTGGCGGAGGAGGGGCAAGGGAGCATGCCTACATGGAGTACCCGCATGCAGGCAGAGGACACATGCACGTCAGTCATGCTATGACATTGTGCCAGGACTGAGAGAAAAGTCACCACACGCCACATGCAGAGGGCCAGTGAGCTGGAACATGGACCGGAGGGGTATACTGGTAACCAGCATGTGAGTAGGGTGCAATAGTGGTGATGCGGACAGTCCCCGTCTGCTCCACATGTCCACCATCCAGCAGAGCAGACATGCATCACGGAAGCATTGCATTACTTGCACATCAGAACCATGTACACCTCACATGTAGTGGCAATCATGCACAACACATCCCACAAGTAAAACGCACACATCCTCAATAAACACGCATCAACACTCACTGGACTGGGCATCAAAGTCCAGCATCTCTCCCACTCCTTCGACCGATTCAGGTGGTATGAACTCCGCAACAAGTGACTCATGCGGAGAGAGCTCTTCCGCCTCTGGTGCAGGCCCACCGCCAGTCACCAGAGTCAAGTTGTAATTTGAGGCACGCTTAGCCTTAGCGCTGCGTTTGAGGTCATTCCAACGCTTTTTGCACTCTTGCGCCGTGCGCACCTCATGGCCGAATGAACTGACATGTTCCGCAACTTGCTTCCAGTGGGTGTCACGGTGGGCAGCCGTAGTCTGACTATTGGCACCCACTAGCATGTCACGGCTGTGGCCCCGCACGTAGTCCACGAGGAAGTCCCGTTCCTGCTTGCAGAAAGGCTTCTTCCTCGACGTGCAGGAGGTTGTGGCTGTGTGTGGGGTCCCAGCCTGTGCTGCAGGTGCAACCTTCCCCCTCTTGGACTGTGGCGCAGACCCTGGCTGGCTAATGCCACCCTGACCAGTATGGCCAATGGGTTTGGTGGATTGAGCCAAGGGAGTGGCAGGTGGAGGAACGACCAAAGGCCTGACTTGTGTCAGTGGCAGCTGGGCGCCCTCTAATGGACCCTGCGCAGCAACATCCGCTGTGGCAGGGTCATTGACTGCAACGGTCCTGGTTGGCAGACTCACAACCGGGGTGTTGTTGGGTGCATCTGCCCCTGCACTTGCCAACACCCGGCTGTTCGGGGCAGCAGATGACATAACTGCCCCAGGGACACGTGTCTTGGTGAGAGCAGCCCTGCATGCCCCTACGGTTTCCCTCCAGGCCTGTTGTAAATCTTCCAAGGGCTCCTCAAGTGCCAACGCAGCCTGCACTGGCAGACCCTGAGCCTGGGTGGCGGTGTCCACAGCTGCACCTGCAGCTACCACTACCCTTGGGCCGGTGGCAGTCGATGGAACGGACTGCCGGGTCACACGGGCGCCAGTGCCAGATGCAGAAGCTGCATCTCCCGGAACCACAGGGGGTGGTGGCATGACTGCACCGACAAATGGCACAACATTGTGCTCAAGTGGTGCACCCCTGCCTCTTCCCCCTCTGTGGCCACCCTGGAAACCCTGGAGTCCCCCTACTCCCTGGTCACCACGGCCACGTCCCCGACCACGCCCACCACGAGGAGTACGCCCAGCTGAGGCGCCCCTCACCTTTGCTGGCCTCCCAACCATGGCACAGATGGAGTAGTGCCGGCACAGATGGGGTAGTGCCATTGGGAGGTGTACAGCACAATTGACCTGGGAAATTGGGGTGAAGGGGGTGGGAAGCAAGATGTTAACAGCCCCCCTGCACCTGTCAAGGCTGTATGTGACCGCGTCGATGTAGTGACGGGTCACGCAACGCTCAGGCACCCCAAAACTGCAGTAAAACAGTGCACACAAACCTGCAGTCTACGTGCGTGGAATCAACCTCCCGTAGTACGCGGTGGCACCCAGTAACACGAATAACGTGTACGCGTGGGACACGCAGGCTACTGTGACCTCAAAAATGGGTGCGATACACAGGGGCACCCGTAGTGGGAAAAATAGCATGTGCGACTCACCGTCTAACTAGCGCGATGCAGAAAAACATGCGTAGCCAATACCCCCGCCAAAAGAAGAGATACGTCCTTGATAGCTGTGAAGTTGTGATGGCGCACGAAACAACAGGAAGCAGCAACACACGTCGGTCTCCACGAAAGGTACGTACAGCGAACTGCTGCCCCCGCTCACCTTTAACCCATGCTGAGGGAAACACCCGCGCGCGTCACGTCACTTACGCGCATGGGCCCTTTCCTCAGATTACACGCATTCGCACGCGGACGTGCAGTTTTTTCACACGCGCTGAACCACTATGCTAACGTCACGAGGGAAACGCCCGCGCACGCCCGCGCGCGTCACGTCACAGAGGCGCTTACGCTTGAAGGGCTTTTGGTCCAATGAAAGCGCATACGAGTGCTGACGCGCTTACGCGCTATGGGCCTTTCCTCGAATCACACGCTGACGTGCACATTTTTCACGTGCCAAATCACTCCGTATCAAGCTGGCCACGCGTTCACACACGGAAGACCACGCTCCTGCCCAAAAGGCCGAATCACTGCCCCCCAGAGCCCCGAGCACGCTCCCACCTGCCATCTGGTGCTGCCTGACTGCCTGCTGCCCACGTGCCCTGCTATTTGCTGCCTGCACATCAGCCAGGGGTGCAGTTGCTGTGACCACCCCTGCTGGAACAGAAGACTCCGACTGGGATACCATCGCTCCACAGCCCAGCCCCAGGACCCAGTTGCACACCCACTCCTGCCTCTGGGGTTGCCATGTCGGGCACTACACCATCTGGCACCACTGGCAACCCCCAGCCAGAGAGGCAGTGGGCCACCAGCTTCACTGCCACCGAAGTTGGTGTCCTGCTGGAGCAAGTCCTGGGGCAGTATGATGCCCTCTTCGGAAGTTCACGCGCAGACAAGGAAGGACGGACTCGGATCTGGACGGACATCGTAACTGCCATCAACGCGGAGGGGGTGGCAGTCCGCGACTTCCAACATGTCAAGAAGCGCTGGGAGGACTTCAGGTCCAAGACCCTCAACAAGGCCCGGCGCCTCTTGAAGGCAGCGGATGCTAAGGGGCGCCGGGGCCACCTGTCGGAACATCAGATGAGAGTCCTGGAACGCATATGCCCAGCGCTCCACGTCCAGGTCCTTGAGAGGCAGACCCGTCTGGAGTCGAGCGGTAAGTGTACATGCATACTGATTGGAAGCTGTGCGTGTGGTTGTGTGCCAGTAGTGTGCAGGTTGTACATGTGGTTTTCTAGGGCCATGTATGGATGTGTATGCACAGGGCTGTGAGGCAGACACATGCAAGTCCTTTCATGGGTGCGACACATGGATGGTGTATGTGTGGGTAAGCATGCAAGCCAAATGCAGATGTGTGAGCACACATGTTTGGATAACTGTGTATGTCAGTTGGCATGGTTGTGGTGTCACACATGGATGTTGGTTCCAGCTGCATGTATCTGCACCGTGTACATGTGCATGTGTGTCTATTTGACAAGGGTGCAACAGTGATGCAACATGGATGCATGTGACACTGATATGTGGAAGACTGATTGGCAGATGTGACATGGATGCCGATCTCAACACTGCGACAGTTGGCGGAGGTGTACACATGCATGTAAGTGTGGTGGCGTGTGTGCATGTGTAGTGCACTCCTTGTGTTTCATGTGATGTCTGGCTCACTTTTGGCTGCTCATGCTGTTGTATGTGTATGGATGGTGCTGGCTGTTGCAATATGACTGTGGAATAGCTCATGTGTGTGAGTCGAAATGACATGTGTGCTCGGGATTGTGATGCCATGTCTGAAGTTTGACAATGCCACTCATGTACAACTTTCATGTGTGTATGAGTCCATTGTACTGTGCCCTGATGCCTGTGTTTTATCTCTCCCTGTCTGCAGCGTTAACTGATGAAGAGGGCGGAGAAGGTGCTGTGGAGCACAGCGGCAGGGATCGCACCGCCAGCCAGAGGCGCAAGGCCCGGCTCCCCTCCCAGGTTGTCATCTCGTCGGGGAGTGAGGAGTCCGGTGCCGCGTCCCAGGCCGCAGCTGCCAAGGGGAGGTCCAAGAGGCAGAGGTCGGAGTTGGACTCCTCGGCAGCAGAAGGGGCAGCTGAGACCCCACAGGGCCCAACGGAGGAAGATGGCATGGAGTCATCCAGGTTGGTGGGGGGTTTGGTGGAGGAGGAGGCCGTGCAAGGGACAGAGACGGGGTCTGGAGGTGGGGATTCCACTGGTGCTAGTGGTGCAGTGCAGGACCAGGGACAGGAGGCAGCACAGGCCACCGCGGAGGTGCCTGTGTGCAATCCTGTCCCTGATCCTGTCACTGCATCATCTTGCACCAGCAGGGATGCCTACGTCCAGACCCGTTCTCAGGGAGGGGATTGGCTTACACCAACTGGCCTTCCTCTCCCTGCGGATGTGGCTATCCGGCACTGGGTTGAGCCTGTCCTGGGTGGGGTGGCGTTGCGTCAACGTGCCATGCGAGGTGACCTGCAGTCTTTTCATGAGGGGTTGGGGGTGCTGGGGGACATGAGTGGGGGCCTGCAGGCAGGTGCCCCGCACTGCTGGGGGGTTGGGGCGCAAGGGGGTAATGCGTTGGTGATCACTAGTGCAAGGTGACATATGGCTTGGCTGGGGGGGCATGCCCATAGTTGTTGGGCTGCCTGCGGGACATGCCCAGGGGTGCAGGGTAGTCCCCTGTGGTGTGGTCTGCCTGCAGGGGCCGTGGAGGGTATAGAGGGAACACCTGGGAGGACCCACACTGCCAATTCACGTGTAGGAATCCCCTGCACCCCCGAAATACACGTACCCCACTCGCACAGGGCCTATCGCGTGTGGAGCTTCCCCGCACCCCAGAAATACACATACCCTGCTGAAATTGCCTGTTAGACTTCCTCGCACCCCAGGAATACACGTACCCTGCTGAAATCGCGTGTTAAACTTGCCCGCACCCCAGGAATACACGTACTCTGCTGCAATCGTGTGTGGAACTTCCCGCGCACCCCATAAATACACATACCCTGCTGAAATCGCGTGTTAAACTTCCCTGCACCCCAGGAATACACGTACCCTGCTGAAATTGAGTGTTAGACTTCCCTGCACCCCAGGAATACACGTACCCTGTTGAAATTGCGTGTTAAACTTGCCCGCACCCCAGAAATACACGTACCCTGCTGAAATCGCGGGTGAAACTTCCCGCAAACCCCAGGAATACACATTCCCCGCTTGCCGTGTGCTGTGTGGCGGCCCTGTATACTGGTCCAGGGTTAGCGCAGCCCTTTGCGCTGGATTGGGGATTTTGATGGCTTTTCCTTGCGTGAGGGGCGTTCTTGGGGGCGTTACTGGCGCTGCTGCAGGGTCGCTGCGCCACTCTGCACCGCGGCTGCTTTTGGTGGCTAAAATCCATTAATACGCTGTGCGCCAAAATGGATTTCGGCGCATGCGGCTGGCGCAGACTATCGCACGCGCACACTGTGCGCCAGCCGCGTGCGCCACTTGTGCGCTTAATTCTATGAATTACCCCCTAAAAGTTCCCATAGGCCATAGTTGAAATGTTTGACTCTATGGGTGTGATATGCTGCGGTGGTTGTGGCCAGGGCATAGAGTCTTGGGTGCATGGTCAAATGGACCGCATATCACACTCATAGTGGCTTATAACTTTGGGATCACAAACAAATTTATAAGGAACAAAGTTATAAGCCACTATGGGTATGATATGCTGCGATGGTTGTACTTATTATAATATACTTACTGTTTGGTTTAGTAACTGGAGTACATGTATTTCTTTTTCATTTCTGTGATAAAAGAAAAGATCATGTTAGTATTGGTATTTTGTAACGACTTATAACATTGAATAATCAACATTTTTTTTTTACCCTCATATTTAGTACATTGCAAACCAGAGAACTGTGCAATTTGCTCAGTTTCTGTGTTTGTTGCTAAAATCATTGGGTCTGTGGGAGAAAATAAAATCCATGTTGGATTAAAAAAAAACTTTTTCTGTTATGCTACAGTTTATTTGTTTGATTGTTTTCAGTGTTCACTTGTTTCTTGGCGTGTTGCAGTTTTTTGGAACAGTAACATATCATTTATTTGTTTGGATATTGTAAAATTTTGGAGCAGTTAGATACCAGTAGGCATATTCTAACTGTCTATATTTTAGTGGTATTGATATATCTGTTTGGATATTGTAAACTTTTAGGACAGTTAGATACCAATTGGCGTATTCTAACTGTCTATTATTTGCTCTAATTTAGTGGTATTGATTTATCTGATTAGTTGTTGTAGAATCTTTGGGCAGTTAGATAGGTTTTGGAATATTCTAACAGTTTATATTTTTTTACTACAAGTTTACTTAAGGTTTAAGTACAGTTTAGTTATTAAATTTTGGTTTTAAGAACATTAAATAAGCGTTTGAAAGATGTGCTGGTAATCTCTGCTTTAGAGTAATGGTACTATCATTACATTCAAACCATCCACATTTCTTTTTTATATATGCAGTGTAGTGCCCTGAATTGGTTGTGGCTCCTGCGTGGTAGATTATACCTATTGTTGTGAAGGTTTTCTTACCAAGTGATACTTGACCATGTGTGAATCCAGTCAGCTTGCAGTTGTTTTTGGTACCATCTGCATTATAACGTAGAAGCATTAGTATGACGTATTTACTATGTGTTTGTATTAGTAACGTGGAGCGATTATCCGAATTGCAGGTAGTACATAATCTACCATGGTTTGCATTTTGTACAAGATGCTGAAATGGAATGGATTCACAATTAGGTATTGATATATATATATGAAGCGTTCATTGGGGATTTGTTCTTGTGTCACATTGTTGCAGAGAGTGCATGTATGTTTCCACATGTATGTAATCTAAAAGATTTCATTTATAGGTATGTTTTTATTTTCCAGTACTTGTAGTAAGTACATTAGAAATTCTTGTGGATCTTCCTGTGAGTTTATAGTGAATTTAACCATTCCAGCACAGTAGTCCAATTGTTGTCTTATTCCATAAACACTATACGTGTTATCAGGATTGTTTGTTGCATTTCTGTGAAGTACTAACATTTGCAAACACAATTGGTCTGTACTGTGTAAGTAAACGTTGTCAACAATTGGTGGCAATTGAAATAGAATACTCATTGCTACATTTGCGTAGCAACTTACTCCAACTATATTTGAGAGTTTAAATGGACCAGGTAGTTCTGTATCTGATTGATTATTTTTTAGTTTGTCTTCCTTCTTTGATGAAGTACCTGGTTTACTTTCCCTAATGGGTTATTTTATGTTTGTGGTACTTGATGAAGTTTTAGTTTCTTTTACTCTCTTTGGAGGAGTTGCAGTGACATCCTGTTGCATTTCTATTTGATTTAGTTTTCTTTTACAAAGTTTTACTTTTTGTGGTACAGAATATGTGTTTGATGGGGGGTGTATAGTGAGCGAAGTCTATTGTATTCTAAAATACAAGGAATATCAGCGTTTACTTTACTTGCATCAAAGTTGATTAGAAATAGACCGTCAAGTGTACGTAAGCGTGATAGTGCTACGTAGGTCATGCCTTCTTTAAAGACTGTACTTCCAATGTCTATCATTGCTTTGTCTAGGGTAGGACCTTGTGATTTATGAATGGTGACTGCGTATGCAAGAGTTAGAGAAAATTGTTCTCTGCATACATACATGCCTTTGAAGAGAAGGAATCGAGCTGTTGAGCGTCCTATCCTTTTCACTTCTGAAAGTTTGTCAAATAGAATATTGACAAACTGAATTTTGTTGTCACGTGGGTATGTTTGAAAGCCAACAACTGTACCCAGTGCTCCATTAACTAGTCCTTGGTCCACGTCAAGGTTACGTTTAAGCATTACTCTGCAATTTAAGGATAATTTTAATATCGTTTCCAAGCCAACTGTGTTTGAGATTGATTTTTCTAAACTATTTAGTCTTGTTGTGGCTTGGTCACACATGGGTAGTGTCATACCATGTACATCTAGTTTGGCTGTGGCGTTAATTTCCATTATTGGTTGCATTTCTTTGCATAACATTATTTTATTGAATTTGAAACAGCTTGCAAGAGTTGGCATTAAGGCAATACAATTGACATTTTTGTTGGCTAAGTTTTCCATAACATCTGTAGCACATTCATTATCACTTACACTTTCCCGAACAAAGGAGGCTGCAGATTTCTAGACGAGCCTCGCGGCTGGCCGATCGATTAAGTGCCATTAGGAAGATTTGGCCCTGACTACACGGGTCCGAGAGCTTTGGTGGATCTCTTTTTGCAGAGGATCACCAAGCTGCACCATTGGTTCTTGTACAGCATATATACTGTTGCAAGTGGAGGATTTATTTCCGCTGTCCCGTTCATTTTCCCTGAAGTTGGAATCAGGGGATGTAACACGGGCCCATATACGCTGAGAATAGGGTGGAGGACCCTCTCCAAGCCCTACGTCCTGAAGAAGGTCTCTGACCGAAACACGTGTCAACGTTTTTGTTGTGAGAAGATATCTGGCCAAATTTGGCATTAGATATAGAACGACACCTGATACTAGGGACTGGGTCACTGTCTATTGTAATAACTGAAAGAGATTGTGCGGAATAATATTCCGAATGTCTTTTGATGTACCAAATATTTTGGTTGTTTTTTATATCTGAATGCTGAATGAGTCCGGTATGTGGTTGTGAATGACAATATGTATTAAGTGTTTTTTACTGATTTTTATGATATTAAGATGAACTTTTCTGGTAATAAGGTTACCGAATAAAATTTGATATGTACTAAAATTTAACTCAGTGTCATCCCATTCTACTGATCCACTTTTGGATATCTTTATACTATACCTGAAGGATCAGGGACTTGAGCGTAGGTCTACCCCTTTATTTTCTCTTTGCACATGTATTATCACCATAAAGTGCATGAATGTGCCAGGTTTTCAATATTGCTTCTGATTCTTTAGAAAGTATACCAACTCTGTTACTTTTTAAGATGTTGGCATAAGTGAGATCTGCAGATTGCTGCATGTTTTCTGTTAATTGTCTGTATTGAAAATGTTGCCAAAGGTTGACATTTCCAATGCTGCCAACAGTTTTACAGCAGAGTTTGTGTCCTAATGTTTTAAAAATAGGCTCACCTTTTACTGGTGTCAATTGAAGAAGATCTCCAAAAACAATAATGTGTTTTCCTGCAAAGAGCTCTTCATAGTTTGTTTTGAATACTTCTTGTAATCTGAGGTGAATCAAAGCCAACATTATGGTGGACACCATGTTCACTTCATCTATTAGTAGCATTTTCATTTGTTTCAATACTCTGCGTAGTTCCATTGCAGCTTTGGTAGAAATTTTGTAATAGTCTAATTTGTTTTGGTGTTCAACTGCAAGGAGTGGTAATCGGTGTAAAGTGACACCACCTATGTTGTAGGCAGCTAAACCTGTGGAGGCAGTGACAACAGCTGACAGTTTGTTGTTTGTCAATAGTTGAAGGAACTTACTGATGATTTTGATTAGGAATGTTTTGCCAGAACCAGCTTCACCACTGACGTACAGTAGTAAAGGTTTGCAATTTTGGCAGGTGCATTCTTTGTTTTCATGTTGTACACCATGTGCAATTTCTTTTGTTACTTCTTGAAAAATGCTACGTTGCTCATTTTTTAGTTTTGATTGTAGTATAGTTCAGTCTGCTTTATCTTCATACGGACATGGTGTTTTCTACTTCTATCATAGCTAATTCTGCCTCATTTGTTATTAGTGGTTCTCCCAGTGGTTCTTGGCTTCCTGTTACAGAAGGTTGACTACTGTAAGGAGTGTCCTTATCTTGTTGGGCCTGGAGTTCTTCTTCGTGTTGCTGTTCATTGTGCAACATTTTTTTGTACTGTGTAAAGTTTACATCAGTAATAGTGCTTTCATTTGCTTTGAAAGCGTCTTCATATGATTCATAGTTATCTAGTATTTCTTCTTCTTTTCTCCATGGTTTAAAGAGTTGTAGCAGGGACATGTAATATACTTATTTATGTTGAGGAGTCTTTAATGACAATTTGATATGATTAATTAAATTTGGTTTGGTGAGTTTTACTAAGCTGCCTTCACAATTCGTCACTCTGTATTTACCTTTTTTTTCATCGGTTTTATATTATTTTTGTATGTGTAATTTTGGGCTATGTGGTATAGACACATGGTTTCCAAAGTGGTACTCCTGTTTGGGTAGTATGTGTCCAATACATTGTTTTTTAAAATGTCTTGGCTGTTGGGATCAAGTTTGGCTATTGTTTCTATATCTTCGTATGATTTTAGAACTCTTTTTCTAGATTTAGCTGGACCAAGAATTAGCCATACTAAATTTTCAGATTTACCATACAATGCAGTAACAGTTAAACAATCAGCTGCTTCATAGGATCCACATTCTCTATGGGAGAGCATTTTTATGCCCAAGCTGTATAATTTCTGAGACACTGTTTTATCTGATGACAGGTCATGAGGTCTTGCAGCTCTGTCTTTTCTGCTTTGGTTAAGTATGCTGTGACATATCGTGCAACTGCAGTAGAATTTTCTGCAATGTACTGCACATCTATGTTTGCATTCCATAAGTGGGCAATGATTGCATTGTAATAATTGATATATTTTTCTTCTTCTTTTCTTTTTATGTAATATGTATTTTTAGGTGACTTACCTTTAGCACTATGTCTAACTGAAGACATGAGGTTGTTCACTTGACCTGTATTTGTAACTGGTCTAGGGAAACCAAATCGGCATTTGGTGTAATATTTCCCTTTGTTTTTTTATTTGTGACGACAATATTTGCCACATTTGTGTCTTTGAAATTGTAAAATTTGTGCATGAAGATCAATATTTGTGGATTCTGATGGAATTTCACAAGGGACATATTTTTCAATAAACTGTAAAACAGTGGCATCACTGTCTTGATCAAATTTAGGAGCATCTTTAATCCATAAAAGCATGTGGATATGTGGTGCTCCTCTGGCTTGGTATTCTTTTCTCCAAAAGAAGTGTTGCACTTCTCCAAGGGGAGGAACAGTTTTATTACAAATAAAATGTAGCATAGCAATGAAGCGATGGTGAAAATATCTTGAAACATTAACAGGATCAAGAGAACAAAGTTCTCCAGGTGTTAGTATATCTATGTTTGTTTTTTTTTTTGTTTGATATGCGTAGGAAATCATGTAAATCTTCCCATGCATATTCTGCACAACTTAATGTAACAAACCAAGTGGGTGGGCCAAGGTTTCTGATCATACAACGTACATCTCCATGACGTTGAAACCAGTACTCTTTAGTACCATGCATATTTGCTAATAGATTTGTAATATTTGATTGTAAAATCTCATCTTTTTGTTGAACTTTTTGTAATAATTGTGTAGCTGTCATATTTTGAAAGTGCGACTCTGATTTTAATATGTGTGCAACTCCGTAACATAAAGTTGCTAGTTCACTTTCAAAGAGTAGGTGGAATATGTATTCCACATTTTGTCTAAATCTGGGATCTTCAGAATACATCCGTAATGAGCGGTATTGTGATGCTGATATTTGAATAGGTCCATCATCGTACCTTCCTCCTTTAACAGAAGGAAAGAGTAGAGGAAAAGCATGTGCTTCTATACTTTTTTCCCATATGCTGATTGGTGATCCTTTTGTTTGACGCATTTGGTACGTTTCCAGTGCATCTTCTATGGTGTCATTAGAGTGCAATTCATGAATTGTTTAATGGTCTAAAGTATTTGATATTGTAGCAGGATCTAGGAGCTCAAATTGACCAGCTTCTTGTGTCTCTTGAATTATTTCAGTTGTATCCTTCAAGTTGTCTTCAATATTAATTTCTTTTGTAGTATTCATTATTCTCTTTAAGATATTACAAGGCTTCTCTAACTTTATGTAAATCTACCAGCTGTTGCCATTTTTTTTTGTCTTTTGTAGGTACTCCATTTACTAAGATAATTAAAGATTGCTGCATTGGACCTTGCACTCCTAGAGTGTGCACATTTTCTTTTAGATCTAATGGTAAATACACTACTTTTCCACAAATACCTTTCACTAATTCAGAGGGAGGTAATTTTGCAGTTTTTGGTTGAAGGCGTATTATTGCTTGAAATTGGTGCACTGTTTGAATTATGATGCTCTCATATAAATTAAGTTGTTGAAGGGGTTTTGGTAGTGGATATAATTCCAAATTATTTGTGATAGCACGTGAAGGAGTTTGGTTGTTGTCAAGTTTTGTAGTGCAGTAACTGCAAAGTGTTAAGGGGTCAGTTATTTCATATTTATTTTCTGCTATAAGGTAGAGAGCTAATTCAAAGCATTTAGAACCTTCATTGTCTTCTATTTCGTATGATAGGTCTACAGTTTTTGTGTTACTTTTATAAAAAGTTCTGCGGCAACATACAAACACATGGTTTGGTACTTCAGCTGATGTACTTTTAAATTTTAGTATTTCTTTTTTGTATGTGTGTAGTAAAAGGTTGCCATGTGTAGAATTGTTACTAATTTGGTTTACAGCTATTTCATTCTGTAAGTGGCTTTCACTTCTAAAATATTTTTTCTGGATATAGTCGATTTCTTCAAGTAGGTCTTTTGCTGTACCATGTAGAAGAATGTTATTTAAATTGGCTAGTGCTAAATCAGGATTTTTAGCATAGTACAGTTTATGAACTAGATTTCCTATAGTTGAATGATGTGTTGATATCCTTTTGATATTATGGAAGGTGGTTTTGCAAGTAGGTCCTGTAATGCAAGCCAATGAATGTCCTTGTAGTCCTGTGTACTTGCGTACTGGACAGGTATCCATATTTTGCAGTAGTTTAATTTTGATTTTGTCTTTGCTTTTCACATATTGATTGAGGAATTGGCATAAAGACTTGAAACAGTTTTTGGGAATGTTACACATTGACGTGCATGGCCATTTGTACACTAGACGTTCTGATTCAGTTGAATGGAGAGGTAATTCTAAGTTTTCAGGGCATATTTTTGTAAGGAGTATTTCTTGTTTCATTATGGTATTATTACCATTTTCATAACCTCGACCACTGCTATTTATGGCAATTGTATTTGTTTGCTTTTGTTTGTATGATTCTTCATTAAAGTATGGTTCTGTGCTTGTAGTGTGACTCCATTTACTTCCGCATATACTTAAGAAGTTCTTTCTGTTGACATTTCGTTTATTGAGAAGTATTTTTTGTAATTTAGGGGCCGATTCATGGAACAAACGTGCGCCAAAAATCCATGCGCAAGCAGGCGCAAGGGAGCGCAAGCGTGAGAAACGCAGCGCACGCGCACGCGTGCGATTCAAGGAAGACGCTGCGCGTGTTTCCCGCTGTCCGTGCGCCCAATCCAGCCATGGCGCACGCAGGCATACACTGCGTGCGCTACACGCACAGCAAAAGCACACATAGCCCGGCGCACACAACCAAAGTGGGCGGAACAGTGGGCGTAACACGCGGAATGGGGAACAACGCGTGAAAAAGAAGGCGTAACTGGGGAAGTACTGCAGGGAACTACATGGAACGCCCACACGCACGCGAACAACCCATATTCATGGATCCGAATACGGGAAACCCGCGCACGGCAAAAGACGCACACAGGTGTCAACGCGTCCGCCACACGAAGGCAGGCGGAAGCGTCCCCGCGCACAGTACAAAAGTGCACGCAAACAACAAACACGTATATACAGCTACGATGAATGCCCCATTTGTCGCAGCACTGATCGTGGGACACCGCAGGAGGAGGAGAATAGCCAGGGCACGCATTTCCGCACCACGGACAAACCTTTTTGGGATGCCTGACGACCAGGTCTATGGCAGGTATAGGTTTACACCCCACATCATCCTAGACCTGGTCAGGGAGTGGGAAGTTGACCTTACATCCCCCACCCTTTGCTCCCAAGCATTGAGCCCCTTGGAGAAGGTGCTCAATGTCCTGCATTTTTTGGCCACTGGGTCATTTCAGCGGACTACTGCCATAGTGGGGGGGGTCTCACAGGCCACGCAGTCACGCTGCCTACACCAGGTACTGGCAATCATGACAGCGCGCCCCTCAGTCCGCAGGCACATATACATGCCCAGAACACCCGCAGAAAGGCAGGCCGTTGTCCTGGATTTTTTCAGGGTGGCACACTTCCCCAAAGTGCTTGGCGCCATAGATTGCACCCATGTGGCCCTACGTCCACCTAGGGCCACTGAGCACATCTACCGAAACCGCAAGCACTGGCATTCCATCAATGTACAGGTGGTATGCGATGCAAAGGGAATCATCAACTCTGTCTATACAAACTACCCTGCTCCACCCATGACAGGTTCATATACAGAATGTCCGCCCTGAGCCGGGCCCTGGAAGCTGGGCAGCATGGTGACACATGGCTCCTAGGTGAGTACAAATGCCCTTGCACATGCATGCAAGTCACACACAGACAAATACCCAAACCCTAATAATCTCAACTATTATCACCTCCCCAAGGGACAGTGCCTACCCTCTGAGCAACCACATGATGACGCCAATCCGGAACCCCACCACACCACCCCAGGTAAGATACAACGCCGCCCATATTGCAACCAGGGCCATAGTGGAGCGCACATTCGGAGTGCTCAAGTCACGTTTCCGCTCCCTTGACCGCTCAGGCGGGCAACTACTCTATGCACCACCAGTAGTGTGCAGGATCATTGTGGCAGCATGTGTCCTGCACAATGTTGCAACACGGCAGGGCGTCCCGGTGGACATGGTGGTGCCCCCACATCCCCAACCACAGGCACAGGCGCTGCCCATGGGAGGGGACAGGGCACGTGGCGAGGAAGCCCGGACCCAGCTTGTGGCCACATTTTTCACCTAAACTCCCACCCCTGCGGAGTGCGCACAGGCCTGGCACATACAGGGTGACAATCGATGATGACAAAGAGACAGTCAACTGTCACAACCCTACCACCCTGAGATAGTTGCCATGGAAGTGCCACATCGTCTGCATCCCCAGCTACTTAAACACAAGCTATCCTGTGTGACCAAAAGGCACACATATGACATATGACATGATATGGCGATGAGGCAGGGGGGGGGGAACAAGGGAAGACAGACAACGGTACTAATAGGCCAGGTGTCATTTAGATTGTGCAAGTGCAGGGGTAGGGGGAAGGGAAAAGTGCAAGGGGAAGGGGAGGGGGGTGCAGTACAGGGGAAGTAGACCAAAAAACAAATACATAGGTCAGCTGGTGGCAACTGCAAAGGTAAGTGCAGACAAGTGCTGGGAAGGGGGGGCTGTAGGGATAGAGAGACAGTACCGCAGTGCAGGGGTTGCCAGGGAGGCAGTGCAAGTGGAGAGTGGCTGGGCCAGGGACCGAGGTCGGTGAGAGTGGCCCAGTTGCAGATCCAGTGCAGTTCCAGTGAAGAATTCCGCAAGGGAGAGGCAGAGAGAAAGCAGAAGCAAAGAGGAAGGTCTTGAGGTGCTTCTCAAACCAGAGACGGTTCCCCTCAAGTTCAAGTGAGGCAGGAAGGCTGTTCCAGAGGGAGGGCCCTGCCGCGGAGAGACATCTACCCCCAGCTAGTTGCTCTGAGAAGCAGATGACTTTGTCATGCAAGGTGTGCATCACACACACCTGAAAAACAGGCCATGTCCATCACTGTTATGTCACTCAAACCCTCCCAAACCACAACATGACATGGCAAGCAATACTCATACACCAACACAGTAACAATAAGGTACACATTGCCATGTCCAAAATGTACAGTGGCATCAGACAATGATGCCTGACCTGGAATCAGATGAAATGACAGACCAACAACCTTCCACCCAAAATAAGTCATTTCCAAATGCATTACAAGAGTTGTAGACGTAACATAACAATGAATGCCTGTCTACATGCACATTGTGCATTGCAAAATCAACACTGCAGCTTCTGTGTGCTGTGTCCTACTCCTGCAACACACTGCTCAGCGCACAGCACAGTGAACAGCCATTGTGTGTGATGCACACCCTGAGCCTCACATCTAAGTGACAGACCACATCAAAAAGCAAATTAGGCATGTACAGGATCCATAATTGGTCACAGAACATGTGCTGCAGGGACACAGTGGCCACCAGAAGGCAAACAGTGTACACATGGATATGCAAGGGTGGGAGTACATGTAGTGCATCAGAGTGCAAGTGTGTGGGTCTGCAAGGACATGCACTCAACATATGCATGTGCACTCAAGTGACCATCAGTGTTCTCTACACATCACATGTGAACATTCACCATGTGTACACCCCAGCATGTCAAACCACAACTATCCCCTCGCACCTGAAAGGTAAACACAACACATGAACAGGCATTGATCAGCAGAACACACAACATGTACATAGGATACCCCCATTACAATGTCAGAGTTCCCATCACACTGCAGGGCAAGGCAACTATCAACAACAACCCCCGCCTCCCTCACAAATGACCATGACCCACTGGACAACTGCACCTGGGTCATCGAGCCTTCAACCCTCAATTCCACCTGGCCACAGGATCACCTTTACCCTTCGTCACCATCTCCCACCTTGTGTGTAAAAAGGTGCCTGCACCCTCAGAATCCACACTCATTTCCAAAATCACAAAATCCAAGGCATAAAAACGAACCAGAACACCCTCCAGTAGATGACTTGACGTAGCAGTACCTCACAAAGGCCAAGTACTACCACAATGATGCAACAACCAAGGTAGCACAGTAAAACAATGTCACAACAGGATGTGAACCATGTGTGGTACATAACATAGAATGAAACACCATGAACGGATGTATACTGTCACAGGTCCCGTGTACAGGCGCGGGAGTGTCACGAAACAACCACCCCCACCGTGTCCCGGGTGCCTGCAAGGTCAAACTCACACAGGCCCCTGAGACCCTGGTGGGGAAGGAGGTTCAGGGATATGCAGTCGGGACAGGTGTTGGCACACTGGATAACTGGAATGAGTGGCAGGAGAGGGGAGGAGGAATGACACATGAAAGTAGGGAATGCACAAAAATGTACTACCTGCATGAACAAATACACAATCCAAACAAACTTGGACATCATTGTCATGGCCTTCTGTAGTCCAGGCTTAGGAGTGGTATGAACCAACCACCCCCTCTAGGGTTTTGGCGCCTGCAAGTTGGGGGCTTACACAGGCATCCGCAACCCCAGCGGGGAAAGAGGGTTAGGGAATGTTGCTTGGATAGGTACGGGAGGCAGGAACACCGGGTAGAGGGTACAGGGTTCAAAATTTCATAGGATTCCGGGTGATTAGGGGGAAAAAAACATACCAAATTGAATCACACCTACATCCATGCATTAGTGCACCCCCCAGCAAGCCTATGCAGAGCAGTTTGAAAGAAAAACAACAAGACACTTAGCTCTGGTTTTGAGTGCTGGCTTCCTGCCTGCGCACTCCCAGGTCCGGTTACAGGAGCACTGCAATGCTGCAAAGAGAGCCACAGTCAACAACCTGTACGTGCCAATTACACAAAAACACACCACCAAACATGCCCCATAGCAACAAACTACTCTACAAACAGACGATCTGGTGTAGATGCTTCGTACCCATATATAACATTACCCCTGTGACGGGTCATACACAGTCAATGCAGTAAGTCAGCCGCCGGTGGGTGCGTGGCAAATGGACAACCAATGTGTCACAATTCACACAACATGCAATGTTCCCTGGGTAAGCAGACAGACCCATATAGCAAGCCATGACTTCAGAGCAAGTTGCGTACCACCATGACCGAAACAAAGTTGGCAGTGCATTTATCATAAAGTACATGGAAATTAAATGCACTGCATCCGAGTATGTCCCTTGCTGTATGTCCCTGTGAGCTGCCCCTTTCCATGTCTCGGAAGGCTACATGGTTGATACAAGTGCCTCAATGGACCTTGGTGTACCGGAGGGTATGTGCCACTGCCCCTGCAGGTGTCCCAGACAACCTTACAATCAACAGCCATCAGTCCACCAACACATCTGAGCTGCATTGTGTGCTTCAACACCAATATTCGTCCAAGATCACCCTCAGTGCTGTGACTAAGCCTGCATGTGCAACTCGCCTGGTGCAAGCTTTGCTGTGTTGTGTCCCCCCTGTGCTGCTCACCTTGCCTGGAGTTCCTTGGAACACGTCAGCAGTTCTAGGATGTAGGTCTGCAATCCCTGTGCCTCTGCATGTGCACACATGTGCATGTGGGCACCAACAAATGAATCCAGAATTCCGTCGTCCAATGGGCCATGTCTGCTGGCAAAGGTGCTCTGGAGGCTCATCCCCCTGCAGAAAGGGCATGAAACACATGATTAATGCTTCAAAGTCATCTGTGTGTGTCTCTTCAGGCATCTCATTACTTGACCATGTCAGAGAGTCACATCATAAATCACACCATCAGTCCGTCTTTCACATCCAAAGTGTGGAACACTATCTACAGCATGAATTGCAACAAGCACGTGTACAGTACAGATAAGAAACATACTACACAATGCATAGCAATTAATGTACACATTAATCATGAAACACCCCATCTAGCAAAAGCTGAACAGTGGATAATAACACCAAAATCATCCCCACTAGGGGTGTAAACACAAGTCACACAGCACCAGACATGCCACAGATATGACAGTCCAAAGCCATTGTGTAAAAGTTTGTGACACCGAACCATCCTTGCGAGCCCATGGATAAGGGAGGCAGGAGTGGCATATGTGAGTCAAGGACCCCAAGCAGCAAACACATACACAAGATAAGCCTGAAGGGCCCAGCTGGAACAGACAGCGGATGCCTTCAAAAGCCACAAAGCACCGCACCGTCACATGAAAGCACAATAGACAAGCAATTTTAAACTATATTAACTATTAACTAATTACACTAACTATGGAAAACCTACATTACCTAATTAAACTAACTATCAAACAGAAACTTAACTAACTAAACTAAAAGAAAAATCAAAAATGGCCACATACGACCCGGGGGGGAGGGGAGGCACCCAGGAGGGGGGAGGTACAGGGTGCTGCTCAACATCCACATGCGATGATGCTGAGCCAAAAAAAAAACCTCCATGGGCTCAACGCCTGCACAACCCGACCTATGTGGGAGATAGATGGTCGTCCGAGTCTGGCTCATCATGTAAAGGAGGACGTGGCACAGTAGCCTGGCCACACCTAGCCGCAGCTTGCCCCTTGTCGGCAGCAAGTCTGCCGGACGGGTGAGCCTGGTTCTGTGTGGCGATGTGACGTAGGTCTGCATGCAGAACCTCACTTGATACACGTGCTTCCTCTTGCAAGGTAGCACGTGTAACACAGAGTTCCTCCTGCAAGGCCTGGCTGGACAACCGCTGCACCTCCCGGCAAGCCTGTAGCTCAGCCGAGATGGTACGCTCAAGCTGTGCAAACCTCTCCTCTGCCTGCTGCCTCTGGGACATCATAAGGACACCCAGAGTGGATCTGAGGGAAGCATACTCCTCCCTCAGGGCATCCATGTGCGCCTCTGCGTGAGCAGCAATTGCTTGATGCAGAGACGACATTTCAGCCTGGCGTGCCCTGTCTGAGGCCGCCATGCCCAGCCTGAGCGAGCGGTCCGTGGATCGTGCCGCCTGCTGCTGGAGAAGCACCTGCCTAGCAGGGGGGAGCACAGATCGGGCCACACGCTTCATGCTCTCAGCGATGTTCTCCATTGCTGCCCCCTGCCGTTCTGAATTGGCAGTCATGTCTTGCTCCCACTCAGTATACTGCGGTTGCACCCGGCGACCGCTTTGCCGGGCTTGACCCCTGCGGGACCTAAGGACCGGGGTCCTTGCTGTGTTGGCACCGCCCACGGCTGCACGACTACATGCCCCCGTCGACGTGATGTCCCAGGCACATCAGTGACTGGTGTGGAGGGTGACCCTGCGTCCCGATCCACCACGGGCGGAGGAACCAAGACTGTCTGATCCCTCAGTGCAGGTGTCGCAGACAGAGGAGTGTCCACATCAGAATCACTCACCCCTGACACATGGACTTGATGCTCATCCAACTCAACATGGACGTCAGAGTCGTCATCAAGGCTGGACTCATAGGCAGCCAGAGACAAGATGGACTGTAGCACTTGGGGTTTTTCGTGGCCTACCACCCCATGACCCCCACTAGTGCTGGGTTGATGTAGTGGTAACAACCCTGTGTCTGGCATGACAACACCATCCTCCGCCTCCATTGCGTCATCACCTGAAAAATAGAGAGAAAAAAGGTCACTACACATGTCAGAAGCACACAACACACACACACACCGACAGCAAACGCATCAGGCAGACATGTGACACACAACATATAACCTGGCATGCATGCTGGGTCAACTTTGAATTGCTTCTGTGATCAGACCTGTTGAAAGGTGGCAGTTTCCATGGAAGTGGGCCTATGCAGTGCAGAAAATGTGTATGCCACTCACTACCTACATGTACAAGGACTCCATGGTGTGTGCCAGGAAATGTGAAGGCAGTGCAATGTCAAATTCAGACATCACGTGCATTGTGCATTCAATGTGTACCATATCTAGAAGCCAAGCACCCCTCCACCCCAGTACCAAAGCAGGGATGCCTAGCATGGTATCAAAAGGCTGACCATACACCTGTGTATTGACAGGCAGTGTTGACTGGCATCAACAGCTTAATGTGATTCAAGTGACAACACTGCAAATGATGCTGGGACAGTAAGCAGGACACATGATGAAAACTCTGGATTCCGCCCATGTGTGAAGAAGACACAACAACAGTTGGACAGAGTTATTGGCCATTGAACAGGCTGAGGCCTGTGAGCCACACAGATTATCAGTCCCTAAACATGTGTGCAACGCAGGACTGAGCTACAGTTGACATGGGAAGGCTGATGAGATGGCAGGCAATGTATGTAACCAAGGACTTGTATTACAGTGATCATCCAGTCATGGACACATAGGGGCATGCGTGCAATGCACATGGAGCATGAATGGGCACGCATGTCCCTGCGGGACATATGACCTATGCACAGTACAAGTGAGATACCCTGCATCAAGTACTAAGGCTGTACCACACGGCATATGTTTGGCAGATTCTACGCTGGAAGTTAGCATCTACACAGGACGCATGAACAAGAAAGTACACATTGGCAAGATTGAAGAACACCAGTGCAAAGGTGGAACTGGGGTGCAGAGTTGCGGAGGAGGGGCAAAGGAGCATGCCTACATGGAGTCCCCGCATGAAGGCAGAGGAGACATGCATGACGGAAGCATTGCATTACTTACACATCAGAACCATGTACACGTCACATGTAGCGGCAATCATGCACAACACATCCCACAAGTGAAACACACACGTCCTCAACAAACACGCATCAACACTCACTGGACTGGGCATCAAAGTCCAGCATCTCTCCCACTCCTTCGACCAATTCAGGTGGTATGAACTCCGCAACGAGTGCCTCATGCGGAGTGAGCTCTTCCTCCTCTGGTGCAGGCCCACCGCCAGTCACCAGAGTCAAGTTGTAATTAGAGGCACGCTTAGCCTTAGTGCTGCGTTTGATGTCATTCCAACGCTTTTTGCACTCTTGCGCCGTGCGCACCTCATGGCCGAATGAACTGACATGTTCCGCAACATGCTGCCAGTGGGTGTCACATTGGGCAGCCGTAGTCTGACTATTGGCACCCACTAGCATGTCACGGCTGTGGCCCCGCACGTAGTCCATGAGGAAGTCCAGTTCCTGCTTACAGAAAGGCTTCTTCCTCGATGTGCAGGAGGTCGTGGCTTTGTGTGGGGTCCCAGCCTGTGCTGCAGGTGCAACCTTCCTCCTCTTGGACTGTGGCGCAGACCCTGGCTGGCTAATGCCGCCCTGACCAGTATGGCCAGTGGGTTCGGTGGATTGAGCCAAGGGAGTGGCAGGTGGAGGGATGACCAAAGGCCTGACTTGTGTCAGTGGCAGCTGGGTGCCCACTAATGGACCCTGCGCAGCAACATCAGCTGTGGCAGGGTCATTGACCGCAACGGTCCTGGTTGGCAGACTCACAACCGGGGTGCTGTTGGGTGCATCTGCCCCTGCACTTGCCAACACCCAGCTGTTCGGGGCAGCAGATGACATGACTGCCCCAGGGACACGTGTCTTGGTCTGAGCAGCCCGGCCTGCCCCTATGGTTTCCTCCCTGGCCTGTTGGAGATCTACCAAGGGCTCTTCAAGTGCCAACGCAGCCTGCGCTGGCAGACCCCGAGCCTGGATGGCGGTGTCCACAGCTGCACCTGCAGCTACCACTACCCTTCGGCCCGTGGCAGTCGATGGAACGGACTGCCGGGTCACACGGGCGCCAGTGCCAGATGCAGAAGCTGCATCCCCCGGAACCACAGGGGGTGGTGGCATGACTGCACCGACACATGGCACAACATTGTTCTCAAGTGGCGCACCCCTGCCTCTTCCCCCTCTGTGGCCGCCCTGGACACCCTGGAGTCCCCCTACTCCCTGGTCACCACGGCCACGTCCCCGACCACGCCCGCCACGAGGAGGACGCCCAGCTGAGGCGCACCTCACTTTTGGTGGCCTCCCAACTATGGCACAGATGTAGTAGTGCCGGCACAGATGGAGTGGTGCCAATGGGAGGTGTACAGCACAATTGACCTGGGCAATTGGGGTGAAGGGGGTGGGAAGCAAGATGTTAACAGCCCCCCTGCACCTGCAAGGCTGTATGTGACCCCGGTGATGTAGTGACGGGTCACGCAACGCTCAGGCACCCCAAAACTGCAGTAAAACCATGCACGTAACCCTGAAGCCTACGTGTGTGGATTCAACCTCCCGCAGTGTGCGGTGGCACCCAGTAACACGAATAACGCGTACGCGTGGGACACGCAGGCTACTATGACATCGAAAATGAGTGCGATACACAGGGGCACCCTCAGTGGGAAAAAGAGCGTGTGCGACTCACCGTCTGACTAGCGCGATGCAGAAAAACACGCGTAGCCAATACCCCCGCCAAAAGAAGAGATACGTCCTTGATAGATGTGAAGTTGTGATGGCGCGCGAAACAACAGGAAGCAGCAACACACCTCGGTCTCCACGAAAGGCACGTACAGCGAACTGCTGGACCCGCTCACCTTTAACCCGTGCTGAGGGAAACGCACGCGCGCGTCACGTCACTTACGCGCATGTGCCCTTTCCTCGTATTACATGCGGACGTGCAGTTTTTCACCCACGCTGAAATGCCCAGGCACGCCTGTGCGTGTCACATCACAGGGGCGCTTGCGCTTGAGGGGCCTTCTGTCCAATGAAATTGCGTATGCGTGCAGACGCGCTTACGCGCTAAGGGCCTTTCCTCGAATTACATGCTGACGTGCCGAATTTTCACGTGCCAAATCACTCCGTATCAAGCTGGCCACGCGTAAGCACACGGAAGACCACACTCCTGCCCAGAAGGCCAAACTACTGCCCCCCAGAGCCCCGAGCACGCTCCCACCTGCCATCTGCTGCTGCCTGACTGCCTGCTGCCCACGTGCCCTGCCATTTGCTCCCTGCACATCAGCCAGGGGTGCTGTTGCTGTGACCACCCCTGCTGGAACCGAAGACTCCCGACTGGGATTCCATCGCTCCACAGCCCGGCCCCAGGACCCAGTTGCCCACCCACTCCTGCCTCTGGGGTTGTCATGTCGGGCACTGCAACATCTGGCACCACTGACAACCCCCGGCTGGAGAGGCAGAGGGGCACCAGCTTCAGTGCCAGGGAAGTTGGTGTCCTGGTGGAGCAAGTCCTGGGGCAATATGATGCCCTCTTCGGAAGTTCCTGTGCCGACAAGGAAGGACGGACTCAGATCTGGACTGACATCGCGACTGCCATCAACGCGGAGGGGGTGGCAGTCCGCGACTTCCAACATGTCAAGAAGCGCTGGGAGGACTTCAGGTCCAGGACCCTGAACAAGGCCCGGCGCCTCTTGAAGGCAGCGGATGCCAAGGGGCGCCAGGGCCACTTGTCAGAAGATCAGATGAGGGTCCTGGAACGCATATCCCCAGCGCTCCACGTCCAGGTCCTTGAGAGGCAGACCCGTCTGGAGTCGAGCGGTAAGTGTACATGCATCCTGATTGTGAGCTGTGCGTGTGGTAATGTTTCAGTAGTGTGCAGGTTGCACATCTGTTTGTATGGGGTCGAGTATGGGTGGGGGTGTACAGGGCCGTGAGGCTAACACATGCGAGGGCTGTAATGTGTGAGACATGGATGGTACTTGTGTGTGTAGGCTTGCATGCCAAATGCAGTTGTGTGGGCACACATGTTTGGATGAATGTGTATGTAAGTAGACATGTTCGTGATGTCACGCATGTATGTTGTTTTCAGCTCCATGTATCAGCACTGTGTACATGTGCATTTGTGTGTATTTGACAAGGGTGCAGCAGTGATGCAACATGGATGCATGTGACAGCAGGATGTGGAAGCCTGATTGGCAGATGTGACATGGATGCCCATCTGAACACTGCGACACTTGGCAGAGGTGTACACATGCATGCAAGTGTGGTGGTGTGTGTACATGTGTGGTGCACTTCCTGTGTTGCATGTGATGTCTGGCTCAGCTTTGCCTGCTCATGCTGTTGTATGTGTATGGATGGTGCTGGCAGTTGCGATATGGCTGTGGTATGGCTCATGTGTGCGAGTTGAAATGACATGTGTGTTGGGGATTGTGATGGCATGTCTGAGGTTTGCCAATGCCACTCATGTACAACTGTCATGTGTGTATGTGTCCATTGCACAGTGCCCTGATGCCTGTGTTTTATTTCTCCCTGTCTGCAGCGTCAACTGATGAAGAGGGCGGTGAAGGTGCTGTGGAGCACAGCGGCGGGGATCCCACCGCCAGCCGGAGACGCAAGGCCCGGCTCCCCTCCCATGTTGTCATCTCGTCGGGGAGTGAGGAGTCCGGTGCCGTGTCCCAGGCCGCAGCTGCCGGGGGGAGGTCCAAGAGGCAGAGGTTGGAGTTGGACTCCTCGGCAGCAGAAGGGGCAGCTGGGACCCCACAGGGCCCAATGGGGGAAGATGGCACGGAGTCATCCAGGTTGGTGGGGGGTTTGGTGCAGGAGGAGGCTGTGCAAGCAACAGAGACGGGGTCTGGAGGTGGGGATCCCACTGGTGCTAGTGGTGCAGGACCAGGGACAGGAGGCAGCACAGGCCGCCGCGGAGGTGCCTGTGTGAAATCCTGTCCCTGATCCTGTCCCTGCATCATCTTGCACCAACAGGGATGCCTACGTCCAGACCCGTTTTCAGGCAGGGGATGAGCTCACGACAACTGGCCTTCCACTGCCTGCGGACGTGGCTATCCGGGTCCGGGTTGAGCCTGTCCTGACTGGTGTGGCGTTGCGTCAACGGGCCATGCGAGGTGACCTGCAGTCTTTTCATGAGGAGACTGCACGTCATCTTGAATGGCTCGTTGACCACGTCAGCTTACTGGGACAGGTCACCCAGGCCGGATTCCTCCATTTGATGGGGCTTGCTACGACCCCCTCCTCAACTGAACCCCCTACGCGCCAGTCGTCCTCCGTGCCATCTTCCCACCCATCAGTCACCTGGGTGCGCTGTGGAGCTGCCTCTGACGGTGCGGCCAGGCTGGTGGAGGAGGCATCCCTGCCACAGTCGGGAGTCGGACGTCCAGCAGGGGTGGCCACATCAACGACTGCACCCCAGCCGGCGGAGGATGTGCAGGCAGCAGGAGGCAGTGCACGGGCAGAGGCACAGCAGCAGCAGCAACGTGGTGGGAGCCATGAAGGCTCGGGGCCTTCAACATCGGAGGGGCAGGCATCGGCCGGAGGGCAGGAGGACCCAGGACAGAGAGTGTCTTCCGTGTGGCAGCGGTTGGGCCACGCCATAGATGCGGAGCGGCAGCGGGCGGAAGAGGCACGGCTCACAATGGTCAGGGCGGAGAACTCCATGCGGAGGGCCCTGAGGCAGCCCGAGTGCCTCGAGGCAATCCGCAGGGGGTTGGAGGTAGACACGTCGACGGCCCTGCGGACCCTCGGGGCCATGGAGGAGGACCACCTCCAGGACATTGAGCAGGAGTTCGATGATGCCCTGGCCCGGGACATCCAAAAGTGAGCCGTCAGACTAGCCCGCTGCCCTTGTACATAGTTATGTAGTTAGTGTTAGGCTTCCTTTGTTTTTGGATTTATTTTGGACCTTTTGGACATTGGCCACATTTTTGTATATAGTTTATTTATAAATAAATAAATAAATAAATAAATAAGTATATAGTTTATTTTATTAGTGTTGTTAGATAGGTTTCATTTCTTTTGTTGGGATAATGAACCCTGGATTGTTCGTCTGTACATAGTTCACTGTTGGATTTTATTTTTCTTTCACAATTTACCCATGGAGCAATGGCTTTCAATTATTATTTTCCATTGGATTTTATTTTGTGGACTGCGACTTTGGACACCATTCCTTTGGATTATGATTTTTGGTTTAGCTTTTTTTCATGGACATGCTTCTTTTCATTTTTGTACATTCCCATTTCTGTTTCTTTATTTTTGAATCTATTTATGTTTCCTTTAATACATATTTTTTAATCGAACTTCAATGTGTAGTATCATCTCAATGGTTTCATGCATATCATGATATGGGTTTTGAGATTCACTGACACCCATTGGGTGTATGTGAAGGACATGTGTTTGTTTCGAAACTTGCAATTGGTGTTCTGTCATGTAATTGCCATTTCTGAGTGGGTGGATACAATACTCGGGTGGGTGTTTTGCATTTGGAGGCTGACCATAGGGACAGGGATCTAGTTTGTGATGACATGTTGGCTGGGGAACATGAGTTGGGGCCTGCTGGCAGGTGCCCCACAGTGCTGGGGGGTAGGGGTGGTGGGGAACATGAGTAGGACATGGGTGGGGGCATGGTGGAGGGTGCCCCTGCACTGCTGGGTGGTGGGGGTGGTGGGAGACATGGTTGGGGGCCTGGTGGAGGGTGCCCCTGCACTGCTGGGGGGTGGGGGTGGTGGGAGACATGGGTGGGGGCCTGGTGGAGGGTGCCCCTGCACTGCTGGGGGTGGTGGGAGACATGGGTGGGGGCCTGGTGGAGGGTGCCCCTGCACTGCTGGGGGGGGGGGGTGGTGGGAGACATGGGTGGGGGCCTGGTGGAGGGTGCTCCTGCACGGGTGGGGGGTGGGGAGGTGGGGAACATGAGTTGGACATGGGTGGGGGCCTGCTGGCAGGTGCCCCACAGTGCTGGGGGGTGGGGGTGGTGGTGAACATGAGTTGGACATGGGTGGGGGCCTGGTGGAGGCTGCCCCTGCACTGCTGGGGGGTGGGGGGGTGGGAGTCATGGGTGGGGGCCTGGTGGAGGGTGCCCCTGCACTGCTGGGGGGTGGGGGTGGTGGGAGACATGGGTGGGGGCCTGGTGGAGCGTGCCCCTGCACTGCTGGGGGGTGGGGGTGGTGGGGAACATCAGTTGGACATGGGTGGGGGCCTGCTGGCAGGTGCCCCACAGATCTGGGGGGTGGGGGTGGTGGGGAACATGAGTTGGACATTTGTGGGGTCCTGATGGAGGCTGCCCCTGCACTGCTGGGGGGTGGGGGTGGTGGGAGACATGGGTGGGGGCCTGGTGGAGGGTGCCCCTGCACGGGTGGGGGGTGGGGGGGGTGGGGAACATGAGTTGGACATGGGTGGGGGCCTGCTGGCAGGTGCCTCACAGTGCTGGGGGGTGGGGGTGGTGGGGAACATGAGTTGGACATGGGTGGGGGCCTGGTGGAGGCTGCCCCTGCACTGCTGGGGGGTGAGGGTGGTGGGAGACATGGGTGGGGGCCTGGTGGAGGGTTCCCCTGCACTGCTGGGGGGTGGGGGTGGTGGGAGACATGGGTGGGGGCCTGGTGGAGGGTGCCCCTGCACTGCTGGGGGGTGGGGGTGGTGGGAGACATGGGTGGGGGCCTGGTGGAGGGTGCCCCTGCACTGCTAGGGGGTGGGGGTGGTGGGGAACATGAGTTGGACATGGGTGGGGGCCTGCTGGCAGGTGCCCCACAGTGCTGGGGGGTGGGGGTGGTGGGGAACATGAGTTGGACATGGGTGGGGGCCTGGTGGAGGCTGCCCCTGCACTGCTGGGGGTGGGGAACATGAGTTGGACATGGGTGGGGGCCTGCTGGCAGGTGCCCCACAGTGCTGGGGGGTGGGGGTGGTGGGGAACATGAGTTGGACATGGGTGGGGGCCTGGTGGAGGCTGCCCCTGCATTGCTGGGGGGTGGGAGACATGGGTGGGGGCCTGGTGGTGGGTGCCCCTGCACGGGTGGGGGTTAGGGGGGTGGGGAACATGAGTTGGACATGGGTGGGGGCCTGCTGGCAGGTGCCCCACAGTGCTGGGGGGTTGGGGTGGGGGGAACATGAGTTGGACATGGGTGGGGGCCTGGCGGAGGCTGCCCCTGCACTGCTGGGGGGTGGGGGTGGTGGGAGACATGGGTGGGGGCCTGGTGGAGGGTGCCCCTGCACTGCTGGGGGGTGGGGGTGGTGGGAGGCATGGGTGGGGGCCTGGTGGAGGGTGCCCCTGCACTGCTGGGGGGTGGGGGTGGTGGGAGACATTGATGGGTGTCATGATCTCTGCTTCCAAAAGGTCAGGGTTTTCCCAACTCCCTTGGAAGCAGATCCATAACCCAGGTTCCGAGTGCCAACCAGTCCCAATTGGGACCTTTTGGACCCAGTCCTGGCGCCAGTGGCACCAGGCTCATAAATATGCCCAGTCCCAGCGCTGGAAGCGCCGGGCTCATAATGCTTGGGTGGACTCACCTTCAGCAGACCATGCTGCTTACTTGCCTGCCAGTTGAGCCTCTGATCCTCTTCTGTTTGGAACTACTTTTCCTGTTGGGTGGGGCTGGAGCCACTCCCTAGATTCAGAACACTGGAACTCTTCTGGAAGGCAGGAACTCTTTTCTTACCAGGAACTCTTTTCTTACTTAGGCGTGGCTGTGGAAGGAGACACCTAAGCACTACAGGAGGCTATTTAAACCACACCCGGTGGATGAATCTTGCTTTGCGTTATTCTGCAACCTCTGCAGCAGAACGCTCATCGTGTCTTCTGCATCCGGTCCTGGGCCTAAGGAAAAAGGCTTACCATCCTGAATCCAGTCTTCAGCAACACCTATAAAGACAAGAAAGAACAGGTTAGCATTCCGGCATCTGAAAGGCAAAGGCTTACCATCCTGAATCCAGTCTTCAGCAACACCTATAAAGACAAGAAAGAACAGGTTAGCATTCCGGCATCTGAAAGGCAAAGGCTTCCCTACTCTTCGTGCGCTCCGGAGGTCTTCACACTGCATTCCGGCATCTGAAAGACAAAAGTCTACCAACTCTTCGCACGCTCCGGAGGCCTTCGGCGCTGCATCCCGCATCTGAAAGACAAAACAAGGTGCGTTTAAAGACATTGGGGAACTTTAATACTCACGTGCCATTACTCCTTTCCACATCTAATCCAGTGGGTATTCCGGCACCCTGCAGCCGCTCCGAACTCGTACCTGCAAAATAAAAAGACAGTTAGAGCGCATAGTGAAGCAGGCAACAAGCGCTTACTTACGTGCTTCCAGGCGCTTCTATTCATCACACGGGCTCCATCTTCAACTCACTTCAGCCCGTCATCCGCCATCGCCGGAACCCTGCAAAACAAGAGACATCATTACTAAAGACTTTAAAGACATTTGAATGACTCGAAACTTACCGTTCGTGCAGTAAACGACGGACAGCAGTCCTCTGAAGTCAAGAGGCCTGCGCTACCTATCCAGTGAAGAAACTGGTTACAGCACCCTGCCCCGAGGCAGATGGAGAGCTCGGCATTCACTTACCTAAGGTGAGAGCGTTAACCTTTGGGGGTCTACAGGAGAGGAGAAGAGGAAAGAGATAGGGACACCCCAATAACCCCAGTTTATTAACCCCATATTTTCTATCTGCAGACATCTTACTCTACACGTCAGGCATACAGTGCACAGAGGTCCAGCCCAAAGAGCCAACCGGGTGCTACACATCACCTTTGAAGATACGGTAGTCGCCCAGTCAAGACCGGCGCCTCTGCGAGAATCAGGTGAGCGTTACAGAACGCAAAGCCTACCGCAAAACTCTCGGCCAGGCGCTATGGAAACCTCGGATACTGACCCCCTAGCCCGGTTGCTTGGGGAACTAAGGGCAGAAGTGCATGCAGCTCGTCAGGAAACGAATGCTCTAAGAAGGGAACTAATTATTTCCAAGGAGAGAACAGACAATCTTGCTAGACAAGTGCTACAGTCACAAGCCGGACAGACCCCGTTACCCGCATCAGGGGCAAATCTTCCTTCAACATCCTCTATGAATCCAGTGCAGATCAACCTACCTGGGAATGTACCTCTGGCTCCGCCCGAACGATTTTCTGGTGACCCAAAGAGGTTTGCAGTATTTATCAATCAGTGCCGGTTGCACTTCTTATGCCGGCCAGCAGCCTTTCCAACTGATCAAGCAAAAGTAGCTTTTGTACTTTCGTACCTTAGTGGCAATGCGGCAGACTGGTCGATCCCTCTAGTTAATCAAGATGATCCGGTTCTCCATGATTTTCAAGCCTTTCAGCTTAGTATGGAAAAACTGTTCGCAAGACATTCACAGGGGCAGGCCTTGGACAATGAGCTTCTTTCGTTGCGACAGGGTAATCAAGACCTTTTGGCTTATATTGCATCTTTCAATAGACTAATAGTGGAAACTCAATGGCCTGAGGACAAAAGGATTACGCTGTTTTATAGAGGTCTACGTGGAGAGCTCAAAGACGTTTTAGCCCAAGTAGTGAATCCCCCACAAGACTGTTCGGATTATATAGACTTGGTCGTTCAAATAGATCACAGGCTGCAGAACAGGAAGGCCGATCGTTCCAAGTTTGATGCTCGAGTATTTTCCAAACCGCGAACTCCTTCCAAAGGAGTAGACTCCGGGGAACCCATGCAAATAGGGGGTCTGAAAGGTCCTCTAACACAAAGGGAGCGGGAAAGGAGGAAACAGTTGCAATTATGCCTATATTGCGGAAACTCAGGGCACTTTCTTCGAGACTGTCCGGTGAAACCTGCCAAGAAGGCAGTAGGAGCTGCAGTTACCAAAGTTACAAACTCTGAGCAGGGAAACGACCTCGCCCGACAAGAATAGAGGTCCTCTTGCCGAGCGTGAAAACCAGTTCCGTGACCTCGCATTTCGTGATACCTATGGTCCTCATTAGCCCTGATAATCCGGATCGATTACATGCAATTGAAGCTTACGTCGACAGCGGTGCCATCGGCAATTATGTGGATCATGAAATGGTTTTGAGGATGAATCTAACTCTTTGTCCCAAGGCTGTAAAGGACGTCATTACTACGGTGGATGGTACGGAGATAGCCTCCGGGCCAGTAACGCATACCACTCAAGAGGTGACGCTAGTAAGTCAAGATGGACACCATGAGAAGATCGTGTTCGATGTGATCAAGGCCCCTCAGTTTCAGATTATTCTAGGAATACCTTGGTTAGAGAAACACAATCCTCTATTCGATTGGCAAGCAAGAACGGTCCAGTTTCCAGAATGTGTCTCTACTTGTCACCCTCCACCTGGTGTTGCACTGGCCGCAATTTCTTCAGAGACTCCCCAGTTACCTCCCGAATACCTAGAATACCAAGATGTTTTCCGGAAGGATCAGGCTAACTCTCTACCTCCTCATAGGTCTTATGACTGCCAGATAGACCTGATACCTGGATCTACTCCTCCTTGTAGTAGAATTTATGCCCTCACCGAGCCTGAGAACCTTCACCTTCGACAATACCTGGATCAATACCTGGCAAATGGGTTTATTCGTCCTTCCAAGTCCCCTGCTTCTTCAGCTTTGTTCTTCGTTCCAAAAAAGGAAGGAGACCTTAGAACTTGTATCGATTATCGCTCCCTGAACCAGATCACCGTTAAGAATAGATATCCGTTACCTTTGATCCCTGAACTCCTGGACCAAGTCAGAAAAGCATGCATATATACAAAGCTGGATCTTAGAGGATCTTACCACTTGGTACGAGTAAAAGAGGGCGATGAATGGAAGACGGCCTTCCGCACCAAGTATGGGCTATTTGAATATCAGGTCATGCCCTTCGGACTTTGCAATGCCCCGGCCGCCTTTCAATATTTTATGAACGATGTCCTCAGAGAGCTCATAGATGTATGTGTTGTTGTTTACATTGACGACATCCTCGTTTATTCTTCATCGGAATCTGAACATCGGAAACACGTGAAAATGGTCCTCGAAAGATTGCGTCAACACAAACTTTTCGCTAAGTTGGAAAAATGTGTTTTCAACGTGACTGAAGTTGAATTCTTGGGATTCATATTATCACCTGGCGGAGTGCGTATGGATTCAAAGAAGGTCGATGCAGTTCTCAAATGGCCATCACCATCCTCCGTAAAAGGTGTGCAAAGCATGTTAGGCTTCGCTAACTTTTACCGCAGGTTTATCCCCGAATTCTCTCGAATAGTCCAGCCCATCACTGCCTTGTTAAAGAAAAACAAACGTTTTGAATGGTCTACCGAGGCGGAACAAGCTTTCCAGGATTTGAAGACTAAATTTATCTCTGCACCAATCTTAAAACACCCTCGCCCCGAACTCCCCTACATCGTGGAAACTGATGCTTCAAGCCTTGCCATGGGGGCAGTTCTATCACAAAAGGACCCGGTAACCAATCAGTTGCATCCCGTGGCATTTTGGTCCCGCAAATTCTCGCCTCCTGAAATCAATTACACGATTACTGACAAGGAACTTCTGGCTATCAAGTCTGCCTTTAAGGCTTGGCGGCATTATCTGCTGGGGGCCCGACACACCGTTACTGTGATTACGGATCACCGAAACCTGAAATATTTGAAGACCGCAAAAGCCCAATCCTCTAGACAACTCCGTTGGGCATTATTCTTTGCCGAGTTTGACTTCATAACTACCTATCGACCTGGTACAAAGAACGGTAAAGCCGATGCCCTTTCTCGGATGGGAGTGGAAGAACACTTGGTCAACCCTAAACCTGTACCAATCATTCCCGAACAACGAATTCTGGGTGTAATCGCCACAGAATCCATAGAGGAAGTTAAGGATAAAGCCAGGCAACTTGTAACTCCAGCAGACATACAGAATTGGCATCTGCAGGGAAATGACTTTGCAGTAAAGGACAACTTATTGTATTTCCAAGAACGATTATACCTACCCAGCACAGATTTACAGAAAAAAGTAATCTCTTGTTATCACGACTCTTTAATGGAAGGTCATTCCGGTATAGCCAAGACCTCAGAAAAGATCAAGCGCTACTTCTGGTGGCCGTCTTGGAAAAAAGATATCAGAGACTTTATAATGTCCTGTGGAGTATGCGCCCAAAACAAGAGTCAAAAGGAAAGACCAGCAGGCCTCTTACGCCCTATTGACATCCCACCTCGCCCTTGGCATACGCTTTCTATGGACTTCATCACCGCTCTACCTCCATGCTCCGGATACAATACGAATCTAGTAATCGTGGACTTATTCTCCAAGATGGCGCATTTCATTCCACTCGAAGGCTTGCCAACAGCAGCAACTCTGGCCTGAGAATTTCTCGAAAACATTGTCCGACTGCACGGTTTTCCTTCGGTTCTAATTTCGGATCGAGGTAGTCAATTTATTTCTCATTTTTGGCGAAGTTGCTGTCGGTCGGCTCAAATTGATGTGAGACTATCGACCAGTCACCACCCTCAGACCGACGGACAAACCGAGAGGACCAATCAAACTCTGGAACAGTATTTACGCTGCATGCTGCAACAAACTGAAAAAACTTGGAAAGATATCCTTTGGATAGCCGAGTATGCCTACAATAACTCTGTCCATTCGGGAACTGGGAAAACCCCGTTTTTTCTTTTGTTCGGCAGTCACCCTCGAACCTCGGAGTTGGATCCCCTCCAAGATCTTGAAACACCAGCAGTAGACTACCTGCATTCTACAATCACCCAAGCCTTTAAGGAAGCTGTTTCTCACCTTCAAAGGGCTAAAGAACAATACAAGAAAGGAGCAGATCAACATCGGAAGGAAACCCTCACTATCAAGTAGGGGATCAAGTCTGGTTATCCACCAAATATCTATCTCTAAAAGGGCCACGCACATTCAACCCAAGATACCTTGGTCCCTATTCCATCACTACCATAGTAAACCCAGTAGCGGTCAAGTTGGACTTGCCCCCGCACATGAAGATACATCCGGTCTTCCACGTCTCTCTATTAAAACCCGTGCAACCTCAAACCCGACTAACCAAATCTCCAAAACCTATCCTAGTGGATGGAGAACTCGAGTTTGAAGTCAAAAGCATTCTGGACTCCAAGATCTCCAAATCTAAACTATTCTACCTAATTGACTGGAAAGGCTACGGCCCCCAAGAGAGATCCTGGGAACCTGCTGAATATGTCCACACTCCTCGCCTAATCAAAAGATTTCACCGAACATTTCCTGACAAGCCAAAACCCCCGGAGAAGCCCGGTTTGGGAGGGGCCTTGAGGGGGGGTACTGTCAGGATCTCTGCTTCCAAAAGGTCAGGGTTTTCCCAACTCCCTTGGAAGCAGATCCATAACCCAGGTTCCGTGTGCCAACCAGTCCCAATTGGGACCTTTTGGACCCAGTCCTGGCGCCAGTGGCACCAGGCTCATAAATATGCCCAGTCCCAGCGCTGGAAGCGCCGGGCTCATAATGCTTGGGTGGACTTACCTTCAGCAGACCATGCTGCTTACTTGCCTGCCAGTTGAGCCTCTGATCCTCTTCTGTTTGGAACTACTTTTCCTGTTGGGTGGGGCTGGAGCCACTCCCTAGATTCAGAACACTGGAACTCTTCTGGAAGGCAGGAACTCTTTTCTTACCAGGAACTCTTTTCTTACTTAGGCGTGGCTGTGGAAGGAGACACCTAAGCACTACAGGAGGCTATTTAAACCACACCCGGTGGATGAATCTTGCTTTGCGTTATTCTGCAACCTCTGCAGCAGAACGCTCATCGTGTCTTCTGCATCCGGTCCTGGGCCTAAGGAAAAAGGCTTACCATCCTGAATCCAGTCTTCAGCAACACCTATAAAGACAAGAAAGAACAGGTTAGCATTCCGGCATCTGAAAGGCAAAGGCTTACCATCCTGAATCCAGTCTTCAGCAACACCTATAAAGACAAGAAAGAACAGGTTAGCATTCCGGCATCTGAAAGGCAAAGGCTTACCTACTCTTCGTGCGCTCCGGAGGTCTTCACACTGCATTCCGGCATCTGAAAGACAAAAGTTTACCAACTCTTCGCACGCTCCGGAGGCCTTCGGCGCTGCATCCCGCATCTGAAAGACAAAACAAGGTGCGTTTAAAGACATTGGGGAACTTTAATACTCACGTGCCATTACTCCTTTCCACATCTAATCCAGTGGGTATTCCGGCACCCTGCAGCCGCTCCGAACTCGTACCTGCAAAATAAAAAGACAGTTAGAGCGCATAGTGAAGCAGGCAACAAGCGCTTTTTTACGTGCTTCCAGGCGCGTCTATTCATCACACGGGCTCCATCTTCAACTCACTTCAGCCCGTCATCCGCCATCGCCGGAACCCTGCAAAACAAGAGACATCATTACTAAAGACTTTAAAGACATTTGAATGACTCGAAACTTACCGTTCGTGCAGTAAACGACGGACAGCAGTCCTCTGAAGTCAAGAGGCCTGCGCTACCTATCCAGTGAAGAAACTGGTTACAGCACCCTGCCCCAAGGCAGATGGAGAGCTCGGCATTCACTTACCTAAGGTGAGAGCGTTAACCTTTGGGGGTCTACAGGAGAGTAGAAGAGGAAAGAGATAGGGACACCCCAATAACCCCAGTTCATTAACCCCATATTTTCTATCTGCAGACATCTTACTCTACACGTCAGGCATACAGTGCACAGAGGTCCAGCCCAAAGAGCCAACCGGGTGCTACACATCACCTTTGAAGATACGGTAGTCGCCCAGTCAAGACCGGCGCCTCTGCGAGAATCAGGTGAGCGTTTCAATGGGGGCCTGGTGGAGGGTGGCCCTGCAGTGTTGGGGGTGGGGGTGGTGGGGAACATGAGTTGGACATGGGTGGGGGCCTGCTGGCAGGTGCCCCACAGTGCTGGAGGGTTGGGGTGGTGGGGAACATGAGTTGGACATGGGTGGGGTCCTGGTGGAGGCTGCCCCTGCACTGCTGGGGGGTGGGGGTGGTGGGAGACATGGGTGGGGGCCTGGTGGAGGGTGCCCCTGCACGGGTGGGGGTGGGGGGTGTGGAACATGAGTTGGACATGGGTGGGGGCCTGCTGGCAGGTGCCCCACAGTGCTGGGGGGTGGGGGTGGTGGGGAACATGAGTTGGACATGGGTGGGGGCCTGGTGGAGGCTGCCCCTGCACTGCTGGGGGGTGGGGGTGGTGGGAGACATGGGTGTGGGCCTGGTGGAGGGTGCCCCTGCACTGCTGGGGGGTGGGGGTGGTGGAGAACATGAGTTGGACATGGGTGGGGGCCTGCTGGCAGGTGCCCCACAGTGCTGGGGGGTGGGGGTGGTGGGGACATGAGTTGGACATGGGTGGGGGCCTGCTGGCAGGTGCCCCACAGTGCTGGGGGGTGGGGGTGGTGGGGAACATGAGTTGGACATGGGTGGAGGCCTGCTGGCAGGTGCTCCACAGTGCTGGGGGGTGGGGGTGGTGGGGACATGAGTTGGACATGGGTGGGGGCCTGCTGGCAGGTGCCCCACAGTGCTGGGGGGTCGGGGTGGTGGGGAACATGAGTTGGACATGGGTGGGGGCCTGGTGGAGGCTGCCCCTGCACTGCTGGGGGGTGGGGGTGGTGGGAGACATGGGTGGGGGCCTGGTGGAGGCTGCTCCTGCACTGCTGGGGGGTGGGGGTGCTGGTAGACATGGGTGGGGGCCTGGTGGAGGCTGCCCCTGGTGGCTGGGGTGCAGGGGGACATGCGTTGGTGGGCAGTAGTGCAAGTTGACATGTGGGTTGGCTGGGGGGCATGGCCATGGTGGATGGGGTGCCTGCAGGACATGTGCAGGGTAGGCCCCTGTGGTGTGAGCCACCTGCAGGGGCCGTGGAGGGTGTAGAGGGAACACCTGGGAGGACCCACACGTGCAATTCACGTGTGGTGCTCCCCGCGCACCCCTGTAATAAACGTACCCTGATGGAATCGCGTGTGATACTTTCCGCGCACCCCTGATATACACGTACCCTGCTGATATCGTGTGTGAAACTTCCCGCGCACCCCGAAATACACGTAGCCAGGACATTCGCGTGTGGAACTTCCCCCGCACCCCTGATATACATGTACCCTGCTGACTTTGCGTGTGAAACTTCCCACGCACCCCAAGATACACGTAGCCAGGAGATTCGCGTGTGTAACTTCCCGCGCACCCCTGATATACATGTACCCTGCTGACTTTGCATGTGAAACTTCCCACGCACCCCAAGATACACGTAGCCAGGAGATTCGCGTGTGTAACTTCCTGCGCACCCCGAAATACACGTAGCCAGGAGATTCGCGTGTGGAACTTCCCGCGCACCCCGAAATACACGTAGCCAGGACATTCGCGTGTGGAACTTCCCGCACACCCCTGGAATACACGTACCCTGCTGATATCGCGTGTGAAACTTCTCGCGCACCCCGAAATACACATAGCCTGGACATTCGCGTGTGGAACTTCCCGCGCACCCCTGGAATACACGTACCCTGCTGATATTGCGTGTGAAACTTCCCGCGCACCCCGAAATACACGTAGCCAGAACATTCGCATGTGGAACTTCCCGCGCACCACTGATATACACGTACCCTGCTGAATTCACATGTGAAAATTCCCGCGCACCCATGATGTACACGTACCCTGATGGAATCGCGTGTGGAACTTCAAGCGCACCCCTGTAATACACGTACCCTGCTGAAATCGCGTGTGGAACTTCCCGCGCACCCCTGAAATACACGTACCCTGCTGAAATCGCGTGTGGAACTTCCCGCGCACCCCTGAAGTACACGTACCCTGATGGAATCGTGTGTGAAACTTCCCGCGCACCCCTGAAATGCACGTACCCAGCTGAAATGACGTGAGGTACTTCCCGCGCACCCCAGTGATACACGTAGCCCGCTTGCCGTGCTGGTACAGGGTTAGCGCAGCCCTTTGCGCTGGATTGGGGATTTTGATGGTTTTCCCTGCGCAAGAGGCGTTCTTGGGGGCGTAACTGGCACTGCTGCAGGGTCGCTGCACCACTGTGCACCACGGCTGGTTTTGGTAGCTGGAATCCATGAATACGCTGTGCGCGGAAATGGGTTTTTGCGCACGCAGCTGGCGCAGGGATTCGCACGCGCACACTGTGCGCCAGCCGCGTGCGCCACTTGTGCGCTGAATTCTATGAATTACCCCCTTAGTTATTAGTTTTGTTAGTGGTTTCATTTTGCTTAACACTAAAATAAATAACTTTCTTTTGAGAAGAATTACACTGTCTGTCAGCGTTTCTAAGATTAATTTCCTATGATATGTTTTAAGGGTTGAACCTGGTTTCTCTCCTGTATTTATAAGATTTTGAAGGACTTTGTGATGGAACATTTTGGCTAAAATACTTTTCTTGGTATGCTTACTTTGCACTATATCAAGATTTATAGAAGCAGTTTTATCTGTAGTGATAGCTTATTTTCTGTTAATTGTTTTCTGGTTTGTTTTACATTTTGATAGAGGAGGCAATGTTTTTGTACTTGAAACTTCTTTAGTTTCACTAAATGACTATTAGCTGTTTTGTTTTAACTTTTTTTTACAAATTCTGCTAGAGATGGATGCTTATGTTGGACACTTTTATTTTCAATTGCTCCACTTCTGCGTTGCTTTCTACGGACTTGATTTTTGGTAGGCATTCTTTAGGGTCTGTTGAAAAAAATAAAGAAGGTATGGGTTGGGGTGTTCTGCAATGTATGTGTGCTGTGTGCATGAGTGTTTGAGTAAGATGATAAAGATGTATGTAATGGTGTGTGATTGTGCTTTGGGCAACTACAACTAGTAGGGATGGGTATTCTTGAATTAATGTGTTACTAAACTTCGGTTCAGATTACAGAAAAAGTAAGCTAGTGGTGTGGAGAAGTACAAATAGTAAATCTAATGCTATACAAATAAAACAGTTGTTTGTTCTACAGTAAGCTAGTGGTGTGGAGAAGTACAAATAGTAAATCTAATGCTTTACAATTAAAACAGTTGTTTGTTCTATAACATCAAAATTCTATTGGCTGAGTTGGGTAATTTGTGTGTCGAAAAATAGGAATTAGTGGGCCATTCTGGCTGTAAATCGCTGTTTAAGAAATGGGATTTTTTGGACAAAATGGTGCCGAGTCTCTATTTTTAGGCACAGAAATAGCATGAATTAATCGTATAGTTTGTTTGAGTAATAATAGAAATATTATGGTGGTATTCAACTTACTTTTGTTCTAAAATGAGCAGGTTACTTCTTAGTTGTTCTTTGTACTTCAAAATCGGCTGCTTCTTTTCAGGAGAATGGTCTTCACTGCAATTGTAAAAGAAATATATTAGTAATTGTGTTTGTATATACCATTGTTTTTAATTTAGACATTGATTTTTTTAATTGACATCCTCAGCGCCTTCCTCAAAACCATTAAAACTATCTTATTCACATAAGATACGTTGCACCAGTTGAATACAAATCATATGTTGTTAATGAATAAACTGTATTGCAATGACTAACTGTAGCAAACAGAATATCTTTAGTATGCCTTGTGGAGTTCATAATGTACCACTGAATACCACTATTCCTGTAACTAAGCTTTAGCAAGTAATAGTGCCTCAATGTCATCGGCTGCTTGTCCTATATATAAATGTAAGTAATTAAAAAATAAAAAATAAAAAAAATGTTTATGTAATTGTACAAGTATTGTTGTTTGAGATTTGAACATAGAGTTTGCATGCAATTTTGTTTTACTATATGTAGTCTGTATATTTTATTTCAAAAATGTTAGTTAAACATGATTTGAGTGTGTGTGTGTATAAAGAAATTAAATAGTATAAAGGTTTGTAAGTGACAGTTGATTTTAGGAGATTGAAAAAAGACAATAGATTCATTTTACAGATTATACAAGCTAAAAGTCAGTTAATCTGTTTATATGAAAGTAGAAAATGTGTTCATGTACTTTATAGAAAATATGCATACATGTAGTTTGTGTTCATGCATATGGATATGCATGGAGCTGCAAGTAGAATTCTTGGAGACTTGTACAGTATTTCTTGTAGAAGGTGCTTTCTAATGAAATGACACTTGTACTCAGAGAGATTCACAGTACATTTGCAGTGCTGATCTATGATGATGCAGTTAGATGTAGAGGTCTTGGATGTGATTGGTGGATGGTAGAAGGGCTGTCCATGTTACGATATGTCCGCGGACATGGCGGTAGTTCGCAGACATCAGGTGTTACATCAGAGGATTTTTGGGTTGGGAAGCCATGCAAATGAGAATGAGCATAGAAAGGGATTGGTCAGGAAAGTTTAGTGGGTGTGTTGTGCCAGGAGAGAGTTTTTCAGATACTCTTTTTGCTGAGAGAAGAACAGATAGCTATGGCTGTGTGTTTCAGAAAACAGATTGTTTGGATTTTGGGTGACGAGTGGATACATTGGTTGAAGATGCAGTCAGAAAGCTGTGGAGTAGCTGTAGATCTTGGATTCCCATATGTGGAAGTACACTGGCATGGAGTATGTGGAATTAAGTGGTTGGACTTGTTACGTCTCTGTGCTACTTTGGAGACAGAGCAACATCCAGACATAATTGTAATTCATTGTGGAAGGAAAAGTTTAGGACATGTGTCTGGAATTTCTTTGCAATTTGCAATGAAAGAAGGACTTGGGAAGGTCATGGACATGTTTCCAAATTCTTAAGTAATTTTTTCACGGATTGCGCAGAGACAAATGTGGCTTCGTTCTTCTTCATTTGGTCCACAAATGGAGAAATCAAGGCGCAACGTCAATAAGGCTGTTTGTGCCTTTCTAAGAGATTTTGGCATTTTTTGCAGAGATGGAGTACATCTAACTTATGCTGGCAATCAGATTTTTCTAAGAAACATACAAAATGCATTGCAACCTTTTTTAGAATTACAGCATCAATTTTGAAGTAGGTGTTGAGTATTTTTAATTTTTCAAACACAAACACCACCCAAAGGCTCTTTTCAGAGCCACCACTTCCTCCCAGAGAAAATTGCAATGGTTATGATAGGGCAGCACCCCAAAATTTTAGATGTCCGCGGACTGTCCGCAGACTTCTAAAAAATACAAAGGGCCTTGCTTCATTTATTTTCACTTCTATTTTTTAACTGTGAAAGGCGGCTCTGAAAAGAGCCTTATTTTTTTTTATTTTTGTTGTTTTATATTTTTTTTGTTTTTTTATACAAGACACACTAGGAGAGGATGGGAAAGGAGGGTAAAGGGGGACACCAACCACAGGGATAAGAAAGGGCGAGCTGAGAGAGGAAGATGTAGAGTGGGTTTTATTTGGGTAGTGATCAGATCTTCTCGTGCTCTGAGACGATAGTCTCAAAAACACTTCAAAGTCGCTCCCCCTGCAGAGTACTGCGTCGCAGTACATACACACAACTGTGACCCTCGAAAGGTAAGGGTCATCAGCATTGCGTATGGCCTGTGAGGCAGCTTGAGGAAGACGCTGCCCCACAGGAGTGTTCCTTGTGGTGACAGGATCAGAAATGGAGGATGAAGTAGAGGAAATGAACCTGCTACATCTCCTCACAAGGTACAACCTTGCAAACGGCCCTAGTGTGGAATGACTTGTGGTGTCCCTTCATGGTGGTGGTCCCAAAGCTATACGAACCATGCCTCCCACGACTGAGTACCATTTTGCACTCATTGCAGGTGACTCGGTTCGCACGAGCCTTAGGACCATTCCCATGAATGGTAAATAACCGCCACACCCAAGACTCACGCGGAGTGTGGGTAGTATGGATTTCCACTACCTCATTCTCATCATCCTCTTCTTCCTCCTCTTCATCCTCACTCCTGTTCCCCTCTTCAGGCCCTTGGGGAGGTGGTGGTAGTGGAGGGGGTGGGGGTGGTGCTGAAGCAGGTGCAGCACCAGGTGGCAGTAGTGCAGCCACGGATGCCATTTTGATGAAGATATCAATCTGCAAGTGGCAGGAAAAATCGCTGTGCTCTGAAGAATAGCCAGAAACACAATGAGAATAGGCTCTAGGGTGTGGTCTTTTATAGGGGTGCTTGTACGCGGTTTGCGGACATGCACTTTGTCCGCGGACAGATCGAACACAAAAAAAGGTTAAAAAAGTTTCAAAAGGTATGTAGAAACTCATGATTAGTATGTGGGACTTGTGCTATGGTGAGTTTTTGTTGAAAAATATTTTGGATTACTTGGAAATGTACTTTTAAATTGTTCGGGGACATGAACAGTGTCCGCATTTTAGAACACGCGATCAGCGTGGGCGTGGTCACATGATCGCTTCGCGAACATGTCCGCGAAGGGAGCGGCTGTCCGCAGGACACCAAATGCACAGACATTGGTTTGAGCATGTGCGTTGATGTTCTACGAACAATGTTCGGGTCTTGAAGTAATTAAAAATTGCATCACACGTCAAATGAACAGTTACGGACAGGCGTTTGTTCTTAGAACAGTTTCAACTTGGTAGCGAACAGTACGGACAGGTATAATGGTCTTCAGGACACCTCCATTTTTGTTTATTTACGCACATTTCAGGACACTGCGTGTGTTCTTAGAACAGTTTCAACTTGGTAGCGAACAGTACGGACAGGTATAGTGTTCTTGAGGACACCTCCATTTTCGTTTATTTACGAACACTTCAGGACACCACTTGTGTTCTTAGAACAGTTTCAACTTGCTAGCGAACGGTACGGACAGGTATAGTGTTCTTCAGACACCTCCATTTTTGTTTGTTTACGAACATTTCAGGACACTGCATGTGTTCTTAAAACAGTTTCAACTTGGTAGCGAACAGTACGGACAGGTATAGTGTTCTTCAGGAACCTCCATTTTCATTTATTTACCAACATTTCAGAATACCCTTGCTGTCCGCGGACACCTAAATTGTTTTTTTTTTTTTAAATTAAATTAATTACAACGCAATATAAAAATGTTACTTTATTTAACATATATTAACAATTTATGACAGAGAAGGTGAGGCAGAAACGGAAACAAAAACAGGAGAATAAGGGGTTTCAACAGGATTTGTATCAGGTGAAGAAGGGAAGGAAGTCTCATCAAAACGTTTTGGGTCATGGAGAGGGTTTGGGGATAATTGACTGGGATATGGTGAGGAGGACAAGTACATGTGGGACAATGGTATGAGGTTTTTGTTTGAAAATGATCTTCAACAAAAGTTTTCAAATTATTAAAATTGGTCAACAATAAATCCATTTTTTCTTTTATGCTGTCAAGAGTGTTATCCATAACAGCTTCTTCAGAGGTATTTTCTATTTTGGTATGCTCTGTACAAAACAAATATATATATGTTAAATGTATATAAAATAATAATAATGAAATGGTTTATATTGTAAAGTATCTACCATTAGTTTCACTATCTTCTGACATTTCCTCATGTGGGAAATGCTCCTCTAGCCATTCCAGAGTACTAGACATTTCTGTGAGAAAAAAAGATAATATCATTTTTTTTATCTAATACAGAAATTTTACAAATATATGAGTAAAATGCGGTACACTTACTATTCAGGTAAGGTATGTTCTGAGTACTCTGTAGGTCTGCTCTTGCTCTTAGTTGTGGAGTGTCTGTGAGGTAATTATGTTGGAAGCCTATTTATCTTCTTTTGGTATATTCCATTTTAGAACATATTGTATTTAAATGAATGGTTAGTGTGTTACATATATGGGTTACACTTTTTATGTGTTACTACATATAATGTGTATGTGTGCTGGTTTGTGAATTTGTAAAATGTTCATATGTTATGCTATGACAATCAAACATACCCCCCCAGAATTTTTAGGTAGTGGTACTGTTGTCCGTACATGTCCGCAGACATTAAAAGAGTTCGCAGACATCAAACTCAATAGAGAAGGTTCAGTATGTTCAATTTTACATGTAGATAAAATCAGAGTTATTATTATTAAGTTGTGCTACTAAAAACCTATGAAATTCAGTGAAATAACTTTGTTAAAGGGACGTTATGGTTAAGTTGCGCTACTAAAAACCTATGAAATTCAGTGAAAAAACTTTGTTAAAGGGACGTTATGGTTCCAAGTAAAACCGAAAAACCCCTGAAATTCGCCAGTTATGGTAAGGTAAGCAACCATAACTCACGCCACCACCGTGCACTGCTAAGACTAACACCCACGACATCAAAGATGACATCACAAATGTCATTGATGACATCACTGATGACATCACATGTCTGGCTCCCTCTTTTTTCCTTTACTGACATATCTAGGCCACATGGTTTTCTTCAGTAACAGTCAGAAACTAAAAATGTTATTTTATTTGTAGACGTATCCTTCAAGTAGGTTCTTACAGTAATTCCCTTAGAGTCCAGTCACATCATATGAAACATATACATAGGGGAAGACATAAGCGTGAAAGACAGCAATCCTTTTGTGCATAAAGATAATCAATAGACTTATCAGCACTTTCTGATAGTTCTGTTGTTTTTTTATGGCTTTACTTTCCCTGTATATGGTCATATTTGTATACATTGTACTCACACTACTTTCCTTAGGGTGAAAAGACACATTAGAAGAAACGAGAGTTAACAGAACTGTTCATAAAGACTCATTCTACTTACCGGTCGGGCTGAAGTTACAGCAAGCCCAACTCTGTCGGGCTCACGCCAGTGAAGCAGCTAGCCAGGAATGAGCTTCCATCAATCAACGCACCCTTGCACTGAAAGCAGGACTGAGCGCGCTACACAAGAAAACAAGGTGAGGAGTGGACCGAGGGGAAGGTTTGGACCCCTGGAAAGAGGGGGGTCAAGCAAGCAGAGACAATGGAGAGTTAAACTCTGACAAACTTTTGTTTCAGGCCCAGTCTTCAGTCCAGCAGACTCCAGGGTTCAAGGTTTTAGGAAATCCGAACAGGCTGAGTGGAGTCCCCGTGGATACCAGCTGAGCGTTACAGATATATATGTCCGCTCCGTAGACACACTTCCCTGTTCGCTCCATGGACACGACACCGATTGGCTAATAGACTTGCGTCATGTCCGCGGACACACAACGTATTCACTGATTGATTGGCGTGAAGCGTGAGGTGCGTCAGATTTTTGGAAACGCCCACCATCTTGGATTCGTGGACATCGGCCGGTGTCCACGGACAACGCGGTAATAACATATTAAAAAACATTGCATTTGTCAAACTTATCAAATAATCTCTGGGAAGGTGTGGGGTGATGAGGATGGGATGGAATATGGCTGCAAGAAGCAAAAAAACAGGTATTTTTCACCGCAAAAGTCTGTGAACAGTTCTGATGTTCGCGAACAGTCCTGTGAAAGATTGCGGACACCTCTGCATTACTGGTTTGGTGAAAAGCAGTTATTTGATGGCGTATAACTTTGGTGCTACTTAATGGAACTGCATGTAATTTAGCAATTACATTCCCAACCTGATCCCGAATGAGTTTGCAAGGTTTGGTGGGATTCTGTCAAGAGGAGGCAAAACTAGAGGGGGGGGTTCCAAAATAATGTAAAAGCTTATAAATGAGGTGCCATTTGATGAATCTACACATCATTTGGCAAACTGATAATAGATCTAGATATCCATGTTTTAACAAAGTTTGGTGGGATTCTGTCAAGAGGTAGCAAAATTAGAGGGTGGGTCCCAAAATATTGCAAAGGCTTATACATGTGGTGCCATTTGACAAATCTACACAAAGATTATAGATCTAGATATAAATGTTTTCATAAAGTCTGAATGGATTTTGTCAAGTGGGGGCTAGGTTATATGATGATTTTATGTGCATCATTTGACACTTTTGAAAGAATAAAACATGGGTGGATTTCCAGCAAACATGTGTAAGGAGTATTGAGAAGGACCTGAAAGCATGGTTTTGCAAATGTGCCCGTGTTTTATTTTTGGACAAGTGTCATAATATAGGTACAAAAAATAGTGATATACCGTTGGTGACTGAGGTGTAACCTGTGGCCATGGGCAGTGCACAGATTGTCCGCGTCATGGAATAAGGTAATTATACGGACAATCTGGCTACTGGCCATGACCACGAGGGACAAAACATGGGGTTAAAGTGGCCATGTCCACCTGGGACTGGCTTTGTGGTAAAGTTATTCGAAATTAGGATAGATTTGAAAAGAAAGAAAAATGGTCTCGTGGTAATATGGTCATAGAGTTCTCTTTTTGCCTTCTGCAGGCTGCCATGGAAACCGAAGAGGGGCCCTGTATGGTACCCCGCCTTCCCTTTCCATGGTGGCCATGGAGGTGTCCCGGTGTAGGAAGAAAAATACTTTCTTTTAGCACCCTGGGTTCCCGCTTTAACAAAGTTTTTTCACTGAATTTGATAGGATTTAGTAGCGCAACTTAACCATAACGTCCCTTTAACAAAGTTTTTTCATTGAATTTCACAATTTTTTCATTGAATTTCATAGGTTTTTATTAGTGCAACTTAACCATAACGTCCCCTTAACAAAGTTGTTTCATTGCACATATATATATATATGTATATATTTGTATATATCATTAGTTATAGAACATAATTTATGATATACAATTAGTTACAGTTGTACACTTATGTTTAATTTAATTGTTTTGGACCTCATAAGTAGTACATTGTATGCACTTTCTTTGATACAACGTGTGTGCTGTTTCAATGTGGTTCACATATAATAATCATTGTGTCATTGGGAAAAAATCCAAGGTGGATTGAAAAAAACTCATACAGTTTGTGAGCCGACTCCTTTACCTTTTCTCATTGCTTTTTCTTCTTCTCACTACTGCCAACAGCTGTTGTGACATCACCCTCTGCACCAGCAACCATCACAGCAACCTCTGTACCATCCACCTCCACCACTATACCTTCCACGACCTCCACCGGGACACTACCTCCCCTACTGCTGACCAGAGTGGATCTAAAGCAGTGCAAAGTTTTGTTCTGCAAATGTCACAATTGGCTGTTCAAGCAAAAAAAACCTTTAACCTCCAAGGAATTTGGAAAATCATTATTTTACTTCATTCTTTTATTTTGTTTAATTATTTTTATTTTCTTTGGCATACTGATATTTCTCATGTCTTTATCGATCTAATTTTACATTTTACTCCCAGGACAAAACTGCAGACAGTTGAAGGTACTTCATGGTGGAGGTCACGAGAAGGTTTAGAACAAGTGCAAGTACATAAGCCTTTGATCTCAGATCAACCTCAATCCCTACACAAGACAAACATTCTACAGGGGTCAGTGCCCCAAATCAATATATTTTCAGTGGACAACAAGAAAGGAACTCATCCACATCTTCTTGATTTCCAAATAGAAATCTGTAAGTAGATGAACAATATTATATGATGCAGCAAGCTCTGAATCACAGGACAAATGCACTCTCAGAATTTCCACTGCAAATCAACCTAATCATATTTACTGACATTTACTATCTAAAATGTTATCCCTTCAAAAAACAATTACCATGTAGCACATAACACATTCTGAGTTAAAAATCTAATGTACAATCTTTGTCAACAGAAAAACCAATTACTTAATATAGCTGACACACACCACACTGTAAACAAACCATTTTTCAGCAATGAGTATGGCAAAGGTCTTCGAAATGGTGTCTGAAATACTTTCTAAAATGAATGGCACAAAAAGAGGACCATAGTAAGCAAAGTACTAATATGGGCAACACATTTTCACTGCAATCTATAACAAGCAAGAAGACAATTGCAACAGTAACACCAACCAATTGCAAACACCAAAACACATACAAAACTTTTTTTAACTATCTTTGATAGCCACGGCTATTCCACCCACGGCTATGTGCAAACCCTCTTGTAACCGTGGATACATGTGCATTTTTTATAAACTCAAAAACACACATTGCCAAACTTTCAAAGTTCAAATCACACAACGGTGGAGGTGAGGCCATGGAAACAGAAACACATGTAAAGGTGTGTGGTCCAACATCCAAAGAATAATATGATTATTCCACAGAAATGTATGGTTAATAACTGCGGCTATTTACAGAGCCAAGTGTACAGCAGCAACCAATCAACTGATGTAATACGTTAATGTGGCTATATATGCTTGCCATCATGCTGTACCCACGCATATAAAAACACTCAATTAAATTATTTGTTTCTGTTTGTCATAGCCGTGGCTAAAATGAAAAGAGGCAAAGAAAAGAAAAGGCTTTCCTGTTCCCCCATGCCCTCACCAAGTGCCCCCAACATTTATGCCAGCTTCCCCCATGCCCCTGTTGGCCTCCTCTCCTCCCCTGCTTTCTCCCACTTCCACTATAACACTTCTGTTTGTCATAACTAAGGGTTTAAGCAAAGATTTTGAGAAATGAAAATTGCTTTCTTGCTCTTCAAGTGCCCGCCAATGGTTCACAACATCTATCACAGCGCCCCCAACTCCCCTGTTGGCCTCCTCACCTCCCCTGCAAGCTCCCATTACCCCCATAACACCTGCTGTTTCTGTGATGCAGCTTCAGTTGAGTGGTCGGTAGCCATGGCTGTTCTGTCCGATAGCCAAGGTTACAGAAAAACTTTGTGTTGCAAACTCAGTCCCTAGACTTCTTCCTACTCCCAAATTTCACTTGGTGTCCTCTTGCCCCCACCTCCTCTAGCCTGATGGCATTTGCATGTTTTTTTTTGTTTTTTTATCTGCAAAAGCGTTTTTGCTGTGTTTCATTTTCCGATACCCTCAGCTACAGCGGCGGCTACCTCGTGCAACAAGAAAAAAAATGATGGCGGCTGTTTCATTTAAAAACACACAGTTTTCCAGAAATATAGCTATGTATTTTTGAGAAAGGGGCACCCCTTATCCATCAAAGATGAAAAACATCATTGGACGAAATCCTCCCAAACCACAACAAGGCCGTGGGTCAACGCTTCATACCCAGGTTTTTTCACACCTGGTCATCCAGCAGTTTAGGCTGTGCAGGCCAGCAAAATTGACCTTTTTTGTCTATGGGGAAAATGAAAGGGAGTTGGCAGAAACTGTGATTTTTTTGTTTTCTTAATACATTTTTTTCATTTTTAACAAATATTTTCTAAAATCTGCAGTCCGAGGGGCCCCGGTTGTAGATAGTAGTTTTCACAATTTTGAGCAAATCCATCATGAAGAGTCAAAAGTTATTAGCAATTCACTTTTTGGGTTTCCTATGGGAGTCCGACTAACCTCAACTATTTGGCGACCACCACCCTATAATATAAGATGAGTGATCAAACATGCTTTTCTGTCGTAAGGGGTCAGAAATGCAAGGTGTACAACTTGATGAAGGTTTTCTTAAGAAACCATTTTATTAAATTAAAAGGATGTGATAAATGCCTCACTTTCCCTAACCTAACGTGAGCTTCCCTCCCTCTGAAACTGAGACTAAAGGAAAACACTGTAATACACAAGGACATCTGTGCCTCACACTTATACAAATAACAAAAGCATTTCAGGTATTCATATGGCTGGTAAAACTTTAAGAAAATAGCAATTAGTACCAAATATTCCTGTAATCAGGGTCAGATCCTCTTCTCCAGGATCAAAGTAGAATTTCCAGATAAAAGTTCTAATGAATAATGTTCACTCGAATTGTCAGATTCTACTTCAAAAGGTAACACACAAAGGTTTCTTCCAATAGCCAAGTTCTATTTTCAGCACAAGTTCCTTCACTTCTCGAGGGTTTTACATGGTGTTGTGATTGTATCATAATCAAACAAAGTTCATCACACTTGCAATTAATATTTTGATAGGATTTCTCGTTTCTTGAGAAAAACAACTACTACACACTTCTTCTTTATGCACAAAAATGTTTTCATCAGGATGGTTTTACCACAGTTCATCAAACACATTAGTGGAGTTGCCACTTTCTTTCCACAACACCCTTTCACCACAATGCAGTAGTTCCATGTCTTCTCCCTGGTTCACTAACCTGCCAGGCCTAACAATAACAATCACTTTCCTGGTGTACTCTCCTGCCAGGATGAATCTCCTAACACTACTACAAGTATGCTGCTGTCTGGTTCACTTAAAAACATCAGTACAGTTTTTGACATTTAATAACAGTAAAATTCCCAACATCTTCCATAAGAATGCAACACTCATTGATGCTGTTTGATCCAATACTTGATTGACCAATTGCAATGCAGGTTATGTTCCAGTCCCCCTTGATACCCTCCCCAAGGAGGGGTAACTTTCCTGTCAACTCTTGGTTTCTACTATCACATTAGGTAATTGCTGATTCACGTTTCTCTCTCCAAGAAATCTGTTTCCCCTTTTCCTTCCAATGAATGATCCTGAATTAGGTAATGCTGGTTTTTATCTGATTCCCGTTTTGCCTCCTTGTTGCTTTGGCAATACTGGTTACAGTTTTCTTCTAATACTGCATCCTCTTTACCTTGCCAATGGGGGCCACTCTGAGGGTTTAATACTGCTTGCTCCTTCCTTGGGCAATGTTAATTACAGCCTTCTTTCAATATCATGCTTTCTTTACTTGGATAGTGATAGTTATAAACTTTGTTATTTTGTTTTCTCTCACCATGATTATTAAACCAAAAATGCTTTCTGTCATTAATTCAGTATTCAAAAGGTCTATTTGCAGTTAGCATTTTACGATGGAGGGCCCTGGGGTCACCTGTCCAAGGCCAACTCACCGGTCTCTCACTGCTCAACCACGTTTCCCACTTCTGCTGCCACTTCTTTCCTCACCAGACTCGGAGCGTCTGACAGCTCCGGTTTCAATTCTGTGACTCGCGCATCCCCCGACAGGAGCTCACATTGCTCCTTTCGTTTCTTAGTGCTCGACATCCACCGGAGACAGACCTATTGTGCGAAGAGCTCCTCTCTCCCACTGGGCAACCTGTAACAATATTGCTTCCCACTGCATGACCTCTGCAGTTCGTGCTCCTCCTCCTCACGACTCTTTCAGCACCATTAACCACAAAAGACACAGCGAGGACCCCGGCATCTTTGTTCTACCCCTGCTGCATACACAGCCATGGATAACTTCTTCTGCTGCTACTACTGCTACTCTCTCGCACATGCACCTGAGAGGGATTTAAATAGTCGAAATTCCCCTCAGGTGTAGATTGTTAGGAACACTAAACTGCGTATTGCATTCTGTACATCTGATCTCCTCTTCCTCATCTCAGTACTTATGTCATTATTGGACTTGAAGTCCCCAGCATTCTTCTTCTTTTGATCATATATTTTGGTTTCACGATATGCCGTTAAGACCGTAGGGTCACTAGGGAAGTTGTTCAGAGGATTCTGCCAATTCTCCTGACCTGAATCCCCTCCCATGTGATCCTCTCGCAGAACACCACTCCCAGGGTAAGGATCAGAAAGCATCTGCCTTTCCATGGCCCCAAAAGAAGAGTCCCAGGCCAGGATCGGTGGAATGATCACACTGTGCATGTCTGCCATAGTTATCACTTTACACTATCCAGTTGGGCTAATTTGGGCTCATTTGTATACTGCGTTACTTTCAATGTATATGTTTTCCTGAGGAATGTTCTCATTACTCTGAGTAGTATTGGAAATGTTATTTTGCCAGCACATGGTAAAGAAAGAGCACATTATCTTGCAACTTAAATGAAAACACTCACTTAGTCTTCACACTTGGACATTATGGCTAAATGTGACACCATGTATACAGACCACGCACACATTGCAGTACATTCATTTTGCCAAAGGCCTTGTAATATTTCTGCAATATGCACTGGACATGTGTAGCAACATGCCTATTGAAATGACATAGAAGAAAATACTGCAACATGTGCTTCCAGAAAGCACACCTTTTTTGTGTGCTGTGTACTTGGGCCTCATTCATGGATCGTTTTCCTATGGGATTACGCCAGTATAAAATTCTTCCATGAATCAGGCCTTTAATGATACCATCCGTTGTGTCTTATTTGTGTGCCAAGAATACATGAATTGCAACTGAAGCAGCTATCTACTTTTAGGAAGAAGAGAGGGGACCCCCAAGCCTTCTTCCAAGCAGTGGGCATCCCAAATGATAAGGGTTTGGGGCCCCACAGACAACTTTTGTAACTTAAGAAGTACATTATTAAAACAGATTCTTAAAAATAAGCAATTGTGTTGAGTGCACATGCATTTGTCTAGTGCATATATTAGCAACAAGAATATTTTTTTAATATTCATAGAAAATAAAATTAGAATACGCATGACATTACATAACTTAACAAAATGTTCAGGTAACCTTTGACAAAGTAGTGCCTGTTATTGAAATGATGCAATGAGTATGGTGATTTTATCACATACGGTGCAGCGCAGATGTATGTAAAAGAGATATACTGAAGTCACTGTTCGAGGCTGTAAACATGTGACATGATTCAAAAATATATCTACCTACCTACACATGTACGTACTCGAAGCAGTCTGCATGTTTAGTCCATATAAATACATTTCACAAGGGCTTTTGTCAGGACAAGAACAATTACACGCAAATAAAACAAGAAAGCATAGGTGGTCCCATGTCATGAACTACATCCTCTGTGCCAGGCAACCCATTAAAGAAGTGTGAATCATAACAAGAGGGGTCTAGTAGAAAGAGTGCTTTTACAAACTAGCATGCCAATTGCACAATCCAGAAATGTTTTTTCCAGGCCTCGCTTACCATTTGTCTCGTTTAATTCTCTTCCAACTGGCACTTTGCTATCTCCTAACTCTCTAGCACCTTCCATGGTGCAAATCCACATCGATCCTATAACTATTTAGGCCAGCCTTAACTTAAGAAAAAAGAGAAAAACTGCTAACAAGGAAATTTCAAATAATCAGAAAAACATAACTACATTCTTTATTCTAAACAATAATCCTGGAAGCGCTCAGTGACTTGAAAATGTTGCCTTTGTTGGGATCACCTCTCCCCCTCCAATTTCACTTGCTCTTGGCCGTCCAGATCCCTCAAACGTCAGTCCACCGGTTACTGGTGTGACCCCAATTGCGGACAACCTGGGCAGCCTTAAATCAATGCAGGAGTCCCTCCCTCAGCAGATAGCTGAGTGTGCGCCTATGACGAAAGAGTTATTGGGATTGAAAATATCATCCTAGTTGATGGAGTGCTAAAGTTAAACACAGCCCAATTACTGTCTATTTTTGTCAGGATCCCTGCATTACCCCTTATAAACTCAGCGATATCAATCTTGTTTCCATCCCAGATTGTGGCTCTGATAAACATGTAGCAGACGTCCATTCACATATTGTGGCAAGGCTGGTTTGTGAGCAAAAATACCTTTTTTTAGTCCATGGGGCTTGACTTGAATGGTTTTGGCAGCATGAAGGTGGTGGACACTTTCCTCATTCATTCTCCTCCCACTTGTTTGCTTAAGTCTATGCCACCTCCATTTTTCATCAAGGGGGACTTTGTCAAGAACAATCGTTCATCACAAAGAAGACGTAGGCCAGTGCTGGCTCTGTGGATCATGAACAAGACTGGTCCTGGCTGGCCACCTCCATTAACCTGAAAACCAAGCCCACAAGGAGGTTCTCTAATTTTTAGCCCATTTGACTTACGTTGTCTATGTTGGAAAGCTTGTGGTTTTGTCAATATTCCTAAGGCTATTGACTCCCCAATATCTTTTGTTAATCAGCATATTTTATTGTTCCCGGAGACAATGGCCATAGTTACCTTAGAGTTTGTAGGATTTAAATCTTATTCGAAGAATGCAATCTCCCATCAACATTAATTTGGGCATTCATTCTCAGGAGATTACTACTTCCCATGATGGTCTACTGGCAGTGGGTGGTTTATGGCTAAAACAACAAGTCACCCACATTCTGATTAAAAAAAACTATACTGTAATCCAGCCAAAACTCCCCCTACTTCCTGCCAATTTGCGCTAGGAGATATTGTGGCAATAAGACCCGAGGCAATGGGCCAATACCGCCCCAGGTAATATGAATCTGGGGGCATTACCGTGGGCAGTATTGGCCCGCCGCTAAGGGTCTTATAGCCATTAGTACCCAGCCTGTTAGACCGGGTTACTAATGGCATTTTTTTCTGTTTCAAAATGCTTCTGCGTTTCGAAACAGAAAAAAAAGTGAAAAAATGGCCTCCCGAAAAGGGAAAACGTAGTCTGTTTTCCCTTTCCATGGCAGCCATCGGGAGCGGACGCACTGGGAACAGAAGTGTTTGCAGCGCATTCGCTCCCAAGAAAAGAAGGTAAGTGGGGTTGGGAGGGCGATGAGGGGATAGTTTGCAGGGGAGGGGGTGTGGAGGAAAAATAAAACGTACCCGAGTCCCTGGCAGAGGACGAAAGCAGCCTCCAGCCATGGGGAGGCTCGGAGCGGAGATTACCCCGTTTCCAGCCTCCTCCTTGGCCAAGGGGCTGCAACGGCCCTACCCGCGAACAGAGTACCCGGCAAGCGCGGGATGCACTAACGTACACAGGAATACCGTGTGGTCTGGCTCGGAAAAGGGCCAATCCACACATAGTATTCCTGGTGTACAGCGCGCGCCGGGTACTAATATCTCAGATTGGCTGGGTTCTAGAAATGCTAATAATATTATTATTGATGGGTTTAACTCTGAATGTGCAGCGAGTACCAACCTTGATACAAATGTATACACTGGGGGTAGTACTATTACTATTAGCTAGAAGTAAAGAAAATCAGAAAATTTTTCGGTGTGATACGCAGGACTATAAACTTGATATTGTTTATACTTGGAAAGAGTATTACGGCCATCGCCCAAATAAACCCTATCAAGAATTCAAGAATGCACACCTAAACCAGGACCCTCCAGTCCTGAGGCTACTTCGTCCAATGCTTCTAGCACTGAACTCGAGACAACAACACTGAGTACTAACGCCGAAATGGCCTCTAGTTCCTGTGATAACGGCCCTATCCCTGATAGGTCACATTTGTAAAACAAGGACCTACCGAGGAAAAAAGAAAAAACCCACAGAGAAAGAAAACAAGGAAGAAGACTTAGTGGTTAATATCTCATCTTACATGCTTTCCCGTTTGGAGCTGTAGGTCCTCATGAAAGGCTGCTCCTTTGTCCCTCAGAACAACAGCACACTTCTCAAGGAGAAGATTGACTTCTTTAAGCTAATGAGGAAGCTAATACTCAAGGTCTTCTTCGATTCACTCGAAAAAGACTTTACTCTGGAGGAACCTTCTGAATTCCTGGAACTTCACCCTAAGAGCATCTTCAACCCGCCTGTACAGAACCATGTTCTCTCAGTCTTTGAGAAAACAGTGCTACAAGATTTTTAAAAACTGCACTTTAAAATAAAAGGATACAGTAATTTTACCGTCAGAGAACGACAGACTCTAAGAAACCTATTGGACAAGGAGAATATTATTTTTAAACCTGCTGACAAAAGGGGCGCCCTGGTGCTAATGGACAAGCAAGACTACCTGGATGAAATTGAGTGCCAATTTATGGACACAGAAACCTACAGGGAGATACTATTCAATCTCACATCCCAGGTCAGGACTATGATCCAGGAAGTGCTGGATGAGGCTGATATCAGGGGTGTATTAGCTAAAAAGACTTGCATATTCCTGGAGAACAAACACCCCATTGTACTTGTAATGTACATCCTCCATAAAACACACACGAGACTAATGAAACAACCCAGACGCCCTATCATTGCAGCCAGTGGAGTAACTTTGCTGAAAATGTTGGGGAGGACATGACATCTGAAGATAGGTGCCCTCAGCCAAACGAATGGGGACAAAATGGTGTGCCATGAAAGTTGGGGGGGACAAACACCCCAGCCGCTGAGAGTCTCTTGGAGCCGTTGGCTAAGAACCTGGACAAGATCTTGCAGCCTCTCCTCCAAAATATGTCCACTTACATTAAGAATGCGATGCATTTCCTACAGAAACTTAAAGACAGCGAATTTGTAAAGGGGAGAGATATACTGTTCACGATGGACGTGACCTCACTTTACACTGATATAGCACATGAGGCCGGTTTGGAAGCCGTGGAATGGCGACTATTAAGATCTGAGAACTGTCAAGGAGATCGATTATTTGTCCTGACCTTACTCAGTCTGGTACTTATGAATAATCTCTTTAAGTTCCAGGATAGAATTTTTATCCAGGTATCAGGCACAAGTATAGGTGCTGCTCTGGCACCGTGCTATGCTAATACGTATATGTACTTCCTTGAATATGAACACGTACTCTCCTCGCCCAGATGGTTGCATCATATATACATCTACGTCTGGTACATTGATGACCTCTTTGGGATTTGGACTGGACCAGCTGATGAACTACGGAATTTCTTCAACATGATGAATGAAAGGCATCCTAGAATCAAATTCACTACGGAAACTAGTGAATCACTGATCCATTTTCTTGATATTGAAATCTACAGCAAGGGACAGAAGTTGGAAATGAGTCTACACTAAAATCACTGACAGAAATAGTCTACTGTTAGCTACTAGCTTTCACCCTCAAAGAACTATTGATAGTCTGCCGTTGAGCCAATTTCTTTGATACAGAAGGAACATTTCTGAGGCATCTGAATATGCACGCCAATCCTCTCTTCTGCAGTCTAAATTCAGAGCCAGAGGCTATAACACTACACTCACTTTGGGGATCGCAGAGAAAGTGGGCACCTTAGACAGAGAGACACTGCTTACACCCGAGCCTTCCAAATCAGGGGAACCCTTGGTGTATGTTACCACACACTCAACCCACAGTTGGAGAATTAAGAGGATTATTTTTTTTTTAAATGGCCTATGTTACAAATGGACCCTCTATATCAACAACTGTTCCAACACACACCCACCTTTGCATATAGAAAAAATAAAGCGTTACACAGCAGTTCAGTTAAAGCCGAAATCCAATCATCGAAAACAAGAAAAAACAAATTTAAGGGCACTATACCATTCCAAAATTGCCAACATTGTGGCAACATAATGACAGGCAACAGCATCACACATTCACATTTGGGGAAACCAATTTGGCTGAAACATTCATGTACATGCGACTCAATGATCAGAATCTATGGCGTGAAGTGCCCATGTGGCTACTACTATGTAGGTATGACAACAAGGAAAGTGAAAATAAGATGGACGGAATAGGAATCCAATATCCGCACTAAAAATCAGAGATACCCTGTAGCCATGAGCTTCTCTGAGGCAAGACACACTGTGGCCCAATTAAAATGTGCAATCCTTGAGCAAGTCAAGCCTGGCAGTAGAGGGGGTGACATACCTAAGAAACTACTGCAGAGAGAAATCCTCTGGATTGACCGGTTGGATTTGCTTAGCCCAAGAGGCATGAATCGTGATTTTACTTGATGTGTTTTGTTTAAAATGCTCTTTGAGGTTGGGCATGGATTGATCTCACTGCACTGGTGACCTTATTCCCAGCGATGGACAGGTTCTCCATATCTCGGTATTTGATACAACATTACAATACAGCAGGTTATATGTCTCTTGTATAGATGCATGTGAGAATGTTGTTGTATTCTTAATTACTGGCACCCAATGCTGTATTTTTACGAATGGTTTGAGAAGATTGTGAGTGGGGTTGTCCCCGAGAGCAATGCTTTATCTACCTGCCTTCAACTTCAGAGGTAGAGTTCCGAGCTCTGATCCTGGGGTATTGAGTCGGCACTATGACCTTGGGGTATGATTACTCCTGTGCTCTGTTCCCACAATATTTTGCAATATCATCTTACACTTGATATTATTTCACCACAAGGGTTGGGGCGCTCTGCAGATACTTTCCAGACACTTGGCCCCATTCCCTGGTGACTACAACTTGGCCGGCACAGGGGCCCAAGCAGACTTTGATCTGTATTCCTCCCCTGGTGCCCACCGCCTATTTAGATTAATTTTTAATTAGCGGATCCCCTAAAAAGCCTGTAGTATGCATCCATTGGTCATAATGAACATGATATTTTCCCTGTATTACTGTCTATTCAGTATAGTAAGTTAATTAGTCCAAGTTGGATGGATGTAAATCACCTAACGACTTTGGCCATTGAAAGGGACTGTCACACCTCGTACACGGCCCTTTGTGCCAACGCTTAATTCTGTTGAATGCCAGAACACAACGAGCCCTATTCTATAGTTAGTTTCCAACACATGTATTAATTACAGATTCAGTGACACCTCTGTTGAGATGTAGAGGTATTATAGACCTCATTAAGTGTTAAACGTGCTAATGGTTACTGTAGCAACGCAAATCAACTGTGTTCACACACCAAGATGGAGGGGATTCGATGTGGAACCACTGCGCATGCGCACCATTCCCACAACGACACATTAAACAACTGTTATTCAGCCGCGCATCTCTTGGGCGGACGGCTGCAATCCTCCATGGTACCCTCCAGGTAAGATTGTTCCACTTTTGGCATGGGCTGCGCCGTACTTGCAATCACTTCATGTAGGAATGATTTTACGCGTGTCTTCATGTCACACAAATATTCACGTGGACACCGTGATCTACAACCAAGACTTGGAGGTTCGACTAAGACACGCAATCTATGCCAATAGTGTCACTCTACTTTGTTATGTCACCCACTAGTATCCAACCTGTTATGGCTAAGGATACGGCTATTCGCCTATTACTGGTGAAACAAAAAACACAGATTAATATGCAACTCCGTAGTGACACTCAGCTAGTAGGATATTCGTCTGTAACTGACTTTAGTCTTTCTATATTTGTTTCTCTGCTAAACATATATGGACACAGTACTTTGAAGACCGTCCGCTACGCACCCCCCGGCTGCTGTAGTCTTCACTCGTTCAGCTGGGTGAGTTCAGTCTGGTTTTATTATTCTCCTTCTAATGTTGTAAATATACAAGAATATGCAAGTACCTCCTTTTTGGTTTTGATTTACATGATTTACATGACACTTATCCTCATTTAACAGGTGTGACCCTTCCTGCGCGATCATTGTATGGGCCGGAAGGTTAGTGAAATGCACAAGAGCTAGATACAAATAATTTAACTGTTACATTACCTGCTTGAGTCTCCATACTTAATGGTCTTATCTGTAACCCTTCAGGTGTCTACTAAAGAAATACTATGAGCAATAGGAACACATGGCTCACTTGCCCTGAAGAAGGATTGTTTGGAATCCGAAACGTGTTGGCAATACACCAATTTAAAAGGAGCTATGTTGTATTTATGTGCTAATCTACTATGCATAACTACACAGTCTCTGTAAACATTGTAAACACATGTTGTCACATGTGTTAACTTGATTTGGTTCAAGTGAATCTCATTTGTTATTTGGTTTTGATTTCAAAATGAACTATTGTACATTTGAGAAAATGTGCTATGTATATCTATGACATTTTCTATGTGTTAAATAAAATCCCATTATGCTGTATATGGATATGGGTATTCTCCTCACCTTGATGAGATAAAGTTTTGACCCTTTTGTCTACTTCAACATTAATTGACTCCTTTTATTTACTAAGTCTGTTGTGTCAGACTATCTATTGACTTTGAATGCTTTGACAAGAACTAGGTTTTACCAAATCTGAGTACACTGCTCTATTGAAATTAATGATCTATTGAATCCTTGTGTCTATAAGTGGGCTTCCCCACACAGGGTCACCCAGACTTTAGACCAATTTATTGTATTTGGGACTTGATGTCCCCAGAGGAGTGCACATTAGGGCTGCCGAGTGGCAACGTACTGTCTTTTTTGGGTAGTACTATTACACCCACAAAGGTAAGAGCGGACCAGTGGGAAACTTTCATGCATGAATGGAACTTTCATGTTTACCATCTCCCATGCCTAATGCCATTTCTATCTGTACATGGCATAGAGGTTTGAGGAGTTTGTGGATCGATCATGTCTTTGTCTCTTCCCTCATTAACCCTATCTGCTCTTCCTTGATTATTAAACAATCTCCCTTCAGTGATCACTCAATAATTCCATTCACAATTCAGCTGCATGTGGGTTCCCTTGATTTAAGCTCTAATATGGACTTTTGAACTCCAGCCAATTATTCCATTCACAATTCAGCTGCATATGGGTTCCCTTGATTTAAGCTCTAATTTGGATTTTCAAACTCCAGTCAGAGGCACTCTCTCCATTAAAGGCAATGCTGCCTTTTGCAATACATTTATGCTGATGATGAAACATATTTATGCTAGCGGAATGGCGATTACTGCCCAATTCTCGGTTGATAGATTTAATGAGGCCACCTGTGAGTACCTTAAATCTTTTACTAGGAAGGGTCACCCACTACAATCAAGGGTACATGACCACTGTTATGATCCCAGTGTTGCTATGGCAAAAAAAACGACCCATTAAATCTCTGGCCTCTAATCACTCTTTGGATCATGACTATATAAAACAGAGGAACAATCATATTTCTCAGAGATATTAAAATGTACTTAAATATTTAAGATGTCAGCTATATATTAAAGATGATCAGTATATGCTGACTACTCTAAAACAATCTAGCTCCTCAAGATGTTGGCAGTTAAAGAACACTACTTCATGTAAAAACCATTTGGAAGAACTGGCTATTACAGACAAACAATCTTGGATTGATTCTTTTAGTGCTTTATATGTAAGACTAGTTTTTGAGTCCTCCCTTCATTTCCGCTCTAGGGATTATAACAAGGATGTTGGTTCTTAGTGGTCTTGTTAGGACATTGGTTTAGTTATCATCAAGGCTATACCTTCCAGGATCCATGGGCCAAATGGCTTGTCTCCGGCCATTATTAAGGATGATCCTGACCTTTGGTCCAATATTTTTCATTCTTTATTTAATTAGATCTTACGCTCTGCCCATTTGCCTTGTTCATGGTCTAGAACTTTTATCATTCCATTTTCTTGAAAGGGAGATCCCATCAATCCGGTAATCTATAGGCCCATAGCCATCCTTGATGGCTCAAGCAAGATCTTGGCCTCCCTGCTGTTAAAAGATCTGATTTTGTGGGTGAATAAATTGGGCATGCTTTCGAGATTTCAGGTTGGCTTTAGGCAGTTTATCGGTACTTCACTTAATGGGGGTATTTTGTCTCACCTTGTGGCTGAGATTAAATGAGGGACTATTGGCACATCTTACATTGTTTCAATGGACATGAGCAGCACCTTTGATCGTGTCAACAGGAATATCCTATGGAATAAATTATTGAGCTGGGGAATTCCATCTTCTTTGGTTTAGATTCTATCTTTATTATATAAGAATATGTCTATTACGATTAGAATCACTTCTGAAGGTGCCCTATTCAGACCTGTGGAACCTTCACTGGCCTTGGAGACTCTCCCTGTTGCCCCCTGTTGGAGATATTTGTGGGTTATATCTAGTATTTTGCAATATTTTGTGATATTTTGTGGTATTTTGTGGTGTTTTGCAGTATTTTACTATGGTGGTATTTTTATAGTGGTGAGACTAATTTCAGAATACTGCCTAATAATTATTTCACCGGGGGTCACTAAAAATAAACAAATACTGGACGTAATGCACTCTGAATAAATGGCTCATGCTCTTCTGTGATGTTTTATTTTCATCATCACGTTCATGCCCTTTTGACTGTGTTTCAACACATGTAAAGCATGCAAATGAAATACAAAACATTCATTCAGCCTCTCTCATTTACTATGACCCACTTTTCTTTGAGATTTCTCAGCACATGCTCTAACTACCTATGCGCACCAAACCAATCAGACTGAAATGCAGAAAAGTACAATGACTAAATGACCTTTTCAAATTAATATTTTTAATCATAAACTAGAAATATGCAAGTTACACAGAGTGACACGAACACCCACGTTGTAATTCACAATGTATGCAAAGTTTTTCCTGCAATGGCTTTCAATGCTCTGCCAAACCAACCTTGGCTTTGCAAACAAAAGTTGGCATATACCTTGATTTGCAGCAAAACTTAGAGAAATACAAACACAGTGGTACATTCACGTTTAACTTCTTATCATTAATGCAGCAGCTACAAATGAACTGAATTATCTAAACTATGCTACATAGTGTCACTCACTTCACACGCCCCTCAATTAACCTTATAATTACCGAGGTTAAGCTGACGATATTCCCGGACTCAGCTTGGCAGTAACCCAGGGTCATTCACAGATAAGGTTGCTCGGGATTTGCAGCTCTTCTAAAGATTGCCATCCCAACAGAGAGACAGCCTCAGCATCAGCCCAGCAGACAGTCAGCCCAGCACCAGCATTCTGTTCCTCTATCAGTGAGTGCAAGAATAAGAATGCCTCTCTAACTCTGCCTGAAACCCTTTTCATCAAACCCCCTATCACTCAAGAACACCTCCACTTGGCAAGATCAATCCACTAAAACATCACACGATTTCCTCTGTGTCTTTAAGCCGAAACACACACTGCATTGATGAATAGAAAATCATCGTTCTTGCGCTTCCTGTTCCATAACAATGCGATGTCTTCAGGAACGGATCTTCACATCCCTCAACTTACAACATTGATGCAGCATAAACTTTTAAATCATTTTTCTTTTCCATTTTCAGAGCATCATGTATTTTGCTCAATCTGCATCCAGCTTATATCCTGGACTAATTTACTCTAAATCCTATTATGGGAATCAGTTACAGGTTAAATGGGGTTGGGTTAATTAGTATATTAGTTTCATGTTTGTATTATATTTCAATGCAGCTCAGCTAATAGAAATAGCATCATGGAGCAAAGTGATCATTTTCTAGCATGTGCTATGTGCATTGGCATCTATTTAAAAATCAGCCTGAGACTCATAACCTTGAATCTGTCAGTGAGTCACACACCCTTAGCCTTAGTTAAAGTTCAAACCCCCACCTTGATGTGAATGATGAAATGTGGAGTCTAGATGTTGAAATGCAGAGTCAATGTGTTGGAATGCGGAGCACATATTCCTATACTCCCTACTTTTTTTCTGCTGGGATATAATTTGAAATCACTGCAGGAAAAACAAACACTTATTCTCTAAAACACAAGTGATTCTCCCAATTGGATCTTCTCTCCCCATCGTCATTAAAACAAACATCATCATTTTCAACTTAAAGGCAAGTACAATCAACCATATCAAAACAATCAACATTGGAACCGCCAGAATCACCAAACCTCTTTCCACCCGGGTCCCCAATTGCACCTATCTTCCTCTGTCAGGCCTAAGCTGCTCACACTAATGTAATCTTTATTCAGATTCATTCTAATCGTGCTTATGCTTTTATGTTTCAGTAAGAATTGAATATCTGGATCAATAGGAAATGCATTTTTCCAAAAGAAATCAACATTCTCCAATTTCCCTTCCCACAAATCGCCAGCCGCATGAAACAGAGTCAATTCACCCACCGACACCACTGTATCTTTAGGGATAGATATGTAGAACACGCTATGCAACAACTGTTGACAATAAAAGAGCCATGATCGAGGTGAGTAATTGTGTAATTTGTCATTGAAGTACTCACTAACCACCTATCATTAATCAATCTAGTATGGGCTAACTCCTCAACTTTAATCATCTCACATTCCTTAGGCACCCCATTGTGTTACATCAACCCGCAAATGTCATCCACTGCATCAGGTATAAATGGCTTGCCTGAACATATATAATTCTGTTCCTTGAATTTGACATAGGTATCTAACTTTGGTATCAGATATGCATCCAGTTCCCATTTTTGAAATGCTACCATCTCCAGAGTTACAATCTGAACATATTTGTCATCTTGCAAAAAACCCACGTTATGTACCAACATAGTTTGATAGATCAACTCTGGGGTGATAAACGGAATGTACAGTAGGAAACCTATTTCCATTCTCTTCATATTAATATATAATGGTATTGCACTCCCCATTTCAAACGCAATTATTTCTTGGAATATTTCCACTTCCGTTTGTGTAATCCATGACATAATTTGATGAATGATATCAGATGACACAAAATACAGAGGTTTATGGCCTTAAATCAACTAAGATACCGCATTTTGAATTTCCCGTAAATACTTTGTCATAATGCTTTCAAATGGAGCTACCACATTTAAAATATCATGCAGCAGTTTATCATGTTTAACAATGATATTGGGACTATGCTCTAATATTGTGGCTTGCTCATTAAGAGCCAACATTGTTTCATTCACATAACCGATTGCTTCTTTCTGTCCACCCCTGAGCCCATCTAAGGTTTGTTGCAACTCTTTCAAATTATAACTCAATTCAAGTGCCTTGTTACTCAGTGTGCTTACAGATACAGCATTGGCTGTAGATATTGTCGTGTACACCACAGCTTCAATTCTGGTCATCACAATTGTCGCCACTAATAAACCAGCCACCCTTTTTCCCCTTCTTTTTTTAACACTAGATGAACTTATAAAAATATTTTTTCACTGTAACGATATTTCCTTGGTTGCCCTCCGAGCTTCTTATTTACAGGGTTGCACCCATTCCATCACTTGCTGTGATTTTATTTCTGACCATTTCAGTCACTTTTCATTGATTACATCAGGCTTTAGGCTAATATACATGTTCTGGTACAACAACCTTCCATTCCATAATATAAATCCCAGTGCTTCTCTACTGCAGTTCCTGATGCCGGTCCTGGCTCTATCACAACTTGTCCTTCGGCAAACATGACACATGTAACATTCATAGCTACTAACACCAAAAGTAGCCAAGTGAAGGTGCAGAAGGCCATAGGAGTGATTGTGTGCGTAGTGACAACAGGTGACTAGCTAATGACCTCTGCACTGATGAAAACACAGATGCCCATGAATTGCCCTTGAATAACGGTATTGAATTGCATGCTGATTTAAAAATGAGAAAACAGATGGATGAAAGTGAGACAGGGAATTTCAACAAACACAAAAGGGGAGTGTGGTTCAATTTAGAGTTGCACCAGATCATTCAGGTGTGTGAAAATGAAGAACAAAAGGGAGAAGTGAACAAGAAAAACACAAAGAAAAGAGAAGCAGATTTAAAAAGAATTTCCAATATGAAAATAAAACACAAAACAAATAATTAGGATTAACAGATAGATTATCCTTACTTGATAGTCGAAATACTGTCGATACCCACACAGAGAAAACAGTTGCCCAAAAGGCGGGTGCAGGTCAGTCACCGGAGGAGTATTTTGAACCATGGATATTCCAAGGGACAGAAATTACAGGTTTTGTACAAAACACAGATATGTGTCACACGCCAGAAGCTGACATGCTGTCAGGAGACGCTTGTTAAAATACCCAGTCAATAAGCTGCAATGTTGAAGTAAGTAGCTAGGACCCAGGCAATGGGAAAGGCACAATGAGAAATAGGGGTGTGAACACTAGTGGTCCCAAGTGAGAGGGGCAGTCAGTGGCTACACAGCAAATAGGTTCTGAGCCCAAGAGAATAGACAAATACATTGTAAATGAAGTGGGCAAAAAGGAGGGCAAAATGTGATTTCCTAGGCCCATTTACCTAGCAAAGAGTAAAAAAGAGCTAAGAAAAGTAAGCCCTGAAATTAGCAAACATTCTCACTTTGTATATGTTCTAGAAGAAGTTGAAGATGGGTACTATGCTCCTATCACTATTGAAGAAAAATGTAATGCATGTGCAAAGATTGACACAGGTGTCCAGGCAACAATAATGTCAAAATAACTGCTGAAAAGTATTAATGAAGGGAGAGCCCCACCCCACAAAATCGTGTAAAGGTGAGACAAAATGAAGGCCATGTACACAGTTTCAATGGGGAAGAAATACCTATCGAAGGTGTCACTGAGGATGACATAAAGATTGGGAAGAATCGGTTAAGACAGGAAGTGTTGATCACAGCCATTAATGAAATACTCGTTTTCATAGGGACAAATTGCCTGAAGAGGATATCACCCTTCATTGATCGGGTAGATGGAGTATTGTGGTCCTTAGCTAAAAAGCCATTGAGACCCAAGAAAATAATGACCCAAAGCAACAGTGTAAAAGAATGCCACACCATTGCTAAATCCGAAAGTACAGAAGAAGTATATCTTCAGAATGGCTGTGTGCCTATCGTCACTATTGTCACTGTCATTCTCATGTGTCAGGATGAAATGCAAGGATAAAAAGAGAAGCAGTCTTTGGAGATTTATATGGACCCCAAGAAAAACTGGCAAACAGAAATAGATGAAAACACCTTTCGTTTTTATCTAAATGAAGAAAAATGCAAACCAAATGTTACTCCAGAGTTAAATCAAGAAAAAACACATTTCAACAATCTCAGAAATGCACATGGGAGAAGGGCAGCCATGGATCCCTATCAATTTGAATGGGCATCCTGAAATGATTGAAGCCACTTTGGCACTTCAACAATGAAAAGATACTCTGCCAAATAATTGACAGGGAGGAGATCCCAAAGATCAGAATAAAGAATGAACACATGTTTGGCCCTGATGACCTCGAGTTGGGATAAAGAGTTGTAGGAAGATACATGTTAAAGATTAAAATTGGCCCTAAGAGTATTCATCACAATGTGTGGATTGTGAGCGGGGCACAAAACAAATTCTATTTGGGAAGTGACATCATGCATAGGATGTGTATGGTATTAGACTTTCTAAATAAAAAGGTTTTGTGCCGATTGGGTGGAGCTACACCTGAATTTGAAGACAAAAGACAAGCTTACCATTGTTCCCAGATGACGCCATATGCAGTTGTGCTGCAGGTGAAAAAAGATGTTACTATTCCTGCATTCACCAGACAGTTTAAGGTAGCTTTAAAATACAGGGAGGGACAATAGATAAACGGTTAAGATACATTTGTATGTCTAAATGAATCCATAAGGCAGCAAGGGTAGGAATACACATATACACCACGGATGGACCCATTCAAATCGTGGTGGGCAATAAAGGTTGTCATAGCATTCATTTGAAAGAGAATTCAACATGAGGAATGGCAATACAGAAATCTTACTACACTGCTGATTTCAGTAGCCCAATGATCAGGAACATTCCTGAAAGCTATAAAACTGCACAGTGTGAGTTTCCAGAATCATTACAGTCTAAGTTCAAATGAATCTTTAAAGTTCAGTCTCTGTACCCTTATGAGCCAAGTGACATAGAGTGTTGTCATCAAGATGATTGTATTCTATTTGAATTAAGTGAATCTAAAAGAAAAAAAAACAGCATATGGAAGTGGAGGTCAATATTCCAAAAAATGTGATCGCAGCGACTCTCCAGAGAGACACTGACACACGATTAGAGGAGAGTACAGAGGTTCCTCCTTTGGAAGACTTCCCAGAGTTTTCTAAAATGGTAGAGGAGCAGATTCAAGCTGCAGATGCTTGCGATTCCGTGTCTGGCTCCCCCTGCTTTAATTCCACTTTATATTATTGCACCTGATTACATTCATTGTCCAAACTGCGCTGTACCTTGCTAATGACTTCACAGTCTTTCCTTTGCATCTTTATGAATATGTGCAGCCGGAACCAATGTTATGCACACAGTCTGATGATGCAGATTCAGGGCACAAAATACTGAAGTATGTTCATGGACTAAGGAACTGTGAAGCATCTTTTCTAACTGCAGATGTTTTCTTGAGGACTGGCAATGGTACAGTAACAAACGGTGGAACCAGGGCCTCAGCTTCATTGGTTGCTTCAGGCAGATCTTCCAACTGTTCAAATGTATTTCATTGGAAAGCAAGTCAGCCAAAGCAGAATTTCATTGCATATTGTAAAAAGGGGTGCCTCTTGGTTCACAAATTAATCTTCACTAACAATCAGGTACCTGGAAGGGTCCTTTAATGGAGCACTATCAGCGAGGCACTCAGAAGATACAATAGAAACCTTCTCCACTACAGAGTGATTTGAGGGATGTAGATCAGGATTCACTTGAAGAAATGTAGTCTTTGTAATCAGGAGGAAAGGCTTTGAGCAGCATGGCATCAATGACTGTGCTTAGCAGAGGATCTTGAAAAAATGTGTTCAAGTTCATGTCTCGCCTGTTGGTTAGGGAATTAGGTGGCAATGTCAGGCAATCAGGTAGCTGGCCTTCACAGTCTTGTGTGTTCAGATAGACTGATGTATCTGGGGAATTGACCAATGTCATAACTGAATGATACTGATACTTTGGTCAGTTCAGGATTGTTCTTAATGTCCGGATCATGGTCTGGTAAAGGAGTGTCCACAGAAGCAGAGAAAATATCAGGCTTGGTCACATCAGTAGAGGTTGCATGTTTAAGTAAATGACCATCATCCAGGGCAGGAACTGCACGATCACTTGCATCACAAGCATCTTCACTCTGTTGAGCTGTTTTGTCAACAGGAGCAGTGAAGTATTCACTAGCTGTCTGAGTTAACATGACTGGTAAGCAATTTATCTGTGTTAACCTTTAGCTGGAATGCATATGCCAATTTCAGGTCTTCTATCTGCTCTGTATAGATCTGTATCTGTTTCTTTGTTACCATTCCATGCCGTATCGTATTGATATTTAACGACATGATGTCAGTTGTTGGGCATAGTCTCATATGGTCTGGTGAATTGTGGCTCTTTGCAAGATTCTTACAATGCAAGCAGACAAACTCATCATAGAGGTCTTCCGTTTGTCTTTTAAGGCACAATGGCTGTTTCTGTATATGATATGTTTATTTTTTGTATTATTCATGTGATATAGCCATTCATCTGACTTTTCACATCATATACAATAATAAATACATTACAAAATATACAGATTCATATCACATTAACCAACCTGTCCTCTAGATTATTTAAATAACCAATCTCGCTCAAGTAGCCAGTTCAAGAATGTTCAATATTTGTAAAAGTTCAATCGATAAATGATAAACAAGTCCCGAACACAGTTTATACCACTATTCATCTGACCGTATCCGACTATTCATCTGAACCAATCTTCATTATGAACAAAGCAGCCCAAGGAAGATCATGATAATTCTGCAGGCTCCTTACAGCTGGTAGAAATATGCTGTAATGATTGTTTCACTTGACATTCACATAAGGAGCCAATTTCATTTATGGATTTCTCCTTTGCTCTGTTTGCCACAATTTGACCTGTCGAAGATAATTTAGATGAAATCTCAGAAGCATATTTCTTCCAACGTGATCTGGGAATCTCATTAAATAGGCCGGGATCACATCCTTTGGTTTATCTAAAAATGAATTACTTCCATATAGTTTCAGAGATCGGACCTCATCAATTGTTCTTATCCAGTCCGTCTCCATCAATGTACTTTTTACTTTGGCAGGATCATCCATCAGATCATCCAATGATTTATTTATTGTACTCAGGATGTTCCATACCAATTCTGTTAGTTTCTTCAAATAGGGATTACCACTTCTAGCTTCCTCCAAATTTACTTCCATGAACAAGGTTTTTTCCTTAGGATATTTTATATATCGGTACAGTTGTGGCAACCTCCAAAATAAAAGTACATTCAGTGAATTTAAACCTAACTCACAAGGCTGTCTGGGCTCAGGGACCTCACAATCTTCAACGTTATCTTAATAAATACTCTCCCTCCAGACCACTACGTTCCTCTGGCACCAACTCTTTGTGTGTAAATCGCTAAACAGAGGGTAGGGTATCAGTCACTTTTCTCAGCCGGCTCCCTCCTATGGAACAGCCTCCCCCTCCCATTGCACCTTGAGCAGGACTTTTTTTAAATTCCGGAAGTTCATCAAGTCTTTCCTCTTTACCTCCTCCTTCCCTTCTTCCTTCCTGTGCTAATCCCACAGTTGCTGTGGTTGGTGTCTGGGGCCCTTATACATCCTCCGACCCCTGCCCTCCCACACCCAATCGCTCCAACTCCTCTCTACCCTCAGTGCTTGCCTTGGCACACCCTCCACCCTGGAGGTTCACACTTACACCTAACATGGCTCATGGCCGTGTAGCACTCAACGTTCCAAGCACTTAATCTGTGGCTCACCAATGAGCTCGGACTACCCAGTACTTAACTCCCCTACCCTCTCTGAGTTGCATTTGCACATTCAGAATACTCACAAGGCGTAGTAGGTTCATTCTTTTTTCCCTCCACTGCTTTAAATATTGTGTTTGTAATGTTTTTCACTCCCTTGTTCCCTCCCTTCACCCTGTGGGCATGTTAAAACAGTATTTCCTTGCTGTATACGTGCCTAACAAGTCAACAATAAATAAATAAATAAATAAATACATCTATTCATGGGGAGAAGTGAACCTCACTCTATGGGAGATTTAGAACAGAGTATCATATGTCTCTTTCTATCCAACCTTCAGCTGGTTAGGGATTTCCTCACATTCATCCTAGGGATTCCACCGATGCAGTTGCTTGAAGTTTTATATATTGCTTCATCATTAGATTTCTCTGTGTTATTCAGCAGAGCCCCTAGTGACTATAAAGATGTGCTCTTTCCACAATCCAAGCTGGTGTTTTGGGCTGCAAGTAGTTTCAAATGCATTATTGGCAGGCGAAGAACAATGGTCTGGAGGGTTGCCCAGAGTAATACCAGAGATTAAGATTCATTCTAAACCTTCCAGCCATCACCTCTTTTCTTTTGCTCTAATGTGTTCTGAGAGGTATCATTATCACACAGTTGGTAAACCATAGGTTAGTCACAAAACAAGGGGCACTGAAAATACAGTATACAGGGTGATGTCCTGACAGAGGTTAGAACACCTGCCTGGGAAGCAGGCACACACAGAACAGAAGCTGTGGATCGATTGTCCCCAACCGTCATGTTGTATTATTTTCATAATTAATCTTCTTTGCCCAATATTAATGATACTTCTCTGTGCAATTTGGAGATCTGCGGAGTTAATGGGCACACCCCTCCCACTCCGAATGGGTGGCACTGAATGAATCATAACCACTGCCATTGCTCTGGGCAACCCGCCATGGCACTGCTTTTCCACTGCCATGCCATCTCCTGCTATACATGATCCCACCAGGCACCCGTAAGGCAGCAACACTCTTTCAGTCCAGGAAGCAATTGGAGACCTTGCAATTTAGAGTCTTCCTTAGGAAACATGGAGTTTCACAGACGGGCAATCAGGGGCATGAACCCACACCTGCCACACCCTCCATCAAGAAGAGTTTGATCTGCTTTTTCAGTTCAATTCTACTGTAACAGGCCCCATTGTTTCCCAGCGAGGTTTGTACATTTTAAGTACCATGTGCACATCCATTGCTTATACATATTTGGCTATTTGCCTTTTTGCATTGCTTTTTTCTTATTCAATATCAGTGTTAAGTGCCTGTTTTTTTATTTTTAAACATATTTTAAATAAACTATTAATAACATGCATTTAATATTTAAAATATATTTTAAATATTAGACTTAAATTATATAAATATTAAAATATAACGTTAAAGTGATTTGACTTGTACTGTAAATTGGTTTATGGTGGTATAACCCCACATGTCCCTCCCACTCCCGCGGGTTGCCCTCAGGCCATGACCGCAGTGTATGTGAATATTTAAAAAAATAAATACAGAAAATAAAATACATCCCTGCTTTCTTGGCGCCTCCTCTGTGGTGTCCATGCGTGCCCACACTCTACTACCAGGCAGGGTATAGCTCCTCCAAAGTGAAAGACAACACATGGCACACACGGCTCTAACAGGGCCCATCATAGCCTTGCAAGGAGAGGTGAGGCTTCCCCTGTCACGTGACGCTTTCCTCTGGCTCAAGAGGCTAAACCCAGCACAAGCTCGATGGGGGCATGCGCCTTTCTATAAGAGGGTGGTCATGGCACCTGATGGCAGCGCCTGGCTATGCCAGACTCCAACTTTCCAATTAGGCTCTGCATGGACATGGGAGGAGGTGGTTGGCTGGTTAATGACTGAAGCTGGGCATATAGCACTCCCTCCCGTCACACACACAGCTGAACCCGGTATGCAAGACATGTCAAGCTACTGCATGTGTTGAGCTGGGCCTGGGCATGTCAGGCTGTGCAGGGTTGTTTTAAACAACATATAAATCCGCGCATACGCAAACGAGCACTCACTTGGGCATATGAGGAATGTAGCTGGGCCATATCGGCATCACCCATGATATCTGTATGTGGAAGTATAGGCTTACTTAGTCACTGGCATATCGAGACTGCACTTGGGCATATACACCTTTTATCACTGCATGCAGTTATATCTGATCTGGGCCTACAGGGCTGTGCTTGGCTATTGGTTGCAGTTCCTAGGCATGTGAGCCTGCACCTCTCTTCTTATGGCAGAACATGTATATGTGTTGTAATGTATGGCCTTATGAGGGTATACCTGCGCATAGGAGATCATGCTAGGCATATGGAAGCTGTAACTAGCATATGAGAATGATTCTGCCCTAAATTATGCTCATAACCGTGGCTTTGTGAAAATAAATTTAATGAGGGGCTGAAGGGCCAAGGACCTGAATGCATGCACTCCTGTCTTGGCATAAACATATGCCAAATTCCTCTTGTTACTAGGCTCTTTTCTAGACTATGGATTTCCTCCATGGAAAAGTGGGCGTGGAAAGGTTGTGAGTGTGAGGAAAGGACTGGCAGTGGCAGCGTGATGGCGGCCTAAGCGGCTCGACATGTACAAGTCCCAACCTTCGCATTTGGACTTTGGTGTGAATGCACAGTGCTGCCATCCTTGTTTCGGGGCCTTGTTTGTCACTGTTCCTTGTCACTGAAACCAGCATGGGGTGCATAGAAGTGTTGGCATGGCACAGGTGCAATGATCTGTCCTGGGCACTAGTCCTGCTAGGGGCATTCTCTCAGCAGCTTCCCAGGACGCCGCCTATTCTGAGCAAGGCTAGAGAGAAGGCCAGGCATGACAAGTCAGGGATGACATTGAGAGACCCCTGATAGTCTTCCGGCAGATGCCTAAGACCTATTCAACTATATCCGCCCCTTACTATCCTATTTTTTTATTATATGTTGGGAATGTATTTAGCTTGAAAGTACCTGAGAGGGGATTACAATGCTAGATCAGATGCTTCTGTATTTGTACTTGTATTTTTATTTTATTTATATAGCGCCTAGCGCCTAACGCCCAAGCGCTGTACATAGATCAAAAGACGGTACAATAATAATGAGAATGCAAAACGAGATCAGAAAGGTTTAATGAGAGGGAGGAAGAAACAGTTGGTACTTCGGCTAAGATTTAAAGATAGGAAGGGAAGAAAGAGAGCAAAGGAGTTAGAGGCACTAACAGTAAGGAAGCGAGAAGAGGCGCAAGGGGGACGAGGGACCAGAGTAGAACAAGTGATTGTGAATGGAGGGCACAGGAAGGGGAATAGCATGAGATGAGAGGAGAGAGACGGGAAAGGACGAGGTCATAAAAACGTTTAAAGTCAAACGAGAGCCACGAAAGAGGTGGCAGGGGTGAGAAAGCGACGCGGTGTCCTTGCTACATAGTGCTGATTACTGGCAGGCCTCTTAGGGCAGCAGGGAATAGTTACAATGCACTGTAATTGGGGAACAATAGGGAGATGGGGGGGTAGGGGTGGAACAGCGGGGTGTGCGTCAGTGGATGGTGCTCAGGAGGGATACCAGCCTCTGTGAGGGTGGAGGGGTGGCATCTCACGGAGTGTGAAGGCCCTGCCCACAGTCACTACCACTGAGTGACGTGTAAACACATGGTTTGGAGCGGCTTCACTATTGTATATGATAGGGCATCACATGGGGCGATATCGTTTCCAGGATACGCGGTGTATGTATCTGCACTTGTCGCAAATACGCGCGAACGCATCGAAGAGTGGTCTCACCGCTTAGACGTGTCCATATTAAAAAAAACAAATAAAAAAAAACAACAGAGCTCCCTAAAAGCGGCTCGCGCTCGCTAATCACTTTCAGTGCATTTGCCTCGCCTAATTGTTTTCTGTTCTGCTCAAAAACAAGGAAATAGGAGCACATTAGGAGGGAGCTGAGGCTTTTAGTTTTCAGTTCCCCGACATAGGAAACACTTAGAGTGAATGCCCTGATATGGCTGCTGCCGGAATCCTGCGGTCATCCGTCGTGGGAGAGCGTAGCTCAGAACTATACTATGCGTAAATACAGCGTGCTTTACTGCAGCTGTTTCCCTCAGGAATCCATAGCAGGATACTTAGCGCCCAGGATAATCCGTAACCGCTGCCCACACGTTGCCCTGGCGTTTTGAATGACCTTAGTCTGGACGTGCCACCCACGCTGCTACCTCTCCAGGGCCCTGCTTGACACACGTAGTCACCTCGTTACACGATGATGCGAAACGTTGTTTGTCCGGCACAAGTACACGACCACGGCACAGTGATGGCCATATTGGACATCCTGCGGTTTCCGGACAGACTGCGAGGGGCGGCGCAAAGTCAGTCAGTATAGGCTAAGCCTGGCACGTGACTCTCTCCTCGCCCTGTCTGACTTTCTGCATCTACCATCTGTTCAGAATCCGCTTTGTCCACAGCGCAGTCCTCCTCTTCAAGCAAGGCAGGAATAGCAGGCAGACAGCTTCACCTTACCTTACCTCTCACACAAAGCCCGAGGTTTTCCACATCGGTATATATGGCTTTAACTCTAATGTTAGGGTGCGTGATGTAAAACATGAAAGGGGCATTGTGTGGTGCCAGGCCTTGGCCTGAGAGGGCTTAAGCTCGCCAACATTGAGATGGTTGCATGAAGAAGGTTGCATTCTTGTCAAGAATGTCAGCCCAGCACACTGATGGCAAAGTGGCTCTACAGCGAAAGCCTGTCAAATTTTTCACTTGGGGAGCGAACTGTTTACCTTTAAACCAGGGTTCGATTCGATGGTGTGGTGTGTGACCCTCCCATGCGTGTTGCACTTGAGGGGAATGTGTCCTTCCCCTGTGTAGTGCCCTTTTAACATGGGCCATCACTGTGTCATGGACCAAGCTAATAAAAGGAGCCTCTGTAGACACGCGCACCAGAACAGCGGCAGACTTCAGAAGAGGAATGACTTGTCTCTTTTCATGTAGGCTGCAGGCCTACCAGTGGAGGATCTGGCCTGCATACCCTGATGACATGGGACCCTCGTGCTAGGACGGTGGCAGAGGTCCGCATGGTCAGAAGCATGGCAGGCTGTGCCTCCACCCCCGCCGCTGCTGGAGACCCATAGCACCATGGCGCCTGCCGGATGCCCAGGGCAGGCCCCAAACCCCCAAAGGAACTGGCCCTGTCTAGTGCTGATGTTCCTAGTACTATGGGGGCCTGCCAGAGCCAACCCACAACAGAGGGTACACGCGGGTGGAAGGAGTGCACCCACTTTATTGAGAGGGCGGACGGGTCCCCACAATTATTTCAGAGGCCGTGTGTAAAACAACAAACTTGGCTGTTATTACGGCTTTATGAATGTACAGCTAACCTGGGATTTCGACCCATGACCACCAAGTTCACAGATTGGTCACTTCACCACTGCACCATATCACCTAGTGAAAAATAACGAACAGATAAAGGTGAAATGTCACATTTTGGGACTGCACTCTCCCAGGAAAAAATTGGCATTCATTCTAGAGGTTTATAAAGCGTATACCTTTTAACATTTTCATACACTAATAGAAGAACATATCCTGTCTTGTTTTTTTGTGTGTGTTGATTTTATGAAAGGCAAATGCCCATTCGTCCTGTGCAATTGGTATGGTTATGCTGTGCCAATTAAATGGAATTTGCAAATTTCACCTTGATATGCTAGCTGATGGAAAAATCTATTGCGTATGTTAATGTGTCCACCTACTTTTTTGGGGGGACTTGACCACTGATTTAAACAATCTTTATCGTGGCAGTAGCAGCAAGCACACAATGGCAGAGTACACACGCCTGCCTAGGCTGTATCACTATATCTCCTAGGGGGAAGCCAAATACGTAACTGCTGAGCTCAGCCTTTAGTTGGCCCACACCTCAAATGATTAGAATCTCTTAATGAAGCTAAATATCTTCTCAAGCGGGAGGAAAGATGCACCCAATAAGTAAAAGCTAGGCGTGATAGCTAGTCAGCCTCCTGGGCTCAGAGGGCTCAGAGGAAGGGGCTGTCTCCATCCCAAAGGGGTGATGCTACCATTCAGAGCTAGCTTTCTAAACTGTCATCAAGGCTTACACATTTTTCAGGATAATTCTGCCCCTGAAGGGGCATCAAGTGCAGTGTGCATTATTTACTTATAGCATACAACCATTGCATCACAGACATATTTATCAAATAAAACGATCTGTGGACATTCTTATATTCCCAAAATGATCTTTGGTTTTCTGCAATGCAGCAAGGAACCCTCATTTGTGATCTTTGTCCTCTTCCTTTTTCTCACAGGGATGTTTTAAAAGAGCATAAGATTGTACCCGAGTATCCATACTGGAACGATACGTTTCTATCAGAATATCATTTATAGGGATGTTTCTGCCTTTGATAATTTCCTTTGTTCAGTAAGACAAGTGTGACATACTTTTTTAGACTAAGATATATACTGTAAGTGATCATTGGAAATGTGAATTCAAAACGTTTAACAATAGCCAGTTTACAAAGTTCATACAATTAAATAATTTCCTTTTAATGGCTTCTAAGAATGCACACAATTTTCCAAGGGCCAGTGAGGCTTCCCTTTCCCACTTCCTTCAATCAGTCTTTTGACACCACCCCCACCTTCTACTGCCACCTCCCTCAACTGTTTATAATCACCTCAAGTAGTATCACCTCCTCCAATCTTCCACCACTGCCTAGAAAGAATAACACTTCTTTCCGCTACGCATCAACTCTTCCCGATTTTTCCTCCTCTTCCAACTCTTCACTGCCTCCTCCAGATGTTATCCCTTCTTCCAACTGTTCTCCACCTTCACCCATCATGACTCCCTCCGCCAAACCTTCAGTCTACTCCATATCTTACAACTTCCCCCAGCTCTTCTACACCACCTCCAAAGATGACCACCTCCTCCACCTCCACACCACTTCCTCCAGATGTTTCCAGCTCCACCCACTCTGTACTGCCTCTTCCTGATTCCTTCTCTCCCTCCCGCTTCCAACAAACTCCACTCCTCCACTATCTTCTTCTGATGCTGCAGACTCTTCTAAACACCTTCAACAACCTGCTCCCACAACTCACACCTACTCAATGAGAGTCCTGCTTTATATAGGACAGTAACCCCTCCTCTTGGGGCTGTTTTCCTTTCTGGGTGTCCAACCATGAGGTGGGCCTTTGGCTGAACAGTGAGAAGACCATGGCAAGGTGGGCTGACAGGGCTATGGTCAGGTGGGATGATGGGGAACTGGCGTATGGTTATATATACAGGGCAGTCACAATTTGCTGCTTCTTACCTCACCCTTAGTTCATCTCCTCAGCACTGATGGTAAAAATAAGGGTTCTGTGACTCCCTTGATGTTGACCCTGAAGTCAGAGAGATGCCCAGGCAAACAGTGGAATGGTCATCTCTAGATATATTTCCTGCGCCACCACTGCAGGCCCCGTGGGTGTCAGAAGACTCTGGGCCTCATTACACGGTAGGCGGAGAACCATGGGGCTATTAGCACCATGGTTCATGCCGGTAAAATACCGGCACCACCTTGGTGGAAAGGGGAATTACCGCCCCATTCCAAGATTGGCGGGGCGGTAATTCCCCCTTCCACCATTGCCCTTCCCCATTCCCATTTTTGCCCCATAGGGCATAATGGGAATGGGGAAGGCGCTAATTACGGCACCGCAAATTGCGGTACCGTAATTAGCTCCCTGGGTCCCTTTGCGGGTTGGTTTTTAACGCCTGCAAAAAGCAGGAGTTAAATTCCCCAACCCGCAAAGGGACCTCGTAGTAAGGCGGTAAGGATTTACTGTTCCCGGTAAAATACCGGTACCGGTAAACCCTTACCGCCGACCGTGTAATGAGGCCCTCTGTCTGGCTGAGACAATTTCAACAAGGTTTGGTTTATCATTATGAATCATGTCCAGTGATGGTGATTTCATATTCATGGGACATCCGCGGGTAGGGTCTGTGTATTTAATATTTGTTTCTGAATACCGGTCTCAAGTGGGAGCATGTATCAGAATCCTTGCTGGTGACATCTTGAGAATGAAACCCATTTCTCTTACAGCCAATGGTATCAATCCTCGTGCAAGGAACTTGGGTCTGAATGGAATCATCTTCTGGGCGATCAACTACTAAAGTATTGGGGGGGTTTTCTATATGCACCATTGGGCCTCAGTACGAGGAGGGCTGTAAGGGGTTAATGGCACCGGTAAAGGTGCCGTAGCCGTTAACCCCTTACCGCCCTATTACGAGGTATGCTCACGGGACCCGCTAAGGCCACCTAGTTTTACCAGGCAGTCGTAGCGGGTCCCGCCAGCAGCCCCGCATGCTAACAACGGGCCCCTTATTAACTGGCCCGTTGTTAGCATGCTCCCCATTCCCATTGAGCCCTATGGGGGCTCGAATGGGAATGGGGATGTATCGGGTCTGGGTTCCTTGAATGAGGAATTACCAGGCCCTCCAGGGTTGGAAAGACCCGCTAATTCCTCATTTAAGGAACCCGGACCCAGTACCAGGTAAGGGGGTAGCCATGCCGCTAATAGCGGCATGGATACCTCCTAACTATAATGACTTGAGGCAATGTGACTGACTGTGAAGGCCAGGACCGCAGAAGAGTGACACAGGGATCCCCCCATTCTGCACTGGGCCCTGCAAGCCACTCTCCCTGCAGTCTATAAAGACAAGAAGGGGACTTTTTCACTGCCCCAACTCAAAGTTAAAATGTGTGTGCTGGTCACTGAACTTTCACATGCCTTACAGTATGCACAAACAGTAATAACTAACAAAACATAGGAAACATATTTAATTCAAGAACATGAAGCTCAGTCCTCTGTTCCCTTACAAGGTCTGTCAGAACCACAGTGCCCCTCGCAGAGCCTATCAGCATCCACCTCTCCTCTCACCATAGTGCCAATGCGCCCTTAGGGTAATGGTAGCAATCCTCCAGAACACACATGATGACAATGGGAGTCATTACGAGGTGGGCGGTAAGGGGTTAATGGTGCCGGGAAAGGCACCAGAGCCGTTGACCCCTTACCGCCCTATTACGAGGTCTGCTTGCGGGACCTGCTAAGGATGCCTGGTTTTACCAGGAGGCCTTAGCGGGTCCCGCAAGCAGCCCAGCATGCTAACAACGGGCCCGTTATTAACGGGCCCGTTGTTAGCATGCTCCCCATTCCCATTTAGCCCTATGGGGGCTCGAATGGGGATGTACCGGGTCCGGGTTCCTTGAATGAGGAATTACCGGGCCCTCCAAGGTCGGAATGGCCCGGTAATCCCTCATTCAAGGAACAGGGACCCGGTACCCGGTAAGGGGGTAGCCATACCGCTAATAGTGGCATGGTTACCTCCTACCTCGTAATGAGGTCCAATATCTCTGCAAATAGCATGCTATTCCCCACCTCAGGGGATGCATCTGTTGCAGCTGCTCTCATTCTACTTATACATATCAAAAAACACAGGTCCCTTCCTTCAAGGTATTTGTGTTTTTCTGTCGTGACGCTGCTGTCAACAATGGCTGCAGTGGCACTAGAAAACACACACTGACAATGCGATCCTTGCCCACATGAAGAGAAACACAGGGACCTAGAGTGAGAAAGAGAGACACAGAGCGAGACAAACCAAGAGATAAAGAGCAGAGAAAGAGAGTTGCAGAGAGCGAAAGAGCGAGAGAGAGGGAGAGAGACAGAGATAGTATTATGATTCGCTGGAAACACATATCTATTATTATTACCTTTGTTAGTCACTTACCACCCCATTGCTGATCATTCAACTGTGAGAGAAATTATGAAGTATACGACACTTTCCTTTCCAGCTTACACAGACAGTGTTGCGGATGCATGCGTTAAATGGTGGTACTGGAGTCCAGATTCCAAGCTTGTTGTACAACAGAAACATACATTTCAGGTGTCAGAAGACTGTATATATATATACATATATATATACATATATATGATAATTTTGATTGTGAGACAATTGTAAGATGTTACATTAGACATCCCTTCAATATTTGGTCCAATAGCAGAAATGCTCAAGAGAAATCACTGTGAGGTGGATTTTACTGGGACAACTTAAAGTGCTAAGGGCTCGATAAGGTTGCTAATGTCTTCCTTCTTTCTTGAAAGCAAGCATCACTAGATGTAAGAGGGATAATGAGCGGATCCATTTACAAACCTCCTCAGAGAATACACACACAAGAAGCACTCTGGATATCCTGAGAACACAGCAGTGATTCAATCACTGTTGTAACTGGAGGTGTACTCTGCTTGGCCATTGCTTGAGGTAAAGTTTTATGGGTGTCACTGGTGAACACTGTGGATCACGTTCAGGGATGCAGATTGATCTGGCTTAAGGTGGACATGGAGGGCAAAACAAAAAATAAAGCAGAGACTCGGTAAAGGGAGGCATAAGTCAAAGCTAAAATTGCAAAGAAGCAAATGGCAAAGAAACAATTGCTCAGTGCTGAGCAAAGCAACACACTGAACAGCTCTGCCGAAAACACAAACCCAGTGGAACATGAGAGCAAAGGGCTCTCATGTTCCACTTGCTCAGTGACTGTCATACTGAAACATGATTGGCTGACCTTAAAATGATGGGCGATAGCTTTGGTGAGGAAGATCTTCACAAGAGACAGGGAATGGATGCTGTGGTCTATGCATTCTGGTGGAGCAGCACTATGGTGCACAAAGAGCAAAAACAGACAAGAACCGGCTTTTTCGTAGTCAGCCCACAGCTGGACCTTGTAAGACACAGCTGTGATGAAGCTTGTGACCAGAGATGGCCTTGTTGAAAAAGAGAGCACCTGCTGTATGACATAACATGATTTTGGTTTTAGTGCTTATCTATACATTACAGGGATCCTGAAAGCCTTAAGGGGCTGATTCACGGAATTTGTTGTGCCGAAAAACGGATTTGTTCGCCATTCTGCCCGCAAATCCCTGTTTAACAAATGGGGATTTGCGGGCAGAATGACGGACAAATCCCTGTTTTTTTGGCGGAAAAAATTCCATGAATCAGCCTCTTAATGTGGTGTTAAGCACCGTACCAAGGGCTGGAATGGGGGGTAATGGCACAGCAGCCTGCTCAGGCCATGTTAGGGAGAATTCTCACACAAGTGCTAAATTCCCTCTACCTTAGAGCCCTCCAGCTCTTTTGCTATATTTTGGGGCTTTGAACTTTTCATTTTCAATGTGTTGTACTTTTGTGTTCTTTGGTTATGGAGTTTTAAAACAACTCCAGTGGAATCATCTTTTTCTGTGTGTCACACAGCACCTTCAGTGCTGTGGCACATGGGTGTCTTTCAGACTCCCCAAGGTTTAAATACCTTCCATGGGACTGACTACCATCTCCCAGAGCATGTAAAGTTAAATTGACTTTACTAGTCTTTTTAAATGTACTGACCCAGCACACACTATCTTCCTATAAAGTGCTGGAGGGGTTGATAAGCTTCCCCTGAGTCAAAACACTAATGTAACAGTAAAATGTTACCTTTTCCTATTTTAAATGGCTGGTGGCAGTGGTTTAGATCAACTACCGTGATTTTTCCCGACCGCTAACAACAGAAGCTAAAAATCAGGTCAGCCATGTTTTTCAATATGGCGCCCAAGACCTATCTGTAAAAACAGACTCCGGTCATCTTTTTTTGCCATTTCCTTTAGGAAAAGTCCTTCTTGTGTTTGTCCCCAGGTTTGGTCCCTTTGTGTATTGGCCTTTTGCGGGCTGCAGTGCTGAAGCCCTCCTCTGGCGCCAGAGTGTCTGGGGTGGACAGGATGTGAGGGAGGTGCCCAAAACTCCCTGTGCTTAGTCTCCTAGGAGACCTGAATGCACTCTGGCGTGATTGGCCGGCTGGCTGTCTGTCAACGACAGCCACCCTGCTGTGTGAGTGACAGCCAGGCTGGAATTAATGGGTTAAAACTGTTTAAAAGCAGGTCTCTGGGACTTGGAAAGCAGAGTCGACCACTGGAACGAAAGAATTGAAGAGGAGAGGAAGGAAGAGGACTGCTGCAACTCCTGGACGACCGATGAAGCCCTGCTGCAGGTCCGAATTGCCTGAAACTCTGACGACAGAGAAGCTCTTCAAGGTTAACTTTTTCACTTGAGTTTGGTGGGAACAATCAACTCGCAAGCCACCTGGACACCATCCTATTGTGGTTGAATTTTCATCAGAGTGCTGTTGAAAACCGGATTGCCAGAGGGAAGGAAACCAGCTTGTGATTTTAAGGCACTCACACCTTAAACCGACGTCTTGCTACCCTATCCTATACAAAAGACTCTGAATCATTGACTTTGGCCCAGGCCTGTTGAGAAGAATTGCCGGTTGTATCTAACTGAAACCCTTTGCCCTGCCTATGAATGTATTTGGGCTGTCTGTTCTTATAACCTTGTCTTTTCCCTCCTTTATTAAGTATCTGAAGTGCCATTTTGCTCCCACTTTATTTTGGAGCTAAACTTGTTCATTTACTTACCGGTTGGATTTTTGTGGTGTATTCGTGTGTAATATTAAACTGCTTATGCTAGAGTAATGTTTTCTAAATGACTGAGTAAATAAATGTATATTCTTTTACAAAGAAACCTTGAGTAAGTGCTTGAATCACTGTATTAGTTGGTCCTTTGTGTAACTTGTTATATGGCTCACTTAAAACTCTTGAGACAAGTCTGGCTGCTCAGCCTTCGCTACCACTTTACTGTGTAGTACAGGCTTGTACCAAAGGTGAAATTGTGCTTACACTTGTTGTCCTAATTGCCTGTAGTGTTCCCAAAGGGTACTGAAGGTGATTCTGCCTAACAGGCCATTACCGAGGGCTCCGGACCGTAACCCCCCGTTCCAGCCATTAACACCATTAGCACCCCAAGGTTACCAAAGCTGTAACCCAGCTTGCTAAAAAACAAAGTATTTTCAGTCAACAAACAGGAAGCCATGCATGCCCCGTTCAAAGACTGAAAATACAGTGCTAATATGACCGCCATGGAAAAGAAAGGTGGGACTCCTTACAGAGCCTCTTACCCCTTTCCATAGCAGCCGGAGAAGCTGCAAAGCCGCACAACAAACAGGTAAGTGCGAGGGGGGTTGGAAATGGCAACAAAGAAAAGGGGGCGGTGGGATGGGGAGGATGATGGCCGGGGGAACCAGACGTCAGGCGGCTTGGAACTCGGGCTGACATTGTAGGTTTCAGCCCGTGTTTCTAGCCACCTGATTTGCTGGTTCCCCTGTGCTGGGTGCTAATTAAGCAATAACCCCCGACATGCCGGGGCTTTCCAGGCCAGGTAATGCCCAGCAGTTAGAACTCAAGGGAGACTGTGAGACCGGCCATTACCTGGCTTGGTAAAACCCTCGCCTATCAGGGTTTATTGCTATAATGATTTTTTTTTTCAAGTTGAGTAATGGCGTGTTTAAAATGTCTCAACTTGAAAGAAACTACAAACCAAGATGGCCACCATGGTCTTGGGAGAAAGGTACTACATACTCCCTTATCCCTTTCCATGGCGGCTATTGCCATGACAAGAATTCACAGGGAGCACTGAGTGTCCCTGAAACTGGCGTGGGACAAGGGAGATCCAGGTGTGTGGGTGCTGGTAGGTGAGGGATGTGAAATTGGGTGTAGGGAGAAGGGATGCTTTCGTATTGGCTGGGGGGCCGTCATCCTCTCCTCACCGTCTGGTCTGCTAACAGTGGTGCTTACTACATAAAAATAGCGTCAAATTACAAGGCTAAAAGTAAGATTAAAGAACTCAATAGAAAACTGGGAACTGTTACACTTTAGGGATACTTTAAAATCAGTTTCAATGTTTGAACCACCACAATTCGTTGACTGATCAAATAATATTTTGCTATTCATTTTTACCCACCAATATCCATCTAACTAGCCCTGAGCCTCTGTATCATGATTATGAATTATGACTGCAAATAATGCAGACAGATTGTCTATCTATATTTGTGTTAAACTTTGTAATCTCATGGAAACCCATTCCTCTTACGAGAGCAGAATGCATTAGCCAAACTAGCCCTCATTCACCTTCTCAGATGCAAGGATCTACAAGGACCAATGGAAGCAGAGCTTGGTAGGCACTTGTCCCTGGTGCCCGCTCATTATAGCAGTGCTTGTACCTGTCTGTGGCGCTGCCCGATGACGGGCCTATGCGGCGGCGTGACGTTTCACGCCGCCGCGCTAAGCATAAATAAAGGGGGCGTTCCCGGCCGCATCAGAGCGACCGGGAAGCCCGAACACGAAGGACTGGTGTCTGTTAACTCCTTCATGTGGCTGGGGCTTACGGGACCGCGTGGGGGCACCGACCCGCCCCCAACAGTGGCGACGAGCGGTGAGGGAGACCCGGGCCCGGTGGTGTGATCTATGGATGATTATTTTTTCAAAACGAAGCGGAAAGGACTTTTCGTTTCGTCTCATGCCGGGTCGCGGGACGCACATGCGGCCGGCGGCCATTTTGTTTAGAGGCCGTGAAACTTCACGAGGCTCTGGTTTGGAGCGTGGAGTTACGACGGGCCTAATTTTTGGACGCATTAATAGCAGGAGGTCTACCCTGCACGCCCATGTCTGATTTGTGGATTTTAACCTGTTTTTGGGTCTTTTACGTCGTGTGAAAGCCAGGAGAGGACTGATATGACAGGGCCAATCCACTACTTTTGGCTCCATTTTTGGAACTTCTAAGTCCATTTGGATAGCGGCAAGGTGGATCCACAGTGTTCTTTGTCCCCTTCATCATCAGAGTTCCGTGGGTTTTTCTTCTTTGTCCTCTTCATCATCAAGCTTGGCTGCTCTGGATAACTGTGTCTTTTGGACATCCACTGGTGCCTTATCCGGATATCTCCCCGTGTTGGAACTGTTTGTGTACCCGGGAAGGAGGGGTGAGTCGCACTGTGTTGGTGGGTGTCTGAGTTGCGGCCCTCAGGACAGTAGGTGGGGGTGCCTGTGCGCTCAAGCCCATGGGTGACTCTGAGGATTCGGACAGTGGTGGTGCAGCAGCGTCCCTCCCCCGCGATTGTGGCCAGGCAGCGGCTCAACAACAGGCCGCCCTACCTCCGGTGATTCAAGTCCTTGCAGGACCGCCACCTGGACAACCGGGTTTTCCCATTATGGCTCAAGCAAGAGCACCCGCGGCCCATGCCGCCCTGCAGCCGATTCCGGAATTCGATGCGTCGGGCCCACCCTCGAGCATGGGGCCCCGATGGAGAAGATGGGTGAGTCGCCTCGACATGTATTTCAGGGCTGCTCAGGTGACGGATGATGACAGCAGAATTGCCACCATGCTGTATTCGGCAGGGCCGACAGTCCAGGAGATATTTGAATCGCTTGCTCCTATCAACAACTCTTATGATGCGGCCAAGGCGGCCCTCCTCGCACACTTCCTTCCCCTTGCGAACGTGGACTATGAGAGGTTTGTCATGCTCTCAGCGAAGCAGAAGGAGGAGGAGACGCTGGACACTTTTTATGGTCGCCTACGCCGCCTCTCCCTCGGTTGTGCATGGGGGGATGCAGACGACATGATACGCACCATGCTAATCCAAGCATGCTCCTCCGGCAAGCTCAGGAGGCAAGTCCTGAGAGAGCCGGGCCTCACGCTGCCCCGCATTCTGGAGCTGGGCAGGTGCCACGAGGTAGCAGAGGCACGAGCCAGCAAGATGGAGGCTGGGTCTCGGTCGGTGAGGTCGGAGGAGGTGTGTGTCGTGTGGCGGGGTGGCCGAGGAGTGAGACGCCCGGGTGGAGGACCCCGAGACAGGGCTGGAAGAGCCGGGGAGTCGTGCCAGAAGTGTGGGTACGACCTCCCTCACATGGCAGAATGCCCGGCGGCTGGAAAAACCTGTGGGAGGTGTGGACTGGCCGATCATTTCTCGAGAGTATGTCGGGCAGCCATGCCGGTGATGGTGCCGAGAGGTCAGGCACGGACATGGGCTCCGCGCCAGAGCCAACAGCCCAGTATTGCCCAGGTAGAACAGGGGGAAGTTGAGTCCCATCCGGAAGGAGCCGAGGAGGAAGACGAGGAGAACATCTTTTTCGTCTCAAGCGTGGGAGTACTCAAAGGAAGAAGCCGGAGACAGCCGAGATGTATGGTCGAGATCAATCACTCCCCAGTCCCAGTGCTCGTTGACACAGGCGCCTCTGTCAATGTGATGGCCAGAGGGCATTATGACTCCCTCAAACCCCTTCCAGGTCTGGTCGCACCGAAGGCCCGCATATTTGCTTTTGGGGGTCAGGAACCGCTACCGCTCGACGGTGCCTTCGTGGCAGACGTGGAACATGATGGCTCACAAATCAAGGCCCGATTTTATGTGACCCCGGTGAGCAGCAATACCCTGCTCAGTTGCGCAGCTGCGGAGGCCTTAGGTATCGTCAGCTTTGCATACTCTATCCACCTGGAGGACATTAATGATCTCCTCGACAAATATGCTGCACTCTTCAGTGGGATCGGAAAGATGATCGGGGAACCAGTTCGATTACACATCGATGAGTCAGTGCAGCCCATCGCATTGAAACACAGATGAGTACCTTTTCATTTGAGGGAGCAGGTCGATAAGGAGCTGGACAATTTGGTGAACCTGGATATCATCGAAAAGGTCGAGGGCCCAACCCCCTGGGTGTCCCCGATCGTGGTGGCCAGAAAGCCCAAGCAACCCGACTCAGTATGCATTTGCGTGGACATGAGGCTCCCCAACAAGGCGATCAAAAGGGAGCACCATCTTACTCCAACGATCGATGATATCATTGCTGATGTTCAAGGGTCTCGAGTGTTCTCGAAGCTGGACCTCCGAGCCGGGTATCACCAGGTCGTCCTTCATCCAGAGTCCCGGTACATAACAACGTTTACCACCCACCGGGGACTATATCGATACAAGCAGTTGAGTTTTGGAGTATCGTCTGCCGCTGAAGTGTTCCAAAACATCATCAGGGGCGCCCTAGCAGATCTAGAGGGCGTCCTCAACATCAGCGATGATATTCTGGTGTTTGCCAAAACCGAAGTGGATCACATGAAGAGGCTCGAGAACACTCTGAAACGACTTCAATCGTTGGGCCTCACCCTGCACAGGGAGAAGTGTGAGTTCATGCGCCCCTCTATTGAATTCTTTGGCTTCAATTTCAAGGAGGGAGGGGTGTCGCCAGACCCGAAGAAGGTGCAGGACATCAAAGCGGCGAAGGCCCCCGAGTCTGTGACAGACGTGAGGAGCTTCCTGGGGATGGTAACGTATTGCGGGCGGTTCATCCCGAACTTAGCTTCAAGATCCGAACCACTCGGGCGCTGACCAAGAAGGAGTCACCATGGCATTGGGGCCCTCTCGAACAGGCCGCCTTTGAGGACATTAAGGGTGCCCTCACAACGGGAGATACTATGGCGTTTTTCGACCCCGCCTTGGAATCGGAGATTGTGGTTGATGCAAGTCCTTTCGGGTTGGGGGCAGTGCTGACTCAAGTGGACCACAGCGGGACCATTCGACCTGTGGCATATGCGAGCAAAGCGCTCACCGAAACGGAACAGAGGTACTCCCAGATCGAGCGGGAGGCCCTGGCAGTGCTGTGGGGCTGCAAACATTTACGGCTCTATGTCTTGGGACGTCCAGTGACGGTGGTGACTGATCACAAACCGCTGCTTCCGATTCTAGTGGGCTCATCGTCAAAGCCACCAGTTAGAATTGAGAGGTGGATGCTCGCCTTCCTCGAGTATTCAGTCACCCTGGTATATAGGCCGGGGGCCAACAATGCCGCGGACTACCTGTCTCGTCATCCGGGAGTAGGTGGGGGAGATGGACATGACACCTGCGGAGAAGAGGCGGACAGTTATGTACGAATGGTGGTGGAGGCGGTAACGCCAAATGCGATGTCCCTAGAGGAGTTGGAGGCTGCTGCGGCTGAGGACGAGTGTTTTCGAATCTTGAAGGACACAATGCACAACGGGTCCTGGAAGTCCGTCCTCGGAGCCGTGTCCGGGCGCACCCAGGAAGCCAAGACAGCTTTGGAGCAGTTGTGGAAGGTGAAGGAGGAGCTGTCGTTCTCCGACTCAGGGCTGTTACTCCGGGGTGACCGGATCGTCATTCCACGGTCAAAGGTGAGCGATGTGATCAGTCTCGCCCATCATGGACATCAGGGCGCCGCTAACACCAAGGCGCGGCTCCGCTCGAAAGTCTGGTTTCCGGAGTTGGAGAAAAGGGTGGACGATTTCGTGTCCGTCTGCGTATGGTGTCAGGCGGCCTCCCCTCTGCAACGAGAACCTGCAATTGAGGCAAGCCCCGTGGAACGAGGCCCTGGGAGATCGTCCACGCTGACTTTGGCTCAACATCAGTGGGCACTCACTTCCTGGTGATAGTCGATGAACACTCGAGATACCCGGAGGTTGAGTTCGTCGAATCGGTGGCTTTTGAGCATGTGGTGGTGGCCATGAAGAAGATATTTGCGGCCCATGGTTTCCCCCACACTCTATGCTCTGATAACGGATCGCCCTTCCAAAGTGAGCGGTTCTCCGAGTTGATGGAGAGCTGCGGAATACAACACAGGAAGATCTCCCCCCTGTGGCCCCGCGCAAACGGAGACGCTGAGAGACTGATGAGGACCCTGAATAAAACATTCCGAATTGCTCAGGGGCAGGGGCAATCCTTACAACGCGCCGTCTATCAGTTTCTGCGGGTGTACCGCACCACCCCACATGCCGCCACGGGAGTGGTACCCGCAGAGGCGTTATTCAAGAGGTGCCCCAGGGGACTGCTGCCGGAAGTGGGGGAGAAAGAACCAGGGGTCATCGATAGTCCGCGGGTGGAGGCTGAAAGACGAGTCCGAACGGAACAGGAGAACCTGCGCAGGGGTCTCCGACCTCAAAGACTTGAACCGGGAGATGAGGTCCTTATCCGTAATCGACACCCTCACGGGAAGCTATCGCTCCCCTATGAACCGGAGCCATTGGATGTAGTGGCAGTGAAAGGATCCATGGTGACGGCCTCGGATGGACGGTCGGCTGTCACCCGAAACGTGAGTTTCTTCAAGAAACTGGGTGATTCACGAACTGAGACCCCACCCGAACCTGATCCACCAGACATGCCTGCTGACGGAGGTCTCTGGGACGAAGGACCCGAATCCCCCGTCCGGGCAGACGCGGCGGAAGGACGTCACGTGCCGGAGGTAGGCTGGAGGTACCCCCAGAGGGCTGGGCGAGGGAAACCTGCCTACCTCAGCGAATATGTTGTGGGACTTTGATTAGTGAACTGGGGTGATAAGATCTGGGTGGATGACATTAAAGGGGTTTTTGTTTTGGGTGTGCAGTAGTGTTTATGCTAGATGTGTGGTTTTCCTGGTTAATAAAGTTACTGTTAATCTATGTTCGTGTTCCTCCCGGAAAAGGAGGAGTGTGGCGCTGCCCGATGACGGGCCTACGCGGCGGCGTGACGTTTCACGCCGCCGCGCTAAGCATAAATAAAGGGGGCGTTCCCGGCCGCATCAGAGCGACCGGGAAGCCCGAACACGAAGGACTGGTGTCTGTTAACTCCTTCATGTGGCTGGGGCTTACGGGACTGCGTGGGGGCTCCGACCCGCCCCCAACACTGTCCACTTTAAGTGCAAAACTACCTGGTACAGGCTGTGCGAAGCGTACATATATCTTTCCATTAATTTGCACATTGCAATTTTGTGATCCCATTTTGGCAGTGACAAGAGGCTGATCCAGAGGACTGCGGCTCCAGCCCTCTCACCCAGAAGAAAGGGCACTCCCTTATGGTGCCCGCTCATTAGTGAGATGTCAGTGCCTGCCCCTCAACATGGTAAACGGACCAGTGCTATTTGTGCCCAAAGTATGGGTTTCTTTCCATTACTTTGCATATTGCACTTTGTCTTCAGGGTCTGGGGTTGACTGGAAACTGATTCCGATGCTGTTAGCCCCCAAGCCCAAGCATTAACAAACTCCTGCAAGAATAAAAGGCAGTGCCGCTTCACTGACAATCCTCCCTGGTGCCCACTTATTAGAGAGGCACCAGTGCCACCGCAGAAGTCCAATGGCACGACATAGAGGCGTGTGACCGATGAAAAGCACACTGATGACAGGCCACCAGCCACGCACAGCCAATTGGCAAGCTGCATCCATTGAAGGAAGGAAGTAGGAGTTTGGAAATTGTATTCCCTTAAACATTGTCATATGAGACGCCTCCCTAGCTGCATGTACAGGTGAAGCATAGTACTGTGTCTCTGGGAGAGCGCGTTATGTGTTTTATCGAGGTGAGGGGGATAAGCACACAGCAACCTATGACGTATAGGACCGCTACATCACGTTCCACGACTGAAGTCTAAAGGGAAAGCACCAAAACCGTTAGTGACGGGATGGACCTCAAACAAGTCCTACAAACAAACCCATTGACAATTATTTGAAACTGGGATTGGCAAAGGCAATAGATTTGGTGCTTGTAATTGTTTGTTGCATTATATATTTAGCATGGTGGAAGGAATGAGGAATGAAAGTGCAAAAGGGGGATGACAGCACAAGGGGGAAGGCATTTCAGCACAAGGAGGAGGTATGACAGCAAAAGGGGGGCTGGAATAACAGCAAAGGGCTGGAAGGAATTACATTGCAAGGTAGAAGGCACGTCAACGCTAGAAGGAAGGAATGACAGTGAAAGGGGGAGGGTGTGCCAGCGCAACAGGGGAAGGAAGGATAGTGCAAGGGGGAAGGAATTACAGTGCAAGGGGGAAGGAATGTGTTTGATTTACCCTTAATGCCAAGTAAACATTATTAGTAATGCCAGCTTGCTTATAATTTCTTAATATGTCGTGGTATTTTCTTTCTTGGCATCGATGGTAAAGCAAACATGAGTGTTATTACATGGATAGACTGGCCTACATGTAGGCGTGTCTATTCACCCAATAACACTTATCATGTTTGCTTTCCACTTCATGCAGCATCAATGGAGGTCATTCCAGCCATGTAATAACACCTATAATGTTTGCTTTACCTCTGAAGCACAGTATTGTGCATCAAGGATACAGCAAACATAATTCAATTTCTTTGGATAGACTGGCCTACATTTAATGTAGGCCACTTGAGCCACAAAATAGCACTTATTTATGCTTTATCCTTGATGAACAATATTGTTTAGGACCAAATGGCCCTCCCCTCCTCAAAGTGTACAACATACATTCTCACCATGAGCTACCAAGAAGGACCAGATGGCCCTCCACATCATATTACAGACACTCTTACTGACTGGAAATAACTCCTCTCTTGTCAATCAGCATGTCTATGTTTTTAGTGCACTAATGAAAGGTGGCAGGGCCAGACGTACACAACCCTGCTGCCCCTCATTATGTGCTCAACCTTTTCTGTGTGGATCGAGTGGCCCAGTTCATGGCAACCAGAAGCAGAACTCAATTCTGTGCCTTGACCTGCCATGAACAGGTCAACTGGTGGCACAAAAGGGAGGCTGAGCACATAAGCAAAGGTAACTGCACCCTCCTGAAGCAGTGCTCACGTGATATAAAACATAACTACCCATTCGACAAATTAATTCAGGACAATCATTAGTTTAAACGGTGGAAGGCTACTCCTTGATAGACATTGGGTACTTGATGAAGACATGATAAGCAATTAGCCAATGAGCCTCTAATCGTGAGATGTTTTAACATGTTTGTACCTAAACGGACGGGATGGGGGCTAAGGCAAGATGCTATGTGCAGAGATACAAATATGTGGAATAATGTTAGTATACAGTGCAAGGTAGAGATACCTGGCTGAACAACACTCTCGTTTCGAATTAATTCTCAAAACCCTGCAAAGGACTGGCAGTGGGGAGTTAATGTTCTATCATTACTTGAGGGTGGTAGACCAGGTTTCTAATGGCCACTATGTCTTGTCATTATGTTGGAATATGCGGGGCCACAATAGCTTTTGAATGTTCGAATTATGGGTAAGATGAAAGGGTGTGCCTTTGTGCTCCTCCAACATGTTTAGTGACCATGCAATGCTCTTGTTGACTATTCAGTTAGCTCATGAGAAAACTCTGGTGCAGGACACTGCTTCTAGCAATCTATGGGTAAATTGTGTTGGTAATAGGCTAAAACAGGCTGGCCCACCCCTTCACCGATTTTATACCAATGTGAGTCAAGATTGGAAAGATTGGTTGCTACATGAAAGAATGGTACATTGTGATCTGATATTGTTTTCTACAACACTACCACACTGGAAAGATCAAGCAATTCTATTGTTTAAGGGGTGGGTTAATCCACATGTTGAGCTGCCTGCACAGACATTTGAGATACAGATACGAGGCCATAAGAGGAGTCTAAGACATGACTTGAGAAGGACCGTTAAGGATTCCACTTATGCCCCCATAGATAAGATACATATGTGTAAAAACTAGAATTCTTTGGTTTAAAAACGAGTCTAAGTCCCATAAGATATCTAGATACCATGAACAGAATCCATTGATAGTATATTGGTTTCTCACAATGCTAGTGGTCTTTGGAGTACGTTTTCTAGTTCAGACTGTCGACAAGGTTTGGGTCAAGCAAATTGTATTTCTGAATTGGCTTCGACATCTCATTATGCAGCACTCTTTGCAAATGGAACTGGAGCTCAGCCACCTGATGCCGAAACTCTTGGGACTGTGTGTTCCCTTAATTTTGTGAGAGAAGACTTAATCATTGCTCTACATAGGGTAAAGAACTCCAAAGCCTGAAGGCAACCCCGAACTATGGACTGACATTTTAATGTGCCTTTTTACGCAAATAGTCTTCAAAATTGTATGCCAAAATCTTGGGAAGTTTCCATTACAGTCCCTATTTATAAAAAGGGGCTTCGCAATTCACAAAGTAATTACATTCCTATCCCCCTAATTGATACCTCATGAAAAGTCTTAGCAAGTTTTGTGCTAAAGGTCCTGCAGGAGTGGTCGGATAGGACTGGGGGACTTAGCTTATTTCGGACTGGGTTCAGACAGGGGATTAGCACAGTTTTATACGAGCTAATCCTGAATTTACTTCAGACAAAGGAGCAGTTAGAGAATAGGAAACCTTTCTATCTGGCCAGTCTGGATATGACTTCAGCTTTTGACAGAGTCGATCACTTACAGTTATGGAAAAATCTGCAGAATTGAAATATTCCTGTTAGGCTACTGACTATCTTCCTGTTATTTCCACACAGATAATAAATTAAAGGTCTGTTTAAATTTGTAAGGGAAATTGTCCAGCGATGTGGTGATTAACACGGGACTAAGGCAGAGATGCATGCTGGCAACAACCTTTAATCTGTACATTTTGGGCCTCCCATAAAATTTGAGTAACCTGTCACTCCTCCCCCCATGCTTGGGAGGTTTAGTGATCGGCTACCTCGTCTATGCTGAGGACTTTATTGTAATCAATCAAACACCGCTGTGTCTACAAAGAAGACTGAGCACAATCGAGGAATATGTTAAGGGCAATAATCTTGTTATTGATCTTGCACAATTGAGTATAATGTGTCTTAATGGTAAGAGGAAGAATAATCATTTGGGTTGGACAATAGACAATAGGAACATTACTAAGGTTGAGTCAACGATTTACTTAGCTTTTCTTTTTACAACTCGAAATCATCTGGCTCAAATGAAAGATAAATTGAACAGTTAGATTGCCTCTCTTCTGATTCAAATAAAATTGATCCATGAAATATGTATTTTCTCTATGCTTCCTTTATTATAATTGTATAAAGCTAAAGTAACCCCTGCAGTTTTGCAAGGTTTAGAGCTCCCCTCTAAAGTTGGAAATATTTTTCGTAAAAGGGAAAGAAGGCTTTGGCAAGAAACACAGAACCTACCTCCCTCAATTCTCATGGAGGTGATTCGGTATGAGTTGGGGCTTAATTCATGGTAGTCCACCCTTAAATGGAATACATTACATATCTATTTTTTTTTTTTTTTAAATTATTGACACAATTTTGTAAGAGAAAACAAACTTTTTGTCATCCTTGTGCGAACTTGTACCAAAGCCCTTAGCCAGCTCTCACACGGCTAGGCAGCAGCAAAAAGAAGAGAAAAATGAATAAATAGGACGTTTGCTGTTAATCCCAAGGATAAAACAAGAAGAAAAAAGAATAAGCAAGACTAAGGACCAAGAAGGAAAGACAAGAAAGAAAACAATGTTCACATGACACATAGACAGGCAGGACTATAACGGCGAGCAGTCATTTAAACAACGTGCTAGACATATATTTCCATCTACAATTTAACCCCATGCAGATTTTCCAACTACTATCATGTCTCTATTGATAATATCATGTCCATAAAGTTGATAACGTTGCACGTTAGTTGCACGTTTGTTCCTGTTATCATGTAGCTCCACCATTCGAGCATGTTTCTGTTTTTTGGTGCATAACGTTCCAGGTGCTGGGAGCGTTGGTCAGCAATCTCTACGCATTCGATCAGCAAATGTTTGATAGATTCTACTTCTTTCTGGCAGAATCGACAGATGTTGTTTGTAGTTGTTGGATCTTTTATTATCATCAGTCGTTCGCGCGTGTGGTAAAGATTGAAACGTAATCTCAAGAACTGATTTCGGTGATAATCCGATGGAAATTTGGTGAGATATTTAGGCAATTCTCATACTTTTTATGACGTTAGGCCTAAGTCTATTGCAGTGGCCAGTGCGGATCGTTTTTCTGTATTCACAATCCACTTCCATTGCCTACATTTTTCTTTTGCCAGTTGTGGGATGTTGATGACCAACGACATATTCAGTTCTGCCTTATCTAGAATAGCCATTGTTTCCGCTCCCCAGCTATTTAATAGGCACGCTGAAGGATCATTGCTTTTGTTATTTAAAATTCAATACCGGAAATGGTCTCATTTTCCGCAGGAGTAAAATTGATTTCCACTGTATTAAAGAGTGTAATGATTCGAGACCTAACTCGTTCCTTAATGCCACCATTGAAACATGTCTTGGGAGTTTAAGGACTTTGCGCCAAGACAGGCCTTCTAGCTGTGTCCAAAGGCTTGCATCAATGTTGCACCCTGTTTCATAACCAAAGCATACTGCTGGTGTCACTTTTTGCTGATAGAAGGCGACTAATGGTTGCAGCGAGAATCTTCCATATTTGGCATGCAATTTTAATCCTTGTAACGTGAACATTTTCATATGAGATAAGATCTCATTTGTCCAGCTCCATTCTCTAATGGAGATGTTGAAAGACACTCCCAGGTAATGAATTGCATCAATTCTCGATATTATCTCATTATACACCTTCCACCTGAAAATGTTGCTCTTTGATTTGGTTTTGAGGCCTATTGCGATAATTTGAGATTTGTTTGCGTTTATGGTAAAAAAAATTGGCCGATAGATAATTCTGCAAGGCTCACAACAGTCTTTGAAGACCTATTTCTGTGCAATCGAGTAGCACTATGTCGTCGGCATAGATTAGAGGGCTTACATGGTTTCCATTTACTTTTGGAGGGAACGACCGGGATTGTGCAAGAGCAACAGGAAGATCTGCTATGAAGAGTTTGAACAGCAGAGCAGCAAGAGGGCAACCCTGTTTTACTCCTTTTGTTGTTTGAATTTCTTCTGAGAGTTCTCCCTCTGCGTTAAGGCATACGCAAATGCTGGTGTTTGTATGTAGAGCTATCAGAGGAGCAAGTAACTCATTTGGAAAACCCCAGCTCTGCAATTTCTGCCAAAGTAGTTGGCGATTGATACTATCAAAAGCTTGTTTTAGGTCAATGAATGCTAAAAACAGTGTTTTTTTACGTTTTATTGCATGAAGTTTGACCAGATTTGTAGCATCAAATTACGTTCTACGCCAACTCCTTTTGTGAATCCTGTTTGTCTCTCGTCGTACAGCTCGGCGTCTTTGGCCCACAGGGCTAGTTTCCTTTGGAGAAAAGTGGCAAATAGTTTCCCCATTGTGTCTAGCAATGCTATTGGGCGATAATTTGCCGGGTCGTCGGGGCTGCCCTTTTTAAACACGGCAACTACGATTGCACTGGTCCAAGAGTCAGGAATCGTTGAAGTTTTTGCAATGTGGTCGAATAGCGCCTTGATAAATTTCGCCCAATTTTCTTTGTTCGATTTTAACATCAGATTTGAAATCCCGTCAGGGCCTGCAGCCCGTGAGGACTTTAGTTTTTGAATTGCCTTCACAATGTCATCAACCGCTTCAATAACATCCCAATTTCCGGTTTCTAGAATCGGGTTGCTATTGCTAGTTGTATTATCGTTATTAAAGACACCTGTAAAATGTTTCACCCAAGACGCAGCATTTACGCCATTTGTTAGGGTGCTCATTTGATTTAGATGACCGGAATTGATGATTTTCCATATATTTCGGCTGTCTTTTTGAACCAGAAGGCGCAGCATCAGTTCGGCTTGTTCTTGTCCTCGTATGATGTTAAAGGACTTCAACCAATTGTGGTAGCGTAGGCGTCTCCGGGCTATCTGCAAAATTTGATTTTGTCTGCCGGCTTTTCTTATCATTTTTAAGTCTTTTCCTAGAGTATTCTTGGCTTCCCATAATTCAGGGCTAAAAGGATGTTTGTAGTTTCTTGGTGTAGACTTATGCGAACAAGTGAACTGTTTTAATAATGACGTATATTGAACTTGTGAGCTCTGGATATAGATGTAATTATAATCCATAGTCAGTTTGTCGATTTGCCTGCTATTTATTCTCAGACGATTTTGGGCACTATTGATGTCTAAGTGTGTTTCGTGTTTAAGGTGACTTTGTTTATATGGATTGTCCCAGGATAGCACTAGTGCGTCATGGTCGCTCGCATTGGAGTGCTTTGTTATTAGCTCTGAGATGTGCAATTGTACATTTTCGGAAAACCAGATATAATCCAAGGTTTTTGTAACGTCCCCTCGATGCCACATTGCAGATGCAGGAATGTCGCCTCTGGTGCAACCATTCAGCATAACACAGCTGCGTATCGTGAGTTTGTAATTCCATTTGGTTCCACGATCAGAGCATTCCGTTGGACATTGCAACCTTGCATTTGGATCGCAATCTTTTGCTTCATCAAACCATGCAAAATTTAAGTCGCCACATATTAGAATAAATGGGTCTTTAAACGATGCATTGCAGTTGTCTATTTGCATTGTTACTGATGTTAAATAGGCTGAATCGGAAATCATGGCAGGATTCCAGTAGGTGTTTAATAACAGTAGTTCATGTTTTTGCAGGTTTCCTGACTGGTCGCGTCTAGAGATCTGGAGGGTTACTGCTTGAACAAATAAATTTGGGTATTGGATATCAATCCCTTCCCAACCTGAGGAATTCTTTATCATGGCCAGAAGACCAGAGAAAGGGCGACCAAATTGATTTTTGCCGGCATCAGTTATAAAGAGCGTGTATCCATCACATGAAGGAGTTTTTCGGAGCCATGTTTCTTGGAGACAAATAAAAGTACTTTTTATTTCAGAAGGACCTCCTTCTTGAAACAAATGAGAGAATCCACGTGTGTTCCATGATGTTAACAAATGGATCATATTATTTGACCCTGCGTGATTCTATACATTTTGTCTTGGCTGTTTGTGTCGCCAGGATGTGCAGGCTGTTGTTTAGGTTGTTGCCACGGGGCTTCCCTTTGTGACTTATTAGAGGAAGGTTGTTGCTTTTTTGCATATGTAGAATTTAGATGGAGTTGCTGCTCCTCAGGCTCTATTAACTCAAAGCCAAAAAACAATAAATCATCTTTTGCATCCAGAAGCGGTCTTGCAACAGTTCGAGACCTCATGTGTAGAATAACCCAGCCTGATCGTGATTCAGTTTTATATTCTACTATGGCAATGTCGTTGGATCGTATATAACGTAAATCAGGTACGTTGTGAAGCAACCTCATTACGTTGGTTCTATTTAGGTTCACTTCATTTTTATCTTCCAGAATATTTTCAAGTTTGAGCTTCCACCAGTTTTCCTTTCGGGAGACTTGAATCTCCGATCTGTCACGGGTGCTACGTTGCGTATGATTTTTCGTTTGGGCACTCGTGAATTTTGGGTTAAGTTTTAGTATTGAGTTTGCTGAGGGGTCTGGTGTTTTACATCGCGTCCTTAGTCGAGCATTGAAATTTACTTGCTGTTTCTTTTCTCGTGCAGGTGGTAGCAATTTTGCCGGGCCTGTAGGATATCGATCATGGTGTTCAAACAAGCCGCAGGATGCATAGTTGCCTCTGACATCTCCCAGCGGTTCATGACCATTATTTTCATTATTTTCACTTTCGGATTCTCCATCTTCATCGACAGTATAAGTTGATAGGTCACAAAGATTGATAGAGTTAGTTCCAGCGCTGTCAACTGAGGGGCTAATTTCTTCTCGTCTACGTTTAGCGGCCATCGCTACACACGTAGCAGGATCTGTTGACTGATTATTGTTGCTATGTTGATTATCTGACTGTTTTGTCCCCAAGGAGGTTTTTGCAGTGTCAGGTCGTGGAGGTGTTGTCAAATTTCTTATAAATCTTTTGACATCGTTTGTGCAGGGACGTTTTGGAACAGGGCCTTTCTTCGTTGTTCTCATGGATTTTACTTGTTTAGATTTGAGTAGTGCTGGCATAGCAGTCGGTTTTATTGATTTAGCAGTGCCTGAGAAAATTCCAAAAGAGGCTATGTGATCTGCTACTGTTGTAGTATTTTGTTGAGCGTTCGAAAGTGGGGCGTTGGCAGTGGTTGACACGCAAGCTTGAATCGACAAGGTCTCTTTGCTTGCTGTCGCAGTCATTTGTGGGGCCGTAGATAAGGTTGTACTGTCCACCACTATCACAGCATTTTAAAATCTAGAAGATGAAACTGATAGTTCATATGGACATTTGGGTAAAATATTTAATCTAAAAAGCATTCTGGTTTGAACTGACTTCATGATGACATGTGAACATTGTTTAACTGAGGTGGAAATTTCTCCTAAATAAAAAGAAAATGCATTTACGGGGGAGAAATTTGAATTTAGACCACCTAAATGGCCTACCTCTTCTTAGGGACATTGTCCAATGTATGGAAGGACACAGGGGACTATGGGAACCACAAGAATATATAATTAAAATTCATCACTGTCTTTTAGGATGATAATGTTACATTTTAGATTTAATTGTTTACACACTTTAGAGGTTATTGGCCCTCACATAGGTCTTGATTACAATAAAAGATCATGCAGGTTATGCAAAGATGAAATGGAGAGTGAATAACTAAAACATTTAGTATTATTTTCTAAAGCCCTCATACCAAGGATTTTTTACCTCTCATGTTGTATTCATTTGACCGCGGCTGTGTTCTCTGACTCCTTGTGGAATCGTCTAATCACTGCAAATCATGTGTCCTTATCTATAGTGTTGTAGCCTTTTTAACTGAAATATTCAATTTGCTGGGTGATATTTCTGCATTGACAACTGAACTTTTAAGTATAGTGAACTGATTAGCTTTTCTTCTTTTATGATTTGTATGTTTGTTAGGTTGGTATTTCCATTTCATACTGTATTCTATGATCTATTGCTGGGTGGTCTCATTTTTATATCAGATTTTATAAAATGTGTTAATGTTGTGGCTGGATATCTTATTTGGACTGTATAATGTATTATATAATTGTGTGTGTCTTTTTGTATTATAACGAGCAATCGTTTTGTGAAAGGTTTTTCTTGTAAACCTGTAACACAATAAAACAAAAATAAAAGTGGACAGAACTTAAAAGTAACATTTCCGTCAACATTTGTAATCATTTACACAGCCATTTTGAGAAAGAGCATCTCTTTTTTTACCAGAAGGAGTGTATTATGCTTATTGGGTTCCACAAGATGTCTTTATAATGATCATGAGTATAGAATGAGAGGTTGGGCTGCCTGGCTCTGAATTCACTGCCTCTGGTTGTGGAACATTCAACCACTTTTCCTTCTTTACCAGAAATATAAAGTGAAACCAAAACCTTGTTTGTGATGTGGGTGGCATGCCTCTTATTGTATATAGGAGAAGCAACAGCTGCTTAGTGCCCTTAGAGATCCAGAAGGTTATCTATGGAAATTAAAGAGCAGGGGAAGGCAAATAAAGAAGAGTGAAATCAGGCGAAATAATTGAATTGATAGAGAATGTGAAACTTGAAATTACGTAAAAGTCCAATGATTTTTCTTAAATTTGCGCCTTGGGGCCTTACTTTCCTGTATACAAATAAGAGGATAGATCACATAATATTGGTCATATTTGGGTTGAACACTATCAAGAAATATATAAGGATACCTTTGTAGAGAAAAGTACCAATGTGAACAAATCTATCTGCATGGAAGATTGCAAAATTTCGAAGTCACACATGCATCCCAAAGCCTCAACAATATTCCTCTCGTGTTCCATAAATTGTATATAGACTTTCTGGCAAGGCTAATTGGTAATACTATAAGTTGTGTTGTTTCATATTCTGAGCTTACAAAGCAGTGCAGTTGTGCCCTATGGCTGTAACAGTGAGTGCACCAATCCATTTTCGATAGAGGTTCGTGTGGAACAAGGATGCATGCTGGCTCCATTCATCATCATCAAGTTCATTTGGAAGCCATCAAAATATTGTGTACAACAGCCCCTTTTAGACTCCTACACAGATTATATGAATGGAAAGGAGTTAGTGATCAACATAAATAAATCCACCTTTTTTAAGTTCGAGCATGACATACATTGGGCGTTAGAGTTTCCCGGGTTCCCACCGATAATTCTGGCGGTATCCTGGGAAACTTCTCTTATCGTCTCTGCCACCCGATATTTATTTGCCAGTAGGGACCTGATCTACCAGCATGTCAGGCCTATCAGGAAATCCATGGCCCCCACTGGCAAACTTGAAGTGTGCCGGTCCAGAAGAAATTCGCAATTTTTTCCCCAGACCGGCACACTTGTAATGAACCCCAGTATCTGAATGGATGCAATTTTTTGCGTGTAAACAAATTATTTAGGCATCACATTTTTTGGAAAATATGGGAGCCCTTCGCTAAGCAGTATGGGTGATAGCTGGGTGTTTTTATGCCACAGGGGTTTAAGGCCAAGATGAGTGTGATTGGATTGTATGTGCAGAGGCATGGGTATATGAATTAGTAGAGAATCTAATAACGGAGCCACATGCACACATTTGTTTTGGGCAGGCAACTCTTCTGAAGGTGCCAGCGTGTCTCAAAACAAACATGATTTACTATGTAAATATCAAGTATAGAAATAGAAGAAAGAGATCATAGATGTAAAGAGGAAAATAAACCAAAGCAAGAAAACAGATTGAATGGTGTCAGAGTCATACCAAAGTACAGATATTGATAATACAAATAGAAGGAGAAAAACAGAATAACATGAAAACCAAGGACTTGATAATAAATACAAGTTTAAGAAAGTTTGTCTGACTATCTCTGCGTCTCATTCCACAATACCATTTGATACCAGGGCATCCAACGTGAGCTGATCAGTGATGCTACTGTGCTGGGGACACTAGTTGTCTTCTAACATAAGTTAGCAAGTACATGTTGACATTCGCAGTCAGAAAATCCCTTATGCCAAGACATTTGTGTAAAAGCCTGTCCCTATATCTCTACAGAAGATTTGTAACCCCAAAATGGGAGCAACTGTCAAAGTAAAATAAAAGGATGTTGCGGACTAATAGGTGAGATTAGGTGAAATTGTGGGAATGGATAAGAGCGAATGGGGGAAAATGTATAGGTTGAAAATGAGAGGGGAGTGGGAGTTTCCTTGTGAGCGAAAGGCTGTGAGACAGAGGAGAAGGGGGGCATAGATGATTTGGCAGTGGTCAGAGATGAAGAAAGAGATCCATCTGAGGGCAGAATCCTTGATGACTAGGGAGGAGAGTCTGTTTGAGAGAATGGTGTGGTTTTGAATGCTGCAGAGAGGTTGAGGGGGATGAGAGCAGTGCAGCCTTCAGACTCTGAAGTTCTTTTCAGGTCATCCCAGATTGTGACAAGGGAGGTTTTGGTTCCATGGAGGGGTCTGAAGCCTGACTGGTGTGGGTCAAGAAGGCCGAGGGATTCTACAAAGAGGCTGAGCTGAGAATATGATGTCCGATCTAGGAGTTTGGCTATGAAACGTTTGTTAGAGATGGGGCGATAATTAGAGGGGAGGAGGGGGTTGAGCGATGTGAGTGAATGGTTGATTATTGTTCTGGTGAGGCTGCTTGCACAGGCAGAGAGAATGTTTTTGAGGAGGGCATGGGGGCAAGGATCTCCAGGGGATCCGGAGGGGTGGCTATTAGAGAGAAGCTTTAGGAACTCAGGGTGGGAGATCATAGAGAAGGAGCTGAACACTGTTTGTGTTGAGGACAAGGACAGGTTGTGGGAAGCAAGGAGGGAAGAGAGGTTGTTAGTTTAGTGTTGATGGAGAGTTTACTTTCAATGGCTATGTTGTAGTAGTGTGTTAAAAAACATATTCTAAAGAATATGTTTTTTAACCATATGGAATTATACAACTGATTTCTTACCAATTAATTTGGAATAAGTGTGCCCTTGTTTGCCTCCCGTTTGATACAAGGGACCACCCACATTCACAATTGTTTGGCCTGGTAGCAGAGACCCAACAAGGTGCTCCTGAGAGTGATTTACTATAAAGATAGAAACTGACATACACAGCTAATTTTAGAGAACCTGTGTGCACCTCCACAAACAACCTTTATGTTGTAGTCGTGGTCAGGCAGGGCGTCACAGAGTGCTTGGAAGAGGGTTATTGAACTCTGTGATAATCTTGTGAAGTACTTTGCAGGGGTTAGTGGTGTTGGAGATGCGGGAGCTATAGACAGATTTTTTGGTGATTTCTGTCCTGTAGGCTCTGATCTGTCAAGCAAGGATGGCATTGTTACAGGAGGAGGGGTTTGCTCGCCATTGGTGTTCCAAGTGATGGTTGAGAGTTTTGGGGGAGGACATGAACCACCTGTGGGAAGGACCTGTGTGGTGGGATGCAAAACTAGTAGGAGTGTGGTGGGATAGGGCCTTGGAAAGCCATTGGTCAAAGTGTATGGGGAGGGAGATCCTCCTTGGAGAGGGGGAGAGTGAAGGGAAGAGAGTAGGGAGGAGGACAAGTTGGGGGGAGATAATTACCTTGTTCCAAAGGGGTAAGCAGGCAGAATTTGCATGGGTGAGGGGTGGGGATGGGGAAATGGGGGGTCAGCCCAGAGAAGAAAATGACCGAATGATCAGTCCATATGAGGGGGCAGCCGTGGGGGAATTGAGATCAGGTTGGTAGAGCTGAACACTGCATCTAGCGTGTGACCAGCAATGCGAGTGGGCCCTGATATCAGTTGGGTCATATTGAGGGCTTCCAGGCTGTCAAGGAGAGGATGAGTCATGGGGCTGGAGGGGGCATCAAACCCGATGTTCAGATCACCTAGTAGGGTGAGTGAGGGGTGAGAGATCCTGGTGGCTGCTACAGAGTCACTAAGCAAGTCTGTGAAAGTACTGTTATAGCTTGGGTGTCTGTAAAGAAGGAGGAAGGTGTTGGTGGTTGAAGGAGACAGTTGGAATTTGACTAGCAGGGATTCACAGTCATTGTTTCAAGGTTGTTTCTCAGTGAGTATGGTTGTTAGGTGTGTTTTGTGGAGGGTGGCTATTCCCCCTGCTCTGCTTGATCTGACATGACAAATTCATGAATTTAGTTCAGAGCTCTCAAATAATGTTTTACGAGTCCTTGCATTAGTAGTAAATAACATTCTTCATTCCTGTGGACATCATAATAAAGGAGTACATGTGGTTGAATGTAATATGATGTGGGCCTAAACGCCAGGGCTTGTTTATCACTTCACAATTGAAATGGCACAACTTGAAATCTTTGCAAACTACCCAAGGGGTTGCACTTCTTTTAGACAGATCATCCTGTGTGATTGCTGCCTGCTTGTAGTCATTGCTGGACACAGGAAGTGTGTGGGCATTTTGCATGATGTTCATATCCTTTGCAAATCCACAAATAAAGGGTTGAAGAATCCTGCATGTGTCAGAGATGGAAATATTGGACTGGAGTGCATTTGTGTACGCTTTTAGCAACAGGACCTTTATACAGATGAAACTTTATAGCATAGTACTGCATGTTTTACCAAGTTCTTAATCTATTGAACCCAGAGGTCCTTTAAGATGAGGTAACAGTTTCTGAGATGGATGGGGATGCAGATCTTACTCATACATCAATAATCAGACCGACTCAAAATCACGACTGTTTTATTTGCAAGGTTAAACAGGGAGTACTACGGGGATCAACGGACGCCGTACAACATTCTCAAGCAAGAGTTCCTCCAAACATTTCATGAAAAAACACAACTTTATACTAGAAAATTTGTCATAAGTGACATCATACTACGTGGCAAAATAAGAAAAATTACTAGAGGATGTGTTAGGCTTAAAGGAAAGATCTAAGTATATTTTGTAAAAGGGCGAGGATCGTGATTGGGTCTCTAAGGTCAGGTGGACAACTAAGCCCACCCCAAGTGGAAGTCATCTTCCGTGTCATGAAAATACACAACATTCTACTGGCTTCTCAAACTATAGGGCTCCTTGATACGTGGCCCTCTACAATTGGTTAACACGCTTGTACCCTTCTGGAATATTCCACTCGCTAAAAGCATGCAAGCTGGTACCACAGATGTTGGGGGGTTGGCCTGTTCATGCCACCCCACCGAATTAGCAGAAACATCCATCATCACTCCTGCGGTCTGCCATTCAATGACTGCGTTGGAACTCGGCCTTGCGAAGGCTCACTGTGCTTGAGAATAAAAGGGAGTGAAGGCAAGGCTTTATCTTCTGGTCTCAGTGTAGCTTGCCCCAAAGATATTTTCATCTGACCATGTGACTAGCGATAACATTTTGAGCTCCTTTGTTGCATTTAATACTAATAAATGAAGAAACCTTGGTACTTCTAGTGTTTTTCCATTACAACTCAAACAGGAGCTCGGCTCGCTTCTCACGTTCATTGTATTTTCTCGAGTAGATAACCAGGCTCTTGGCGGCCCTGACTCTTGACACTGGGCCAGGCAAGCATTCTCAAATCTTCCTTCGGCGTTAGCTGTTTTATTCTGTTGTGCCACACTTCCAGCCCTTTCATTCACGGGGTCCAAGCTTTCTAAAATGCGTCGAGAAACATCCAGATTCTATACAATCATATATATATATATATATATATATACTCACTGAAAAAACGTTGTTAAAGGGACATTATGGTTCCAAGTAAAACTGAAAAACCCTTCAAATTCGCCAGTTATGGTAAGCTAAGCAACCATAACTCGCGCCACCACCGTGCACTGCTAAGACTAACACCCAGGACATCAAAGCTGACATCACAAATGTCATTGATGACATCACTGATGACATCACATGTGCATTTACTTTTCATGAAATGTCTGTACAAGGGATTCTTATCATAATGTTGAGAAAAAAGTGTCAACGATCATTGGAATAAATATCATGAGCTACGTAGTGCATTAAACAATGCATTGATATAAATAGCATTCTATTATTAAGTTCTTTACAGTATAGTAAGCTACTCATGCAGAAACATAGGCATTTTGTGCAGCATACATGATGAAGGTATAATATTCATAATGTTGATATGTTGAATAATTAAATGATAACTGTTTTCTTATTAGAGTTTTGTGTACTGTGAAATATGTAATAAGTAGCTAATAAAACCCACATATTGTATGATTGCATTATTACAGACAAAACATAAGGACACAATAACACATACAAATATGGGTATATATAGGGAAAGTGAAGTAACCAAAAAAGCAGAAATAGTAGCAGAAACAATTCATAACTATAATTGATTATTTTTATGCTAATAAATGATTGCTCTGTTTCAAAGCTGCTATTTACCCTATGTGTATGTATCACATGATGTGACTGGACCCTAAGGAAAGTAGTGTGAGTACAATGTATACAAATATGAGCATATACAGGGAAAGTATAGTAATAAAAAAAAAACAGAACTATCAGAAAGTGCTGATAACTCTATTGATTATGTTAATGTACAGAAAGGATTGCTGTCTTTTAAGCTTGTGTCTTCCCCTATGTATATGTTTCATATGATATGACTGGACCCTAAGGGAATTACTGTAAGAACATACTTGAAGGATAAGTCTACAAATGTAGTACGTTTACAATTTTTAGTTGATGACTGTTACTGAAGAAAACCATGTGGCCTACATATGTCAGTAAAGGAAAAAAGAGGGAGACAGACATGTGATGTCATCAGTGATGTCATCAATGACATTTGTGATGTCATCTTTGATGTCCTGGGTGTTAGTCTTAGCAGTGCACGGTGGTGGCGCGAGTTATGGTTGCTTAGCTTACCATAACTGGAGAATTTCATGGGTTTTTCGGTTTTACTTGGAACCATTACGTCCCTTTAACAAAGTTTTTTCACTGAATTTTATAGGTTTTTAGTAGCGCAACTTAATCATAAGGTCCCTTTAACAACGTTTTTTCACTGAATTTCATAGGTTTTTAGTAGCGCAACTTAACCATAACGTCCCTTTAAAAACTTTTTTTACTTAATTTCATAGGTTTTAATTAGTGCAACTGTACCATAACGTCCATTTAACAACGTTTTTTCATTGAATTTCATAGGTTTTTATTAGTGCAATGTAACCATAACGTCCTTTTCAATGGATGAAGACCACTAGCATCCTAGGTTCTCAAAGTGGGCGTCCCCGTGTAGGAAGAAAAATCTTTTACCAAGATGGACACCATGGAAAGGGAAGGCGGGGTGTATAAAGAGAACACAACAGGGCACCGGCAGGGGGTGGGGGAACAGGAGGTCAAGAAGGGGCATCATAGGAGGGGGGACAGGAGGAAGACACAGGGCATGAGCAGGGGGTCAGGGGAACAGAAGGAAGACACGGGGGATCAAAGCGGGGTGGGGGGAACAAGAGGCCAACAAGAGGCATCAGAGGAGGGGGACAAGAGGAATACACGGGGCATGAGCGGGGTGGGGGGAACAGGAGGACGACACGGGGCATGAGCAGGGGTTGGGGGGAACAGGAGGATGACACGGGGCATGAGCGGGGAGTGGGGGGAACAGGAGGACAACACGGGGCATCAGCGGGGGTGAGGGGAACAAGACGTCAACAAGGAACATCATAGGAGTGGGAACAGAAGGTGACAGGTGGCATGAGCAGGGGGTGGGGGAAACAGGAGGAAGACACGGGGCATGAGCGGGGTGGGGGCACAGGAGGAAGACACGGGGCATGAGCGGGGAACGGGGGAACAGGAGAAAGACACGGGGCAGCAGCGGGGGTGGGGGGAACAGGAGGAAGACACGGGGCATCAGCGGGGGTGGGGGGAACAGGAGGAAGACACAGGGCATCAGTGGGGAGTGGGGGGACAGGAGGAAGACACGGGGCATGAGCGTGGGCCAGGGGGGAACAGGAGGAAGACACAGGGCATGAACGGGGGTGGGGGGAACAGGAGGAGGACACGGGGCATGAGCGGGGGACGGGGGGAACATGAGGATGACACGGGGCATGAGCGGGGAGTGGGGGGAACAGGAGGCAGACACGGGGCATGACCGGGGGTGGGGGGAACAGGAGTGAGACACGGGGCATGAGCGGGGGGGAACAGGAGAGAGACACAGGGCATGAGCGGGGGGTGGGGGGAACAGGAGGTAGACACGGCGCATTAGCAGGGATGGGGGGAACAGGGGAGAGACACAGGGCATGAGTGGGGGGTGGGGGGAGCAGGAGGGAGACACAGGGCATGAGCAGGGGTTGGGGGAACAGGAGGAAGACACAGGGAATGAGCAGGGTGGGGGAACAGGAGGAAGACACGGGGCAGCAGTGAGGGGTGGGGGAGAACAGGAGGAAGACACGGGGCATCAGCGGGGGTGGGGGGAACAAGAGGTCAACAAGGGGCATCATACGAGGGGGGGACAAGAGGAAGACATGGGGCATGAGTGGGGGGTGGGGGGAACAGGAGAGAGACAAGGGGCATGAGCGGGGTGGGGGGAACAGGAGGAAGACACAGGGCATGAGCGGGGGGTGGGGGGAACAGGAGGAAGACACGGGGCATGAGCGGGGGTGGAGGGAACAGGAGGCAGACACGGGGCATGACCGGGGGTGGGGGGAACAGGAGTGAGACACGGGGCATGAGCGGGGGGGAACAGGAGAGAGACACAGGGCATGAGCGGGGGTGGGGGTAACAGGAGGTAGACACGGCGCATTAGCGGGGGTTGGGGGGAACAGGGGAGAGACACGGGGCATGAGTGGGGGGTGGGGGGAGCAGGAGGGAGACACGGGGCATGAGCAGGGGTTGGGGGAACAGGAGGAAGACACAGGGAATGAGCAGGGTGGGGGAACAGGAGAGAGACACAGGGCATGAGCGGGGGGTGGGGGGAACAGGAGGAAGACACGGGGCATGACTTGGGGGTGATGGGTACAGGAGGGAGACACAGGGAATGAGCGGGGGTTGGGGGAACAGGAGAGAGACACAGGGCATGAGCGGGGGTGGGGGGAACAGGAGGAAGACACGGGGCATGACCTGGGGGTGGGGGGAACATGAGAGAGACACGGGGCATGAGCGGGGCATGGGGTGGAACAGGAGGAAGACAAGGGGCATGAGCAGGGGGTGGGGGGAACAGGAGAGAGACACGGGGCATGAGCGGGGGTGGGGGAACAGGAGGGAGACACGGGGCATGAGCGGGGGTGGGGGAACAGGAGAGAGACACGGGGCATGAGCAGGGTGTGGGGGGAACATGAGAGAGACACGGGGCATGAGCGGGGCATGGGGTGGAACAGGAGGAAGACAAGGGGCATGAGCAGGGGGTGGGGGGAACAGGAGAGAGACACGGGGCATGAGCGGGGGTGGGGGAACAGGAGGGAGACACGGGGCATGAACGGGGGTGGGGGAACAAGAGAGAGAAACGGGGCATGAGCAGGGTGTGGGGGGAACAGGAGAGAGACACGGGGCATGAGCGGGGGGTGGGGCGGAACAGGAGAGATACACTGGGCATGAACGGGGAGTAGAGGGAACAGGAGGGAAACACAGAGCATGAGGGGGGGTGGGGGGAAACAGGAGAGAGACACGGGGCATGAGCGTGGGGTGGGGGGGAAGAGGAGAGATACACAGGGCATGAGTGGATGAGTGGAGGGTGGGGGGAACAGCAGAGAGACAAGGGGCATGAGCGGGGGGTGGGGGAAACAGGAGGAAGACACAGGGCATGAGCGGGGGTGGGGGAAACAGGAGAGAGACACGGGGCATGAGCGGGGGTGGGGGGAACAGGAGAGAGACACAGGGCATGAGCGGGGGGCGGGGGTGCAGGAGGGCGACACGGCGCATGAGCAGGGGATGGGGGGAACAGGAGGAAAACAGGGGCATGAGCGAGGGGTGGAGGGGAACAGGAGAGAAACACAGGGCATGAGTGGATGAGTGGAGGGTGGGGGGAACAGCAGAGAGACAAGGGGCATGAGCGGGGGGTGGGGGAAACAGGAGGAAGACACAGGGCATGAGCGGGGGTGGGGGAAACAGGAGAGAGACACGGGGCATGAGCGGGGGGTGGGGGAACAGGAGGAAGACATGGAGCATGACCAGGGGGTGGGGGAAACAGGAGGGAAACACGGGGCAAGAGCGGGGGGTAAAGGGGCAGGAGAAAGACATGGGCATGAGTGGGGGTGGGGGAAACAGGAGGGAAACACGGGGCAAGAGCGGGGGGTAAGGGGGCAGGAGAAAGACATGGGCATGAGTGGGGGTGGGGGGAACAGGAGAGAGAGACACGGGGCATGAGCGGGGGTGGGGGGAACAGCAGAGAGACAAGGGGCATGAGCGGGGGGTGGGGGAAACAGGAGGAAGACACAGGGCATGAGCGGGGGTGGGGGAACAGGAGAGAGACAAGGGGCATAAGCGGGGGGTGGGGGTATAGGAGGGAGACACAGGGCATGAGCGGGGGTGGGGGGAACAGAAGAGAGATACTGGGCATGAGTGGGGGGTGGGCTAACAGGCGAGAGAGACACGGAGTATGAACGGGGGGTGGGAGGTACAGGAGGGAGACAGGGGGCATGAGCAGGGTGGTGGGGGGAACAGGAGGAAAACATGGGGCATGACCGGGGGGTGGGGGAAACAGGAGGGAGACACGGGGCATGACCGGGGGATGGGGGACAGGAGAAAGACATGGGGCACGAGCGGGGGTGGGGGGAACAGAAGAGAGACACGGGGCATGAGCAGGGGGTGGGGGAAACAGGAGAGAGACACGGGGCATGAGCGGGGGTGGGGGGAACAGGAGAGAGACACAGGGCATGAGCGGGGGGCGGGGGTACAGGAGGGCGACACGACGCATGAGCAGGGGATGGGGGGAACAGGAGGAAAACATGGGGCATGAGCGAGGGGTGGAGGGGAACAGGAGAGAAACACAGGACACGGGGCATGAGCGGGGGTGGGGGGAACAGGAGAGAGACACGGGGCATGAGCGGGGGGTGGGGGAACAGGAGGAAGACATGGAGCATGACCAGGGGGTGGGGGAAACAGGAGGGAAACACGGGGCAAGAGCGGGGGGTAAAGGGGCAGGAGAAAGACATGGGCATGAGTGGGGGTGGGGGAAACAGGAGGGAAACACGGGGCAAGAGCGGGGGGTAAGGGGGCAGGAGAAAGACATGGGCATGAGTGGGGGTGGGGGGAACAGGAGAGAGAGACACGGGGCATGAGCGGGGGTGGGGGGAACAGGAGAGAGACAAGGGGCATAAGCGGGGGGTGGGGGTATAGGAGGGAGACACAGGGCATGAGCGGGGGGTGGGGGGAACAGAAGAGAGATACAGGGCATGAGTGGGGGGTGGGCTAACAGGCGAGAGAGACACGGAGTATGAACGGGGGGAGGGAGGTACAGGAGGGAGACAGGGGGCATGAGCAGGGTGGTGGGGGGAACAGGAGGAAAACATGGGGCATGACCGGGGGGTGGGGGAAACAGGAGGGAGACACGGGGCATGATCGGGGGATGGGGGACAGGAGAAAGACATGGGGCACGAGCGGGGGTGGGGGGAACAGAAGAGAGACACGGGGCATGAGCAGGGGGTGGGGGGAACAGGAGAGAGACATGGGGCGTGAGTGGGGGGTGGGGGAACAGGAGAGTGTTAGGCGGATACCTGTGCAGTTCCCTCTGGGACCACTGCAAAAGATTTAGGACTACAGGTGTTTGGCAGTAAACCCACTTGGTAGCAGTCTGTACCACACAGATTCACTTGGTAGCTGTGGCTGAGCAGTCAGACTTCCCTCAAGAAGAGTTAGGCAGTATGTGGAGTATACAAAATAGGGCAATTTACACAGTAGAACAAGCAAACACGGAACAAGGCTTTGGTGTAAAGATATATAGTTATTTATTTATATAAAACACATCTATGAAAACACACTGGCATTATTACGGCAAACAACTCCAATCACAATTACTATCAGAAAATCAATCCCCCTAACAATAGTTCGACAAGTCTAGGTTCAACGGCACCACTTATTTGCAGACAGAGGTGAATGCTTTAACCAAGATGGCACTCTAGTATTCGTTAGGACGGAGAGAAAAGGCAGGGTATGAAATCAACTCGGTACCAACACTTTTACGAACAAATGCAAGGCAAGTAAGGCAGGGTCTACTGTAGATCGCAAAGTTCAGAGGCCAGGCCCACTCGGAGGGAGGCAAGGCGATGTGTCCCAAAAAGTATCACAGTGGAAATGCACTTCGAGTCTTTGTCGCAAATTGTTATAGAAAGATGGGACCAGTTCAGAACAGAAAGTTAAGAAAGCTTGGAGGCGACCGAATGGAGAGGCGAGGATTCAGACACCTCACACTAACCGACACAAGGGAAGCCAGGCGGACACGGTACCTTGTTTGTGGAGAGTCAGCTCCGGCAGGGGCAGTTGTTCCTGGTGGTGGATGCACGTCGGGTCTTTGCCAAGAGAAGAGAGGATCTCGTTGTCGAAGGAAAGTTGAAGATCGTTGCACAACCAGGGAAGAGACCAGCCGCGGAGTGCTCTGTCACAAGGCACCACCTTTTGGTCACAGTACAGGGGTAGTGGCTATCCGGTTGCCGGAGTGCTCTGCACGGGCAATTCGACCACTTTGTGTTGGAACGAAGAAAAAGCAAAGGGGACTGGTTGTTCCCACCAGTCAGGGGAAGAGACTCTCCGGCGGGGGGATCTCCTCTGTCGTCGGGAAGTGGTGAGTCGGTTCAGCAGGGCTCCACCGGAGGTGTCGTCGTTGCAGGTCGGCTCAGCTTTACCCTCGACAGATTCTTAGGTCCTGTGGCGACTTCTGAAGATCCAGTCCCAAAAGCCCTGCTTTTATGCAGAAAACCCCCATTCATTCAGCCTAGCTGTCAATCAAACACGCTAAGTGGTGAGCGGGGTGGCTCACCACTTGGGCCAATCACACCAGAGTGCGACTTGAGTTGGCAAGGCAACTCAGTCCAGGGTGCCTAAACCCCCTCCCACACCCCCTGTGGTACCCAGACAGAATGGCACCACTTTGGAGGGCTTCTGTGTAGAAGCCCGCCAAAAGTGGAACAAAGGGCTCAACCTTTGGTTTAGGAGTCACAGAGACGAACACAGACGCCATTTTAAAAACCGATTTCTGGCAGAAAATACCAAGCGATAGATTTATTTAAGATAAATAAACCGGTGGTATGTTAGAGATTAATGAGAAAGAGTATTAACCTCCAACAATGGGAAGAATCCCATAGAGTTATATTCTCGGTCGAATATAACAAGTAGTTTCCACTGCTACCAGCCAAAACTCGACGAGGGGGGACGGGACAGTGCCCCCTCGAATAACAGACCCAGGAGTAATCGAATTACCCCTACTAGTACGTCCACAATAGGATGGTTTGTACTAGTTCTGTTAGTAAATTTAGGTCTAGTAAAGCCAATGGTGACTTTACATGCCCCGGGAGACAGTAGTCAGTCCCCGGGTATGGAGTCTATGGTGGGGGTCCGCTAGGACGCCCCAGTGCTACGGCATGGAGGGTGCGGTGTAACATACATAGAAAAACATATTAGACCCTATGGGGTAAAAGACCCCATAGCCCATAGAACACATTGACATTCAAAGGAATTACACACATTCATGTCCAAGAGTGGGAGAAAAAGAGTCTCACTCTTGGCAGGATGGAAAAAACAAACTCCAGAAATCCAGCAAAGCTGCTGGGAGACTCACTAGGTTAGGAAATTCAGCCTAAACAGAGAATTCTCCCTAACAGAGAGAGACACGGGGCATGAGCGGGGGGTGGGGGCACAGGAGGGAGACACCGGGCATGAGCGGGGGTGGGGGAACAGGAGGAAGACACAGGGAATGAGCGGGGGGTGGGGGGAACAGGAAAGAGACACAGGGCATGAGCGGGGGATGGGGTAACAGTAGAGAGACACGGGGCATGAGCGGGGTGGGGGGAACAAGAGGAAGGCACGGGGCATGAGTGGGGGTGGGGGGAATAGGAGAGAGACACAGGGCATGAGTGGGGGGTGGGGGGAACAGGAGAGAGACACGGGGCATGAACAGGGGGTGGGGGGAACAGGAGATATACACTGGGCATGAGCGGGGGATAGGGGGAACAAGAGAGAGACACGGGGCATGAGCGGGCGTTGGAGGGGAACAGGAGAAAGACACGCGTCATGAGTGGGTGTGGGGGGAAAAGGAAAGATACACGGGGCATGAGCGGGGGGGTGGAGGGAACAGGAGAGAGACACGGAGCATGAACGGGGGGTGGGGGAAACAGGAGGGAGACACGGGGCATGAGTGGGGGTGGGGAACAGGGGAGAGACAAGGGGCATGATCAGGGGGTGGGGAGAACAGGAGGGATACACGGGGCTTGAGCGGGGGGTGGGGGGAACAGGAGGAAAACACGGGGCATGAGCGGGTGTGGGGGGAAAAGGAAAGATACACGGGGCATGAGCGGGGGGGTGGAGGGAACAGGAGAGAGACACGGGGCATGAGCTGGGGGTGGGGGAACAGGAGAGAGACACAGGGCATGAACGAGGGGTGGGGGAAACAGGAGGGAGACATGGGGCATGAGCGGGGTGGGGAACAGGGGAGAGACAAGGTGCATGAGCAGGGGGTGGGGAGAACAGGAGGGAGACACAGGGCATGAGCGGGGGTGGGGGAGAACAGGAGAGAGACATGGGCATGACAGCATGACCGGGGGTGGGGGGAACAGGAGAGAGACACGGGGCATGAGCAGGGGGGTGAGGGTACAGGAGAAAGACACAGGGCATGAGCTGGGGGTGGGGGAACAGGAGAGAGACTTGGGGCATGAGCGCGGGTGGGGGCAACAGAAGAGAGACACGGGGCATGAGCGGGGGGTGAGGGGTACAGAAGGGAGACACGGGCATGAGCGGGGGGTGGGGGGAACAGGAGAGAGACACGGGCATGAGCGGGGGGTGAGGGGAACAGGAGAGAGACACAGAGCATGACAACATGACCGGGGGTGGGGGGAACAGGAGAGAGACACGGGGCATGAGCGGGGGGTGAGGGTACAGGAGAAAGACACAGGGCATGAGCAGGTGGTGGGGGGAACAGGAGAGAGACATGGGGCATGAGCGGGGGTGGGGGGCAATAGGAGAGAGACACGGGGCATGAGCGGGTGGTGAGGGGTACAGAAGGGAGACACGGGCATGAGCGGGGGGTGGGGGGAACAGGAGAGAGAAATGGGGCATGAGTGGGGGGTGGAGGGCAACAGGAGAGAGACACGGGGCATGAGCGGGGGGTGGGTGGGTACAGGAGGGAGACACGGGGCATGAGCGGGGGGTGGGGGGCAACAGGAGAGAGACACAGGGCATGAGCGTGGGATGGCTGGCTACAGAAGGGAGACACGGGGCATGAGCAGGGGGTGGGGGAACAGGAGGGAGACACGGGGCATGAGCGGGGGGTGGGGGGAACAGGAGGAAAACACGGGGCATGAGCAGGGGGTGGTCGGAACAGGAGAGCGACACAGGGCTTGAGTGGAGGTTGGAGGGAACTGGAGGAAGACACGGGGCATAACCGGGGGGTGAGGGGAACAGGAGGGAGACACAGGGCATGAGCGGGGGGTGGGGGGAACCAGAGGGAGACACAGAAAATGAGCAGGGGTGGGGGAACAGGAGGAAAACACGGGGCATGAGCGGGGGGTGCGGGGAACAGGAGAGCGACACGGGGCTTGAGTGGAGGTTGGAGGGAACAGGAGGAAGACATGGGGCATGACCAGGGTTGAGGGGAACAGGAGGGAGACACGGGGCATGAGCGGGGGGTGGGGGAACAGGAGAAAGACAAAGGGCACGAGCGAGGGGTGGGGGAACAGGAGAGAGACACGGGGCATGAGCGGGGGTGGGGGGCAACAGGAGAGAGACACGGGGCATGAGCAGGGGGTGGGGGTACAGGACGGAGACACGGGACATGAGCGGGGGGTGGGGGGAACTGGAGAAAGACATGGGGCATGAGCGGGGGGTGGGGGGAACAGGAGGGAGACACAGGGCATGAGCGGGGGGTGGGGGGGAACAGGAGAGAGACACGGGGCATGAGCGGGGGGTGGGGGGAACAGGAGAGAGACACGGAGCATGACAGCATGACCGGGGGTGGGGGGAACAGGAGAGAGACACGGGGCATGAGTGGAGGGTGAGGGTACAGGAGAAAGACACAGGGCATGAGCGGGGGCTGGGGGAAACAGGAGAGAGACATGGGGCATGAGCGGGGGTGGGGGGCAACAGGAGAGGGACACGGGGCATGAGCGGGGGGTGAGGGGTACAGAAGGGAGACACGGGCATGAGCAGGGGGTGGGGGGAACAGGAGGGAAACACGGGGCAGGGGGTGGGGGAACAGGAGAGAGACACGGGGCATGAGCAGGTGGTGGGGGAACAGGAGGAAGACACGGGGCATTAGCGGGGGCTGGGGGAACAGGAGGGAGACACGGGGCTTGAGCAGGGGTGGGGGGAACAGGAGAAAAACATGGGGCATGAGCAGGGGTGGGGGAGAACAGGAGAGAGACATGGGCATGAGCGGGGGGTGGGAGGAACAGGAGGAAGACACGGGGCATGAGCGGGGGATGGGTGGAACAGGAGGGAGACACAGGGCATGAGCGGGGGGTGGGGGGAACAGGAGAAAGACACAGGGCATGACCGGGGGTGGGGGGAACAGGAGAGAGACATGGGGCATGAGTGGGGGGTGGGGGGAACAGGAGAAAGACAGGTGGCATGAGCGGGGGTGGGGGGAACAGGAGGGAGACACGGGGCTTGTGCAGGGGGTGGGGGGAACAGGAGGAAAAAACACGGGGCATGAGCGGGGGTGGGGGAGAACAGGAGAGAGACACGGCATGAGCGGGGGGTGGGGGGAACAGGAGGAAGACACGGGGCATGACCGGGGGGTGGGTGGAGCAGGAGGGAGACATAGGGCATGAGCGGGGGGTGCGGGGAACAGGAGAAAGACACAGGGCATGACCGGGGGTGGGGGGAACAGGAGAGAGACACGGGGCATGAGTGGGGGGTGGGGGGAACAGGAGAAAGACACGTGGTATGAGCGGGGGTGGGGGAACAGGAGGGAGACATGGGGCATGACCGGGGGATGGGGGAACAGGAGGGAGAGACAGGGCATGAGCGGGGTTGTGGGGGGAACAGGAGAAAGACATGGGGCATGAGCGGGGGTGGGGGGAACAGGAGAGAGAAACGGGGCATGAGCGGGTGGTGGGGGGCAACAGGAGAGAGACACGGGGCATGAGCAGGGGGTGGGTGGGTACAGGAGGGAGACACAGGGCATGAGCGGGGGGTGGGGGGCAACAGGAGAGAGACACGGGGCATGAGCGGGGGGTGGGTGGGTACAGCAGGGAGACACGGGGCATGAGCAGGGGGTGGGGGAACAGGAGGGAGACACGGGGTATGAGCGGGGGGTGGGGGGAACAGGAGGAAAACACGGGGCATGAGCAGGGGGTGGGTCGGAACAGGAGAGCGACACAGGGCTTGAGTGGAGGTTGGAGGGAACAGGAGGAAGACACGGGGCATGACCTGTGGGTGAGGGGAACAGGAGGGAGACACAGGGCGTGAGATGGGGGTGGGGGAACCAGAGGGAGACACGGAAAATGAGCGGGGGTGGGAGAACAGGAGGAAAACACGGGGCATGAGTGGGGGATGGGGGAACAGGAGGGAGAGACAGGGCATGAGCGGGGTTGTGGGGGGAACAGGAGAAAGACATGGGGCATGAGCGGGGGGTGGGAGGAACAGGAGAGAGAAACGGGGCATGAGCGGGTGGTGGGGGGCAACAGGAGAGAGACACGGGGCATGAGCAGGGGGTGGGTGGGTACAGGAGGGAGACACAGGGCATGAGCGGGGGGTGGGGGGCAACAGGAGAGAGACACGGGGCATGAGCGGGGGGTGGGTGGGTACAGCAGGGAGACATGGGGCATGAGCAGGGGGTGGGAGAACAGGAGGGAGACACAGGGTATGAGCGGGGGGTGGGGGGAACAGGAGGAAAACACGGGGCATGAGCAGGGGGTGGGTCGGAACAGGAGAGCGACACAGGGCTTGAGTGGAGGTTGGAGGGAACAGGAGGAAGACACGGGGCATGACCTGTGGGTGAGGGGAACAGGAGGGAGACACAGGGCGTGAGCGGGGGGTGGGGGGAACCAGAGGGAGACACGGAAAATGAGCAGGGGTGGGGGAACAGGAGGAAAACACGGGGCATGAGTGGGGGGTGGGGGAACAGGAGAGCGACACAGTGCTTGAGTGGAGGTTGGAGGGAACAGGAGGAAGACATGGGGCATGACTGGGGTTGAGGGGAACAGGAGGGAGACACGGGGCATGAGGGAGGGGTGGGGGGGAACAGGAGAGAGACACGGGGCATGAGCGGGGGTGGGGGGCAACAGGAGAGAGACACAGGGCATGAGCGGGGGTGGGTGGGGTACAGGAGGGAGACACAGGGCATGAGCGGGGGGTGGGGGGAACTGGAGAGAGACATGGGGCATGAGCGGGGGGTGGGGGGAACAGGAGGGAAACACGGGGCATGAGCGGGGGGTGGGGGGCAACAGGAGAGAGACACGGGGCATGAGCGGGGGGTGGGTGGGTACAGCAGGGAGACACAGGGCATGAGCAGGGGGTGGGGGAACAGGAGGGAGACACAGGGTATGAGCGGGGGGTGAGGGGAACAGGAGGAAAACACGGGGCATGAGCAGGGGGTGGGTCGGAACAGGAGAGCGACACAGGGCTTGAGTGGAGGTTGGAGGGAACAGGAGGAAGACACGGGGCATGACCTGTGGGTGAGGGGAACAGGAGGGAGACACAGGGCGTGAGCTGGGGGTGGGGGGAACCAGAGGGAGACACTGAAAATGAGCGGGGGTGGGAGAACAGAAGGAAAACACGGGGCATGAGTGGGGGATGGGGGAACAGGAGGGAGAGACAGGGCATGAGCGGGGTTGTGGGGGGAACAGGAGAAAGACATGGGGCATGAGCGGGGGGTGGGAGGAACAGGAGAGAGAAACGGGGCATGAGCGGGTGGTGGGGGGCAACAGGAGAGAGACACGGGGCATGAGCAGGGGGTGGGTGGGTACAGGAGGGAGACACAGGGCATGAGCGGGGGGTGGGGGGCAACAGGAGAGAGACACGGGGCATGAGCGGGGGGTGGGTGGGTACAGCAGGGAGACACGGGGCATGAGCAGGGGGTGGGGAAACAGGAGGGAGACACAGGGTATGAGCGGGGGGTGGGGGGAACAGGAGGAAAACACGGGGCATGAGCAGGGGGTGGGTCGGAACAGGAGAGCGACACAGGGCTTGAGTGGAGGTTGGAGGGAACAGGAGGAAGACACGGGGCATGACCTGTGGGTGAGGGGAACAGGAGGGAGACACAGGGCGTGAGCGGGGGGTGGGGGGAACCAGAGGGAGACACGGAAAATGAGCGGGGGTGGGGGAACAGGAGGAAAACACGGGGCATGAGTGGGGGGTGGGGGAACAGGAGAGCGACACAGGGCTTGAGTGGAGGTTGGAGGGAACAGGAGGAAGACATGGGGCATGACTGGGGTTGAGGGGAACAGGAGGGAGACACGGGGCATGAGGGAGGGGTGGGGGGAACAGGAGAGAGACACGGGGCATGAGCGGGGGTGGGGGGCAACAGGAGAGAGACACAGGGCATGAGCGGGGGGTGGGTGGGGTACAGGAGGGAGACACAGGGCATGAGCGGGGGGTGGGGGGAACTGGAGAGAGACATGGGGCATGAGCGGGGGGTGGGGCGAACAGGAGGGAAACACGGGGCAGGGGGTGGGGGAACAGGAGAGAGACACGGGGCATGAGCAGGTGGTGGGGGAACAGGAGGAAGACACAGGGCATTAGCGGGGGCTGGGGGAATAGGAGGGAGACACGGGGCTTGAGCAGGGGTGGGGGGAACAGGAGAAAAACACGGGGCATGAGCAGGGGTGGGGGAGAACAGGAGAGAGACATGGGCATGAGCGGGGGGTGGGAGGAACAGGAGGAAGACACGGGGCATGAGCGGGGGATGGGTGGAACAGGAGGGAGACACAGGGCATGAGCGGGGGGTGGGGGGAACAGGAGAAAGACACAGGGCATGACCGGGGGTGGGGGGAACAGGAGAGAGACATGGGGCATGAGTGGGGGGTGGGGGGAACAGGAGAAAGACAGGTGGCATGAGCGGGGGTGGGGGGAACAGGAGGGAGACACGGGGCTTGTGCAGGGGGTGGGGGAACAGGCGGAAAACACGGGGCATGAGCGGGGGTGGGGGAGAACAGGAGAGAGACACGGGCATGAGCGGGGGGTGGGGGGAACAGGAGGAAGACATGGGGCATGAGCAGGGGGTGGGTCGGAACAGGAGAGCGACACAGGGCTTGAGTGGAGGTTGGAGGGAACAGGAGGAAGACACGGGGCATGACCTGTGGGTGAGGGGAACAGGAGGGAGACACAGGGCGTGAGCGGGGGGTGGGGGGAACCAGAGGGAGACACGGAAAATGAGCGGGGGTGGGGGAACAGGAGGAAAACACGGGGCATGAGTGGGGGGTGGGGGAACAGGAGAGCGACACAGGGCTTGAGTGGAGGTTGGAGGGAACAGGAGGAAGACATGGGGCATGACTGGGGTTGAGGGGAACAGGAGGGAGACACGGGGCATGAGGGAGGGGTGGGGGGAACAGGAGAGAGACACGGGGCATGAGCGGGGGTGGGGGGCAACAGGAGAGAGACAGAGGGCATGAGCGGGGGGTGGGTGGGGTACAGGAGGGAGACACAGGGCATGAGCGGGGGGTGGGGGGAACTGGAGAGAGACATGGGGCATGAGCGGGGGGTGGGGGGAACAGGAGAAAGACACAGGGCATGACCGGAGGTGGGGGTAACAGGAGAGAGACACGGGGCATGAGTGGGGGGTGGGGGGAACAGGAGAAAGACACGTGGTATGAGCGTGGCTGGGGGAACAGGAGGGAGACATGGGGCTTGAGCGGGGGGTGGGGGGGACAGGAGGAAAACACGGGGCATGAGCGGGGGTGGGGGAAAACAGGAGAGAGACACGGGCATGAGCGGGAGGTGGGGGGAACAGGAGAAAGACATGGAGAAAGAGCGGGGCGTGGTGTGAACAGGAGAGAGAAACGGGGCATGAGCGGGGGGTGGGTGGGTACAGGAGGGAGACATGGGGCATGAGCGGGGGTGGGGAGAACAGGAGGAAAACACTGGGCATGAGCGGGGGTGGGGGAGAACAGGAGAGAGACACGGGCAAGAGCGGGGGGTGGGGGGAACAGGAGGAAGACATGGGGCATGACCGGGGGATGGGGGAACAGGAGGGAGAGACAGAGCATGAGCGGGGTTGTGGGGGGAACAGGAGAAAGACATGGGGCATGAGCGGGGGGTAGGGGGAACATTAGAGAGAAACGGGGCATGAGCGGGTGGTGGGGGGCAACAGGAGAGAGACACGGGCATGAGCAGGGGGTGGGTGGGTACAGGAGGGAGACACAGGGCATGAGCGGGGGGTGGGTGGGTACAGCAGGGAGACACGGGGCATGAGCAGGGGGTGGGGGAACAGGAGGGAGACACAGGGTATGAGCGGGGGGTGGGGGGAACAGGAGGAAAACACGGGGCATGAGCAGGGGGTGGGTCGGAACAGGAGAGTGACACAGGGCTTGAGTGGAGGTTGGAGGGAACAGGAGGAAGACACGGGGCATGACCTGTGGGTGAGGGGAACAGGAGGGAGACACAGGGCATGAGCGGGGGGTGGGGGGAACCAGAGGGAGACACGAAAAATGAGCGGGGGTGGGGGAACAGGAGGAAAACACGGGGCATGAGTGGGGGGTGGGGAACAGGAGAGCGACACAGGGCTTGAGTGAAGGTTGGAGGGAACAGGAGGAAGACATGGGGCATGACTGGGGTTGAGGGGAACAGGAGGGAGACACGGGGCATGAGGGAGGGGTGGGGGGAACAGGAGAGAGACACGGGGCATGAGTGGGGGTGGTGGGCAACAGGAGAGAGACACAGGGCATGAGCGGGGGGTGGGTGGGGTACAGGAGGGAGACACAGAGCATGAGCGGGGGGTGGGGGGAACTGGAGAGAGACATGGGGCATGAGCAGGGGGTAGGGGGAACAGGAGGGAGACACGGGGCATGAGCGGGGGTGAGGGGAACAGGAGAGAGACACGGGCATGAGCGGGGGGTGGGGGGAACAGGAGAGAGACACGGAGCATGACAGCATGACCGGGGTGTGGGGGGAACAGGAGAGAGACACGGGGCATGAGCGGGGGGTGAGGGTACAGGAGAAAGACACAGGGCATGAGTGGGGGGTGGGGGGAACAGGAGAGAGACATGGGGCATGAGCGGGGGGTGGGGGGCAACAGGAGAGAGACACGGGGCATGAGCGGGGGGTGAGGGGTACAGAAGAGAGACACGGGCATGAGCAGGGGGTGGGGGGAACAGGAGGGAAACACGGGGCAGGGGGTGGGGGAACAGGAGAGAGACACGGGGCATGAGCAGGTGGTGGGGGGAACAGGAGGAAGGCACGTGCCATTAGCGGGGGCTGGGGGGAACAGGAGGAAGACAAGGTGCATGAGCGGGGTGGGGGAAACACGAGGAAGACACAGGGCATGAGCGGTGTGTGGGCGGAACAGGAGAGAGACACGGGGCATGAGCGGGGGGTGGGGGGTACAGGAGGGAGACACGGGGCTTGAGCAGGGGGTGGGGGAACAGGAGAGAGACACGGGGCATGAGTGGGGGGTGGGGGGACAGGAGAGAGACACGGGGCATAAGCGGGGGGTGGGGGGAACAGGAGAGAGACACGGTGCATGAGCAGGGGGTGGGGGAACAGGAGGGAGACACGGGGCATGAGCAGGGGGTGGGGGGAACAGGAGGGAGACACGAGCCATGAGCGGGGGGTGGGGGGAACAGGAGGAAGACATGGCACATGAGCAGGAGGTGGGGGGAACAGGAGGAATACACAGGTAATGAGCGGGGGGTGGGGAACAGGAGAGAGACACAGGGCATGAGAGCGGGGGCTGGGGGAACAGGAGAGAGACACGGGGCATGAGTGGAGACACGGGCATGAGCGGGGGGTGGGGGAACAGTAGGGAGACACTTACTGTGCAGGCAGCAGATCCCGCTTCTCGGCCCTCCGCGGGCCGTTATGTGGCGATGACGTTTCTCCTGGCAGTCTGCATAAGCCCGGGACTGGTTGTATGCAGGGTCTCTGTTGACAAAGCCTCTTGATGCGAACGATAAACAAAGATGGCGGGCATCTCTGAAAATACGACGCACTGCACGCTTCACCGCAGCCAATGGGAGAGCACGTCACATGTCCGCGGACATCACGCAAGCCGCTTGCCCAATCCCTGTCCTATCCGCAGAGCGAACAGGGAAGTGTGTCCGCGAAGCGGACATAGATATCACAAATTTTTTTCACTTACTTTTTGTCATTTTTTTAAAAAAAACTACTGGACGGATTTACACCAAATAAAAAAAGCATGCTTTCGGGACCAAGCTGCCGCTCCTTCTGCACATTTGGTGTAAATCCGTCCAGTCGTTTGGGCTGTAGGCATGAGCAAAGTTTTTTCCAATTATGTCTATGGGAAAAAAAGAGGTTTTGGGACCCCCCTATAACTTTGCCCCCCCCCGGACTAAACCTCACCAAACTTTGCAAAACATTCAGGGTGGGCCATATACTTTTTTTGCAAAGTTTGGTGAGGATTCGTCCAGGGGGAGCAAAGTTATAAGTCACCCAAAAAGTGCTCTTCCTATGGAAACAGCAACCTAAGCATAACTTTCTTCAGTGCTTCTTCGCAATCACAATCTTCACAATTCACATTCAAAATCTTCCTTCCGCACTTAAAACATTGCTCAATTCTTTACTTCGCCATCAGATTCTACAAGGTCTATATTCTTTCTTCATTGGCATCTCTTCTGGGTGCGTCATCTCTGCTCCATGTGACTTCCCCAGTCTTTCTCTCATTCATCTTCACACTTCTTCTGGAACTTCCTCCAGAAAACTGTCATTTCTTCACGGATACATATAAAGTTTTCTCAATGGATACCTTGTTTCAAGGGCTCTTCACTGTATAGGTACCATTATTGGCTTTGCGCTTGCCACAATTTCCGGCTGCCAACATACAGACAGAATGGGGGTGGGACTTCCGGTAGAGGTACTTGGCTCCTCCTCTACACCCCCCCTCTGGTTGATTTATCGACCACCCTCCCATCAGTCTTCACATCTAGATATCCTTTTCTGAAGTAGTGATTCGCTGGAGTCCATGGCCCTCATTACAACACTGGCAGTAACCCATGGCGCTATTAGCACCATGGTTGCTGCCGGTATTGTAACGAGTCCGCCAATGTTCAATGGGGAATTACCACCCCATTCCAAGGTTGATGGGGCGGTAATTCCCCATGAACATTGGCCCTTCCCCATTCCCATTTTTGCCCCATAGGGCTCAATGGGACTGGGGAAGGCGGTAATTATGGTACTGCAAATGCGGTACCATAATTACCTCGAGAGTCCCTTTGCGGGTCACTACTTTAACGGCTGGTCCAGACCAGCTGTTAAGGTTGGGTCCCGCAAAGGGACCTCGTAATTAGGCGCTAAGGGGTTAACGGCACCGCAGCCTTTTACGGCATCGTTAACCCCTTAGCGCCAGGGTCGTAATGACCCCCCATGTCTTTAACACTCTTTTCAGACATCCTTCTGATTTCACGTGTTCATCAACAGTCCAAGTCATAAGACTGCATTGCCCATTCGGGTTGCCATAGATACATCTTCCCACATACATCTTGTGGTCTCTCAGGTGCATGAACTTTGTTCCCTCAGGTGCATGAATACTGGCCTTTACATAGTGTCTGATTTCTTCTTCTGTCAGCTCTTTGGGTCCAAACCCTGACTCAACATCAATCATGATCTTCATTCCTGTTGCTTTCTTTGCTGTGTTTTTGCACTGTGTGATTATTATTCTGATCACACAGAATCCAAACATGATCACCACCAACAAGCCTCCAAGAAACTTGAAGGTATTTGCCATCCATTGTGGAACCCATGAGAAGAGCGATACAAAACAACTTTCATCAGCAATGTCTTCTACTTCATCTTCCATCTTGACATGTAAGTTCATTAGCATCGTTATGGCCTCTTTCAAGGCCCCATTCTCTTCATCGTGAGATTTTGGCACAAACACCACCATCCATAGCTGTAATCATATCCAAGACATATCTGTTCTGAAGATTCATTAGTCTTCTGGTGCTCATCTCTTCCTTGATAGCATTGAATCCCTTTATGGTAGTGTTAATTATCTGCAGGAGCTCCCATCTGGTTATCTGTTACCATCTAGCATTTGCCATTGTCTGGATCCCTGGCATGAAGATTGTTGTGAATATCGCTGAAGTCTGGCTGAACAATCTGTGTTCATATGTAATGTCATTGAAAGCTTCTATTGATTTAGTTGAGAATTAGTTCTCTCTCTTTGTTTGAGAAATCCAATGGACCGCCTCTTTCTCAGGTGTGCATCTGCTTTTGGGAATTCTACAATGTTCAGGTCACTCTTCGGTATCAACAATGCTGGAACATGGACAATCACTATGGAACATAGTCCTCTCCAATGACTGGGCAGCTTCATGTATGCTCTGGATCCACAGGCCCAGTAGTGGTCCATTATCACTACTGTTCCATCCTTCATTCCTGGTACATTGAAGATTCAACGCACTGCTGATTCTCTCCAACTTTTCTTGTGCCATTGTTTCTGAAGCATAGCTCTGCACTAGCCAGAGGCACTATCTGCAACGGGCCTCCTTTGTCTTCGCCCCATGTCATCAACTTTACAAGTTTCGGCCATAGAGGTTTGCATCCTTTTTCTACATGTTCTATAACTGGCTTGTGATGTCCAGTTACCACCACAGCTCTGCATACGACTATACCTTCTCCCCAGCCATCTGGAGAAAGTACTGTTCCCCAGATCTGCATCTGTCACCACTCTTTGCATCTTTGTATTTCTTCATCAGTTTTTCCTTGGCAATTGAGTTTCTTGTTTATCTTTCATCTGATTCCTGCTCCCTTCATTCCAGGCTGCTCGTATCTTATCACATGATCTCTGGTGGGTGCTCTTGCTCTTGTCTTTAAATCTTGAACATAATCATCTTCTTCCGGAGCTGACCATTCCATCACCCATACCAAGGATGCTGTTCGACCCTGGAATTGACCTCTTGTATGGCAGAGCACAAGGGGAGTTAGGCAATGAGCTTTCTGGGCATCTATTTCTATAGCTATGAATATCTTGGACTTCCCCACAGCATAAGGCAGGAGAGCACATACATAACAGTCCTCCTCAGATGTTCCCTTTCCCACCTCTTTCATGTGTTGATACCAAATGTTGTTCGCCAAATTTGCTGTACTGTCTAGATAATTATTTAACTCATAATCATCTTCCCATGTACTTCTCTTAGGTCTCTTTCTTACAAGGAGAATATGTGCATAATGCTCATGGAGTACATCAGTCATCATCCATCTTACAGGGAGAATCATAGGAGCACTTGTCAGAGAAATAGGTGACCTTACATGTTTCACTGGTTTAGGGATAATCACATATTGCCTCGGCCTCCTTGCAACATATAACTCTGCATAGGTCACTGGAGTGGGGAGAATCAAAGGGACTCCTATCTTTCTATGACCAGTAAGGTAAGCAGCATGGATTAGCAAAACCAGAAAAACAATAAAAGATGCTGGCCACACATATATTATGCACCAGTACATGAGACCCCACTACTGGTGTCTTTCCACACGTCGTTGAGTCTGCTCACTTTCTGGAACTGCCCATGTGGGCGGAACAAAGACTGATATGCAAATGGATATTTCCCATCTGTGAAAGGTACAGTGAGCAAAAAGTGTGTGCTGCAAACTGTCATCTCAGAACAGGTTATCATGCCATGTTCTTTCTGGAGAGGAGCGCCTGCTACCTTTTTTGAAATATTTGCAAGGAATTTGGGTTTGGTCAGCCTGAGTTACCTCGGAGCAACCAGACATGGCCTCCCTGCTCACTGTGCTCATAGAGGCACAGCTTCACCTCATTGATGAGGCCCAACAAGGCTGAAACACCTGTATGGGGTTGCTGTTGGTACTCTTGTACAGAGAGGAATAGCGTTTCGGTGCTGGACTGCCCATGTGGGCAGGACAAAGACTGATCTGCAAATGAATATTTCTCATCTGTGAAGAGTAGAGTGAGCAAAAAGCGTGTGCTGCAAACTCTCATCTCAGAACAGGTTATAATGCCATGTTCTTTTTGGAGAGGAGCGCCTGCTACCTTTTTTGAAATATTTGCAAGGAATGTGGGGTTTGTCAGCCTGAGTTACCTGGCAGCAACCAGCCGTGGACTCCCTGCTCACTGTGCTCAGAGAGGCACAGCTTCACCTCACTGATGAGGCCCAACAAGGCCAAAACACATGTATGGGGTTGCTGTTGGTACTCTTGTTCCGAGTGGAATAGCGTTTCGGTGCTGGACTGCCCATGTGGGCAGGACAAAGACTGATCTGCAAATGGAAATTTCCCTTCTGTGAAAGGTACAGTGAGCAAAAATCCTGTGCTGCAAACTCTCGTCTCAGAACAGGTTATCATGCCATGTTCTTTCTGGAGAGGAGCACCTGCTATGCAAATCTAGGGCTGAAGCTGATGGTGGGAAAAGCAACTTTGGATCTTCTTTCATCTACCTGCGAAGTCCTGTGAAGAATCAGAGTATGGTGGTGAGTTACAGTGGTTCTTACCTGCACCTAAATTCCCTTTAAAGGTTTTGCTAACTTTTGGAAAACCTTTGAAGTACTTTGGCATTGCCATTGCTTGCTCATGCAAGTCTTCCGAAAGGTGGGACCACTTTCGTTAGTTAGAATAACTTGTTCTCTAACCCTTGAAATCATTCACTGGACCCCAGAGACCCTAACTTCATTTTTTTCCAGCATTAGAAACTTTGTCAGAACATTTCCTGAACTTTTGGGAGTAAGGCCCCAGACTACTATGGGATAGACTTTTGAAGCTAGGTCTAATTCTCTGTGGACCTGTAGTGCATAATCTAATCTGTACTTTCATTTACAGGGGTTTGATCTGTATTATGTCCTACCATAGTGACTGTATATACATATTCTATTATTAGTGTTGTGTGATACTTCTACCTGTTACTAGTCATTTTTCATAGTGTTGTTTGCCCATAAATAAATAATGGTATGTTTATACATACTGTCTAAATGTCATTTGTGACCCCCGTTGTGTGTACACATTGTGGACCCTTTACAAGCTCACCACCTCAAGAGACTTAGCCTAGACCTCTCATCACTACTACCTTGAACTGGTTTGGCTACAACTCCCAGAGGTGCCCCTGTGACAATATAGGCTGGCCTTCTATACATCTGCCCCCCAGGACAGAGTAAAGAAAATCAGTCCTAAAAAAATAGAGCAAGTACTTGTTAATGTTAAGTCCCTGCCACAAAATATTAAGATCAGGAGGTGTCAATTTATTAGCCTCAAATTTCCATTGGACCTCAGAGTTCCATGATTGAAGTGAAGTAGAGAGGTACGCACCTTCTATCAATTTCATTTTTTTAGCTGTCAACGTTTCCACTCAAAACATCCCTACATGGCACATTTTAGTAATTTACGGATAAATGGCATAATATATACATATTAATGTTCAGCTACTTAAGACGAATCGGTAGAGTTTACTTTCAATTTGGCACGCTATTGCACAGGCACCCTATGGTTTCATATTCGGGACATTCCTGGGGAAGCTAGAAACACCTTTTGGATTGTCACAGGGTTATAACAAATTGAATCCAGGTACAAATGACACCGGCATCATCGCCTTGACAACAGCTTTGAAGTGAGATGTGTCCCAAGTAATATAGTTTCAAAGTTATGGAACAAAGTTATATTTGTAATGTAAGTCAATGACCATATACTTAACATGGACTTCTATAGTTTCACTTCTGCATTTCCTTGAAACCACCTGCTTCTCTGCATCTGCAGTCTTGTGGGCTGAATGTTGATTTAAGGCTGGGCTAAAAGCCATTAGCCTTTTGTTCTTTGAGGGCTGATGGGCTGAGGAGATTCTTATCCTGCAGCAGATGGCCCACCTCTGCCCTTTGAAATCACAAGGCCCTGCTAGCTTCTGCCATTTCTTTCTTGTATCTTTGAGTTGACCTCAATTCAGATCTAAGCATATTTTTTGTAAACATTTTCACTCAGTCCGTATTGATCTGGCTGCCTAGCAACCTAGCATGCAGGATCCTCAAAGTGACCTCTTTTCCAGATAAGGGCCCTGCTAGATCTGCCATGGGGGAGGCACTTGGGAATTCTGCAAAACAATGAGAAGCATTGTTATGTCTTGGGCTCATAAGAGATTTACATGTGGCCTTTAAAGTGACATGCTGCTGTTCATTTTGTTTTTTTACAATGGGAATTTCTATTTAGATTGATGTCCATTTCTGTGTTGAAAAGATTGGTGCCATTCTCAGCAAGACACATGTGTTCCATGACACACTGTTCCTTGCGTCATTACACCAAGACAAATATGTTCACTCACCAAGTCTTTTCGCTGTGTTAAGGTTTTAGGCCTGTTCTTTATTTTAGTGTGTCTTGCCATAAGAAAAATGTATTTCAAAGTATAGCCTAACCTGGCATTTCCTTTTGTCATGCTGGGGCTGTCATTAAACCCCATAGATGGGGGAGATTAAGTGGAAGTGAGAACATGATCAGGGAAGGTGAGGGACAGACTGAGAAGAGTAACAGATGACAGTGTTAAAAAAATAGAGCTGGAGAGAAATGATGCAAGGCAGATGGAGCAAGGCTACAGACAAATGTGTACATGAGTAGGAGTTTGTAGAGAGACCATGTATGCATGGATAACCAGCTGTCGTCGAGGTGGTAGAGGGTGTTAGGGGTGGAGCATTGAAGACTGTAGAGAGTATGAGTGGCAAATTTGACGAATTTGTCAAGGAAAGAAAAGGCTTAAGTGGGGCAGCCAAGTATGAGACTTGAGAGGTAGTCAAGGCAGGAAAAATATAAGGATTTTGGTTCAGTCATAGGTGAAGAAAGAGTGGACATTTTGGAAGTTGAAAAGTTTGTTCCTTGCAGCAGTGGCTTTGAAGGTTATCAAATGCTAGAGCATCACTGCTGATGAAGTACTCCAAGATTGTGAGCCTTAGATGAAGATGAGATCAAGTCAGAGTGTAAAGGGATAGGTGAGAAAAGTATTAGCGGCAGGAAGATGAGTAGCTTCAATTTTAGAGGAGTTGTGCATGAGATATCAGGGAGCAATCCAAGGGTAAATGGCAGAAATGTCGTTGATGATCCTCACGGAGGAGACTGGCGTGAAGGAGGGGAAGAAAAAAACATGTTGGTACCATCTACAAAAGGATAGTAGAAGCCACAATGAGGAAAAATGTACGCCAAAATGACTAGAAATTGGGCATGAAGATATGAGTGCCTAGGATGGGCCTTGCAGAGGTGTAGGATTAGATGCATCAATATTTTATTTTGTTTTATTTTTTAAAACCTGGGCCTGGCTTGAGAGCAGCAGCGCACTGTACAGGGTGTGGATAGCCAGAGTATGGGCTGGCATTTTTTAACGGTAGAGCAGTTCTGTGAGTGACTGTCTGTGCATCGGTCCAAACTTCCATTGGGATTAGTCCTTGGCCAAGTGTTGTTGAAAAAGGTACATTTTGAGAGAGCTATGTCCCAAGAATTAGAGAAGGGACAAACTGAAAGGTCAGAGCTGTTCTAGGTGAGAACACAGCCCTGGATTCTGAGATTAGAGAGATTTGTCAGGAGAGAGGGATGGATGGGTAACTCTATCAAAGACCCTTAATAGGTCAAGAAGACTGGGGATGAGAAAAGCCTGATGTGGTAGAAAGAGGAGAATAAGACAGGTGGCAAAGGTCAAGTCCATCTCGCTGGAATGGTGCATGCAGAAGTATGATTGAAGAGGGTCACAGAGATATCAGTATTAGGGAAGTTGCCAATCATGGCAAAATCCAGGAGTAGTGGGAAAGGAGAGAAATCGTCTGGAAGTTGGCAGGGCAGTTAGGGTCCACAGATGGACTCTTTAGGATAGTTCTAGAGCACTGAATCATGTGGAAAAGGTTCTAGTGAGGATATATAGTTTGAAAAGGGATGAGAGATATGAGCAGGTGATTGAAACAAGCTTTCTGATGGTTTGTGGGCAATGGTCAACAAGAGTGCACACATGGTCCAGAGGTTGGGAGCCAATTCACATTGTTAGGTTAGGGAAAAATCAAAGACAGGAGGAGGTGGTGGGCACATTGAGAGGGCTAAAAAGGGCGAGGAGGGACAGGGAGAAAGGCATATAAGCTGGAGCTGGAGTGTAGAGGACAATTTGCAAGGGTGAGAATTAAGAGAGTAAATGAGATGAGTGAAGTATTTCTATTTCTATTTGTTTGTATCACAGCAAAGCCCATGGGCATCAACACGACACATAAAACAATCACAAACAAACAGAAGTTCACAGAAGGATGACTGAGTAAGACAAAGACATCCCTTAGGCAAACAACAACGTTTTCAGCCCTTTCCTAACAATGAGAGGGTTATTTTCCATTTGCAGACTATCTGGGAGTTTATTCCACACTTGAGCTATCAGTACCAGAAAAGAATGACCATTGCTCCTACTTCACTTAAAGTGTAGGGTCAAAAGGCCATTAGTGTGAATAGACCAAAGCGGGCGAACAGGCCTGTAGACCACTAATTTCTCTTGCAAATACAGTGGTGCACTACCAAGTAAGCATTTATGGGCCAGCGTAAGCAACTTGAATTGGACCCTCCTGGCCACAGGGAGCAAATGGAGTTCCCTCCAGGCCGTTGAGACTTGTTCTCTCTGCGCAATGTTGTGAACTACTCTTACAGCATCATTTTGAATCTTTTGTACCTTGCCCAGACATTCCTTGCTGGCACCGCCAACCAGAGAATTACAGTAATCCAGTCTGGGCAAAACAACAGCATGAGCTAGCAGGATTTAGCAGTGTGTGGGGCAAAGGTGAATTCAAGGAGGGTGTTTTTGTATGTGAAAGGAGTATAGGAATGAATGGTTTATGTCAGCAATGGAGGTGAAGATGCATGGTGGCTTAGAGCTGACAATTCCAAGGATTATCCAGGCTAGAGGACAAGGGGTGGATGGTAAGAATGTGGGGAAGAGCAATGTTAATGTCCTCAAATTCTTGCTCAATAGATGAGGCCTGTGGTGGAGAAGAATTTTGGGGGGAAGGATCTGGCATAAGGTAGATAGATGAAATGGGGAAAGGTTTGAATTTACAGCAGGAAATAGGAGAGGAAGGAAGAAGTGAGATTAGTGAAGGTACTGGGACCTTGAAGTAGAGAATGCCCTGATCAGATTGGGAAAGGTTGATAGTGAGGTTAGATAGGTTGAAGCAGGAGGAAACAAGTCAAGGAATTTTCCATGGGTGTGAGTGGAAGGTTGTAGAAGGAGGTCAGGGATTGGTTATAAAGAAGCGAGTCAAGCTAAAGCTGGTAGGCAAAGGAGATTTTGAAATCATCCAAAGGGCTGATTGCCATGAGTGTAAGGGAAACAGGAAGACAGTTTAGAACACGGAAAAAGTATTTGACGGGGCCAAATGGTAGCTGGAGAAGGAAGATGTTGAGGAGGGTTAGAGATAGTTGCTGATTGGCAATAGACTCAAAGGAGAGGAGAGGGAAGTTAGATGGAGGGAGGTAGGTGATCACTACATCAACTGCTCTCCCTCTCTTTTTCAAGGCCTAGTAAGATTGTTTGTTTTGTTCTCCCTTTGTCTTTCCGTCCTTGGCTTGTCGTGCCTAGAAACACATTATAAATTACTTATCATATCATTCCAAAGTCTGAGGACATTAGTAATGGGATTGTGAGGTTGAAGATTAGTGTAAGAGTGCCATTTGAAAGGGGTAGATGAGGTTGGAGCAAGATTGACATTGTTGTTTGTCATGAGTGATGCAAACAATAGAGAAGGAATGGATGAGTGTGGGGGATATTGGAGGGAGGAACAAGATCAAATTTGAAGGTTGTGGTTGGAGGCATTGGGATATTATTAGGAGGAGGATGTCAATCAACACTAGGGATAGGTGAGAAAGCATGTAGGCCGTGGGGAGTGGTAGGTCAATATGAGATGTGTACTGTGCTGTCTGTAATGCTCATTAGTACCCGGCGAGGGCGAATGAGGTTACACAAAGCAAGCTCATTGGCCCTCGCCCAACTGAGTTTTTATAAACATTTGTTTTAATGGCCGCCCTGGGAAGGGAGAAGGGACTACATGTAGTCCATTTCCCTCGACCCCTGGTGGGCATTTTTTTTGTTGCTTTTTTTTCTCTCCAGTTGTGAGACGGTCACAGTGCTGTCTCTCAACTAGAGAATAACTGCCATTAGTACCCCAGTATGACGTGCTGGGGTACTAATGGTAATATAACCCTCGGAGGGGGGCATTGCCATTAGGGTAATTCCCCCTGGGCTGCGTTAAAGCTCTCACTTCACTCAGACTTCTTACTATGCCCCACCTCCTCGGATTATATTGCCTAAATATCAGTTTGATTCACTGCAACAAATGGACATACTATCAGCATAAGGTGGATGGCTTTTACAGAGGAATATCATTTCCTCAATAATTGTGTTTAATACATTGAATACATAGTTTATTTACCTCAATTCCTTTCAGATTATTAAAACCTGGATCTCTGGCATGGGGCTTTGCATAACGAAGCATCAGCGCTTGTATGGGAAAAGGAACAAATTGATTTCTGCCTTAATCTTTGGGTAGTCCTAGAGTAGCCAATCATCCACCCAACCGAAACAGGTATGGAGGACAAAAGGACTCACCTCTATCTACTTGATCTTTTTTTGAAGAAATCTATTTTTGGAATTATAGCTCTTAGTGAAAACAAACAGTAAACACAAACAAACTTATACCATCTGGGCATTTAGTAAAATCTAAAGCAATGATCTAGCTACAGCACAAGCCCTGCATTAACGTTTTCAAGATGAGCTAGAGTCTTCAGTGGCAGATGCTGCGTCTTCGGCATACCCACAATTTGGGATGGATGCTGGAAGGGTCTTAAGAAATTCTCTGAAGTCAGACCATACGTTCAATGGCTGTGATCTTGGGTGTATCTAATTTCAATAATTGATCTCCTTATCAGTTGACCAGACGAGATCCATCAACCATTTGTCTGCTGATGGAGGAGTATAACGTGACCACGACAGCAGAATACTCCTCTTGGCCTTAATAAGCCACATTGCAAGACGCTTCCTAGATGTTGTAGACAGGTCACAGTTCCCTCCAAGTAGACACACCATAGGTCGAAAAGGGACAGCTTTCCCCACCTTCTTGCTCACCATGCCCAGAGTATTCCCTCCCAAAATTGATGTATCAATAGACAAGTCCACATCAGATAGTAAAACTCCACTCCATCCATACCACATTTCTTAGAGGCATGTTCTTGCAATGGGTCAAATTTAGCTTGCCTCTCTGGAGTCATGTAGGCCTGCTGCAATATCTTATACTGCATACGCTTATATCTAGCATTAGTAGCTGCTTTACGAGTATAGGCACACATCCTCCCCCATGATTTGTCATCCAGTGGAACCTGCAAGTTATGTTCCCATTTAGATATTGCACTAATTTGGCATTGTGACAGCTGACCCTGGTCAGTTTATACAGTGTACGGAACACATGCCCATATCCAGTTGGCATCACCACATACTTCAAAAGAGGGGACGGTGCAGGTTCAGCAGGGAAGCCAGGATCCCTGTTACGAAAAGCCTTCTTATTCAGCGGTATTGAACTATAGTGCCAAGTCCCCCACCAACCTCATTAAAAAACTGTTGCTGCATAAGTAAGAACCCTTCAGGATACATGTCTCCCAGTCATCCAATTCTCAGTTTGACCCAGGAGGAAGCTATCCATTTATCACATGTGGGCTCTAGGGCTGACACCCCTAGAGGCTAGGAGTCTTGTCTAGGCATCCATAATACAATTCACTGGATCATATTTACACTCATCTTGCCTTGTGCAGGAAATCAGTAGTGATTCTAATGTATAGGGGTGTGCGTAGGTACATTCTGCCTGGAGATGTGGATGCCGAGGATTACCTGGCATCCAGTATGTTACAAAGTAAGCCTGGGCAGCCAAGCAATATAGTTCCATATCAGGGGCGAACAGGCCGCCCTGTTCAATTGGCCCAGTACGTACTTCCCAACTGATTCGAGAATCTTAAGGTCACCAAACTAACTGGATCAGTAGGGATCGCAGTTGATGGAAAAATTCTTTGCCCGAGTACACCAGGTTATTTTGAAATAAGTAAAGCATTTTAGCGAGGATAAGCATTTTGGTGAGGAGACCCTGCCCCAGGCTGAAAGTGGCAACAGTTTCCATCTTGCCACCTTATGTTGCAATGTTTCTAAAGCGGCTCAGTAATTATCTGCCAGAAGTCTCTTATGGTCATGGTTGATCTCAACACCCAAGTACCACACCAAGGCATCCTCCCACCTATTGTCCCCTCTATCCAGTGGGCACACAGTGCTATCCGTCAGGGAAGCAGTATTGTCCATTATTGACTTGGACCAATTTAATTTTAGTTCCGAGTACAGCCTGAACAGAGACACCTCCCGAGTCAATGACCCTAGGTTGATTCTGGGTTTCCTAATACATATCAGGGCATCGTCGGCATATAAGGAGATAACGTCCCTCCTGCCACCCATTGCCAAACCCCCTCTCTACATGAAGTTGCCTAGATCTGATCACCAGGGGTTCCATCACCATGGCAAAGTGGAGCGGCGATAGCAGACATCCTTGCCTAGTCCCCCTCCTCCCGAACTCCCGAAGGGTTGCTCGAGGTGCCCATCACAAGAATTTTAGCCCTCGGCCCAGAATATAGCAATTGGACGCTGTTAAGGAAGTAGCCTGATAGGCCCTTTGTGTCCAACACCACAAATAAGTACTGCCACGAAAATATATCGAACTCTTTCTCTGCATCAAGAAAGGCTGCTACAGCCTGGACCTTGGGATCAATCTGGCCCATTATAGTGAATAGCCTGTGCAGGTTCAAGGTTGTCAAACTGTCCGGCAGGAACCTAACTTTATCTAGATGGATGTAGGAGGCGACATGCGTGATAAAACGTGTTGCCAAAACTTTAGTAAACGTGCTTGTGTCTAAATTGAGGAATAAAATTGGCTTGTATAATGTGCACCTGAGGGGGAGTTATTAGGATTAAGGTAATCAGGGCCTCATTCAGTGACAGAGGCAGTGCACCTTTCATGTGGGCTTCCTCCCAGACCTTCATCAAATGAGGTACACACCTAAATGCAAATGCCTTGCAAAATCTGTCACTCAAACCATCCAAACCAGGGGTCTTTATAGTTGAGAGATCCTTAATGGCACTACGTATTTCCTTAGTCATGATTGGGGACTGTAGGGTCTCTGCGGCCTCCCTGGCCAGCCTACCTGGATGGAACCTTTGGACATAAGCCCTGAATTCCGGCATCGCAACCCTGTCAGTCTCCCTGAATTATTGAGCTTAATACTTTTGCATCGCCAGCAGAATTTTATCAGGATCATTATGTAGCACCCTGTCCTCACCTTTAAGTGCAGCAATGTCTTTGCCCCCCATCTCGCCACTCACCAAACACACCACCCGGCCTATTCATTTCACCGTACCTGTGAGCCAACACCAGACATGCACAAAACGGACTTCCTTGTCTGCTGCCTGCCTGCATTGCTATATCTTGTCGTGCAGGTGCAAGAAACGCCCCCCATCCGATGAGTTAGGCAACTGTAGTTCCAGAGGCTTTATCTCTCATTTCAGGCTTGTCATTTCACAATGCACTGTCTCAAGAACCCCCATTTCGGCACCCATACATATCCCTCTCACATACAAGTTAAAAGCCTCCCATACTGACACAATCTGTGGCGTGAAGCCTATAGTCCCGTCAAAGAATGTAGAAATGCAGAGCCCAGCTCTCTCTTAAAAGCTATATTCAGTAAATCTCCACAGAGGTCTCCTAATTATTGCCCAACACACTTTGGAATAATCCAACATAGTTCTAGGAAACATGGTGCAGGATAGAGTACTCCATATTAATGCAGGGCCGGCCAATATGAGGTCTAGTTGTGAATACATATCGTTTAGCGAGAAGTAGAATGAAAAGTCTGACATGCCTCTATTGAGAGTTCGACAAACGTCTTGAAAATTAAAGAAAGACATAGCACTAGACCTGTCTTTCTCTTCAGTAATTATGGTGTTGAAGTCTCCCATACACACCAGTTGTGTGTCCATGAACTTCAAGGATATATCCACCACGGACGACAAAAGTTTGGGCTCATCAATATAAGGGGCATAAGTATTAACAAATGTTATCTGGACTCCGTATGCGGTACCATTCAAAAAATATTGCGACTCTCTGGGTCAGCTTCAAAAGACTCTAGAATAAAAGAGAGAGCCTTATGGATCAGCGTCTGGACCCCCTGCGAGTAAGAGGTGTAGCAGGTATGAAACTGTGAGGTGCCCCATGACTTGGCAATGGCATAGGTCCGGCCCCAGTATAGTGTGACCCTTAAATGGAGAGTATCTTGTTGCTGCTCACAATAAGCGTGTATCTTCCTGAATCTTCCTAGCCTTCCTTACATTGTTAAGGCCCGAGCAGTCCAGCTCAGTATCATCCATTTCTGACCCATCTTTCAAAAAGTAACACTTGTACAATAAACAGCATCGCTGAATCCCTTAACAAGCAAAGACTCCAGCATTACAACAGCCCTGGTGCCTCGTGATATCACCATTTAACATACAGGTCTGCTTCAAAATGGCCGTTTTATGTTAAATTATTTGACACACAGTTTACAAATTAGCTAGGAATCTAGGGGTCATATGTCCTATCTTTCATTTTAAATCATGTGTTGTCTTGGTAACAGTTTTTTGCTTTTGAACCAAACATGTAAGAGTAGCTGTGACCATCGCATGTCCTACGCAGGTGTTTGTGGACCTCAATTACCCACAACCTGACCACTTGAAAAAAAACATCCTGTAATACAGTGTCTACAAAAGAGTATAGTATAAGATAGTATAAGATAGCATATGTTGTAGTTGTTAATCAGTAATTTGTGGCACTTTGGCTTCAAGACCGGATGGGGTACTAAGTCTCCATACCTGGATGTTTGGTAGCAGCTGTTATGGAACATGGCCAATTTCCTTGCCTCACTTCTCATTATGCTGAACTCATTAGAGGCTCTTAACACGTTAGTCCATTGGCACCTTTTTCTTTAAATTGCGCTTCTTTACATGTATGGTGGTGTTTCTGTGTTTTTTTTTTCCACCTAATTCTTATACTGTTAAAGTCACTCAGTCTGGCGGGATTACCACTGTGTTACAAGTGATAGTACGGTGGTGTTAACCCTGATTATTGAAGTCCATATGACTGCAAGAGGATTTCATCAGATTTACTGTCAGTGGTACCTCTGCCACATTAAATTCGCCAATGCTATATGCTGGAGGTAAATTCTGTACTTCACCTACAAACTCAGAGGTCGGATGTGTGGTGAAATCGGCAGTAATTCTGTCACTGGCAAAAAAGTGTCAGTAAAGGAATAACCATTAAAAAAAAAGAAAAAATAGACACTCAGTATTTACTCCATGGCAGGGGTGCCCGGCAAAGCCTTGAAGTGGTTTACATCTTTCTAGCAAATTGGTGCAACTATGTGAGCCTGGATAGTTTAATGACGATCCTTCTCCAGTTTACAGCGGGTTTGTGAAGGGTTGGCTCCATATGATGACTTAGTGCTCAGCATGAGTGAGTGTGGGATATCACTACTACACAAATGACCACCAGCTACTCTTTAAACTCACAGGGGATGCACTCCATGATAACAATATACTGCTTGAGGTTTTCCCTACTGTTAAGGGGGTCCCAATTCATAATCAATAACAAGATGTACTAAAGAAAATGGACTAACTACAAGTACACAAGAACACCCAGCTTATTCAAACATGAATGGCTGGGAAAACACATAAACGCATTTTCAATCATTATAATACAAAACACAAGCTTTTAAATGGAAAATGCATCATAAATTGCATCATGGTTAGTGATAGGAAAATGACTTTATTGGCTCATCCTATTGGTCAGTAAAATATAACACATATATGTTCTATAGGTGAAGGCTACCACTATTGGATATGCGGTAGCTGATAACTTATCCTAAATTAATTCTACTAAACAATGTTACATTTCATTGGTTGGCTCTATACTACAGTAGCCAACCTAGCAGACAGAATTCTAATTGGTTAGAGGTTTGTGCATCCAGCCTTGGTTACTTTGATATAATGCCAAGATGTGTGGTGAGGAAGGCGAGGTGAAGGTGCTCCTATAATCCAACTTGAAGAAGTTAATCCCTTCTAGTTCCCAAGCCTGAGACCTTATCTGCCAATTTGTTTGTGGCCTTGGCGTGTTGTCCCTGTACCAAGGGAGTAGTAGGGGCACCATCTAGTTGAACCTGGAATAAATGATCACTGTTCCGATCACATGGTAGAAGACCACTGTTCAGAACTGATTTTCATCTTATTTATTGATTCTTCCTGCTATTCTAACATCTATGTGCCGCGCGTTATGTTTATTCATTACGTGGCCACTTGGCATGGTAGCTACTTGCATCCGGAGATCAAGGCTATCTGTACTTTCTCGCTGCTACCAATAAAAAAAATTAATTGTATGGTTGCATGCTGTGTGCTTCTGGAGAATGTTATCTATCTAGTGTGGTTTCAATTCTCTGTCTGGGCCTCCTTCATCACTGACCTTGACGCCTGAGCATCTGTCTGAGCATCACGGGGCTTGCGATTGCATGCAAAGGAGTTATGATGTCAGGATTCAGTATTTCAGAATAAAGGTCTTTCAAATTTCTGTCTAATAATGGTGGTACTCTGGTCCACTCTCCGGCACGTTAACGTTCTTCTGTGTGTCTCGTGCTTTCCATGCCACCATATATTATTCCCTGCCCATGTATTCTGCAACCTACCCCTACCTATGCCCATCCCTATGTAACTTGAGCAACACTATCTATGTATTCTGCAACCTTTCCCTAAACTTGTACGTGCACTCTACTTCTCACCCTACTTGTGAGGTGCGACCTATTCTACTCTTCATTGAGGTTGCATTATCACTAATGTTCAAACTGGGTCTTTAAAGGTTACTTGCCCGCTTGATCTTGGTTCACCTCTGCGTATATCTGGGGGCGGGACCAAACTTTGTGTTGAATTTTTATCTGCATCATCACACTACCATAAAGTAGAGGATGCAAAGAAACTGGTTGAGCCTAAACAGCAATAAAACAGAGGTGGCAATATCCCAATGCGGTAATACCAGGAAGAACAAAAATGTGCCTTCCTCTTTCATTTTAGATTCTCTTGCTCTACCAACCTTCTCCAATGTGTACAAGCTGTTATGTACAGCGTTTTAAACAAACCCAGCCCTACATGAATGTATTGCATCTGGGAACTATTGCCAGGTCAATTGAGGTAGCTAAGCTTGACTATGCCATCAACATGACTGCTCCTAAAATGATTACCAATATATGGCAGAAGTTAAACAATAATGTCGATCAGACAGTCACTAACTCGGTCTGCAGGGTCCATGCCATCCCAATATTTCACCACCTATACTGGCTGGTGGCTTGTCCAAGCCACAATAAATGTTAAGGTTGCTACTCTTGCACATACATGTATTTATGAGACTGCATCTAAGCATCTTGCTGTCAGGCTAAAAGCCCATAAACCGACCTGACTTTTAAGCTCTTGTAACCTGTCTCTTGCTACCCACACAAAATGAAAAGCTCACTAAGCCTCTCTGTCCCAGGTGTCTGAATTTGGATGTACATCTATAGTCTCTCTGGGCTGAAATATACATAATTTGCTTCAAAAAGCACCAACACCAATCCTTTTTGGTCAATTCCTGGACACTTGAGTGATACCATTGGTTGGCCTCACCAATGGCTGTTTCATGTCTCCTAACATTCATAGTTAATTTAAGTTGCATATGTCCTATATTTTTCCTAATGTGAGAGTGTCATTGATACGCACATTCAGGTGTCAGTGCAAGTGTCACCCTACTTGAGAGAATGATGGCCCGTGGTTATATCTCTTCAGAGTACTCTGAAGCAATGCTTGTAAGCATCCCACAAAGCATTGAAACAGGTTGGGATAGTGGTGGGTGGGGGGACATGTGGTACGTTGTAGCATATGGCACTTTGGTGAAGCTGAGACATAATAGGCGCTGTTGCAAAAAGCAGCATTTTAATCAATTTGCTGTGTAATAGCACATGCAATTATGCTATTACTAGAGCAGCCCTGTGCAAACGTAGCCCTGAGGAGAACTACTGCTGAGCATCACACATGTTTTAACCAAAGTGGGCCCTGAAAAAACACAGTAGCAGCCTTTCATCGATTTACGGAAGGAAATAACCATAAGTGTTTTGTTTTGTTTTATTGATTTATTTCAAATCTTTAACAATTGAATACAATAAAATGACTTTCCAAATATCCATGTATAAAATTGAAAACAATAGAATAGACCAGACAAAGAAAAAACATCATAAAAACCATAAAAACAACCTAAATGGAGAAAGAAAACTCCAAGATATACAAACACAATCCAAACATTAAAACATTCCCTGTTGTGTTCCCCTTTGTATACCTCAATTTCCTAGCTATAAGTTAGGGGAATTGCACTAAGAATCTTAACCAGAGCAAAGATCAGCATATGACTTACTCCCCTTAGGAATTCTGACCACCAATCGTCTGCACCTAATGTTGGAGCTGTTGCAATTATAGTGCCCAAGAACAGAGACCGACGGTCTGACCAGCCAATACATGTTGTTAACAGATGCTTCAAAGATTCTGTTTCCATAGGGTTACTGCAGAATCTACCAGCCGATTGACCCACATTCAGGTGTTTCCTGGTGACTTAAGAGTTCCCTTGTGGGGTACAGGTTTAAACAGATTCTCAAAAACTGCCCACGCACAACCGGACAAGGAAACATCTTCAAGTATTTAGGTGTCTGGTTCAAGTATTTGCACTCCATGGCATAATCTTTCAAAACAGTCAGTTTATTCCTTTTGGCCTGGGTCAGATTCCGGTCCTGTTGATAATGTTTTTTTAATATGAAAACTGGATTAGCAGTTAAGGTTGCTCTGCTAGACAATTAGTACATTTCATTTTCCATATGGATAGGTAATCCACATTGGTTGACATATTATTGTCTCCCAAGATGGATAGCTGTGGAATCATGTGAACCAGCAACGATTTACGAAAAAGAGAGGTATTTTTACAAGGACACAGAATACAGGGATTGCAAGCCCAACTCAAAATGGATACAGGTCATAGGCAAGCTCTTAGGGAGATGTCAAATTTACTTCCAGAAGAGCCCTTCTAGAAGTGCCCATATTTGCCAATTGAGATTTCTTCATGATTCCGCCCCATACGAAATAATTGGTACAACTCTGGGTTTAAAATATAATCAATGGGGTCATCTGGAACTTGCCAAATCTACGATGTAAAATCGAACCCTGTGCAGCCAGGTTTTTAACTTTAGATCTTAAGAGGTTGGCCCATGGGGATTCTGCTACACTCTGGTTGACACAGATGCCTAGGTAAATAATCGAGTCAATGCATTCCAGCTGTTTATGGTTTACATGCCATTGACTTTTTGGAGTTTGTTTACCTCCAAACCCCCATTAAATACCAGAATCTTTGATTTGTTTGCGTTTACTCGTAAATCATTCCGCAGCATATAGGAATGAATAGCATCTAAAAGCCTTTAAAGTCATATTGGCATCTTGTCAATCCGTAGCAGATCATCCACATAAATCATCCACGTTATAGGGATCTCATTAAGTTTAGGGGGGAAACCATGAGCCCTATTTTGTGAGTTCACCATATCGAAGATATAGAGATTAAAGAGAATAGGGGCTAGGGCACAGCCCTGTTTGAGGCCCCTATTGACCTTCATTTCCTTAGATAGTAATCCTAGAGAATCAAGCTGGACCTGCATCAATGTTTCCGAATAAAGAGCTATCATTGGTTCTAGTAAGCCTATGGGACATTTCCATTCCCGTAACTTAGACCACAAGTGTTCCCAGTTCACACTGTCAAATGCCTGCTCCAAGTCCACGAAGGCAACATACAACTTATATATGGCCTTCATGGCTTGGCGCTTTAGCAAGTTTAGCAAAAACAGGTTCATCCCAGTACCTAAACCTTGGACAAAGTGTGTTTGCCTTAGATCCTGATGATTTGAATCTATCACCCACCTTGGCACAAATGTTCAATAGTATGGAAGCAAACATTTTGCCCAGACTGTCGAGGAGGTCTATAGGGCGATAATTGCCCGGGTCAGTTCGGTCTCCCTTCTTAAAAATTGGAATGATGACAGCCCTTTGTCACGATGGGGGAATAAGATTTTCCTTTAGAATTTTACTAAAAAGAATATGGGTGAATTCCGACCATTCCTCGGCGCCTGTTTAAATACATAGTTCGATAAGCCGTCCGGCCAAGGAGACTGAGAGGTGCTAAGTTTTGAGATTGCCGCTAGGATTTCATGTTTTTCTAAATTCCAGGCCCACTCTTGGGGGTCATCAGTCCTCACAGGACGGAAATCCATTGCCTTGGTCATTAGCAATCAACTAAAGTGGTCCAACCATTGCTGATCATTAACCATATTAACTTTAACAGCTGCCTGTGATGTTCCCACTTTATTAATCCACTCCCACTTAAATCTGGAATTCTTTTTGTTAGAACCTCCAACATGTTCGCCCCATCCTCCTGCATACGTTCTGCTCTGAAACTGCACAGCCAGTTTTTATTCTGTTGCTGACAATTTCTTTTACTCATAGCTCTAGTAATTAAAGGTGTATTTTTAAGGCTCTCAAATCCAATATATATCTCTTGCGTTCATTCACTAATTTAATGTTAAACATGTGTCTTTGTACAAAATATGCTGGAATACCCAGACCCTGTACTTGCATGTATCTAGGTAGTAGGGCCACATAATTAGGGGGCCCAATCGTTAATTAGATTCAAGAGTATAGCACAGAGGTTATCTCAGAAACATCCTGTCAGGAAAGGCAAAGTCGATTTCGACCTTGCAAGATCTCTGTCCCCAAAGTTTTGTTCTCGTGTACCGCTCAGGCATGATTAGCCCAACCGATCCTAAGCAAAGAATAGTCAAAACAGTAATCCAGTATTGCTTTATTATCGCCCATACCCAACATAGCCTTAGCTGGTATATCTCCCATGATGGTATTATTTAACATTAAAAGATCCCTTGATCACATTTCATTTAACCATGTTTTTAATCTTGGCTCATAGTTGGCTTTATGCAGGCGGTCCCGAGGACCCCTTCCCTCCAGAGTGACACACCTGATATTTAGATCACCCACTGTTAGGGAGAATTCTCATAAATGTGCTAATTTCCCTTACCTTGTGAGACCCCCAGCAACTTTGCTGGATTTCTAGGACTTTCATTTTTATCTGGAAGGAGTGTGAGCCTTTTTTCCCACTCTTTCATGTATTTTGAGTTGTGTTTTACTTTTGTGTTTTTTGGATATGGAGTTTTAGACAATTCCATAGGCATCATCTTTTTCTTGTGTGTCACACAGCCCCCTCAGTGCAGTGGCACAGGGATATCTTTCAGACTTCCCAAGGTTTAAACACCTTCTCTGGGACTGACTACTGTCTCCCAGGGAATGTAAAGTTAAATTGACTTTGCTAGTCTTTTTCAATTGCTCTATCCAGCACACACTGCCTTAGAGCAGAGTGCTGGAGGGAATACCTAGTATTCCCTATTCCTAGAAAACTCATGTAGCCCTAAAAAGTAGTGATATTACCATGATTTTCCCAACCGCGACCTGTTTAAACCACTCGGGTAGCTAAAATCCACCGGAGCCATGTTTTTCAAGATGGCGTCTGAACCCCTTCTGTAAAAACAGGTTCTGATCAACTTTTTTTCACCATTTCTTTTTGGAAAGTTCCTTCTAGTGTTTGTCTCTGCATGCCAAATCAGGTTTGGTCCCTTTGTTCGTTTGCCTTTGGCGGGCTTCAGTAGTGAAGCCCCCCTGGTGCCTGAGTGTCTGGGGTGGACAGGATGTGAGGGAGGTACCCAAAACTCCCTGTGCTTAGTCTCCTAGGGGACCTGGATGCACTCTGGTGTGATTAGCTGGCTGACTGTCTGGCAAGGACAGCCACCCTGCTGGTTGAGGGGCAGCCAGGCTGGAATGAATGGGAGCAAACTGTTTAAAAGCAGGTCACTTGGACTTGGAAGGCAGAGTCGACCACTGGAATGAAAGAACTGAAGACAAGCTGAAGAATGAAACAAACAACAAACAAACAAACAAGCTGAAGGAAGATTACTGCTGAGACTCCTGGACCGTTGGTGAAGCCCTGCTGCAGGTCCGAATAGCCTGAAACTCCCTCAACAGAGAAGCCCCTTCAAGGACAACTTCTTCCCTTGAGCTGGTGGGAACAACCAACTCTCAAGCCACTTGGAAACCATCTCCATACTGGTCAAATTGTTTTCACAGTGCTGTTGAAAAACAGATAGCCAGTGAGAAGGATACCTGTTTGTGGACTTTAATGCACTCACACCTTAAACTGACATTTTGCCAAGCTTGTGGATCCTTCCCTCTGCAGTGCAGGAACCTCCCAATGTCCTCTCTCATGTCCCCATGACTGAGGCCAAGGAACAGCGAGAGCAGCAGGAACTGCCAGGAACAATTGCCTCAGCTACAGCTTTTCTTCATTACAAAAGTACTGTGCAAACACGGTTAAGAAAACCTCTCTGCCGCGGTGAAAGTTCGTGGATCTTTCCCAAATTTGGAGTCTTGTTCGCTCCTAATCCAACATATAACTCTTTTTCGTGCAAACTACTTCTAAGAACATTGGCAAAGACTTAACCGTTTACTACCAGAACTGTGCTATCCTATCCAGGACACTGATCCATTGACTTTGGCCCAGGTCAATTGAATTGAATTGCCTCTTTTAGTGAACTGAAACTATCTGCCCTGCCTAAGAAAGTATTTGTGTTTAATTCTTATAACGTGTCTTTTTACCCTTCTTTACAGTTACTGAAGTGCCATTTTGCTCCCACTTCAAGGAAGCCTAACTTGTTCAGAAACCTATTGGTTTGGTACTGGAGTGTATTATAGTGTGATATTGAGCTGTTTATTGCTAGAGAAATGTTTTATAAATGACCAAGTAAATACATTAATATTGTTTTACCAAGAAACATTGAGTAGGTGTTTGTTTGAACCACTGTGATTGCAAGTCCTTTGTGGAACACCTTGTACTGCTCACATCACTTTTGAGATAAGCCTGGCTACTCAGCCCTGCTACCACAAAACTGTGTAGTACAGAATGTAGGTGCCCTCCCCGTCTTACTACGTGCAATAAGAATAAATGAGACACACCACAGACAGAGAATAAGGCTAAGAGGACAGGTTGCAAGAGTTCAAAAAATAGTTTATGTAATTGGCATCCAAAGAACTCTGCTGCCCGAGAGCGCTCTGACAAATATCACGATTACATCACATTATAAAGGAAAAAATTGTCATAGATGACGCAATTAACATAATGTATTGAATTGGTACAGGACTGGACAGTCACTATGGTACTATATGGCTGTGGCGTCACTGTTCCATCCGAATTGGTTGCTCCTTTGCCGGGAGGGTGACCTTCACGTGATCCCATTGTCAGTGTCCAGGAGGGGTGAAGGTCAGGTTGCTGTGACGTGGAGTGGCCACTAAATAAGATAGCATAATACATCTTTGTGAGGCATGCACTAAATAATGATCATTGCAACTCTTTTGAACAAATCATTGTAAACCTATAAAATTCATACATGTACTTACATCGTTAATAACAATATAAGTGGCTTATATAGAGCATCTGGTTAAGGGTTTTGACCATCATGATAACATTGATTGAAGCGAGGGTCTGGACTCGTAAAGAATCTAGGGCACGTTGGCATTTGTTAGTAGTGGGAGACAATATACTGCAGCAGAGGTCTAATGTTAATCGGGGGCCTGCTTGGTGCGTATCATGGCGAGGTTGCATATCTGGTACATCAAGAGAATACCTTGCAGGGACACAGGGTTACACTGGCAGTAATTTTCCAATGGCGAGGGGGCATGGACAGATTTGTGGAGATGGATGAGCTACAGCGCTGGGCACAAGCCAGTTCACACGCAGGGCAGTGATCTCAGAGGAAGAGTGAGATGTTACATTTGTTCCTTGTTGCAATTACCACCGGCTTCAGCATGAGAACAGGGCTGCACAGTTTTTCAGACACGGTGAGAGAAAAGGTGGAGGCCATGTGTGATGTGTGCCCGGCTCTGCAAAGGGGGGAGAAGCCTTTTCGTATTATCTCAGTGAGGCCTAGTTACCAAGATGGAGTCAAAGGGGTACAAAAATGGATGCCCTGTGTCCTACGCGAGTGTTAACCGATGCTGACATTTCATAAGGGCAACGGGGGCACTCCCCACCACTGGAGGCACATGGTCCAAGTTTGTACAAAGGAAAGGAGGGACGGGGGGCTACTGGCCCCTCACTCCCACACAAGACTTATACCAAAGGTGAGATTGTGCTTACACCTGTAGTCTTAATTGTGTGTAGTGTTCCCAAAGGGTACTGCATGTAATTCTGCCTAACTCCTACCAAGAGAATAGTTGCTCAATATGCCCTGGCCTCATCGATCACCTGCACTACCTCACAGAGAAATGATTTGCAACCAATTTTAGAAGGGTTCCTGTACAGGTTCATAAAAACTGTCACTGGGAAATGCTTCAGATCCACATGTGGCCATTTCACTACTATAGCTTGAACCCACAGACTAGGTAAGGTAAGGATTTCTTGATGAGTATCAACAGTCCTGAAAATGGATTCTCCAAGTCTCCTTTTCAAGCTGATTTAAAATAAATGTATAGTTTTCACACAAGGGAGATTTAGATAACCACGTTTCTTGGAAAAGCAAAATGTCAAACTGAAACCAATCCATAAGGGTATCATTCTTTAGAATGGCAAATTCCTCTAGTGTTCCCGAGTCCCCTAAAGGAGAGAGTCTTCCCATTGCTAGTAGTATGCTAGTGGTTAATGGAGGAACTCAAAGCCGTATGGAACCATGACCAGTCTTCATCCATTAATGGAAGCTCAAGGTGAGAGTTGATATGTTCCACAATTCGGGCTTCCATGGGCTTCCTGAAGAAAGACATTTTCAAAGGCAAGACTATTTTAATCACCGACATTCCTGCTTTAACCGGGGTCAACATTGGGCCCCCTATTTCATACTTCTCCAATTCATGAAATGTTGCCTTCATCCCATAGGGATGATTGGGCACTCCAAAACGTACCCTTGATTTAAGCAAGGAATCAGTGGCAGTTTTTTTTATCTTCAACTAGAGTTGACATATTCTACTACACAATCCAGACTTGATTATTATGGTTAGACAACATTTTAGTTCTTGCAGACACCCGTTCGACCTCCTCAATGGAATATTGAACTTATTCAATTGAATCATTGGAAGAAACGCTGGCTAGGAAAGTGCATCAGTTGGAGACTCTTACTTTGGAGGTGCTGAGGGACCATCCATAGGAACCGCTCTGGCCCCCTCTTAAGCTCGAACTTCAATGCCCAAAGTTGGGGTGTGGTCACCCATATCATCGATCTGATGGATTCAGATCTAACAAGCAGTTTCACACAGTCTGGTCATGCCTCATCAATACGAAAGAAAGAGGCTTACCAGTATCCTTATTTTCTTCCACTCACTGCCGGCATTCCGCTACAGTCAAATAATTCCCTTCATCTACACAGCATGAAGAAGACTGTTTAAGCTTAAGAGGGGGCCAGAGCCGTTCCTACGGAGGGTCCCTCAGCACCTCCAAAGTAAGAGTCTCCAACTGATGCACTTTCCTAGCCAGCGTTGCTTCCGATGATTCAATTGAATAAGTTCAATATTCCATTGAGGAGGTCGAACGGGTGTCCGCAAGATCTAAAATGTTGTCTAACCATAATAATCAAGTCTGGATTGTGTAGTAGAATATGTCTGGTTTGTTTTCTTGATACAGCAAAGGGTCTTCAAGTGCTTCTTGCTTTTCCAATGACATTTTGTGCTCTGCACGCTGGGAGGTAGCTCCTTGATTGTGATACCTGTCGAGTAAAGAGGTGTTTCCCTTTCAAGAAAAAACTGTGTTTTAACAATATCTCTTCGTATATTTTTTATGTTTTTGGACAATGAAATAGGAGTTCAATTTAAGATTTTGAGCATGAAAAATCCCAAAGCCTCCATCTCTATTTAAGGGCCACTGAATTCACAAAACACTTAAAAGTAGAGTGAACATAAACAAAGGCTGAATTGGGCCAGGTAGCAAGTATTCACCACAAACCACATTAACGGGATTGTGAAATGTGCTGGCATAATTGATTGATCAACTGTCAATTGCTATTAACTGTTCATTACAATTGAATGCTTCAGGTAAATTGAATGCCAAATTATTCTTGATAGTAAAACCATGCAAACTTATGTTCTCTGCAGCTCTAGTAATGTTGCAGGTCTATGTAGAAGACTGGAGAATGCTGATCTCGGGATTGAGAAAAGGAAATAAATGCCCTACAAGAGACCTGGTCACTGACCACAGGGACATTTTGCCTTTCAGAAGCTGTCTCAAACAACGCTATGGGGTTTGTCTCTGGTGGCCTAAGCACTTAGTTTGCATCTTCTTGAACAGGGTTCTCAAAGAATGCTATCTTGATTTGGATACATGTATTTTGTGCACAGGGAAAACTTCCCGATTTATATAACCTGATAGTTGTTACTATCTATAATGTGACACAAAAGTCGAGAATTACCAAAGTATCCCTTCTTCCAGTTTAGGAGGGTTGAAAAGACTGCTTGTATTATAGATGAGTTATTTGAACCAAAGTTAGGCTACCCAAAGTGTGTTTTTAGTAATGTACGTTTTCAGTGTGAAATTGGACCTCTCTCCCTCTGACCTGGAAGAACATGGAAGGCAAGGCTTGGGCTTAACATCTATGATGACAAACATAAGGACAAAAGATAGCATCTGCTAGAAGCCATGTCTCATACAGGTATGTGTTCCTTGGATGGTAGAACTACTTTAGATAGTCCTATAGAACCCACTTTTGCTTCATCAGTTGCCATGCTTGTGAGTATTGTCTTGTTAATATGGGATGTTGTCATATGGTATTTAAGTATGGAGACGGACCGCAATTGGCCGATTTCTTTACTGAACGTTGATGATTTGTTTTGTGAAATTAAGTCACCAATGGATACATTGGTGGAATATTTATTGCATGACAGAAGTTCAAGACATTCTGTAAAGTGGAAAAGTGAAGGTGTCCCTAGCTGTTCTTAAGAGTGTATTGAAGCCTCAGTTGCCCCCCCCACTTACCCTCTCCTCTCTCTCACCCATCACACCTGATGAGGTCACCAGACAAGTCCGGTCTATGAAGGCCTCATCCAAACAGGTGGGCCCCTGCCTCTCTAAAACCATTAAGGACAATGTCGACTCACCCCAGCCTTGGCTGACCTCTGCAATCTCTCCTTTTTCACTGGAATTTTTCCAATTGCCCTTAAGTACTCCCTCATGCACCCTCTGCTGACCCCTCCATTCCGGCAAACTACAGACCTATTTCTATCACTCCTTTCCTGGGTAAACGCCTGGAGAAGTTGGCTATCTCTCAGCTGACCCTCCACACTGAATCTATTGGTTACTTCCATGACCATCAGTCTGGCTTTAGAGCATCCAGAGGCATGGAAACTGCTCTTCTGAACACATGTGAAGAGCTACTCTCAAACCTTGACACTAAACCTCCATTTGCCCTCATTCTCCTTGACCTCTTTTCTGCCTTTGAAATGGTCAATCACAACATCCTGATTGCACTTCCCGGTGACACCCTGGGAATCACAGGTCAGGCTCTGCTCTGGCATGGTTAACCTCCTTCCTCTCTGAACGTCCATCCCAAGTGGAGCTCGGAACCTTTCTCTCGACTATAGCTCTTTCAACCTGTGGTGTTCCCCAGGGATCTAATATATCCCCCTGGTTCTACACCATCTATATGGCTGCCCTGGCACGTGTGATGGCACTTTCACCTTTGTCTTCCAGTGTTATGCAGATGAAAACGCAACTATACTTCAGGTTACACTCAGTCTCCTCCTCCTCTTCCTCCATCATTTCCGACTGTCTGTCCGCTATTCAGTCACGGTGTGCTGGAAACAACCTCTGCCTCAATGCCAGTAAGACTGAGATTGTTCTCATGGGGACCCCTGCTCCCACTGTCCCACTATCACTCTTGCTGGCCTCCCTTGGGCCTGTGCCCGCACCCACCTACAAGGCAAAAAACTGAGAGGTCATCTGCGACTCCACCCTCTCCTTCTCCTCCCACATCTCTGACATCTCTGACATCTCTAAAAAGTCTAACTATCAGCTACACCTGTCATGATGCCAACCCCCAGGCATCCGGACCAAGCCCATCAGCCCCGGGAGCAGGCATCTAGACATTTAGTAAAACCTCAGTAGCCCCGGCTAGTGGCTATCTGGGTTTAGTCCTGGCGCCTTAGGCGCCAGGCTCATAGTAGGAATCAGTCCTGGCGCCTAAGGCGCCAGGCTCATAGTCATTACTTACCTCAGTCAGACCATGCTGCAAATGACTCCAATCCAACATGAAGCCTGAAAGGGACTATTTTTCTACAGGGACTATTTTTTACTCGGGTGTGGTTCTAGGGACTTTTTACCTGGGACTACTTTTGAGGCTATTTAAACCACGCCCGACCAGCAACACACGCTTCGCGTTATTCTGCATCCAGCAGCGTAACACTCACCGTGCCTGCAGCCTGCATCCAGTCTTCTGCCACGCCCGCCTCGAATCCGGAGCTCCTAAAACAAAGAGGAAAGAAAGGGACAAGGTTAGAAAACAAACTTATTTCTATTCCACACCTTATTCTGGATCCATCTTGTCTCCGGACCTGTAAAGAACATCATTTCTGCACGCGCCGCACTTCCAGCTGCAGCGCCGCGCCATACTCACCAGTCTTCACAGCATCCTTCGGGTCGGCGCTGCCTCCATCCTTTCTTCGCCGAACTTCGGCACCTAGGAGACAAAAGAAAACCACAAGGTGAGCTGAGGGAACCAACAAATATAATTCTTACCACCATAGACTTACCTGATTTACCACCGAAGGCATCCTTTTGTGACTCTCCATATTTTAACGTGCTGCATCTGTAAAGAGAGACAAAACAACACGTTTTCCTCGTGCAACATTTACCGGACAGCACCGGGTAATACAGACTCTTACCTGAGCGCCACCAGCTGCCACAAGAGCATCTTTTCACGAGCCAGCTGCAAGACAAGAAAGGAAGGGGGGAACAAGCAGGGGAGTTGCTAGGTCTGGAAAAGACCCGGGGCTAGGCTAATGTCGGAACTGTTGGGACTGGGGGCTAGCTAGACTTTTGGCTGTAGCTCCTGAGATTCTATCCGGGGCTACAACCAAAAGATCAGGGGCTATAGCCCCCTTAGCCCCCCTAGCAACGCCCCTGGGAACAAGAGTGAAAATCGGACATATTGAACTCTATGAACTTAATACTTACTGGTCCTCACCAGGAACCTCAGAGTCAATACTCTCCGGAACTCTCCCGAGCCTTCAAACCAGTGAAGTAACTGGAATCGACACGCCCCTGCAAATCCACGCAGGATGAAGAGTTCATCTTTCAAGAATATAAGGTGAGATTGCTGTGAGGGCATTACGGAGGTGATTAGTTGGGGAGGACTGTGGGGGTGCCATCACTTGAATCCACAAGTGGCTAAATCCACCTCTCCACTTGCAGGAGAATATTTCTACGGGTTAAGCAGACAAGATTAGGAGGACAGATCCAGTCAGTCATCACTGCACTACGCATCACGTGGATGGAGACCACAGCTGTCCGGGTCCGACTGACGCCCCTGTGGGAGCCAGGTGAGCGTAACAATACCTCCTCAGAGGGACTCCACATTTTCTCACTTTCCCCCAGCAGCTCACTGTCTTCAGAGCCCTGATTCTCTCTAGGCTGGACTATTGCAACAGCCTCTTCCTCAACCTCCCTTCTTCTGCCCTGCGCCCTCTGCAACTTATCCAGAACAGTACCACAAGACTTATCCTTGGCCTGAAGCCCAGGGACGGCATCTCACCAGCCCTGAAATCCATTCACTGCCTCCCTGTGACTGCAAGATCAAGTTCAAGACCTTTTGCATTGTCCACAAGGCTTTCTGGGGCCAGGCACCTACCCACCTGCAGCAATGCCAACCTAAATACTGTCCCTCACAAGCCCTCCACCCATCTACCACCAACCTTCTGCGAGTGAGCTGGTTCTCCATGAGAGATTTGGAGATTTGGAAGTAGATCCTTATGCTCAGCAGGTGCCTCCCTTTGGAATTGCTTCCCCGCCGCCCTCTGTCTTGACCCGGATTTTCTTAAGTTTTGGAAACTCCTCAAGACCTTCCTTTTCTCCTCTTCCTTCTCTCTCCTTCTGCTCTGCTAACATACCTGCATCTACTCTTTCCCTCTCTCCCTCCTCCCCCTAACAGCTTGCTGACTGGCTGCCTGGTGTACGTCAGAGTCTCATCGGTCCCGGGCAACCCTGGCAGTCCCCTCTTCGCATTTGCCTCAGGGTCCTACACCCAACCCACCATCACAGCAGAGAGAAACTAACCGATGAGAGTGACTTTCTCTGCACTTACCCCAGTCTTCGCTGTGAGTGAACCTATAATGCAGCGGCTCACCATAGAAGCATAAAGTACACCTGACAAATGGACTGCCAAGTGTCCCCAACATACTGCACCTTGAAGTTAAAGACATTACATCACAAACTGGCTAAATAACATTGAATTGATGATAGCAATGTCTCTGCAGCATCTGGGTCCAAAGGAACATTGCTTGCACTGAAGGATGTTTTGGCCTACATCTGTTGGAGTACATGCATGACTACAGCATTCCCAAGGAGCAAACCTAGGAAGGGCCGATTGGTGATGCGCCAGTAGTCGAGGAGCCATTTTGGATTCACTCTTGGTTACATGATAATTGCAAACTTTTACACTCTTGAGTGTCAATGTGAAAGTGCCATGATTGAGGGAACTGTAGATGATTTCCTGTTAAGGGACAACTGCTGCAGGTGGAAGGGGCAGGGAGGATTCTCACCATGCACAATGTGCCTTTCAGGGAACATAGGCATGCACACAGGTGTCACATGGCTAGAGACTCAAACGCTGCCAAGTCAGTAGTCCTTAAGCAAAATATAATGTGATGTGGGCAATGCAGTCAGTCGTGCTGTTGCTGACTCATTTGCATGTGGATCCAGCTACAATATGACTATACATTCCATGGTGTTGGAATCCTCAATGGACCACAGTATGTGTGTGTTAGGGAGACACATTATGCAATGCATAATGGTCCCAAGAGGATTCTGCCTCCGTTGCTTTCCTTGCTTATGGTGTTCATGCATTATTTGGCATCAGCACTGCTCGTCAGTTCTCTTTGTGTAGCACACTCTTACCCGAGTTGGCTCTGCATGGATGTGGTGCAGGCAACTTCCTTTGTCACTCCTTCTTCACTGATGTATTGATTTTAGAGGTTGAGGCATTCAGTGTACCAGGCTGTGGAAGGTCATGCTGTAGAGAGTGGTGGCACACACGTGCATGGTGGTTGATGTTGAAAGCAAGATCATTATACATTGTTTGGATAAGCAAGTTTCAATAATGGTACTTTCACTGGCATCAACAAATCCCTAACTGAGTGGCAGATCTTGGTAAGCAAGTCTGTGAAGTCTCAAATCGAACATGGACTGTCCTGGGGTGAGACGACTTGATGTTCAAGATGGCTGTCTGTTGTTGGACATGGAGAGTACTAACAAAGATCCACCAGCGTTGATGCCCATTATGGCTCATGTGAATGTACCATAGTGAATGATGGTAATGCATCTCACCATCTTTTATGGCGGTCTCTTCAAGTAAGCCGTAGGCTTTGTGGATGAGGATCTCTGTCCTTTGAGTGTAGATGGGAGACATACAAGTCTCAGTGATGGAGAAGGTGTACAAGTCATGTCGGGTGTACAGCTTGGCAACATATGATGCTTGTTAGTTTGTTGAGTGCATGCAGGGGAACATCATCCCTCATGTACTGGGGACAGTTCTAATGCCGATGGGGCTTATGGTAATATGTGTGAGATAGCCGTGATGCCATGCCCATGATGTTACATGTGTGCAGCAACATCACTAATGAGTGCAGATGGTGTGTCTCGGTTGGAGGTAGAGACAGTGATGCTAAGGTAATTACAGGGGATATCCCTGTTGTGTGAGAAGCAAAGCAGGGCATCAAGTTGAAGGACCTCCGGTCTAAGTTTGCCCACACAGGAAGTAGCATGTAGTATTTCTGCTGTATCTTTAGGATGGCAGGGAGTGGGATAGCCTGTGACCCTACAGTAAACAAGAGGATAGTAAGCAGGAGGGCTGCAAAGGTGGGTGGGTAGAGTTGACGTCACCTACAACCACATCAACTAGCTGTCGACCTGCGCAAAAACCTTTGGTTCTGCAACAACAGATACCTCTCCTTCAATGTGCAAATAGCAGGAAATCTGGAAAAAACATCACTACCAACATGCATCCATAATGAAAAATGATTCCCTCATCCCAGTTAAATACATCATATCTTCTCTCCGCAACCTAGTAATCTCCTACCTGGATACCCCTGTGGAAGTCCTTTTACATACCAACCTGACACATTTCTATTCATTAGGGGTCTGCTAAGTCTAACACAGGTAAACATTCCTCATAATACAGCATTGCTTCCCGACTCAAAGACATGTCACCTTCAAAATAACAATCACCATCTACAAGGCTGACTTCCCTAAGTCAGCAATCAACCTTGCAGATAACCTATGAATCTCTCCAGCCTACAATCCTGTCTTCCACTTGGCACCATGGCAGGGCAAGAAGCCTGTACACTGCTTCAATAAATCTATGGACGCAACACCATCTTCATTTGAACAGACCTCCACTTCCACCAGGGACAAAGGCACATCCAAATAGGCCAATGGCAAGATGTGAACATCACGGATGAACAGGACATGGGCACTACTTGGACAGATGTATGTAAGCCCAGGCCTATGTGTCCCTTATCATTGGTGAAGGGCACCGATGATCCACCATACAATAAACGTGTTGGACACCTCCCTGTTACTTGTAGACATACTCTCTCCACCCTTCATACCATGTCATTCAGGTCATAGTGACAATGCAGGACCTGTTTCCCTTTGTGTACCTACCAGGGCTGCAGATCAAGGACCTGGGCATGAAGTGCAGGGTTCACCTACTCCAGGATTTGGATCTGTAGCTGTCTGACACAATGGCTGTCATGAGAGTGAACCTCCACACTGTGTCCTGCCTCAATATCTGCCGTTGCTTTCTTCTGGCTCTGGAACCTCATATTATCATGGTGCTTCTTAACATTGTCCGCAGGATTGACTGCTTACCAATTTGCATTGGTGTGAGCTGTAATGTTGTCCAAATCCTTTGCTGGGCAGAGGCTCCAAGCTGTTTGTCAGCACTGAAGAGGGACTTCCAATGCCTCAGGTACTGGTCATGCACAATGCCAATTTCTCTGGGTGAGAAGCTGACAGCCCCAGCCTCACCAACCTTGTGGGATCTGATGATGTACCAGCTATTGCATAGGTGAGGCTGGTAGGGGTGGGTCCAGAGGGTTTCTGAATTGATGAGCTGCAATGGTCCAACGTAGGTGATGGTGTCCAGATGAGGCAGATGAGATTGGCAAGGAAAGTAAATGTTGTATTGGAGAACAGAGGTGACTGGGTGGTGCAGTCAACAGTCATTCCAGAACAGTGCAAGTGATCAGCCACAAATGACAGCCTACCAGGCAGCAGGAGTTGTCATGTAAAGAAGGCAGAGAAGGTAGGAAGAGGCAACAGATCATGCATGGCAGGAGCACAAGCAAGGTGCAGGTGGCATCAGGCAGCACTATGAGACAGTAGACAAAGGAAAGCAGAGGAATAAGCCTGCACTTAAGTCTGCAAGGCTCGTTATACGTGATACCCATGTGTAGAGTTCACGCATTCGAATATGAAAAGAGGGCAGAAACGCAGATACAATTTTGTCACGCAATCGCGGAGAGTGCATAAACACATTGAATTTCCATCATGTGAAGCACCATGAGTCAGAGGAGCAATCAAAAGAGAAGGATCCACAAAAGAGAAGACGCAACCAAAAGATAAGGCGCCACCAAGGAAAGAAAGGTTCATGGATATTGAGCTGGTCTCCCTTCCAGACTTTGTAGATGAGCGTTATGTGGACCTCTACACTTAGGCAGGCAGTACCTTCAGTTACAGAATCCAAGCACTTATTGCAGAAGCTGACTGATCCAGTAAATGCCTGCAGGGTGGCACATAGGACCTCTGAAGAGGTAGCTAAGTGATTGGGCGATTTGACTGGGAGAACCAAGGAAAAAGGTTGGAGGAATGTAAGTTCAGCCCAGGCAACAGGTGGAGGGCTCCCCAAGATAGTGGAGCTGACCCACTTGAAGCAGTGAACAGCAGCCTCATATCGAGGGAGCAGTCATGAGTGGTGGAGGCATGGACACATATATGGCCACATCTGGATAGGGACATGTTTGCATAATGTTTTTGTTTTGTCTGTAGATTCAATGCAAGCATATTTACAGGGAGCATTATTCAGGGTCCTTCTCTTCCTCCACCCATTCCACATGTCATGTTACCATGCCCGGTCCTATGAAATGGGCTGTTGCATACCTGACACAGGCATCATTCCAGGGACAGTGTAATATAGCTGTCCTTTCAATCATAAATTGCTTTTGACACAAGAGAAAATGACACCCTGCTAAACTGCCCTTTGGCTTTAACTCACAGGTTACAGAGCCCAATACAATTGTCAGATCAGGGGATAAGCATGTGCCACAACACCAGATGCCTCTTTCTGGGATACACTTTACTACTGTACATGCATGAGTCATGTTTTGAGTGACTATAGCAGTGGTAAAATAGATGGTTCACATGCCATCTGCAGTCTGTAGGGATAAGTATGTAGTCGTAGGGGATTCATGTAGAAATGCAAACACCATAAATGACCGGTGCAAATCATAAATCAAGTGCACATATTCGGGCAGTGAGCATATCTTTTAAAAATGCTAAGAGTTCAGGGTAACATTTCATCTATATATATATACATAATAAATACTAATATGAACTAATAACCCTTTCCCATTAACTTATAAACTCTAATTAACAAATGAGTGCAAATTGGCTCAGATGAAATAACCTGAAAATGAGTGCTCATCTGCAGAGGAGTTAAATGTGCTAGCAGCTGTGTGGTTTCATTCAGCATGGCACGAGCTGCGAAGATGGAATGTGCCCTGTTGAAAAACACCATTGTGTGAAGGAAGCAATGTTACAGTTATGGTAAAAACAACTGTAATTTTCAAGGGGAAAAATACTGGGCTGAACGGATGAGGTGACATGTGCTAAGCAAGGTGGAGGGTTATTCTTGAATGACAGCAATAGGGTTTAAAAGAGGCAAAGGAGAGGGTGTGGGTCAGACTTGTAGGAAGATTTGCAGGGATGACTTGGGAAGCAGGGATCCTCTGACGGGAGCTGGGTGAGCCAGTGCTGGGAGCTGTTAGGATTGTGACCTTTCCTACCAGTGGCGAGCCAAGAGAGAGAGGGGTTTTCCATGGCCAGCAGTGCAAGGAATCTCATCAATTTCTAGGTAATTATGGTTTTAAGTGAGGCAATGCTGGATGTGCCTGTCCGATAGTCAGTCAGGAGGGGCTCATTTCATGTGTAATGTTTCAATGTCAAAAGGGAATGCGGTTCTGAATTTACAAGGTTGTTTTTATAGTTGGATATTCATAAAGTGTAACTTCTGCCCAAGTCCTGTACTTCAAGGTCGGGCTAACAGGACTGATTACAGTTCATTCTATTCTTGAGATGTGCCTTTTCTAATTGTTGTTTTTCCACATTCACACTAACAAAAGTGTTCATTGCAGAGCTGTTACCATGTGTAATTGGTAAATTTATATGTCACGATAAAGACACAGTATAAAAATTACTTTAGGCCTCATTAGGACCCAGGCGGTAAGGGGTTTACGGCGGCGTAAACAGCGCCGACCCTTACCGCCTGATTCTGAGGTCCCTTAGCGCCATGGAGGTTTTAACACCTGCTTTTAGCAGGTGTTAAAATCCATGGCGCTAAGGGACCTTGTTGTTAATTACGCCACCGTAACTTACGGTGGCGTAATTAACGCCTTCCCCACTCCCTTTATGCCCTATGGGGCAAAAATGGGAATGGGGAAGGGTAAATGGGTCAATGGGGACTTACCGCCCCACTCACCTCGGAATGGGGTGGTAAGTCCGCCAACCACCATGGCGTAAACCTAGTTTACGCCATGGTGGTAAAGGTACGACCCAGACGGTAACTTACCGCCTGGGTCGTAATGAGGCCCTTTGTGTTCTGATGCACTTTGTGACCTTTGGTTATTCTATTTAATCTGCACACACAGACAAGTGAGCAACAGTGGACACTTTCATTGGAATGATTTGATGTGAATTCTATAGTTAGAAAGCGAGCAAGCATGCAGTATTTCATTTTGCATGTTTACAACTGGCAGGTCCGCCATCAGGGCATTTATTCAGCATTGTAGATACGTTGCTGAACAGTAAAGTTACCACCCAAGTCAAGTGCATTAAGTCCAGTATCTGATATTAAACAAAATGGGATGAAAGGAGATATTTGTTGGAGTATATTCTCAGGAGAGTGCTAACATTATAAAATGGGGCTATCACTAGAGGTGCTATGCTACAATAAATACCAATATATACCACCATAATAAGCTCCACAGAATTAGGTATAACTTCTTCAGAAAATATATCTAACATATTCTGTGTGCCCCCACAAGACGTAGGTGGCAGTATTGGAATGTCAGTCATGTCCTGGCCCAACGGTGAGTGACAACCATACACTGCCTAGTGGTATCCATTGTGTCCATGTCCAGCTCTAACTCACAACTGACATGTAGCGGCTGCATAAGAGCATGGAAAAGGAAACCAGTAAATGTATCTTCTGTATGTAGGAGAAAGGGGTACTTTTTAGTAATGATGATGCAAGTCCCACATGAACTAGCATTCATTTAGGGGTTGTAAGGCATGACCGCTGACCCTCTTGGGTAGTATGTTGGTAGCTCTCATATGCATATATGGGACTAACTTCAAAAGTCAAATACTGCCAGAGGCTATTGGTACCACAGACATACAGTTATACATAGGTATGTTCATAGCCAAGTCCTACAATTGCCTTGATTAAGTCTCTTTAGAGTGTATACATGAGGATGTCCTGTGTACTGGTCAATGTATGCGTGTGTAGTGCAGTTGCCCATTCATTTGGGAGTGTATTACATGATGGAAAGTACATGCATACACAGCCCTTAAGATGTCCCTGCCATTGTAGATGTACACCTAATCACAATGGGTGAAAGGCCATCAATGCTTGCTACTCACCCAGCCACAGTGTGACATATTTGTATCCTGTTGTTTGCACACACATTGTACAGGGGTCAGGGTAATCACCGGCCAGAATAACAAATGAGTAGGTATGCATCTGACATGGGTTTGTGGAGCAAATGTGTCCTGTCACATGACCAGACATGGCTGGATAGGAGGGACATGGCCTTAGAGGCTAATCTGCATATACTGCTTCTCATGGTATTTTCCTCCAAAGAGCCAATCAGGGAGTGTCAGGTAAAAATTGAAGATTGTGGCCAGTGATTCTTCTAACTTCTGCTTGTGTGTGATTGGCCAATGCACCATTTGAAAGGAGGGCAACTTACTTGGGTGTGAAATGAGGGGCTTTGTCTCAACTGAGGGAGGGTGAGGTAATATGATTCAGACTAGGAGAATGGCATGGTGGTATTGTGGGCATTGTCCTTGGCATGTGTGCATTAGATATTCCATAGCAGGAATTTGAAACACACACCACATGTCCACTGAACGTTGCAGGTATGTCCCCATGATATGGTCCTTGCAAGACGACGTTTTGAGGGTTTAAAGTCATTTCATGGTTTTGGTGTAATGATAGTGTGAGGTTCAAAGCAGCCATTTCCAAAGCCAGAGACACAAATGTGATGGTGTGCATGACATTTATGCGGGCAGCATTGCATTTAGCTTATTTGTTTCCTTTTCCAGTAGGTGATGCTCTCTGTGTGGAGGTCATATGGGATGGGTTTGGGGCAATTTAGCCTGTTAGGATGCATGTGATGCTGTGTTATTGTGGTGCTTTGTAGACACACTGTAGCCTATGTGAGTAAACAGTGAGCTGTATGATAGTGGCTGTTTGCTATTTTTTAAGCGAGGATTCCCCAGAGGATGCTAGCAGTGTCTGGTAAACATATCAAATGCTTGCAGTCAATAGTGAGCAGGCTGTATGACTCTTCCTCCTCAGGGAATGTGACTACGGAATAGCAGTATTTGTTGAACTTATTCATGGCCCCCAAGCTCACAGCCAGAATGAGGATGAGTTCCTCTTGTTCATGTCAGTGACTGAGTCAGAGGGACAGACCTAGGCCAGATTGCCCTTGTCTGGTGTGACCTTGACTACAGGCTACATCTGCTGGTGGTACCAGGGACACTGAGGCACATGTGGGGCAAGACACACACGTGGATTGCTCTTTATTCCTCACTTTTGCCAAATGGCAACTTTCCCAAATGTCTTTTTAACCCACAGTATGAGTAAGGTATATAAAGGGTATGGGGGATGGAAGGGAGGATTGTAGGGGGGTCTCATCACACTTTCTGTGGTGTAATAGAGGTAGAAAAAAGCTAAATATAGGATACAGTGTGCCTACAGTATATGGCTAAATGGGAAACTGATTTAGGAGGGCCCATTGAGGACGAGGGGCGGCTGAGAATATGTGGAAAGGATACTTAAGTCCTCCAGACATGTAAAAGATAGAGAAAGTTCCTATAAGTTGTATTACAGGTGGTACCTCACTCCAGAAAGATTGCATCACATCCTTAAAGACAATTCCACCACTTGCTGGTGGGGCTGTGATGCTCGGGGATCTTATTTCCATTTGGTGTGGTTGTGTCCCAATGTAGGCATCTTTTGGAAGGAGGTACTCTAGAAAATAAAGGGCATCATATGGGTTGCCACTTCCCATGGACTCACTGGTGGTAATACTGGGTGACACAGACTCAGGGTGGTTCCCCTTACTGGCCCCGTGGCCACACTAATTGGACACTTTCTCCTGGTGGTGAAACTGACCATAGCTCAAAACTGGAAATCCACTCAGGACCCAGTGATCCAAATGTGGTGGGTTAAGATCTGGGACATTCTGGTGGCTGAGAAAATGACTGCACTATGTGAAGGACGCTACGTACGGTATGTCTATATCTGGACCCCTTTTATTGACTTTGCAGAGACGTGCCTCGCAATTGTGGTGAAGCCCCCCATGTTGAAACACTTCTCATCACTGTAAAATAATTTTAGCCTGGGGGGACGAGCAATTTGATGTCGTCCATGAAGGGCATGGGGGAGGCTGGGGCTTGTTTCATATTGCTTTTAAAGTTGCTCCATGATCCGCTGTTGCCGAATTGTCTGGTATATACCTGTTCCTCACGATGTTCTGTAACCACAGTATGTTGTTTAAAATAAAAGTTTTTGAAAAAAAATATATAAATCGGCAAATTTGCCATTGGGTGAAAGAACATTGGCAAAGCCTCATATATCCAATTTCTCCAACAAATGCACAGCCGCAGGGGCTATAGTTCATGCCCACTTGTGTAAATGATTTGCAAGCAACCCGGGTCCTCTGCTGCCTACTGGTGATATGGATGGAAACACACCACCTGTAGTCCTGTTGGATATATTTTGGGGTGATATCTATTACTTCATGGTATTATTTTTATTATGGTAGTATTTGGTGGTATTGTATAATCCTGGGCAATATGTTGTGGTAAACTGTTGGGGTATTTTTATAGTGGTGAGACTGATTTCAGAATACTACCTAATAATTATTTTTTATCTGGATCACCAACAGCAAACAATATATTTGATTTGATACACTCTGGATAGATGGCTCATGCCCTTCTCTGGTATCTTATGTACAAATGTAAAGCATGCAATTGTACATTCTTTCAATCTCTCTAGATAAACAGCACACAACAGCAACTTTACTTTGAGATATTTCTTACCACACCTCTGTCTCCTTATGCATGTCAAATAAAAGGGACTGAATGCGGAATAAATATCATGAAACTAGATTACTTTTTTACTTTGTTTTTCTTGTTGTAAAATAGAAATATGTACATTTCACACAGACTGACACTTGTGCCCACATTGTACTTCGCAGTGCAAGTACATTTATTCTTGCAGTAGCTTTCAGTGCTTTATCTGTGCACAGCCCTCCCAATTGTCCTTTGCCTCATGAGACTTGGCAAGAAAAATACATTTTAAAAAAACACAGTAAGACTTTGAGAAACGTTAAAAATAGAATCCCGTATACAGCACCTAAAATTAAGTGAACTACTTAACCTGGGCTACCTGGTATCATTCACATGACCAGCCCCTCCCTAAACCTCATATTTACCTAGATTTGTTGGCAGTATTCCTGACTCAGTTCAGCAGGGAAATCTTCCCCAGACTTTCTGCCTGCCTCGCACAGGGTCATCCCAGATAAGGACAGCTTGAGCATCAATCAGCTTGCCAGCACTGAACTCCAACTGCTCAGTCAGCCCTCTGCTCCTTCGTCTGCCAGCATCCGAAGAGGAATGACTCCTACTCTGTCTCTAAATCATTTTTATCAAACCCCCTGTCAGTCATGGAAAACACCTCCCCTTCAGTAGATCATTCCACTAAAATGGCACGTGATTTCATTGCTGCTCTAATACAATGCCATGTTTTCAGTAGAACAGAGCTTCACATTTTTTTTTACTTTATCACCCAGTGCAGATTCAGCCTGCACATTTAAATTCCCATTTTAGGAGCATTATGCATTTTCCTCAATCTGCACCCAGCTTATTTCATCATCGATTAATTTGCACTAAATGTTATTAAGGAATGCAGTCACATGTTAACTAGGGTTGGGTTAATTAGTAGGTTAGATTATGTTAGTATTATATAAAGTGCAGCTCAGTTCCTTGAAACAGCACCATGGAGCAAAGTGAGCAATCTCTGTGCATTGGCATCTATCTAATTCTGCCTGAAACTCAGACAATTGAGCCCAGTAATGAGTTTCACACCCTTGGCCTGAGTTGAAGGTCAAACCCACACTAAAACGTGAATGCTACAATGCTGAGTCTAAATGTTAAAATTCAGAGTTCATACTCGTACAGTCCCCAACAGGAGAACCTGAACTCGAGTAGTCAGTCTGAATGCCTCTGTTTATCCAGTATGTAGGTGATATCCTTCCATGTAATCCAATTTGGAAGTTTTCTTGTGAGTCCAATTAATATGTTCACTCAGTGCATGTAGGACACTTGCAAGCAGTTAACAAGACAGTCCTGAAGAAGGTGGCACAAATGAGCAAGCTCACTGAAACCGGTTGACCGAATACTAGGAAACAGCAGGAAATTACCCACTGAAGTCCTCATTTATCAGTGATGGGGAGATCTACAAGTCACCAGATGGACCTTCACTGGCTGAGTGTTCATAGCAGACTGTTTACCATTGAAATGAGAGTAACCCTCTCCTTCTTTTTAACCATGGTACACTCACCCCCAGTGTTGGCCATAAAGTAGCCATTGCCTAAACACTGGTGGTGATCTTGCACTGACTCTAGTTTTTCTAGTTTTAACTTGCTCTGTGCCTCACAGTACAGACCATTCTCAGACCCTGCGTGTCAGTAGTAGTACTACCAACAAATAATTAAGAAATCAAGCAGTTCGTGGTATGTGATTATTACAATATTTAATATACAGACAATTGAGAAACTATAAATTGCAATGTTCTCTTTCCTGCTTCCTTATTCTATCCACTATTAGATAGGTGGCCCACCAGCACTGCTGTGGGAGAGTGCCTAGCAAGGGAGGGTGACGTAGAAACTTCTCTGTCCCCCTGATTCTTCCTCTTAACACTGACTGCTGAGTAGTCTGCAAATTATACTATAATGAGATATATACCCTTTCTATGGACTGACAGTCAGCAAAAAGTTCTTCTCTGCTCCCTTCAGTAGTAGAGACGTTTTCAGAACTGATTGGCACTGAGGAGTATTATACATTCCCCCCACCCATAGACATTGAGTACTTTGGTTGATATGCCCCATTCTCTTTCGTGTTAATAAACTTTGTTTGGGCATACCCTGTTTAACTACTGACTGGCTGTATTTGGGTCAACACAATTGCATTCAACATCAATGGAATCCTCAGTGCTAGGTAGTCCTGGTAGATCAGGTACAAGACATCATCGACAGACTGTTGGCTCATTACAGCAAGGCATGTTGAGATTTTCATCAACCTTGCTTAACCCACGCACAAGTGGGGGCTGCTTGGCCAGAAGCCAATCGGACTGAGTGGAGGATCAGCTGCATGCAGACAGGGAGAGATCCTACAGGAGGTGTCAGGGAACATCACCGAGATAGGCCATTGGGGAACATCACCAGGAGATGTGTGCATTGAGGGAGGGCATGCACCAGAACATTTGGTATTGAGTGAACCAATGGTAGCTTGTTGCAAGCCTCTCTACAACACATGTTTGTGGCAATAGAGGATCAGACTTTGGCACTCTGTGGTTTGAGTGATCTACCAGTGCAGAATGACCCACAGGAGAGTGGGTCCCAGTGACTCGGGACATGTTTCCTCTCAAAGATAAGCTTAAATGTGGTATGAATGCAATTATTTGCACACTGCCCTGATGCTGTGTTGACCTTAAAGGTGGTGTTTGGGATGTCTGGTGGTCTGATGTGGTTTTGGCAATATGGTTCGTCTTTAGGAGGTGTACATGTGATGTGGTCTGCATTTGTTACAGACACAATATTGTGTAATGCAGTCATGGGGTTGCCAGACATTTGGTCGAAAAAAATTGGTCGACCAGACAAATGGTCGAACCAATTTGGTCGAAAACCAAATGGTCGAATTTTTTTTTTTTTTTATTTTAACCCTTTTTTTTTATTTTTTTGGGGGGTCCCCCCCAACCCCCTTTTTTTCTCTAAAAACCCCTTTTTTTACTAAACGAAAACCCGAAAAATAAATATATAAATAAAAAAAAAATTCGACCATTTGGTTTTCGACCAAATTGCGTCGACCAAATTACAGTCGACCAGTTTTTTTTCGACCAATTGACTGGACACCCAGTCATGGTCCTCCTGGTAAATGTGATGTTCCATGCCGCAGGCTTGACAGTGATCAGTCAGCTGCAGGTGTAGGTGCTCAAATCCTGTCACATAGAGTAAACTGTAAGGCGACTCAAAGGGTTGTATAAATTGTCCTTTTGCAACATCTGTATCAGTTATGGGCTCTGCCAATCATGATTAAGTGTTCTGCCAGTGTGATGCAGGCGTCAGTGCTCTTGCCCATGTTAATGGCTGTGTTTCCTTGTGTTGGTTGCAGTGCATCATCTATTGATCTATGTGGGTTTCTGAGGTGTCTTCATGCATGTTATTGTTATTGGTGAGGCTTTGGATTATGTGATGATGGCATGGAATGTAGTCTATATGTTGTGAATGGGTAGTGATTTTGTTAGTCATGTGTTATGCGTGTTCTGTTTGGAATGTTTGAGGCATCTAGTGGAAGGTAAGATTACAGTCTGTTGTTTCTGTCACCTTGCACCCACTAATTGCAGCTCATAGCCAGACATTAGCAGGGTGTTATGATGACAGACAGGCCATACTCTCTTTCATCGGGAAACTCATCGGGAATGGGTTTGGAGTGTGTTCAATGCTGGAAATGTAAGCAATCAAGGGGCACTGTTAGTCATTTAATTTGGAATTGTCAAAAAACAAAGGAGTTCTCGGAAGGGGTCAGGGATAGAGGCTGAGCTTAGTCTTAAGCTGCACTGTTGAAATGAATACTTCAATCTTGGTGCTGGATGATTTGTCCTCACTGAATGATATTCACTTCTGTAAAAAAAAGTCTGGCTACTTCGGGCATGCATGGTTGCAAAAAAATGATTTTAAGAGCTTAGAAATCGCCTGCCTCCTTCTGTATTTATGATTGGGTGGAAGAATTGTTAACTTTATCCACCTATGAGAGGGAAATTTATAAGCAAGCAGGAGAAGCTGATGAGTTTGTAGATATATGGGGATGTTTCCTTGAAAATTATGACTAACGTGTTTTTATGGGATCTATGTCATTAGTTGTGCATTTATTATTGATGAACCCCTCCCTTTCTTCTTCCCCCCTCTTTTATTATCAACTGTTTAACATGATGTATGCACATTAAGATTACATGTCTACGTCTGTTCATTTGTATCACCATGATGACTATACTGTGTTTAATGTTATCAAACACCCTTTTGTTGAGTTCCATGATGTTTTCTATACAAAATAAAAAATTGAAATCCACAACACAGGGCGTGATTAATGCAAAACATGTTTGGCCCACATGGTTGTCGGTGGCCTCTCCCTGTGCATTTCACCGGCGAGGGATATGGGTGTGGGAAGTAGATTTGGCTGGAAACTTCCTTTACTACCTCTTTAAGCTGATTGCTTGACTGATAGATAGCCTCTTCCTTCACCATCAGACCGACTCAATTGAAGCATTGTTGACCCGCATGGATTTCTTTGGCCGCTCCATTAAGGACAAGATCCTTACATCTTTCTCCATTTAGAAGGTGGATGCACCCATGGTATTTCCAGTTAGTTCTTCTACCACATTAGACTGTGTGAATTTGCTAATGCTACTGGGGGCCTGCCCATCTCAATCTTTCTTACATCAAGACTAGAATCAGTCAGTGTGATCAAGTCAGCGTGTCCAATTCTAGTTCAGACACTGGCTCTTACTCGGACCCTTCTTTTTAAAGAGGTGTGAATCTATTCCCCCACAACATGCCTTTTTCCAATGTTATCAACATCTATTGTTTTTCATAGTCTTCCTTCCGTGCACCCTCACCACAGGAAAACCCACCAACTGCTTGAAGGCCCCTTCACATCTTGGTTTTGATGTGGGACCCAAGGCAGGGGTGGCTTTCTGAAATGAGAAGCCTTGTCAGCCACTTCGGCCATATGAATTTTGGAAACAAAATATTTTTCACATCTATCCTAGGGGACTGTACTTTTAGCAGCGGGATTTGTGGCAGCACCACAATTCTGCATCTTGTGCAACCATTGTTAGTTCTTAAATACAACTTACACCTTTGAAACTTCTACCATATAGCCCCTGTGAAACAAACAAGTTGCCCGGCCCAGTTTTAATTTCTACACCCAAGATGATCTTATTTAATGCATCGAAGCTCCACCAGCAGAATACACACAGTGTTGTTGGGATGAGGGAGCATTACGGAAGAACAGACTAACAGGCCGATTCATGGAATAATTAGCGCGGCGCAAGTGGGCAAAAACGTGCGAATCGCAGTGGAATAGCGAAAATCGCAGTGCAATTGCGAAAATCGCACGAAAAGCAGCGCACGTCGATTCATGGAAGGCCGTGCGCGAGAAAACCAGCGTATGTGCGATAAAAAAGTGCGCGGCGCACGTTGGCGCACAGGCCATCTAACAGCGTGCGCCAGGTCACAGCGAAAATCGCACAGGCCACAGCGAAATTCGCACATAGCGCGGCGCACGCAACAAAAGTAGGCGGAACACGGGCGTAACACTCGGAATGGGGAACAACTTGCCAAAACGTGGGCATCACGGGGGAAGTACAGGGCACAAGTGCGCGGAACGCCCACACGCTCGCCTACAACACGTATTCATGGAATAGAATAGGGGAAAAAAGCGCACGCTCAAACCAGCGCACAGGCACAAACACGACCGCCACAAGAAAGCAGGCGGTAGCGTCTCTGCGGCTGTAAGAAATGTGCGCCAAAAGGTGCGCCAACAAATAGCACCTATATACTGCCATGATGAATGTCCCATACTGTGGCCCTCCAGGAAAAATGACGTGCAAAGGGGTACCCACAAACACGGACACCCGCTGACAACAAATACGTGTGCGTGTATACCGGGGTGCGCGGGAAGTCTAACACGCGATTTCAGCAGGGTACGTGCATCACAGGGGTTCGCGTGAAGTTATTCACGCGATCGGGCCTGGGGGAGCGGGCTACGTGTATTTCAGGGGTTCGCGTGAAGTATCTCACGCGATCGGGCCTGGGGGAGCGTGCTACGTGTATTTCAGGGGTTCGCGTGAAGTTTCACACACGATCGGGTCTGGGGGAGCGGGCTACGTGTATTACAGGGGTTCGCGTGAAGTCCCTCACGCGATCGGGCCTGGGGGAGCGTGCTACGTGTATTTCAGGGGTTCGCGTGAAGTTTCACACGCAATCGGGCCTGGGGGAGCAGGCTACGTGTATTACAGGGGTTCGCGTGAAGTTCCTCACGCGATCGGGCCTGGGGGAGCGGGCTACGTGTATTCCAGGGGTGCGCGGGAAGTTCCACACGCGAATAGCCTGGGCGCGTGTATTTCAGGGGTGCGCGGGAAGTTCCACACGCGAATAGCCTGGGCGCGTGTATTTCAGGGGTGCGCGGGAAGTTCCACACGCGAATAGCCTGGGCGCGTGTATTTCAGGGGTGCGCGGGAAGTTCCACACGCGAATAGCCTGGGCGCGTGTATTTCAGGGGTGCGCGGGAAGTTCCACACGGGTGCGCGGGAAGTTCCACACGCGAATAGCCTGGGCGTGTGTATTTCAGGGGTGCGCGGGAAGTTCCACACGCGAATAGCCTGGGTGCGCGTGTATTTCAGGGGTGCGCGGGGAGTTCCACACGCGAATAGCCTGGGTGCGTGTATTTCAGGGGTGCGCGGGAAGTTCCACACGCGAATAGCCTGGGTGCGTGTATTTCAGGGGTGCGCGGGAAGTTCCACATGTGATTTGACAGTGTGGGTCCTCCCAGGTGTACCCTGTACACCCTCCACGGCCCCTGCAGGCAGCCCACACCACAGGGGACTACCCTGCATCCCTGGTCATGTCCCGCAGGCAGCCCACCCAACACGGGCATGCCCCCCAGTAAAGGCACATGTCTCCTTGAACTAATGAACACCAACTCATGTCCCCTTGCACCCCCACCCCCCAGCACTGTGGGGCACCTGCCAGCAGGCCCCCACCCATGTCCAACTCATGTCTCCCACCACCCCCACACCCCAGCCACCAGGGGCACCCTCCACCAGGCCCTCACTCATGTCTCCCACCACCCCCACCCCCCAGCCACCAGGGGCACCCTCCACCAGGCCCCCACTCATGTCTCCCACCACCCCCACACCCCAGCCACCAGGGGCACCCTCCACCAGGCCCCCACTCATGTCTCCCACCACCCCCAGACCCCAGCAGTGCAGGGGCACCGTCAACCAGGCCCCCACTCATGTCTCCCACCACCCCCACACCCCAGCCACCAGGGGCACCCTCCACCAGGCCCCCACTCATGTCTCCCACCACCCCCACCCCCCAGCCACCAGGGGCACCCTCCACCAGGCCCCCACTCATGTCTCCCACCACCCCCACACCCCAGCAGTGCAGGGGCACCGTCAACCAGGCCCCCACTCATGTCTCCCACCACCCGCACCCCCCAGCCACCAGGGGCACCCTCCACCAGGCCCCCACTCATGTCTCCCACCACCCCCACACCCCAGCCACCAGGGGCACCCTCCACCAGGCCCCCACTCATGTCTCCCACCACCCCCACACCCCAGCAGTGCAGGGGCAGCCTCCACCAGGCCCCCACTCATGTCACCCACCACCCCCACCCCCCAGCACTGTGGGGCACCTGCCAGCAGGCCCCCAGCCATGTCCAACTCATGTCTCCCACCACCCCCACACCCCAGCCACCAGGGGCACCCTCCACCAGGCCCCCACTCATGTCTCCCACCACCCCCACCCCCCAGCCACCAGGGGCACCCTCCACCAGGCCCCCACTCATGTCTCCCACCACCCCCACACCCCAGCCACCAGGGGCACCCTCCACCAGGCCCCCACTCATGTCTCCCACCACCCCCACACCCCAGCAGTGCAGGGGCACCGTCAACCAGGCCCCCACTCATGTCTCCCACCACCCCCACACCCCAGCCACCAGGGGCACCCTCCACCAGCCCCCCACTCATGTCTCCCACCACCCCCACCCCCCAGCCACCAGGGGCACCCTCCACCAGGCCCCCACTCATGTCTCCCACCACCCCCACACCCCAGCAGTGCAGGGGCACCGTCAACCAGGCCCCCACTCATGTCTCCCACCACCCCCACACCCCAGCAGTGCAGGGGCACCGTCAACCAGCCCCCACACATGTCTCCCACCACCCCCACCCCCCAGCCACCAGGGGCACCCTCCACCAGGCCCCCACTCATGTCTCCCACCACCCCCACACCCCAGCAGTGCAGGGGCAGCCTCCACCAGGCCCCCACTCATGTCACCTACCACCCCCACCCCCCAGCACTGTGGGGCACCTGCCAGCAGGCCCCCAGCCATGTCCAACTCATGTCTCCCACCACCCCCACACCCCAGCCACCAGGGGCACCCTCCACCAGGCCCCCACTCATGTCTCCCACCACCCCCACCCCCCAGCCACCAGGGGCACCCTCCACCAGGCCCCCACTCATGTCTCCCACCACCCCCACCCCCCAGCCACCAGGGGCACCCTCCACCAGGCCCCCACTCATGTCTCCCACCACCCCCACCCCCCAGCCACCAGGGGCACCCTCCACCAGGCCCCCACTCATGTCTCCCACCACCCTCACCCCCCAGCCACCAGGGGCACCCTCCACCAGGCCCCCACTCATGTCTCCCACCACCCCCACACCCCAGCAGTGCAGGGGCAGCCTCGACCAGGCCCCCACTCATGTCTCCCACCACTACCAACTGTGCAGTGTTGGCGCCATGTAGAGTTGTAGGTGCACTGCTGCCAACATGGACCCCATCTCCAGACTAGAGGTCCTTGTGTGGACATGAGGAAGGGACCTGCAAATTGGGAGGTAGACACAGAAGAAGAGTTACACATCAATGCAACATGCAGTGTACAACACAACAGCAATATGCACTAGGAATGTATACACAGTATTGACTACAGACTGCCCACACAGCTCATGGGAGTCCAACGTCACTGTGTAATTCACTGTCACTTGGGCACACCCTTTGCAAGCCCATGGAAACGGGAAGCAGGAGGGGTGTGTGTGACTCAAACCCAAGCATCTGAACCAAATACATTACAAGCCTGCATGTGCCCAGCCACAATGCAGCATATGCCCACAGGAACCACGGAAGCCAACAGATCGTCCCAAAAAAATTGGGAATAAAAGAAATCAAAATAAAAATAAAAATAAGAAACAATCAAAAATGGCCATTGATGGGCCCGGGGGGGTTGGGGAGGCCACCCAGGAGGTCCGAGGACAGGATGCACACCAGAACCTACCTGCGTGGATCCTGGGAAGATAAAACACCTCCATGGGCTCATGGCCCACACGGCTACCCTATTGTGGGAGTATCACTGCTGTCGCTATTATCACCCTGTGCAGCTGCATCCGGAGGTGGTTGCACTATGGGAGGCAGCCCACGCAAGGCCCTAGTCTGCTCCTCCATGGCTGCAAGCATGCGGGTGTGGTAGGTCTGGTTCTGGAGGATGAGTGTGCGGAGGTCCCCATGCAACAACTCACGGGATGCCCGGACCTCCGCCCTCGTTGCCTGCATCTCAGCTGAGAGCGTACGGGTGAGACGCTCCAGCTGCTGTTCTGTCCTTTGGTGTGTTGAAGCCTCAAGCTCAACAAGAGTCGTCCTGAGGTGAAGGAGCTCCTGCCTCAGGGCTTCCCTGTGGCCCTGGGACTCAATGGAGATGGCCTCCTGCAGAGTCGCCAGTGCCGCCCGCCTGTCCCTGTTGGACCCCAACATGTCCTCCCTGTGTGACTGGCAGATGGAGTCGGTTGCCTGCTCTAGTCGCTCCATCAGCCTTTCTGGGGGGACAATGGAAGTGGCCACCCTATCCATGGCCTGAGCCATCATCTCGGATGATGCAGCCTGTTGGGTGCCATACCGTAAATGGATTGCTCCCATGCGGTATTGCCGGGTGGCGTACGGCCACCACGTCGGCGGGCACCACACCTGTCTGGGGCAAGGCGAACTGCGCCTTGCTGTGCCGGCACTGCCTGAGGCTGCAGGACTGCATTCCCCCTCTGATCTGCTGGCCCAGGAACAGGATCAGATGTCGCGGAGTGTGACCCTGCATCCATAACCACCGAAGGCGTAGCTGCCAACACTGACATCCCCATGGAGGGTTCTGACCCTGGTGCAGGTGGGTGAGAGAACAGAATCCCTCCCTGGAACACTTACCTGCGACGGCACGTAGGTCTCATCCGAATCAACACCTGAGTACAGCTCGGGGGAGGTGCAGCCAGAGACACCCCTTGAGAGCACGACCTGCAGCACTTGTGGGTTCTCCCCCACCACCACACCACGTCCCTCACTGGTGGTTGGTCGGCCCTCGGACCCCTCCTGGGTCTGCACCATCTCCACAACCCCAGCAGTATCAGGTGCGTCTTCCCCTGCAAAGACATGAAAACAAAGAAATGGAAACAGGCATCAGCACCATGGCACACAATGAGGGCTGAGAAACAAGAGAACCAGTACTTGATTGACACATGTCCCACATGACTGAAACCCTCCCATGCATGCACCCTCACTGCGTATGAAGTGCAGGCAAATGGCACACACTGATGACACCAAGATGGAAGATGAATACATTTTCTGCATGCTGCCTGGCAGTGGCATCACACATTGGCCTGTGATTGCCAGGTGAAACACACATGCCATCACACAGATGGCATGTACCATTGCTATTGAGTGAAGATGGAGAGGAGGGCAGCACCTATTCATTCAGTCCAGTTCCCGCATGTAATTGCTTTTCTAATTCTAACAGGTCAGATTTTTCACCTGGAGCTGCCAGTCTGAAATGGTCCAATTGCACAGGGACATGTGTGTACAGATGATATCCAGGTAACAAAGTCACTCCACTTTACCATACCCATGTCAGACATGTGACTAGTGGACAGCGACATTCCTAGTGAAAGTGGTGGAATGCAAACAAACTGACTGAATGAACAGTGAAAAATAAGCAAATATGTTGTGGCAAGGTGACACTTCAAGGGCAACTGGCGTGCAGTTGGGCTAGATGTCTACTGTTGGCAGAAGGTATACTGCTATGGCTAAATGCAGCTGCGCAGGAAGTATTGCATTAAGCACATGGCTGACCCATACGACTCAGGCGCACACACTCTCACCTGGCACACAAACAGAAGCCCTCACACACACACCATGCACATGTATGACACACACATGCATGTGCACTCACCGGACAATGCCTCGTAATCAGCCAGATCTCCCACGCCTTGGATCTGTTCCTCCGTGACGTAGGTCCCAGCGACTGACTCATGTGGAGTGAGTTCCATGTCTACTACTGGAGACCCACCTCCAGTCACTAGAGTTGCGGCATGACTTGAGGCCAGCTTACTCTTTGCCCTGCGCTTTAGGTCATTCCAGCGCTTATAGCAATCATTGGCTGTGCGCCTCACGATTCCAAGGGCACTTACGATGTCCGCAACGGTCTGCCAGTGTGCCTGTCGTTGTGCAGGTGTGGTCTTGGATCCTGCAACAATGACCATCTCGTTGTCATGTCCGGACACATACTCGACAAGTGCATTCAGTTCGTCATCCGTGAAGCTGGGCTTCCTGGACGGGCCGGACTGTGTAGCCGTGTCTGGGGCATCAGCCTGTGCCGGACGAGCACTCTTCCTCTTCCGCTTGGAAGGTGGTGGTGATCCTGAGTGTCCTGCGCCGCTCTGGACACTAGGGGCAGGAGCCCTGGTGGACTCTGTATCAGGAGTGTGGGATTGCACACTCAGCATGGGAGTTGGTGCAGGCATTGGCTCTAGTGTGATGGTGTCAGGGGGAATGTCAGCAGCATGGACTAGGACCAACACTGTCCTGGCTGGGTGTGTGAGGGCTGGGGTGGATGGAGCCGCAGCTGCCCCTGCAGCCTCTCCGCCCTGCCTCCTTGGTGCAGCAGATGACCTTGCTGCCCCAGATCCACGTGGCATGATGGCATCAACGTGCACCAGCGCACGTGTCGTAGCCCTGCTGACCTGGAAGTCAGCCATGGAGTCAGCCAGGTCTGGTGCCACAATGGGCTGGTCCAACAAGGGCTGAGCATGGATGGTGTCAGCCACATCAGCCTCAATGGGAGGGGGGCAGGGGGGGGATTATGGGTGCCCGTGACTGGTCCTCCACACATGGGGGGACAGGCTCACCCTGCAAGTTACGACCACGTCCCCTACCGGATCCACCACGGCCACCACTTGTGGCTCTTCCACCTTTGCCACCCTTACGGAATCCTCGCCTCCCAGCCATGGCACTGATGTTAATGTGCGTATGGGAGTGGATGTAGACTATTGTCCTGGGCAATTGGGGGTCAAAGGGGTTGGGTACCAGATGGTAATTGTACCCTAGTGCTCTAGCAAGGCTGAATGTAACCCCTGGGGAAAGATGACGGGTCACGCAACGCACAGGAGGCCCAAAAAAGGGAGATGACGTGCACGCAACCCCTCCTAGACCACGTGTGCAGAAAGAAAAACCTGCACTACGCTGTGGCACCCAGAAACACAAGAATGAACGTATGCGTGTCACACGCAGCCTAGAATGACCTCTGAAGGGGTAGGCTACACACGGGGCAAGCACAGATGTTAGATACGTGCGTGACTCACCGTCTGCCTGGTAAACGAGCGTGTAAAAGGAGCACGTTTGGTTGGCAACACCCCCGCCAAAAGAAGATTTGTACGCTGTCTGAGGAGACAGGACAACAGTAGAAGGGAACACTGTTTGAGGGAACAGGCCCAGGTAAACCAGTAAAAGCGAAAGAAGAGAAAAAGCTGTCAGAGGTAACAGGGAATACGAACTTGAAACGCCGTGAAGTAAATCGCGTGTGAAACGACAAGAAGTACAGAATTCACCCACTCGCTCTCCACGAAAAGCACGTACAAGGAAGTGGTGTTCTACGCGTACCTTTTATACAGGCCCACACGTCCAGCGTCACTTACGCGGCGTGTACGCGCTAGGGCCATTTCCACCAATTACACGCTTTGTCACTTCTGCGTGTAGGGACATTTCCTCCAATTACACGCTTTGTCACTTCTGCGTGTTGGGCCATTTCCACCAATTACACGCTTTGTCACTTCTGCGTGTAGGGCCATTTCCACCAATCACACGCGATGAGACTCTGACGTGCAGTCTTTCCACGTGTGCTCTGTCATCACGTGCTGTGTGGGAAACACCCGTGCGGGTCACGTCACAGACGCGCTTACGCGCTGAGGGCCTTTGGTCCAATAGAATCGCGTATGCGTGCTGACGCGCTTACGCGCTAAGGGCCTTTCCTCGATTTTCACGCTGACGTGCAGGATTTTCACGTGCCAAATCACTCCGTACCAAGCTGGCCACGCGTAAGCACACGGAAGACCACGCTCCTGCCCAGAAGGCCGAACTACTGCCCCCCAGAGCCCCGAGCACGCTCCCACCTGCCATCTGCTGCTGCCTGACTGCCTGCTGCCCACGTGCACTGCCATTTGCTGCCTGCACATCAGCCAGGGGTGCTGTTGCTGTGACCACCCCTGCTGGTACCGAAGACTCCCGACTGGAATTCCATCGCTCCACAGCCCAGCCCCAGGACCCAGTTGCCCACCCACTCCTGCCTCTGGGGTTGTCATGTCGGGGCAAACACCATCTGTGACCACTGACAACCCCCGGCCAGAGAGGCAGAGGGGCACCAGCTTCAGTGCCACCGAAGTTGGTGTCCTGGTGGAGCAAGTCCTGGGGCAGTATGATGCCCTCTTCGGAAGTTCCCGCGCCGACAAGGAAGGACGGACTCGGATCTGGACTGACATCGCGACTGCCATCAACGCGGAGGGGGTGGCAGTCCGGGACTTACAACATGTCAGGAAGCGCTGGGAGGACTTCAGGTCCAGGACCCTGAACAAGGCCCGGCGCCTCTTGAAGGCAGCAGATGCCAAGGGGCGCCGGGGCCACTTGTCGGAAGAACAGATGGGGGTCCTGGAACGCATATCCCCAGCGCTCCACGTCCAGGTCCTGGAGAAGCAGACCCGTCTGGAGTCGAGCGGTGAGTGTACATGCATCCTGATTGTGAGCAGTGCGTGTGGTGATTATTCGGTATTGTGCAGGTTGCACATCTGTTTGTATGGGGTCGAGTATGAGTGGGGGTGTACATGGCCGTGGGGCTGACACATGCGAGGGCTGTAATGTGTGAGACATGGATGGTGCTTGTGTGTGTAGGCTTGCATGGCAAATGCAGTTGTGCGTGCACACATGTTTGTATGTATGTGTATGTAAGTAGACATGTCCGTGATGTCACGCATGTATGTTGTATTGGGCTGCATGTATGAGCACTGTGTACATGTGCATGTGTGTGTATTTGACAAGGGTGCAACAGTGATGCAACATGGATGCATGTGACTGCGGTATGTGTAAGCCTGATTGGCAGATGTGACATGGATGCCCGTCTGAACAGTGCGACACTTGGCAGAGGTGTACACATGCATGCAAGTGTGGTGGTGTGTGTACATGTGTGGTGCACTTCCTGTGTTGCATGTGATGTCTGGGTCACCTTTGGCTGCTCATGCTGTTGTATGTGTATGGATGGTGGTGGCAGTTGCGATATGGCTGTGGTATGGCTCATGTGTGCAAGTTGTAATGACATGTGTGTTGGGGATTGTGATGACATGTCTGAGGTTTGCCAATGCCACTCATGTGCAACTGTCATGTGTGTATGTGTCCATTGTACAGTGCCCTGATGCCTGTGTTTTGTTTCTCCCTGTCTGCAGCGTCAACTGATGAAGAGGGCGGAGAAGGTGCTGTGGAGCACAGCGGCGGGGATCCGACCGCCAGCCGGAGACGCAAGGCCCGGCTCCCCTCCCGTGTTGTCATCTCGTCGGGGAGTGAGGAGTCCGGTGCCGCGTCCCAGGCCGCAGCTGCCGGGGGGAGGTCCAAGAGGCGGAGGTTGGAGTTGGATTCCTCGGCAGCAGAAGGGGCAGCTGGGACCCCACAGGGCCCAACAGGGGAAGATGGCACGGAGTCATCCAGGTTGGTGGGGGGTCTGGTGGAGGAGGAGGCCGTGCAAGCACCAGAGATGGGGTCTGGAGGTGGGGATCCCACTGGTGCTAGTGGTGCAGTCCAGGACCAGGGACAGGAGGCAGCACAGGCCGCCGCGGAGGTGCCTGTGTGCAATCCTGTCCCCGATCCTGTCCCTGCATCATCTTGCACCAGCAGGGATGCCTACGTCCAGACCCGTTTCCAGGCAGGGGATGAGCTGACGTCAACTGGCCTTCCTCTGCCTGCGGACGTGGCTATCCAGGTCCGGGTTGAGCCTGTCCTGGCTGGTGTGGCGTTGCGTCAACGGGCCATGCGAGGTGACCTGCAGTCTTTTCATGGAGAGACTGCACGTCATCTCAAATGGCTCGTTGACCACGTCAGCCTGCTGGGACAGGTCACCCAGACCGGATTCCTCCGTCTGATGGGGCTTGTTCCGACCCCCTCCTCAACTGGACCCCCTACGTGCCAGTCGTCCTCTGTGCCATCTTCCCACCCATCAGTCACCTGGGTGCCCTGTGGAGCTGCCTCTGACAGTGCGGTCAGGCTGGTGGAGGAGGCATCCCTGCCACAGTCGGGAGTCGGACGTCCAGCAGGGGTGGCCACATCAACAACTGCACCCCAGCCGGCGGAGGATGTGCAGGCAGCAGGAGGCAGTGCACGGGCAGAGGCAGAGCAGCAGCAGCAACATGGTGGGAGCCATGAAGGCTCGGGGCCTTCGACATCGGAGGGGCAGGCATCGGCCGGAGGGCAGGAGGACCAAGGACAGAGAGTTTCTTCCGTGTGGCAGCGGTTGGGCCACGCCATAGGTGCGGAGCGGCGGCGGGCGGAAGAGGCGCGGCTCACAATGGTCAGGGCGGAGAACTCCATGCGGAGGGCCCTGAGGCGGGCCGAGTGCCTCGAGGCAATCCGCAGGGGGTTGGAGTAGGACACGGCGTCGTCCCTGCGGACCCTCGGGGCCATGGAACTGGACCGCCTCCGGGACATCGAACAGGAGTTCGATGATGCCCTGGCCCGGAACACCACGGAGTGAGCCGCTGGACTTGCCCGCCGCCTTTGTATATAGTTCTTTAGTTTTAGGTTTCCTTTGTTTTTTCTTATGATTTGGAGTCGACGGACACTGCTCCACTTTTTGTATATAGTTGATATTTAGGTAGGTTTTTTAGGAGGTTTCATTAGTTCAGTTGTGATGATGGACCCTTGTTATTTTTGTACATAGTTCTTTGTTGCATGGAGAGTTTTTACATTTCACTTTGGACAAAATTTTATGGTTTTGATTTTCTACTTTTGTGTTTTTATGCGGACATGCAGCTTATTTTTTCACATTTACATTGTAGTTATTTTTCTTTCTTTACCATTCGTATTTTTGTCCAATACATTTTATTTTCCATTGTTCACTGTGTGGTTTCATCTCATTGGTTTCATGCATGTCATGTTGTGTGTTTTCCCATTCAATTTGAAAATCTGTGTGTGACGGACATGGGTTCATTTGCTTCATGAACATTGGGGGTGTAACATGTGTTTTCATTTCCATGTGGGTGAATGGATTACTTGGTAGGGCTTTTTGGCTGTGGAGGCTGACCATTACGCACATGATTGGGGATTGTGAGGACCTGGTGGGGGCTGCACATGGTGGCAGGGGGCAGGGACGTCATTTCACCAAAATGCCAGGGGTAGCGGAAGTGACATCACCCGACCCTTGACCCTCTGATGACATCACAGGAAGTGATGTCATTAGACCCCGCCCCAAAGTGATATAGCGGGTAGCGATGGAACACGACATTTCACCCGTTGACGAAACAGGAAATGGCATCACATAGCATTGTACACTATGAAAAATATAGTTATGATATCACTATATGATGTACATTCAGACAAGAATGGATCGCCATATGTATCATTAAGTTCAGTGTTTATTGGCCCATATTACCAAATGACTGTGTATGCAAGCAGACGTCCATGACCAAATGATAAGCGTAAGTGCTATATAATAACACATCATTAAGCGCTTTATATAGAAAAAATATACACCCAATATCACCCAACCTGTGTTGGTACTCATTTATCGACCTCAGAAGGATGAACGGCTTAGGCTTAGTGAGGCGTTTAAGAACAGACTAAATCAGTGACTCACCCCCTGAAGTGTGCCTGAAATAAACATTTAATGAGGCCAGCAATTACTGTATAGAATTCCAGAAAGACACATTATTTGGTATTCCTATTCTTTCTTATTTAGGGTCAGTGCTGAAAGTGTTAGAAGAAAAATAAGAACAAGTGCCTCAAGTCTTTTTTTTTAAGGGGCCTGAACAAGAAAGCCAGCCACCCCAGAAGTAAAGAGCCACAGCCCAGGAGCTTGCATAACTTTAAAAAAAAAAAAAATTTTTTTTTTTTTTAGTAGAGGTCGCAAGGGACACCACAGAGGTCGCAAGGGACACCACAGAGGTCGCAGTTGCGACCCCTGGCGACCCCCAAATGATGTCCCTGGCAGGGGGGTGGGGGTGGTGGGAGACATGAGTGGGGGCCTGGTGGGGGCTGCCCATGGTGGCAGGGGGGTGGGGGTGGTGGGAGACATGAGTGGGGGCCTGGTGGAGGGTGACCCTGCACTGCTGGGGGGTGGGAGTGGTGGGCGACATGAGTGGGGGCCTGGTGGAGGGTGCCCCTGCACTGCTGGGGGGTGGGGGTGGTGGGAGACATGAGTGGGGGCCTGGTGGAGGGTGACCCTGCACTGCTGGGGGGTGGGGGTGGTGGGAGACATGAGTGGGGGCCTGGTAGGGGCTGCCCATGGTGGCAGGGGGGTGGGGGTGGTGGGAGACATGAGTGGGGGCCTGGTGGAGGGTGACCCTGCACTGCTGGGGGGTGGGGGTGGTGGGAGACATGAGTGGGGGCCTGGTGGAGGGTGCCCCTGCACTGCTGGGGGGTGGGGGTGGTGGGAGACATGAGTGGGGGCCTGGTGGAGGGTGACCCTGCACTGCTGGGGGGTGGGGGGGGTGGGAGACATGAGTGGGGGCCTGGTGGGGGCTGCCCATGGTGGCAGGGGGGTGGGGGTGGTGGGAGACATGAGTGGGGGCCTGGTGGAGGGTGACCCTGCACTGCTGGGGGGTGGAGGTGGTGGGAGACATGAGTGGGGGCCTGGTGGAGGGTGACCCTGCACTGCTGGGGGGTGGGGGTGGTGGGAGACATGAGTGGGGGCCTGGTGGGGGCTGCCCATGGTGGCAGGGGGGTGGGGGTGGTGGGAGGCATGAGTGGGGGCCTGGTGGAGGGTGACCCTGCACTGCTGGGGGGTGGGGGTGGTGGGAGACATGAGTGGGGGCCTGGTGGAGGGTGACCCTGCACTGCTGGGGGGTGGGGGTGGTGGGAGACATGAGTGGGGGCCTGGTGGGGGCTGCCCATGGTGGCAGGGGGGTGGGGGTGGTGGCAGACATGAGTGGGGGCCTGGTGGAGGGTGACCCTGCACTGCTGGGGGGTGGGGGTGCAGGGGGACATGAGTGGGGGCCTGGTGGAGGGTGACCCTGCACTGCTGGGGGGTGGGGGTGGTGGGAGACATGAGTGGGGGCTGGTGGAGGGTGACCCTGCACTGCTGGGGGGTGGGAGTGGTGGGAGACATGAGTGGGGGCCTGGTGGGGGCTGCCCATGGTGGCAGGGGGGTGGGGGTGGTGGGAGACATGAGTGGGGGCCTGGTGGAGGGTGACCCTGCACTGCTGGGGGGTGGGGGTGGTGGGAGACATGAGTGGGGGCCTGGTGGGGGCTGCCCATGGTGGCAGGGGGGTGGGGGTGGTGGGAGACATGAGTGGGGGCCTGGTGGAGGGTGACCCTGCACTGCTGGGGGGTGGGGGTGGTGGGAGACATGAGTGGGGGCCTGGTGGAGGGTGACCCTGCACTGCTGGGGGCTGGGGGTGCAGGGGGACATGAGCAGGTGTGCAGGGTAGTCCCCTCTTTTGTGGGCTGCCTGCTGGGGCCGTGGAGGGTGTACAGGGAACACCTGTGAGGACCCACCCAGCCTAATTGCGTGTGATAATTCCTGCACACCCCTGTAATACACGTACCTGGCCAAATCGCATGTGAGAATTCCCACGCACCCCTGTAATACACGTACCCAGCCGAATCGCGTGTAGAACTTCCCGTGTACCCCTGTAATACACGTACCCAGCCAAATCGCGTGTGATAATTCCCACGTACCCCTGTAATACACGTACCCTGGCCAATCGCGTGTAGTACTTCCCACGCACCCCTGTAATACACGTACCAAGCCAAATCGTGTCTGATCATTACCACGCACCCCTGTAATACACGTACCAAGCCAAATCACGTGTGATCATTCCCGCGCACCCCTGTAATACACGTACCCAGCCGATTTGCGTGTAGAACTTCCCGTGTACCCCTGTAATACACGTACCCAGCCAAATCGCGTGTGATAATTCCCACGTACCCCTGTAATACTTGTACCCTGGCTAATCGCGTGTATAACTTCACGCGTACCCCTGTATTACACGTGCCCTGGCTAATCGCATGTAAGACTTCCCGCGTACCCCTGTAATACACGTTCCCTGGACAATCGCGTGTTGAACTTACCGCGTACCCCTGTAATACACGTTCCCTGGACAATCGCGTGTTGAACTTCCCGCGTACCCCTGTAATACACGTTCCCTGGACTATCGCGTGTTGAACTTCCCGCGTACCCCTGTAATACACGTTCCCATGACAATCGCGTGTTGAACTTCCCGCGTACCCCTGTAATACACGTTCCCTGGACTATCGCGTGTTGAACTTCCCGCGTACCCCTGTAATACACGTTCCCTGGACTATCGCGTGTTGAACTTCCCGCGCACCCCTGAAATACACGTACCCTGGCAGCCTGGCTAATCGCGTGTATAACTTCACGCTTACCCCTGATATGCACGTTACCCGCTTTGCGTTCCTTGTTTGGCAGCCCTGTAAACTGGTCCAGGGTTAGCGCAGCCCTTTGCGATGATTTAGCGATTTTGATGGCTTTTCCTTGCGCGAGGGCGTTCTTGGGGGCGTTACTGGCGCTGCTGCAGGGTCGCTGCGATACTCTGCGCCACGGCTGGTTTGGGAGCCTAAAATCCATGAATACGCTGTGCGCGGAAATCGGTTTTAGCGCACGTGCCTGGCGCAGACAATCGCACGCGGACACTCTGCGCCAGCCGCTTGCGACACTTTTCTGCGAAATTCTATGAATTACCCTGATGGTCTTTTCCGTCACACAAGTAACTTAAAGAAGACCTAATCCCTTCCAGGTTCAGCTTTTCACTGGAGACACTTACATGTTTCTTTCCAAGGGTTTTGTTTGATCTGTCAGTATCCGCTTATTTAAATCTGAATTTTAGTATACCCCTAAAAGAATATTATTATTATTATCCATTGAGAGTCGGCCAGTATGAGATTCAGTTTGTTTCCTGCATGCAGAATGAATACAAATTCTCAGGACAATTACCTGTCTGTGGTTGAGCTATGTGTGCTCTGCACGCTGATGCAGCACATTTGCATTGTAGAGGCATAAGTAAACAATGTGGTAAACAATAGGCTAGATTGTAAAGTTATTCCTCATTCAACTCCCTGCACTATGCGGCCTGTAATGGCAGCAGGAATATCTGTTCTTATAGTAAGCCGGAACACAGAAGGAGTCCAACTTCAGCCCCTGCCCTCTGCAGCACAATTACAAGATACGAAAAGGGCATTAAACCCCTAAATTAGATTGCGCTTCTGTGTCAGTTGGTGGGTGAAAGACCCTAGGATATTTGGTCCCTCTGTGTGCTGAGGCTGTCGTAAAAGCAGGTTTTCATATGTCCCTCAGAGCACAGAACGAGAAATAGGGACTAACATTGCACTGAACCATTATTATGGCACAGCACCCATTGTTCCACAGCTTTGGTGCATCATGGGATAACTTTGCACTAGGACTTACTGTCATGGATTGTGCCAGTGTATTGAGTAGACAGTGTGCGTATCTCCTTGGATGTTTCTTCTGTGGTTCACAAATGTGTGGGTGGCAATTTGTCCCTGTCATTTTTTAATATTGGGGTCATCTTTCCTCTGGGCCAGATAAAGCAACATGAGAAATAAGGGTGTATTTTGGATTTGCAATCTATTGTATGTGGCAATGGAAATAAATAATTCAACGATGTACGCACCCAACATTCCTCTTCCTATATAGCTAATTTATACAGTTCTGAAGTGCACCAACCTTTACCTCCTGGTGGCTTCTGTGGAAGTCCCCTTCTCCTCAAAACTTTCAAGTATCACCCACTCCAGTCTCTCCTTCCCAAAGCTCCCAAGGGACCCTGCAGCAATACCCCTCTGCACAAACATCTCAAGTACCTTCTGTTGCCGTCCCCTCCTGTCACAAACCATGCTCTTTTGTAAAGTTAAAACATCAGAGATGGTTACCATTCTGCAACTATCTGACTCAATGTAATGTACTAGCATTCACTAGTTGACCTGATATTTATGTATTTATTTATATAGAGGAAGGGACAATGCTCTTTTGAACACAAAAGAACGTACAACATATTGGATTTGATGAGAAGCAGTGAGCTTCTTACAATGGGATGCGATAGGGTGACATTTTGACCAGGTTGTGGAGGGGAGTAAATGGAACAGTCACCAGGGACAATACATTGGTGCACTTACATAGAATCAGGACAATCAAGATTAGACATTTGAAAGTGTGGGGAGGTGGTACAGCCAGCTGTGAGCAAGATGTAACCATGATGGATGAAGTGCTAGATTGGAGGCAGAGAAAGCGAGGAACAGCAGCAATTTGGAGGAAGGGAACAATGTTAGCTAGAAGACAATTGAGAGGTAGGGTAAGAGGGTAATTTAGAGGCCAGGAGGTAAGCTTTTACTTTGGTTTTAAACAGATCAGTGTAGACTGTGGGCCTCATTACAACCCTGGCGTTGGACCATGGTGCTCTTAGCACCATGGTCCATGCCGGATTTCACCATGGTGGATGGCGGATTTACCGCCCCATTCCAAGGTTGGCGGGGCGGTAAATCCCCATTCACCATGGCCCCTTCCCCATTCCCATTTTTGGCCCATAGGGCTCAATGGGAATGGGGAAAGTGCTAATTACGGCACCGTAAATTACGGTGCCGTAATTAGCACCAAGGTCGCTTAGCACCTTGGACTTTAACGCCTGCAAAAAGCAGGCGTTAAAGTGGGAATCTGGCGTTAAGGGTTTAACGGCGCCGCAGCCTTTTACGGTGCCGTTAACCCCTTAACGCCAGGGTTGTGATGAGGCCCTGTTTCTTGCATGTCTGGGGGAAGAGAATTCCATGCAAGTGGAGCAAGAAGAGAGAAAGAGTGGAAGTGAGAGGAAGCACAGGGAGGGTGAGGTGCCACAAGGATAGTCAAACAGAAGACTACACAAAGGCTTGTAGAGTTGGATAGAGGAGGATGTATACAGTGGTGCCTTATTGTGTATAGATTTGAGAACCAGGAGAAGAAATATAAATCTGGACGAGTTTTCCATCATCCGTGATCCAGCCTGATGACGGTATGAAGAAGTAGGTGTGAATTGAGGAAGTCCAAAGAGAGTCCTGGTAGCGAAATTAATGACCTTATCGAAAGGAGAGAAAGCATAGTTGGGGAGACCAAAGAGGATGCTGGCACAGTAGTTCAGTTTATAGAAGACAAAAGTGATTAAAAGATGCTTTCCGATGTTGAAAGAAATGAGGTGCCTGATTTTTCTAATATTTAGAAGGCTGAAGTGAGTCACCATTACAGTTGGAGATGAAAGTAGGGAAGGTGTGAGAAGGGTCATAGGTGACACAGTGGTTTCTAGCTGAAGAAGAGTAAGGGGGTGTCAGGTGGGAGAGATGAGAGAGGTTATTTGCCAGGGAATAAGAGCAACTCTATTTTGGTAGAGTTTAACATCAGAGGGTGCAAAGCCATCCAATATTTGATGGCAGAGAGACAGTTGAAAAATTTGATTGAAGAGTTCCCGGAAAAAAGAGAAGAAGCTTTAGGTGTCATCCATGAAGATTTGGTATGTGAACATAAGGAGGAGATTAGTGTCCCAAGAGTAGAGGGGAAGAGTGTAAAGAGGAGCGGACCCAAGACAGAACCTTGTGGAACACCAATAGTTAGAGGCTTGAGTTGAGAGAGGTTTTTGTTCCCTTAGACAGATAATTGGTGAGGTGCCAAGTAGGATTCAAACCAGGCAAGGGCTCAATGTTGAATCCCAAGAAAAGAGAGAGTATTAAGGAGACCAGAGTGACCAATATTGTCAAAGGCAGCAGACAAGTCAATGAGAATTAAGATAGAGGATGGAGTGTTTATCAGTGGTAATGAAGTTGAAGACATTCATGAAAACAGTTTCAGTGGAGTGACTGGAGCGGAAACCTGCTTGTAGGGGGTCTTAAAGGTTGTGGATGTCTTAAAAATGTATGTGATGGTTGAACACAACCATTTGAGTACATTAGAGCAGTGCGGAAGGAGAGACACAGGGTGAAAGTTAGCTGGGAGGGTTGGGTCATCTCCTACTTTTAAAGGAGAGGGTTGATTGTGGCCGTTTTGAAAATAGAGGGAAAGAAAACAGTCAAGGGACAGGTTGAAGAGTTCAGCTGGGTGAGAGGCCGCTAAAGGGGCAATGGGCTGGACTATCTGAGGAGCAAGAGGGTCATTTGGGACACAAGAGAGGTTTGCCTCCATCAATAGAGATAGGACTTCTTCAGTATTAGTGTGACTAAAGTGGCAGACAGAAGCACAGGATGCTGGTAGATAGACAGCTTGTAGAATGTAGGAGGAGGAGTGTGAGGAAGGTCATGAGAGAGTCTTTAATTGTAGACATTTATGCAGCAAAGTATTCAGCTTGCTCCTTAGCTGTGGGACTGGAGTTGATAGTCATGGGTTTAGGAGGAGTGAGGAGTGAGTGCCGGTTTCCCTGTAGCCGGCAAAGTTGATTGTAGTGAGAGTCAATGAGGGTGAGGCAGAATTCTGTTTTTGCCATATCAAGAGAGAACTTTAGAGAATTTATGGCAGACGCCTCTATTTGCACGGCAACCGATGAATGTCTGTGCAGAGAAAGCGTATGAGTGGGATAACACATGGTTGAGTACTCTGAGGTTTCAGGAGGAATGTTAGCAGTGGGACTTGAGAGGACTATGAGTCATACAGTAGTGATTGAAGATGCTGGAGGCTGTGTTAGTGGAAGAGGTATCATGTGTGAAGGCTGAAAGTGAGAACTGTAGGTCTGAGGGAAAGAAAGGAATAGCAGAAGGAATACATTTCATTTTTGTAAAAGGTGAGGCAAGTGGTAAGGAGAGGTCAAAAAGTGAACGGTGATGGTGGTGGAACCAATGGAGTGATCAGATAGCATTATTGGCTGAGAGAGGGGTTGAGATGAATACAAGATCCAAAGAGTTATCCTTGGTGTGGGTAGGAAGGTTATGGATAGAGTAGAGAACATGGTCAATAAGGAAAGACTGAAGTCCAGATTTCTGTGAAGTGGTTGGAGAGGGTAGCTTACAATTACCAAAGAGAATGAGGTGGGATTTAGTGGAAAGAGAATTGATGAGTTGGCCAAGTTCATCAAAGAATAATACATTGGGTCAAGGAGGGCCATAGATGGATATGATGTGAACTGAGTGAAGTGGAGCAATAGTAGAGATGGTGAATTTAAAAGAGGTAGGAGAGGACATGGCACTGGAGATGTGTGAGGGTTTGAGGCAGGAAGGAGTAGGTGTCTGATGCCTCTACCTCTGCCAGTCAGATGAGGAGAGTGAATAAAGGATAGTTTGTAATTGTGTACGGCTTCTAGGGTGGCTGTGTCAGATGGAGAAATCCAGGTTTTAGTGACAGCAAGACAGTCTAGGGAGAAAATCTGGTATGAAAGCAGTCAATGATAAAGGAAGTATTGTTGTACACAGACTGAGCATTCCAGAGAGCAATGTTCAGTTGATGCAGTAAGGAAGAGTAGAGAAGTTGAGTCGAAGAAGAAAAGAGGCAAGGTGGTTAGGTGTTAAGGAAGTTATGGTTAGCTTGTCGACTTTGTTAGTTGGAAGTAGGAGGTGCAAGAGAGATGGATTAGTGGGGGTTTTGAAATCTAAAATTTCTGAACAGGATAGGAAAGGAGAAAGTTGTAGCATGATTGGAGAAAGCATAGGGAGGGCTGAGTAGGAAGAGCAGCAGGTGCAGTGGGAGTGAATGCATAATAGGTGAGTATTGCAAAGTGGAGAGACAACACAGTAATCAGCAAGCTAGAGGTACTCACAGGTGAATCAGTGAGGAAGGCAAAAGCAAAGGCTCATAGGTGAAGATTGTTAAGGAGAATATGCAGTTTCTGTGCTAATTCCCTTCAACCTGAGAGACCCTCAGCACTTTTGCTGGACTCTGGAATATTTTTCTTTTATTGTATTACCATTTATTCTTTTTTCTGACTGGGATTCTTCTGTTGCTTTTATGGAGTATGCTTACATCCATATGTTTAATACAGGTATCTGTTTTTGACTTTGTGACACCCAGCACCCTCTGTGCAGTGTCACTGAGGAGTCCCTTGGACTTCTCTTTATGTTTCAATTCATTTTCTTGCGTGAACTACAGTTTCCAAGACTTACCTTTTCCATTGTGGGTCCGTCACACATCACCTTATGTAGGGCTCTGGGGGTTACATTGTAACTCATTTTCCCACTACTCCTGTAACTTTGTGTTACAGTGACTGACAAACCTAAGTGGCTAGTGGCAGTGGATACCTTTTCTACCTTATTGTGCAGATTACTAGCAGTCTGACTTCTCAGCTGCGGTACAGCAGCCATGGGTGCCAATTTTCCGAAAATGACCCCTGTCTTCTTTTCTGCTATTTTTGGTTTGTAAGGATTGGGTCCTTTCTGAGTTTTGCCTTTGGCTAGCTTCTATTGGGAAGCCGCTCAGGTTCCAGTGTGCCTGGCAAGCCAGGAAGGTTCCCGAAACATCATTGTCCATTGTTTGTAGGTGTGCTGGGATGAAATGAGTTCCAACTGGGTGGCTGGCTGTCCTGCAGGACCACCAACCCCGAGGTGATTGACAGCTCCATGTGAGTGAATAAATGGGTTCCAGCATATAAGGTGAGAATTTTTGAACTACAGGCAGAGTCAACCACTGGAACAAGAAATCTCAAGCAGAAGACAGAAATACCGGCAATACCTTCAACAACCACAAAGTACCAATGCAGCCCTGAAGATGTACTGACCCCGTGTCCATCTCGACAGAGAAGCTCTGCCATGGATGACTTCCTCACTTGAGCTAGTGGAACCAACTAGACTCACGATTTTCTTCAATTTGGGCCATCCTACGACAACATCCAGTGATTTTCCTGGGCTGCAAAACACCAATTCCCAGTGAGGCTGGACCATTTTCTAACGCATCATCTTGCGAACATCAAATCTCGCTTTAATTTTGCAGGCATCCGTCTAGACCCCCAGAGGCAGGAATGCTTTACCAAAATTCCCCTCACAAGAGTTCAGCACTGAGTAATTGAAGGGAATCCAACCAGCAATATTAACTTCTTTTTGGTGCTAAGAAAAAGGTGCCAAAACCACAAAGAGCTGCTGACGTGAGCTGAATCTTTTGTGGCCAACCCCTTCCCTCGGGTGCTGCCACAGAAGACCACCGAAGGTCTCCCCTTTTGTCACCACGACGAAGGAGCAGCATCAGGGTCTTCATCATTGCATCCAGAAGGCGACCAGATACATTTTGAAATTCACTCTTCAGGTACTGTGGGGCTTGGGTTACACTTACCTTAGGCCGTGTGTGGTGCTCTTTTGCTTTGGGAGAGAGGTTTTCTTCAATTGGGAGCTGACCTCAACTCCACTGTGCAGGTCTTGCAGCCTGTCTACTAGCAGAAAAGCTCCTCTTGAGCTCCTGTGTTTTCTACAAGAACAACTGTTTGGTAACTTAACTTTTCTCTGAAGATTTTCATCAAACCGCTGCTGTCCATTTGAATGTGGCTTTGCTGGTTTCCCAAAGGACCATCTTTTTGATCGTACTGGCTTTAGCATTTCTGGTTCCTCCATAAACTCGAATTGTGAACATTTTTTTAGTGAGGAAACAGACTGCCTAAATCCCTCTTGGGGAGTGTACATTGTTACGAGTTTCTAGCTGTGTTCTGTCTAACCTTTACTTCCCCTTAAACTGAATTCTGCAAAGGTGATACATATAAGTGCTTGTATTGACCTTAACTGAAGTCATTTTGTGTGCTGGATATGAAAATGTACTCACCTGCATTATTGTTCCTTTTATAATCTAATTCCTTTAATAAGTGAACGTTATTGGTAGTTGCTGCATTTTAGATTTGCTTTAGTGCATTGTGCATACATAAATCTACCTATTTTAATATAACTTTAAGAGAGTAAGTGTTTTCTTGGGTCTCAGTATGAACTGATTTTTTTGTACTGATCTACAGCTCACATAACTCCCTCCTAAAATAAGCCTGGATGCTCATTCACTCTACCGTCTTGTGTAGTACAGTCCATTATTAAGAGTTGGGTCCCTAATACCAAGAGATAAGTATTATGAAGTCTAACACCAGTTGGATTTTAGAAAAACATAGCTAACAAAGCGGCTGGTCAATATCGGTCTTCCGCCTTAAATGTTCCGCCCTTAACTGCAACATCCCCAGCTGGACTCCCAGTCATCACCTGATTGCCTAGCCCATAAGTGGTTGGTCTCTCTGTTTTTGTTCCTGGCTTTGCTGGGATGAGACAGTTTTGTTCTGATTGGTGTTCCCAGAGGAGTCTTTTGTGGCCTATTGTTGAAGATTGGGCTGACTCAAGATGACCGCTGGAAGTGAGGTCACCAATCCAAGAAGACCACAGCAAGTGATGTCACAGATCCAAGATGGCTACAGAAAGTGATGTCACAGATTCAAGATTACTGCAGGAAGTCATGTCACTGATACAAGATGGCACAGGAAGTGATGTTACAGTCAGAAAGTGTAGCCACAAACCAGAAGTGATAACACACACTCCAGTCACCTGATTGCCTAGTCCATCAGTGGTTGGTATCACTGTTTTTGTACGGGTGTGGTGATTTCTTCCTGATTGGTGTTCCCAGAGGAGTCCTTTATGGCCTATAGTTGGAGATAGGGCAGACTCAAGATGACCACAGGAAGTGAAGTCACCAATCCAAGATGGCCACAGGAAGAGATGTCACCAATCCATCATTTCACCAGATTGATGGAAGACAATAGTTGGCAGTGCTCTGGGACATCACCTGGCCTCAAGCCAATACTAACCACCAACTAATCATTAATCCTTTTACCACAACACCCCTTACCCACACACAACCATTACACAGAAACACTACATGCCAAACACCATTGACCATAACGTCAAAGCATGTGCCATGCATGTTTGAACTTGACGGGTTCACCACACAATCTAACACTTGATACCAAACATAATCACCCCAGGATATAATGTTTACTGTGCACAGAATCACAGGCATGGATGGACAATCGGCAAAATATGTTCATTTTTGTGAGTGCCACCACACTCACACTTATAAAGAAAGGGCAACTTATTTGCAGATGTAAAAAGTCACGTCGTAGCTCTCAGTGAAACTCTAAGTATAAGAGAGTGGACACAATTATGAGGCACTTTTATTATCATATAATAACACATTCAATATTGCACAATAAATAGTAAATAAACACATTTTATGTTATTATTGCATGGAGTACACAGCTAAACACAAAATTGTTTACGCTGCACAGCCAACATTGTCTTTATATGCATTTTGCATTTGCGTTTCTATGGTTTTAATTTGTCACAAATACTTTATGCAGCATAACAATTTTGAATACAAACGGATAAAGTGAGTAGCTTACTTCGGTGGCTATTTAATAAGCATAAAATGATTTCTTGTCAAAGATAGTTATTAGTAAAAAGCAAAACAAGGCTCAAGTCCATTACGAGAGATGCACCCCTTGATTGTAACTGGCAAATGATGCAGGGTATCATTGGTAAATGATCAAGAGATACCGATAAGACAGAATGCCTTCATGAATAAATAATATTTTCATATGCTGTCCAAATCCATGAGTGGCAGGGCTTCTCTCTGAGTATTCATGGAAAGTGATCTCCACTGAAACTGCAAGAGATGCCCTGCCAGTCATCACCCGGGTTATCACGCTGGTACAATATAAAAACATGTACGGCATTTGAAATACTGCATGCCTTGATGAAGCACTGAGTAAAGGTTGAAACGTGTGCTGGCATTAAATTACAAATTAAACAATTCCAATGGAAGGAACCAACAATTGGAACTTTCATCTTCTTGTGACTATAGTCTATGTAGCATTAGTAAACTTTTTAGCTCACGCAGCAGCTCTAGTTGCTGACCGCTGCACAAAGACAGAAAACAACCAAGAGTACTGTGGGGAGGCGGTAGCCACTAAACTCACAGTTTATCTTGTCTGTTTTTAGAAATATTTTTCACTTGAAAAAATTGGCTGCATTTTGTATACTATTAAGAAGAACTAAGTAATATGTTGTATTTGCTGTTTTTAGTAACCCCTTTTACATATTCAAAAAATGTACATTTCAGAGTTACAAAGTTACTTGCCTAAATAATAGACTCCCCGCAACTTTACAAAATATATTTGCATGATTTTAAAACATTGATGCACAAACAAAAGTTATTGCAATAAACCTAAAGAATGTAAATGTTCTCCTAAATATTGAATTATTTAGAACAGTGACACTGTTACAGTGAATACGTAAAAAGCAGATGGCTGCAAACTCTCAAAGTGGTTAACAACCATAGAACAGGTTATCATGACGTGTTCTTTCGAGAGAGGGGCGCCTGCTACTTTTTTTGCATGAATACGTATTTTGTTTACGTATTATTTAGTGAAATTGCACTGTTGTGTGTATTTGAACAGTTTGTTTAAATGTAATGTAATAATACCTAACAGGCAATCTGATCCAATACTGTCACCCTGGAGTTCTTGTGGCATTTGCAAACCACTCACCCTTTGGCCCTACGGCGTAATATCATGTCTCTATGAGGACTCCCAAAAAAATCCATTACCATAATTAGCTGTTACTCTTTATGTATGTCGTTGCTAATGAGGAGTTTAGTGACTTTACAGGGGATTGGTAAAGGCTAAATATGTTTTGATATCATTAAACACCAAAACAGGTGGATTTAACTTTTACACGGTACGATCATACAGAGCTATAATCACTGACTCAAAGGAAGTTAAAAACACACATACACATAATCATACATGATCAAGCTACCCACACATGTACACAGACACAGAGAAATGTTCTGGAGTACCATCCTTCCACTTTCTCTAGAAATACTAAATGCTACCTAAGTGAACATGGAGATAAAAAATAAGCATAGAGCGAGGAAAGCGCCTGATATTTATTTATTGGACATTTGTACATTTTACATCCAATGCACTCTATTGGCATAAAGCTTATATTGAATAACACTGACCACAATACTGTTTTGATATCCATTGTTGGCAGTAATTAAAATATTATTAAATACTAATGTTCTGGTTACGTAGAGGGTTATCATTAAAACGTGTATTCCTTCCAGTTTTGAAAAGCACAAAAAATACAATACAAGAAGTTAACCAACATAGTATCAAAACGGCAAAGACTAACTTAAATAGTGTGACCTTCTCATTATCATTGTAAACATGTAAACATTTAAGTCAATTATTCTCCCTTTTCGAGCCTATTTGGAGCTTGACTGAATAGAAAAAAAAGCTCTTTACACGTTCTGAAAATACGAACATCGTATATTTTGAAATCTCAGTGATTCTCATGGTTGCTCATTAGCTGGCAATTTAACATATTAATTTCCAACCCAACTTATTCAACCCAGCATTCAAATCCCTGGAAACAAAGCCCCAATGTTGACAACGAAAGGGGACTATGTTTGGCAAGTCTTGCTAGATTTTTGTATGTATTTAATCAAACTTCACCCATATGTGGCATCACAACAGTTGTTAAGAGTTCAACATTTTCTAGGTGTCTCTCCAGCTGCTGTGCTGGCATGCTTTGGGGCAGAATGGAACTGTTTGCCTTGGGCTTGTTGGCGCTTGTTGAGTAGCAATTTAAAGCTGATTTTCATCTTAATACTGCTGATGTCATATGCCAATTGATTAGCTTACACCACATTTACCAAGATAGCTATATGTGCAGCAAAGACAGCGTTATCATTTGTCTTTCATTCTCTTTCATTCTCTCTTCTTTGTCCTGCAGCACCTCCTAACAAATTAAAGACAATATTCTTTCAATGTGTAGGCATCAAAAAAGACAGAGTATTTGTGTTTTCAGCATATTCCATGGGCCTAATGATAATCCATCACGTGGGACCTTTTGAAATAGATTGTCTGTTAATTGAGACTCACTTGGGCATCAAGTTATCCTCCAACTTCTACCATTATAATGCATCCTAAATTCATAGTCCTTGAATATCAATATTAACGTTTTTGAGCTATTTTTTTCCACAGGTGTTTGTTGCGAGGTGGTCATTTGAGCCAGTATTGCTTCTAGACAGAAATCTGTAATACAGTATCCTGGGCAAGCCTATTTGCCTGCAGATGTGGCCTCACTCTGGCTCACTCCATTTCTTTCTATTACTGAGTGTAAAAAGTGTTTGCAGGGTCTGGACAGCTGTTTGACCTACAGGCTGCTGGTGGTTCCAGTGTAAGATTTAACCAATTGTTTAATTTTGGGGTCTGAAAGATATTCATCATAAAATAGTGTCTTCATAATTTGATGTTGCCTTTTTTCTCCAATTTACATTGTATTCAGTTTTCTGACATGCTGTGGGTTTGTTCTCTGGTAAATTGAATATGTGTTCCTTTTCTACAAGAAACAACACTAAAGTAAGGACTTCGAAGTTGAGGGCTATATGAACTATAATGGTAGAAGCAGAACGTTTGGCTGAGGGATCTTTCGTCATGGTGATGCGCCCATTCCAAGTACAGACTGCAGCGAGATTAAATGCCAAGTGGGCTTCTCAGGAGCATCATAGTTTTACAGGATTGCTGTGGGCCACCGTTACCCTCTGATTAATTCTCCTTGAGTTTGTAGCGGATCATGATGTCACTAATTGGTTGGACCATGCCGAAGCCATATCTGCTCTTGTCGAAACTTGGTAATTTCTCTTCTGGAGTTTTCAGTTCCAGATCAAAACAGGTCAATAAGATGAATACAAACCTACAAAATTCAAGAAAACATGTCAATTATACAGCCTGCATAGCTTATCAATGTATTAATGTTTCATGATTAGGTCTACAGTCAGTAGAATGATAAACATTTAATCTGAACTTTCTTAAAAAGGTACAGTATCACAGACAGTTGAGTACTGCCTCAGACATCTGGGTTCTCCCTGAAGGTTACAGGCTAATGTCCTGACAGAGCTGATTCAACCTGTCATCTGAGGTCAATACATTGAATGCTATGAAATTGGGTATTTAATAACATTGAATATTTAAGTGCTCATAAGCATGAAGAATCTTGCAAGAAAATGTGCTTTTCTTAATAATGGTCATCATACTGCACCAGTGGACTATTAATTAGAACTAGGAGTTTTTCGGTTGAGGCTGTACTATGATTCTTTTGTGACAATGAGAGTGTACTATTATTATTTCTAGATTAAAAAATGGGGCATTCAGTAGTAACTGTATGTTTTTGCTATGCATTATTTTTTTATTATTGTTACATGGTTAAAACAAAAGAATGGAACCTTTAACTTTAGGTGGAAACAAATAGTCCAATTTAAAATAATAAAAGAACAACGATACAACAAATTACATTTCATTTCAAGATAAAACCATGCAATGCTAAACAAAATATGAATTGTTACACATTTCCATGAGCACTAATTAACTACAAGGTTACAACAGCCAGCAAGTTCCCTATGAAGCAAGTACCAAGCAACACTTACATTTCAAAAGGTAAAGCCCTTGCAGAAAGCCAAAAATCAGACACAACGAAGCTAACGGTTGTGACAGTAGAAAAATCAAGCATCAATGATTTTAAGTAGGCAGTTGCTTCTACAACTGTAGATGTAGTATGGCCGACCAGGCAACCTTTCCAAACCAGGTCTTCCTCACCCAAATCGAGCAAGCTCAACAATTTCTTTTGGGGTATTCCACCTTTGTCCATGTACTGCTGGACAGGAAACGAAAAGATGTTTTAGGGTTTCGCATTGCTCTTTGGTGTACCAAAATCTATGCACGGCTTGCTTGGGGAACAACATAAGATATCTGACTAGGATCTGTTTTGTCAGAAAAAGATTAGTACAAAAGCGCTGAAAGAGACGCTGAGTGCTCTTGTCTGTATAGATAGCTAAGTAAGGAGCAAGAGTGCCCAGATTTTGATGGAATATCAGAGGTCTGTCACTAAGCTGCAACCTTTCTACAACCAGGCTACCTTAAAATCGACAAACAGGGAACCTTCGCAAGGGCGCAAGATCTTCCTTAGAAGGGAGAAATGTTTCCATTGTGCTCTTGCCTTCATTGATGATAGCTAGCTTGTATGTTAAGGCACATAAAGGGACCGAGCCCTGGATGCGAAGAACCCTCCTCCAAATAAGAGCCTCAAACACGAGCAAATAATCTGTGATGGATACATGCTACACTTCCATCCCATATAAGATCTTAGGGATAACTTTCCCCTCATAACAAATAGATGGTAATAAGGAGAAGTTGGCATGTTGGCATACAGGATGTCAACCATAGCTAGTTGATTTGCAAGGGCCGAGGCACGACTGTTTAACTACTTTTGCTTACAAATAGATTGGTCAAGCATAGCAAACCCAAAACACCACAAACTCACCACGTGACAACCACTACCTTGAACACGCAGATCAAGGGAGCCCTAATCAACTCCAGATCGCTAGTAGCACATGCACAGAAATCACTGACCTTATCCTAAACAAGGATTTAGATTTCCTCGCCATTACCGAGACATGGTTACACTCCGCAGCATGCCCCATGCTCATGCTAGCAGTCCCGGACGGCTATTCCATATTGAGACTAGACAAATTAAAATCCAGAGGAGGTGGCATCGCTATTATCTACAAATGTAGCCTCACCATGAGACTTGCCACTCCCATCGACATCCTCTCTTGTGAACTGCTATCTGTTAAAGTTCCTCTCTCAAGTACCCAAACCCTCAATATCCACCTGATCCACCGTCCCCCAGGCCCTCCAGGGACATTTGAAGATGACATTAACACCATCCTGTCCAGTAACCTCAAAAGTTCTACACAACTACTAGTACTTGGGGACCTTAATGTGGCCCTCAATGACCCCTCAGACCAGCTCACCCTCACTACACTCAACACCCTTTCAGAAATAGGCTTCACCCAAAGAAGTAACGCACCTACCCACCATAAAGGTAGAATACTCGATTGGGTGGCAGACTATACTTGTCAAGCCAATATCCTCTCTATCTCACCATTAGCCTGGACTGACCGCCACCTTATATCATTCATGCTCTCCACCAATAGACCCCCTCCATCACCAGTTATCAGAGCTCCACCCACGTTAACTAGAAATAAAAAGAGTATTACTGTGGATAGGCTTATCCCTGCCCTACTCCCTACCCTCGACACACTCCCAGATAACAGGGATCCTGAAACCCTGGTTGAAGAATACAATAAAATCATGACCTCCTCCTTAGACAAAATCGCCCCCATCAACTTAGACCAAGTAAGTCCAAAACTCACCTAAACAAATGGTTTACGCCTTTCTTAAACAACCTAAGGCAACAAAAGAGAAACTGCGAGGCTGTCTGGAAAAAACTACCTTCAGCAGCTAACAAACTCAAACTCAAACTCACTAAACTCTCATCCCTCTATAAAAAAAGAAATATGCCTAGCTAAACGAATATCTTTTGACACACGCATATCCCAAGCTAAATCCAATATGAAGGAATTATTCTCCATCCTGAAAGAAATAGAGACCACTATTGCACCTATTGACAAATGCAATAAAGTAAAAAAATGGTGCTCAGAGATCCAAAATGTACTAGCCAGTAAAATAGCTACTTTACAAAATAAAATCTCCAGTAAAAAAGCTTCCTTAAATAACTCTCCCCCATCTAAAACAACTGAGAGTACCACTGCCATTGATTCTACACAATCCAACTTTACCAAAGTCGCTATTCTAGAAGTGGAAAGAATTATCGGTGCCATGTAATAATGTCGGCACAAAAATCTCGCCATGCAAAAATATCGCCGAAAAATTGCCGTTTTTTGTGGCGACATTATTGCATGGAACATGCGGGGGACCCACCCGCACCCCCCAAACTTTTTTTTTCTTGAAAAACATTTTTTTTTTGCCCCTGTCCCCATATATATGGTCACCCAAATAATATTGCCACAACATTTTCCCTGCGATATTATTTACGGCGACCATATATATGGGGATATTATTATCCTGTCCTTGAAACCATCTAATTGTCAAGGTGACCTCTGCCCTGCACAACTTATCAAGGATGCAGCCGAGACCTCTCACCTTTCATTACAAAGCTCACCAACGCTTCCTTCTCTACTGGTACGGTACCTACCAATCTTAAACAATCCTGGGTACTTCCACTGCTAAAAAAACCTACTCTTGACCCAACCGTGCCAACTAACTACAAGTCAATCACGACAGTACCTTGCCTCTTAAAAATTCAGGATAAAGTTGCTTATGTACAAATCCAAAACACTTGGAAGTACACCATTTACTAGGCGCTAGACAATCAGGCTTCCGTCCTCAACATCGAACGGAGACAGCACTTATTGATCTTAAGCCCCAAGTTGACGAGTTTAGAGACAACGGCAAAGCTGCCCTACTCCTCCTCCTTGACCTCTCGGCTGCATTCAACTTGGTCGATCACACTATCCTATGCAACCACCTTAACACAGCTGCACACTTTTCCGATGAGGCAATTACATGGATTAGATCCTTCCTAAATGGCAGAACCATGAAGGTTTTCTTGCCTTCTGCAGCGGCCGACCCCATACCAATCACCTGTGGCGTGCCCCAGGGTTCCTCTGTCTCGCCTACACTCTACAACATTTTTACCAAGCCCCTTTTCGATGATCTGGATCATCTAGGTATCACCTACAATAACTATGCAGATGATACCCAGATCGTCCTCCCACTTTCTGGGGATTATGAAATGTATTTGGCCTTGGTTAACAGAGTGTACATCATCATCCAGGCATGGATGGCCACGCATGGACTATGCCTGAATGATGATAAAACCGAACTCATCATCCTGGGCACTACCTCCAGCCTAAAAAAACTAGGACCTGTCTATTCCTCGTTCATAATCGACGGCAATAGCATCAAGGTAGGGGGCGAGGCAAAAACACTAGGCTTTTAGCTTGACTCTAACCTCTCATTTGCCAAACAGGTTAATTTCCTAGCATCCTCGACTGCCTACACGTGTAAACTTATCCGCACAGCTAAACCTTTTCTTTCCGACACTAACTTTAGGACCAACGCTATCGCGTGGCTGAAAGCGAATGATTACTAAATGCAGCAAGTAGTAAGGATTCACTGTAAGGAGCCACTCTCTACACTTGCACACACACGTTCACCTCACCTTTGCCTATACCTGTTTATATTGCTGCTGCAAGTATGTTTTCATCTATCAGTTGGTTTTTTACTATTCTAGCTTCCGCCTAGATGTATGCTTTTTCTGTATATACATTTGTACATAATTCCTGTATGGAATTATTGGCAGTACTGTAACTAAGCTTCGCATATTCATGTAACTGCTGCGCCCTGCTAGCCTAGGGTATGTTGCGCATTACAAATAATAAAACAAACAAACAAACTTTTGTGATTTCATTTTGCCAGGTTTAGAGGTGATAAAATATCCCAAAAAAATGAGGCCATCAACAGCTCCAACGGGTTCAGACCCAATGCGCCAATGGAAAGTAGAACACTAATTACGTTTGGAGCACTTCATTATTTTTGTTTTAGTTGGGTTGATCTGTAGAGAATGTCTATCCATAAGCAATAAAAGACCATCAATCAAGCGCTGCAGTCCTACTGGGGTGCAGTCGAAAATCAGAAGGTCGTCGGTGTAAGCCGGCCAAAACGGTCTTAATTTATGCAATTTCAGAGTAACCAGAGAGGAAGACTTTAGATGTTCCCCAATGTCACCCATGTATAGATTAAACAAGCCTGGTGCTAACACGCAACCGTGCCTAACCACGCCAGAAGTGGAAATTTGGTGAGACAGCTGCGCCTTGGGGTTCAGTCTCACCTGAGTGTTGGAATTTGCATGCAGACCCATGAACATCCTTAAAAGACCATCCGGGATGCCCCACGAGTTTAGTTTAGACCATAAGGGATTTAGATCGACAGCGTCAAATGTGGCCGTAAGGTCTATCGATGCAATATAAACAGAATCATATTTCCCCTCCCATGCTAGATGTTGTATTCATTTTAACATCAGACCATTTCATGGTGTGCCCATATTTCTCCTGAATCCAATCTGACTTTTTTCGATTCTCTCTGTCTCGCTTCTTGCTATATATGTATATTTTTCAAATATATGTATTATTGCCTTCTGATAACGCCCCTAGTTTTTCGGATCCATTACACATTTGCATGAATGTAATTTTCCTTACAATGGCTCTACAATCATTTTCGATTGTTTACATTTTTAACCCCCAACTATATTGGTATTAACCCTATCAATATTTGGCAGCATGATATTACTCGAGAAAGTTAACTGCGACTGCTTTTTCTACAACTGATGTGTAGAATGCAAAGTCAACATTACAAGAGAGTATAGCCTTAATCGGGAGATTGCACAGATATTGTAAATCAGGGGACTAACAATTCCTCCCAATGTCAGTTAAACGAACACACAACTGAGACGGTTGTGAAATGTGAGTGTTCTACTTTCCTCACTATAATGATACTTTTTGAAGATGTTCTGCATACATGCTGGATTTTTGTCAGTTGCCTCAACTTAATTTACAACGGTGAAAAACAAAAGCAAACATTTTTTAAAATTCAACATTCATTCTCATTTCAACGACAATAAAAACCAGAAACAAATGGTAGAAACAAAATATATGAACCCTTCACGATGTTTTTGATATCTGTGTGCATAATAAAAGTATATCCCGAAATGTCTTTATGACATCACGGATGGTCGTGTGGGTTAAAGACCCAAATAATTGCATTGGAAATGTTTGTGTGACATCTGTACAAACAGAACTGTCAGCACACAAGATCACAAAAACCTACGCTTATGAGGTTCTTCAACAAATGACATCACCCTCCTACACTCCTGTCATGGCCCAATCAAAGCTCAGCAACAGCAGCTTGGCACAACCATACGATCTGAGAAATGTGCAAAAAATGGCAATCCTAAAGGAACAATCAATTTTGATCTTGGGATGGGATTGTTGATTACAATTAAAACCTTCAACTTGGATTTTTAGACACATATTATTAAGTATATCCTGGTCAAAGTGGATGTTTGGCCAGAATTTGAGAAGTGCAGATCTTATAGAATTTACAAAGTTTGGGAAGGTTGGTGCCAATGACAGAATAATTTCCTGGGGTCCAGGCTAAATCTCATAAAATTAATTACTAATTACCACTGCATAAAGGAGACATTTATACTATGCCATGTCCTACATGAGGTAAAGTACCCAGAATTGTACATTATTGCAAGTTTCTGAAGGGTTCCATGACTCAGAGTCGCAAGGCTGCCTATCAGGTACTCTTAAAAGATCTCGCATACAATATCCTTTTTATGTGCAGTTCAGGCCCGGGTGCGCAACGAGAGTCTCTGCGCACCAGAGATAGTTGGTGTAAAGCAAAGACAGTGCTTGGATGGCCACTGTGCATATCCTTCATAATTTCGAAGGTAAGGCGGCTGCTCGATATGTGGGGAGGAGAGGATGGCAGCCATTGTAAGACTATTAGTTACCAATGACTAATATCATCATTTACTGTATAAAATGTCAAGCACGATTATGGCACCCTCCTGTTGTAAAGCGCTGTGATGCTCCTAAGCTATGTTTGTGCTATAAGCAATTTATTAGTAAACGGAAGATAGCATAGGGGCAATGCGCTGGTCTTGGAAGCAAGACCATGCAGAGCAGCAGAGGTTTGAATCCCGGATACGCACTTAAAACTGAACTCAGGTATGTTATTAAGTGTGTTATAAAAAAAAAACAATTACATTAAAATAAGCAATACAGTCAAATAAATGTACTCAACGTAAACACAATCTGATGTGGAGGCATGCTTTTAATAATTAAAAAGAAGAAAAAAATAACATTGGCTACAAGATTATTATACACTCCTGCATGTTGTGATGTGCTAAGTTGTGTTGTGCTCTGTTGATTTCCTTCATGTTAAAGGAATGGATACGTTGTTCTACACCTGTGCAAATTAAGATCTGAATGTTGGATTAAGTGCAGAGTGCATGTGCCAGTTAAAGGTCAGGACCCAGGGGCCAATTTGACTGCATTCATACTCACTGTTTGATGCTGTTTATTGCATGAAACCGTCCAATGCATGCATTTTTGCCTGCCCCCCATGGCATGGTGTATTGTTTCAACTTTTTCCCCCTTTTGAAGAAATCCGTTTTCTCACTCCCGTCTGAGTTCAGGAATCTGTCATACTGAAAATTCTGGAAAAAGGACAAAACGATAATGACCAACGTTAATGGTGTCCTTCCTGCAAATGACTCAGAAAAAAAAGATCACAAACAACTGCAAAGAATAGCATGCCACATATGATATGTGCAGATATTCTGCATTGGCGCAACAGTAGTCAATGAAAACGGATTGTGTATAGTTGTGGAAATGTAACTTAGTAGCTCATATTTCCAACTAATTACACTTCAATGCATCTGATAGCTAAACATGGGACAACATCCAGCTATTTCCAGTACTTCATGACAGGTTATATTTGTTTAATCAGTTATAGGGTGCGCATTCACCCTCTTGGGGATTTCTTGACATTGGTACTTGCATGCCAAAAACTGCAGAAGGGAAAGAGGAAGAAAGCAACAAGAGAAAGTAAGAAGAACGATATGAGTAAAGCAAGCAAGCGAGAAGAGCCTGGTCTTCAAAGGTCTGCTACATTTCAACAAATCTGTAATGGAACACAGAGAGACAGTTAAAGAGTGCCCTCGTGAGGGAGCAAGATGCGTGCAGGGTCTGTGGAAAGAGAAAACTTTAAAGAGCAGCAAGGAGCGCTCGAAGGATGGCAGAGTTATGGACAGATTAAAGCCACAGCCATGAAACGAGATGACGAGGTGTTCACAGACCCATTTAACTCAGTGAAAAACACTATTGTTTGATAGGACCATGCACATGTTTCGTCAGGCTCTGTCCAGGACACCGGTATGCCCAGTCCCCGGCTCAGTGTCCTCTTTGAAGGAGGTCCATGCCATGTGAGAACTAGAATGGATGTCGTGTGGGCGGTAAGTGTGGATCAGGCTTTATTATGTAACATAGAAATGGCCCGTTAGAAGCAATGTTTATATCACTGGGTAGACCGAGCAAAATTGTACTGGTCTTGAAATGTGCTATAAAAGCCATAACCCCCAACGTCAGAGGATGGACTATTAGGAAGTCCAATGTAAGTGTAATTTACCAAATGTATCATACTGACTTTCCTGTATAAGATTTGTGCCTGCACTCAGCAGTGTGACGGAAAGTATCAAGTGGTCGCCTGCCGGTCGTGCAGTTAAAGAAAACATGTAACTGCAGTTGGGACAATTTGTACTAAATCTGTAAACTGGCAAAGCTGGTGCACATTCCTCACACACATACTAGTGCATGTAAAGGCAAATAAGGAAACAGCAGAATATGCAGAGCGCAAACAACCTTAGTTGTGGTTAGAAAAGCGATGTAGCTGCATGGGTCGCACACAATAAATGGCTTCATGCTGCACGCAATGAAGCTGTGATTCCCATTGTTGTAAACATTATTGTATTCCACAATGTATGCATATCCATGAATACTACCCCTAACACTAATGGCGTAGCATAAATTGTTCAGACTGCATGTGACGACAACTCAAATGAAAGCACAGGGGACCAGTGGGCAGGCCACCGCCCTTCCAACAATTACGTAGACTATTTTAATGTACAGCATTTCCCACAAGAGCTGCGGGCAACAAGAGGGACACTCTGTAGGGCAGCAGAGCTATAAAACAACCTTATCAAACCATGTTCCGCACTACAGACCCTTAACCTCACCCATAGGGCATTGTATTGTTCATTTGCTGGAATGCACTACTGTACAAAAAGAAGGTACTTCGAAGTGCGTGGGAATGGTCCTTACAGGAGCATTACAATGACTGGTGCCTATGTACGTGACGGCCACCCAATAATTCTGTCTCCTGGCACATCCCCTATAGTATCCAGGTAGGTGCTGCCCCTTCTGTACCAGACCTTCGCTGTTCCTTCTGTGGCGTGTGTGAGAACACCATAATAAATTAAAATGAACTGGGAAAGGAACAAAGGTAAATAAAGAAAGCTCCTTTCACAGATCAACAACGGAATTGCCAATGCATGCATGCAGGGCTGGAGGCATGACAGTGTGGTAAACACTGTAGTTGAATCGGTTAGAAAGGGGGTCGCTGTACAAACTGGTTATTTTACGTGTTGCAGAGCGTTTTCAAGAGAGTCACAGCACAACACTAACTACAAAAAAATATGAATACTATCAAGAAGGGCACCAAACCAATCTAGATGGGCTGTAAAAAAATCAGGATTGCTGGCATACTAAGATGAACGTTATAGCTGATGAAATGATGAGAAGTATTCGTGCTGTGAAACGTCATATTCCCAAGGGCGAAGAATGTCATTGGCACATGTCGAAGAAAGACAGAAATACACTTCTTTGCAATGTACCGCACTGTCTGCATTCACGGACCAGATAGAAAATGACGCTCACACATTGGTATCTGCATAATGCAGTAAAAACATATGCTACATTTCAGAAACAAATGCATGAACTGGGCAATTGCCTCCATCATCGTAAACTGCACTGAAACTTGTGTAACATGCTGTGCAATTTTCCCTGCACAATCAAAAAAAATGAACATCGGCATGATTGCTTGTCAGCAAAGTGTCACACAGAGAAACCAAAATCAGGCACTTCATTGTAGCTACTCCATAGCACCTCACATGCACATCATAGATTGCAAAATAAGTAGCCACTGCGCAGTGTTTTCCATTCACTTTCAGCCTATGTATGTCGGAATCCCCTAAAACCTGCACGCGGTGCCTCGTGAAACACACAGCAATAGCCTCACCCTCTGCATTTCTGTCCACAAATACACCCTGTAGCACAGTCTGTCCGTACACACCACACCCACAAACTTTGTTGGCCAAACCCGTAGTCTCTGCATGCCCATTTCTATGGGCGTCATCTGCAAAAGGGGCGTATGTAAAACGTGCCACCCTGCAACTATCGTGAAATTCGCAGACTTTTCATGCTGGGCACGCGCGGGAGAATAACTTTGAACCAGGTGAGCAGACGTCGTTAGTTGTGGTGGCTCTTAAAAGAACCTTTGGGGGTTTTGTTTGTTTTTTAATTTTTTTTAAAAATGCTTCCCTAGAAATACTGTTTTTGATGTTTTCATTCATAAATGTGTGTTTTCAATGTTAGCTCACATTCTTACAATAGGCTCTTCAGTGCAGTTTGTAGATTGCAAAATAACATGCCATTTGTCGTGAAAAGGTGTATTTATCACAAACTAATGTTCTCATTCTCACAGTAGAACATCCCAGCAGCACTTAAGATGTCACACATGCTTCTGTTGATGAGACCCCTTCCGACCTCTGGCTGGCGACAGGAATCATTGGAATTTTCCACACTATTCTCAGGGCAATACATGAGAAAAGCACCTTGGCAGTACGAAAATGTGCTGCACTGCTTTCATCATATTCTTCAGTTAACGGAACACATGGGAACAAGGCATGTAACCCATAAAGAAGGCTATAAAGTGCACAATCACTACATATACAGTTGACGAAGAGGCCACGCGTCGACATTCTAGAAGCAGTCCGCCGAAACAGCACGATTTGACACTACACCACAAAGCTTTCACTCCCTCCAAACCGAAATTGCCAGACATGTCTTCCTGGAGGGCATACACACACAAATCTTCCACAAAGCCATCAACCACGACGAAAACTGTGCGTCTTGCCATGCTTGCCAGCCACAGTACACAAAGTAATGGAGAAAGTGAATGCCTCCCTTTCATGTGACACACACCCAAAGCACCTAATTGCCGAAAGGCCATAGTCCCATTCCCATTGGCCAGCATGCTGACAAGCACAGATTGTGGCACGTGCCTTTCTCCAAGTACCCCAGGACTGCGCCCGGGTAAAGCAGAAGGGGTCCTTCTTCCTATTGGCCCACTTTCCACTGATGCACACCCGGAGCAGCACATTATAGGACAATCGCTACAGACCCATTTCCATAGGCCAACATGGTGAGGAGCGTTGAATGTGGCACGTGCGGGTCCCCAAGTACGTCGAGGGCTGGTCCTGAGTGCAGCAGGAGTCCCTCGTCCTATTGCCACACATCCTAAGCAACCCATTGGACAATCACCACAGTTGCATTTTCGTGGCCGCCACCAGCAAAATCCATGCATGTGGCTTTCGTGCTGCGTGCAGGCGTGGGGGAATAACTTGTAACCAGGGCAGGGGGAGTTCATGGTAAGGGGTGACTCTTAAAAGAGTTTTTTGTTTTATTTTTTGTTTAGATGCTTCTACAGAAACAACCTTGTTGTCTGTTTTTAGTAGCTTTTGTGTTTCGTTCTGCTCACATTACTACGGTAAACTCTTCACCGCATCCTGTAGACGAACAAACAAAACTGCATTGCCAATGGGTGTCAACAAAATGCCATTTTCTTGGAAATACTCAGCATTTCCATGAGTAATGAGGTCATTGATGCAGAAGAACAGTCCACGAGCAGACATAAAAGTGTACATGCTTCTATTGATGAGACACCTTACTGTGTCTGGCTCGGAACAACATCCATGAGCAGTGGCCACACTCTTCACCATATTATAGATGAGAAAAGCACCTTGGTGGTGGAAAAAAGCATACTCACGACATCCAGCAACCTCCTCAGTATACGGAACAAATCTAAGCAAGGCAGGTAACCCATATGCATGCTGCCGTAATGAATGACGATAACATCTACTACTGGAAACGTGGCAAGGTGTTTGCAAAGTGCATGCATATCGAAGAAATTGCACTCATACACAGTGTTCCACGATGTGTCCACTCCTTCCGAACCAAAATTGACATCAAAGTGTCTTTGCAGGGCATAGTTTTGCAGATCTCTGACAAAGGGATCACCTACAGTCAACACAATATGTTTTGCCATGTCAGCCACCCTCAGTACGCAGAGTACAATGTGTAACCGTTTCACCTCCCCTTCCTGTTAACTGCACCCACACTATCTGATTGGCTAATCCCCACACTGCCATGGCAATTGGGCAAGGTGGTGTAAAGGGCAGATTTTGGCATGTGCGCCTTCTCTCCAGCTCTACTTCATTGGGGTACGCGTAAATAGGCACAAACGCATCCACCAATCACATTCAAGCCGCAATCATTGAACACTGTCACTCCTGTACAACACTTGAAATGTACACATTGTTGTTTTTTTTTGTGACGTGCATGCGAGAAACTTCTTTTGTATTTTCTCTTTATATGCATTTCTGTTTGCCTCTCCTCAAATGTTTATAACATTCTGGTCAATGCTTCTTGCGCAGTGTAAAAGAAAATGGCATTGCCAATGGCGCTCAAATAAATGCCATTTCTACGGAACCACTGCATATTGTATGACCTAATGATCTCATAGTGGGTGGAGAACATGCCAGAGTGTGCATAATTTCACGCATTATTCTGTTTATAGCAAACCTTCCGACCTCTGGCTGGGGACATATTACACCGTCATGGAACAATACTCTTCTTGATGTTATGCATGAGAAAACGGCCTTGGCAGTAAGAAAAATATGCATCACTGCGGTCAGCAACCTCTTCAGGTGACGGATTAATCATCCACACGACATGTAACCCAAATGTACACTTCCATAGTGCACCACGACAAAGTCCACGTTCGTGACAGATGCCACATATCTGCAAAGGCGAACCATCCTGCCAAAACTGCAGACACCCTGACAGGCCCAGAAAGCGTCCACTCCTTCCAACCCAAAATTACCAGCAACGCCTCTTTGCACACAACACCTGTGCAGATGGCGCACAAAGGTATCACCGACGATAAGCACTGTGCGTCTCTCCATCTCGATCAGCCTCACGACACAGTATTGGGACAAAATGGTACAGCCCATTCCTGTGAACCACACCATAAACTTCTAATTGCCTATTTCCCACAATTCCATTTCCCTTTCCACCCTGCTCATAATGGCAGGATGTGGCATATGCACTTTCCCATCTACAGTGAGGGCCACAGCCCAGTCAAAGCACACCCAATACTTCTTCCCTTTGCACAGTCATTTTTGCAGCACTCCCCCATTGGGTGCTGTCAAATTTTCAAACACGCATTCAGCAAACACATACAAAACCTCTGCACTGCACACTGTCATTTCTATGCATCACTCCATATTTACTGTTAAACACTCTCAGTACATGTTCCGTGTGATTGCAAAACCCCTCCACTGAAACCTCTGCTAAAGAATCCATGTTTGCAGCATCCACAAAGATCCTAAAATGTACTGAGCACACCCTTGGCCATGCTCACAACAGTGCAGCACTTTCCACACCCACCACAACACTATTCATCCAAGCGAGCGACCATGTGGGCACCTAACATTATGCACAAACATAACATACGTAGCAGCACTTCTACCCAACTCCTCCACACCATAAAACACCCATTCACGAAAATGTGTCACACTTAGCAGAATCCACAAACATACCACAGCCTGCACCACTGCTACGCATTGCCATTCATTAAGTATTGTCTCACCGGCAGCCTATGCACAACAGCTTCACAACATTGGGCCTACTTCAATAAATCTGTACACAGCAGAGTAACCAACCACATATAAACTGCACTTCAACCATACCCACTTCCATACTCACATTACGTACACACTGCACCCTGTGGCCACACTACACCATCTCCTGCTGCACACCAAATACTGTATTATGTTGCAACTATCACCACAACCATGGAATGCACAATACTTTGCAACTCACTTGTGGTGCTGTAGCATGTCAACAATGTGCTCCACACCCATTCTCCAAAGGAGCACTGTCAAACCTGCATTGCTCCAGTGGGTGTGCTCCTTGCACACATTCCCTGCACCGTAATTCAACCATGCATGTCAGCATGTCACCAACTACCACTATGCACATACGAACCACTGGCACCAGCACTCCTAACCAACCTCCACACTGCAATGGACATGCACAGTGTTACATGCAACAGTTACCATAATATATGAACATTACACTGTCTCCGGCACCCCTACGCCCTTTCATTCACATACTATTGTCGTACCCACATCCACTCAGAAAGCTTTGTGTCACTGCCAACTTAACCACACAATGTTTACAACATTGCCAATACTGCAAGCATTGTGCACACAGCACACTATCCAAGCACATATAAGGAGCCCTTCAACCATACCCTCTACCATACTGACAGTATGCAAACACTGCACCCAGTGACCACACTGCGTGACTTTTCACTGCAACATCTCCAACCACAGCGCACCGCCATGGAGCTATGCAGCAACAAATTGCAACAGTTACCATAATGTACACACAAAACACTATCTCCTGCACCCAGTGCACTTTCAATCACATACTATGGGCGTACCCACTTCCATTCACAAAGTATTGTGCCACTGCCAACCTACCCACATTCTGTTTGCAACACTGGCCTATAACAGCTGAAATGTGCTCCACAACCATTCCTTACATGTCACCACCCTCTAACTGATGCACAATCAAAAATGCATTACTGCCGTGGGTGTCCTCAAGGCCTAGGTTCTTGAGTGCATGGCCTACAGCCTTTGGTCACGCACCCAATAGTCCAGGCCTTGAACACACCCACAGCAACGTAATACCACCATGCATGTCACCATGTCAGCAACTACGACAATCCACTTACACACCACTGCCACCAGCACTCCTACCCAACCTGTGCACCGCCATGGAGCTATGCAGCAACAAATTGCAACAGTTAAAATAACGGCCATGTGGGCAGCTAACATTATGCACAAATGTAACATACGTAGGTAGCGGCACTTCACCCCAACTCCCCCACACCATAAAACACCCATTCACGAAAACAGGTTGCAATTAGCAGAATCCACAAACATACCACAGCCTCCACCACCCCTACCCACAGACATTCACAAAGTATTGTGTCACTAACCACAACATTTTCAAAAAATTGTGCCTACTTCAACAAATCTGTAACACAGCATAGGCCTTGAACACACCTACAGCAACATAATGCCACCATGCATGTCACCATGTCACCAACTACGACCATCCACATACGCACCACTGCCATCAGCACTCCTACCCAACCTGTGCATCACCATGGAGCTATGCAGCAACAAATTGCAACAGTTAACATAATGTACAAACAAAACACTCTCTCCTGCACCGCTGTGCACTTTCATTGACATACTATGGGCATACCTACTTCCATTCACAAAGTACTGTGTCACTGCCAACCTATCCACATTCTGTTCACAACACTGGACCTACTGCAACCAATCTGCACACACCACACTACACAAGCACCACCCTCTACTGGATGCAGCGTCAAACATCCATTCCTGCAGTGGGTATGTTGCAGGCCTACGCTCTTGAGTTCATGCCCTACAGCCTACGGCCTACAGCCTTCGGCCATGCACCCAATAGTCTAATCATTCCACAGACCCACCGCACCCCCATTCACCCAGGCATGCCACCATGTGCCTAACTACCGCATTCCATCCGCAGTGCACAGCCACCCGCGCTCCCACCCAACCTATGTCATGTGCAATTCACTCCCCTTCTGCAATTGACCTGCCACCACTCACCAGAAAAAGAGGTCGCTGCAAACAGGTTGCGGCAGAAGCTATGGGGCCGTTATGACAGCTGCCTCCAATCACCACACAAAGTACTCACCTACATATGTCACATGAGCCACTTCTCACTCCCCTACCCGTTCCCTCCCTTATTGCCACCAACACATCAACACATTGCGTACGGTACATTTTCCAGACCCTTCCGCCGCCGCACTGTCCTCCGATACACCATGGCGGCTTTCCCAAAAAATGTTGAGGCACAGTACGCTTCCCTCCAGCCAACCACCGGCCGCATCCAAATGTTTCAGACAGCATGCCGTACAGCGAGCCAATGACACTTCTATCTGTGGAGGGAACAGGCAAATGAGTCCGCGGAGCGGACCCAGATATCACATATTTTTTGGGACGTGCATTTCAGTTCTTTGCAACACAAGTACTGGTCTCATTTCACCAAACACACAAAAGCACGCTTTCTGACCCATGCTCCCGTTCCTGTCGCAGATTTGGTGAAAATCAGTCCAGCCTTTCGGCCTGTAGCCATGCGCAAAGTTTTTTCCCATTCAATCTACGAAAAAAAAATGTTGGGACCCCCCTATAACTTTGCCCCCCCCACCAGAAACCGCGCCCCAACTTGACGAAAAAATTCAGAGGCAACCTTATACTTTTTTTTGCAAAGTTTGGTGAGGGTTCGTCCATGTGGAGCGAAGTTATAAGCCGCCGAAAAAGTGCTCTTCCTATGAGTTTAGCAATTTAACCATAACTACACGGGCGCTACTGCGGGCCGTGTAATATGTCCTGCAATGTACAGACATCTCTTTATTAGGGTGAATATTGTGACCCATCAAAACAGAAGAGTCAATTATTCACTTAAAAGTTTTTTTTACTGACTGAATGACTATAACATATGTTTAACATTTAAATTTGTGGAAATGATGATGTTCCATAATGCTCTTTGCTTTAATGCAAATTGCCAGGATTGGGTTCTATGAAGAGATACGGTTTTGCACATCCTATCAGGGTGCACGCCCCTTGGCCATGCCCCCTCCTTCCCACATTCCCGTCCCCACCAAAGAGGTGACAGTTCCCCCAGTACATTTTTTCCTTTTCCAGCAATGGGTGACTACCATCTATTTGTTTGATTTCATGTCCATATGCTGTCGTTTTCTTCTCTTGTATTCGGTCTGTTTGTTCAGCTGGCAGACACGTCTGGGATATCCCCAGAAGAGGTATTCAGTGCAGTGCAGTACTCTGGCACAGAGAAGCCTGTCCAATGGCTTAAGACTGAGCTCCCTGTTGTACTAAGCACCATGGTGGAGCTCAGAGCACAGAAAGCTGAGGCACAGTGTGAGCTGGGACTCACCGGGAGGCAAAAAAAGCCTGGCTGTCCTGCGCCAGTAACAACGCAGAGACTACACTGGAGTGTATTAACATCCGAAAGAAAAGGGCGAAAGCAGACTGGGGGAAGATACGTTCGAGGGTAAAGGAGGTTGAAAGTTGGAAGTAAATGCTAAGTAGACAGGGAAGGTGTGTAAACTTGGCGTATAGGTGCTCTCTCAACAAGGAGGATTTCAGTGAGATGGAGGACGGATATGGAGGGGAATGGGTGGACAGGTGGGGGAGGTGCAAAACTAGCTCAAAGGGGTAGTATGAGATGGGCGAGAGCTCTGGCTATAGAATAGTAGGGTTCAGAGGAGCGAGCATTGGCATAAGGATGGGTGAGGGTTATTTTGATTTTGCAATGCTATTGGGACGTGGGCTGCCTGTGCCTATATGTTCAGCTTTCATCGGAGCATGCTGAAGGAAGATCAGATAATGGGCATTCTGTGTCAAACAATAATGAGACAACTGTTAAACACATGCCCCCTACTACTTGGGCATCCTACCTTTGTTACTGTCTGTCCTTTGGGAACATTGCACTGGTTGATTTTAGTTTCCATTCTCTCTGATGCGATACCAGGGTTAGTTCTCTTGCATTGGCTGTGTGCAGGTGATGACCCAGGTGACTGACTTGATGTTGCGGCACAGTGCAAGAAAATGATGGGGCCAGTTTCCCACACTTTATTTGAGCTGGGATTTGAGGTGTCACCATAATTTAAGCATCTGACCATCTTCTCAGCTTTGGATGGTTAAATTGTGTGAAGGTTTGGCTTTTTTGGCACCAGACAACATAGCCCATAATAAACCAAGCTCGCAAATGTAAAAAGTCCTTCTAGAAATGTGTTCAGCAAAACGAGTTGTAGCTAATTGCCCATTCTGAAATGGAGACATGTATCAGAAAGTGAAATAATGTAAGCCCAAGTGGGAAAAAAAACATGCAGTTTGAATCTCAATGTTTACGAAGTTTTCTCAGGGGTTCGGGCTCGCTCACAAATTCGGTCTACAAAATGGATGCCCCACCACCTTTCAAATCATCATCTGCCACTGGCTGCTAATCAGTGACGTATGCTCCCCTTCCTGTCAGCTATGCAGGCAAACGTCCCATTATTGCCTCCAACGAAGTCAACATGATCAGCTATGATCTGCAGCGTTCTGCATTTCTTTCATACATAGTGACTGCCTGTGCGATGGCAACTAAAGTGCCCTGCTTCTTCTGTCAGTAACGTGGCAGCAGCATCATGTCGACCTGCCAAGCACCTAATGTCACCTGCCAGATGGTGTGCACTCTAGCAGGGTCCCTGCGAAGAGCACTTCCTGCCATAATGGTTTTCTTAATGTCCAAATGCAGTTCCGAGTGGCCCGTCATCTCGCGGAGATGCTAGAGTTCGACCTTTCCCTGCTGCGTCTCGCGGATGATGCAGGTGTCAGTGAGTCACAGACACAGAACAGTGGGACAGCGTGCGCCGCCGCTTACAGCCGACAGCAAATGCTCGCATTTCCCTGAACAGAAGCCACAACAGACGACTGCACTTAGCACAAAAATGAAAGCTACCTGTCACCCCCCTCCCCCCACCTCACCAAAGTGAGGAAAGATATCTTCGGAGCAATATGTACACTTTTCTTCTGTGCGCCCAGGTGCTCTATGAGCGCGTGAGGGAGCCTGTAAATCATCCACAGTGAGGCCATTAATACTCGACTGAAGGCCTACACGTTCGCCTGGTTCGTGCCTTTCAAGGCCACGCCATCATTGAGCAATCTGCCCTGGCCATTGAACCGTGCCCATCTGCTGAGGCTATGTTTGAACATCATCAATTATACCTGCTCGGAGCTACCACAATGCTGAGAAACAACCTCTGAAATAAATATAGGCAGAGATTTGAAGAGCAGCCATTGGTCAGCTACAGTATGGTATTTCCTATAATGAAGCAAACACGTGATTTCCTTTCTTCAGTAAAGCGGGTGTTCATGATCTAGCTGGGGGATCATTAGTTCACCTTGAAAGCCAATGACCAGGGTTCTAATCTCAGCTGTGGCTCTTGACCAGCAAAGTCCCCTACTTAGAACAACCACTGATGTATTGGGGGCAGTCCCGAGTGTGAGTGCCATTACATGATTGGACAGGCGATTGTCAGCCAGGCGTTGAACGAAAGGTTAATACTTAAATGCATATAAAGGGTGCGCTTGTTAGGAACTTGCATAAATTAGCTATATATTTAGGTAACGTGCTAGTATTTACATGAATGAAATCTACTGCATATATATTTATATGTAAAATCACATATATACAGAATGGCATTTCCATCCTTGTCGGTCCAGAGGTTGCAGCATAGCCCTGTGGACCACAGGCGTGCCTGGTGCCACTGGGCCTCTGTTTTCTTTACCTTACTTAGTTAAGGAATTTCTTTACCAACACATGGCGGTCGCTGGCCTACTCCAAAAGACTGCCAGAAACCAGTGGCTGACAGCACGCCCATTTATGTTCTGGCCCTTTCTAAACACAGACACTTGGTGAGAGGTAGACTCTCTATGATGGACACTCATGTTGTATCAGTATTTTAGGCTGCTGGTTTGCCACTTCCTTTTTATTATATTTCATGTACCGCTGTGTGCCGCGGCTCTTGCACACGATGCCCAATGGTCTACTCTGATAGGCTGCCAGAAAACACCTGTTGGAATTATGACCCTTTACATGCTGACCAGCTCATTCCCAGCACAGCAGGATGGCACAGTGAGTGTGCCTGATGTGTGCCAGAGGAGTGTCAGAGGCAAACTGTTCTGTATTCATTAGCACTAAGGGTGTGCAAGCGGGCAACTGTCTCCCCAATATCCCAACACCCTTCATTACAGGTGAGTTCTTGAGAAAAACTCTTCTGAAATGTGCTAACATGCATTCTCCTATTTCTGGGGACACTAGGCAGTGGCTCTCTAATGCGTGTACACTTAATCATGCTTCTTCTGGGTTTTTAGCCAAATTGGATTTTCAAAGCCGTCTTCTGGATTTTCCTCAGTCTCGTGCCTTAATACAGACTTGAAGGTGACATTGATTAATCTGCACTCACTAGTGAAATCTTATTTGCATACCTATGGACTTCTTCATTCTAATGTTTATGATCTCTTATTTATTACAGGGAAATGGAATATACCGCACTCTGATCCCACACTGGTCCAGCACCAATACCACCCGTATTGACTGGATGAGTGAACCTTTGCTTACAGGTCACACGTAGCCTTCAGTAAACTTCCTCTTAGTATTTCTGTGAGATATGAACCTCTCTTATTCAAATTGGGGGCTGCCCCCACACATCATTCCCCTCAAGATAACCCTATATTTCAAGAAGTATTAACAAACATGGTGGAACGTCTTGGACTCACGAATGCCAAAAGACATATGTCTGATGATTTCAGGGCATGATGGGATCATCCTCAGATACCTTTAGTGTCCCCTCTCCAAGAATTCCTTCCCATGTTGGGATTTTACCAAATAATAGATGCTGAAACTCATTAACACTATTGATCCCATTTGTTCACATGATGATTCTTTTCATTGTCATCGCCGCATGCACTGAACTGGTATGAGTGTGCTCTGGTTCCGTTTTATATCCAAGTCGATAATCCGTCACTCGTTAGTGCTAATCAATTTCCTAGGTTAGCTAGATATTGAAGAATGGTTTCATCTCACATCCACCAGTGGCACATATTGTCCCCCAGACTCAAATGTCGATGCACTATGTAATAACTCCGTGTTCTGGCCTACAGAAGCTGCTGATTATCTGGCTCCCTCAAATTTTGCAACTCGGTAGCATGTGTCTATACACGCCTTGTTTTGATGCAACTCTAAAACCTACTCAGCAAAAGTATGTCATTTAGAGCAACATGGGAGATTGCTTCATGCCTGTGTAGGAAAGACTAGTTTATGATGTCTCAGCATTTAAAGCTTATCAGCAGGATATCACTAAGGATACAACCGAGTGCTAAAAAAAAACAGGATTTCCCTGGTAGCTGTTTCTCAGAAAGAATTTTATTAAAAATGATTAAGAATCCTTCCTCTGCCCATATCGCAATAGTTTCTCATCTACCCTTGCAGCCTTTGGTTATTACCCTCTCCTTACTTTTGACAGTAACATTAAATGATTTATACCAACACAGTGTCTATTTTCCTTGCCTAACCCAGTGTGATACCTTAATTTTGTAATTGTCATTGTAGGAATTGTAATTACTTCTACAACCGTTAAAGTTTGGCTCTGCTACAGGTTCCCTATCGATAAAATACCTCAAATTGTGTACGGTGTGGGGTGCATTTAAAGGCCCCAAACAGAAATCCCTTTCACGTGCAATGATTTAAACACTGAAACAAAAATGGCCTGGCTTTTGCTTTTGTTTTTCAAGTAAAGTTAAAGAGCCATGTGGAAAGGGGCCTACCTGTCATTACCAATGGAATGGATAAGCAACAGTTTAATGTACAAACAAAGGAGGAATCAAAGATCCCTGTGACATGGAAAACAGAATTGTTAAACAGTGAAAGCAAAAACGGCCTGCACATGTTTGTGCAAATAAAAATGGCTTTAAAAAGCCAAAGTGGAAAAAAATATCACTGCTCTCAGAAAAATGCCTGGAAAACAAACTAATATGTGGATTGACAAAGGCAATTTATATTATGTCTCGCCTACAAACTCCAGTGACATCTGAAGAGCTACTTTGTCTTCATGGAAAACCTGTTTCTGGCTGTGGTCAAAACTTCACAAAGAAAAACTCCCTCGTCCAGCCTGATGTCACATCTTCCCTCTAATGGCCCCCACAATAAAGTTTGTGCTGCTGAAGCTGGTGAAAGCCCAATGTCCTTCAGACTTGCTGGTTTTGAAAGCAGGGACTTCAATGACATTCACCCCTAGCTGAAGCATGACTAATATGTGGGCACCCACTTCAAAGAGCAAACTACCAACTTCAGAGAGACTCATAAAAAAACCTCTGGTCACAGGCTGGCCTAGGGAGACAGAGGCTGTGCTAGATGAAGGAGACCTCCCATTTGCTGAACATGAAAATTCACAATTAATTTAAAATGACTATTATCATTCAGCAACCATACTGTGGATTGATTTCATTTTTGTACAATTCTTTATGTAATTCCCAAACAATTTTACGGATATAAAATGTATTTACCTGTGAGTCTGGAAACTGTAATGGCCAGTTAGACTAGGTTTCTGGCTGATCTGAACATGTTCCAAATGTGAGAGTTGTTGAGCGGGTGGGAAATGAAATTAGGGATATGCTTAATACCTTCCAGCTTCATAACTGTTGTACTTTTTATGAAAAAAGCACAAATGTGCCACATGGCCATTCTACATCGTACGGATTTGGTGGTCGGCTTATCTAGTTCTCCATGATCAGCTAAAACAGTGTGGCAGTTGCTAGTACAATTATGAAGTTGTGATCCATAACGCGTTTTTTCAAAAAAGTTGAAAGGAGAACAAAGGATGATGACAAATGGGAATAGACATATGTTGCTCCAAACACCTAAACCAATCCTGAATTGGGCAGGAGAGAGAGGAGGTAACTGTTCAATCCTAGAAGCAGGGATTATTGCAGGGTACTTCCCCAAGATTGTAAAATTGGTGTTGTAATTTCTGCTATATAATGGGGACTGCACTAGGACAGGGTACACACAAAAACCGGATGACAGAAAAAGGAGAAAGACAGGAAGGTTGCTGAAACTTACCATATGACAGCTGTAAGGAGACACCAGAACAGATTGCTGAAAGTGCATTTGGGTGGAGCTGTCCATTTTTAGGAAGGCCTCAAAGCTGACTGGGTTCTCTGGTGGAAAGAGGGAGGCTATCTTTGATAGTAGTGTGACCAGACCCCTGCCCTATCTTTACAGAGTGTCCTGAGATGCAGCTGGCTTTCCTGAACCTTAAACAGAGGCTTGCTATATAAGTATGATATGATATGATATGGCATTTGTAACGCGCCTATACACAAGTGTTTAAAGGCGCGACGAGGCAGGGAGGTGGTAAGGGGAAGGGAGAAAGTGCAAGGGGAAGGGGAGGGGGGGAAGTGCAGTACAAGGTAAGTAGTATAAAATAAATAAAATAGAAATAGGGCCAGCTGGTGGCAAGTGCAAGGTACGTGAAGACAAGTGCTGGGAGGGGGGGCTGTAGGGATACAGAGACAGTCCCGCAGTGCAGGGGTTGCCAGGGAGGCAGTGCAATTGGAGAGTGGCTGGGCCCACTACCGAGGTCAGTGAGAGTGGCCCAGTTGCAGATACAGTGCAGTTTAGTCAAGAATTTAGCAGGGGAGAGGGAGAGAGAAAGCAGAAGCAAAGAGGAAGGTTTTGAGGTGCTTCCGGAACCGGAGATGGTTCTCCTCAAGTTTCAGGGAGGCAGGAAGGCTGTTCCAGAGGGAGGCCCCTGCCGCAGAGAGAGATCTACCCGCAGCTCGTTGCTTCGAGAAGCGGCTGACCCTGAGGGAGTTGGAGACGGATGAGCGAAGGGCTCGGGAAGGAAGATATTTAGGAAGAGAGAGTTGAAGGTATTCAGGCCCCAGGCCCCAGCAGGCCTTGTGGACAATGCAGAGGGTTTTGAACTTAATCCTCGCAGCCACTGGGAGCCAGTGTAGAGATTTCAGTCCTGGAGAGATACTGTCCCTGGGCTTGAGGCCAAGGACAAGTCTCGCAGTCCTGTTCTGGATGAGTTGCAGAGGGCGTAGAGTGGATGCAGGCAGATTAAGATAGAGGCTTTTACAGTAGTCCAGCTTTGAGAGAACCAGAGCTCGGGAGACAGTGAGCTTCTGGGGGAAGGAGAGGAAGGGAAGAATACCTCTGAGGAGGTGCAGTTGGTAGTGTGACTTCTTAGAGACGTAAGATATATGAGGAGAGAAGGAGAGTGTGGAGTCGAAGATGACCCCGAGGTTTTTTGCCTTGCGGGTAGGAGCAGGAAGAGGGCCAAGAGAGGCTGGCCAGAGACCTGCAGGGAAGGAGGGAGTGGGTGTGCCGATGAGTAGAATCTCAGTCTTACTGGCATTAAGGCAGAGGTCATTGGCGGCACACCATTCCTGGATAGCAGACAGACAGTCAGAGATGAGGGAAGGAGAGGAGGAGGCCGAGGGTAGCCTGAAAATGAGCTGGGTATCGTCCGCATAGCACTGAAAGTTGGGGCAGAGAGTGGCGATGCGGTGGGCAAGGAGTGCCAGATACTGGTTGAACAGCCAGGGAGAGAGATTAGATCCCTGGGGGACACCACAGGTAGAAAAAAAGATGTCAGAGAGGAAAGACCCCAGTTGGACCTGGGAGGGTCGATTGGAAAGGAAAGAGGTCAGCCACACCAGAGCCTGACCAGTGATACCCAGGTTATCACAGAGACGGTTGAGCAGGATGGCATGGTTGACCGTGTCAAAGGCAGAAGAGAGATCGAGTAGAATGAGAACACACGGAGTGTTGGAGTCGAGGTTCAAGAGCAGGTCCTCACGGATGTTCAGGAGAGCAGTTTCCGTGCTTCTGGCAGCTCTGAAGCCAGATTGATGGTCATGAAGACTACCAACAGATTTAGCATGGAGGTTAAGCTGGGAGATGGCCAGTTTCTCCAGGAGCTTGCCCAGGAAGGGAGTGATGGAGATTGGGCGATAGTTAGCCGGATAGGAGGGGTCGGAAGAGGGTTTCTTAAGAAGAGGGTGCACATGGGAGTGCATATGGGGGATGGGAAGACTCCAGAGGCGAAGGAGTGGTTGCAAAAGTCAGCCAGGGCAGGTGCCAGGGAGTCGATGTGGTCCTTGATAGTTTTGGAGGAACAGGGGTGAACCTGTTTAGACAAGACTTTCATAGATCGGACTTGTCTGGAAACCTCGTCAGCAGAGAAAAGGGGAAAGGCAGAGAAGAAGGGAGGGGGGATGGCTGCAGAAGGGCCAGAGGAAGAGCAGGGAAGAGAGGGAGGGAGGTGATACGAGGAGAGTGAGGACAGGATGTCCTGAGTTTTAGAGATGAAGTGAGAGGCCAGTGCAGTGCAGAGGGCCTGGGAGGGGACAGGAGAGGTAGAGCCTGCTGCAGGGTTGGCAAGCTCCTTGCAGATTTTAAAGAGTTCGGCCGAGTTGTTAGATGCCGCAGAGATGTGGGCTTGGATAAGGGCTCTCTTCTTGGTGAGAACAGAGAGATGGTATTGCCTTTGGAGCAGGCGGCAGGCCAGTTTGTCAGAGGATGAACATGAAGCACGCCATTTCCTCTCTGCCACCCTGCACTTACATTTTAGGGTGACGAGATCCGACTCATACCAGGAGTTGCATTTGGCTTTGGGCTTCAGGCGGATTCTCATGATGGGGGCAAGGATATCAAGAGTATCAGATATATCAGAGTGGAGCATGGAGAGGGCTGTGTCAGGGTGGGAGTCAGCCGAAGATGGAGAGGGGGCGAGAAGGTGGCAGTGAAAGCCTCAACTGACACGCGTTTCATGGGTCGGATGACCGAGAAGGTGGGTGGCAGTGATGAGGGAGGCTTTGCCTGTGGGGTAGGGAGGGTGAGGTGGGAGGATAGGAGAAAGTGATCACTCCAGGAGAGAGGAGTGGAGAGAGGGACGGAGAGGGGAAGGAAGGTCAGAAGAGATCAGAGCATCAAGAGTGTGCCCTGCAGAATGAGTAGGCCCAGACGGGAGAATAGAGAGTGAGAGAGAGTCGCAGAGGTCACGAAAGAGTCCGGAGGGGGGACAGGAGGCATCCAGGTGGATGTTGAAGTCACCAAGAAAGAGGAGTTGAGTGGTAGAGGACAGGAGTGAGGAGGAGAGGTCATCCCATTCAGAGAGGAAGGAGGAAATTTGACCAGGTGGCCGATAGATTGTAGCCACGGTAAGGGAATGGCTAGGAGAGAGAGAGAGTCGGCAGACAAGACATTCAATAGAGGAGTAGGTCTGCGTAGGAGTGACAGTGGCAGGAATCCACTCAGGGAAGATAAGGGCTACACCCCCCCTGCACGTTTTGGCCTGGGCAGGACGAGGATCTTGTAACCGTCAGGTAGGAGTGTGTCAAAGCTAGTGACAGAGCTGGCCGTGAACCATGTCTCTGTGAGACCGAGGACATCAAGGTCCAGTTCCTCAAGAAGGCGACAGATATCAGAGGAATGTTTGATGGCAGAGCGAGAGTTAAGAGTGGCAATGTGGAGAAGGTTGCCATCCTGGAAGGACTTCCGGGGAGGGGTACAGATCAGAGGTACGCCCTGCGGAGGTGAAGAAGAAGGAGGTGTAGAAGGAGCACAAGAGGGGGCAGGGAGGGAGGGTAGAGGCAAGGTAGCCGAGGACAGAGGAGGAGGGGGACAGCAGGAGAGGAAAGGAAGTTGATGAGGTGTGGGAAGTGTCTATCAAAGAGGTGAAGGTTGGCCTGAGGGCCTTGGACCAAGATGGTCCCATTAGCGTAGACATTAATGATGGCCTTAGAGGAGTGGAAGGGGGCCAAGAGGACATCCCAATGGGTGCCACCATTAATGGGAGAAGAGGAAAAGGAGAGAGCACAGAGACCATATGAAGGGTCCATAGGTCAGGCGAAGGGACGAAAAAGAGGATGTCAGTGAGAGTTTCCTTAGAGGAGGCACTAGTGTAGGTGTCAGCGATAGGGAGGCCTGGGTTGGAGACCAGGATGTCCTTTTTAAACTTTTTCCTACCAGATTTAGTGAGGAGAGATAGTCAATAGAGAAGCAGTTAGAGAAGATAGGCGAGATAGAGAGCACCATGGAGTAGGAGGGAGTGGGGGGAAGACAGACGAGATGAGCGCACGCAGACAGGAAGTGAGCGGCAAGCTCAAGTTTACCACATTCCAGAAAAACAACAGTAAATGCGTATTAGGTACACAGTGGAGAGGCCACCTAAGTGTGAGAGTCCTGCGAGGGGAGAAAAACCCTAGTTTACCACATTTCAGAAACAACAGTAATGCGTATTAGGTACAGAGGACACCTAAGTTTGAGAGTCCAGCGAGGGGAGAAAAACCCTAGTTTACCACATTTCAGAAACAACAGTAATGCATGTTAGGTACAGAGGCCACCTAAGTTTGAGAGTCCTGCGAGGGGAGAAAAACCCTAGTTTACCACATTTCAGAAACAACAGTAATGCGTATTAGGTACAGAGGCCACCTAAGTTTGAGAGTCCTGCGAGGGGAGAAAAACCCTAGTTTACCACAAGAGTGAGGTGTAGACACCATGTGAATGATGTGACAAGGTGTAGTGGCCGGGTGAAGGTGGAGATGGCAGAGTGAACCTGGCACCTGGCGTCCCCTGCGGACACCTGCAGACACACAGGGAGCCGCAGCCGTGGGAGCCGCCCTTTGCCTAAGTGGCCCTTAGCCGAAGGGGGCTGCCGGGCAGGGGGCTGCCCAGTGGGGTGGGATTTAAGGCAGGAGGAGAGGGAGGGGGGGTGTGGGCGGGCGGGGAGGCGGGAAGGGAGAGGGCAGAGGCGGATCAGGAAGTGTGGAGGAGGGAGGGGGCAGGGGGCAGAACAAGTGCGCACGGAGCGCCAACAACAAGACTGAGGCAAATATAAAACAAACAATACAGGCTTACTGAAGCCCAACGGGGCTTGGATGGCAGCAAACAGCAAGCCACACAGGGCTACGGGTGACGCTCGATCCCGCTCTGTCTCAACAAGAAGCGAGCGAGGAGAGCCGTCGTTACGTAGTCCTGGAGGGCCTACGGAGACAACCAATCAGAGGGGGGGTGGGCGAGCGGGGAGGCGGGAAGGGAGAGGGCAGAGGCGGATCAGGAATTGTGGAGGAGGGAGGGGGCAGGGGGCAGCACAAGTGCGCACGGAGCGCCAACAACAAGACTGAGGCAAATATAAAACAAACAATGCAGGCTTACTGAAGCCCAACAGGGCTTGGATGGCAGCAAACAGCAAGCCACACAGGGCTACGGGTGACCGCTCAATCCCACTCTGGCTCAACAAGAAGTGAGCGAGGAGAGCGGTCGTCACGTAGTCCTGGAGGGCCTACGGAGACAACCAATCAGAGGGAGGGGGTGGGCGGGCGGGGAGGCGGGAAAGGAGAGGGCAGAGGCGGATCAGGAAATGTGGAGGAGGGAGGGGGCAGGGGGAAGCACAAGTGCGCACAGAGCGCCAACAACAAGACTGAGGCAAATATAAAACAAACAATGCAGGCTTACTGAAGCCCAACGGGGCTTGGATGGCAGCAAACAGCAAGCCACACAGGGCAGGTAGAACTAAGCCCGGGAAAACCAAAAGGTGGAGGGGGGGGGGTCTGCTTGTTTTGAATCCTTTCCCTTTACAATGGGTGAGGGGGGCAAAACTGTGGAGATATTTAGCCTACGTAACCAAACATGTTAATTTAATTAATTCCCCATTTGGCTGAACACTACAGGGTGAATTTTGTTAAAATTCGAAATTAACAAAGCTCATTTCCCACTGTGCGCTGAAAACTATAGCCTATAATTTAATTGGGTAATCCTTGTTGTACAGCTGACCCTGATTTCTTTGAGGAAGAGAGGTGTCTTTGTTCTTAAATCAGTCCAATATTTTGATCCAGCTTCCCGAACACAGGCCTTCTAGTAAGGAGGGTCTGACATTCCAAATTCCCCAAAGCATTCAAATGTTTCTGTCTGACTTCCCAACATACACCAAAGCAAGGGTGTCGGAAAAACAAAGTGATAAATCACCCTGTGTTTATTTTAAACCAAAGGTTTGGGTGAAATTATATCATTGATCAGTGTAATTATTTTGTGAAGTGAGATTTACAGAAAGTGAAGAATTGTGTCTGTGTTCTTTTTAACTTACTTGTGTGATTTATTTATGCTGAGCGAAGTTGATTATGTTGTGCCACGGAAAAGGGGTGTTTTTCGATATTTTTGTACTAATTTCTATTACTGTTAATTCAAATAAATACCAATATATTTCCCATACACAGACCTGGTTCTTGGCTCATTGTTAGCTCATGGGAGAGGGAACCAAGGGGCATGATATGTGTGTCTGAGATAGGGCTAAAAAATAATCTGTCAAACAGTTTGTTGAATAACCACTTGAGTGGGGAGGGAAGGGATTCCCTTTGTTGAGGGTGGCTTCTCGATAAACTGTTACAAAGTGGGGGCAAGTGGCCGGGATTTAGCTTCCTATTCCTGACCCATGACAAGTACATTGTGACAGTCTATTCATTTTGATGCAATTGCATTAAGGTGGAGGGAAAGTCATCTGTGTTTTGTTAAAGTGTCGCTAGGATTTGACTCCTAAGTTCCTGGGAGGTGTATAGGTACACAATTAAGAGTGTGTAAGAATTTGAGTGAGGAAATCAAGCAGGAACAGGGTGAGTTTCCCTCTGCATAAAGTTTTATTAAAGTGCAAAAAGACAATTGTGAAATGATTACTGTAAAAATTGGGCAAACGAGCGAGCATCTCGTAACTTAATTATTTATCAAAGGAGAATGAGTTGAGGACGATGCAGGAAACCAGCAAACCAGAATTGTGCGTGAGGTTACTTGAGCAAGCAATGATATTTGGCTTGAAGCCGGAATATTGCACAAAGTACTTGAGGCATTTTATATGACCACAACTGCTCATGATGAACAAATACAAATGGCTCAGCTAACTGCTCAGTTATATTTTCATTTGTTTTTAGTAGAAGAGTGTTGAAAAAATAGTGATGCTAGTAGGCTGAATAAGGCTGGAGACCTGTCACAGGCCCAGGATCTGCTTCAACAACTCAAAGCTGAGTTAAAAACACTGCAGCAAGAGAGTGCAGAGCGTGAAACCCAGTTTGTTGCACTGTAAAATGCACATAAAGTGTGTGTTGAAAATATGAGCAGACTGCAACACAAGCTAAATGACCAGTCTGCTCACAATAGAGTCGTTTTAGAGGATATTTTCACATTCGAATCAGAGATAAAACAATTGAACACTGAAAATAGTCAAATAATTGAGGTTGATCTCCAAAATGACTTTGATCAGATATATCAGCAGGTACGTACTCTGAAACAACAGAGGACGCAGCTGATTCGGGAAAAAGACCTCTTGAATCAGGAGAAGAGCGTCCTATTACAGAGGATAAATGAGTTGAAAATGGAGGTAGAAAAGGGACAGTCAGGTTCTCAGGAACTAACCAGAATTAGAGAAGAAAGGAACGTGATTGTAGAGCGAGTGAGGCAAACAGAAGCTGAAGTATTAGAGGCAGCAAAATGTAGGGATGAACAAGAGAAAGAGATTAGTCTCCTGAAGGAAAAGCGCCTTGAATATGCACACAGTTTATAAGGCTCACAGAGGGAGAATGAATCACTTCAGCAGGAGGTGCAGCAAACAAAGGATCAGTTGGTAGCTCAGAGCAGGGTACATGAGATTAATCAGGCCGTAGTGTCAGAATTAAAAAGCCAGCTCTCTGACTACCAACAGAAAATAAATAGCGACACAGGTGTGAGAGCCTCAGACACCCTTACCAACAGGGGCCTCATGCCAGTCATTTACAACCTCTCATGCACAAATAGGAACCAACCTCATGCATGCCACCTATCAAGAAAAGGGTGACATGAGGCAGTTAGACTAACCCATGCATTAGTCCAACGGATCTGGAAGGCTGGTCCCTGTCTGATATTTTTGAGTATTCATCTCTACCACACAGAAGGGAAAGTGGCTTGACCAGTGTGTCCTGGGAACTAAGGAATAAAATGGTAAGTACTTCAGTCTAGGAAAACTCTTATGAGGAGAAAGTCAGGGAGTTAGATTAGCTGAAGAAGTGACTACAAAGAGACCACCTTTCAACTTCAGTGAAGGATAAAAGACAGACCCTAAGCACAGGAAGGGCATTCGTAAAACCACTGTATAATCAGGAGAAGGGGTGGGGGGAATTTCCCAAACACCCTTGTAGGAGGGATGAGGAAACTGGTTCTGTCCAGGGCCTTAAAGGAACTCCAGGGATAGTGACCCTGAGAGTTCACTTTGGTCCAGTCGAGAGGAGTCCAGACCACATGGTTCTGGGAGATATTCCCGGTCTCCTAGAGATAGGGAAAGCCTAAGAGACAGGGAAGGGAGTACTACTAGCAGCTCTGAGTCAGAAGTTGAATGGACTCATGTGCATAGGAATAAAAAGACAGCAAAACAGAGTAAGGGCTTTGTGAAAGACAGAATAAAACAAATCAAGGTCATAAAGAGCTTCCTGACCCCATACCACAAGAATGCCAAGTATTTGGTATGGGACCACCTGGAACTTTATGAGCAGATGATGGCATCATTCCGGATCAGGAATGATGTGAATTGTATAGAATTTGTTAAATGGACGTTCTCACCTGAGTACTCCAGTTTCTTTGGAGGACTGGAGAACCAGGATCATCATAAATGGTCCATTTATAAGGTGGTCATATTGAAACATTTTCCACCTGTAGGAACCCACAAGAGTCCTGTAAGACTGCATATAACTTGCAGTTTGGGGAAGATCAGGCGCCAAGGGAGTTTGTGCAAGAGTTAAATCAGGCATTTGCTCAGACTCCCCGGTGGTTGAACACCAATAGTAGGGAGTTCATAACTACATATTTCCATGCTCTGCCCAAATACATAATGACTAAATTGGTGTATGACTTTAACAAGCATAGGACCCTGGATTGGGTGATTGAGCAGGCCACCCCAATCTATGAGGTCCAAAAGCCTGCTGAGAGTAGAAATTCCAACAAAACCCCCAAACCATCTAACACCCCTGCTGCTGAAAAGGTGGTGGAGGTAAAAACTACCCCTCCTTTGGATCTGGAGATGTGGGGGGCCTAAAAGTAACCCTCCGACTAACAAGCAACATGGAAAGCAAAAGGGACTCCCCAACCCAGCCCAATCCAATGGTAGTCAGGTGGGGACCCAGAACAATAATCCCTCTTACCCTGTCACCTATATAAGTCCTAGGTACATGGGTACTAAACCAATCCTGGGGTATGTATACCCTCCCCTGGCCCAAGGGGGGGACTAACCAGGTAAGTTTTGCCTGGAAACTTCCCTCCAATCTTCCCTCGGCAGAGAAGTATCACTTCACCTCCCAATCTGAACTTTTCCCCCAATATCTCACAAACCAGAACTTCCAAAACAATCCTACTCTCTCTCCCAGGTTCCAGGACACTAGATCCCTGAACCTGGCAGAAGGGAGATTCAGGATGGAAAATTATGGGGGGAATTTCCAGTACCCAAGATACTCTGGGAGAAGGGACAGTTACCCATTCAGGAGCAGCAGAGGTATGACTTGAGACCTCCCTACCACTCAGACAAGGTCTCGCAACTGGAGCAACAGGTCCAGCAACTGATGACCAATTATCTAGGGTGCATGCTGAGGGCTCAGTCCAACTTTCAACCTAACCCTGCTTCCCAGAATTCCCCAACTCCAAGGTCTGATGCCCCAATGGGGGAAATGATGGACGGAAACCTCAGACAAACCACAGGTTTCGGAGGAGGGGCCTCTGTGGAGGGGAGATTCCAAGCCCTAGAGGAAGCTTCCATTCTCACCCAAACAGAACCCCTAAAAACCTCTTAGCCTGAAAGAGTCTCTTCTACCCCCAAAATGTTAGAACCCAAGAGCAAAGCGTAAGTAGGAGAGGCCAAAGAAGAACCCACTTTATTGAGGATATCTGCATTATCCCCTTTGAAAAAGAAGAATCCCTGTAAGATTCAGGTAAGCAGACCTTTTTTTTTAAAAAAAACGGGGGGAGTCTTCCCAAAGAAAAATCGGTCAGAAGGACCCTGAGTGGGACAGGGTAAGTATGGATACTGACCCAGAACTAGAAACTATTCAACCCCAATCATTTCAGCCACACAGAAGTGAAGTGGAGGTGGTGTCATTCTCCAAACAGGTTCTGAGAACTGCTGCCAGGTAAGAGGGGAGAGCCAAGGAGCCGTGGAAAAATATAATTCCCCAAAAAACACCCATTGCGAGTTGCAATGTTTTTTTACAGTTTCCCGAACTCCAACACAGAAAACTGATCAAGATCACACCGTGTCGGAGTTCAATATTAAGAAAATGACCACCGGGCGTTAGAGATACAGTCAGACATCCTCACTCCAAGCTCCACCCCTATACTGCCTATATGTTGGGAACCAGAGATGACAACATGTGCAGTCCTAGTAAGAGTACCAATACCACAGAGAACCTTCAAGACAAGATATCTTTCGAGAAAACCCTACCTAACAGCACGAAGACACAGCATTCTTTTGGATGAAGTTCCAGAAGAAATGTGCATTTGAACAAAGAAAGGAGTCTGATGACGTCATATGAAATAAGAGTTGACGTATCTAGAGGCTGGATGGAGAGAAGAAACGTAACAGTATTCTCTAAGAATTGAAGAATAGATGGTACAGAGGAGCAACATTTGGGCTCGAGATGAAGATGCTCATGCTAAAGAAATGCTGGAAAATATGCAAATCAGTTTACACATGTGCAGTGCTGAAACTCAAGTAGGGAAAAGTATTCATAAGTCTTGCTACGTAGCGAATTAGATTGCAGTGATGTGCCAATGTATATACATAGGAAAGTATATAACCTTGATGTTCCACAACACACTTTAGCAGTCCTGAAAATTCATGAACAAGAAAAAGCCTTTGAAATGATTGGCACAGTTGGAAATTACTGATGGCAAGGCAAGTTTCAGAGAAGATTGGCTGGCCCAGAACCAAGGAAATAAGACCATAGTGAAAGTGATGCCTGTCAAGAAGACTACAACCAATGTGAGAAAGGACATGCTTCTGTAGGAAGCAACATGAAAAAACACTAAAGGTTTCAACAGTTCATCATTTAATAGGATTAAATGTTGTAAAAGGCTCAAAAAGAGTGGTCTTCAAGTCACACGGGGGAGATCGAAATAGCTTGGGTCAGGCTGTACTGAAAAGTCACAGTGAAGTTATACTCCATTTATTTCCCAGGCGAAGTCAACAGTTACAAGGCCAAGTTCAAAAGCCTAATTGTCTGACAAACTGAAGGACTGTTGATCGATAGTGGTTTAATTGGAGGGGAGGCATGATTACGCCGAGCTTCCATGCACCTAGGATGGTAGCCTGCGTGCTGCTAGTGTGTGGAAGATTCTAGAGGGGTACATGGGTGTGTTAAGGATTTCAACAGGCGATGCACACCTTAGTCTCGGCCTAGTATGCAGCACGCAATTGAAATGCTTATGTTTTATGTTAGATTAGATTCAATATTGAGATGGTACACCACTCATATCACACCCCCTTTTCAAATACCCTGGGACCCAATGGACCATGAACCACGCTGGTTGGTAAAAGCTAATATTTATTTATTTATGAAAATTCCAAAGAAATCACACAATGTTTAATATGGGGCAGCAATCACCAATTGGGTGATAATAACAATAGGAATATAAGCAATGCACTCAGTTTAACCTTCTATTGACACATCTACAAAACACCAGGAAATAGGTGCACTTTTTGATTTTAGGAGAGATGACCCTCAAGTTACAATTTCCCCCTGCAAGTTTCCCTCAACCCACACATAATAAATTCTGAGTGGATAAACAGAAGCAGCAGGTAATCAGAAACAGAATTGAAATCTGACCTTCCCTCCCCAAACAAGAGAAAAAAATGGTTTTTAAACCCTGCTAATGCTAAAAATGACACTCGGAAATGGATGAATAGAATAATGAATATGTGTGAAAACCTTGAAGCAAATATTATTTCTCACTAAAGCAACATTGTAAAGGTGCAAACAATCACAAGCAATGGATTTGCAAGAGCATACAGTTCGAAAATGAGTGGCAGGGTTTAAATCATTTTGCTGCAAATGATACGTTGGAAACTTTGCAACTTTGCAATTCCTGCCTGATATTACCAAAATGGTTTTCAATAGAAAACGGGTGAAATCTTGTAAATCGCAATGTGGTTTATGTGTTGCGGTGTATAGGTCATAGGTACAATATGGAAGTGAGATTAGGTGTCTAACTGGTAAGTTGAGTGAGTTATGTAAGATCTAGATAAGTGAGTTTTGAGTAAAATAGAGAGGTGAAAAAGGAAAGGAAATCAGTTTTGGACAAGAACAGTTTTACTCAACACTAGAGCATTCAGTCTAGACCACCAAAGAGAGACAGAGTAAGCCCCAGGGGTGATTAGCAAATGCAACCCTAGTTCCCCAGCACCTGCCTGGCAGAACCAGTCCGATCACTCGAATAGGATTAATGGCTTAGGATTTCACAAGACAAATTATTACAGAGCTGGCGCTAGCACTAGACATCAGTTGCAGGGTGGCAAGAAGGATTGTGACAGGTTGAACAAGGTATCAGGATAAGGATACGGTGGCTTAGAGAGTGGGATGAGGACAAAGACATGGCAAGATATACTATGGTTTTCTATGGTTTCTATTGATACTTACAGTCCACTTTTTAGTTTTTGGATTCAGGACAGTCAGTGTTCTGGTCACCACACGGATCTGGTCTAAAAAAGGACAGGCAGAAAAAATCAGCGGGACAGGATCAGCTGGGCAGGCACTGGTTATCAGCCAGCACTTCTGGACTGGCAATTCTGGTCACTGGATAATATAGGTCATCAGGGTAGCAGGAAGGCAGCAGCATACCGTGAGTGGGATCAGGATGCTTCCCAAAAACACCACAGCTTTTCCCTTTGGTTGCTTGGGAATTTTAGTGGTTTTCAGAATTTGAGCCTTACTGGAAATGGAACCAGCAATGCTTGGATTTTGCAATGGATCCTGGAGCAGGATCAGCAATGTTTGGCCTTGTAGTTGGGATCAGGAATCCAGATAGATGAAACAGGAACAGGGCCCCAGCGCAGGAAAATCAGGAGGAGTGTGTCTCAGAGTCTTGTCAGGGACCCTTAATTGTAGTGCAAAATGACATCATCAAAGTATAGGCTGGGCAGGGTTAACTACACATGCCCCTAATGTTCGCCTTGCTCTCAACTGGTTGGATTCCTGAGGGAATGATGTCCAGTTTATGAGGTGAGTTTTACAATTTCCAAGAACTCCCACATTTACTTTCCTGAAAATCCGATTTTTCCAAAAACATACATTTCTACAATTGCAATATCTTGGCAAATTATACACAGGGGTTACATATTATGTATAGCACATATTAGTCCAATCCTTAAGTCTGTGGGACCTTGTTTCGCTTTTCTGATACATTTTGGTAATTTTACACATGAAAGATTTAGCCTAAAAATCCATAACTTTGTAAACAGATGCAAATTATCCCCAGGGAAGTATGTACAACATTTTATATTTGCAATATTAATACTTTCCTTCTAAGCTTATATTTTGTAACTTCTGTTCCCCATGTGGCAATGCGTTCTACCAAGTGTTAAAAGAAAGCCCATAAACTTATATTTGAAACTGCAAACGTTTTACATTTTTACTAATTCTTGCTGCAGAGATAAAAAGTCTTTAAAGTTTCTTTATAAAGTAGTCTTTGTAACGAAAAGGTAGGCCATTGTTACTAGATCTTTTTTTTCTTCCTCCACTGGAAGTAACTGTCATTTCCTTCAAGGCAAGGAGGGTTTCCCAACTTAATTGATGGTTTTATTGTCCCTTATACTTGACAGGTTAGTGTCCCAGGACTTCCATTGTCCCAGCCTGGAGCACAGACGAATGTCTGACGAGCCTGTGAAATTTCTCTGTCCTGGCCCATTCAAAGTTTTTCAAGCTGGCAATTACCACTTTCGTGTCCTGGAAGTTTATGGCGTGTCTCTCTTCCTTGGGGAAGTTTCATGGCTAGAAACTGGAATGACTGGTTTTTCTGAGAGCTTGCAAATCCAGCCCATGTGTTTTAAACTCTTTAATTTCTTATTTTGGGTCCTGAATTAAAACAAACCTGTGAAAGAAGATAGCCTATGTGTGTATTATCACCACTAACATAATCCCTTTACAATGCTAAGTAAGCATGCTTTCATTCAACAACTTATTTTAAACAGGACATTTTTCTTCAGTCAGCAAAGCCAATTTTTCCACATGTGTAAAAAGCTGCTAGCATTTCTTTTCCTTAAATTCGGTTTGGCAGCTCCCTCAGATGCCCATACTGTCTTTGCAGCTGTAGTAATTTCCTTAAATGTAGGAGTTTTATCTAAAGTATAGATACAGTTGTGACTGTCCTGGCTCAGAGAGTTAAAGTCTCTTTGAACTGCTAAGCCTGCATACATTTGGAAAGAAAAAAATGCATGTTCCCGTGCGAGTGAAAATGAAGTTGCTTATTGATTTCGCTCAGAGTTGGTTTGACTGGGCCTTTCATTCAGGAATTATGCCTGCTTTTGGCGAAGCACAGTGAAATATCCTGGGCATGACAGGGCCTTTTTAATCACAGTGGTTTCAAAATGAACGGATGGAATTAGCGTCAAAGCAACATTTTTAAAGGGTCAAATTGTTTCATTTTGAGGGGATTTTTGGCTTTTGCAGCAATGGCAGGTTTCCTTTTCACTTGATTCCATTTATAGGTTTCAGAACACACTGGCATACATTTTCAGTGATCCCCTTGTTCCATTTTGCCTGAAGTGTGCTAGGCAGGATGGTGCAGCCATCTTTTGTCACTGCCAAAACGCAGTTTTGAGGTCCTGGTGCACGCAGGAGCCTGTGCAGCCAGGTTGCTGTTTCTTGCGCAAATGCAGCTTAGTGATGTGGGGCAATGCTGTTGAGTGGGTCAATATATCCCACAGGTGCTAAACCAATCATAGTGGGCCGTGTAATGAAGAGCCCTATAGTTTGAAGAACCAATTGTTTGTCATAGATTTAGTGACGACGATGATGACCAGTTATTAGGGGTGGGTTCTGATGCCCACCTGACTTAAGTACCCAATCATAACCAGTGGCTATATAGTACATATACTTAGAAGTTCACTGAGAGCCAACCACAGGTATTCATAAGTTTTGAGGTTTGCCACATAGTATGATGTCAGCAGTGACACATTTTTGTTAAAAAAGAACAGTTTTTTAATTAAATGTTTCGAGATCGAGCTGTGCGGTGTCAGATGATGGCCGTTGTACTCCCTGTTTTAGACAACTGATATTAAAAGAGAGCGCCCTTTGCCAAACTTCCTGAGTCATTTTGATTATTGACATTTGAGTAATTTCTGCATCCCCATCCGCCTCTGAGAATTGCTACCTCGTCTTAAAAGGTTCTTAGGAATAAGAGTTCAGGGCTGTCAAATAACTCACACTTTCTTTTCACAGTGGAGGAGAAAAAAAGCCGACTTTATGCATCAGTTAAGGTGCAAGGTCAGTAAGAATTATCAGCTCTGGTGGATACTGGATCCCAAGCTACCCTCCTGTCAAAAAGGGCCTTTGACCAACTAACCTCAGAATGCAGGGAGGGCCAAAATATTCCACTCACACCACTTCCCAGGCAACTCCCAAATTTCAACGGTAATTGTATTTCCATCAAAGGGACTGTGGATCTGGACATAAAAATTGGACGGCACCGGCTGAAACATCCGGCGATCGTTGTGACTCCAGAGGGCACACCTTGTTTACTGGAGAATGATCTCTTGAGGAGAATATCACCTCTGATCTACTGTGTAAAGAAGGTCCTCTGGACTCAGACTAACTGCCCTATCAAAAAAAAATGTGTACTAATTATGTAAGCTTCAATAGTCCCTCTCACGTAATTGATCAACGCTCTGAGAATGTAGAGTTCCATTTAAAAAATAATCAAGTCCCAGACATCACAGTCATCTCTGTAGTTAAACCAACTGGTGATGGGAACCCTTCTCCATTCTTGAAAATCAAACTGCTTCACAGTTTTTAGTGGGAATCAACACTGGAAGGGAACACCCTAAAATGTTACTCCAGTTCAAAATCAGAAGAAACCTTGAGTCCCGTGAAAACAGACAAGGAAAAATCTGCTCAAATTCTGACAGACATTCAGAAAAAGGGTGACCTGTTGGTTTTCCCCATTCAGTTAAAAAAGGGGGAGGAATCAGTGCTCACCAGAGTATGCCTGAATAATGGAATGAGCTTCATCAGCAAAGAATTATTCAGGAAACTCCCAAAAGATCAGACCATTCCCACATTTAAATTAATTGGCAAATGGGAAGTAGGTTTGGAAACCCCAAATTCCAAACATCTCCTGCCTAGCAGGTGTATGCTAAAGATTTCCATTAGAAACAAAAGTATAGACCATAATTGCTGGGTCATGAGAGATGTCACTTCTGCCTTTTATCTGGGAAATGAGATTCTCAACCGATTTGCAAACTATTTGAATCTAATTAATAATAAAGCCTGGTCCCGACTAGGGAATAACCCCATGGGCTTTGACAACATTGAAACGGGAAGCATATTGAGTGCCTCTGTCAGAGATTATCTTATCTGGAGTGCCATGTAAGCAAAAGATCTCTTTAGCAAACACCGAAGCCATCTCTGCTGCAGTAGGTAAACCAGCCAGAGGTAAGAAGTGGGCCATTTTAGTGAAACAGTCAACAGTAACCATTATACAAGAACATCCTTCTGAAGGCGGTAGTCCCACAATAAAATCGGTTGAAATTATGCTCCCAGGTCTCTTGGGCACTCCTTCCTGCTGAAGAAATCCGATATATTTCTGACTGTTGTACTTCGACCGACAGCACACTGGACAGGAATGCACATAAGTAGTAACTTCCTTGGTCATACCGGGCCACCAGAATCAACGTTGCAGCAAATCCAGAGTGTTATTCACCCCGTGTCCTGCCACTGGATCATCATGGCACTCAACACAGTATGACGGGTTTGGATGTTGGGCAAGAATAGGTGCTGTTTGTGGAAGCAAAGTCCATCCTGTATAAGTAATTCCTTATGCGAGGAGTTGAAGAAGGAATCTCAGAAGACTGTGTGGCTCTGCGGACATCTTCCAAAAAAGAATCTACGGAACAGATGACCTTTACATCTGGAAGCATGAGACTGAGGTGTTCCCTCTGGGTAACCCCTGAGTAGGGTCTTCTTGAGAGGGCATCCGCCAGAATGTTCTTAGAACCTGGTAAGTAGGTCAACAAGAAATCAAATTGAGCAAAGAAGTGGGCCCACCGGGCCTGTTGTGAATTAACACATTCCATGTTCTGGATGACTTTGAGATTTTTATGATCAGGTCTTAATTCGAAAGGATGGTTAGCTCCCTGCAGAAGGTGACGCCACTCCTCGCAGGCAGATTTCATGGCCAAAAGTTATTTTTCTATGACAGAATAGTGTGTCTGGCTGTCATTCAAGGTTTTTGACATGTAAGCAACGGGATATTCCAAGCCATCATGTTCCTGAAGGAGAGAGGCACCTAAGGCTGCTGCGGAGGCATCTGTCTCTACGATAAACCTTAGACTTTGGTCTGGTTGGTGAAGGACAGGAGCAGAGCAAAAGTCTTCTTTTAATTGCTGAAAGGCCTGGTTCGCCTCAGGAGTCCAAACAAAGGGCATAGAAGACTTCTTAAGCAATTTTGTGATGGGTAGTACTCTGTCGGAAAAGCCTGAAATGAATATGCGATAAAAATTCACAAGCCCTAGGAACCTTTCAACCTCCTTGATGAAACCGGGCGTGGGCCAATGCAGTATGGCTTCAATCTTGATGGGATCCATCTGAATGCCCTTGGAAGAAAGCATAAACCCAAGGTAAGGAACTTCTGAAGCCTGGAAGACACACTTTTCTGAATTAGCCTTCAGATGATTTTCTTGTAATCTCTGCAGAACCTGGTAGAGAAGAGTGTTGTGGAGCTGGGTGTCTTTGGGAAATACCAGAATGTCATCAAGGTAGACTATGGTGCAGTGGAACAGGAGGTCAGAGAACGTGCGGTCCATGAAACGCTGGAACACCGATGGGGCGTTGACCAGGCCAAAAGGCATGACGCGATACTCATAGTGCCCAAACGGTGTTCGGAAAGCGGTTTTCCACTCGTCTCCGGAGCGTATCCGTAGAAGGTGGTTGGCTCTTCTGAGATCGATCTTAGAAAACACCTTGGCTCCTTGAACCACCTCCAAGATATCCTTGACAAGGGGCATGGGATATCGATCCCTTATGGTTACTTGGTTTAGGCCCCTATAATCAATGCAAGGTCTTAATTCACATGATCCTTTCTTGGGGACAAAAAACAGCGAGGCTCCAGCTGGGGAGTGAGAGTGTTGAATGAGACCGTGGTGTAAGTTCGAGTCAAGATACTCTTTTAGCGCCTCCTTCTCCTTAAGGGATGAAGAAAACATGCGCCCAAAAGTAACTATGGCATCGGGCAGTAGATTGATGGCGCAGTCTCTGGCCGGTGAGGAGGTAGCTCTTGAGGATCATTGTTCTGAAACACCTCCTGATACTGATCGAACTCCTTGGGAATACTGTTAATCTTCAAGACATCCGCTCTAAGTGATGGTTCGGGAAGAGTGTGACTGTGGCATGCTGGGTCTGTGAAGAACAGGACTGTCGACAGTACTCGGAAGTGAAGGACAGTTGATTATTCTTCCAATCGATGGTGGGGTTGTGCTTCCGCAGCCAAGAAACCCCCAGGATCACCGGAAAGTGTGCAGCTCTGATCAGATCGAATTGAATAGTTTCTGTGTGATGGAGTACTTTCATGACCATTAAGGAAGTGGTATGACTGATGGGGCCAGAACATAGGGGTTTGCCGTCGACACCCTCCACTTTTTGGTCTTCCTCTTTCTTCAAACGGCCAATGCCGGTCTTCTCGGCCCAGACGATGTCCATAAAGCATCCTGCGGCCCCGTAATCCAGTAAAGCCAGAACTTCAAAGGTCTGTTGGGGAAGACACAATTGGACTCCTGCCACCATGAGATGGTTGTCTTCGGTAGAGTAAGTGGGAGTAACAGATAAAGACACAAAGGGACCGGGAAATCCCCCCCGGTAACTTGTCCCTACTAGTTCCGAGGTATGGCGTTTCTCGATCGTCGTGGTGGCACACCAGGACAATCCCTCAAGATGTGCTGGTTTGATCCACAGTACATGCACAGGTTGTTGTCCCTGCGTCGTTTATGTTCTTCCGATGTAAGTGGTCATCGAGTAGTCCCAATCTTCATGGGTTCTTCCTTACTCAAACAGGTGGGAGTGGAGGTGGACAGGCTAGGTTCAGACAGGACAGGAAACCCACGATTCATCCGACGCTCTGAACACCTTTCTGATAGACAGAAATCCAGCTAGAGAACTGTAGACCAAAGCTCAGAAAGGGTAGCGGGCCTAGGCACCCATGCTAACTCGTCCTTAAGGTCTTCTCTCGCATCTGCTGCAACCCGCTTAAAGCGGGAAATGTATGACAACAGGTCAGAGTTGCCCTATCGAATGTCCAGCAACTGTTCACTGGCAACCACTGCTGTCTCCAGTCTCTTGAAGGCCAACTTGAACTGGGCCCTGAACCCGGAATAGTCTTGCAGCAAAGGACTGGCATTTGTCACCAGTGGTGTAGCCCAAGATAAGGCGTTACCTGTTAAGTTGGAGACCAGAAAACCTATGCGGGCTTGATCAGAAGCATAGGTCTGGGGTCTGAACGTATAATGAATGATACATGCCTCCATGAACTCCTTAAATTTGTGTGGAGATCCATCAAATTTGCCACAGGAAAGGACATAGGAGGAAGGTCACTTCGGGACTGTTCATAGCGGTCGACCCTCTGCCTAAGGGTCGTATTCTCAGCTTTGACTGCCTGTAGTTCCTGGGTCAAATTATGCACCGTGGAAAGAAGCTCATGCACCTGTTCAGGGGAAGCCATTGATCTATCCTCTGGGCATTGCAAACTGTCACGATCTGCAGTGAAAGGTTGTGTATCAGCAATATCGGTGTCCACCTCCCCTTCCTCCTCACCTGTTTCTTCCGATGAGATCTTGCACCTGTGGAGCTTCTTCTTAGACTTCTTCTTTTTAGAGAAGAGGAACGGTCTTCCGTGGTAAGAAGCCACACTGATTCCCTGCTAAACAGGGAAGCAGGGGACCCCCCCTTCCGCAGAGACCAATTGGAGAGGAGAAAAAGCAGCCGCTTAAAAAAAAAACTCTCCGTGTAAGTTGTTGCAGCGGATTGATGATTTGACTCAAACAGTCCAGGACCGGATGGAAGATGCTCCAGATCTGTGTTGGAACGGAAGTCCTGAATGGTAAGCACACAGTGGCGTTGTAGCGGAGGACAGTTCTCAGGTAAGTTGCACGTCGTAGATGTAACGTGGCAGAAGACAGGATAAAGGGAAGTGGAACGTAGCAGATGCTTCATAGCAAAAGGAGAATCTCCGAAGGACTGGAAGCAGCAACCCGAAGGAAAAGGGGTTGCGGAAGAAAAGGAATAAACACAGAAAGAGAGAGAGCGAAAGCAAAGGACAGCGGGGCTGAAAAAAGGAAAACAAGCGAAGGGGAAAAGTAAGAAGTAAGGGAAAGGGGAAAGGGAAGCGAGATACTCAAAATCCACAGGAAAAGGCAGGCAGGAAGAGGGAAACAGCTGTACACTTGAAAAAGGGCATAGTGTACGAGCGGGAAGAGCACAGCAACAGAGCGGTAAACAAAGTTGCAACGCGCTGTGCCGGAAAAGGGGCAGAGCTAAATACGGAAACAAAAGAGACAGAAATAAATGACTAGACCGCAAACCCAGGAAGTGAAAAACCAAGATGGAACATCCTAATGGTGCCGGCAGCGCCAAGCGTTCCAAAGCCGCCAGTGGCTTCTACAAGTCGGCGGCATGACAACCAAACAGCCAATGGAGACTATGTGCAGACCTGAGGGAGTTGAAGAAACTGGTCCACATATCAAGATGGCCCCTTCCCTACATCGACCAGGGACTTGCCCAGATCCAAGGCTCAAAGGTGTAGACTGCCATTGACCTGACCAACGGTTACTGGACAGTACCCGTGAGTAGGGAAGATGAGTACAAGCTTGCCTTTACATTTGGGGGGCAGCAATACACATGGACCTGAACCTCCTTTGGATACATAAACTCCAGCAATGAGTTCAACATCTTCCTACATAAGGCCATGCCCAATTTGCGCAAAAGGGGAATCCTGGACAATGTGGATGATGTTTTGATCAAGAGCTCAACCGTGGAAGTACATACAGCGAAAATCTGCTATGTTCTTACCCAGTTGCAGAAGGCCGGAGCAAAACTGTCCTTTAAGATGGCACAGTGGTGTAAGACCCGAGTGAACTTCTTAGGGCACAAGATCACACCTGAGGGTCTTAAGTAGGCAAAAGGGTCTTAAGTAGGCAAAAGATTCTACCACTCTGTGAGAAATAAGAACCCTTCTTTGACTTTCTAATTATAGCCGAAAGTTCATTGAAGACTATTTAGAGGTCACTCGACCCTTGGTCCATTTATTAAAGGCCAGAGTCAAGTGGGAGTGGGGTCCAGAACAATCTGAGGCAGTTAAACAACTGAAAAGAAGCCTTTCCCAGGCTCTTTGTTTGGATTACCCCATTAAGAACAAGGAGTTCTTCTTGGAGACAGGGTTCACAGATACTTGCCTAACAGCGCTATTGTACCAAAAGCATGACAAGGCCAACAAGGTAATCTCCTTGAGTAAGACTTTGTCCTCTGTTGAGGAAAAATTCAATGACTGTGAGAAGGCACTACTGGCAATGGTATGGGCATTAAAAAAATTACAGCCCATTCATACAGGGGGAGCACATCATTGTCGAGACTCAGCACCAACCCTTGCAGTATCTACTAAGTGACAGAATCCAGGCGGGGAACGTTAGTAATTCCAGAATTACTTCCTAGATTCTGTCCATGCAAGGCTTCCCTGCGGAGGTCAGGTATGACATAAACAAGAAGAATCCCCTAACACAAGGGTTGGCAGACTTGCATGATTGTGCTCAAGAAAATTGTCTCGAGAACAATAGTCTAATGACCAACAACAACATGAAGGCATAGTTAAAGTGCCCATACGTGTTCTATGTAGAAGACTCGTGTCAGGGGATACCCACAGTTCATGTGGATGGGTGCTTCTACCATGTTCATAGCAATGGGGGAAAAAGAACTGGTGACTGGCATTGGGAATGCCTGGATTAATGATATCCCTTAACCTCCACCCATTATAAAATAGGACCTCAAAGTAGTCAGGTTGCAAAGTTGATGTCTGTTAATCAAGCCATCCTCTCTGCAGTGCACTGCCAACTCAACGAACTGGTCATAATCACTGACTCTGATTATTTCAGGAATTGGTTTGTGGAGCACCTGATTAACTGGAAGACTCGAGTCATGCTTTGTGCCAACAACAACCCCTAAAGCATGCCAAACTGAACCAGTCAATCGATGACCTGGTGACCTCCAATGGGATGACCATCTATTGAAAGAAGATAAGAGGTAATTCCAAGATAGAGGGGACAACTAAGACTGGCAATTACATAGCGGACCAGCTGGCTAAAACCAGAGCTCTGCAGGGGGATTTCATAGAAATGGAATCCCTGCTCACTGAAAACCAAGTGGCAGCTGTCACCAGGTCACAAACTCTGGCTAACAGAGAACTCGCAACAGCCCAGTGGAGTAGAGATATCCCAGATGTAGATTTGATCACTGCACAGAAAGAGGACCCAATCTTTGGGAAATGTTATCGACACATTGAAGACCCTGTAAGCTTTCCTCTAACAGAGCTGGATGATGCTGGTAAAGAGGATCTCCGGGTGTTGAGGAAGTTTTTCAAGATGTTCCGGATCAAAGACGGTTTGTTGGTAAGGAGAGCCCTATCTGGCTGTGACCAGTGGGTGGTACCTACCTCATTCCAAAGCCTGATGTTGAACCAAGTCCAAGACGCAGCCACGGCCAGAGATAGAGGGATTCATATGACACTGGAAATCTTGTGTGAAGTTGCCTACTGGCCACAAATGGGCCAGGACCTCGACAGGGGTGTCTTGTGTGTGCTCAATTGTAATCCAGTTTACTCACACACAGAGCTCCCCTACAAAAATGGGGAATGACACTGCCTCGGTCAGATTTGCAAGTTGATTTCATCTGGCCAGTGATTTGCTCCTCTAGAGGAAACAAGTACATGTTGACTGTAACATGCTTGTTCATGAAGTGGTTAGAATTTCTAATAGCCCTGAATTGAAAGACAGAGGCAGCTGCTGCACTAATGATCAACCACATCTTCTCTCGTTTCTGCCTCCCACAAAGGATAGAGTCGGACCGAGGAAGCCACTTTACCATTGAGCTAATGGCAAAGATGTGGGAGATTCAAGGGGTAACAAGAAAACTCCAAATTGCCTACCAGCTGGCCTCAAAAGATACAACAAAACAATTGTGAGTATCTTAAAGAAGTTTGTGGCAGACTCTGGACCCAGTTGGGACATTTGATTGCTGCTTGTCCTGATGGCTATTAGGTCTACACCATATTCTACAACAAAGATGTCTCCATTTGAGCAAATTACAGCATGAAACATGGTGTTACCACAGCATCTGCTCTATAGGACTCAGGAGCAGAGCCTGATAAATGCATCCACTACTCATGAGTACATTGAAAATTTAATGAAGCACCTAGAGCATGCTTTTGCTTATGCTCAGCGCAATTTAGAAAAGTCAGCTGAAGGAATGAACACCTGCTAAGATCCAAAGACCACCAAGAGAGAGTATGAAATAGGTGACAAGGTTTACCTGTACAATTTTAAAAGGAATCAAACCAAGGAGTGGAAATTCCTCCCATCTTGTCATGGTGCCTTTAAAATTGTAGATAAAATATCACCTCTTGCTTACAAGATCCGCATCCCAAAAGGAGAATTGACAGAAGAAAAATGGGTCCACATGAATCGGTTGAAAAGCTGTCATCCCAGACACGCTGTGCGACTGATTGATGAGTCAAATGAAAGTCATATATATATATAAAACAGGGAGTACTTTTCTTGGTGTTATTGTACAAGTAAAGAAAATAAAAATAAAAATGTTTTTTGTGAAATGTAAATGTCATGTTATAACAGTATGCTGTTGTTTTAAATTCTATGTAAATCTTCCTGGGGAAAATGTGAGTAAAAAGTACTAAAACTTTTTTTCTAACTTTTATCAGAGAACTAACCTCCTTAAACTTCCAGCCTGCAGGTGAGAGCAGAGTCCAGTGAGAACCCCATGGACATGGAAAGGAAGGAAGAAAGGGCGTGCCGTGCCACACCCTCCAACCCAAAGATGGAATTGGAGGCTAAACTGCCCACTCCCTGATGAAGGAAAATTATGCTAGAGGTAACCCCACTTCGCCTTGCTCTTCCCCAACAAAGAGTCATGGAAGAAGAGGCCATGTGGGGTGCATTTAAAGGCCCCAAACAGAAATCCCTTTCACATGAATGGCAGGCATTTAAACACTGAAACAAAAATGGGCTGGCTTTTGCTTTTGTTTTTCAAGTAAAGTTAAAGAGCCATGTGGAAAGGGGCCTACCTGTCATTACCAATGGACAAGCAGCAGTTTAATTTACAAAAGAATCGAGGAATCAAAGATCCCTGTGACATGGAAAACAGGATTTTTAAACAGTGAAAGCAAAAAGGGCCTGCATATATGTGTGCAAACAAAACAGGCTTTAAAAAGCCAAAGTGGAAAATAATATCGATGCTCTCAGAAAAATGTCAGGAAAACAAACATAATGTGTGGGTTGACAAAAGCAATGTATATTATGTTTCACCTACAAAAACTCCAGTGACATTTGAAGAGCCACATTGTCTTCATTGAAATCCTGTTTCTGGCTGTGGTCAAAAACTTCACAAAGGAAAACTCCCGCATCCAGTTTGGGAGTCACATCTCCCATCTAATGACCACCAGAATAAAATGTGCTGCTGAAGGTGGTGAAAGCCCAGTGTCCTCCTGACCTGCTGGCTCTGAAAGCAGGGATTTTCAATGAAACACACATTTGGCTGAAGAACGACTAATATTTGTGAAAATGCGGGCACCCACTTCAAAGACTAAACTATCAACTTTAGAGAGACCCATAAAAAAAACTCTGGTCACAGGCTGGCGCAGGGAGACAGATGGCTGTGCTGGATGAAGCAGACCCCCCATTTGCTAAACATGAACTTTCACTGTGACTCTGGTAACTGTAATGGCCACTTGGACTAGGTTTCTGGCTGATCTGAACATGTCCCAAATGTGAGAGTTGGTGAGCGGGTGGAAAATTAAATTAGGGATATGCTTAATAACTTCCATCTTCATTACTGTTGCACTTTGTATGGAAATGGCAGAAATGTGATACATGGCCCTTCTACATCGTACAGATTTGGTACTTAGCTTATCTAATTCTCCATGATCAGCTAAAACAGAAAATATGTTTAGTATGGCAGTTGCTAGCATAATTATGAAGTTGTGATACATAACTAGTTTTTGCCAAAAGATTGAAAGGAGAACAAAGGATGATGACAAATGGGAATAGACATATGTTGCTCCAAGCACCTAAACCAATCCTGAATTGGGGAGGAGAGAGAGGGGGTAACTGTTCAATCCAAGAAGCAGGGATTATTGCAGGGTACTTCCCCAAGATTGTAAAATTGATGTTGTCATTTCTGCTATATAAGGGGAACTGCACTAGGACAGGGGACATGCAATAATTGGGTGACAGAAAAAAGAGAAAGACAGGAAGGCTGCTGAAAATTACCATCTGACAGCTGTAATGAGACACCAGAGGCGTTTGCTGAGAGTGCATCTGGGTGGAGCTGCCCATTTTTCGGAAGGCCTCAAAGCTGACTCGTCCATTAGGCGGAGAGTGGGAGGCCATCTTTGAGAGTGGAGTGACCAGACCCCTGCCCTATCTTTCCAGAGTGTCCTGAGATGCAGCTGGCTTAAGCTGCCTTTAAGACTGAACCTTAAAGAGAGGCTTGCTATGTAAGTAGAAATAAGCCTGGGAAAACCAAAAGTTGGGGGCGAGTCTGCTTGCCTTGAATCCTTTCCGTTTATAGTGGGTGGGCGGGGGCAAACCCGTGTAGATCCTTAGCCTATGTAACCAAAAATATTATTCAATTAATTCCCCATTTGGCCCAACACTAGGGGGTGAATTTTGTTAAATTTTGAAATTAACACAGCTCATTTCGCAGTGTGTGCTGAAAACTATAGCCTATAATTTAATTGGGTAATCCTTGTTGACCAGCTAACCCTGACTTCTTTAAGGAAGAGGGATATCTTTGTTCTTAAATCAGTCCAACTTTTTTAACTAGCTTCCCCAACACATGCCTTTCAGTAAGGGGGGGTATGACATTCAAAATTCCCCAAAGCATTCAAATCTTTCTGTCTGACTTTCCAACATACACCAAAGCAAGGGAGGTCTGCAAAACAAAGCGATTAATCACCCTGTGTTTATTTGAAACCAAAGGTTTGGGGTGAAATTATATTATTGGTCAGTGTAATTGTTTTGTGAAGTGAGATTTATAGAAAAGGAAGAATTGTGTCTGTGTTTTTTAACTCACTTGTGTGATTTATTTATGCTGAGCGAAGTTGATTATGTTGTGCCATGGATAAAGTGGTGTTTCCGATATATTCATACTAATTTCTATTACTGTTGATTTAAATAAATACCAATATATTTCCTGTACAACACTCTGGTTCTTGGCTCATTGTTAGCTCAGGGAAGAGGGATCCAAGGGGCATGATGTGTGTCTGAGACAGGCCTAAAAAAGAGTTTGTTGAATTACCACTTGAGTGGGGAGGGAAGGGACTCCCTGTGTTCAGGGTGGCTTCTCAATAAACCGCTACAGTTGACATTATTATCCTCTGGCAAACACATCTAATCAACACTTCTTCTTTTGTCAGGATCAGTTCCACCAGCCCTGGAGGCTGCAACACTTGGTCAATGTTTGAAGAAATCTTCTTTCAAGCCTTTACTTCTATCTCATTTTCATCCGATCTCCCTTTTGTATGCAGTCGGTAAAATTATGAGATTTGTTGTGTCTCCGCTCTGTAATTTTTACATTTCTCGTACACTCGACAAATCCCTGGGATCCTTTTCTTTTTTTTAAAATTCAATTTTTATTGATTTTTGGAAAACAACAGTATAGATACACAAATTACAAGATTTGGGCAATCGCCCTCAACAAATCAAACTATAAGCCATTATTCATTGCATTTGTTCCCCCCGCTCCCTCCCACCCAACCCACACAGTAACTCGAGCGCTGCTGTCTGCTTATAGAAATGATGCGGCATAGGGCAGCGTCAATCTGGGTTTTCTCCGCCAGTGGTCAACCGGCTTTCCGAGTTCCAGGGCCATTCGTTCAATGTCAGAGCTTGTTTTTTGGGCCGGGCCAAGGACACTTGAGGTTCTCCGGACGTGGCCTATGTATTGCCAAACACCTCTTGGAATTGCAGCCAGTCTATCTCTATTTGGGTGCTTGAACCATGTAAAGCCGCTGTAAGTCTTTCCATAAGGAATATGTCTTTGGCAATCATCACCCATTCTTTCTTCGATGGGAGATCGGGCCTCTTCCACATTCTAGCACGGGCCGCTCTGGCTGCCAACAGTAGGGAGTGTGAGAAGTCCGGTAATTTTTCCCAGTGGTCATCCTTATGCTGCAAGCCAAATAGTATCAACATCGGGTCCAGTGGGAGCACACCTTCTCCCGCCTCTTTCAGCCAGCTAAGGACTTCGGCCCAATAAGTTTGGACCTTCCCGCATGTCCACCATATGTGCCAATAGTTTGCCCTTTCCCCACACCCATGCCAGCAAAGGGGGATTACGTCTGGGAACATCCTAGAAAGTGTGATCGGGTCATACTGCCATCTGTGCAGGAGTTTGACAGCATGGGTTTTGTATTGGCAGGAGATCGAGGTCTTAAATGATCTACTACAGAGTCGCCCCCAGAGACCGTCTCCGATCCTACAACCCAAGTCTCTTTCCCATTTCCCCCTGAGGCTTTTGGTGGTTCCCTCCCGGGGGGTTAAAAGGGCAGAGTAAAGGAGTGAGATGAGGCCTTTCATTTCTACATGGGTATCTAAGATTTTCTCAACTGGGGTGAGTTTTCTTTGTAATTTGGGCTTTAGTTTTGGTCTCATTAGGATTCCCTTAAGTCTCAGGTAGAGGAGTGGGGAGAGCCTACCTATTCCCAAGGATTCCTCAAGCTCCTGGATACTTATAAAGGACTCCTCCCTGACCAACTGACCAACTCTGCATAGGCCCGCGTCAAACCAGGGCTGATAGTGTTCATGGCCTGAGATTTCCTCTAAAACTGGTGTGGACCAGATGTGACTCATGGGGGAGAGCCAAGTGGTCACCTTCTCACCGTGTCCCTTACCCTCCAACGCCTTCCACATTGTTACTAGTATTGGGTGATCCCTGATTCTCCTTGGGAGCTTTTTCATCGGGACCCATAACCACTCACCCATTGTGACAGGGCTCAGGAGGGAGTTTTCAAGAAAGACCCATTGTTTGTTGGCGTCCTCTCTGAGGTGGGGGGCCAGGGTTCTGAGCTGGGCTGCTCTGTGGTAAGTTCGTAAGTCTGGGAGGCCGACCCCCCCTCTATCCTTGGGGAGGGTGAGTATTTCATAACCTATTCTGGGTCTCTGGCCTTGCCATATGAATTTCGTTATGTGTTTTTTGGCTTCTTTAAGAAGTGCTTCTGGGGCTTCCAAAGGGAGCATCTGGAAAACGTACAGAACCCTGGGGAGGAGGTTCATCTTTACAGCGTTTATCCTTCCAATCCACGAGATTTGCCCCTTACCCTATGTCTCCAATATGTTATCAAACAGCGGGGGGTAATTTGCCTGGTTTAGATCTTCGTGGGGCCGGACGATATTGATCCCCAGGTATTTAATCCCTTCGGGACGAATTTGAAACCCCTGGGGGGACAGTTCCGTGAGGTCCCTGTCTGCATCTGGGGCAAAGGGGAAGATCATTGACTTCCCTATGTTCATCCTGAAGCCTGAGAATTGGCCAAACCGTTCAATAACCCGAACGGCCGCCGGGACCCAGCTAGTAGGTTCCCTCAGATGAAGCAGTATTTCATCTGCATAGAGGCCGAGCTTGAAGGTCCGACCTCCAACATCAATACCGCGGACCATCGGGGCACATCTGATGTACTCCGCGAGTATTTCCATGGTCATGGCGAACAGGATTGGGGAGAGGGGGCAGCCCTGCCTCGCCCCCCTTTGAAGGCTGAATGTTCGTGAAAGGCGACCATTTACCGTGACTCTAGCAGAGGGGTCTGTGTATAAGGCCTTAATGGCTCGCCTGATTCCCTCGCCAAAGCCCAGTTTGACAAGGACTCCGTGTAGAAACTCCCAGTCCACCCTGTCGAACGCCTTTTCGGCGTTGATGGCCACCAGGACAGGGTTGTCTCCCTTCGGGGCCGCTTCCCTCATCAGGTGCAGGGTTTTTCGGAGGGTGTCCACCCCCTGTCTCCCCTGTATGAAGCCCACCTGGTCGGAGTGGATGAGTACCGGCATATGGCTGTCTAGTCTCGTGGCTATGATCCAGGTAAACAGTTTAGCGTCCACGGTCAGGAGGGAGATTGGTCCATATGACCGGCAGTCTGTTGGATCTTTGCCCTTCTTCGGGATCACTGTTATCAGTGCTTTGCCAAAAGATGGAGGCGCACTCCCCGTCCTCATGATATTTGTGAATAGACCCACCAGAAACCCCGCTAGTAGGCCTCCAAAGGCCTTATAGAAGCCTGCGGTGAAACCGTCCTCCCCGGGGGCACTGCCCAGCTTAAGACCTGATATTGCCTTGAGTACCTCTTCGCTCGTTATTGGGGCGTCTAAAGCTGATGCCTCTGGGGGGTCCATCACAGGTAATGTTACTCCTCCGAGGTATGCTCCCAGTGCCTCTGCCTCCACTTCTCCTTCCCTCCCATAGAGAGTCTCATAGAACCCCGCGAATTCCTCCACTATTCCCTCGGGATCCGTTTTTGTCCCCTCATCCCTGCATGAGATCCTTGACACCCATCTATCTCTCCGGTGGCCCCGGAGTTTGGCCGCCAGCATGGCGTCAGCCTTATCCCCTTTCTCATAATACCTTTGGCACAGGTGTTGGAGGCCCGCCACAATTTTCCCCATCTACAATGATCTCAGCTCTTGCCTTTTCTCTCTTGGATCCCCCAAGTCCCTTTTCCTCTGCTCATCTCTCTTCCCTTCTGATCCCTCCAATGCTATTATCTCCACCCGTAGCCTATGAGCCAGGAGAGTCCTGGTCCTTTTTTTGGAAGCCCCCTCTCTAATCAGAACACCCCTCCAGGTCGCCTTTGCTGCCTCCCAGACTGTCTCTATGTTGACTTCAACCGTGTTATTCAGTTCAAAATATTCATTGATCGCCTTCTCCATCTCCTCCTTAAAAACCACATCCCTTAGCAGGAAGTCATTGCATTTCCACAGGGATTCTCTGGGTTTCAGACCCAATACACTAATGTCTGCCCAGACCATATCGTGGTCCGACCAGCTAACCGGGCGGATGATGCAGGACTCCACTCGGCTCATGTTCTGGTGCCCCATGAAAAGGTAATCTATTCTTGTTCTGGTGCCATGGACCGCTGAGTAGAAGGTGTATCCCTTTCCCTCCGGATGCATTTCCCTCCATGTGTCCACGAGCCCATAGCCCCACATCAGCTCCTGGAATTTCCCCTGGGGTCTACCCGCTCGGCTGCCTAGCGGGATGGCCCCTCCACTATGATCTAATTCCCGATTTGCCCACATGTTAAAGTCTCCACCCAGTATAAGGAGCCCCTCTGTCCTGGCCATGAACTCTCCCATCGCCTCTTTGAGAAATTCAACCTGGCCCACATTAGGACAATAGATAGCTGCTAGGGAGACCCTGGAGTTGTGCATGTCACCTGATATAAAAATGGCTCTACCGTCTTCCCTCCCCCACCTGGTTACCTCTGTGAGTCTCTGGTTTCTCTGCAGGATGATCCTGACTCCACTCCGTTTCGTGGGAGCGGATGCCCAGAAGGTCTGGCTCACGTGTGCTCCGAGGATGGCCCTCTCCTCTCCCGTGACCATCCTAGTTTCCTGTACAAAGAGGATATCTATTTTAGCATTCTTCATTTCCCTCCCCAAGAGGGAGCGCTTTGCTGGGGAGTTCAGACCCTTTACATTGAGTGAGCCAATTCTCAGTGACTCAGCCCGGCCCCTATTCTCATTGTCTGCCATTGGGTCCTTGTCTTGTATGTACCGTCTTCCCGGATCTATGCTTGCTGCCACCTTCCAATGTGGTTTTGAGACTGTGTGGCTCCCCAAAATCCCCAACCCCAACTCCCTCCCTTCCCTCCTCCCACCTCCCCCTCTTTATCATGACGCCTGCCAACGGGCAAGCCACCAGGGTGAATGCAAGTCCATCCACCGCAGTCCCCTTGTTAAGCTCAGCGTCCCCGGCCGGGGCTGTTTGATTCAATCTCTCAGTTTCTCTAATAGCGCGCCTCTGACCACTTTGTCCCCTCCGGCTTCTGTTGTGGGGGTGTTTAGTTTCTTGAATATCCTTCGCCCCTTTATCTTCTTCTGTGTGGACCAGAGGCCCTCCGGCTCCCTCCGGCGCTCCGAGGCTCTTGCACCTCCATCTCGTTTCCTTCCTCTGGGGTCTCCCCTTTGAGTACCTGCAGCACTTGGGATGCCTCCTTGCCGCTGGTCACTCTATAGTCCACTCCTGAGCGTTCAAAAGACAAGGCGAATGGAAGGACCACCTGTATCTTATGTCTTGGCTGGTGAGCCACTGGGTGAGTGGCCGGCACTCTCTTCTGCGGGTGAGAGTGAAAGCCGAGAGGTCCTGGTAAATCCTCACTGTGTCTCCTTCGAAAAAGAAACTCTCCAGCCTCCTCGCTTTCTCGAGGACCTCCATTTTTTCTCTGTAGCGGAGGAAGCGCACAACTATGGACCTTGGGCCGCCCCTCGCTCCACCTCCCCCTCGGTGGGCTCTTTCCAGCTGGACTTCCTTGCCCCCCTCGAGTGTGAAGAGTTGGTTGATGAGGCCCTGAACCTTTCTCCCCACGTCTGCGGCAGTCTCGCCTCTCTGTTGAGTCACACCCATAATGTGCAGGTTGTTTCGGCGTTCTCTGTTCTCTAGGTCGTCCATTTTCAGGGCTATGTCCTCCTCTCTGATTTCTAGGTCTGTTAGCCTCGCTTCGTATTTCATGTCCAACAGGTCCATTTGGAGGTGGTTGTTTTCCATTCCCTTAATTTTTTCCTCGAGCGTCTCCACTCTCCCCCTAAGATCTACTATAGAGGCTTGTATGTCCGTTCGAATTGCTTTTATCTCCTGGAGGATGTCCTTAAGGTCGTCCTTCGTTAGCACTGCTGGGGGGGGGTCGGCACTTGAAGGCATGGTGACTCTGTGTGGATCACCGAGGGGTGCGTTGGACCGGCGGAAGCGTTGGAGGGAGCGGATTGCGCACATGGGCTGGGTCGGTCCCAGGGTTCTGGTCTCTGGGTGCCCTTTGGAGTTTGGGTGGGGGCCTTAATGCCTTGAGGTTTCCTCTGGTCGTCTTGGGCCCTCCCCGCTTCCGCGGAGGCAAGCATGCATGTGGGGGGGGACCCCGGTGATGGCTCCGGTCCTCACGAGGGGGGGCTAAGATTGTGATTGGGGCCGGCTTCCCCAGATGCGTCACGGCTGAAATGTTCCGGGGGGACCCCTGTACTCCAGGGGGGAAGGCCGTGCTAGCTTTTACGGGGTCAGTTGCACTGATCCGTGCCCGGAGGGCACTGGGGGGGCAAACCCAGTCCGCCGAATATCAGTTCTCCCCCCTGCGCTCCTCACCTTCTTTGGGCCATCGAGGGCCGCCACACGTCCATTGTGGGCTCGGACCCCTTCACTGGGGGCTCCTTTTCAAGTAGGCCTCCGTGCGCAGGAGATAGGTCGGGAGGCCCCCGGAGTCCTGATTTGCTGCTAGTGGGCCGCACCGGAGCGGTTCTTGGTGGTGTGGGGCTCCCACCAGGGCACTCCACTCGTCCCTGGCCCCGTGCGATGTCCACACGCCACCGGGGCAGAGCTCCAGGGCCCGCCCGGCGTCCGCGCACTGTGGGGGGCGTGCTCCGGCGTCTTCCTCTCAGTGTTATGGGCGCAGGCTGCGGCTGCGGAGGCGACGACTGGCTGCTCCGGGTTCCACGGCAGGTCCGGCCGAGGCCTTGGGCACCGCGAGAGGTGACGCCCTCAGTGGCTCCGTTGCACGGCCTCCGAAAAGGTGTCCTCTCTGTTGCTCGGCGAGCGGGGCCTCAGATCGGGGCCAGGCTATATCCACTTTCGGAGGAGCGCTCGATTCGTTGGGCCTCTGATGCGGGGGCGCACATTCCCGTCGGGGTTACTCCAAACTCCCGGCCGGGAATTGGCTCAGAGTGATAGGCCCTGCGGTGGTGGAGGAGTGCTGGTCTCACACGTCCAGCATGCTCCGCGCCCCCTGGCGGTCTCCCCTGGGATCCTTTTCAATCTGGCTTTCACCCAGCTATCGGCACAGAATCAATCCTGGTTATGGCACTCAATTACCTTTGCCAAGTGTTGGATGGTAGAAGTGTATCTTGACTTATCTTGTTAGATCTTTAAGCCACTTTCTTTGTCTAATGCCTGGATGTAACCTAGGGCAAGGGTTGCACAAAGACATGAGAGAAAAACATAAAGAAATCAATAACGCTGGTTAAAAGGATGAGACTGGCAAAAAAGATGAAAGGTGTGGGCAGAGAAACAGAATGGATGGGGCAATGGATATGGAAAAGAGATAAAAGGAGTGATCTAGGGAGGAGGATGTGTGGGTAGCTGGAGTTATGAATGTGCATATTTCGGGGACTGTGAAAGGGTCAGTGGCGACACTGATTTGCTGATTGCTGATTTTCACTCTGTTTATATAAGACCCATTCACCAACCTTGTAGAACTAGATACATTTCAAGGCAGCCTCTGCTGTTTTGTGCACGCATAAGACCAGACTTGTGTCAATCAGGAAAGATGCCAACACACTGAGGATACATTGGGCATCATTCCGAGGTTACCACAAACCGGGTCCGGGTTCCCTGAATGGGGAATTACAGGGCCATTCCAACCTTGGAGGACCCGGTATTTCTCCATTCAGGGACCCCATCCCCATTCCCATTCCGGCCCCCATAGGGCTCAATGGGAATGGGGACCATGCTAACAACGGGCCCATTGTTAGCATGCTGGTCCTTTAGCGGCTCCCACTAAGGGCGCCTGGTAAAACCAGCCACCCTTAGCGGGACCCGCTAAAGGACCCCGTAATGCAGCGGTAAGGGGTTATTGGCACCAGCACCCTTAACGGTGCCATTAACCCCTTACCGTCCACTCGGAATGAGGCCCATTGTTCATATTGTGGGAGCTAAGGGGCACACAGATAGTCTCTGTGGCTGAAGCTGGGAGACTGAGAGACCTTGTAAGGGGCCGGAGAGCAGGTTGCACAACGTACAAAAGTGTTTATGTTTTGTGTTGTTTGAATTATTAGTGCCTGTGCATATTGTTACAAATACACAGGTTCTGCAGCAATAGGAATACATCAAAAGCCAGCACACAACATTAAATATTGCCTTGGTGCTCACCAAAGAAACATTCCCAAGATGGAATGATATTTTGTGAGACAACATGATGTGTATTTTTGAGAGAAGCTAATAAAAAAAATAATTATGCAACTGTATCAACATTGCAAAGTTATTCCTTTTAGAATTTTACAATGTTTATTTCTAATGATCATTTCATCTACATACTGTAGACATAATAAGGTTGCATGTGTCTTATTCAGCAAGGTGCATTCTCAAAAACCAGACTAAGGATATACATTATTTTCTGTTGTACTCTTTTGTAATAATGTTGAGGGAAAGGGGAAGTGGACAAATAGTACCAATACAAGTTCATGGGTGCTTTTCATAAAATCAAAGAACATATGAATGACAACAGTGATTCTTATATGACAAATATTGTATTGTAAAATTAAAGAAAATGGTTGTCTGCTTAAATCACAAACAATATAATGCACACTGAGCTTTCGTGTTCATTTAATTTGTCACGACATTAACACTAATATTAAAGTGTTTTGTAACTATGAACTATATACTTTCATGCAGTCAACTTGAGACGTCAATTTAGGACATCTGTGCATATGGCGATGTTGTCATGGTGCTGTGCTACCCAATGACCAGACAACCTTAGAAAATTATACATATTGGATTATATTCGAAATGACAAACCATATACAAACATAGTGTTCAGTGAAATAAATCCAATTCTTTGCAGTAGGAACCTTTGTTGAAGTGCCCTTGATCAATTAGTTGAGTGATAACTGGATCAATTCCTTATATATTCATTGTTTTTTTGTAATCAATACAAGTATACATTTGGAGTGCACGCAATGAACAAGCTCTATTGAAAGTTTCAAGGATGGTTAATGATACAAGCATTCCATGAGTGTTTGATTGCCAGGATGGAGGCGAGGCGTGAGATTTGTCCAGTCATCAAGGAAGATGTGATACAGCAGATGCTTGTTTCTTTCAAAAATGAGGTCATTACAACAGATTTTCCCAGCAATGTCCAGCTTAGCGAAGGTGAACATGGACCACCATGAGAGGAAATACGAGGTAAAATATACATTTCTTTCGGGAGGTTATGCTTAGCAATAAACAAAGACATTTATCTCTACACATATTTAACTATCTGTACAAATATTACATTTGGTCTCACAAAAATATGAAGCCCTTGCTTTCACACTCTCACTTTCTCTCGTATATCCTCTTTTTTACCTACCGTAATACAGGCGTATCTCACAGGGTGTTGTGTTACATAAACTTTGCTGCAGTGCCAAGTGCAGTTACCACTAAGGCAAATATGGTGCTAGTGTAAAAAAGAAAAAAACAAATACGTTTTTGCCCCCGGGCAATGTTTGCCCTAGACCTTTGCCCTGATGCAAAAGTGCATTGAATGTATCGTTTTTTGAAGTAAGGCATTGTTTGGCCTGGTACTAATTGCACTGATGGAACGTTTCTATGAAATGGCCACTCCACTGAGTCTTGTATATTTTTTACTGGGTAGTATTAAAGGAAATACAACTGATGATTACTATTGCATCACGGAATTCATGGCACCATTAGCAACAGTGCTTCTGTGACCCCATTCCTGTGGACTCCACGGGAATGGGAATTTACCGCTTCTGCCGCCTGGCACCGGGAAGCCAGGTGGCGGAAACGGTGTTACGGGTTTGCCGGTAACACGCCGCCTACCGGCAAAGCTGTAATGAGGCCCATTATCTGAATTGGCGCAAAAAGAAGATAAAACCTGAATGCTAATAAAAGATTCTCTTCAGATAAAACTGAGACAAAGTGCCCACAGGATTCGCTAAAGAGGTTTGGCTTACAATTATTCATCCTTTCCTATGAATGTCAGAACAATTATTAGGAATATGAAGATAATTTTAGTGGATATGTGGTCTACATGCAGTTAGCAAATGCTGTGAAGACTCCACTCGTCATCCTCCTAAGAAATGGTCCAAATCAGTAATGACATAAGAACACACACTTTTCTGATTTTTATCACGAGTGAATGTGATATTCGATATAATCCCTAAATACCTATATTTATTTTTCAATCAAATTATTGATGTTGTTGTCTGCTATGGTGCACCACTACTATGAAATAGAAATGCGCCGTCAGTGAATATACAATGCATTACTATAGTATGTATATTTAACTATTTTTTTCAGTTTTGTGTAGAAGCGATGAAAATATATGTACCCACAGCTTAAGCTGTGCGTACAGAGCATAACACAATTGCAGGGTAGCTCTGAGAATTTCGAGTTAAGAATGTTTTAAGCAATATTTGTTGAATGTATGCAATTTTCGAAGGCATGCTTCTAGCTTATGGAAATACGGTATGACACATCAACAACAATGAAGGTGTGATACAACTTGCTGTCACAGTAATTAAGCGCACAAGTGGCAGGACATTACCTCAGGGTCTTGGTAGATGTCGGGGTCCATCTGGGGGCTTATGTAGGGAAAGAGGCATAGCCTGTCTCCTTTCCTCAGGCTGTACTCCCTGCCATCTGCCAGCTTCAGGACCATGTCTTGGAGGACTTCTCTTGTGATGAAGGGAGCGGCTGTCAGCCGCAAAGTCTCGTTGAGCACGCTGTCTGCATAAAATAAACCGACGCTGAAGTTACGCCATCTGGCAGAGCGGAAATAAACAACGCTTGCAGCGTAGCGCACGCTAGGGGTAGGCACATTTGCTCAATTCGAATTCAACGTCAGGGGGTGATGGACGATGCAAGTGGGCAGCAGCCTCCATCTCCTCCCCAGGCAATGTCTGCTTGTAAATTAACGTATATGTATTTATTTATTTATTTATTTATTTATTTATTTCGTGCTTTGTAAGCAGCACATGCAAACAAGATGCTTCAGAGTGAGAAGGAAAATAAGAACAGAACTGGAGAGGAGAAATTAGAAAATTGAAGAGGAGTAGATAACGTATAGGTTACCAAATCGCCAGGTCAAGGGACGATAAAGTGGCGCAGTGGCACAGGGGCGCTATGTATACAAGGGCGCCGTCAGCTCACACAATGGGCCTCATTACACGGAATGCGGTAAGGGTTTACCGGTACCGGTAAGGGCACCGGTACCGGTCAACCCTTACCGCCTTACTACGAGGTCCCTTTGCGGGACCCGACCTCAACGGCTGGTTTTACCAGCCGTTAAGGAACGGGCCCGCAAAGGGACCTTGGTGCTAATTACGGTACCGCAATTTGCGGTACCGTAATTAGCTCCTCCCCATTCCCATTGAGCCCTATGGGGGCAAAAATGGGAATGGGGAAGTGCCTTGGTGAATGGGGAATTACTGCGCCCACTCACCTTGGAGTAGGGCGGTAATTCCGCCATCCACCAAGGCGGACACGGTAAAATACCAGCAGCAACCATGGCGCTAATAGCGCCATGGTTACCGCATACCGTGTAATGAGGCCCAATGTATAGTATCATGTAAATCGCATGACAATTTACATTGTGTGAGGTGGCAGCGCCCTTTATTTGCAGCGCCCCGGTGTAAAGTGTCTGTCAATGTCTTTCTATTAGTGAGTCAGTCACTAATAGAAAGTCATTGACTGACACTTTACATGACAGTGAGTGACAGAGGTGTGGCACCAGAACCGATTGAAGAATCACACTGCGCCTTTGAATTCTGGAATTCGTTTGAAGTCTAGGGGCACCCAAAAAGTGTAGACATTAAGCCCGTACTGATCAGGTGCTTTGAAAACACCATAGGGTGCTGTGTCCCAGATTGAGGCATAACAGCTGCCGCAGGGGCTATGCATAACAGTGACAGGGACACCGAACTATAACTGACAGTCAGTTAGAAGGAGGTTGTTGCCCAGGAGGGAGGAGGAAGGTGTTTGTGGCATTGAGATGTTTCACATCTGGCTTACATGCTGACCTGGCAGGTTACGAAAGCATGTTGAGGTGTTGACAGAGAGGCTACAATGCATGTGAAGGGCATGTGTACATTGGCTATGTGAATAAAAGCACAGGGTGAGTTAAAGTAGGGCGGTGAGTTACATGAGGATCTGGGGGATAACAGAGTGTACACCGAAGGGTTCTGAGTTTGTTCCCCGAACGTTAGTAAGTGTGGTGAAATCCTCAGGCATGATTCTAGAGCATGCCACCACTTATGAGTGTTACCTGACAAAGCCTGTTTCTTGGACTTTCCTTGCATGTCCCATGGGTCTCTAGGATCATTACGCTTACGATGGGGGATGTGTGGGTTTGTCCTGGTATTCTTTCTATGTTCATGGCGCTGTCTAGTCTGGTCAGGAGAAACTTTTTAAGAAGCTACACTGCCAGGAATGTGCTGCCATCCTTTACCTACATAATCTTAACAACTACTGAGCAATATGTTGGTACTGACATAACACATAAGATCGCACATAACATCACCAATTACATCAGTTATGATTCCATCACATTTGCAAGAAGGACAGATGTCCTTCATGTTATACATTATAACATTGCATGCAACTTGGGAAATTATATCAAAGATTACAACAGTCACGCAATCACATAGGTGCCTCCCACCATCAATGAGAAAATAAATATGTCATCCGATATTACCTCAGACATATCACACTTCATGTGTGCAACTTGATATAGGACTTGACTGATCCCATTGTATCTTATGTGACAACATTAAGTGCCTAATTAATGTATCACTAGGAGTGTGTGGTCAAACGGCATATATCCTTAGACATATGGAGAGGGATTACCAAAGAGATATCTTATACTCCCAAACATTCAGACTTAATAAACAATACTCCAAGCCACTAGATAATGTTGTTCACAAATTTCAACTTTTACATTAAAGAGTACTAGCATGCATTACATGACTGGTAATAAGGACGTCAATGATGCACCTAGTGCAGTCTGACCATTGCCAGAGTTGTGGGCTAGTCCTGGAGATTCTGGCACACTGTCTAAGGTTGGCGGGTGGTGTTACAACATATACACATGTTCTTGGGAGTCCAGGTTGATGACATGCCTCGGGTGACACTTTTTCATTACCTGAATCTGAAAAGTAACCTCAGCTGGTTGCAGAAACTATGGCTGCTGCTGAGTAGCGAAAGCTCTGACTCTGCAGTTTGGAAGACCAAGACAGAGACCAAAAGTAGAGGATTGGCTGCTTGAAGTCCCGCTGCCCACAAAGTAAGAAACGGTTCATGGTGTCTCCTTCTTCACCCCCAAGCCTGCTCGGTGCTCTCTCACCTCCTGTGCCATTGTCACTCCCACTTCATGTCGTCCACCTCCCAGTCCCACACTCTAGCTTAGATCACTGTTTAGCCTCACGCTAGTTTTTGCTCTTCTCTTCCTTTTTCATTTCTCTAGTCCTTCTTTCTTATTTTTTATGTGAGAGTGGTGGGAAGAGGAGAACATTTCTTGAGGTTGTTATCAAAAAGGCCCCTCACTAGTTGTGATTGTTGTATTAAGATAACTGTGTTGGAATGCCAACTGTGAAGCTGTAAATGCCTTAGCAGTTCTGATATTTAGCATTACAATGATGCTGGTAATTCTGTATTTAAAAAGCAAGCTCTGCTTACCAAACTCATTTTCATAAATGCTCCATGCCAAAAAGCATAGTGGGCCATGTACCTGTGTGTTGATGTCTGCTGACATCCGACAGCAGCTGTGCTGCAGTGGCAACTGTGCAGACGCAAAGGTCCAATGAACATTCCTATACTGAACTGTCAACAACCAAAGGTTTGAGGGTAGTGGATTAATAATTAAGTATATGCCATGTCTGATTTGACATGGTGGCTACTGGGATCACACAATTTTTAAAGACACAAGCTTTTGGATGTCACATTATTGTGAGCTTTGTGAGGTGACTCATTCATGACAGGGCTGGGTGTGTATTAGCCATCTGGCCTGTGTGTACCCTCAAAAACTATGCAGAACCTTGTCCAGGAAGCTTCTCTTTGATTCCCCTGAGGAGACAATCACACTCCCACGGGAGAGTCCAATAGGAACCGGTGCTTCAAAGACCATCCTGACATGGCAATGGCCCTCTCATGCAGATGGAGGGGATGGACTTAGAGTATCACAGACGAGAGGTTCAGACAAAAGATGGGTCTCACCATATTGGAATTTGCTATGGGTCCTCCATTTTCATGCCCCTTCAACACTTCATGCAGATAAGGCAATCTGGGTATGACATCAGCAGGCAGAGGACATGTGTTACAGCAGTCAGTGTTGGAGCCTTAACAACAGGCTTGCTGTGGACCACTCTACTGTAGCATATTGCCCATTTAAAGGGGTAATACTCATCGTACTTGATTTATCCTCTCCTCAACACTGACTCGCCATTGGAAGAGCATGACTTGAACGTCTCTACACCGGCTCTACTGTAGTAAAAAACTTAGAAGCCTGGTCTCACCCTGTTGAGATCCAAATACAAGAAATTAAATGTATTTTAAGGGGCTCTGTCCATCTGGTCCTCTTTAAAGGACCATAGTGACTTTTAAGACCCTCTATCCAGATACTCTTTGACATTTTCCTGCTAAGATCGTTGCCTAAGCACTCCTGTCTTCAAACCATATGTGCCCATTTATTTTAAAGTCTGCTTTCTCTGTGTTTACCCTTACAGGGCGGGGCAGTAGTGTTTTTACTAGTTGTGTGCATTCTTAGTTTAATTAAAGATTCTACTTTTATTGGACATTGCCCATTATATAGCCATTGTTTCCCTCTTAACATGCCATGCTGTATTTTTTGGTTGCTTGAATAATGTTTAAAAAAATAAAATACCTTGGACATATATTTGTTCTATTCTGAATATTGATGATCTGTTGGTATGTCCTAATTGAGTGAGTGAGAATACTGGTATAGCACACAGGTATCCAACAAGCAATGAAAAATTAAGCTTTGGGGTGTTACAGGGCTATATCTTAGACATGCTCCTTTCCAGAAATCAATATTTTTGCCTCCTGGGTTTATGGAAATCCCACAAATACAAATATCAGGTGGAGGATATATTTTACGCGATATGTATCTACATTCACTCACCAAAGAAGGGTATATGTTATCACAATATTTGAAAGTCCATCTATACTTACCAAAAATATGAGCACTGTCCAACACCTCTTGGCTTGTGGCCTCTTGTTCTTCTATTGTGTGTGCTTTGCTTTTTAATATTCTTTGTAATTCTCCTTTGACTTCTGCCAGTGCATCAGGATTCTTAAGAAGGAATGCCAGCAGCCAAAATGCTGCAGGGCCTGCATTACCCTAAGGAGAGAACACCAAAGAGGATATATGTTAATGGTTGCTGGTTTTGAACCATGAAAACGCATAGTCACAGCACATAAGAGAGCATATGTAATTATACCCTTCTAGCTTTTAGTTTTGGCTGATTGAGAATGCTGATAACTCATGGGGGCGGGGGAGTGGGGCGCAGGATTTATGTTATGATGATGCCATAAAGTCATGCAATGATGACTGATCATAAATGAGAGTTAACAACAATATGGGAGGAGTCTGGGAATGTATTTGAATACTTAAACGGTCACTCTTTCATATGTGCCAGAGTGTGTATATTATTTTTCTTTAAATCCTAATGGACATTAGATAGGGAAATCGCAATCTATTGGCTTGAGGCAATACTTTCCCAGAGGGCTCTCTAGAATGACATGCGCTGTAGGACTGGCGAGGCAGCACTCTCAGGAGCTCTTGGGGTGACTTAGTGGGTGCCACCTGACTGCAATTTTCTGATTCCACTGGCTTATACTAGTTCAGACAATGGGTTCTTCTTCTTTGCTGGGAGTTCATCAGGGGTGTCAGCCCTGCGACACTGAGGAGGTGGACACGGGACATCGTGAGATGAGAGAGAACTGACCAAGAAGCAGAGGGTCACATGATGACGAGAGACGGGTTTGAAACCGAAGACAGACTATGGGGATATTCAAGACATGCTATTGTTATGTCATGGGGACGGGTGAGGGCGAACGTAAATGACATATATTGCAAGGAGTCAGACCATGGGTTGATACAATGTGAAGGCGAATTGGAGGCGGGTTCAGTTAGCTTGGGTGGTTGGTTAATGAGGTGCTGTCTGTTTATTTGGTTTGCAAACCAGTAATAAAGTGATCTTGCCCTGTCTATTTCCAATTAGACGCCTTAGTCCTTTGTTTTAATTTTGATTGATAGATGGTTACTGTGACTTAAACCTTTTGTGCAATGCTGCAGATCACTGGATTTCGAGGCCACCCACAAGCACTCGAGACGATAATGTAGGAGACCTACTTTCAAATTTCCATAGGGGGTTTCCGGAGGAGGATGCTAGGCTGGTTGAAGTTCATACGGGGATGCACAGTGAACCGAGGATTTTGTTGGGGAAAAGGGAATGGACTACAGGGGATGGGATGTTTTAGATGATATGCTGAAATGGATGGAGATGTTGGGCTGGCTATATAGTATTGGTAGTCGTTTTTTGCTTGTTTCATAACTATGATTCTTTTAGTTCTGTCTCTCTTTTATACATAGATTAACCTAGCGAAATACCAAGGGTATGGACTGTGCCCGGTACAAAGCCTGGGTACTGGTTAGGTTAACAGTTTGGGGAAAAGGTAAAGGCCAGAATTCTAATCAGGACAGGCCGATGATTGCATGGTGGGAGTCCTTATAACTATCAGGACCACTTTGCAGTGTCTCTGGTTGGTAAACGCAAGCCCCTTTCCTCTCAGGACCATGAAGGAGTTGAGTCAAAGAATGCGTGGATCAGGGGGTGCCTGAATAACAGGGCAAGTGATCAGTGGATACAGATTTAATTAGGGAAAGGAGAAAGGGAACACAGCAATCAAAACAGGCAGAGGAACCTCCAAAGGGATCTCCCGCCCTTTATATATTTAGGCAGTTTGTCTTGTGATTATTTGGACTCATTGCACTCCTTGACTCAATGCAATCGGCAGACATAATTTCCGATTGAGGGGCAGTTTAACCTGGATAAACTGGGAGTCCTTAGAAAGGCTTTGGAGGCAGAATGTACTAAAATACAAGCAGCCCAGTGGGGAGCGTTTACCACGTGGCTGAGAGTGACAACGCCTAGGAGGAATTATGGGAAAATTAGAGGACTGAGGGAGATTAACGATTGACTGATTGGACAAATTAAGGTACTGAGAGGCAGAAGAGGAATGGAAGGGGCTCACCTGTGCCCCCAGATAGTTCAGGAGGGGGTGATGGTTACAGACAAGGCAGGGGAGGATCAAGGGTTTGTGGGCCATTCACGATAATGCGTAGGGATATATTCACACTGCTGAACCATTGAAGATAAAAGTAGACCCATTTAAAAGGTTGCTCCGCACACCCCAGTACACCCTGAAGCCTGAATCAGAGGCAGATATCACCCCGGGCATTGAATATTTGCTGAGTCAGGGAATTTTTGTTCCACTCAGTAGTAGTTTAGGTTAGTTTATATATTTGGAACGCGGACCAGTGGCCCGAGGGCATACGGGCACAAAAAAAAAAATATGGACAAAACATTACTGAGGAAACCACCCATCAGTAATAATGATACTGTCTGCAGATACACATTATCTGAACATGAAACTCTTCAAGCACTGTTTGAACGCTTCTTTGGATTCGATCTTCCTGAGATATGGCGGGATCGAGTTCCAAGCTATAGGAGCTGCTGCAATAAATGGTATGCAGTGATAAAATTGCGGCAAAAATGTCGCCTGTACAAAAAATTGTGGCAAAAATGCTGTGGTTTGGCCCGTTAAAGTTGTACCCCATTACACCATTTAAGGGGAGTGGGAGTTGCGGGGGTAACCCCCGATTCCCTTAAATGGTATAATGGGTCCGGGGTTTGAGGGGGTATCCCTGCATCCTTTATATGGATTGCAGCGGCAAAACCACAGCCTTTTTGCAGTGATATTTTGTGTATACTGCCATTTTTGCCACGATTCTAACACATGGAACCCAATAAATGTGCCTTTACTGAGTCTGGTCAGCTTAGTCCTGGGTGTCACAAGGACATTGTCCTTGTTAGATCTCAAGGACCTAATCTCATTTTTTTTTCATACACTTTTGGAAAGGTAAGAGGGGCTCTTGACAAAGAGGCAGTTACAAGTTACTGACAGTAGGCAAAAATACATTCTCGCCTTCATCCTATATGCAATAATCCTATTTTTCCTTTGAAGAAGGCAGGGAAGGGTGTTTATCATTTTGTCCAAGATATACAAGCTATCAGTACTGTGGTGATACCTTCCTTTCCCGGGCTACCAAACACAGCTACCATATTGTTCTGTATTCCACCAGAGGCCATGCATTTTGTGGTGGTGGCGTTCAGCTTTTTTCTCTGTTCCTATACATAAGGATCGTCAGTACTTTTTCACATTTTCGCACAGGGGGTCCAATACACTTGGACCTGTTTGCCGTGGGGGTATACAGAGCTCCCAGCCCTCTTTTCACAACAGTTAAAGAAAGATCTGGATTATATGAAATGTCGAGGGAAGTCAGTGTTGATACAATACATTAATGATTTGCTGATTGCTTCAACCTGATATGAGGCTTTTAAAGAACACACAAGGGTCCTGTTGATCGCAATGGCATAGAAAGGGCATAAAGCTTTAAAGAAGAAGCTGTAGTTATGCTCGTGCATGGGACATGACATTATGAAGGGATGTCATCTGATATCCGTTATGGGAAAGAGACTGTTTATAGCATATCAAAAAGCAGGCTATAACTCAAATGTGAGCTTTCTTAGGGGCAGCCTGTTACTGCTAGCAATGGATCATGGGACATGCAGAAATAGTTAAACCACTACAGGAGTATACCCGATTGAATACTCTAGAGCCATTGCAGTGGACACAAGAAGCTGAAGAGGCATTTAATAAAAGTAAATGATTATTACCCAAAGCTCCTACATTGGGCCTACCTGATTATAAGAAGCGATTTACCTTGTACAGTCAAGCGAGGAATGGATTTGCTCTGGCTTTTGTGAAGACATCATGAAGTCAGACACAGACAACACATTCAACTTTCTAAGAAAAGCTTTATTTTTTTTAAATTTCAGAATGGAGTAAGGCCTAACTTGCCCTATGCTAAGGTGGGATTTCCCTACCTACCGAAACTAAGGCTAGTCAGTGTCCGTAAATTCAAATGAAAAGTCTGTCTATGTCCAAAACCTTTACTTGCCCTCACAACTAAATATATACAATGTGTGGGGATGTCAGCAGCTAATTAAACAGTGCTCAAAAGAAAAGTTGTGAGCTTCTTCCAGCTCTTTGGCTTCCTCTCAGCTTCCCCTTTTCTCAAGTTCGAAATAGTCCCACCAAGACCTCGGTGTTCCCTTCCCTGAGCATTCAACACATTCCAACAATTCCACAAAAAGGTCCCTGGGTTCCCTTTCCCACGTGTTCAACACAGTTCAACAATTTCCCAAAAGGCTTCTCGGTTTATTTTCCCCAAGACACAGACTCTTTCAGCTGGCATAAACCTAAAAGGCAGTTCAAATCCACCAGCTCTCAAAATAATATCAGTTCAATTCTTGTTCATTCTCAGTGAGCCAGTCGGTCTAGGCGCAGTTGTCGGACAACACGCTTACACCCACTAGAGGTCAAGTAACAGATAGTCCTGCTTTCCTTAACTCTATTCAAAGGGTTACTCGTCTGGGCACAGTTATCAGTCCACATGGTCCATCCATCACAGGTCACGCAACTGGCAACCCTATGCACTTTGGTGTCCTTCTGTATTCTTCAGATTCTGCCCAGCACACGTATTTCCTCTCTCAACTTGTAGTCCTGTGGACTCTTGTTTATTGGCTCAATACGTATTTCCCATTATTCTTCTTGGCAGTCTTTTGGTTTTGCCACCACTTGTATCTCATATAATTCACGTTGTGGCACATTAGCCTTTCTCACCACCTTGCTTTCACTTAATCTTACTTTCACTTCATTCATTAATGTTCATAATGATTCAGCACTTGTTTTGCTTTGTTGCCACATTCAAAACATACTCAATAAATCCTTTAATTAGTTTGGTATTCAATAGTCATTGCTATACTCTTCAAAAGTACTTATTATACTTGGTAGCTTGTTTGTTATTCAAAGTCATCACATTTGCCATTCTGTAGTATGACTAATAAGATTCAGTTTGTTCGGCATTCAGGTACGTCAGTTTCCCAGCCCCAGAGCGCCCCGGTCGGAATGTTCCCTTTTCCACACTCCACAGTAAGAGTTCCCTCCTCCAGGCTTCTTTGTTTTCTCTTCTTATCTCCGCTTTCCCACGAGCTTCCCAGCGAGCAGTGCTCACTATCTTGGGCAGTTCACAGCCCGGCTCTTCCACAGCGGGAGCTATCGAGAGCTTCTCTTGCTCTCTGTACGGACGGCAGCACCTTGGAGGCTTCGGTGCCCAATGGCTTCGGTTGTGGGCACTGGGGAGGAGGAATGACAGGAATTTCAATCATCTCATGGCCAGTCTTGGCACCACCGTCTCCCTCGTACTCCTGCTTGTCCCAGGTTCCCTCAGCTGGTTTCTCTGTATGCTGCATCCTTTGCCAGCTCCTTCTCCCTATGTCTCTCTCCCTCTCACTCTTATACACCTGATGCATGTAAACAGGCGACAGGTGTAAGTCCTCAACATTGATTGCCTGACTTTGGTGAAGCTGATTAGTGGGACATTCCTTACTATAGTAGGTTAACTCCTCAAAAGCCCTCTTCCTCGTCTCAGGATCAAAGTGGTGAGAAAGCAGGCGAATGTGTATAATTTCTAGTTATTTCCTCCTTGTCCCAGTCTTATGATAAAAGAACTCTGTTAAATTTTTGTCAGAATAAAGAGTCAAGGGCTGACAATAGACAAGAGAAATGGGGATACCATGCCTCACTCAAAGACGTCTTCTCCCCATTCCCAAAGTTCCCGCCACCCAGGTGATCCCCCCTCACGCATTCACCCCAAGGGTCAGGATCCAAAAGCGATGGTCTTTCCCTGGCCACCTGAGCAAAGAATGCCGGGGGAAAGAGGTGCAGATGCCCTCAGGCTCCTCTGGGTATCCTCACACTGTCCATGCCCAGAAGCATGGGACCATCATATACATACAGCTTATTACAGTAAAGAGTTGGCACCAGTTGGAACAGGAATGTCACCCTATCTATGATCAGTGCCTGCTGCAGCACTGGCAGTGGAACAAAGTGAAATATCATATTGGGTTCACCTTTAGAGGTGGCTGCTCACATGCAGTAGTGTCATTATTGCTAAAGAGAAAGAATCAGCATCTGCCTGTCACGAGAACTAGCAAATATGAGATGCTCTTATTGAACTCTTCCAACATAATTTTGTCCAGATGCTGAAATTTGAATTCTGCATCCTAGTTGCCTACTCCGCAGGATGGAGAGCCATGTGATTCCAGCCCACATGACTGTGTGTCAGTGACTGACTGCCTGGTAATGGCCATACTGATCTCTCCAATGTACCATTGCCCGACCCAGATCTTGGGTATTTCGTGGAAGTGTTGTGTTTTAGAAATTAGAATGGGAAGGTGGTTGAAGGGTATGTGTTATGTGCCACTGGGGAGGTGGTGGGGAGTGGACAACTTCCCCATGTGATATCAGCTCTGGTGACAGGATTATTGGCCCTTACATGAGCCTGCCGATTGGTGGCGAAGCAGTCTGTTAACATTCACACCGATTCACAATACTCATTTGTCAAAGCCCACAACCCTGGAAGCAGAGAGGCTTTGTGACCTCAACTGGCACTCCCAGAAAAAAACAATCAGTACGTTTTGGCTCTTTTAGATGTCATAATGCTGTCTGAGCAGTTTGTTCTCGTTAAGTCTGCTGCCAACAAGGCTCTGTAAATTACTTCAATGCAGCACTCCAACTAAGTCAATGATTAGGATGGGATGCCCAATGGAAGCCCTTATTTATATATTTTTATGTCAAAGTTCTTTAAATCTGGATGATGAACCCTTATATAACGCCCCTCTCTTTGAATACCCCTGGCCTCACTGAGCCAAGAAGTAGGTTTGTTTTGCAAATTAAAAGATTTATTTGAAGAATTAAACAATCACACTTTTATGAACAAAATAATATTTGAACAGCACACTTATGAATATGGACGGTAATCAACAATGGGTAAGATTACAACATTGACAATCTCTTTAATCACTTAGGAGTATGAATATGAAGGATAATGCAGCAGAGAATACCTTATATGATTCAAGGAAATGCAATGATGGGAAAGAATGCAGCACAGAAATAGACTTGATATGATTTCAATCAAAAGATAATATGGTCACTTTTTCCCCTGTGACTACTCATTCCCCCCAGTATGCAATATGAAGAGATGGAAATGAGGACACACAGGTTTCAGGAATATTAATCAACAATGCAATTCACTCCCAGTTCCCCCAGCAAGCTTAGAGAAAACACAGGAAGTATTTTAAAACAGGCAAAAATACTTTTGAATGTGATTGCAGTGAAAGTGAAAATATGCTAAATTGATTTTAATTCACCTTGGTAACTCAAGTCGCACTCTTGTGTGATTGGCCCAAGTGGTTTGATTGACAGCTAGGCTGAGTGAATGGGGGTGTGCTGCATAAAAGCAGGGCTTTAGGGACTGGAACTTCAGAAGTCGCCACAGGACCTAAGAATCCGAGGAGGGAGAAGCTGAGCCGGCCTGCAACGATGACACCACCGGTGGAGCCCTGCTGAACCGTCTCACCACTTTTCCCAACGACAGAGGAGATCTCCAGCCCGGAGAGTCTTCTTCCTTCGACTGGTGGGGATAACCAGTCTACCTTCTTTTCGCCTTCCTGGAGCATCTCGTGGCCGCCTTGCCTGTGCCAAGCACCCCGGCAACCAGGATACCACGTTTTCACCACTACCGCGAAGCGAAAGGGTAGTACCTTTGTACCGGAGAACTTCGCGGCTGGTTTCTTCCCTGGCAGTGCAGCGACCTTCATTCTTCCTCCACGAAGAGATCTTCTCTTCCTCTGGACGACGCTGTGACTTGCACCCACTGCCAGGAACAATTGCCCCCGCTGGAGGATCCTCTCCATTTAAGGTACCGTGTTCCGCCTGGCTTCCCTTGCAACCGTTTGAACGGGGTGTATTAAATCCTCGTCTCTCGAACCTGGGTTTGCCTGGGACACCTTAGCTAACTTTTCTGCACTGAACTAAACCTTTTTCGAACTACCTCCACAAACTTCGAAGACTCTGTGCAACTGTCTGATCTTGGGCATCTTCCGCCCGGCTCCCTTGAAAGTGGGCCTGGCACCTAAACTTCCTTGCTCACCAGTAGACTGTGCCTTCCTAAACTTGCTGTGGTTCTTTAAAAAGTGTTTAGTGTGTATGCATCCATAATTCTGCTTTTCCCTCCCTTTTTATTGAACTTGTTGGAATGCCATTGAACGTTAAGCGCTCACCTCTGTCTGGAAATAAGTGGTGTTAACTAAGACTTGTCCAACAAGTAATCAGTGATGTACATATGATAATAGTGATTGTGTTTTGAACTTTTCTTACCAATTTAGTGCTAGTGTGTTTTATAAGTGTGTGTTAAATAAATAATTATATACTTTTACACCCAAGCTCTGGTCAGTGTTTGCTTGTGCTGCTGTATTTCTGTACTTATTTTGTATGCTCTGTATACTGCCTAACTCTTCTTGAGGGAAGTCTGACTGCTCAGCCACAGCTACCAAGTGAATCTGGGTGGTACAGACTGCTACCAAGTGGGTTTACTGCCAAACACCTGTAGTCTTAAATCTTTTGCAGTGGTCCCTAAGGGAACTGCACAGGTTTCTGCCTAACACCAGGCTATCCAGGTCATTCCTTACAGCCCGGTGACACAGTACTGATAAATGTTTACCAAAAAAAGGCAGCACTAGCCCCCAGGTGGAAGGGGCCATTCTTCACAATACTCACCTCAGACTCAGCTGTAAAGGTTCTGGGGCACCCAACATGGGTGCTTGTGAGTCACTGCAAATTGGTGGGAGGCCCTGCATTGTAGTTTCTGTTGCTTTGTTGATTTGCCTATGTGTACTGGCTTGCACTAATGTAGTTAAAGGAGAACATGACTGCGTTGTGCAAACTCTTTCATCTATGCAAAACTTGACTAACGTTGTGACATTAGCTGATGTCAGGAACTGGCCGTGGTATAAGAATTTATGGATAGTGCATTGGCAAGGGAGACCCTGTGACCTAAACTGAGCCTGGGAATGTGGGGTGAACCTTTTGATGGGGTTTATACCACGGCCCACCAAATGTCCAGTGGGGGTAGTACCTTCTCCCTTTGAGGCTCTACTGATTTGGATGAGTGTTGAAGATTATTTAATGTTTCTCATCTATGACTTGGAAGACACACAAGGAAGTTATAGCCTACCCTTAGAGATAAGGAAACAAGTGCAACTGCTAACATACCTACTACTGTGACCGACATACCGACTGTATTGTATCCAGAGCCTTCAAATGTTTCTGATCTAATATACTACTGTCACTCTGTTCTTATTTTCTAGGAGGAGAAACAACATTATTTTTAAACTCATCTATTGGTATAAGCAATGGCCAGGAACCACAGAGAGAACTTGGTGGTAATGGAGGTGCAGCTTCAGGTATGGTACACTTTCCCATGGCTAGTTACAAAACAAGAGTGATGGTTCCAGGGCACTCTGAACTGGAGGATCTCAGTGCTGGAAGTGCTGTAGTAGGTACAGGGAAGGAACACTCAGTACATTTGGGGTGTTGTTTGATAACAATAGTGGATGGGAAAAATAGTACCAGGTCAGTGGAGAATTTGAATTCTGCGGATGCTCAGTGCCAGTTTTCAGACAGTTTAGACAGTTGAACTTGTGCTGTGATTCAGCATTTTCAGTCCCCAGAGATGGACATAAGGGAGTGCATAAGTTATACTCAAGTGTATAATGAACGATTATGGTACAACACACTGTCAGATCTGGATAGATCTGGCTACAGAAACATGGTGCTAAATGCAACTATAGCCACAGTTTTGTTTAATGTCCCTTTGCCTGCTTTCCAGGTGAGTACACATTGCTTCAATTGCACAAATGAGTCTGGAATCTGTTTGGCACAATGTCAAGCAGAGTCGTTTGAAAGGCAACAGAAAAGGGAGGTACTGGATAAACAGTGGAGTGGGACTAATATTGCACTTGCACCCTTGGATATATATAAAGGAACAGATTTAGGGGCTCGAGTTAACCTAGTTGAGGAGGCCACCAGGCTCATATCTGAGGCAGAGGTTACAGGCAGTTAGGCACGAATTGGCAAGCTCCATGTAATAGGCACCCTCAGTCAGCTTGACAAAGGTGCTCTTCAGAGACTGATGGATGGAGTACTGGAAGCAGGAAGGAACCTGGGGTGGGAAATGGCATGTAAAGAGATGCAAGACTATCTGAACACCCAATTGATATCAATCAGAGAAGATGTGCAACATAATAGTTGGCCAAGATTTTTGAAGAATAACTCTGGCATACCTGAACATGTACGGTAATGGAGGAACTTCTGGAAGTACAGTGGTTGGTACTGTGAAGATAAAGGGCCCGATTCATGATATTTCTTGCACTGTTCAAAGTGACTTTGCACTGCTGAAAAGTGACTTTGCACTGCCGACACAAACCCAGATTCATGGAACTGAGCAAAGTGTATTGAAATTCCATGAATGGGGCCCTAAGAGTGTTTGCTCACAGCGGATGGGCTAATCAGAGGACTGTGGGAGCAGGCGAGTAGAATACTGCCTGGACCGTGGGCAGGATGTAGCTGGAAGTGGGTGACACATCATGAAGTATGGGAAAACAAACCCCCTTCCAATAGCTGATGTCCCCCGGGGGATGGCCCCCAATATGTGGTTTGGTCTTGGTTAAATTTTGGAGCGATGGCCTTTGCAGCCCCAACCATTGCAACGTTTGAGTAAATATAAGCAAGGGACCGATAGTGTTGGTTGGAAACAGAGTGTGCTGGGAAGGTGAGGAAGCTGGATACAGTTTGGTAGGGAGAAGGTTGTTCCAACGGAAGGATCGATGTATAAAATTAGTAGCACCGCCGGAGTCTCATGTGCATTTTACTATTCATACTGGTTCTAAGCATTTCACTGTTTTCTAGTCAGTTAAAGAGAGAAGGACAGTAAAGGTGTATCCAGAGTTTATGAAGGGATTGCCTAAATTAGTGCCACACAGATTTCAGGATTTGGAGGGAGTAGAAGAAGCAGTGAGACATGTAACAGATGTGGCAAAGATTTGCAGGTGTTGGAGACTGTTTAATAAAGAGAAACAGGCATTTGAAATAGTCCATCGTACAGCCACGATATGTACTTCAGGAGATATTTTGTGTGCAGTTAATTAGGAAGTGTCTGAACAGCCTTTCATTACCACCACAGTATGTCTCACATAATGTTCTCTACATTGGAAGGGGTGATCTGGTGTTGTACGAGGTGCTGTGGCCATTCAGGAACCGTGGATAGTAAGAAATGGAGTCTTCAGTCAGCCCCTCACCTTAAAAGAAAGTCCCACCCCTCACCCTAAAAAAAGTCTCCCTAAAACTATCATCTGTGAATCGTGTCAACAACAAATGTACAGAACATGCTACTTATAGAGGGTTAATGGTGTTTGTTGCAGGTAATGTTTTGTGTAAACGCTTGAGAAAACGATAACATTCCTTTTGCTCCTTTTAAAAAAAAAAAATAACCTCATCATCACATAGCTAACTCCAATATAGCAGGTGCTATTATCCCAATGAATAGTGGCCAGTGTATGAACCACCATAGAAAGATGAAAGGCCAAATGATCCAGTCTGTTCAAAACAAAGACCTCACAGCTTGGCAAATAGAGCCCCCTCCCACCATGCAGGAGTCTTCAACCACTCACACTCACACAGACACAGTATGCTCATTAAAGCAGCAGCACAGGGTGTCCCCTCCCAGTACCCTGTAAGTGGTGGCTATTAATGGGAGCAGCTGCAAAATGGTGTAAGTATCTGGGCATATATTAGCAGTGCCTGGCAAATGCCTAAGACTTATGCACAAGCCAAAACGGTTGGCTTTGCAAATGCTTGTATTTAACAGGACTTCAAGTGAAGTGTACACATAGTGCTTATAAATCGAGTGGCTGAAGGCAGACATGGTGAAGACATTTCTTATTACACCAGTAGCGTGTTTACAACTCCAACTAAGGCATTAGCTCTCAGAATACTGCTTTGGAAAAAACTGGCAGGCACTTTGAGCATAAACATTGATGGTAATGCTTGATAAAGCTAGCTCAATGAGATCCTGTGAGGATGTGTGTTGGGTGGGGAGGGTCAGCAAGTGGGTGACATTGGTCATAAGGATTAGCATGGCCATGGGCAGTCTGGGTGGGTAAATTCTAAACAACACCTACAATGTGTGTGTCCCGCCTCACACAACCTACGTCTCTCCTTTGTCATTCCATGTGATTTACACACCTTCATTATCCCCTGTCTCTATTACGGTGCTGTTTCGCTATTCTTCGAACCCTCGTCCGGTCATCTTGTCTTCCATTATGGGTTCCTCAGGCTCGGGTACTCTACTGTTATTTCCCTAGTTGTTTCCCAAATCTGCACAGAAGTGCACATTGATGGTTATTTAGATCCACGTTATCGGTGTGCCATCTCACGAGATTAACAAGAGCCTCTTCTTGTATAAGTATAGCTTCATTTATTTTGCCACATGGTTTTAAAATAACTTTTAAGGCGAATTGCCAAGTGCTTATGGTGGTATCGTCGATACCAGTATGCTCTGAACACACTCGTTTACCTCACAGGGGCTTTCCACCAATGGTCTTGCACCAGATGAAAGGTTTCTCGTGGCAGTCCATGTCTACAGTCAAAAGGCTGGTGCCAGTAATCCCTTACCACCCGATTCCGAGGTCCCTTGGAGGGAATCGTAAGGAACGTGTGGCCTGACCAAACGTCCCTTACGGGTCCCACTAAGGGACTAGGGCGCTAATAACAGGCTTGCCATTCGCAAACCCGTTATTGGCGCCCTCTCTATTCCCTTTGAGCCATATGGGGGCTCAAATGGGAATGGGGAAAGGTATGTTCAATGGGGACTTACCGGTCCCGCCAGGGTCGGACTGCACCGGTAAGTCCCCATTGAACTAGACCGGTGCCGGACCTGTTATTGGAGGCAGCCATGGCGCATATAGCGCCATGGCTACCTCCAATCTCGGATCTAGGCCCTGTAGCAAGCGGCTTTCCCTGCTCGCAGGTACTGAGCCAGCATTGTCCACCTCAGTGACTCTTATGCGTGCCTTCGGGCCGAGCATCTTGGTAGACATCCCTTCTCGGGCAGCCGCTTTGAACTCAAATTGTAACTTCCTTTTAACTTTCTTTGTTTACCTGCCATGGTGTGTACCAATATACAATGAAGGGTGGCACAGCTCTGCTCACGCGTAAGTGGAGAAAGTGAAAACCGCAATGTACAAAGTCTCGGTTTCCACTCACCGGTGAAAGTCACTTCCCTCTCCCTCAGAGCCACCTAACTGCATCATGAGCTTATTTTATAGGTCCAGGCAGTGCTAAATGTGCTCGAGTTCCACGTTCAGGAGAATCAATCAGTTATCTAACTTCCACTGCTAGTCTCCCTGCTGCCGGAATGTCTGCACTTGCACCTGCCTGATGATGCGATGAGTGCATTGCAATGGGACATTTTTTTGTTCTCCAATCAACCTACATTTTTTGGGACCCTTGGAGTGGCAAGCATTGGTGAAGATTTCTTTCCCCCATGTCTGACTGTGTCTCATCCCCAGTATCATTCCCTTCATTGTCTAAGTTCAAACTGTTGAGCTTATCAACTCGCACGTGATCACCCGCCTGCAGCAAGGCAACCTTCACTTCATGGCCATCCTTTACCCACACCACACTACCAGCAGCTACTCTGGGACTTGTCTTTTCTGGGGTGTATGCACCACCAGGTGGCGAGTGGGCTCGAACCTCAGTATCTAATCAACATGACACCCCTACCTTACTAGGCTCAGAGTCCAAAAATCCATGTGTACTTATGTTTCAGATGTTCAGTGTTCTGATGCATTCCCCTCTCCCACAGCAGTCGACGAATACATTGTAATATGTTAACAGCGTTTAGGGTCTTATCGTGTTTCCTGTGTGGCCTAAAGAAATGGGCACACAGCAAACCCCTCACATCTATGTGGCACCTGGAAGACTTGCATCTCATCAAGTGTCTTTTTCATAACTGCCTTAAAACGAGTTCAGTCGTAGAGAACAGTATCATTTTGGGAAATTAAGGGCATTCACCCTTTGGATGCATTGCCAGTTAGGTAAGAAACAAAGACTACATGAGGATGACTGATAAAGCGTGTGCCACACCGCATGGCAAAAATCTGGTCTTTTTAGGGATTTCCCCAATTGCCCGGGCAGGGCAAGAGGCATGGATTCCAATTCCCATACCACTGAACATTCCAATGCAGGACTGATTAAGGACTGATTAAGTGACCCCCCCCCTACTTCCTCATCTCCCCTTTGAGGAATTTGAGGCCAGGCACTCAGTGACAGCACACGTGTACACACAGCCAGCGGGCCCACACATGCGGCATGATGCAGCCACATACACACAGAGCGAAATGAGCCACTCAGAGAGGAGATGCCATGTTTAAAGAGGGATACCCAACCCAAAGAATCATCAAGTACAGCAAAGATGTAATGAATATTCACCAACAATCTGCGTCATTTCATGAAGAGGTCTCAGAAACAATGGAGAATTACAGAAAAGATACTTTATCAGGTTAATGCTGGAAGATGCAAGATTATGTTATGACCTGGAATATTGACCTTCCAAGAACTCATGTCAGCACTGCAGGAAGGAAGTTCGATATTTAGGGTAACACTTGATACTGAGCAGGATCCATCGCCACACTGGTATTAGTTAAGGGCGGCCTTACACATCAAGCAAACGCAGTTCCAGCAGGTAAGCGATATTTGTGTAGCTCAGTCATCTGTGGGCTATTGAAACTGACAAATAGATCCCAGATATAGTGCTGAGCAAAGGTAGCACAACTGAACAGACATGACCAGTGTCAAGTATATACGGTGATGTCAAAACACACTATGTACACACTATGCATGGCAGTCTGTTACAGGATAATATTGTGAGGACTGCGGACTCATTGTGCAAGTACCTTGCACACTGGCACCGCACAACTGTACCGATGCAGTGTTGAATCCACAGTACACACAACAGTTACTTACATATATGTGAGGGACTTGCAACGTTTAACAAATGCCATATATATATTGCAGGGCCGCACATTTAATGCACAGCAAAGGAAAGTAGCCCTCTCTCAGTCCCTTTGCCTGTCTTCAGTGCCTGCATTTCACAGTGTTGCTTTGATTTCACACATAAGAAAGGACTCCACTGATACGAGTGGGGCTGCAGACGGAATCCATGACAGTGCAGACCCAGAGGAGGGAGAGGGTCCACAGGTGCAGCAGTGACTCTCCTTTCCAACGGGCAGTGGGACTGACTTTCCTCCCATCTCCATCATCACAGTGCACCCAGGCCTAGAAGCACAGCGCAGTGCCACAGGACAGTGGTTAGTGAATGTAGAACTTTCATCTTTGCTCCCAGCCCCCAGGTGTCCAGCGGAAGTTTAACGAAGGCACGAGCAGCACATTTTCAGACAGCCCTGTAGATCAGTCCACCTCTAACTAGGACACATGGTAAATCACAGGCCCGTTGGCACTGAAAATTAAAAGTGTTCCCCACTCTTTGCTGATTATAAGGTTGAGTGGATTTTCGAGCTTAAGACAAGTCCAGGTCATAAGGTATTAGAAGAAGGTTCTGTTCTGTACCTTAGACTGTGTGTCTCCTCCAAACTGTCAGTCTCCTCTCCAGTCCTCATCTCGGGTAAGCAGCAGCTCCTCTAATAGCCTTGAGGGCTTGTCTGTCAACACCCGCTGGCCTGCTGCTGCTCACATGCTCACAGTGCTCGCTGCTCTGCTGAGCTCCCTCATGGTCAACACCTGAGTCCAGCATGTGCTGGGGTATGGTGGCCGCTCCCCGAAGATGCTGCACAGTACACCCAATGATAGCCCAGCAGGAGTGGGACGTGTCATGATTGGCTGCTCCATTAACAACAATGCCCTGGAACCCTTGAGGAGACAAGCAGGTGGCAGCCACAAGCTAGCCCTGCCCTCCACCCCAAACAGAAAGGAGGACTGCAATTTAGCAACAGCTTGCAACTTGTAATTGCAAATGCAAAGTACAAGAGACAGAGACTAAGTCACGACAAATGAGCAAGCTCAGGCGGCTCAGCTAACACATCCTTGCCAGCCCAGGCCCACCATTTGATTTGTTGATATTCATTGTTGTTGTTTCTTGACTTCAGTTGATACACACAGTCAAGAGAGAGAGTGCGCGCGGTCCGAGGCCCAAGCGGGGCTGCCTCCTAGCTGGCAAAACCACGCCAGCAGATGGCTGAGCCTGGGGCACTTGTGCTTTTGTGATGCATCTTACACCAAAACAAACTTAACACTTCGGAACTAAGTGTTAACTTGCTTTGATGAATGTGCACAGAGCACATGAAATGATTTGAAAATTGATCCGCAGCGCAAAATAAAAACCGATGCTAGCCTATAGATTATTGTTGATAATAGTATTATGCGCAGCTGAAACCAGTCTCATGGGTGGCTAATAAAACCAGCCCAGGCCATTCGCAAGGTCAGGTTCAATCAGCAGGGGGCTAAACGCCTGATAAGCCAGTCTGCCCCTTACCTTAGCTACTCCTTCGCCCTACTAGAAGTACAGCTGGAAATTGCGATGCTACAGAAGGAATTGGGGAAATTCTTTGCAAACCCTTGAGGATGAATGTATGTATTGCAAGGAATAATGGTGGTAGTGGTAGATGATTTACTTGCAGAAATGAAAAGCAGGAATGGATCATAGTTAGGGAAGAAATAGGACAGACTTCCCTGTCCAAAGGAAAAACTGGTGAATTGGGAATTAGTGCAAGGGTACACAATGTTTAGTTGGATTAGTTGTGCAGTAAACGCCAATGAGAGGTATCTACAAATATTGATAACCCTCTGGGTTTGGGGGTGGGTGGGTGGATTTATGCTATGAAGACACAATAAAGGAATGCAACGATGAGTGATCATAAGTGAGAGTAAACTACACTGTGGGAGAAGTTTGGGAATGTATTTGAATACTTTAAGTGTCAATCTTTCATATATGCCCAAGTGTTTATTATTTTTCTTTAAATCCTAGGGACATTGGACAGAGAAATCTCCATCTGTTGGCTTGCAGCAGTACTTTCCCTGATGGCTATCTAGAAGGACATGTGCTGTAGGACTTCTGATGCAGCACTTTCAGGAGCCTTTGGGGTTACTGGTTGAAAGCCACCTGCCTGCCATTTTATGATTCCAACGGTTTATACTATTTCGGACAATGGGGTTTTATTCTTTGGCTGAAGTACGTCGGGAGCAGAGGACTGGATATCGTCAGACCAGAGCTACCGACCCATAAGCAAAGGATCACATGATGATGAGAAATGTGATGGAAATGGAAGACAGACTATGGGATATACCATAAGTGCTACGGTTATGTCATCGGGGTGGGAGAGGTGAAACGAAAATTATGTATATTATAAGGTGCTAGACCACAGGGAGATAAAAGGTGAAGGGAAATTGGAGGCAGGTTTGGTTAGCTTGGGTAAGGGGTTAATGAGGTGCTGTATGTTAATTTGGTTTGTAAACCAGTAATAAAGGGGTCTTGTCATGGCTATTCCCAATTAGACTCCTTAGTACCTTCTTTCGATTTGTGTTGAAACTACATGCAAAAGGGACTCAAGAGATCAACTGGATTAAGTACTGCATTCAAAATCACTAACATTGTCTGCGGTCTATATCCTTCTGCCATCTTGTCACCTTCTTCTGTGGTCCTGTGGTGTTTGCACTGCCTTGTTCCTTCATATGCTCATTGTCAAAGGTCCCATGCAAGTGATGAAGTGACTTCAGTGATTCCTGCATACTTCCAATGCTCTAACAACAAATATTTCTGGGAAGGTACTGCAGAATGCATTCTGAATGAAGCTGCCAAATCAGTTACAATATATTCATGGTCCAGTACCTTAAACATTTCCAACTATTGGCCTGAACTGAGCCCATACATAATTCTTTAGATTAATGATTTTGGTGTGAAAATATCGTATATTAGACTATGGTGGTTTTTGGTTTGAAGGTATGAAGAGTACTGAAATATAGGGTTCCCTCACAGGCTCAATCTAAGTGCCAGTCTGGAGGATACGGGTTGGACTTTGTGGGTGGAGAGAAAAGCTTAGTGCACACTCTGTAGAATATTAAAAAATATATTTATTTTTCTGTATTTTTTTTGTTGTGTTCATGGTAAACATAATGCCTTACACAACATTAATAAGACATTATACATTTCAAGCCTTAAACAACTAAAAAAGCACACTACAAAATAGAAATTTCAAAATACAACATTAAAGTTTAATAATTCAGCAAGGATTATTAAATTGTGAAATAAAATAAATTATAAAACAGTGCTTAAAAGAGCTTCTCCCTGTTTAATAACAATAGACAGGACCAGACAATAAGGTGAAACCAATAAAAATGGTACCAATACCTTTTCTATAACCCATCTGCAGGAGGCTAACTATTCCAGCAGTGTCAGCCCACTTAATAACCTCCATTAACACTATATTATCCAAAATCCTAGAGGAGACATCAATCAATGAACATGGTCTATAACTCAAAGGGTTTTCCCTAGCACTCATTTTTAAAATGTGAATTAGAACTGCTTACTGGAAAGACAACAGAGAACGGCACGTTCTGACAACCTGAGTATAGAGGTGAATCAAGATCTCAGACCAAAGTACTGAATGTTTTTCAGCAGACTATTCATTAGTCCATCCAGCGTGCAAGCTCTGGAATTTTTTAAGTTGTCAATAGTACTCTTAATTTCATCTTTATCAAGCTCATATTCTCAGTTGAGCCCTCTATATAAATTCGTAACCTCACCCCCAACTTATTTCTATTTTGATCCCAAAATTTGGAAGTAAAATGTTGCACCCAAACATTTTCCACAAAAATGGAAGACTGCTTGTTTATCTGACTCTCTTAAGATTCTGTTTCCAGTAAATGGACTTCACATTACCCTTAATTATATCACCCAGTAATTTCTGATGAACTTTAATGTATATAAGAAGTTTATGATTTCCGAACCATGACTTAAACATACTCTTGAGAGAGAGTCTCTCACTATTTTTCAACTCCCAGTTTCCTGAGTCATATTCAATTGTTTCACCTTTGCGCTGAGGGCTCATTTCCTAACACTGATTTCCCTGTCATACACATAATTCTTGTCTTCTACAAAATTCTGCTTCTCCCAATAGGATGATGTATGAATTTGTGATTTTAACATTATACATTTATTTTTAAACTCGCCAGGAGAGCACACAAACTCTCATCTTCATCAATACTATCCCACCATTTTATCAACATATTTTAACCTTATCATCGTTCCTACTAGACTGAGATATCCTATTGCACGTGAAATTGTTAATCAAATCAACACAATAGGAAGTGGCCTTGCTAGTCTCCTTATTCGACAATAAAAAGGAAGTATTTAAAATTGCACGATCACTCCTACCTATTTTTGTAACATTAAAAGATTTGATATTAGCCACGTCTATATTGGCTTAAACATATAACCCAAAGTGGATTTCAAAACCACACCAAACAAAGAGGGAGGGGCCTGTGTTTCCAAACTAAAATTACAGTTCACTTGACAGAAGCCTCACCTAGCTAGAAAATGAGCCCACACAAATCAATCACTACTTTTTTTTCCGTGTCTCTTGTTGTAAAGATTATGAGGAGTACCAAAATCCTCATTTAAATCCACATCATCAAAATCCACACCAGGACATACTCTATTGAAATCTCCAGCAAGTATTTTTTATTATCTCCTTTCAATGTCCAATCTATCAATATATTGTTGATTTAATTCATAACATCATCCAAATTGACCCGAACGGAATTGTAATACACATGGATTAGCAACACAGAGTGAAGAACCCATGTCATGTGATCCTCTATAATCGTTGGTAGCAACGCATCCGATGATGTTAATCATTTCTTAAATGTGCAACCCTGATTCTTCTTAACCGCGGTTAAAATCCCCCCATAGGGGCGACCCATTTTTAGCACATTTTTCCAGTACTGTAAAAACATCTAGAATAGGAGTGGTGCATAACCAAGTTTCTTGTAGAAATATGATATTATACTCTGAAAAACTTCAGTCATTATGTCCCTGTGTATTCCAGGATAAAGTCTTCCATTCGCTATTTTCCAAACATTGATTAAATGGTTGGGATACTTTTGAATAGGGATGCAAGCAAAGCCCAACTCGCTTGTTCCAACTCAAGTGTGACTTGCCTGCCAGCCATCACTCTCCATACTATTTTATATTTAGTTTGTCAGTCAAGACCTCAGATATATTTGTCACCGTTCCATCACCACTGTTTTTGCAGAATTCCCCTCATAGCAATCAAAGCCTCTTTTCATAGGTCTGACAGTTTAAGACAATGTTCTTAACCAGTGGCAAGTGAAAATGTACTTCACATTTTCCCAACACTTGGCGATCAAACAAATGGACGAATGTTAAATACATAGAGGAAATGGCTAATAGTTATGGTATTATAGACAGTAATGATAACATCATTGATCTATTCAGTGGTACATTCTTCTCATTTTGAGTAACTGATTAAAAAATATTTGACAAAGAATCAGAATCAGAGGAGCGTAGACCTAACAGACCCTTTTTACCCAACATGTCAGACAGGATTACTTTGTCTCCGTGTATGATATCCTCACCTTCCTTCTGTGGGTTAACCATCCTTCTACTTCCACAAGTACCCAACACATTATACACAATTAAGGATTTCGTGCCAGAACCCATTCTCTCACTGACCACACCTCTAGGCACTCTGTTGTTATTATCTGAGCTTAATATTTCAACATCACTCCCCCTGTCTACTTCCAAACCATCCAATACCTCTTCAATTACCTTGTCCTTAAAATGATCATATTCCTCTCCAACCATAGTGCAAACCCTTGTCTTAAACCATTCTTTTTCATCTGATTTTTCCTGCCACATTTTGTACCTTTAGCATTCTTTCGTATTTTCATGCTTTTAACATTTTCCTCACTTTCAATAATCAAAGGATACAACCTGATTTCACTTTCAGCATCATTTGTATCATTACCTGTGCTCACCACATTTATACTACTTAATTTAGTTTGTTTTGATGTCTCATTAATGACAATCACTTCAGGCATCAAATAGACCGCAACAGATTGCGTCTCTGATTCTCTTATTTTAGATGAATGCAAAATATTTCTTAAAAACGTTCTGGACCCTCTATTATTATGTATGACTGGTCGTTTCATAATTTTTGTCGTCTTCACTTCCATGCCACTATCATGTTTCATGACAAGCGGTACATCCCCTCTATTGTCAAACTTTTTTTTCTTCATAGGTGTCCCCTGTAGAGTCACATTCTTAAACTCTCTCTTACATTTTCATCAATATCATTATCATTCACCCCCTCCTGCCTCTTAGTATTGACTCTAAAATCACCAGTTAATAAAACAAATTTAAATGAATTGAGAATGCTGGTGTTCGCACTGACTTCCATAACCACTGTGTCGTAGAGTCTTATAAACGACTGCAAAATTAAATGTAACACAATTAAGCGACTACTCCAAACATCCGTCGAATGTATGATATGGGGAATGGAAAATTCAACCGATCACCTACATTTGACTGAACATGCGGGGTGGTGTCTCTAGACAATAAAGATTCTTCCCTCACTTGTTATAGACCAGATCTGTCAGCTATATTATGCACATGATCCCTTTCTCGGTCACTTGGGGGGAATCAAACAATTTAGGCGAGACACTTAATCTCGTCGATGGAACTTCGAGCGCTTGTATTTCTTCCCCCATACTAATACATACATCCATCAAGGTGAAACTGGGACGTCTTTCTACTTCCCTCAACACTGGTCCAGATATGTCCAAGCATTCACTATAGTTGTTACTAATATCCACCAACACAGAATCAGAAATAGATTGTGCATATTGAACAACCTATCTGTTGGTATTAGGTTGAACATGGGGAAAAAACAATGTAATTTTGTTTTGATCACTTTGTTTCATATTTATCCTCTCAGTTTGAATATTTTGAACCTCATTATTATGTGGGGTATTGTTTATGCTTCTCAGATTATAGTGCTTCTTTCCACGCATTTTATGGAAATGATAAAAGAGACAACTTAAAAACCAAAAAGCCTTTTTATAAGCATCGAACTGCAGTAAAACTTGACAAACAAACCCTATGGAAGTCACAAGTATAACACGATTACACACAACGTAATCTAGGATTCGTAGTTAAAAACACGCAAACACAACCTCAATAACAATAACAACTATAAACAGTTCATTAGCACTGTCACTTCCAGGGTAAAGACCATGGGAGAAACATCCCACTCCTGCAATCACCAGGACGACTAAAATAAATCCAAAAATAAAAATATTGTCTTGCTTCTGCCAAGTTCTAGTAGAAATTTTGCTCAAGTCTGCAAACTTCCTTTTCAGTGATTATAGAGAATATAAAACCAGTCCAGGACGTCGACCGCTAACACCGGCAAAAAAACAGAATTACAGACAGCGTTAGCATACTGCACTTGTCCACATCGACAACTTACTTGACCAAACGTGTTAAAAAAGGAATAGTTGCCCAAACCTTAACCGCTGTACCACGGGACAGCTAGACAGCACTCACAAGGCACTCAGTCAGGACACACACGCTAGGGAACACCGTGCACAACAGAATACGCCATCTGTCCAGAGAACGAATCGGAGGAACACGGTCCGCTATGATCCCGCGTGGCACAGCATTTTGCCTGAAGGGATTCTGTGACTTTTTCATGGCTAATCCAGCAAATCCAAACTGACACCGATGACTACTCTGCAAACTCACAGATCACTCCACAGCTATACATCCTGATACGATAGCTCATTTAGCCTGATGCTATCTAATACAGCCCTGGAAGCACCACAAATACAGTAGAATCTACACCACAACGTGCTTTGTTGAAAAAGACGCCAACACTCTACAGCCATCTATGCTGGTATATGAGAAAACCTAGTTCAGGGCCACAGATTTTGTTCACAGACTGCATAGCAGTATCGATAAGGAGGATTCAAGTAACCTGTGATCCATCCTTCCCCTTTGTTCTCTCCAGTTTGTTCTGGTACCCAATGAAGAGTGTCCTGAAAAAAGTGGGTAAATTCAATTAAAAACCACTGAAACCGGTCGGTAGAGACAGAACTTTAAGAAATTATCGGTTCTAGCTTCCACACCTAAGTGGGTGCCATCCCAGGCCCTCCCCTAACTGCGAAAGCTTTAGTTTTGTCTTCAGTGGCCTATTTCTGAGGCGCCCTAATAGTAAACACTCTATAGGTTTGCATATAAGGGTTGGGTAAGTTCAGTACCCGGTTTTACTAAACACCTGCACATTCCTAGCCAACTCTACAGGTTATTAAATGATATTTTCACCACAAGTAGACTGACACAAGGAATGTGTTTGAGCTTCACTGTTTCGCACATTTTTTACTGCTTAGTCATTGGACACACATTAGTTAGAATTCACCTCTGTCCTTGTGTCCTCCTTTGTATGCAACACACACTTCAGAGTCCTCCCTGAGAGTAATCCTTGGGGACCCTCACACTAGGACCACCACGTGATTTACATGATTTGTGTTGCTTAAGAGCATTTAATTTGGGGTATTGTTCCAACTGTTTGTGTTATACACACATCGCCTTTTTATAACAATTCTGGGTCCAGTAGGTGGGAGCAGCTTGGACATCCAGTAAAATGAATGAAGTTCGTAAATGGAGCCAATCAGTATTTTCTTGCAAGGCTGCAGTTAACAAGTGAACCGGTAAACAATGAAAATGTAGAAATAACACAAGAGCAAGTTTCACCTGCAGCGAGACAGCACTCACAGGCACTCAGCTAGGGCACATGTGGTAGGGCGCGACAGAGCCTTTTTTATGTGAACTCCGTGTTCAGTAGGCGGGAGCAGCTTGGCCATCCAATAGAATGAATGCAGTTCATAAATGGAGCCAATCAACATTCACTTCCCACAACGCTGTTAACAAGTCTACCAGTAAACAATGAAAATGTAGAAATAACACAAGAGCAAGTTTCACCTGCAGCAAGGCAGCACTCATGGGCACTCAGCCAGGGTGCAGTGCTGCCAGGTGGCTTTTCTAACCAGAAGGCCTGCAGTGTCATTCTGGCAAAAGGCATTGCTCTGACTGAAACGCAATGGTGTGGTACAGACTCACATTAAATGCAGGACAATTGCAACACTGGTATTCCTTTTCTAGATCTTTTAGAATGAATTCCTAGTTGCCACTCCTCACAAAAATATATTTTAACAGAGCAAGACTCAGTCATAGGATTTGACACCCATAGTCAAGGTTTCACAGCTCTAAAGACGCGGTCTTGGTCATCATGTGTGACTTCTCCATTCAGCTAAGGGAGTGAGGGCATATCAACCCTTCCCTGCCCTCCTCCGTCTCCGACAATGTGGTATAGGTAAAGATCTTATCATTTTAAAGGTGGGCATATGAGGTGGTGGTGTCAGAGCTATGGTCCATAGTAAAGAGTCAATGACAACTAAGACCCCTTAGCAGTGTCAGAAAGGACTGCCATTCGAGGACAGTGCCTTGGTCCCATGAAGATATCACCCCTACATGCATTTGATAATATGCATCTCAAAGGGATTAGGAGCACTGCACTGGAGATATAAATGTCCTCAATTCAGCGAGCATCGGCTTTAGTCAGGCTGGGTGCCCATTTTACTAAGGATTATAGCTTCCATAAGGCCCGCTGTTTGGACCTCCAAATGGTTCACTTCAGATTCTAGAGCTTTTATTGGGCGGGAATCTACTGTGTGAATATTGTCTGTGGTACAGGCACACGTTCTCTCAAACCTATCAATATAAAAGTCCAATATGGCACTCTCGCTCCCTGACTGCCACAAAGTGGCTACACTCCTCGACTTGTGATGAATGGCAAAGAAACAGAATACTGGTGCATTACCCCAAGTGACTGCATTCTCCACACTGTAAACTATGATATAGAAGTGTATTTTTCAACAATGGACATTTGGAAAGTTGGAATTTTTCATATTTGAAGTACAATACCATGTTCAAACCCAGATTAACTTTCAAAAGTGCTCCCAATCCCATGCACAAGTCTCTCCATTCTGGCTCCCCTGTAATTCAGGCAGTCCAACACACCACACTTCGGGGCATACCCCCAGTTATTGGACATAACCTAGGTGCCTAGGTGGCATCATTTGAGCTTGTTCTCATGCTACACATGTTCAACTCTAGACAGCGGATTGAGTCCCCATTGGGTGTGAAAGTGTTCCACTAACAGTAACTCTACCAATGCGGTGCTTACAAGTGGATATGAGAGTGCTTATGAGGTCTATGTGCATGTGATGTAGGCTGTATGCGGGTGGGCCAGGAGGATTGCTCAGGGGCTGTGCGTTTGTCTTGGAAGCAAGAAAACACAGGTTTGAATCCCGGTCCCATGCTTAGAGACTGGTCTCCAGTATCGGGCGCTTTATAAAGTATGAATTAATTAATTAGAATGTGATGCTTTGCCTTGGTGTTGTGCAAGCGGTGCAGTGAGTGCTTCACACCCATGCATATGTCCATGTAGTGTGTGGTGTGTGTATGCTTGGTGCAACAAACCACAGAACTGAGGGAACTTGCAGACCTCCATTATACTTCTATGACACACACATTGAGCTATCACGCTCCTTGTGCAATATGCATGTGACAGTGCCATTGGTAATGATGTATGGTATGTCACTCATCGAAGGCAACTGAAACCATTGAGAAACACTTAAACCTGGCCCTTCCTCTTGCAGTGCCATTTTAAAATAAAAAACAAAAAAAGGATTTGGATGTACTGTGCACTGCATGATAGGAGTCGAGTGGGGAAATTGAAAGGCTCTGGAGTACTGCAGAGCTTCAAGGGGCTCAGAGAGGAATGCAGGGACTGAAAGCAAGTGAAAGCACCTACTCACAGCAAGGCAAGGCAGACCAATCAATTATTTAGTCAGGGAGCATAGTGCTGAACGGGAAGAAACACATGGGAAGCACACAGGTCACTGCTAGAGCTGATACAAATCCAAATTTCTCCTCTCCCATTTTTTTTTTTGCAAAAGGGGTGTTTATCGGTTGCACCACAGTGACTGCAAGACCTCAGCGAGTCACTGAGATACTCCCAGAAACAGGGGCAGGAGCGTGGTACACAGGAATGGTGAATTTGGAGAATACGGGTGAAACGTAGTTGGGCAACACAGCAAACTGCACTGACGGGTGACAGGGCACACAACAGCAGTGTGCTAACTCTTGGAAGATTCCCAGAAATCCCCCATCTGCTACCAGGCAGTATGAAAATGTGGTTTCCATTATTATCTGTCTCTGTGTCCTCAAGTACATTGTAATTACCGCATATCCAAACTAAATAAAAATGTATAAACATAAACGTATCCAAGAAACTAAATTCTTCAGGACCAATGGTTTAACATTTTGCAAAGGCTGGCCATTCAGCTGATGACTTGACTTGGGTTACCTTAGACAAGTGTACAAGGAAGTGGGCCGGTAGGAGCCAGGAATTAAAATGTAAACAACACAGGATACACCAACTAAATACCAATAGGAGTGGCTTGAATTAAGTAATGGAATGTCATTAGTTGACCGTGTACAGTTACTATTAGCACATGCTCATCTAGGTGGATTTGTTTCTTGAGTTTAGCAGATCTCTGAGACTGATGATGACAAAAGAGTGCATTAGACATTATAAGAGGCTGAGTCCAGGATCTCTTCTGAACAAAATTGTATTTCTCCACTTACTATGGTTTCTGATCACTATCGTTGGTCTATTGAAGTAAAAAGGTGCGCTAATTCACATTCATGATCCATTTTGATAAAATACATATATCAATCATGCTCAGATTTAATTGTTTCCCTAAGTAAAAAGTGTCAGTAACTCTTTTTTTTCCAGTCAGAATAATTTACAAGTCATACTATCACTGAATGCCAATGAATACCTTGAGAAGTGCATACGTTTTTTTTGTTTTAGTGACATGTATATGCCATATGTTTTTACATGACATTTTATAATGAGATATGTATATTGTGTATTGACTTAATGTTGTGTCTCTTGCCACCTTTTTATGCAGTATGGCTATTTTTAATTTAAGTTAAACAATTCATTATGTTATATGTTTCGCATCCTGACCCCCTGTCCACCAGATGGTCCAGGCAGTTAAGAGCATACTAAAAAATTAAAATAACAGTACACCTATTTCCCAGCTCTAATTCATGCTTATGCATTTGTGCCTTGCACTTTGTTGGTAGGTGCAAACACCTTTGATTCACTTGCCCCTGAGAAAGTCGTTGTATGTTCTGGAGGCTGAAACAGGAATGCAGTTCTTTAGTAGTTAACTGTTGGTGGTGTCCTGGGAGATTTGCACCACTGAAAAATGTAAAATAAAACTGGAGTAGGATAATAGTTGTATTTTATCATTTTTATCGCAATTCGCAAAAATACTAGCGCCGTGCATGCTTAAGGTGTTATGCTGCAATGAACATAATGCAATGAAATTTAAAACATCATATTAAAAAGGAGGAAAATGACAAAAACACCAGTAGCACGGGGTCCTGGGAGCACTTGGATTGCTGTGCTGTTTGAGGATGTCGGCCACACAGGATCTCTGCAGAGAATTATCAAAGTGGCTGCTATGAAAAACATGGCAGTTATCAGTGCAAATTGATTTCTATGTACCTGCATGTTTTTTCCTGTTGCAGAAAATTGGTCACAGACGAAGAAACCTGGACAGAAGGCTGGAATCGGAATACACATAGCATACACATTGCACAGTGCAGGAAAGGTGCTGATGCAAGAGAATGCACGCAATGCCTTTTTTCCCATTCTTTTCTCCCACATATGTGGACATCAGAATGTGTGCCAAGGTCAAGATGTAATTCTCAGTACCCTGGGGTTCAACAGTAAGCAATCAGATTGCTTGTAGCACAGGCTTTGCCTAACGGGTTAAGCCTGCATTGCAAACAAGCATTTGACCTAGCACATCCCACCTTGAGCTACACTCATGCCAGCTGCCACCTGCTCACCTCCCCCTACAGCTAATTCCCTGAAAACAATAAAAGATGACTTTCCTGCCCACCTTCAATACCGCTTCACTCGCTTTGGCCAAATCCCATGTTCTGATCCACTTCGCTCAACTCCACACCATGAAATAGGAAGAGGGGATCTGTTTGGAACGCTACCTGCTATTTGGCATTCCCATAGCTCCTTTCTTAGTAGATTTTATTTTAGGGAAACACTGCTTTGGGGAGGTTGCTAATGCCCACTATTTCGACAAAAGAAATAGATCACGGTGGACCTGCAGCCTGTTTTTCTCTCTGAAAAAGAAAATTACAAAAAAGGGTGTCCATCATGGAATTGGAGACAGGCAGAGCCCTCTACCATTTCTTTAGTGGTGTATTGGAATTAAGTCGCATCACCAGGGGAGTGGGAAGCAGAGAACCCTCTTGGATCTTAAATTCCAAATGGACTCCTTCAGAGACTCAGGAAAACTCTGCATCCTCCTCCTTTTGGACTTATCCGCAGCGTTCGATCTCGTGGATCATAATAAACTCTGCTCCATTCTAGCCAGAGACTTCAACTTCTCCACGGACGCCACCACATGGATGAAATCCTTCCTTGCGGAACTAACATCTAGAGTTTCCTTAGGCAAAGAAGCCACAGACCCCATACCAGTCCCTATTGGGGTTCCTCAAGATTCCTGCCTTTCACCCATATTCTATAATGCATATACGAAGCTACTCTTCTCAGCACTGGACGGTATAGGTGTCATCTACACCAACTTTGCAGATGACACCCAGATGCTTCTCCCTCTCTCAGGGAATTACACCCAAGATACCCTGAGTATCAACAAAATCTACGCCATAATCCAAAGTTGGATGGCATTAAACATACTCTGCCTCAACGAGGAGAAGACAGAGATTCTCATTGTGGGCCACCAAACCAAAATAAGCGCACTTCATCCAGACTACTCCACCATCAACATAGATGGTACTACAATACCGGTACTGAAACATGAAAAACCTCTAGGAGTCGACTTGGACGCTAACCTCTCTATGGCTAAACACTTCAACGCCCTCTCATCTTCCAACTCCTACACCTCTAAACTTATCTCTCTCAGTTGCCAATTTCTGACCCCCACCAACTGCATCACACTAGCCAGGGCCTTGATTTTTATCAAGGCTTGACTATTGTAACGTATTATTACTCGGTACCTCCACCTCAAACCTCAACAAATTACAACTTATACAAAACAAAGCCCTTCGAGCCGCCCTCAGAATAAGAAAAACTGACCATATTTCCAATACCAGAATAGAGCACCATTGGCTACCCATCAAAGCTAGAGTCATGTTCAAAACCCTGTGTATCACCTTCAGATGTCTCCAAACAAATGCTCCCATCTACTTAAACCATGGGATTGCCAAAAAAGAAATAACCAGATCCCTAAGATCTAACAGCTATTCACTATTAGCAATACCCCGTTACAAAAACACCAAAGCAGGGGGCAGTAGCTTCCAATACCTAGGCCCCAAACATTGGAATTCTTTACCGCTATCCATCAAAAATGAGGAAACATTCACGGGTTTCAAAAAACGGTTAAAAACTTGGCTATTCAATCTATACCAATAATAGCCACCATCATAATATATGTAATTAGTTCTGTACTTGTATATAACTCTCTGCATTGTAGATAACTATGTTCCTCTTTTTTATACCCTGTGTTAATGTTCCTATTATCTGCTAATGTAACTGCGCCATAATGGTCCGTTGAGTGTATGCTTTACTAAGTTGTCTGTAACCCCGCCGTGATACCTAAGGCTCTGGGCGTGTAACAAATGCAATAAATAAATAAATACATAAAATAATAGAGGTGAGCAAGGAAGCAACATGGGGTCGTTTTTATCACAGATGTTTGTTTCTGGGCGTCGTTCAATTCTCAAAAGTTATACCTATAGAATTCAGAGCAGCCTCGATCTCTACCCCAACCAGAATGTAATGTCCGATTTCACTATCAGGTTGTAGAAAAACAGATGTGTACGTCTTTGATAGAACCCACCCCCTCACCTCTGAAATACTGGATGAAGGACAAGAAGACACTGTGCATGACACCAGGTATCATTCCAATACCGCTTCGGGTGTATGAAAGGCGGTATGCACTCAGACAATTGTACCAAATGTATCCTCGCAGTGAAGTGGTAGCAGGAGATTTGTAGACACCACTGAACATCGAAGAGCTGTAAAGAAAATCTGACAGGTGCAAAGTGATGTCCTAAGGAGAAGACACGATGACGCACTGAAACGATTTAAGAATACTTAAAGAATGAAGATGTAACTGAAGAAGTAGAGTAAACATATATACGAGTGAGAAGAAACCATGTATAGATCGGAGATAAGTAACGAGATGAGTAGTAAATGTATATAGGCAGAAACGCAAAGTAGATGAGTCACATAGAAGCTTGCAGCAATAGAAAATATAAAAAAGGTAAAGTGGCCATGTTGAAAAGATGGACGATGGCTCTGAATAATAGTAAGCAAAAAGCTTGAAGGAAAGAGGCCAGGTTTGCAGAGCTGACAGACACTGAAAAATGGATTTGTACACCAACAAAGTATAGCTGTTGCCCAGAGATCAGGGATGCCAGAGCAAGAAGAAATTCTAGAGTACATTATAGTCAACGAGGATAAGCAATATACGCAGGACATATTTCTCTTACGATTAAGTGAATGAGCAAACGTTCTTGAATGCCAAGTATTAAACAATTAAAGATGCAAAAAGTGTATGTGAGATGGAGCAACCAAGACTCCAGAGGCCGAAGAAGGTAATGACACCTGATATAATTTAATCAAATAGCACTAAATAGAAAGGGGACATGGACAAAATCATGGTCTCTTCACATGTGGTGCAAGACAAGAAAACAAGCCCTATTCATAAGCCCCAGATGAAGATAACAATGCACCTTAACTACCCTTAAGGTTCCAGAGAAAGAGAATATTCGGCAAGGTCAAGTACAAAGAAAAAGCCTTGGCTGAAGGCTTAGCTCATGAGAGATGATAGACTAATTGTGCAAGTTGACAGTAGTCTGACGTTGTTCTGTGCACCTGGGTTTTGTTTTGCTTACGTGCTGCTAACGAGCCAAATGTCCAAATTTGGGAGAGAATCCCAACCAAATATGAGGGCCTATGCAATTGTGAGCATACATTTTTGCAGGGGCCAATCAGCTGTTGTTATGCTGCTATAATCTGTATACGTAGTTAGAGGGAGGATCAAATTGTGCCTGCCAGATATGGGGCAGCCAATTATGTTACTAACACCTAAATGATCTATAAGTAGATATGTTCCCCTAACAAATCCCTCCGTCCGATAGGTTTTATTGCTTGCCACATAGGATGACGTCATAGCTTAATCAAATTGAAGTATAACGCTTTTGTGTAACCGAAATGTAACTGAAAGTGTGTGGACTGCGATTTGTTATTCACAACGTTTTCCTACTTTATTGACCTGATAATAAAGTGGTATTTTGCCATATTCTTTGAGTGTTCTGGTTATTTGGGTCCGAGATAATTTATTATGGTAATCCCATTCCACGCACAGGGATGACCAACGGTGCTAATGCACCAAGTCATGTCCAGATGGTGCTTATTGTTTCCTCTAGGGCCAGCTCATCAGTACAGGTCCTGTCACAATCCACATATGGCTTCCATAGTAACGTATCATCAATGCAAACATTTTTAAAATAACCATAATCCAGTGCTGTTTTACTTCACAGAAGTAGAATAGAGCAGTTTCTCTGACTACTGTACTTACCCGCGGGAGGTGAATCAGGGGACAGGAAGGCAACTGTAGATGTCACACTCAACCGTGGTGATTTTTTGTCAATGAGCATAACAAGCGAGCCAAGCAGTGATACGGTCCTGTCACCAGGTGACAAGTCCCTCAACTGCTAAAGTACCTGGATGGAATCCTAGATGCAACCATGCACTGTTAGCACACGCGGAGCACAATACCACAAGGATTTGGGATTCCTGTCGTTAGGCTAGATCGCAGAGAAAACAGATAATTAGTTTTGGTTTAATTTTTAAAACAGTGGACTGCAAAATCTCAGACGAAATCATGTCAAATGCAAAGAAACTGCACATGCACAACAGTGCTGTTTTCATCAATTTTTTGCAACTCGATGTTTGCCCCAGAGTTTTTATTTGGTAGGGCAATCACTGAAAATGTGGTGATCATCAGAACTCTTCCAACCGTTCTACCTGCCACCTCTGTGAAATGTCCTTCCTATAAGATTAATTAATGATTAACAGGGCCACAGTTTGGATTTAAAAGCAGTTCCCTGCTTTGAATTTTGTATTGCAAGCAATTGTTCTGTTCTCAGATTCAGGTACCTGTTATGATCTGTGTTGACCTATTCATTTTATAATGCCTCAGTTGTATAATTTTATTTTGGGGACTAGACACCTCGAGCTGCACAGGGTTTGTTTTGACACTATACCTGTATGTGTCAATAGTATAATATATAATGTTAATAAAATACCCAAATGGGCTTATAATGTGCACATTATCAGTAGTTCATTATTTATCTATACATTAGTTATTTCGTTCTGTACAGTCAATTGTGATATTCATCTTTTCTGTTTCCTTATTCAAGGACAAAATCCATATCCTTGGTGACAATACTATAATGTCCTATACTCTTAATGATTACATTTTCTGTGCCATATACCAACATGTGTTTCACTTCATAGGTGCTAATCTATTTTTATTGACCTATAGTGTGCTTCTTCAAGGCTTACTACATTAACAGGCACATATCATCAACAAAAACCAAACATTAACACATTTTAAATTGAAGAGAAAAACAAATTTGGTTGACACTAGCATCTTACTGCAACTTACAATAAACGTCAGGAGCACTGCTCAAGGCTCATCCACGTTGGAAGAATTATGAGGGTGCTGCCTCCACATAATCAATCGACCTCTGCTGCCAAGATGGGCATGGGCACTGGGGAGAGCCTGAGTGGGATCTCAATAGTGAGTGTTGAAGCAATCTGCAGATTCCTAGTGAGGTGGGGTATCGGGGAGTCTGGAGCAATTCATGTTAATTCCCATTGTGGGGGCGTGGAAGAGAAAAGGACGCCTCTCTCTCGCATACACTCTTCTTTATAGGGCTTCATTATGAATGCAGGGATAGTTTTATCTGGAAATATTGCATGCAGTAATAATTGTACATGCATGCAGTATTTCGAAGGTTGCATGACCCATTATGAGTTTACTGCAGCTATGGCAGTAACATTATCTTGGGGATATTGTACTTTTGAAGTAGTCTGTGAGGTCCACACTTTTCTGCTTGCAGTGTTTATTTGCACCATATACCCCAGATTCCAAAAATGTAATGCAAATGCATTTCCATCTGAGAACAGGGATCCCTGCACCTGCAGTGAAAATATTTTGGGCCCAAAAATTATTTTACTGCCACCTTGTGAATGGATGTAAAACGATAGGACAATTCCATGCATTACTCAGACCCCTAAATATGGGGTATGTACCGCATTCTGTATTTCTAAACTGCATCATGGGGTAGATTAGTCTTACTCTTGGGAGTGGCTGCTAACAACAGGCACTATTTGACTTACTGCCTATTTTTAACAATTCCGCCATGGGAGTAATGCGCCCCAACACACTTTTTGGTAATTGCCAGTGAGCAGAAGGGTATCGACCTCAGATTGCTGATGAAATACAAGAGGTGGCACTGGCTCCAGCGAACAGGAGAGGGTAGCAAAGAGCGCATTTGTGCTCTCTATGGCCCCCTGTGCGACAATGGTCCAGATTCTCAAATCCTTTTGGACACAAGGGAGTGAATTCCCCAGCACATCTACTCACTTACAACAAAAAAAAGGAATCACCCATTTCTCAAAGAGCATCAGAGTGAGCACGTGCTAAATGTGCTCACTCAGAAGACGTTAGCCCCCTTTTTGAATTAGCGATAATAAGGGGGCATCTCTGTGCATTTAAAGGCGCATCCCTAAATTCACATAACGGATGCGCATATAAAAGTGCAGTAATTAGTGTAATTAGGCACAGAGGGGTTGCGCAAATCATGGCAGGGTCATTTCTAAACCACGGCTCTCACGCTTCCATTTCGAAGAGGTGGGAATTTTTTTATTTTTCTCAAGCATTACTCAGAGGTGAGCCCTTTAATGGGCCATCTGGGTGAAATGCTTTCGCTGTAACCAGATGGTTGCTGGCAACCTGTCATACATTAGTGTGACGAATCAACTTCCGGGGCATCAGTGGTCCAGGGATGAATATCGGTTTATGAACCATCAATCAATCCACACCTCTAGTACACCAGAAGGAATCCGAACAGATTCAAATACAAGTCAATTATAAGACCTCCTTGTCCAATTTCTTGTAATGTGGACGGACAGCAGGCTTATCTGCGCAAAGGTTAGTTGCAACACAGCAAAAATACAATTATTGCTCAATGATAAAAGGGACTGTTCAGTCAAGGCTGTATACAAATATCTACTTTATTATTACTACAACAGACAGTTCTAGCACACTACAATTACAACCCACACATAAAGGAACACAAAAGACAGACAGTTTCACAAAGGAAAGGGATGCACTCTGGATTCTGACAGGAGGGTAGTTGGTAAAGTAATCAGTCGTATAGTTCAAGATTATTTGGTTCCAGCACCAAAAGGGGAAAAGGTCCTAACTGTCTCTATGGGCACTCGGAGAAGGGCCAGGGGGGCAGAACCACAATGTACCTGGTGCTGAAGAAGTTCTTGGTGCTTGACAGCGTCAAGACGGTTCCAGGGTGCTATGCAATCCTTGAGACAGAGTTAGTGGCGGGAGATAGCTGCGGTTACCAGGCAGAAGGGAGTTCGGCAAGCAAGGCTGGACGGACATCTGCAGGCTGTCCGGCATGGCGGCTCAGTGCGAAGAATCGTTGTCTCTGCTGTCTCAGATGGCTCTGGTCACTGAGGCGTGACAACAGTCTGCGGTGCAGTTGGATGCTGTTCAAGGACTTGACTGTCTCAAAATTGTCCTTACAAAGATGGACGCTGGATGATGCTTGTGTGGCACTGCTCGTAGCTTCTTTGCAGGGCTTGTTTCCTTTCAAAACGGACGACCCAAAGCTCAGGACGGTGTTAGAAGGCAACGGCCTTGTCCTTTGTCCAGAGACTCTCTGGCACTTCCCACTTAGGAAGCTTGCTGTCAGAACCTAGCAGGCACGCTGTGTGCTGGCTGGGTACCGGTTCTGGAGCTGCTGGATGGGTCCTCTGAGTTTGGTATCTCCCTCTGTTCCCTGGGAGATGTTTAGGCGAGGGACATTGCTTCCCTCTTGGAACTCCTGGCTTTTCTCCACTGGCGGAAGCTGTAAGGTAGACTGTACCTTCAGCTCGGCTCCAAATGAGTCCTACTTCTTACTCCTTGCAAAGTTTTCAGATGATCTGATCAGTGAAGGGCTCTACCCTCCTCTAAAGCCAAACGGGGCCCAGGGATTGGTGTAAACCAAGCCTAATTTAATTGAGCCAATCCTGGGTCTCCAATCTTCAGTGATGCTTCAGGTCAGAATTGAGAATAGAGATGCAAATCCATGGGACCTTTAAATTCCAATCAGGCTGCCCACTGCCAAAGGCTTTTGATGTACCTGCGGCTGTCAGGTGTCAGCTACACATGACAGGGGAGAGCGGAGCTGGTAAACTGTGTCCTCCCAGAGTACATGGCTAGATGTCTGCTGTGCGGTGTGCATGGACAATATGTGCGGTAAAGGCCCCACATATTTTCGGAGGTTGATCTTCCATCCTTAATTCTTTTAAACAAACAAAAAAAGCCCAGGCGGGCACCCTCTTCCTGTGTGGATGGTCGAATCCCTCACAATTAGTCTTGGGAGCGCGCACCTGAGATTAATGTATGCAAGGGGCTGGACAGCACACACTACGCTATGGTCCAGCCCCTCCTGAAAGGCTCCTTTCATCTTAAACAATAAGGTGACCTGAACATTTCAGTAATGAGTGTAAATCAAACAATGAAAAAAGTAGGTCAGGCGCGCACCCTAGTTCCCGGTCAAACATTCTTAATGCAAATAGTAACTGGGTTAAATCCCAACAACATGTAGTAGTAACAGGGTTGAATCCCATGTGTTACAGTTCCAATTCTTCTGTTGATTTTCTCCTCCTAGTACTTTCCTGTCTCAAACATTCTTCAGGGAGACTGTAACCTTTTCAGGTGCTGCTAATTAGAATGTTTGAGACAGGAAGGTACTAGGAGGAGAAAATCAACAGAAGAATTGGAAATGCAACACATGGGATTCAACCCTGTTTTTACCGCATCATGGGATTCAACCCTGTTACTACTGCATGTTGTTGGGATTTAACGCAGTTACTATTTGCATTAAGAATTTTTGACTGGGAACTAGGATGAACGCTTGACCTACATTTTTCATTTTTTCTACATGAGTTCTGGGCTCTAGAGGCAGCAGCACGGGGGTTACCATGCCCCGACTTTGGAGGACCACAATGCTGGTACTCTCCCCTCCCCCAATTTTGGGTAAGAACTGTGTTTTGGAGGGGTGTTGGTTCCTGACCACCTGAAATGACTGAACTTTGTTATTACTACATGTACCAGAATCCTTTGAGACTGAAATCAGGAACTAATTAGCAGCACCTGAAAAGGTTACAGCCTCCCTGAAGAATGTTGAGACAGGAAGGTACTAGGAGGAGAACATCACCAGAAGAATTGGAACTGCAACACATGGGATTCAACCCTGTTACTACTGCATGTTGTTGGGATTTAACCCAGTTACTATTTGCATTAAGAATTTTTGACTGGGAACTAGGGTGCGCACCTGACCTACTTTTTTCATGTAAATGAAACAAGCCCATTCTCTGCACTTCTTTCAAATACGCTCATTTTTGAGAATCTGGGCCGGACCTTTTAAGGGCTTGCCTCTGTGAAACACGCTCACAGTGGTTGTGAGGCTGTCAATCATTAGTGTTGGCAGCGTGCTCCCTGCACTGTCTGCAAGGGGGCTGAACAGTGCATCTTTGTGCCACTGTCCAGCCCCTCCTGAAATGTGCAGGTCAGCTTTGAGAATAAGGTGACCTGCACATTTCGGCAATGAGTGTGAAAGAATAAAACACTGCCTTTGCGTTTTTTTTTCCCCTTTTGTGCTCAGTTTTGAGAATCGGGGCCTAAGTGTTTGCACATTCAGGTTATGGTCTCCATTTAGGAGAATGTATGTTGTGCAAGGAATTTCATGCTATTGGGGCTCGGAAAGACTAGCGCCCTCCATCTCCGAATAACGGCAGCAAGAGGACCAGTAAGCAGGTGTGTGGCACATGACCATTCACCCCTGTAGAGTGGATGTGGGGGGGTGTGGCTGCTTTATCCTGCATGACCTCTATTTAAATTATTTATTTGATCGCTGTTTGCAAGGTATGCTTTATAGAAGGGGCGGCAAGTCAGGCCACTGAAATGGTCACGCTATATAAGAAACAGCTGCATTAGATTAAGTTACACGAGTCTGACTTCAAGGATCTGATTACGCGGCAGTATTGGAATCTGTTTTGTCAGCACTGTGTGTGTGTGTACACGTTGATTGGTACATGTTGTATATGTGCTCTAGCTATAGGGTTTATAATAAAAATGACGGATTTGAAAAACGTCCTATTTTTAAAATGACACCAAATAGTAGGTTGAGATCCGAAGGGTCGTTTACAGCAAGAGGTGCCTCGAAGAGAACGTGCTCCTTGCGGCGCTTACCCACGCAGCAGTCGTGTCTACTGCATTGCCGTAAATATCCTATTTGCCCAACATGCATGTGGTGGGATTTTTTTTTAAGAAGGAAGAGTTTATTTAAGCAGGACATCTGTGATGATGCCGACGCAAGTGAGCCTGTCACATTAATTTATGAACATGGGCTGAAAGTTCAATTAACGTTAGTTGAAGGGCTTTTGTGTTTCCTGTCTAACTACCCAAGGGCCAACGCTTAGCCAATATCTGCTGTCTATTTTCAGGAACGTGTGCAAAGCGTCCGAGCGTCTGGTTTACCCGCTGCACTGAGCTACTGGGGTACACACAGCTCACTACACATACCACACAAGCACATCCGTGTTCGTTCAGGGATTTTTTGGAGGTTTTCTTTGAAAAAGGCAAAATCATTTTCACAGACACCGTAGCCTTTGAAATATCGCGACTTTCGTGAGGACGCATCCAGGCACCGACTAAAGTCTACAAGATTTAATTGCTGACTATTCGGGCTACATTTCTCATACTTTCTTTGACTGAAAACATCCTTCGAACGTCTCAGTTAAGGGCAGCGTAACCTTCGGACGCACATAGGCTGCGCCGAGAATGTCAGGCAAAGGCAGACATGATTAAATGGGCAACAGAAATGCCTGGAGACAGGATGCCATCTGCAATCCATGCCAGTTCCTAAGCATGCCTCCTCCTGGGAGAGGGGCTCCTTGGCCAAGGGCAGGCACATTTCACGGAGAAGAGGTGGGTGGGGGGATGTTTCCAGCCACTGAGCAGTCAGCAGGCATGTCTGAGGAGCAAGAACACACTCCAGCATCTCACACTGCCACGAGGATGGCAACGTTGTGCACAGAACCGCTGTTTTGATTGTGTTACTGCTTGTGTGTTGTAACTATTATAAACATTAATATCCATCACTTGCTAAAAAATAGCGCCTATTGTTAAAGCAATGCGAGCTATTTCAATTGCCGATTTATTGGCGGCAAAAAAAGTATCATATTTTGAAGAAAAAAAGGCTACTTTCGAAAGCAGTAGAAGGATGAGTAGTTGGCGAAATCATCCTATTAAACCACACACTACTCGTAAACCAGGAGTGATCCCTATCATAAAGGTGAAACAGGCACAGCCCGGCAGATATACCTCCTAAGGCGCTGAGGATTGCAGAGGCTGAGGAGGGCAGACTACACTGTTCAATAGGGGAGCGAGCAGGCACAGTTGCAGCCCAAACAATAGTACAGTAATGCCAAAATAATAGGAATGTCCAGTCAAAGTAAAATACGGGACGTTTTTTAGACTAAAAATACACACAACACATAAAAACAGTAATAACACATCTCTGTAAAGGAAAACACTGAAAATGCAGACTTTGGAATAAAGGGACACTCTGCATTTCAAGACGCGACAGACCAGCAAGCATTTCAGACGAAAAAGGAAGTTCGATGAAGATGTCTTTTAAAAGGTAATGAGTGGGGTTTCAAACGTCACTATGGACCTTTAAGGTGGGCCAGGGTGACAGGAACACTTCAAATGTGGATGTGGTATGGTGGGTTTACCTGTAGTTACTTGTCGTAGCTGTAGAATTGGCGCCCAGTGTGCTTCGGCCTCACTTGCTGATTTGTGATAAATGTGCTCAAGGCGAGGCTAAGAGAGGCACAAAGAAGTGGGTTTCTGTAGATAACAAGCGATGTCCGGGTGGGTGTAGCTTACAAGCAGAAACCAGGGCCTTGGGCTGTTCCTTAACTGCAAGGTTGCTGGGAGTCCCTGACCATGGTATGGAGGGGCAAGAATAGTTCTTGTTCTGCATTTCTACACTAGGAAAGCTACCCGAGTGAACCTGCAGAAAGTTCCAGCGAGTAGGATCCTGTTTCTAGGGTTCAGATAGCAGGTAAGGCCTTGGTCCATACAGCAGCTAACCCCAAATATGCCTTGCATGGAACGGTAATGAGCTCCATCTCAAACCCGACTCTACACCTGCTCCCCATCTGGATCACCACAACTCACCGCATCTGAACCTGGTAGGGCCCGCTTGCACATTAAGAAGCCTGGTTCACTGCTGTCCCTCTGCCAATAACTGATTCCGGTACTGCTGGAAGTCTCCAGCCCATGTTACACTTTTGCGACCGTAGAAACTGCTATGCTACCCATTTGAATGCTTTTCAACCAATGACATATCCTTTTTCACAACATTGTGCTGATTTCCTGCCTTTTCGTCCCTGCTAATTATCCAAAGTGCTTGCATCATTACATCTTGTATTTCTCTGACTTGCTTTACACGGTGGGATCTTGTTAGGGTTTTCTAGTACTGTTTTCATTGCACATTAGTGCATTTATTTAAAGTATATGGTATGGTATTTATTTTATTTTATTGAGCATTTGTAAGGCACGTTATACAACAGAATATTGTTTCAAAGCGCCACAAGCCTAAATGGGAAAGGAACAGGGGAAATAGTAACAACAATGGCAAAAACAATAAATATACAGTAGTGGTCCTACTAGGCCTTGTGGTATTCAGCTGTACAAGTGCATTGAGTAGAAGTGCATGGGATGGGGATGGAAGGAGGAGCAGAGGAGTGGACAGGTGCTAGAGGAGGGCCCGGGAGGGAAGTGCTAAGGGGAGTCAAGGAGGAGAACGTCAGTCTAAGTGCTAGTACAGGTGACTTTCAAGGGTGGGATGTGGAGCCACCAAGCAGGGGCCCCCATGGCAGTGCACAAGGGCGAGGGGTGCTGCTATTGACTGGGAGGAAGGGCCTGGGATCCTGTGAGATTCTTGTGGATCAGGACACCTGTCACAGCAGCAGTGGGGTGATTAGCAGGGACGGGCAGGAAGGAAAAAGGAACAGAAGAGCATAGTTTTGAGCAGTTTTGGAACTTTAGGCGGTCCGGCTCAAGTCTGAGCGGGGCAGGGAGGCTGCTCCAAAGGGAGACACCTGCTGAGGAGGGCGACCTGCCCCCCCCTCCTCTCTGCTTGGAAAAGCATTTGGCAGAGTGTTGGAAATAGAGGAGAATAGAGCTCTAGCAGGGGAGTATTTAGGGAGGGAAAGTCGGAGATAGTTTGGTTCCAGGCCCCAGAAAGCCTTGTGGATGATGCATAGGATCTAGAATTTGATCCTTACAGCCACCGGGAGCCAGTGGAGAGATTTTAAGGCTGGAGAGATACAGTCCCTGGGCTTGAGGCCAAGGATTACTCTTGCAGGCCTATTCTGGATTAGCTGGAGGGGGCAAAGGGAGGAAAGAGGGAGATTGAGAAAGAGTCTGTTGCAGTGGTCCAAACTGTTTAACAAATTATTACAATTTCCACCATACTATTGTTGCTAACTGATGGAATAACTTGTTTTGGAGCTTATATTATGCATTATGGAAATGTAACACAGTAGTTGCTGCACAACTGAGTCCAGAGCTCGCTGTGGGCTCACACCCAGGTCCTTTGCTTAGGTACTCATAACCTGCAACAGAGTAGGCTCAATGATCGGATCAAAAGAAGAATACAGTGTTTCCATCACTGTTGCTTGAGGAGAACACTGCCCATTTATTTATTTATTTATTTATTTATTTATTTATGTATTTATGTATTTTATTGTGCGTTTCTAAGGCGCTTATATATCAAGAAATTGTGCTTCAAAGCACCCACAGGGCAAAGGGGAGGGAACAAGGGAATAAAAGGCAAATAAAATAACAATGATGAACAAAGACAGAGGCGGTACTACTAGGCCTTGTGAACATTCGGAACGTGCAATTGCAGAGAGAGCAAATGCACAAGAGAAGGGGGTAAGTGCTAGAGGTTCCACAGTGGGGAAATGCCTGAGTGGCAGTTGCAAGGAAACAGGTAAGTGCCTAGCACAGACCACTTGGTAAAGAGTGGTCACCTGCCAATACAAAAAGCACAGGCCTGTGGGACAGCACAGCCCAGTGGATGCCCAAAGGTAAGTGCAGCGGGAGGAAGGAGGTTGAAGGTGATTGGACCGAAGGCACAGCCTCAGAAGGACACATAAGGGCCCAGTCTGCCAATCTCAGTGACTGTGGGGTTTAGCACAGGAGAGAGAGGGGAAGGAGGAGGAGAAGAGGAAAGTCTTGAGGAGCTTGCAGAATTTGAGGAGATCCGGCGCAAGATGGAGAGGAAGGGAGAGGCTGTTCCAGAGGAGTGAGTCAGCCGAGGAATGAGATTGGCCATCTGCTCGCTGCTTAGAGAAGTGCATGACATGCAGAGAGTTGGAGTCGGAAGATCAGGGCAATCTGGAGCGAGAATATTTGGTGAGAGCAAGTTGTAGATTGCATGGTCCCCACCCTAAAACAGCCTTATGGATGATGCAGAGGGATTTGAATTTGATCCTTGCAGCAATCAGGAGCCAGTGGAGAAATGTTAGTGCTGGAGAGAGACAGTCCCTCGTCTTGAGGCCAATGATATGTCTTGAAGCCAGCCCTATTCTGGATAAGCTGGAGGAGGCAGAGAGAGGAAGAGGGTAGATTAAGGAATAGGCTGTTGCAGCCTAGACAGTACCAGGGTTCTCGAGACATTGAACTTCTGGGGAAAAGTGAGGAAAGAGAGGATACCTCTGAGGAGGTGGAGTTGGAAATGGGCCTTCTTGGCAAGGTCCAGGATGTGAGGAAGGAAAGAGAGAGAGGAGTCGAGGATGACGCCAAGGTTTCTGGCTTCAGATGAAGGAGAGGGGGAGAGCCCATAGAGGGTGGCCATAGTGAAGGGAGAAAGGAAAGAGCAGGAGTCCCAATAGGAACGATCTCAGTCTTGCTGGCATTGAGACAGAGATCATTAGAGGCACACCAGGGTTGGATAGCAGATAGGCAGTCAGGAATGGTAGAGGAAGTAGGAAGAGGTTCAGAGAGAAGTTTGAAGAAGAGTTTGTGTGTTGTCTGCATAACACTGGAAGTGCAGGGAGAAAGTTGAGATAAGGTGAGCAAGCAGGTGAGATGGATTTTAAAGAGCCAGGGTGAAAGGTTAGGGGAACGCCACAAGCGGAGATAGAGGTTGGAGATGAGAAAGAACCCAGGATAACCTGAGAGGGATAGTTAGTGAGGAAGGTCAGCCAGTCCAGTGCCCGTTCCGATATATTAAGGGCATGATGGAGCCATTTTTGAGAATGAATTGGTTGACCATATCGAAAGCAGAGGAGAGAACAAGTAGAATGAGAATAGCAGGTGAGTTTGAGTCAAGAGATGCAAGCAGTTCTTCACAGGTGTTCAGGAGCGCAATTTCTTTGCTTCTGGATGCTTGGAATCCAGATTGATGGTTGTGTAGGCAACCAATGAGCTCAGTATGCTGGGTTAGTTGGGGAAGACCAACTTGTCCAGAGGTTTCCCAAGGAAGAGGTGATAGAGATGGGGCAGTAGTTAGCTGGACAAGAAGGGCCGGTGGAAGTCTTTTTCAGGAGGGGGTGCACAAGGAAGTGCTTGAGAGAAGAGGGGAAAGACCCAGTAGCAAGAGAGTAATTGCAGAAATCAGCAAGTTCAGGGGCAAGGGAGACAATATAGTCCTTAATAGTTCTGGAAGAACAGGGGGAGACCTGTTTGGAAGACACCTTCATAGAGCAGACAGCTCTAGTGACCTCATCTGATGTGATAGGAGAGAAATATGAGAGAGTGGATGAGAGGCCGATGGTGACAGGGGAATGGGAGGAGCAGAGGGGGAAGGGGAGCAAGAAACAGTACTCAAGATGTCATGAGTTTTTGGAGTGAAGTGGAGGGCCAGTGCAGTGCATTACGATTGAATTTTGGAATTTTAGATACATATTGATCTAGTTTGTTGCATAAATATTGCGAGGGTGAACAATTCCTATTTACTGCCAGCAGCGTGCGCAGTTCAGATAACACTTTAAAAAGTGCATGGGCAACATTGGGGCTAAAGAGAATACGAGTAGAGTAGTAATATATATTTCTTAAAGAGCCTTAATTGGACATGCCTTCATTTTTGACTGTTGTGCTTTTCTTGTTTGACTTGCTACTGTCTCACATTCATAGCATGCAGTGCAGTAAATTCTAAGCAGTCAACTGAAGAACCAAAAGACATGTCTTGACTGTTTTACTAAATACAATAGATGAGGAAGGTGCGATAAGTACAGTGGGAGAGCATTCCAAAGTTGTGGAGACCAATGTTCCCTCTAAATATTTTTCTCTATGTGCGCAACTGGTTTGCTGTTGTGCGCACATTATTTTCCATGTGCGCAACTGACTAATGAGGTAAGCCACTTTGTGACCATGCGTATTTAGTGAGCTACTGTCGCAGAAGAGAGTTTGGAAAGGAATTTCCTCTTCCCAGCCACTGCAATTCTTGACAAACCTTACAACACATTTGCCAAACACAAAGGCTAAAATGAAATGTCATATGTGATTAAACAGAAAACTCATCAACCAGTCCAAGTCTTCAACATCTGCCACAGTACCTTGCAAATGTTTTATGCCACTGGAAAATCACTAATATGTACTACAAAACACAAATATATGTGGCTGTCAAGAAATTCTGACAGAATACATTTGCCAATGAATTAATGGCAATTAAAAGCAATGTGTCAAAAAACATACGGATAGGAGTTCAAGTGCCAATTTAATGAAGTAATTCAAGGGCCAGGAGAACATGCTTCTAATAATGTGTATAAGGATGATTATTGCATCAGAATAACTGCACCTCAGAATATGATAAAAAAATTCCTGTACCCTTGCTTACTATCCACATTACGTGTCCTGTGGGTATTGATAAAACCAGCCTTACAGCTAAGAGACATATACACCATCCATTTTTACTCGCCTGATCTCAACTGAAATTCTAAGGGGTAGAACATCTTTTATTAAGCAGAAAGTATACCTATTGGCAAAGCGAATTACTTTTTGACTTCCTGAAAAATCGTTTGATTCCAAGTAGGGAGCAAAATCTGATTAGAGACCTGCTTATATCCCCGACGTAAGAAGTTAAATGACAAGGCACATAATAAAGTCTATAGTTTTGCCCATCCTTCCACACCACAGCCTAGATAAAATTAAATAAGTGCCTTACTGAGGTTTATTATAGAGCCCTGCTGAAGAAAGTCACATACATATATGCCTTTTAAGTTAATAGCATCAATTCATCAGAGATACAACTGATTGAGTGCCTTCTTCTATAACTATGGATCCCTCTTCTGTAATTCTTTGTTATCAGTTAAATAAGATGCAGGGGGATGCTAGAGACGATACACACAGGGCACATGGTTATATTGAAAAGCCCTCAGCCACTGATCATAGAAAGAAAAAGAAGGAGCTTTTGTCTAGACGGGTACTAAAATGTCCTATCCTTTGGCAAACAAGCAACACATTTCCTTCAGTGTACTGCCGAAACGTCTGAGTTGGTTTTTGAAATGTGCTGCTTTGTTCATCACCCGCAAGGAGTGATGACCTGCGCTCTTCCACCCATACCCTTCCCCGGCCCCGGCGCTAGCCTCCAATACTAGTTGATAGAGCACTGTAAAAAGTGAGGGATTGTAGCAGTAAACACTCACTGGGATATTTGCAGACCCACAATACTTTGCAAGCAAGGCATATTTAATGCCTCAACATATTATGCGCATTTTAAGAATGTCATGACTCTGCATGTACGCAATTCTTTTGCAGCGCATACAGGATATCATTGTGTAGGATTACACAGTGCTTCATGAAACCGTTTTTGTATAGCAGCGAGTTACCATAGAATGTGTGAAGGTCTATGCCCAAAGGAACTCTGAACACTTGGAAACGAGGCAGATTGTGTGAAAAGCATTCCCCTGTCTGAATATCCAGTGCCCTGATACTATGGACGAGCCATCCCAGGCATAGTCCATACCCATAAGTAAATTATATTGCAATGTTGTTCTCCATGTATAGGGTAATGTTAGTAATGCAACAGTAGGAGACAATGAGCATCACATTTGTTTTCTCAAAATCCTTACAGGGCAAATTCATGTGAGTTTTATAATGTGTTAACTTGCAAGGGGGCCGCTTCAAAACACTTGTGTGACATATGTACAAAGAAGAGGAAGTATGGGATAAGGTTATACATCCAGGTAGCCTGCTTACCTACAGTCACTATCCGATATTAGAGCAGGTAGTTCGAGTGTATTGTATGGTTGATGCTTTTTGTAATGCACAATGAGTACTAGAAATTCTGGCATGTGAATGTTATTCATATTATTCATATTACAACAAACATAAAACAAGTGGATGTAGGTACACATCTGCTAATCTTTCGCAGAGCCAAGAGAGGAAGAGTCAAGGTTGTCTGGTACCATCTTAATGTGTTCTGGGGCAGAAGTTAGAGTCATATGATAAAAATGTGGTAGAATCCAGCTTAGGAGTCATGGGTGGGGAGGGAACATTATGAGGTTAATGTGTACAGGAATAGCTTGGTTAGATACTTCTGTTCATGGAGCCAGTTTTTCATATTCGTTTTTAACCTCTTATGTGTGTATTTTGCTGTTAGGGATTTTGGGTGTTTACAGTCTCTCTTGCATAGTAGTGTAATGCAAATGAGCAGAATATCAAGACTAGTTGCTTATTTTAAGAGAAAGAAAATTTCAAGTAATTGCTGTGACTTGTGCCTTATTAAATGTTTTCTTAATAGGTGAAAATTGTCTGTGTGCGCTGCTAAAAATCTTCTGAGCGGCACCCAAAAGGAAGCTGGGCAAGCGCACATGCGCACAGCTTAGAGGGAACACTGGTGGAGACTAGACCCAAAAACTGCTCTCACCTATGGTCTTTCTGCATCAGTGAACACAAAGAGATGCAGATCAATAAATAACTCTATAGGAAGATGTGGCTGGAGCTTGGCAGACCAAGATATTCTGCCAAGACCATGAAGGCATTTGAAGGCCAGACAGGTCTGATTTCGCACTGCATAGACAGCCAGTACAGTTCACAGCAGAACAGGGAAATAGAATTGAACATAAATCTCACTGACATACTTGATGATTTGGAGAAGTTGGATTTGAGAAAGACGAAGCCCTACATGACTGGACTTGACATAGTTCGCATTCTTGTATATATGTGTGCCAACAGCAGGGTGAAATTCCCTAGGCATAAACAGGAGTCTGCTTTCTCTGGTCAAGTATGAAATAAAACACTTAACCATGCCCCCAACGTACATGTTTAAACTAAGATGACATCCGATAACACCCATAGATTTTAAACTTTATCATTGTAGCTGAACACAAATGGTTGTGATAGGGAGGGAGACAGACATGCTTACACAGCAGATGATGTGGTCCTAAAAGAAGTTTACCCGTTGTTGAAGAGTTGTGCTTGTGACCACTGTCTATTATGCAACTGCTGATATTAACCCATCACTTTTGAGACATCGGTTTTTGGAAGTAGAATCAATTGTTTTAAATCATGTGAAGGTGTCAAGAATTTAGATAAGAGAGAACGTGCAACTGGTTATGCTGCTGGTGTATGTGTATAATTCCCCACATGCTGGAAATAAGTGTAAATCCCAGGTATACTTTCTACACCACACTTTTCTTCTCAGACAAGGGGAAAGAAGCATCTCTCCAACCATAAAAGCTGAACCCATATGCATGAAAATGGTATGGGCCGAACCCTTACCCTCACCAGTAATAAGCAAGAGCACACATTTGTCAAGTGTTGGCAATAAAAGGCCGTAGGATTTTATTGTGCAGATATAGTTATGGAACAACAATAATCACATATCATAATATCATCATACTTTTGGGCACCGGGTCCAGAGGTTACCCCCTCTGGCCCGTGCCGCCTTATTGTCCCACGACTTTTAGTGATCACCGTACAGTGTTCTTCTTTGATTTTTCTTTGTTCATCTCCCTTCTTTTGTAGGGTGGGTGGGTTTTGTGGTAAAGAAAGAAAGCTTGGAGGACGCTGAGTGCACAGCGAACCTCCTGTTTGTTTGGGTCCCCGTTCAGGATCCACAAACAAGTAGTGTTACTTATAAGACCCAGGGGAGGCCTGGGTCTTTGATGTGCATAGTGGGGGAGCTGTACTCCAGCCCCCAGGCCGTGTAGCCGACTGTCTATGCCCCCAGGAGGGGGGGCAGGGCTTGACCCTGTGCCCTGCCTGATAGCTACCTTCCTGGTGCTTAGCACCTTGTTGCTTGGTGGAAGGGTGAGGTGATTGTTCACACCTCACCCTTCCCTTGCTTTTGTATGCTGGAGACTGCGTGTCTCCGTATCCATGGGGGGGAGAGGAGCAGGCTTGGGGGTGGGGGCTGCCCCTCTCCCAGGCCTGTCACATGGTAATATCAGTTACCTTGCCTTGCCTTGGGCGGCCCTGCGGCATTGCCCATAACTGCTGAACCCATATGCATGCAAATTGTATGGGCCGAACCCTTACCCTCACAAGTAATAAGTAAGAGCACACATTTGTCAAGTGTTAGCAATAAAAGGCCATAGGATTTTATTGTGCAGATATGGTTATGGAATAACAATAATCACATATCACAATATCATCATACTTTTAGGCACCGGGTCCAGAGGTTACCCCCTCTGGTCCATGCCACCACACACGGGCAGGTTGCCGACTGACCTTGTTCCCCCAAAAGTATCTCTACTGGCAACCCCTGGAGGCTAGGGTAGCTGTGATTTCTCGAAAGAAATGGTTTGATAGGTGGGTGCCGTCTTTAAGAAACAGATCTGGGTCACCTAACATGATGGCCGGGTGTTTTATGAAACCCAGGCCTCATGCTATGCAAAGATTTTCCAGCCCCCTGTTCAGTTTTCGTCTAGAAATGTCTATTGATTTGTAACAATTGGCCCCCCGCCATTTCTTTCTGGGCAGGATGGCCGAGAAGTAGATTTTTGTGTCCCTCCAGTTATGCAAAATTCCAGCTAAGGAGGAGCAAATTTGTTCCATTAGTTTTCTCCTTCCTGCAGACACTAGGTCGTTGCCTCCTAGATGTACTATCAGGAATTCTGGCGGGTCTCTGTATGCGACCAGCTCTGCTAGAGTGTCGTGGATGTCGGCCCAGAGAAGGCCTCTGTATCCCCACCAGGAAGCTATGGTGTTCCTAAAGGGTGGACCCTCTTTAGTTTCTTTTGCCCATCGGCCTGTCCTGAAGACCAATGAGTGGCTGACTATCCATGCTGATCAGAGTGGTGTCCTCTCCCCGGCAGTTGTTTCTGGAGGGGTGGAGAGGAAGAGAAAAAAAGGGGGCAGGGGGCTATATTAGCTGTGGTCTGATGTATCTTTTGTAGCAATCTGACTTCCATCCCCCTATGTTTTTTAGTTGTTCTGGTGCCAGGCCTCCTTGCCATGCTGAGGGGGCGGCCCCGATTCTAAAGGAATGGGTGCCAAAATCTTCAGGGTCCCATCCTGCTTTGCTGATTGCTTTCATCAGCACCCCTTTAAATTGGTAGCAGCTTAGTGCCGAGGCATCCCTGTGGATAAAGAACTCCCCCCCCACTTTTGGCCTTTGAGCGTAGTAAAGGTTGGTGATACACACCGGGCAGTTTTCTGCATCGTCGATGCAGCAGATATTGATGGTTATTTTTGCCCCTGTTTTGGACTGTTGGATGTCTATGCTGACGCTGTCTTGTCTGACCCTGGCCTCCATGATGCCTAACCCATTGTTGGCTTTTGTGCTGGAGGCGATGCATTCCCCTACCCGGAAGGCCCCAAAGTACGCTAGACAAAATGCTGTTTTTAAATAGCATGGTCTCATAAGGGTGCCAGCATATGGCATCCAGTTGCTCTACTATTTTTACTAGTTTATTGAAATCTAGGGGGCGGCGGGTGTCTACCCGGGGTCCCTCTGTTCTGCCCCAGCTTTTCATTGCATAGGAGATCAGGGTGTTCTGAGTGGGGTCTGAGTCTCCCCGTATTTTGGAAAAATATGAAATTGCTACCAGGTGTCTTTTTGCCCAGTCCCTCTTGAAACCCTGGTTGTGAGCCCATTTTAAAAATGTTTCTATGTCTTTAATCGTTATTAATTCTACACGGTTTAAACCTGTTCAAGAGTTCCGTGTTCACTAGCTGCCTGCCCCAGATGTGTATGTATTATGTGAACATAAATAAATAAACTCAACATATTCCCTTCTCCCTTTGCATGGTGGCCAGTTTCGACGTAACCCGGAGCTGCGGCAGTGATTGCGAGCCTTGTCGTTCTGGTAAGGCCCGTGGGTCCAATGAGCATGCTCATTGTCCCACTCCGGGTACTAATAAGGGTTAATGTGTACGGAATTCCTCCAATGTCTTCACATAACGTCTACCTAAATGTGGGCAGAAGATTGCATGCATCTGCAGCGTATATGGAAAAGTATTGTTTTTTGTGGAAGGTGTGAGCATTTCAGCCGTACAAATCTGCTATGTTCAAAACAGAAAAATTACATGGGAAAAGACTGGAAGGAACAAGCAATATTCAACTTCTACAAACTTTTTTTAACGGAAAATGGCCCTTTAGTCCTCTTAAACAGCTGCTTTATTTTGTGGCCAAAAACAATTATGTGGACCAATGGATTTCTATAGTGCTCTCTGAGGTAAGTTTCCAATGCCCATGTCCTCTTAATCCCAGCGTGCTCATGAACATTATAAACATTTTCTTGCCGAGGTCCAGTTTCAGTGATTCAGTTTCAGTGGCAATCCCGCACAACCAGCTTCAGAACGGATGCTGATATGTGCGTCATTAGGAGGAACTGAAAGACATACTTGTTATATGGAACGCAGACCTCAGAGACCAGATTTGACCTTTGCAGTGTGGCACCTCTGTTTTTCTTCCGACTTCCATCTCCTTTTGACACCATGTCCCTTAGCGGCCGTAAAACGCTCACCTTTAAGCAGCATCGCCTGACTGTGTTACTGCTCGTTATGTACTTTTCTAGCTGAATAAATCCCTGAAACCCCTTACTAAGAACCACAGCAAGGATTTAATGGAGCTCTGGGGCCAAAGCTAGAGCAAAGGCTCTTTAACCTTCCCCGACAGGTACTCTGCTCAAGGGCGAGGCTGGATCCTAGCTATATTAGGAAATATAGTGCGCAGAATTTGGAGTTTGCTCCGGGTTAATATATTTGTTTTTTAAGTTGGTATAGTATAGTTAATTTGCAAACAAAGTTATATACATTTGCACTGAAAGGGGTGTGAAGGAGTAGGTAAACTCCACGCAGAGACTGTAAATACAGTGCATTGTGTGGAGATCCAGGAAAAGAGAGCTTAAAATGGAGATCCATGTGTTTGGTGCCTGTTAGCGCTCTCACACCTTAGGGTCCATAGTCACGCTAAATAAATGTTGTAGAGTAAAAGATCCAAGAACAGAGAGCTTAAAATGGAGATCCAGGAACAGATAGCTTAAAATAGAGATCCAGAACAGAGAGCTTTACATGGAGATCTAGAACTGTGACAAATCAACTTCTGGGGCATCAGTGGTCCGGGGTTTTAAACCATCAATCAGCCGCACACCTCCAGTACACCAGAAGGGATCCAAACAGATTGGAAACACAAGTCAATTATAAACCTCCTTGTCCAATTTTTGTAATGTGGATGGAAAGGCATGCTTATCTCTGCAAGGTCGTGGATGGTTGGTTAGTCGCAACACAGCGAAAATACAATTATTACCCAATGATAAAAGGGACTGTCCAGTCAAGGTTGTATAAGAATATCTACTTTATTATTATAATAACTGACATTTCTAGCACACTACAAAATACAACCCACCATGTACGGGAATACAGAGGACAGGGAGTTTCAAGAAGGAAAGTGGATGCACTCTGAATACTGACAGGAGGGTAGTCGGTAAACTACATAGTCTGCACAAAAGGAGCAATTGGGTCTTAAAATGTCACCAAGGGCCTTCGGAGAAGGACCAGGGAGACAGAACCACAATGTACCTCGTGCTTGTAGTAGTTCTTGGTGCTCGACAGCGTCAAGTCAGTTTCACAGCGCTTTGCAGCTTCTGCGACAGAGTTCAAGACGGGAGACAGCTGTGGACATCAGGCATCAGGCAGTTCGGCGAGTGAGGTGGACGGACGGCTGCAGGCTGGCCTACATGACGGCTCGGGTCAGGAATCATTGTTTCAGTGCTGGTTGGTGGGTCTAAAACACTGGCCATGGCATGTCGGACTGCGTGAGCGACTGCAGTGTGACAACAGTCAGCTGTGTAGCCGTTTGCAGCTCGAGGGGCTTGTCTGCCTCAAAAATGTATTTAAAAGGGGATACTGGTTGATGCTTGTGGGTGGACTCCTCCTAACTTTTTCGCAGGGTTTGTACCGTCCTTTAAGGCGGACAGCCCAAAGCTGAGGAGAGTGTTGCAGGCACCAGCCTTATCCTTGGTTTAGTTCAGAGACTCTATGGCACTTTCCACCTAGTAAGCTTGCTTGCAGAGCCTAGCAGGGCATATTGTGTGCTGACTGGGTACTGGTTCTGAAGCTGCTAGAGGGTCCTCTGGATTCAGTATCTCCCTCTGTTCCCTGGGAGAGGTGTAGGTGAGGGGTCTTGCTTGCCTATTGGAAATCCAGGCCTTCCATCACTGGCAGAAGCTCTAAGGCAGACTGTACCTTCAGCCAGGGTCCAAATGAGTTCTTCTTACTACTCCTTGCAAACTCTTCAGATGACCTGCCAAAAGAGGTGTGCAACCCTCTGTTAAAGCCCAATGGGCTGCATTGAATGGTGCAGGCTATGCCTACCTTAACAAACCAATCCTGGTTCCCCACCAACAATCTTCTGTTATGCGGGAGGTCATAACCAGAATGCTTTGCAACAGGAAAGGTAAATGGGTGACAAAATGTACTACTAAGTCCCACCCATCTTCCTGTTTGTTGCGGATCAAAGTGTCTCAAAGTGTCTCTCTGGTTAATTGAGCTCTCTGAGGTTCCTGATTACAAGCAGCAGGTCTCCCTTAAAGCAGCTGTCCAACCACACGTATGGTCAACGCCAAACCACATACTTGTTCGTTCCTAAATGGGGTCCTCCTGCGGGGATGACCACTGTAAACAGTTGTCCCACACATGACATTTCATTGCCTTGAAACTAAGAGGCAGGAGCTGACTTCAGGTTGACACAGATGCATATCAAAAGGGTGCTGGTTATCCTGCCCTTTGTTTGTCCTGTGGCCAGCCCTCTCGTAGGTCTGCTTCAATTAACTTTTCATCAGTATGCACTGCCACCAGCAGTGCGGACAAAGGATAGGGTGGATCCATGGAGCCTTTGTCAGTTAATGAGGATAGCCACGGCAGGAGGAAGGTTTTGCATTCCCCCTTCTTGAGATGCTTTGATGTACCCGTGGCTGTCACATTCCAACAGAACATGACAGGAGGACAGCGCCTGTAAACTGTGTCCACCCAGAATACATGTGACTATCTGATTATTGTGCGGCGAGCATAGGAAAATGTGTGCGGATTAGCCCCAAACATTTTCCGGAGGTTAATATTTCAACATTCAATTTCATTACAAAATTTCGAGAAAAGCCAAGGAGAGCGCACACTCCCAGTATGGATGGTCGAATTCCTCACAAGGAGAGAGTGCATAAAATCCAGCTCCATAAACAGAAGTCTTAAAATGGAGATCCAGAATAGAGAGCTTAAAATGGAGATACAGGAGGAGAGCTTAAAAAGTTAAGCTTAAAAAGAGATCTGATGTACGCATGGTTTAGGGTGAAAACTAATGTTCTGTCTCAGTCCCACACATGCATCTATGGGAATTCTCAATAATAAGGATTTCTGTTGGCAGCAGCGTGGTTACTGCTGTTCCGTAGGGTCCTTTTCAGAGGTCTAATCACAATCAGCACCACAAAAGAACAGCTGGGATGCTAATGCTAATAGGATGCTTGTTTGTGCAAAGGGTGTAAAGGTGGTAACTAAAATAAACACACATTTTTGGCTTTTGTGAAAGCATGGCAAAGTCACTGCTGTTATGGTACTACCTAACCACAGTACTGCAACGGCTGGAGAATTGGGTAAATACATGAGCATATGGTAGCTGTGCATGACAAATATAAACAAGCCACAACTGTTGGCTTTTCCAGTGCTTCTTGTTAACAGGACTTTAGATTTAAGGATGCACATACTGCTTATAAATCAATTGGCTGAAGGCACTCTTGGATAAGACTTTTTTTACACTCGAAACGTATTTATAGATGCAATAAAGCCATTAACTCACAGAAGAGTGCTTTGAAATAAAACTCACCATCAATGCAATGGGGTTTGAGAACATTCCTTTTACCTGCGATGTTAAGGTATAAAAGGCTATTTAAGCAAAACAGCCACATATGCACTATGCCACTTAAACAATATCACTGTAATTTCACCTACAGATCAGAGCCACACAGCAATCAATATGGATATGCAAATTATCTGAAAAGCTTGTTTTTTGTTTCATGTGAGTAATTATGATTGTCTTATGGGGAAGTGCTATTTTAAATAGCTTTGTCAACCCAAGACTTACAGCTTTCAAGGATGCAACAACCACTCAGATAATGCTGACAAGCCCTTAACAGAACAAAATCTGATACTAATGCCTGATAGAAGTAGTTCAAGGATATCTCGGGGGAATGTGTTTTGGGTGGGAACAGGCAGGTGCCAGGTAATATGGCTATAAGGATTAGTATGAGCAGGCGCAGTTGATGGATGGGCAAGTACCCAAACAACTCCCACAGACTGTGTGTCCCACTTCACATGTTATCTCTCTCTTATGTTTACTTTTCATAACCATAGTGTTGGATTATAGGCTATGATTTCAGCACCCTCTAATAGACAAGACTAAAAAGAAAGTCAATATCTACTTGCTACTAATTCCATTCTGAAGCTATAGAATGGATATCCCAGAATCCTGTGCATGTGAAAAAGTGACCTCGAAAACCTACTGCACATGCGTGAAATAATGGTTGCTTCTGATGTCAACGGAAGATAACCATCAACGAACCTATTAACGGGATGCACAATGCAAACTCTGAAAAAAAGCACAAGCCCAAATATGTTTGGATTACGTGGAACATGTCTGGGGTTGCTTGTGTTTCTGTGCAGAGGGGACCTGGCCGAGCAGCTTGGGCAGGGATTCTCCCATTGGTGGTAGTACATGACTGATTTGCATATGGCTGGACCCCCTTTGCAATGGCACAGACGGGCTAGAAAACAGTGATGTGGAAGGTTTCCCAGAGCATTGCCAGTTGTTCAGATTAATTCCAGTCATTACGTTTTTGGTTTTAGTTTGTCTCCCTATGTGAGAGAGGGGAAGCCCAGACATAGGTCCCGTGCTCGCTGCATCCTATTAATGAAACCCAACAAGGCCCTAAACATGTCTGGGGTTGCTTGTGTTTCTGCGCACAGGGGACCTGCCCTAGCAGTTCGGGTAGGGCTGCTTCCATTGGTGGCAGTACCTAACTGATCTGCAATAGCGCCGACAGGCTAAAAAAGGTGGTGTGGAAGGTTTCCCAGAGCAATGCCAGTAGTTCAGATTATTTCAAAACCTTCCACCCATCACTTAAAACCTTCAACCCATCATTTTGTTTGGTTTTGGATTACGTTAACTAATCAAATGAATGTGCCTCGATACAATGGCATGCACAGGTGGGAAAGACTATGTGAAATAATTTACCATTGTTTAAAACATACCTTGATGCTTCTGACTAATAATCAATGGGTGATGTGACATTTGCTCCACGTGCATTTTGTTACTTGAATGCCCACAATTAAAAGGGGTAACTTTTGAAGCGGTAGATAAATCACTTCAATGAAACACATTGATTTTATACCCCTTATATAGTTGTAATAAATGGGGAGGATGATATTAGTGAATATTGGGAAGATAATATTGCTGAATATGTAGGTGTTAAAGAACTGGTGGTGAGTGCCACGCGTATGTATTTTTAAAAAGAGCATTTTGTCATTTGACTCGGGCTAAGTGTGTTTTGCAAGGGTGGGTTTAAGGCCTTTGGGATATTCTCAGCTGTCATTAGCACACTTTTGCTGAGACTGGTGCCAGTATCTCTGAGCATTTATATATTGTTCCTAAATATTATTTCCCTGTCCCTGAGAATGTTCTTCTGCCTTTGACTTTTGTATTCTTTCAAAAATGTGCTTGAAGACAATCATGCATGGCACCAAAGGCAAAATGTAAACAAACAATGGTTTCTACTGACACTAAAAATATATTTTTTCAGAATGCAGAATGAATATAAAGTCTTGGTTACCTAGTGTACTCTTCCCAATAGGTATGTGATCAACCACCATGCAGAAGGGCAACACACTGCTAATTGAGGATCTGTTTTTACATTGCATTTATACCAATAGCAAGGAACCCGATTCTGTTAAGTTTATGCATCTTTATATTAAATATAGGCTTATATTTTTATAATAGCATACACATAACTTCAGATACTTGTTTTTAACAAAACCTTAGCTTCAAGGGCAAACACTGCTTATAAATCAAGTAGCTTAATTCACACTTGGTTAAGACATTTTTATTACATCAGCTGCCATTATCAGCTGCAATTAAGCCATTAAACTTTAATATATTGATTTGAAATAATACTCGCAAGCTATTCACAGAATAAAGTCTGAAGTTACTGTTTGACAAAGGTAGCTCAAAGAGATCCCAGTAGGATGTGTATTGGGTAGGAGGGGGTGGTAGTGTTAGCATGGTCAGGGGTAGTCAACGGCTGGGTAAATAACCAAACAACACTCACAGGCTGTGTGTCTTTCCTCACATGTCATCTCTCTCCAATCTTCAATTGCTATGACAATAGTTTTGGCTTCTAGGCAGAGCTTTCAGTGCCACCTAATAGCCAAAACTAAAAATCACAATACAAGATGGTTGCCAGGTAACGAGCTTAGGGAGCACTAATGGGAGCTATTTTGTTTTCTTTGCATGACGGCTTTCATTCCAGAAATATAATGTGCATTGTGACAAAGGAGTGAATGAGGCAACATGGCAGGTAAATAGAAAAGGGTGAGTTTGAGTTAAATTAGGTTTTGGGGCAATATGGGGTACTAAGGGAGCTTGGGCAGGATGGTGTCAGGGCATTTCAACTTTTTCAGTTGAAATTGGTCTTGATCCTCAGGTGGGGCTGGGGCTGCTGCCCCATGTGGCAGTCTTTTCTCAGAGCAAAATATTTCGTTAATACAGTACATTAAATGTGCACTTTCCTGCGTGCATGCTGCAGGTTCCCTTTGCTGTCACCCTAAGGCCATCCCCTATTTTGGACCTTGATCTATCCAGCTTCGTTCTTACCACCTTGTTGTATTTTTACTCTGGTTTCACTACACTAGGACCTTGCTGGCAAAGAAAGCATAATAGGTTTTCAGTGGGCATTTAGTGTTTCATCTCTCCACGGGCTGCCTTTCTTTGTTCTGTGCCGTGGCTGCTGTAATACGCAGCTACTGACCCCCCCCTTCATTCCTTTATCTCTCCTTTACAATGTATGCACCCCACATGTACTTCAGACAGGTTTTTCAACCTGTATGCATAAGGGGCCCCAACATCATTTTGAAATTGGCCCCCTTAACCTCCGACATAGCTTCAGGTAGCTGTGAAGATCGGGAGCTGGACAAGCTATGAGTGTGGTAATGAGCCGTCTCGCAATGCGAGCTAGTCCCAGAAAATGTAGCATGCACTCATTGCTTGCTGATTGGCTGGCACTTGTTGCCAGCATGCTAATGAAATATACCGGATAAGCGGCAACGTGAAACTACAAGAAATGAAACTACAAGTCCCAACATGCAATGCGCAAAATAAGGACTGATTGACGGCATCAGGGACGACATTGGGCTACTTGGCAGTTATGAGTTGCTAGCCCCGAAAAGTATAGCTGCCAGGCATCCTGATGAAAAATAAAATGCTTCAAAAAACAGTTACTATTTCATCCAGCATTCAATAGTTTTCCAAGGGCATACAGGATCTCACTGAAATCAGAGTCTGTCACCAATGCGAAAACTTAACCACACTTTCATATCTATCAAAATACAAGAATACATTGGCTGCTAGCCCATACAATTGTGCAAATTACATAGGGACTCATTTCCTTTGGGGCATAATGTAACAAACATGCGTAAAAGCCTTGCATCAGGCTTTTACGCTTGTTTGTTAGATCACTCCTCATTTTCATTAATTTGTATGGTGGAGAGGAAGGGCGGAGTGCAACTTGCGTTTCTGCCACCTCCCCTCCTCTCTGCTATACAAATGCCCTAGCATTTGTGCCGGCATGCATTTTCATGCCAGTGCAAATGCTTTAGGTCCCTATGGAGCACACCCGCTTTACGCACCAGTATAAAGCAGGCAACGTCCAGAGGGCTCCATTGTAAATGCTGCCGGTCATGCTCGCATGGGAGGAGGTGTTTACTCATTTGCACGGGTGCAAATGACAGAAATTTGGCAGTGGGGAGCCACGGACGTATATGTCTACATGTAACAGCTCCATGCAGCTAATTTATGGGGAAATAGAAAATGTTTCTCTTAGTTTTATATCAAGCGTTCAAGGTTGGGCTTGAGCAGTAGTGGCCTGATAGCCTGAACGATGAGGGCTGAGGCCATTACTGGCCAAGATAACCACAGAATGCAGGGTCAGTGGTAAAACATTTTCTTTTTCCATTTAAGATGATGTTTTCCTTTAAGGACTGACACACTCATGGTACACTCATGGTAGTGGGCTTAAGGCTCTTGAAAATGTACATCTGTTAATGGATGGGATTACAACAGAAACATTCTGTGTTCAAATACAGAACAAAGTCAAGATGATGGCAAGGTACTAATTATTAACAATGATCTAAAACAGGGAGGTTACAACGAACATCAACGGACGTGCGCTCAGTCTCTCAATGATTCCCACAAAAAATACACTTCACATACTCCATTATGCATCAGAGTGATTCATATTATGTGGCAATAGTGAACAACCTATCATGGCTTGGGATTGGTTAAGAGAGACATCTGGATATACAATTGTATAGGAGCTAGGGTTGTTATTGGCTGTCCTTTATAAGGTGGACAATTTATGCCTACCTCTTCAAACATGTAATTTAAGAAAAAATTGTTACACCGTGTTTCATTGTGTCTTCTAAGCTATTAAGGTCCTTCGTTATACGGACTAATACCATTGGTTGGCATGCTTGTGCCATGTTTGGAACATTCGGTTCATTTAGCAGCACGTAAGCCAAGACCAAGGTGGAGGGAGATAGGACATGAAGCTACCTCACCACCCAATTAGCCCAACATCTCTCATCACCCATGCCTTCTGCCATGAAATTATCTTTGTACTTGGCCTTGCAGAGCATTCTTGTCCTGGGAATGCACGAGAGTGAGGGCACTCGCTATCCTGTCTGGAACTCTAAGTTCGAACTCTATTTCTATCCTTGGCTCACGTGACAAGAGACCATGATTTGGTCCATTCTGCAACTTTTAAATGCTTTAAATGAATTAAAACTTGGCATCCTTTGTGTCCTTTCTTGCACCTTACCATGAGAGGATTAATCCTCTGCACACTTGCTTTTCTTCAGCGTAAATAGCTGACCTCGATTTCAAGGAACTTGACTTCAGGCCAGACAGCCTGGCCACACAGCTTCAGCCATCTTTTATTCTACCATAACACAGCTTTTCATTCCACCTTCATGGTGTCTGGCTTATTTATTTCATGATACCAAAGTCCAGTTGCTATACAATTGCTGCACTACCTGCTCCACCTGCTTTCTATTCACTACTCATAGCTAGCCTATGCGAGGACTTGATCTATTTTGCATTTCAGTGTCTATACATTCATTGAACTTCTGTTTTCTGTAGCCTTTGTTAACGTGTAATCTTTGCCTTTACTTTAATATTCCACTCGATTCTTTACCTCATCATTTGTCCTCTAGGATCCATACATCATCTTCGTTCAGTAACTCGGGCGTTGTGCACATTTTCTTATGACGTAATTGGTTCATTTTCATAGCTCTTTCTCATATTCCTTCAGGGAGTTCCTCCTGTTGGTTGTCATAAATTCGAGGGTACATTATATAAGGTTGTCTCAATGGATATCTCCTTCCAAATACTTGCTGCGGTACTGGTAAGATAGCTTGTGTCAGGCATGGCATCATGTCTCCAATACAAAGGAGGTAGAGGGGCGGGACCTCTTGGGGATGTATACACCTGCTTCTCTACATTAGTGCATCTATCCATCATAGGGAAGATCAGAGGGAGTCAATATGACCACCATGGTGACGTGGGAGGGGCTCGCCATAGCGGCATCTTGAGGGACCGGAAGGATGGTTGTTGGTCAAGCAGAAAGACAAGTAGGGTGGAGATGTGCAAGAAATGGGACAGGCAAGGTGAAGAGGAGAGAGAAAGGAGCGTGGAGGAAGAGAGTTCAGCTGTCCTTGAACACAGGCTTATACTGAGTAATTCACCCAGTATTCCAGGATATTGATTGGCTGGCACCCCTGCTCCAGGTGCTAATATGTAAAAGTTATCTGAGTTTTTAAGCAACTACAGCACACCATGTACAACCAAAATATACTCTTTTAAAATATCAAGTAAGTCAGAGGCCTTAAATGCTGCCCACTGAACTCCATCAAGGGTTGATGTGGACATATCTATTTTGTAAAAACTGGATGATCAGCCCCAAGAATGTACCAACTCTGGAAAGAAGCCTAACAATGTTCGAGGGTAATTAGACAAGAGGAGCCGTCGGACGTTTGTATTGAGGTAGTTGAGCTTCCATATAGCCCTTATCTATGGAGAGCTAACACCTTGACATTCTGACAGATGAGGCCATTGACTAGACCGAATTTAAAGAACTGAATTTCAGAGAGAAACAAAAATATCAGCTCTGCTGCTGGGACAATTTGTCTTAATAGATAGAATAATATGACACAATAGGGAGCCTAATATCCAAATGAACAGGGTTTGACCTGACAATCAAATGTTAACTTGGTACAAAGGGGGTTTGCTCTGACGTCTGGAGAATTCTGGGGTCTACTAATTGACTGCAGTAGGCCTATATTTATTCTATCATGTCACATACATGCAAAATCACTCTAGATGTAGTAGTACTCATGAAATTTGAGAAGTTCAGACAAAAAATAGAAGTAGAAAGTACAGCTTTTATTTTATTTTGCTGTCAAATGCATTTCGTAGTCATGCATTTGTAATCTTTTTTGAGGTTTTTTTGTAAAAGGTGCACTACATTAAGGGTAGAAAGTTCTTAGTGTTCACAAGTCCTTAATGGAACTGAATTAGCAACTGAGTTAAAAATATACAAAGCTAAAACCAAGGTAGTGCTTTGAAATCTGTGACCACCACCTATAGTGACAAGTGATAGTACAGGTACTCAATACAGAACAACCAGACTGAGAACAATAAATGGTATAACAATTGGTTGTGTGTAGCCAGGCTAGAGGGTGACCTAACACGTGGTCGACGTCTGGATCTGAATCAAGAGGTTGCGAGGACCAGGTAGAGTGTGGGGTGCTGGTCCTTAGATGTTTCGGCAAGATGCCTTCATCTTGGGCCTGGAGTAGGTCTCCCTAGAAGAGAGTTAGGGGGACTCTATTAGTGCCTGAAGTAGTGGTTAAAAACTGAAGGACATGACATTAAAAAATCCAAAATTGTCGTACACCACTGTTAAGGTTGGAATAAAAACAAGGGAAGCACGGGACTGACCTGGGGGGTAGCAGTGTTGGATGAGACTTGGAATTGCTTTATCACGGATGTGAAGCAAGGTATCAATTGGTCTTTGCTTCTTAGGTGCAGCTGCAGGCTGTTATAGGCTATGAAGAAGAGCATACACACACTAGTAAATACACCTAATGCATCTGATGGTACCGGTATGAAACATACATCTACTGGAGTAACCGGTAGTAGAGGGAGAAAGAAAATGGCAGGTGCTCACCTTGCTCAGTGTGCTCATGGTAGAGAGTCGCTGGAGGTAGATGCTGGCTAAGTGGCAACTGCTTAAGGAGTGGGGAGCACAGGAGGTTGTGGGAGCTTGGTTTCCATCAGTGGTTCCCCAATGGCCGCTATCCTGTGGAGTGAAAAAAGAAGGGCACGATCCCAGTTAATCATGAGGCGGGGGGCACTATAGTAAGTAGGTGATGGAGGCTGAATCCGGGGTTACCTGGAATCTAGGTCCACAGCAGGTTATTGGTTGTCCTGCAGAGCCGCTGTTGCGAGTTGCGGCTGGGGCGCCATGTGTTAAAAAGAAACAAAGCGCCGAACTGTGTGGCTAGGCACAGCACGCATGCACGAGGGGAATAATGTTGGTTAGAGTGCTCTACTGCGTGTGTGCGGGTGGGAGAAGCCTCGTAGCTTCTGAGTGCGTGTGGGTGGTAGTGTTGAAGATGGTGCACTGCTGCGCATGCGTGGATAAGTGATGTGTCACTGATAATGTTAAATTGGCGATGTTGTAGCCATGGGAAATTTGACCCATTTAGACCAAATTTAAAGAACCGAATTTCAGAGAGATACAAAAATATCCACTCTGCGGCTGGGACAATTTGTCTTAATAGATAGAATAATATGACACAATAGGGAGCCTAATATCCAAATGAACAGGGTTTGCCCTGACAATCAAATGTTAACACAAGGGAAGGGCTAACACATCTGTACAACTATGCATTGCAACATGCTTCGCACTCATCAAAGCGTTGAAGAGGAGGTAATCTAGAATTCCTCACACTTAAAGAGACACAAGGATAGCGTGATTGTCTCACTAAAGCTGCCTATTGTAATGCTAATTCCAGGCTCCGCTGGTGTGCCCCTTATCCAAAAGTGGATAGAATAAGAAAATAAGAAAGGTGATGTATTGTTTACTATGTTCTTCAAAGGACACTCTTCTTGATGGTCTTATTCTCTTCTCCTCTTCAACCACTCTCTGCTATTCATACTTTAAAATAGGAGAGAGGGCAATTGTAGCATAGTTCAACTGTCTATTTCTGGTATAATTCAATTTTAATGACCTATACACAGAATGAACATCTCACAAAGATCCCTATAAAACTTAAAAAATAGTGTTTAATATAACAACCACATTGTGTATTGATGAAGGCAAATAAGTCTGATCTCTCTTCGAGCCCTTATAGCTTTTGGTGGTCCATATGAAGATCAGAACGGAACTGTGTGCTTGGGTAAGAGTGATGATACCCATGTTACAGTTTCTATTGTCGTCCGGTTTCAGTGGTGTAAGTTTGCTAAAACAATTTTCTTCAGGACATTCTTTGATAAAAAAAAAGTGATATACTCACTAGTATCTGGAGTGTATTAGACAAGTGCTGAATATCTTACCACACTATCCTCAATTGCCATGTGTGGAGACTAAAGTTGTGGTCCTGATATGACTTCAATTAGATTCTTCCACTTGTTCAAAATATGGACTGCTAGGTCCAGAATTAAAGAACCACTGGGGCGTTTGATAGTCTGTGGCCGACTCAGTCTGTTTGAGCTTCTCAGCTCGTCTCGCTTGTTAACGTGAGAGAACAACAACAACCACTGCCAGAGGGCATCAATCAGTACTGTTGTGGCAGCCTCCCTCCTTCCCCCAGAGAGGAGCATAGTAAGGAGAGGAAAGGAAGTAACGGTGCACAGTAGGGATTTCTGCCAGGGTAATGGAAGGGGATCTAGCTCTGAATAATAACGTTACTCACCGTAGTGACTACCTTACTCCTACTCCATAGTCCCCTTTCCTTCATACTTATGGGACATTCTGTCCTGTGGGACGGAACCAGGGCCCTTTTGTTAAAAGCATCACATTTTTCAAAATGTTGTCCTTCTTCTCTTTTTACGCGAGGTACCACATGTGGCCTTAACCCTGCCCTCCTTAGCTCTGCCCAGCGCATCGCTCATCAGTCCTTTTCTATCACCAGGTCTGAGACCTTTAAGCAATAACAGACGAAACTTATTAGAGGGGACGGCGGACGAGCGTATGGAGGAAAGGGGACTATGGACTAGGAGAAAGGTAGTCACTACAGTGAGTAACTTTATTATATTCCTACGTCCCGTCTCCTTTCCTCCATACTTCTGGGAGATTCCCAAGCACTTCCGCACAGAAAATATGGGTGGATGGAAACTCCTTATTGAAACAGGTTCCTAAGCACAGCTTGACCGAACTGAGCATCAGCCCTGGAGCTCAGGTCTAGACAGTAATGCTTACAAAAAGCCAATGGGGAGGCCCACGTACCTGCTTTCATAATGGTCTCCCAGGGAACATATTTTTGGAAGGCAACGGCAGCCGCCTTGCCCCGCACAAGATGAGCATGAATTCCCTTTGGGGCCTCGAAGACCCTGAATGGTATATGCCTCAGAAATACAGGCAGCAATCCATCGGGGGATGGTTTCTTTCGAGGCAGGCCTTCCTTGCGGATTTCCAAGGTCACAAAAAGCTGCGAAGAGTTCCTAAGGTCAGATGTTCTGTCCAGATAGAACTTAAGGGCTCTTCTGACGTCCAGGCAGTTCAGAACCGTTTCGACCTCTGAGGCCGGGTCCGGAAAGAAGACAGGCAATGAAATTGACTGATTCAGATGGAAATCAGAGACCACCTTCGGAAGAAAGGAGGGATTCATCCGCAGGACAACCTTATCCATATGAAAGGTAAGAAATGGATGCTCAACTGCCATGGCCTGAAGCTCACTTACACGCCTTGCCGAAGTCACAGCAATAAAAAAGGACACTTTCCACGAAAGGTACTTAAAATCTACAGTAGCCATGGCTCAAAAAGGCTTATGACACAAGGCCTTAAGGATCACATTCAGATCCCACCTTGGATGCAGGTTGCGAACAGGACGGTAAAGATGTAATAGGCCTGCAAAGTGCCTTTTAATGACCGGATTCGTCAGTGAAAAGGAGCACTGGTCAGTGGACAGGTAAGCGGCGATAGCCGATAAGTAAGTCCTGCAGGACAAGACATGAATGCCCGATTCTGCCAGATGTGAGACAAAAGAAAGGACTATGTCAATAGTAACCTCCCTGGGATCCACCTGCCTAATTAAACACCAGTGGAAGAACCATAGCCATTTACTCTTATACTGAGACCTTGTCAAAGGTTTCCTGGCCGCCTGGATAATGCGCATTTGTTATCCTCAGACAAATTTAAATGGTCTGGAGATCTGAACTCAGGCACCAGGCTGCCAAGCTGAACGATTGTGGGGAGGGGTGCCACAACTGCTGATCGCTCTGGTGAAGCAGATTGGGAACCAGCGGGAGCTTGAGCGGTGGACACACCGATAGATGCTGAATTTCCGAAAACCAAAACCTGGCCGGCCACCAAGAGGCTGTGAACAGGAGAGAGCAATTTGCCATGTTCCTTTGCCTGCAAAGTGCCCGATGTATCAAAGGAAGGGGTGGAAAAGCGTAGGCCCTCAAGTTGTGTAATGGAATTTCAAGAGCATCCCCTAGAGAGGAGGCTCTGAGTCGTTCCTCGAGACATACAGGGGAAGCTTCCTGTTTGTCGATGGTGCCCTAACAGCAAGAAATATCGAAGAGGATGTCCGTGTTCAATTCACACTCATAGTTGACCACCGCCCGTCAGCTGAGGGCATCTGCCATGACATTCAGCTGGCCCGGGATGTGTAATGCTACCAGCCAGATACCATGCTGAATGGCCCATTCCCAAATCTGAATGGCAAGATCCACAAGAGGAGGAGACCTGGTAACCCCCTGTTTGTTGATGTAGAACATGAACACCGCATTGTCCGTGCGAACACGAACCACCTGGTTGACAATGGCTGGTTTGAACGCTTTCAGCGCCAGGAATATCGCCAGGAGCTCCAGATAATTTATATGAAACTGTCTGTCTTGCGGCGACGAAAGATCGAAAACCTGAAGATGACCCAACGTCGCACCTCAACCCAGAAGGGAGGAATCCGTTGTGACAGTCAATAGTGGGCAACGGTCCTGAAAAGGAGCACCCACCGACAGATTGCTGAGAGAAGACCACCACAATAGGTCCATCCTCATGAACGGTGGAACCAATATCATTTTGGAATCTGGATCCACTGCTTGAAGCCAGGAGCTCCGAAGAGCCATCTGTGTCCGCCTCATCTTGAGATGAGCAAGAGGAAGAGCCAGCACGCACGAAGCCATGAGGCCCAGAAGCCTCTGGAACCACCAGGCCGACATGCTCTTCGACTGCATGAACACCTGACATGGGGCCAACAGATCTGCCATTCTGTCTCCCATCAGGTACACTCTGCAATCGATCGTGTTCTAACGAAAACCCAGGAAAATCAAGTTATGAGAGACCGTCATGGAGGATTTCTACCAGTTCACCGATAGCACAAGGTGGAACAGGAGCTGGAGGAGAGACTGAAGGTTGCTCGAGGCTTTCAGTGGACAAGGACTGCGCAGCTGCCAGTGGTCCAAATACGGATACACATGGATACCCTGTAGCCGAAGAAAAGCTGCGATGACCGACATCATCTTTGTAAAGACGCGCGGCGCGGAGCTGAGACCAAACGGGAGCACACGAAAATGGAAATGCAACTTCCCCATTGAAAAGCGCAGGTATTTCTGATGCAGACTCCAAATGAGGATATGCATATAAGAATCCTGAAGGTCCACCATACTGAGCCTATCGCCCTTCTGTAGAGAGGACTTTATCTGACAAGGCGTGATCATCTTGAATTTCTCTTGAGGAAGAGAAAGGTTGAACTAGGAAAGGTCTAGGATGGTGCGCAGGCTGGCATGGTTGGATTTGGGCACCGTAAACACACAGGAGTAGAAGCCCTCACCTCGTTCCCCTAAGGGAACGGGTTCCACCGCCTTGAGATCCAGATACTTCTGGACTTTGGCTCTGAGGGAGGGCGTCCCTGATGCTGGAAGGGAGGATTGAAGGGTGGGGTAGAGGGAAGGGGCAAGCAGAAGCCCACCCCAGCAATGGACCGGACCCACCAATCCTCGGTGATGGTCTTCCACGCCTCCTAGTGAGACACAATGCGCCCACCCACCGGGGTCTCGTGCGAGCACCGAACAACATCATTTAGCAGACTTCTCGGTGCAGAGACTGCTTGATCCTGAAGAGGAGGCAGAGGAGCGAGAGAAAAATTGGACTTGCTGCTGTTTCCTATGGGAGCTCCCGATGGAGGATCGACTCTGCATGACCTCCGATCCAGAAACCCTCAAAAACCACAGGAGGAACGAGGCTGAGATGACACTCTCTGAGCTTTGAATGGTGGCTTCACCAACACGGACAGGGACTTAGCTGTTTGAGTGCTGTCCTTATTCTTAGTCAGCTCCACATCCATTGAAGAATGGAAAAGTTATTTGCCGTCAAAAGGCAGGACCAAAACCTTATCCTGAACCTCCTTAGAAAACTTTGTGGCATGAAGCCAAGCCTGAGGAGAAGTGTCAACAGGAGGCATGAGACCCCGAGCCGAGGTGTCCTGCATGATGTGCCGCAGCCTCAAGCATACTTGCACCAAAACCCTGGCACCTGACAAGCCACCCTTGAAATCGTCCAGCTTGTCCGCAGGAATGAACTCCTCAAATCCAGATAGACCTTACCACATTTTCATATTTGCTGCCGATAAGATGAGCTCTGCATTCGCCTGACGCAACTGCAGGGCCAAATTAGCGAAGATCTTCTTCCCCAAGGAGTTCAGCAACTTGTCCTCCTTGGCCAGAACCTGGCCCGCCACTCTAGAAGACGCGGAAGCCGGTCTGGCTTGTAGCGTGGCAGACGCCACCACTGTGGAGGAAGGGAGTGGGCAAGATGCTAAGGCTACCTCTTCCGAAGTGTGAAGCCTATAACGAGCGTCAATTCTCTTGTTAACGTGAAGTCCAGAGTGTGGTTTCTCCCAGACCTTTCGGACCTCTGCCTAAACGTCCCTCAGGACGAACAAGCCAGTACGCTCCTGAGGAGACAAGGTGAACGCCCCAGAAAGCACCCCCTCTTGTGGAGCGGGTGTCTCAGGTACTGGTACATCCAGAAGACACATCATGTCCAGAACACGATCATGGAACGCTCTAACAGAACGGGGCTGGTCCTCACTATCCTGATCCACTTGCATGTCATCCAATGCATTCGGATCAACCTGCGTCACATCTGGCTCTGCGAAGACTTGTCTGTTGGAGACAGGGGAGGCACAGGGGGAAGGGATGGAGGAGGCCCAATTGGTAGAGGTGGGACAGCTGCCAAAACAACCAGTGCTAAACTGGAAACGTAGGCACAGGAGTAGGCGCTCGAGGGCAGATTTCCCGAAAAAGACCTCTTTCATGCGATCAGAGTGCATGAGCCTCTGAAATTTCCAAAAAAGGCATCCTCTGTCGAAGGCTGAGGCATTGAAGTGGGCAGAGGCCACTCATGAGAGGGGTAGCGCCAAGGCCGTAAGGGAGAGGGCTGCCAAGAAGGGCCTCCTCCAACCGGATCAACATAGATCAAAGTAGCAGATGTAGAAGGAAGCGAGACCGTGTGCGGTTATGGCATCCGAGCATTCCAGTCATAAACTGGACAAAAAGGATTCGCACCAGGAAGTCTATGTTCACCTGAAGGCACACCCCCAGCAGCCAACGCCAATGGCGTAGGTGTAAGGGAGGAGGCCAAAATGGCTGCAGTAGTTCGGGTGGGAACGGCCGCCATTTTGTCAGCATCTGAGAGGACTGAGCTGTCGATTAGCACCCACAGGCGGGGCCTCCGATTGTAATCTGGTACAGGCAGGCCCTTTACGGAAGCCCTAAGAGAAAACTCTGGTACCTTTCATAGGCCTGGAAGGCACCTCAGGGGAAACCCCGGTAATAGAACTTATAAAGCCCCTCTCGGACCGGGAAGACCCTCGGGAAGGAGTCCCCCGGCGGGGGTGGCCTTAAAACTAAAGAACTTACTTGGCGTCTCTTCTTCTCGTCGATGAAACTCTGAAAATGCAGAGGAGGAACGCGCTGAAACACCTCCTCCCACCGCTCCAGACGATGTTGAAGTCCCCGGACCGAGAGGGAATCGCAGTAGAAATATGAGTCCCACCGGTGATCTGGACCCAAACACTCTAAACAAAGAGGGTGCAGATCCGCCCTAGCGAAGCGTCGCTCGCAAGAAGAACAAGAAGGACCTTCTAAATGAACCCGCATAGACGGACTACTACTCGAGCGCAAAACCAGAGCAGGAGAGAAGGACACTGGAAGGAAAAAATCTTCTGAAGATGCAAGTGCGTCCAGTCCCGACCACGCGGAGGGCGGGGTTATGGCCACGTGCGGTACCTCGTCTAAAAAGAGAAGAAAAATGTGATGTTTTTTACAAAAGTGCTCCTGTCCCGTCCCACAGGACAGAATGTCCCATAAGTATGGAGGAAAGGGGACGGGACGTAGGAGTAAATGTTTTCTAAAAATGGGAGCAGGGGAGTGCAAAAAAGCCTTGTGGTGACTTTCAAAAAGATCCACAAGAGGAGCTCCAATAATATCACAAAGTTCTGGAATGGACAGTAATTCTTGGAGGGTGGTAAAAACATGTCTTTGACTCTCCACCTATCAGCTGGCCAGACCCCTGAAATTGAAAGTCTAGAGGGAGAACAGATTTTTCAACGCCCAGAGACCAAATCAGAAGATCGGAGATGCTATAGCATCTTAAAGAATCCTGCTCATCCTATTTAAGTAAATACTATTTACCATATTGTCCAGATGTAATAGACCACTTTTTTTCTCAGAATGCAAAGACAATTCTTGAGGATAAGAATGATAATCACAAACTCCTTCAAATTGGAGGAGCGTAGGCTCTACACCCTTAACAAAACAACCAACACTGGTTTCCCAAAATTGTGACAATGCTTATTAGATAAGTAACATAATATTATGTTTACTTTTTCAAACGACTCCACATATCATGAAGGCATATCCTTTATGATTATATGTAAATAAGCAACACAATGTATGTAACAAAGTATTACAATTAAACACCAAAGCATATTGCTTATTTGGGGATAAGGCTCCATTCTACGGATAATGTGCTTTAAATTGGATGGAGATCTAAGAGAAGAAAAATATGAAAAATGGTTGCTGTTTATGAATGGACAACAGCATCAATGCTGTGCATGCACAAAAATGAATGGAGACGAGGGTAACATTAAGCCACGCAGTAGTTTGTTTGTGCCTACACCTCTTTGCGCCAAATTTCTGATGTAAATGAATAAAAGTACGTAGTCAAGTTTCTTCAAGTATATTTTCTTAATTTATTTGATATATGTTCTGCCCATATGGATGACACGTGTTTCGGCGTTTCATTGGCGCCTTCAAATCCGGGCTGAATGCAAGCGTAACATGTAATAAAACAAAACACAAAATATAACATATGAAATAGCATTTTAGCATATTTTGTAACACATTTAGTAGTTAGAATAGTGACTTAAGCTGTGTAGTATATCCTTTTAGCATTCTCAAATTGCATGAACACCTAAAAGTGCAGCACCTCTTAGTTACCTCAAATGGTTAAAAATAAATCCATTACAGTGACTATGTTAGTTTTTTAAAATTAAATTTGTGCAATCGAAAAAGAAGTAAGTATGGGATGGCATGGACCTAACAATTTTTGGCTGTCAGAAAAGCATGTAAATTTGTTTTCTTACCCTTATTGAATGTAGTGCGAATCTCCCTTTCCTTATTTCCGGGAATTAGTTTTTAGTTGAAGTGTATCACGGTAGTTCCAGGGTTAAATCCCACCTAGAACAAATTTGGTTGTTCTATTATGCTAACATTAGCCTTTTAACCTTCTATCGGAGTGATTCTTTATGCATGATTCCCTGGCATATATTTAGACACATTTTAAACTCTAGTAAGCATGACTAGTAACATCTTTCTCATTGCATTTATGTAAAAAGTGCTATTCATATTTGCAATCCTCCAATCGCATTACATATCCTTGGTCTCATGCATTCGGTTACTCTAGCGGTCACTAGGAATTACTTTTTCAGTTACAATGACTGGTAACCGATTTGCTCCCCATTTGTGTTTACCAAAACACCCTTTCGCGTGAGTTTGAAATCCCAACCAAAATATATTTTGTTTATGCCACTCGGCATCAAGCGTGCTGAATTCTACATTGAGCATGCTTGTAGCGGTGGTCTTTCCACCCCTTAAAAGCGCTTTCCTACAAAATTCTCTTGCTCATGCCTCAAGCATCGGGGGTCCTGTTTTGGTTCTGGCAAATCCTTGTTCATAAAGAGTTACTGATTGCTAGTCCCTCTTTCCTTTTGTTCTTTTACAAAATTCGGCGGCCATACTTTGGGCTGAGTTTTAGTACGTAAGTCCTTTTTTCCTTTTTGATGTTTAAAATAATCTGTTGCATTTGTGTTTAGTGTAACATTGATTTGAATTTAAACTTCTGTATTTATCTTGCGCGGCTGATCTGTTACTTATTATTATGTCCAAATTTAGAAAAATTAAAGTTAAAGGAGTAACTAATTTTTCACTATGTTTATTAGTATTTTTTTCCTTCCCCCCCCCGCAATCTCTTTATATTATGTATACCTAAGACAGTTTCCTGTTGGGAATGGTGCATTATAATAACTTTAGTTTTCTTCATTGACCATTATTTTCTCACTATATTTTATTAACATTCTTTTCACAATTTCAGAATGGTGCATTGTGGTACCTGTGGTTTGATGTAAATTTCGCCTCTCTCATCTGTTTCACTTTCATCTGATTAGCGGTTTCGCCCATATAGGATCTCCCCATGTGTATATCTAAAACATATGATTTAACAGTGCACATTCTTTTCACAATTTCAGAATAGTGCATTGTGGTACCTGTGGTTTGATGTTAATTTCGCCTCTCTCATCTGTTTAACTTTCATCTGATTAGCGGTTTCGCCCATATATAGGATCTCCCCATGTGTGTATCTGAAGCATATGTTTTAACATTGCAGTATTCAATAATATTTTTCTATGCAACAAATTATAATTGAACAAAATAGAAAACAGGAAAAAAACATTTTTGTAATTAATGAAAACATTTGCAATATTCATAACAAGAGTCCTGTATATTATCATTTTTTTGGTTTTGTTTCTGCTATTCCTCTGCTACTTCTCCAGCATCACAAAAAGTGAATCATTTCATTGTCTGAATTTAATCCATGTTCCAATGTTTGAAAATGACAGATTAATCTGGCTTCTTCTTGCCTTAAGCAAAGTTCTTGATTTCCTCCTTGTTTGCCCATTTTGAAAGTTAAACAGATGAGAGAGGCGAAATTAACATCAAACCACAGGTACCACAATGCACTATTCTGAAATTGTGAAAAGAATGTGCACTGTTAAATCATATGTTTTAGATATACACATAGGGAGATCCTATATGGGCGAAACCGCTAATCAGATGAAAGTGAAACAGATGAGAGATGCGAAATTTACATCAAACCACAGGTACCACAATGCACCATTCTGAAATTGTGAAAAGAATGCTAATAAAATATAGTGAGAAAATAATGGTCAATGAAGAAAACTAAAGTTACCATAATGCACCATTCCCAACAGGAAACTGTTTTAGGTATACATAATATAAAGAGATTGCGGGGGGGGAGGAAAAAAATACTAATAAACATAGTGAAAAATTAGTTACTCCTTTAACTTTAATTTTTCTAAATTTGGACATAATACTAAGTAACAGATCAGCCGCGCAAGATAAATACGGAAATTTAAATTCAAATCAATGTTACACTAAACACAAAAGCAACAGATTATTTTAAACATCAAAAAGGAAAAAAGGACTTACGTACTAAAACTCAGCCCAAAGTATGGCCGCCGAATTTTGTAAATGAACAAAAGGAAAGAGGGACTAGCAATCTGTAACTCTTTATGAACAAGAATTTGCCAGAACCAAAACAGGACCCCCGATGCTTGAGGCATGAGCAAGAGAATTTTGTAGGTAAGCGCTTTTAAGGGGTGGAAAGACCACCGCTACAAGCATGCTCAATGTAGAATTCAGCACGCTTGTTGCCGAGTGGCATAAACAAAATATATTTTGGTTGGGATTTCAAACTCACCCGAAAGGGTGTTTTGGTAAACACAAATGGGGAGCAAATCGGTTACCAGTCATTGTAACTGAAAAAGTAATTCCTAGTGACTGCTAGAGTAACCGAATGCATGAGATCAAGGATATGTAATGCGATTGGAGGATTGCAAATATGAATAGCACTTTTTACATAAATGCAATGAGAAAGATGTTACTAGTCATGCTTACTAGAGTTTAAAATGTGTCTAAATATATGCCAGGGAATCATGCATAAAGAATCAATCCGATAGAAGGTTAAAAGGCTAATGTTAGCATAATAGAACAACCAAATTTGTTCTAGGTGGGATTTAACCCTGGAACTACCGTGATACACTTCAACTAAAAACTAATTCCCGGAAATAAGGAAAGGGAGATTCGCACTACATTCAATAAGGGTAAGAAAACAAATTTACATGCTTTTCTGACAGCCAAAAATTGTTAGGTCCATGCCATCCCATACTTACTTCTTTTTCGGATTGCACAAATTTAATTTTAAAAAACTAACATAGTCACTGTAATGGATTTATTTTTAACCATTTGAGGTAACTAAGAGGTGCTGCACTTTTAGGTGTTCATGCAATTTGAGAATGCTAAATGGATATACTACACAGCCTAAGTCACTATTCTAACTACTAAATGTGTTACAAAATATACTAAAATGCTATTTCATATGTTATATTTTGTGCTTTGTTTTATTACATGTTACGCTTGCATTCAGCCCGAATTTGAAAAAGGCGCCAATGAAACGCCGAAACACGTGTCATCCATATGGGCAGAACATATATCAAATAAATTAAGAAAATATACTTGAAGAAATTTGACTACGTACTTTTATTCATTTACATCAGAAATTTGGCGCAAAGAGGTGTAGGCACAAACAAACTACTGCTTACTTTACAAACGGAGCTGAGGGACTCTATGTCTCCGTGTTGACCTACATCCTTGCGACACAAGAATAAAATAATAAAATAAGAAAACCATTGCCAACCTTAATAGCACAAACATACGGGTCGCGAGAGTACACCTTATGAGATCCCCACTCAAGAAGTTCCTCACTTAGTAGATTGTTACTAGGGGATACAGTACCACGCAGACCAATTTGGGAAAACGAATTCAAAAATGGCAGAATAGATGGAGAATAGAGAAGAAGAAGCAAACAAACTTTTCTCTGCCAAAGGGAATAACACCCATGCTTTCACTTCAAGTTTTCCGAAAAGAGAGGACCTCAGATATAAATTTGTAAAACTAGAGAGGGCCTCTCGCAAAGAAATTGATAAGTATTGGGAAATAATCTCTCTGAAAAACTATGTATCAAAGGACCAGATCCCAAGAGGACTTCGCATTTTGATCTTTCCAGATTTCAGTAAAGACGATGATAAAGATTTGGCTAACAATTGGGAAACAAACCTCAATCAATGTTCAAAACACATGTTAGAAATGCTAATTGAGCATGCACAGAGAGAACACAGACGAATAACTGATCAAATTGAAAATATAAAAAAGGAAATTAAAGAGGCAAAAGCCTTAGAAGTGACTAAAGAAAAGAACTTTTTGAAAATGCATGAAATTCTCAAAGAATATCAAGACGAGATAAAATTGAGAAAATTGAGAAAATTCTATCGTGATGACAGAGATTACCAAGAGGATAGAGTATACACTTTCCAAGAGAAATATAATAAAATCAAACCAACATCAAGAGAGACTACTCCCAACACTTCACCGTCCAGTTCAGAGGCAGAGGAAGAACCCGAAAATGAGAATGACGTGGAAACAGTATTAGGAACTGCAAAACCGAAGGGACAAGGATTTCTAAATCAAATCAAAAGATACAAACAAGGAAACAGAAACATTCAGACGAAACAAGTCCGTTTTCAGATCAGCAAAGCACCAGGCACCTCACAGAAACGAGTCGGAGAAGAGGTAAGAGAGGATCAGGAGGACCCAGAAAATCCAGACGGCTCAGACGCCTATCGACGATTAACACGGGCGGCATCGAAAGAAGCTGCCAAAAAACAACAGAAATAAATAACTTGGTGATGAACATATCGAACCAAATACTAACTGAAGATGAAATTAATGTATTGAATAAAGGCCTATCATTCGCCCCGACAACTGAGTTTGAACCCATAGAAATACATGTGGATCTTTTCAAATTTGTTCGGAAATTAAAACTTAAAAAATTTTTTGCGACTCAAGTTGAAAAAAGGAAAAAAACATCTGAAACCATAACTAGAAGTGATATAACCATAGAAGAACTAAGCGGTATTCACCTATTACGATCCCTACAAGAAATAGGAGACTATCCAATACATCAAACCATTCATGAGTTAGAAATACAGCCAACTCCTTTTTCCATGAAAGAATTGAAACCCAAATCCAGGTTCACACCCGAGCTATCACCAGGTAACATGGTGGACGCATTTTACAGAGCCGTCACACAAGATTTATATTACTTAAGAAAATGACCACAAATAAAAAACAAGACTAATCTCAAAAATCTCACAGCAAATGAAATTCTTGCCATAAGAAAATTACAATCAAATCATCAATTGGTTATCAAGGAAGCGGACAAAGGTGGCAACATTATAATAATGAATAGAGTGGATTACATAAAGATGGCTATGAACCACTTGGAAAATCCAGAATGTTATGAGAAATTAATAGGAAATCCAATACCGAAAATAACACAAGATTTGACAAGCCTTATTAATGCCTGGCACCAGCAAGGACTAATAACTGATGAAGAGCAGACACACCTACGGGCAAATAAACCTACAATTCCAACCATATACTTTCTTCCGAAAGTTCACAAGGAATATGACACTATCCCAGAAGGAAGGCCTATTGTAAGTGGCATAGGTTGGGCGACAGAACCTATAGCGGAATATATTGACAATATAATAAGACCTGAAGTACCTAAAATACAGGCATATCTGAAAGACACAACAGATGCCATTAAAATTGTACAAGAAATTCAGTGGCAAGATACATACTTATTAGCAACATGGGACGTCAAGGCTCTATATACATCTATTAAATACGAATTGGCCCTGGAGGCAATGGACTATACTTTCAAAAATAGATCTGCGTCATTTTTCAACTCTGCATGCATGCTTAAAGAAATGCTCATGACAACTTTAGAGAATAATGTTTTCATTTTCAATAATCAGTTTTTTCGACAAATACGTGGAGTCGCAATGGGCGTTAAATATGCCCCAGCCCTTGCCAACATTGTAATGGGAATGTTCGAAGACCTACACATATACCAAATACCTGAGTTCAAGAACAAAATAATCAAAGGCTAAGGTACATCGATGATGTACTAATTATTTGGAACGGTACACCGGAAGAACTGGAGTCTTTACTAAACCAAGCAAATAACAATGAATTTGGCCTAGAATTTATTGGGCAAAGCAGCAAAACGGAAATTAACTTTTTGGATCTAACCATCTTTGTATCCACAGGACAATTACACACAAAAACATTCAGAAAAGAGACAGAAGTCAATTCAACATTGTATGCGACTAGCTGCCACCATAAACCGGTTATCTACAACATTCCGAAAGGAGAGTTCATTAGAGCACGACGTAATTGCACAGAATTATCAGATTTTGAGAGTGAATGTCAACTGTTATCAGACAGATTTAAGGCCAGAGGATACTCACAAAAATCAATTAAAACTGCAAAAATGAAAGCCAAAAACATGACCAGACAATCAACATTATCTCAAAGCAGCAAAAGTACACAACCAGATGATACTATTCATTTTATTACGGCATATTGTGCAAACAACAACGACATTAAAAAAGTCCTAAAAAAGAACTGGTATCTATTAAAATTAGACCCACATATCGAGAAACACATACAAGATTATCCAACAATAATTTATAGGAAAGCCAGAACTCTGAAAAACATGTTGAGTCCTTCTATGATGTCCGAAGAGGAAGAAGAAGAAACAAGATCACAAACATGGTTACGACAACCACAGTCAGGTTTCAGGAAATGTGGCTTCTGTTCGATGTGCCACTATGCACTACAAGAAACAGTTACTTTTACGAACGAAGAAGGTGTCAAAACAAAGATTAGGGAACAAATTAATTGTAGATCCAAACATGTGGTCTACGCAGTGATATGTGTCTGTAATCTGCTCTACATTGGGAGCACCATTCGGGAGTTAAGAACTAGAATTAGAGAACATATTTCAGCCATAGGAAGTCAAGACAAAAACCTCCCATTATCTGTTCATTGGCAAAACCAACACCAAATGCATAATAAAAAAGACATTAGATTTATTGGACTGAAAAGAATCAAAATGGGCAAACGAGGAGGAAATCAAGAACTTTGCTTAAGGCAAGAAGAAGCCAGATTAATCTGTCATTTTCAAACATTGGAACATGGATTAAATTCAGACAATGAAATGATTCACTTTTTGTGATGCTGGAGAAGTAGCAGAGAAATAGCAGAAACAAAACCAAAAAAATGATAATATACAGGACTCTTGTTATGAATATTGCAAATGTTTTCATTAATTACAAAAATGTTTTTTTCCTGTTTTCTATTTTGTTCAATTATAATTTGTTGCATAGAAAAATATTATTGAATACTGCAATGTTAAAACATATGCTTCAGATACACACATGGGGAGATCCTATATATGGGCGAAACCGCTAATCAGATGAAAGTTAAACAGTTGAGAGAGGCGAAATTAACATCAAACCACAGGTACCAAAATGCACTATTCTGAAATTGTGAAAAGAATGTGCACTGTTAAATCATATGTTTTAGATATACACATGGGGAGATCCTATATGGGCGAAACCGCTAATCAGATGAAAGTGAAACAGATGAGAGAGGCGAAATTTACATCAAACCACAGGTACCACAATGCACCATTCTGAAATTGTGAAAAGAATGCTAATAAAATATAGTGAGAAAATAATGGTCAATGAAGAAAACTAAAGTTACCATAATGCACCATTCCCAACAGGAAACTGTCTTAGGTATACATAATATAAAGAGATTGCGGGGGGGGGGAGGAAAAAAATACTAATAAACATAGTGAAAAATTAGTTACTCCTTTAACTTTAATTTTTCTAAATTTGGACATAATAATAAGTAACAGATCAGCCGCGCAAGATAAATACGGAAGTTTAAATTCAAATCAATGTGACACTATACACAAATGCAACAGATTATTTTAAACATCAAAAAGGAAAAAAGGACTTACGTACTAAAACTCAGCCCAAAGTATGGCCGCCGAATTTTGTAAATGAACAAAAGGAAAGAGGGACTAGCAATCTGTAACTCTTTATGAACAAGGATTTGCCAGAACCAAAACAGGACCCCCGATGCTTGAGGCATGAGCAAGAGAATTTTGTAGGTAAGCGCTTTTAAGGGGTGGAAAGACCACCGCTACAAGCATGCTCAATGTAGAATTCAGCACGCTTGATGCCGAGTGGCATAAACAAAATATATTTGGGTTGGGATTTCAAACTCACGCGAAAGGGTGTTCTGGTAAACAAAAATGGGGAGCAAATCGGTTACCAGTCATTGTAACTGAAAAAGTCATTCCTAGTGACCGCTAGAGTAACCGAATGCATGAGACCAAGGATATGTAATGCGATTGGAGGATTGCAAATATGAATAGCACTTTTTACATAAATGCAATGAGAAAGATGTTACTAGTCATGCTTACTAGAGTTTAAAATGTGTCTAAATATATGCCAGGGAATCATGCATAAAGAATCACTCCGATAGAAGGTTAAAAGGCTAATGTTAGCATAATAGAACAACCAAATTTGTTCTAGGTGGGATTTAACCCTGGAACTACCGTGATACACTTCAACTAAAAACTAATTCCCGGAAATAAGGAAAGGGAGATTCGCACTACATTCAATAAGGGTAAGAAAACAAATTTACATGCTTTTCTGACAGCCAAAAATTGTTAGGTCCATGCCATCCCATACTTACTTCTTTTTCGGATTGCACAAATTTAATTTTAAAAAACTAACATAGTCACTGTAATGGATTTATTTTAACCATTTGAGGTAACTAAGAGGTGCTGCACTTTTAGGTGTTCATGCAATTTGAGAATGCTAAAAGGATATACTACACAGCCTAAGTCACTATTCTAACTACTAAATGTGTTACAAAATATGCTAAAATGCTATTTCATATGTTAGATTTTGTGTTTTGTTTTATTACATGTTACGCTTGCATTCAGCCCGGATTTGAAAAAGGCGCCAATGAAACGCCGAAACACGTGTCATCAATATGGGCAGAACATATATCAAATAAATTAAGAAAATATACTTGAAGAAACTTGACTACGTACTTTTATTCATTTACATCAGAAATTTGGCGCAAAGAGGTGTAGGCACAAACAAACTACTGCTTACTTTACAAATGGAGCTGAGGGACTCTATGTCTCTGTGTTGACCTACATCCTTGCGACACAAGAATAAAATAATAAAATAAGAAAACCATTGCCAACCTTAATAGCACTAACATACGGGTCGCGAGAGTACACCTTATGAGATCCCCACTCAAGAAGTTCCTCATTTAGTAGATAACATTAAACCACTCTTACAACTTGATTAAGGGACTAATAATGCTGAGTTAAAGCATTATCCGCTTGTTCTACCACTAATACGAAATGTGGTTAAGGTCTACACCTAAACTTGGAGCAACATTCTCAAAAATGATCTGTAGCCTCGCACAAATCTCCCTAGGGAGATTAGGGCAGCTGCGCAAGTTGCCACAGATTCTTTATCCAGCCCAAATCTGCCCAAGTCTCCTTTTAGTGCCATAAATATTCAGGGAAGTTTAGGAGACATTTTGGGAGGTTCAGGCTAATTTTTGAAAAGAAGAACTAACACAAAGTAACTTAAAAGGGATTATGAAGGAGAATAAAGGTTAAGGGCAAGTAAGTGCTTGAGTGAGTGGGTGGGGGTTAGCATGACAACATTGATTAATGTGTCTCTGTGAATGATATCCAAGTAGGACAGAAAATTAAACTCTTCAGTAAGACAGCTCAGTTAATGTTTATCCTGGTTCCTGTTAAAATGAATGTGCGTTCCCTTCCCTGTGTTTTTGTGGCTCTACATCCTTAGCCATTGACCTGGAAAGACAAGCTCTCTGCACTTGCGATAATCAAGGGGAGAGAAAGTAGTAGAAGGAGTGCTGCCCTCAAGTTCAGTACATTCAACTACCATTCTAATTCGCTGTATATTGGCAACATTGGAAATGTCTCCTCTTTTTGCTGAGAGGTACAACCTCAGGCACTTTGCAAGTGTCCTGAAGGTAGACGCAAGTGGTGTCTTCCTGAATATATTACAAACCACATAAAAGGATGCCACCTAACAGAAAGTTGAACATGAACTGCTGTCACCAAGGTTTAAAAGACTAAAAAAGCATGAGGGCACTGCATCCAAAATAATCTTACCATATCATCATGTACTGAAACCCTAATTGTGCCTGTGTCAGAGGTCTGAATCAAGTATGTTAAACGGACAATTCGAAGCACCTTCAACTAGAAATATAGGACTAATTTTCCACCATGAACATCAGACCTTGGGTGAGGGAGATTTGATATCTTCAGACTGATCTTGAACCCATGTTCTTGTTAAACCCTTCACATAGTCTGAGAATATCCTGGTGTACTTGCTTTTGAAGGGGAATGGGTAAACTAATCGTCCAGGTAGGAGTGGACCAGAATCCTTTTGCCATTTAACAAGGCTGCCAAAGGGGCCAGTAAATACCCCTCATGCTAATTTCAAGCTGAACGTGAGTTCCTGTAACTGAAACCAAATATGGGAGTGTGCATCCTCAATGTCCAGGGAAGCAAGAAAAAATTAAGGCTGAATTGTGGAAATTGTATGCTGAAGAGCGTCCAGCTTTAATTGAATAGTCTCTATAAACTTGGCAGATTCTTTCAGGGTTATAACGATAAGAAATCCACATAGTTGTTACAATCAAAAAAGACCTGGGAGTGGACTCCACGTGCTAGCTCTCAAGGAAGTACTCTAATGTTAGTCCTTATTTTGGACACAATGTTGGATTCTCTCCGATAATGCTTTTGTTTGGGAAAGTGTGGTAGGGGGTGGGGGGACTCTGGGCTTCGGTGTTAACTTCAAACTGGAATCAGGTGGAGAAGAAAAACACTCTGGCAAATGTCCTGGAGAGACTATGCCTGGGACTGCTTATCAGAAAAGGACAGGACACATTGCTGCATAAAACCCTGACTTTGACCTCCACCAGGAACTACACTACAACAAAGCATTCCTGGGCTATTCTGGAACACTTCTTAGATCTGGAAAGAGCCACTAAATCCCTGGCCTGAATCTTCTTCTAGATGAAGCAGTCTTTCCTAACAAACTAGTAATCAAGACGGCATTGCTTTTTGGGCTAGAATATTCCCTAACAAACTAGTCACCCAGACAGCATTGGCTTTTTGGAGCAAGACCTGTATATGCATATTTGGCTTAAACAAAAAAGTGAACCATAAGCCGCAAAGCAGGGTCAACCAATCTTTGACCCAGGAAAGGAGACTTAACGACACTGGCCTTCTGGGATCCCTCTATCTTCCAATGCTTGGAAAACATCAATCTCCGGGCTGCCTCTGAGGCACCTGATGCCAGAGAAAACGTCCTAACCACAGCAAAAGCCCAATTGGTTGCTAGAGTTCTGGACTCCTTATCATGCGTCCACTTTTCCAACGACTGTGGGATTGATGGAAACTACTTTGCCATTGAACTTCCCACCACGTTCTCTTCCGTTCTACCTGCAGCACTCTAGTTGTTTGCTGTCATGGCCGCCGCCGTGAACATTTAAACATTGTGCTCCTGGCGCATGAGGCATTGCAACTGCTTGGATCCCTTTTTGATTGTCTATGCTAGTGTTTTTCTCTTGGCTTTGGTAAGCCCTCTTTTCTTTGCCTCGGGCCCCACTGGGCTGCTCTCTCCCTCCTTTGGTTTCCTTCTCTGCTTTCTTCACATCCTGCTCGTGCGAGTTCTTCAGCACTCTCTCTCTTTTCCCGCTCCCTTTCTTCTCAGGTCTCTGTCGTCTTTTGCCCTCCTGAGCTTCGCTCCTGCTCAAGAGTGCTCTGCCATGCTTTCTTTTTCTGAGGAGCCACTTGGAGCTTTTCACTGCTTATTGTCCATCTGCATACCCTTCAGTTCCTCTGACCCTCTCTCTCCCGGACTTCTCCTTCCTGTGGCTCACCCAAGCAGCTGACTGTGTCAATACACTCAAAGAACATTTGCAGTGTTTTTTTGCCGTTCCAAAGGCTTTTTCCTCTAATTGGCTATCGCAGGACTGAGGCTGCTGGCCTTCTGTTTCTCAGCCAGGACGCGGCGGCGGCATCCTGCGGCAGACCGTACCTCCACAAAAAGTAATCGGGATTGAAGACAAAAGGAAGAAAGATGCCGGTTGCCGAAGTATCCAGCAGCTCAGGTGAGGACCTTTGCTTGAGCTCAGAGCCTGGCAGCAACCTTGACACTCCTTAAACAGCCACTGCCTAGGGCAAACAGAATAAAGGCCTGCTCTAAGATTTAGGTTCCACCCAGAATAATACTTTATAATATCAACTTCCACCCTTCCCCCTGTGGGGTGTAAGGAAGGCATGGTAAAAAGCAGTAAAACAGGCACAAGTGATCAGAGTTCATGGGTGTTTATTGAACTTAAATTGGGTTTGAAAAATGCCTATCTAATCCTAAGTCTAACGGTGGGAGAAAGCTACGACCATCAAATGATAATAACACAGTCTTAGTCGAGTCTGTCAGAATAAAAGCACCTATACTAGTACACCTATTGCCAATCCTTACTTCTAAATACAAATAGTGTGGGAAACAATGTTATGTAAAACGAAAAGTGTTCAAGAAAGGATATGCCACGATATTTAAGCCATTGTATCCCCTTGCCCACGTTTTCAGCATGGGACAAGGCGGCACACTTGAGCTTAGCCCACACTCTGGCATGAGGATGTAGTTCAAAAACACAGCATCAGGGCCTTCTGTGCTAAAGTCTCTTTGCCATTCAAAGTCTCTTATTTCAGAGGGCCTCATGCGACAAACAAACACCAAAGCTCCTTTCGTCTTACGATTTCATGTGCACAATTTCTTGGGTGATTTTTGATTCATCCCGGGTCCCCCTCTGCTGGGCTCAGACCCGCTTTAACACAACACCTTCTCGGGTGATTTACTGTTCATCCCAGGTCCCCCTCTGCCAGGCTCAGACCCACTTTAACACAAAGCTTTCAAGTGATCTTCCTCTGCCGGGCTCGGACCAACTTCATCTACTTTTGATTGTGCGTGTGATTTTGCTCGACCCATTGCAGGATCACTTTGATTCACAATTACTCACTCTCTTCTTGATTTCATCTGTTTCTCACTTTCTCTTTGCCAATTCTCAACTGGATACCTTACAGAGACTTTTGACTGAGCACCCAAGCGGTAACGGACCACTCTGTCAAAGGTAGTGTATCTTACTTCAAAAGTTCAATCGATCATCAGCAGTTCGACTTTATTTGCATCCTTTATCACATGCGTTTTAACAATGTTCGTTCCAGCGCTCGCCATACAATGTTGCTGCTTGCAACCTTGGATTCAACAAAGACCAGTCTTGTATCGGCCTGCCCAACTCACCCGCTGTTTTGATTTCACTGATGCTGCTTTGTTCTTTGGAGCCAAGGACGGTACCACGGCGACTGCTGTTTCTCCTCACCTTGATTGTTGACTCTGTAGGACCACGAGTACCTGCGACACACAATGCAGCTTTCTTCAGCCTGGTTTCTTGGTTTTACGCTTTCTATTCTCGAGGTTTCAGAAAAGTAACAGTTCCTTGTTGAAAAGGTCAAGGGAACTTCCCTCCTTGCGATCCCCTTCTGTTTTACCATCTTTATTCTCTTGTTAAACTACCATCTTGGAACTGCTGTTTCCTCATTTGCCTTGCCTCACTCAGAGTGTGCTCTCATGCTCCCCCTTTTATCCGTTTGGGGAAGCTTAACCGAAGTCAGGTGTGTGTGATGGTCAGTAATTGCCTGTCCTCGCCTGACCATTGTATTGGGACACGTCAGGTATATGGCTCGGGTGTTAGTCTTTTTTGCCTCATAGCAGGCTATCCATGAGAAAGTGTTTGTGTTATAAAAGGGGGGGGCAGAGTTCCTTAATATCATACCTGGTAGGATGGGTTAAAGGTGTTACAAGGAAGTGGATACCACTTCTCACAATCTCACCGTCTGGTGTCCCATTCCCCAAAGACCCCTTACCCAGGTGACTGGTTCACCCCCAGGAACTGGATCCAAAAGCGAATGCTGTGTCCTGGCCATCTGGATGACAGATCCCCAGGGACTAGTGGGTGAGACACCTTCTGGTTTCTCACAGGGGCTAATAGGGAAAACCTTCTGGTTAGACACCTGGACATCAGTTGCGAGTCACCAGAAGTATGAACCACTACCCATAGCTCCCTTTGCAGTACCCCTAGTTCTGTGACAATGGCCCCTGGCTCAGACAGAGTTTGCAAAGGCAGTGCCAATCAGAGAAAGCTCAACATGGCTTTAATGCTGCAGCCACTTTCTGAAATTGGGAGGAAGTGTCGAAAGCACTCTTCTGCAGCCACTGGTAAGACGTGCGTGCTTCGCACGGTTAAGGTACACAGGGGCAGTTTGATAATGTTGAGTTGGCACAGCATACCTGGAGAACAAGGTAGCTGGTATGCGGAGTACTGATGTATTAGATACTTGTACTATATTTTACTGCCAATCAGTTATTGTTTGGTGAAAGCCTTCTCCAATTACAGAAGGAAAAGTGGGATCAATCACGTATATGAAGTTGCCCAAAGAGGACACTTATTGAGCCTCTTATGAATAGTTCTGCCTATACTTTAGTAATGTCTCATTTGCCTCAGTGGCAGTACACATCGTAATGTGTGTAAGAAACAACAAACACAGCTCGCCAGGACTTGTAATTCAAATATTCACGGGCTTTTTAAAACTTTAATAACTTGTTTCGGGGAAAGTATTGCTTAACTGGACGCTGGCTGCAATAGTGCCTGGAAGTGTTTGGCGTTAGTAAATGTTTGCTGATGGGTACACGCCACATGCCATTCTTCAGTAACGTATGAAGTTCTGTTTTTTTTTCTCTGCATCCTGGATTCATAGTTAGAAAAGCAAACCTGAGTGCCAAAATGCAGAGGAAAACAAGATTGGCTAAGAATCATCTGAATGGTATGGGGCATGTGGGCCGGAGTCCAACACTGATGATAACACCTCCCCATGCAGACACAGTCTGTGATCCACAACAACTTGCCACAATAACTCAAGGTAAAAGGAGTGCAGTGCAAAACCGGAATAATTGCATTCAAACGAAACTTTCAAATTGCTCATCGCTTCACTGTAGTTTCATAACATTCACAGGTATCTACTTTGCAGATTATTTTACAATTGCTCTGCTGTTTCCCACACTTTTGTAAGGTGCTAAAAAAGGTCAATTTTGCTAGGGGCTTCGAGAGGCGGCCTTTAGCTGGAGGCATAAGGGGTCCTTTGAGGTAAAAGCGTTGGCAGGGACAGAGAGGGGATGACTGTGTAACCTGAACATGTGAAGTTACAACTCATAACTATACCAGGCATATGATTGGATGAGATTCTGGAGATGTTTAGGCTGCACTTATATATGATGGCAGCACCTAGACATGTGAGGCTGTGAATCACATATGGATGCTCTACCTGGCATTTAAGACATTAAAGGGCACACAGTGGCATTGTGGGAGCACATCGTACATGATGGCTGTCCCCAATCATATAAAGCTGCATATTACTTTAGGGGGACTATAACATGGATATGAAGCATTAACCGACATGTTATGGCATCACCTGGACATGAAAAGGCTGGCACTTACCTATGATGGCTACACCTGCCATAGGAGGCTTCTTCTGGCAAGCAAAGGGATTGCTTGGACATCTAAGATTCCACTTGCCATATAGTTGCACACACATGAACAAGTGAGGCAGCACCTTTGATTTTATTTAATTTGGACATTTATAAAGCACACAGAACAGACTTAACCGTATAAAGGAATGGTTGTTACAAAAAAGAAACCACAGTAATACAATGTGGATAGTGAAACAATATGAATTGGACCAATCGGAGAGAAGGGTGACCTCTTACATTCATATGTAGTCTTTTTTACAAATATCGACCAACTATCGAATTAATTCAAAACATAAAATCAATGTATTGTGTCATACAATTTTGAGCATAAAAAACAATACAATGCAAAAAAGATTTTTTTACATTTATAATTTTCGTATTCTGTGTATGAAAAAATAGATATATTTCGAATACACACTCGAGACCGGACTCACCTATCACAATAAGCTATCACTCATTCCCACTCATTCTTCATTACATTCATACTCTCTATATTTTCAGTCTAACCCTATTTGGTTAGATATCGCCACTCTACTGTTGTGATTTATCTGGGTTCAGATTTATTGCTCAGTAAACCCACCTGTGCAGAAATTACTCTCACAGATCAAATGTCCATTCGGCATCCCCATTGTTTTTTGTCTATACAATGTGAACAGCCAGTTCACCAACAGCAGCAATAGTAAAACTCCCTAGTGCTCCTCCTCCACTAATTTAAAAAAGGTCGTTTTGTAGGGCTTTTCAAAACTGATACATAGAATCAAGGGCGCTAATTCACGGGGGAGACTATTCCATGGCTTGGGGCCAAAACAGCAAACTTTCTGTCTCTTGAAACACAAGAGGAGGGGGATTGTCAGCAGCATTTGGTCCCTTGATCTTAGGGTCCTTGTAGGTTGATAGGGACTGATTGTATCCCCCAGACAGGCACGAGAGTGCATTAAAGCATCTATAAATGAAACAGGCCACCTTAAATATGATTCTGTCCTCTACAGGCAACCAATGAAGTGATCAATGATAGGCCAGACAAGGGAAGATTTTCACAGCCGTACACAATCTCACAGCGGCATTCTATGATTTTTGCAACCTCTGTCTCTGTTTGGTCGGAAAGCCCGCGAGGAGGCTATTGCAGTAGTCCAGGTGTGAATTCGCCAATGTTCCAACTACCACAGCATGGTCCTCGCTTGGAACAAATAGCAGAACCTGCCACAATAAACGGAAAGAGTAAAACACTGCTTACACCTTGGCACTGACCTGGCTTTCACTGCCAAAATTATCCTGCCAGATCCATCCCAGGTTCTTAAACTTTGTAGCGAATTTCAGGTCATCCCTCAGAAAGCATGGAACCTGGGATGACTCTCTGCGGCAAGTAAATGTTTCAGTCCGAAACAGCGCAAACTCGGTTTTAGTCGGATTAAGTTGGAGCTGATTTTCCAACGTCCAACTTCATCAAGGCACTGTTTTACCCTGAGGGACCTTCCATATAGTGATTATGCCAAGTATATAAGGCAAAAGCAGACATAAAACGGAAGTCCTGGGGCAATTGAGACTACAGTGGGCATATGGTCGTGCCACCTAAACATGTGAGGCTATACAATGGCAGTAGCCACTTTTAAAAGCCTGCAGTCAGCATATCATGGTGGCACCTGTGCATGTGGGGCACTAGTTAATATAAGATGGCTATACCTGGTGTGCGAGACTTTAACTGGCATTTGTATTGCACTCTGTTGCTTCCCACCTTGGTGTGTGCTTCATAAATCCTATATGTATATACATACAAGATGAAAATCACTGGTCAAATAAGATTGCACTGGCACGTGTTGTCACTGACCCTGGACTAAGCAGCCTAGTTCAAATAAAGGCGCCCACTAAAATAGTGTTTTTCCTGCTTTTGTAGCTATTTGTTATTTTATCAATCTTACATTTAATATTTCCATCTGCAACACCGCTTCTGGCAAATGCCATCAAGATCAAAAGTTGTGTGATCTCTCTTCTGTTGATATCATCATGGTCAGGGGCTGTGGGCTGTCACTTTCTTTGACGACATTAGGCAACGTCCACAACCCCCAACATTTGGTAAATGGACATCCTCGATCAGACACAGAGTTCTTCATGGAAAGAAGAGCTAGCTTGGTATCCAGTGATATCATTGCTGGAAATAATATTGCGGGTTACTGGATATTTTTTTAAAGGCACTATCCAACACTTTCCCCAAATATTCTAGGACTTGAGTTTGTTTATATAACTGCAGCAGTCACAAAATATGTTGGGAAGGGTGTTTAGTGCCTTTCAAAAAATATTGAGTCACCCTCAATGTTATTTCCAGCTATAATATCAGATAGAACTGCTAGCTTAGAGTCCAGATGGAAGGTCTGGGGTCCCCTTTAGTAAGGGATTGTGTTGAGTGTTTTGGACTTTAAATAAAGGTAACTAAGCTGTGAAGCAGCTGAGTGCTGCTCAATAAGATTTTACAGTAATATGATACAATCATATGGATGCATTATGGTCAAGATATCGAGGGCAATGAACTCATCCAAATACTGGCATTGCCTACAAATCGACCTTGTATAGGAATAATATTGCGAGGGTGTGCTAGTGTATAACCTTTGAATTCCCACAGTCTTCTCCAGTGCTTTAAGTGGGCCGGGGCCTGCCAGGGCGAGGACCTGGCAGTCTCCAAAAAGTGGGACTGAGCCGGGGCCCTGCTGGGGAACCCCGGTCCCACACAACATTGGTGGGACGCATTATCCCGCCGCGGCCGCAGTTACGATGGGAGATGCGCCCGCCATTTTAATGTCAGGCGAGCTGCCAGAAGTGCCAGCCAGGCACTGCGTTGCTGTGACTGGCTGGCACTTCCGTCAGTCACTGTAAATTCCCCTGCTGACCCCTACATACTTTTATATATTTGTTTGCGCACCTTACAATGATTTGTGCACGTTTTAGGCCACGCCCACAATGGAAGCGACGCCACCAAACGAGGCCCCCTCAATTTCTTACCCCACTTAAAGCACTGGTCTTCTCAGATGGCATCAACGCATTGCCAAATCTATTCAAAGAACAGCTTGAACAACCGTGTCAATGCATTTTGTTTTCTGTTTAACTATGTCCGTGGCATCTGCCTATGAACTCTCAGGAACTGCGAATGGTTATGTTTCGTAATATTTTAGCACATTATTTTTAGTTACCCAAATAAACTGTTCCAAACGTGGAGTTTTGCCATGCGACCAAACAGTTTCTTTTTGTCGAATTCACTTCAGTGTGATCCCGAATATGGCCACACGGAGGCAGCATCTGATAAAACATTTCTAGGTGTGCTTATTCTATGAAACAGCAACGATTTGAAGGCTGCCTGCGTGACTTGAAATAATCACTGTTTTACATTTTTTTTAATCATTATAGCTGTAGTTCTAGGCAATAGTGATATGAAAGATGCTGCTTGGAATTCCCCTGTACTGTTATACAAGCACAGTGTCTCAGCTATATTGACATGGGATTCAAGCACACACCCATGTGTGATGGAAAAGACCGAGCAGGGAATTGATACAAATGTGGCACTGTGTTATGGGCAGCACCTGTACTAGAGATAGGAGCTCATGTTCTATAGTGGGATAATGTGAGTGAAAGGCATACAAGCCTTCAGTAAGGCTTTAACTCGTTTCAATCAGGCCACACCACATATTCAATCATTTATAAGGCGAGAGGAGGGAAGGAATGCAACTTGTGTTTCCGCCGCTCCCTTCTTCTCTACCATGCAAATGCCCCAGCATCTGTGCCGGCACAAATTCTGGACATCCCTATAAAGTCTGCCGGACCCCACAGGGATCCATTGTACACGCTCCCTGACATGAGCATTTACAATTACAATTAAACCCTGCAAGTCTGTGAGGGTTTAATTTCAATTTGGAATGCTGATTACCACACACGAATGGTAAGCAGTGTTCCCAGTTGAAATGAAACCCTTGCCTGCCATGCGAGCATGGCAAGCAGCGCTCACAAACAAAAGTAAACGCTGCCTGCCATGCCAGCATGCCAGGGAGAGTTTACTCACTTTGCAATACAGAGAGCAAATGCATTTGTATTTGTATATATTTGTCATACGCTAATCCCAAGGGACTGGACATGAGATTCTGCAGATGGTCGCGTGTGTTAAAAAACAGAGAGACAAAGGTAAAGGGCAAAAGGCGGTGTACACGTTTGTACACTGCCTTTTGCCCTTTACATTTGCACCCCGCAGTAAAAACGATGGAAATTTGTCATTACAGTGTAAACGTCACAGCTCCTCACCTTAAAATTTAATTTTTATAGAAAATGAGCCCCATAATGATCATGTAAAGTGGGTCTTGAAAATATAGCAATAATTAAAACAAGATCTTAAAGGGATTTAGAGATATCAAATATTTCACAGTACCCTCTATCAGAAACCAAAAAAACAGAGATTCGAATTGAAGTTTTACCAACGCGTCCCTCTTCCCACCTCACAGACAGTTACACAAAAAAAAGGGGGAGGGGCAGCTGACCCACCTCCCTCAGCAAAGCTCCGCCCACTCCTTCTGGCAGGACAAGTGAAAGCTGAACCCCCTCCACACCCTGTTCTTCTTCCGATTCTTCTGTTTGTCTCCAATGGGTTCACAACAAAACAGATCGCAGAGGTTCCTGTGATCTTGGCTAGCAGGGCAGGCCCTCGCTGCAATGACCAGCAGCAGCGTAACAAGCACCCTGTTGAGAGAGCCCCACTGTCTACACCGTCAATACCCCCCACCCCCCGGTGCTCACTTCCAGGTTTATGCACAGTTGCAGCTTTTTCCCTCGGCGGGTGACATGCAGGTAAGTGTGTGTGTAGGCTGTGGTGAGAATGCATAGACCCGCTCACAGGTCCCGGTCCAGATCCAGGCACCATGCAGGTCAGACTAGAGATCGCCAACACTGCAGGCAGAGCCGCTCGCACCCCTACTCTAGTTACTGTAAGATGCTGAGGGATAATTCCATTAGGAGGCGGCTTGCCTCCCTGACAGCTAGGCCTTTAAGAACATTCATTTGCATGCATGTGGAGGAGTCCTTGATTGTAGCCAGAGTTGAGGAGGCTATTGATAGATGGCTCCATGTGTTGGCCCCCCAGGGTTCCTCCTTCTTCTGCCATCTTGGAGGTGACGCCAGACCCTGCTCCTACCACTCTGCTTGTGTATTCCCTTGCTGGGGATCCTGAGGAACCGGATGGATGGGACACAATGGTAAAATACCTCAATAGAGGTCACAGCGCACCTCTTGGTGGATGTGAACGCGCTAGCACCCCTTCCTGCAGAGGCACCTGATGTGTATATTTGGTATGGGCCAATGGGGCCCACAGTGATCCATCTCCTCCAGAGCGGCCGTAACATCATCCTCAGGGAGTGCAAGGATGCAGAGGAGGCCACTGTGCCAAGACATTGGCCCAAGATGTACCCCCTTCAGGTCTTCTAGCAGGAGATTCCAGATCGCCTGAAAATTGACTTACTGCTCCCCTGCACCACCCGGACCTTGCTGTCTTCCAAAGAGGCTTCTCCACCAGACCTGGTGGATGGGCGTGTGGAAGGGTCCCTCAAGAAGGCTCATGCTGCCTCTACCTTTGGGCTTCAGGTGGGGGTGTACACGGCCCACATCTCCCAGTCACCTCTGAAGGATTTCTAGGCTCTCCTGGCTGCACTGGACGAGGGAGCTGATCTGATGACATTGGTGGACCTCATCAAGAAGGAGCTGATGTCCGCTTCTTATATTACTTGTGACGTCCTTCTCGCCTTTGCACTTGAAGAATTGTCAGTGGTGGCTGGCTGGAGGCAGTTCTGGTTGCAAGGTTGGAAGTGGGAGACCTCAGAGAGATAGATTGTGTTGCATCTCCCCTTTTGCGGTCAGACGTTATTCAGCCAGTGAATGGATCACTCGTTTAACATGCTAGAGAAGATTCTGGACATGCCCTTCTGATAAATTCTAAATTCTGCCCCCACCAGGCACCTGTATTACTACCAGCCCTCCCACCTGGCTCTGTCACCCGGCGAGGGGATGTCAGAGGTAGGGGCAGCAGTGATTCCTCTATTCCTAGATCTCACCAGCCAGCCACAGGCAAGCAGTCCACTCTGCCCTCCAGACTAACCAGATCCGCTGGCCTGCCTTCATCCAAAGTTGCCAGTGGGTTGGTGCCTGAACAGTTTTTCACCTATCTGGGTACGCACAGCGGTGCAAGATGGATTTTCCATAGAGTTCACCTCCTCTCCATCCATTTCTGGGGTCCGCACCTCTCCATGGCCCAGGGATGCAACAAAGCTGACGGCGCTTCGGCAGGGTATTGCGACCATGCTCTTCAAGCATGCTATCCAGCCGTTGCTCGTAGAGAAGCATGGCAAGGGAATTTATTCCACCATATTACTGGGCCCAAAGGCTTCTGGAGACATACGGCCCATAATACATCTCCAGGGTGTGAATCGTGTCCTGTTCAAAGTGACATTTTTCATGGAAACACTCCTGTCCATCATTCCACTGGTCATGCCCAGAGACTTCCTGTGTTCTGTGGACCAGGAGGATGCTTACCTTCACATCACCATAAGGGAGAGGGATTGCAGGTTCCTCAGGTTTGCAAACCGAGAGGGCCATTACCAATTTTTAGTCCTTCCTTTTTGCCTTTCCTCTGCTCCAAAGGCGTTCATGACTGTGCTGGCTCCACTGGTGGGGATTCTCCACGCGAGGGGGGTTCAAGCTCACCATTACCTCAATGACTGGCTGGTCCAGCCTTGTCCCTGGCAGAGGCAACCAGGAACATGACTATTGTCTGACAGACCCTGATATCCTTTGGTGGAGATTGGATGTACCCAAGAGCCACCTTCTCCATCGCTGGGGGTTCATAGGAGTGGAATTTGACACTGGTTTGGGTCGGCTTGCTCTGCCTTTTCACAGGGCCCTCAAGCTCCGCGCTCGGCTGTGGAATATTCATGCCTCCCAATCTTCAACTACTTGGACATGGCTTCAGAGCTAGAGGCACATGGCAGTTGCAATTTTTGTGGTGAGGGGCCCTCTTCAGCCTTTAGTGGCTCACGTCTTAAGGCACTGGGATCCCACGTCTCAAGATTAATCCCATCTGATTCCCATTACCTCCAGAATCCAGACAGCTCTTCAGTGTCTCTCCCCCACATCCGGAGGGGGTTTCGTTGCTTTGTCCTCCCCCTCTGGTTGTGACGACGGATGCAAGTGCGGCGGGTTGCGGTGTTACCCTTCAGAGGTCATCTCTCCTGGCACACTGTCATACAACTGGAAGGAACTGATGGCTGTCTATCAAGCCCTCCTCCACTTCCACTGTCGTTTGGAGGGCCAGGCGGTCCTTATTCAAACTGACAACATGGTGACACAATTATACATTGCCCGTAAGGGCGGATCAAGGTGTCCACCTCTGGTGAGGGTGACTGCTCAGATTGTGGATTGGGCAGAGATCCACATGCTGTCCCTGGAGGCAGTATTCCTTTGGATAGGGAGAACTTGGAAGCGGATGCCCTCAGCAGGAACTTCGCATCTCTAAACTTGCTTTGTCTCTCACAGAGTGCATTCAGGGCCCTTTACAAGAGTTTTGGACTGTAATTGACCTGATTGCCTCTGGCCTGCCATCTGGACCTCTAACTAAGGGTATGGAGGTAGAATTGATGGGGCTGATGAGGTTGGGCATGTCTCAGGGGTTGGCGGTTAAAGTCCAGGGGTTTCGATATCCCTCCACTTTGAAGGCTTACAATAAATACTGGAAGTCCTTCTTGGACTAGTGCCTGCACTGAGACCTGCTTCCCCTTTCCTGTCCTCCCTGGTCCTGGTTTTCCTGTGGGAGAGTTTCCATCTGGGGCTCGAAGGGTCCTTTCTCAGGGTGCAGCTGGCTGCCATTAGGGCTTTTCAGGATCCTTGGGGGTAATGGTGACACTGATCACTTTGCCCCTCTCCTCCTTCGAAACATCTCCTGGGTACAGCCCCTCATTAAGCCTCCTTGCTCTTCCTGGGATCTTCCCTTGGTGATTTCCTGTCTTTCCCTGCCTCCCTTTCAGCCTCTGCAGGAGTCCTCCATGAAATGCCTCACGTTGATGACATCCTTTCTTCTTGCTATCATCTCGGCCCATAGGCGAGGTGAATTGGGGCCCTTCTCTGTAGTCCCCCTTACCTCTGCATTTCACCTGAGGGGTTGGTTCTCCATCTCTCTCTGGAGGCCCAAGGTCATTTCTTCCTTCCACCTCAATGAGGACCTGGTCCTTCCATCCCTGATGTCGTAGGGTTCCAATCCCCTGGACCCATCCCCCAGTCCCCTTGATGGGGGCCAGGTGGTCTGGAATTATTTGGATCATACCGCTTCAGTCCACTCCTGGGCATGCATGCCCTAAGCCTTCTGTGGCTACTATTAGCTAGTGGATCAAGCTCACCATCTCAATGTGTATTGGCCTGGCGGACTCTTCTCTGCTGGGAGTGGTGCAGGGTAGGTCCACCAGGAGGGTGTCCTTTTCCTGGACTGCTGTAACATGGGCTTCTCCATCCACATTTATCCACCACTACCACCTTTCTGTGCCTGGTGATGGCTCTGTGTTTGGCACTGCAGTCTTGGGTGCTGTTCAGTAAACTGCGCTGGTTCTGTTGTGTAATAAAGTTCAGTGGTGTGTGTTGTCCAGTGGTCTTTTTTCAGTCTGGCTCGACCAGTACTGACTTGCTCTCTCCTCATTCGTATAGACTGGGACAAGGAAGAGGGTTGAGGGTATATTGGCCTAATTACTTGCCGGTAACCTTCATTACCCCAAATCCTACTCTTCCTTGTACCCCTCCTACCCCCCTCCCATCCCTGGTCCCAGAGGTGAGCCTGGTTGGGGACTTGGTATGGTAACAGGATGTGGAGGAAGTATGACCTTCTCAGGTCCTGCAGGAAGGGGCGGGAGGAGCTTCACCCAGGTAAGTGGGTAGGTGCCCCCGCCCCCTTTTTTCGTTGTGGTCCTGTCTGTGAGGTGGGACACCTCATTCGTATGGACTGGCACAAGGAAGAGAAGGACATGTAAGTAATAGGGCATTAACTAGCTTCCTTCTCAGATGGCAATTGATGGTAAGCACCTACCAGCACCAGCCTTTGTATGCCACAGTGAGGCAAAGTCTCTGCCTGCTTATGTCAAGCCTGAGATGGGGGTGGTTAAAGGTATTCATTCCCAGGCCATCATGCATGGTGCAAATGACGTTTTTTTAATTTTTTTAAATAAGCTATGCACTTATTATCTGTCCCAGATTTCCTTTAAAAATATCAAGCGATTTATCGTTTACACCAGTCTACATTAAGCGCCACGCCATATATTAGAGATCTGAGTGAGAGAATAATGAAGCTTCATTACGTAAGTTTCACTTGACAGAGACAGTGGGGACCATCTATTTTTGCCCTGCTTTGATTGCACGTGGGACCATCACTCTCTGATGCTGCACCAGGCACACAGGAAAGTAGGTGCAGACCCTTTAAATCTCTGCTCTCGAACAGGCTGCACCTTATTTAATAAAAGGCATGTTTGAGCTGTTGAGGGCAATTGGCTTGTACACAATGGAAAATCCAGCTGGGCGCATATTACATAATGTGTATTCAAGTATGCACTGCTTACAAACATTTTAAGAACCTTCCTTAATGTATGTAACTACATAGAAAATATGATTGTTCATTTGGTTAATAAACACATCTTATCATTGTCCCACAGAAATAGTTTGGAGGTAGCAGTGGTGCTATTAGCGCCATGGCTGCCTCCAAAGTCGTGTCCGGGTTCTCTGAATGAGGACTTACCGGGTCATTCCAACCTTGGAGGACCCGGTAAATCCCCATTCTGAAAACCATTCCCCTTTCCCATTCGAGCCCCCATAGGGCTCAATGGGAATGGGGAGGGAGCTAATAACGGGCTCGAAAATTACGGGCCCGTTATTAGCTCCTTGGTCCCTTAGCGGCTCCTGTTATTAACTCCCTGGTCCCTTAACGGCTCCCGCTAAGGACAGCCATTTCTCCTAAACATTGAAGATTTGAGGTTCATTGGGCTAACAACTGTCACCAAGAGGAGGCAACAGGGATTTACAGTTGCAACAAATGGAATCTAAATGGATCACATTAATGGACACTTGCAAGAATGTTTTGAATCAAGACAATGAGTATTGGTGTTTTTGTAACAATATTTCCTGAAAGACCAATCATCTCAATTAAATATTCCACATACTAAATACTTTTTGATCTCTTTGCTACATGTATATATAATCTGACATTTGGACTTCTACATTCATTCATTACCTAGAAATGTAAAGTTTATCACCATATTTTTACATATGCATTTATTATTTAAAACATGCATCTTGAAATAATTAGCAATTCACAACTTGTCATCTTGCTCAATACCCGGAACCTTTATACTGCAAATAAGGTTTTAGAAAAAACAATTCTGCTCTACTCAAACTGTGCTCAATGCTGTCTGGGACTGCCTGGACGTTGTGATTGTTGAAGCCAAAGGAATCCATACAATGATAGGTTCTGCTCATTTCACTAATGTATGCCTATTTGAAACTAAACATCTTGCTCTAGGAACGGGCAAACAAATATGCAAACATAGTCATGTGATGATGTCATCATGTGCACATTGTGTGTGGTGACGTCATCATACACATATATAAACATTGGGCACCATTAGAAATGCCTGAAACTGCAGCGGAAAATTGGGAGGACAATCGAATCCATCCAGCATTGAAATCAAGGTAAACAATAATTATAACCTCTTTTAGCAAGCAAGTTTGAAATCACTAAACTTAGAACTATGAGGCTAATGCCCATGAGTACAATGTTATTATATCATATCCAATAGAGACATCATAGCATTTTGCATTCTCAAAGTTATCGCGATCGTTTAGTTCTCTGTGTTTTTTCCAGCTGATTACTCAACTAATGAAATTAAACAAAACAATTAATGAAGAAATCTAAAGCTCACAAAAATTGCACTCAGTTGTATTCGGACAAGGAAAAGAAGGGTAAGCGCAGTCTGACAGTTCTATGTTTGTTGGAGGAAACTCCGCCCAATCACAATATTATCCCAATGTACTTTTGATTGTACAAATATTTGCAAAATAATAATAATGTTTCACAATTCGTTTTTTTCTTTATCTTTTTGACCCTTAGCAATAAGGATTTACATAAAAGTAAAGCATTATTCCTCCTGAAGATCCACTTACTTCAAGTGATGAAACATGTGTAGAGGATGAGAGGAAAGGACCTAGATGTCTGAGATTAATTTGAAGAGAAAGAGAGAATGAGGACCTAGAGGTCTGAGACTATTTTGAATTAGAAAATTCAATTCAAACGAAATTGTTTGCACAAATGCCATGAGGCACACTAAATCAGCATAACCAGAAAGTTGCAATTATAAGTTTGACACGTTAAGACTTTATCAAGGAAAGAAAAATAGAATGATACACTGCTAATTTAACCCTAAACCACATATTCAAAAGGGGAATGCCCCTGGATAAAAGTGAATGTCTGCATATAAACATTTGAACTATATTGATTGGTTTACATGAGATTTTGAAGTTAATTTAAGTGAAAATATTGGCTGAAGTTCACTCAGCCTGCTGATTCAGGTGATAGCCACTAAAAAAAGCAACCTTTATGTGAGATGTTTAAGTGAGCATGTGTGGATATGTTAAAAAATTGATCTTACTGGCACACCCTTACCCTGTATGTACATCTTGTAAATTGCATGTTAATTTATATTGCCTTTGTAACTGCCTTGTATCTGTAACTATATTGACCAATGTAGACTATTGGAATTACTGTACAGCACTGTAACCAAGCTCAGAATAACCTTGTTGCTCCTGCGCCCTGATACCCTCGGGTCCGGCGCGCATTAGAAATGAATAAACTAAACTAATCTAAACTAAACAATGCTTAAATCCCAGCAGGTTGCTGGGTTACCCGCTAAGGGGTATATCCTTGTGATGTCCTCTATAAAGGCTTTCACCACGGGAACATTTAATCCCAAAATCTTATGTTGGGAGGTAGTGTAAGTTCCAGATCCTGCCAGATGCACTTTACGTGATTGTACATTAGCCCTGAATCTAACAATTAAAGTCGATAGTTAAAAATGTCTAATCCTGAACACTCAATTGGGTTGATTGTGTTTCTCTTAGACCAGTTGACAAAACCTTCCCACGTGTTCATGTGTTGATTTGGGGTGCCTCTTTAAGGGTGTAAATGCCCCTTTGTGATAGCTGCAATGGGCCAAATACAATTTTATTTATTTAATATATTTAATTTACATTTATTAGAGCACACATAGGTCAAGGGCATCTAGGTGCCAGTTACAGGCAGGTAGCCGAAGGGATAAGGTAACATACAGTTGGCTAGCGGCATCGATGCTAGTTGAACAGGTACGTTTTTAATTGTTTCCGGAACAGGATATGAGATTGTTCTGCCCTCAGGGTAGGAGGGAGCCAGTTCCAGAGTGTTGCAGCGGAGCCTGGAAAGCTGAAGCCACTGACTTTGAATCTCTTTAACTAGGAAATGGACAAGCAGTGGCAGTAGGAAGTGTGTGTGGGTCTGATGGAGGCGGGTCTGGAAAGTCTCTATGCCAGGTAGCTGGGGGCAGTGTTGGCGCAGCAGCATTGTGTAATGGTGAGGATTTTGAGTTTTATTCTTTCTCTGATGGGGAGTCAGTGTGCCTTTTTTCTTGCTGCAGTGATGTGGTCATGTTTGTTCAGGGCAAGGGCAACTCGGACTGCATTGGTTTGTATGATTTGCAGTTTGTTTAGTTTTTCTTCAGATGTACCTTTGAGGAGCGGGTTGCAGTAGTCAAGCATAGACAATAGAATGAGTGATGTTGAGGCAGTTGTCAGTGGATAAGAACGGTCTACTTGTGTTGATGAGTTTTGTGGCATATCTAGCAGAACAGGAGATGACATTGATGTGGCGCAACATGCTCAAGGTGGCGTCTAGGTGGACGCCGAGCATTTTGACGACCAGGGAGATATGGCTGGTGTGGTTGTCAATGGTGAATGATTGGTAAGTTAAATCATAATAAGAAATACAAAATATCACAGTTCATTTTACAATAGACAAAATGAATCATGTATTACAATGAATCTAACAATGTATTAATTACAAATTAATTATGTATCAGAATGTAGTGACAACAAATTGAATAGTTATCATTTCCCTCCATAAAGCTATCCCATAAGGTTTCACTGTTACACAAGGGGCCATGTATTATTCCATGTACCAGCAGATGTCTCCTACACACTATAATCAACTATTCACAAGAAGTTAGAAGATATTTAACACTTTCCAAATTTTAGGAACAGCAGAGTTTACAACAATTCCTCAGGAATTTATTAATGTTCAAACTAGCTCCCTTAACTTTCATAATTTCAATGATGTTGAATTTGATTCATAAAAACTCTTGCCATTTACAACTATAAGAAAACTCGATGAGATAACTAGGCGTCACTTTGAGCTTGGCTACATATGGCAAATAGTCTCTGTGGTGCAATTTGGTTGCTAAATCAAACATTATTTGGTTCCTGTTGAGCTCATTGACGCGCCTTTTAAAATTAGTGGCAGATATCTTCTGTGAGTCCATTTTCATGTGAGTGCACCAGACTTTGCACTCAAAAGCACATCTATAGTCGTGCACGTAAATCCAACTGGGTTAATAGACGTCTCTCTCATTATCATGTGCATTACTGTGTTCTCTGGTGAGTTGACATATTTCCAAAAGAGAGTACTTCTTCATGGCTTCCTAGTAGAATAAGTGGTGAGACTATCCAATTCTGTGTTCAAATATTCTACCATAAGATTGGTGGGTAGCTGCAAAAGCATTCATAGACAATAGCCTTCCAGCTTTCTTGGTTTTCTGCTGTATCCTGTGTCCATATTTGTATCCCATACATCATACCTGGCACAATTTTGGCATTGTAGATTATTTTTAACAAATTTGCAGAGTAACCACCATGTGCTGCAGTAAAAGTTCAACTGGCCGCCAAATGTTGTTGGACACTTTTAACCCTTCCCGTTTGATAATGCCAACTTAGTTTTTGCTCTATAAGAACTCCAAAATAGTTTTAATACCAATCAATCTCCACCTGCTTCCCATTTAGTTTTCATCTATAATTGAGTCCCATATTCCTAAACCTTAGTCGAAATATCACAACCTTGTTCATGTTGGTATTGATGCTGAGACTATTCTTCTGGAAATAGCTGTAAAGTAGACTGAGCTTCTCTTGTAGCCCCTTAGGCCATCAGCATTACTCAACCGTTACAATCCTTCTCTATATAGTTTCAGAGGAGCACCTTATAACCTATAATTCAGCAGAAACATCTGCTATATAAAGATTAAATAAAGTAAGAGCTGAAATGAATCCCTGCTTTAGACAAACATAGGTGGGGTTCAGTCCTTTGGCTTAACTTGATTGACATTTTCTAACCATGACTGATGTATTATTGTGAAGTGCAATGATAATTTTCAAAAGCCCCAAGGGGATAATCCGCCTATGAAGTTTTCTACCACAATAAATCATGATTTACCGCGTCAAATCTAGAGCTGGAATCAATGAACGCTAGATAAAAAGGTTGTTGATAAGTGCACCACACAATCTCAACTGTGATAAAAAGTGCCATGACATTGACTAGAGTATTGGAGTCTTTCCTAAATACAGTCTGATTATACACAAGTATTTTGTTGGACTCAGCCCAAGCATTCAGTTCCATCAATAATATATGTGCAAATATTTTTCCAGTGGCATCCAGCATGGCTAGTATTTGGTAACTTTTGTGATCATCACGCGGCCCATGTTTGTACACAGGAACAATGTTGCTTTTAACCCAACTCCTGGCAATAATGACAGTCATGATGATTATTTGAAACAGTTGCTATGACTAGTTATGCATCGATCTTGTCCAAGTTCTTTTTTAGCACAGAAAATATATTTATCGTAGGAATACCAGTGATTAGCTTTTCCAGTTGTCATAGTCTTTTTGTCAAGAAATCTATCACACAACGAATAGTTTGAAACCTTAGTAATCAAATTCGCATATGCCACAAATGTCACAATATGCCTATTAGCTTCTTCAATTGTCAATTTATGGTTAGACTAGGGGGGCTCAGTCGCTTGTAGTGTTACCCCATCAATGGCTTGCTTTGTTCACACCCTCCCATCCCCTTTAGGGAATTCAAAAGTTGGATAGTATACCAGCAAAGTTGGAGAAATGTGGCTCAGAATGACAGCAGACCCATATATTTAGGCCATACAATGACTCGAAGTCAAAGCGTTATGGCATCGTCACATACACAAGTTCATCACACAACTTCATCAGTTAATATAAGTTAATAAACTTTAAATACGTTAGGAATTGTAGATTTGGACAATATACCATCAAAGGTGGATGCATGTGGAATGGAATAACACCTGACTCATATGAAACGTTACACAAAATCGTCACTTATACACAACTTCATCAGTGCATGAACTGCAGTGAATGGACTTCAATCACCTTGGGAATTGCAGTTTGGACAGCATACCATTAAAGTGGGCGAAATGTGGACCAGAATTACACCAGACCCATGTCTGTAGGATAAACAATGAGCCCAATTGAAAGCATTACATAAAAACCTAACTCAAAATCATCACTTATACACAACTTAACCAGTGAATAAACTTCAAACACCTTAGAAATTGCAGCTCTGGACAGTATATCATTAGGATGGGCTAAATGTGGAATGGAATGACACCAGACCCAGGTATGTCAGGCATACAGGATGACCCCAATTTAGAGCATTACAAAAAATATTACACAAACCGTAACTCATCATTTCATATTATAGGGTCGATTCCTCTGAGACCAAGTCGGGCCTCTGGTGTCTCTGACACACAGTGCAGGATTCTTTAGCTTGGTTTCCAGGCCTTATGTTTTCTCATCTACAAAGTTTTTGAAAGTAACAGTTTCCTGGTGGAAAGGTCAAAGGTATTTCCCTCCTTGCGAACCCTTCTTGGTCTGCTGTCTTTCTCCCTTTGTTCAACTGCCTTCTCGAAACTTCTACTCCTTTGTGTGCTTTGCCTCGCTCACAGTGTGCTCTTGTGCTTTGCCTTTTATCTATGTGGGGAAGTTTAATGGCATTCAGATGTGGCTGATTGTCAGTAATTGCCTGACTTCACTTGACCATAGTAGCGGGACATGTCAGGTACACTGCTCGGGTGAGAGTCTGTTTCCTCTCACACCGTGCTGTCCATGTGGAAGTGTTTGTGAAGGGAAAGGGGCGGGTAAAGTTCCCATGTACCTTACCTGTTAGGATGGGGTGAAGGTGTTACAGGGGGAGAGATACTGCATCTCGCGTTCGGTGTCCCGTTTCCACTCCCTGATGACCCATCACCCAGGTGATCCTCCCGCACTGGTCCACCCCCAGGAATTGGGCCCAAAAGCAATGGCTGTGTCCTGGCCACCTGGATTACAGATCCCCGGGGACTAGCGGGTGAGACACTTTCCGGTTTCTCATAACTTATACTGGCCCAAAAGTTGGCCTCCTCTGAGGATTCCTTCAATAAGCTGTTCAGAGGGAAACCCCACTTCATCTAGGTGATAACCATTTTTAACACTGATTAACAACTCACCTTTATGTCTTCCCCTCTGCCCCTTGGTAACAACAGACCGGATGGTATGTCTACCATCTAAGTGCATTGAGTGCACATATAGGGTTGCATGTAAAGCAATAACAGTATATATTTCCAACCTTTCTGTTTACAATGAGACTGCACCCTGGTATTTCATTGCAAAAATGAATAATGAGTGTTACCATGTCCCTTCCATTTTAGTGTGATTCAAATCAGAATCATACTCTTGCGATGCAACTTTTGCAAAATGCAGTGTATTAGCTCTATCAAATGTTGCTACCATGGTATCCATTGTGCATTGCATAGCAATCCTGGTACTGGGTTCCTGGACGGGAAGTTGTGGTATTTTCTGTTTGTACTTGTGGCAAATAGGTTGATGTCTAAAGTAGCCTTATTTTGAAAATGGATTTGAATGAATGTGTCTTCAGTTCCCACTCATGTTCCTGAGGGGTCAGTCATCTGAGGCTGTCTTTCAGGAACTCGTCCCCTTGCTGCTCTTAAAGGTACGTTGTCCTCTGTTACACTAGTGCCAAAGAAGTTGGGCTGCTAGAGAAATTGTTTGGCAATGTGTACTCACCTTTTTGTTCATGTCAAACATTACTGCGCTGTGGCAGTCCATATAAGAACACTTTACTTTTATATGTGTGTTTGGAATAATATAATATTTGAAAAGCTGCCTGGAGTTCTAGCATATTGATTTGTAACTGTGTTCATGAGCAGAAAAGTTGCCTTGGACATTCTATGACTTGACTTGTGCTCCCCACCCTGTCATGCAGAACTCTTTTTTGAGGGTCTCTTGAACTGGAGGATTTTCAAATGGGTGTCCTCTTAACATGTTTTTGAAGTGCACTAGCCACTTGACAACCTTTTTTGTGGCACCAACACTAAATCCTCCCAGTACCCTGTTGCCTGTGAACCACTCCTGAACTGGTCTCATGTTTACTCTGGCCAATAGTATTACATAGATACATGGCCTCATTACAACCTTGCCGGTATCCTGCGGCAAACCCGCCAGTATACCGGCAACGGCTGTTACCGTTTCCGGCACTCGCTCCGGCAGCATTGCCGCCAGATAACGAGTGCCAGAGGGACAGAGTAAATCCCCATTCATGGAGTGCCATAGGACTCCATGAGGGGATTTTCTGTGATTACCAAACACTGGCAATGCCGGTGCCTGTAATGAGGGCTTTGTTTGCCAGTAGGTCACCTGTCCTACCTCCAGGTTTTAGCTGCACTTTACAGGACTGCCCGATTACGGGGGTGCCCACCGGCCAACCCGTAATCAGGCGGTCCATTAAAGTGCTGGTATTCACGAATAATGGCACTTTATTACCAGATTGCCCAACTTGGAATGAGGCCCTCTGTATCTAGATCCACCCTTAGAAAACATTTGCTGTTTTACAGGATTTGGGCTTAACGTTTGCACATTGAGAATCCTAGGTGTGCTTGATGTTTTGCTTGGCAGTCTTCCCCATTGTGAATCTGTTATCTAGATATGGGTAGAATGGCCCTCCTTGCCTGCCCAAGAGAGATGTGACAACAGCTATTTCCTTTTTTAATACACTTGCTGCAGATGTTATCCCACACAGGAGGAAGTTCTTCCTCATAAGGTTGTTAGTACTATGTTGAGCAAAGGCAATATGCATGAATTTGGACTCAGGTTGACCTATTGTGTCATATTGCAGGAGGATGATAAACTAACAGTGCTGTGACTGGAGCCCTGTGCGAAGAGCTTGGGCTGAGTCACCTGATCATGGTCCAAGAGATCACAGCACATCACCCATGGGTACAGCTGTGATCACGTGTGAATGCCCAATAAAAGGTCAGAGTGGCTTCCCGCTCGGCAGTCAACGCCACCAGACTCCTGCCTGCTGTATGTTCGTCAGCGTGGCACCAGCTCTCAGTGTCAGGCAGGGGGCCTGCCCTTCAGAGCCCTTCATGAGTGTTGCCCAGCACCACTGTGTCCCCCACAACACAACTGGTGACGATGGTGGAATCCGGTCCCTACCGGTCCCAACATCAAGGGTCATAGTCTGCCCCCGCTGGCATGATGGTGAAGCTTGCTACCGGCTTGGATGAAGCCAGAGCTGGAGCAAGGAGTGAAGGGACACAGCCTGTCCCTGTCATGCAATTGGCATGGCGAGACTCGCTCCTGCAGCCCTCTCCACCGTCAACCTCCCAGAAGTGGGCGATGACTGCCAGCCTCCCCGGCATGCATCAGATTTGCTGGCCTCCCCGGCATACAACGGATCCGCCGGCCGCCCCGGCATGCAAAGGATCTGCCGGCCTCCCCGGCACAGCACTGACAGCCGGCCTCCCCCATGTGCAGCTCGCCATTGGCCCACGGCCACAGACCATCTCCTGCCATTGATGGGCACTGCAAGAACTGCAGCATAACTACTCCCGATGGAGATGCTTTCACAGCTCCGCCGCCTACCCTAAACAAGTGCAGCCCTGGATGGGGGGAGCCCTGACAGTGGGGTGGCCCATGACTGCTGCATCAATGAAACACAACCACACCTGAGGAATGAGAATGTGGCACAGCCCCACCATCACCACCACTGCCTTCTGCTGTTGGACCTCTGCCTCACCCAAGCACCCTCAGGCAAAGTACTCCTGCCAGCAAGAGCATATGAACAGCATGGCCAAGACGCGCTGTCAGCAGTGACTCCTGCCAGTGAGAGCCCTCAGTGCCCGCAAGAACAACCAATAAACAGCGACGCGGATGTCAGTCTGTTTTCCTGCATGATTGCGCTCAATATGGACTCAGCAATCTTGCTGCTGCTGTTAGCCCTGCCCCACTTTTCCTGGACTGACAAGGAGCAGTCTCCCCAAAAGGAACAAGCTGCCCATGTGGCTCCCGGTAACCCCGGGTGCGTCTTTTCCAGCCAGTGGGGCATAGTCCTCACCCCTACTCCCCTACACTAATAAAGTTTTGCCTGAGGCTATGCTCAACATCCCCATGGGCTGATTTTGAAATCTAGTAATTGTGTATGTATTGATGCCCCATATTTGTATTGGTGTTTTACCCCACTGCTCCCAAATCGATCGGTTGTTAGTGTATTTGTTGTGAATGTGCTCCCATGTCGTTGTTTTAGTTTATACCCATGGAATCAAATGTTGTGACTAAAGCCCTGTGCCGAGGACTCGCGCTGGCCTACCTGATCGTGGTACAAGTGATCACAGTACGTCACCCACGGGTACGGCTATGATCACGGGGTAATGCCTAATAAAAAGGCCAATCGGCTTCCTGCTTGGCAGTCAATGCCACCAGACTCCACCCTGCTGGGCATTCTTCAGTGCGGCACCAGCGCTACATGTCAGGCAGAGGGCCTGCCCTGAAGTGCCCTTCATGAGTGTTGCCCAGCACCGCTGGGCACCCCCACAACAAACAGGAGGGAGTGTTACATTGAATATGTCCTGGTATGTGAACTATTTCCTGTCATGGCTTCCTGGCATGTGATATAATATTCGGTGAGTTTACTTGTATTTCCTTGACATTAGACAATTTGGAGGAGCTTGTGCACATCAAAGTCAAAACAAAAAAGATCCAGGGCGAGCAGGGGTATTGATAACATTGATAGGGAAAGACTGAGACGGGGTCTGGAAACGTAAACCAGCTACATTATCAAAGCAGGCAGGGAATACCCCAACTATGTGGAGGTGCCAACCTTGTCTGGACAATGTCTATGTAGCTGCCACTGAATACATTTATATTTATATTTGTATTTGTATGGTTCAATATTTTACAATGGGTTTCTCTACCTTTTTTACAATGTTTATATTCAATGTATGTATGATCGCTGAGTTCGGCAGCACCTGTTCGGGCACCTGTTTCTGTAATGATCAGTAGGCAGCAACAGAGCACCTGGCAGTGATGGGATTGAGGGTGAAAGTACAATTATATGACAGATGAAGGTAAGGAATGATGGGTCTATCGCTTACAGCGCAGGCTGGAGGGTACATGTTTTTCTATGTGTAAGCGAGATGCTAAATAGTACTCAGGGTAGGAGGACTCCATCCCACACACCCGCTGAGGTCCAACAACTAGCTAGGAGCTGTTATGGGTGGGTCTTACATGCCTTACTAGTTTGGAGCAGATTTGTCAGTGGCTGAGAGAAGTCACATGTCTAGGCAATTAGATGGGAGAGGAAAGGTAAGGATTTCACTTTGATATGCAAAACAGAAGATCATAAGGCCGTTCTAGAGTTTGAGGGTCTGTGTCTCAGCACCGATAGTGCTGGGGTATATTCCAGAGATTTTTGTCTTTGGCATGAAGAGTTCTGATGCCAGATTATGACTATATTTTCTGCCGATGTAGGGTAAATTCAAGCTACGCAATCATAGGGATGAGGATGGATAATAAGGATGGACAATCCTCAAGAGGTAGCCTGCGGTGTGCCCGTGTCCAGGGTTCAGGCAAGGTGGGATCATTGCCATATCTGTAGCCAGTGTAGTAAGTTCAGTGTCAGTAGGATGTGGCCCTGACACTTAACACCAAATATGAAGTACAGTGCATTATTTTGGACTCTTTTTACCTTTAATGGGGACTTATTTGTGAGCCTTGTCTAAATGCTGTATGAGTGGTCAAACAGAAATCACTTTCAGAACTACTGTCATTTTGTGATGGCACTACAAGGGTAGGAGGTATTGTGGATCATACATTGAGCATGTGAATTTTCAAACAATAACTGAGCATATATAAATACAGGGAGTCTCTAGTCCAGTACACCCCATTCATTTGAATGCTTGTGTAAGCCACGGGAGCATTGTATATCTTGTTTTTAAATTAGTAGGAGATACTCTTGCAATTCACCACTGCTTGATAGCAGACATCGTGGGCAAGGAGTCAGTGCAGGTGAATTGTAAGGGAGACTGGACTGATGTATAAGCTGTTTGTTTTATGGCCATTTCTCCACTGCCAGTTTGTCTGCAGCTAGTGTTGCACGTGGTTTCGACATAATGTAACATAGGGATGCTTCCTAGATTGCTCATAAAGGGGGACGTGCATCTGCGTGCTGTAAGCACACGTGTGCAAGCCTTATGCAGACTGTGGTCGGAGGGGGCAGATAAGTATTATACAGGGTCAGCGACAGGGCTCAGCCATGGGGTACCCCACAGGGGATAATGGAAGGTCTGGGGAGTCCATATTCCAGCAGAACCAGATTGGTGTGATTTAGTAAAAGGATTTGAACCAAATGAGTGTCTTATTTTTCATTCCTGTTCAAGAAGCACAGTATCAAACGCTGCTGCAGTAGAACTAGTGCAAATGCTTTTCCTTGACCCTGGCCAGTAATCTTGTGTGCGTGTATGTCCAGGAAGGCGGCTTTAATGTCTCTCTGCAATCAGAAACCAGATCGGAAATCACACAAAGGCAGAAGATGGTCCTCTGTGATGCAAGGAATTCTAGAGAAGGACCAGTAGTTTGCAGCGATTTAAGGGGTCCACTTTTCATTTCTTTAGGAGTGGTGTGATTGTTGCTTTTTCCAAGAAATGCCTATTGAATGTGTGCATGCAACTGAGGGCCAACTTAATCAAGTGATCTCACACATTTCAAATGTAGTTTGATAGCACACAGATTATGATCCACTTATGAAAAAAACTAGGAATCACCAGTCACCACATACTCTTTGATCCTTGTACAAGAATGGGTGAGGGAATGCTATGTTGGCCCAAATGGCTCCAAAATGGAAATGCACCTGCGATATCCCCGTGGGCTTTAGCAGGTCTAAAAATGAAGGCAGATTCCATAGAAATCCATTCGTTTTAAGCCGGCATGTAAATCGCATGAAACGCACTGACGCGGTGGAGGAGACTAGCACGTCAGAGCACGTATCTCTGCTCAGTGCCCCTCCTCCGCCTTCTCAATTATATGATATACGATTTGATATTTTATTTGTATCGTGCTCGTACACAAGTGTTTCAGACAAAGCAAGGGAGGGGAAACGGGAAAACAACAACAACGATCTTATTAGGCCCAGTGACATTGAGAACGGGCAAGTGCATGGGAAAGGGAAAGGGGAAAAGTGCATGGAAAGGGGGAGAGTGGAAAGTGCGGAGCAGAGGAGAACAGAAAAAATAATAATACATAAAAGAAAAATAAATAAAAAGTTAATGGAGGCAATAAACAGTGGTAGTGCAGCCAGCAAGTGGCAAGTGCTGTGCTTACGGCAGCAGACTGGGTAAGTCTGATAAGTGCAGAAAAAGAAGAAAATGTGGGTTGGGGACTGTATGGATACAGATACAGTCCCCTGTGCAAGCGGTGGCCAGGCAGCAGTGCAGGTGGGTGGCAGGGTGAGCACCTGGGCACAGGGGACAGAGGGAGGCCAGGTGCACAGTGCCAGGAGAGAGCAGATCAACAGGGGAGAGGGGGAGTGAAGGCAGACGCAAAGAGGAAGGTATTGAGGTGCTTCCGGAACCATAGATGGTTCTCCTCAAGTTTCAGAGTGGCAGGGAGGCTGTTCCAAAGGGAAGCCCAGCCAAAGACAGAGATCTACCCCAGCTTGTTTCTTTGAAAAACGACTGACCCTGAGGGAGTTAGAGGTAGAAGAGCGAAGAGCGAGAGAGGGGAGGTATTTACGGAGGGATAGCTGAAGGTATTTTGGACCCAGGCCCCAGTACGCCTTGTGGACAAGGCAGAGGGTTTTGAATTTAATCCTTGCATCATCTGGGAGTCAATGGAGAGATTTCAGAGCTGGAGAGATATGATCCCAGGGCTTGAGGCCAAGGACATGACTTGCAGTCCTGTTCTGGATTAGATGCAGAGGACGGAGAGTAGAGGCAGGTAGATTTAGAAAGAGGCTGTTAAAATAGTCCAATCTATGGAAAACCAGAGCTTGGGAAACAGTGAGCTTCTGGGGAAGGAGAGGAAAGGCAGAGTACCTCTGAGGAGGTGCAACAGCAGGAAGTTTGACTTTTTAGAGACATCAGAGATGTGGGCAGAGAAGAAAAGTGTGGAGCAGTAAAATGGGAAGAGCAGGAAATGACGTCAAACATCCCGCCTTGCTTTTATGTACCATTTCCCCCTCTCTGCCCCATTTAAAATGAGGTTGTAAGAGTGCCCCCTTGAGACATAAATATACTGCTTAAACATGGACTTGTTTAGCCACATGGCATAGCAAGCCCTGTGGGAACGCTGAGCAAAGGTTTTTTGGCCAAACAGTTAAATAATGCGATCAGACAGATAGATTTGATTTGTACAAAAGTGAAAAAGGTAGTCTATTTTAGGGTCTCTTCGATTCTACACCTGAATGTTTGTATTTATTTTACTCAACAGTGTTTTACAACTGCAATGCAGAATCTCTCCTGCCAGACTCTCAGCTACATAGAGCTCACACAGTGTGATATGCAAGAGGCTTACTTGTGTTGACCACAGCTGCAGCAGCATAGCCCTGGACTGCATCTCCTCGCCCACCCCCAGGCTCTCCAAGTGCCTTTGGTAGCTTTCTAGCCAGGAACTTCGATTTGATTTAAAATTCAGCTTTTTTACAGACAGTAGCTCCCAGAGACGGTTCTGGGCACTTGCCATCTCCTTTTTCTCTTCTGCATGGAAAGAAAAAATGATGTTAGAACCTTGAAAGACTGATTATCCTTCCATGGCAGGAGATACAAGACACTAAACAAATGACCACTGACACAAAATAAAATAGATGGGTAATGCAGCATGTACTAAGGAACTGTGCTCTGAGAAGAGAGGAGAATTACACATTAATACAGGTATTAATTGTAAAAAACGATACTTACACTGTTTATATTTCTTTGCAACTCTGAGTTTATATTGTCTGATATTAAAATGTATTTTCGTTATGTTATTGTGTATGGAGATTGCACTAGAGCACTGTCACTAAAGGCAGAGGTCTGCAGGCCCTAGCGGGGTCGGAGGAGGGTGCATATTAGAAGGTGCTTATGAGCAGGTTGTGGCTAATGCTATGTTCCAGAAAAGGAAGGTTAAAGGTTTCTTACAGAAGGAGAGATGGGGCCTCATTACGATGTTGGCGGTAGCCGTGCCTGCTGCCAGAGTCGTTTTTTTACCGGCACCCGCAATGGGGATGTACCGGGGCATTCCAACCCCGGCAGACCCGGTACATCCCCATTGCCGGGTCCCAGTAATAATTACTCCCCATTCCCATTCGAGTCCTATAGGGACGAGTTCTGCTTGCGGGTGCCTTTCCACCTGCCAGATCTGAGCTGGTGGGCCTACCGGCACCCGCGAGCAGAGCATGTCGAATGCACCAGCACCATTCGTGATCCAAGCAGATACAAGCATTAGAATTACGATTACGGTGAGTAATGTATCCCTTCTGAGGCTTGTGGAATCTGCTTAGATCACATGCTGTGCATAGATTAGCGAGCAGTGTTAGAAGAAGGAGGGGGAAGTGAGAAGGGTCATGAGCAAATAAATGTGTTAGAACCGCTTGTCCCACTTGAGTATCTGTCTTGGAATGAGTGTCAATGCAATAGCGCTGAGTAAAGGTGTGAATAGAGCTCCATGTAGCTGCTTTGCAAATGGTGTCAAGGAGTAAATTTGCAATGAAAGCCAGTGTGGCCCCAGTGCCTCTTGTAGAGTGGGCCCTTGGCGTAAAAGGCAGAGTTTTATCTGAATGGGAGTAACACAGCTGGATATATTTGACTATCCATTTTGAGATGGCACCTCCAGAGACGCGATCTCCTTCTCTGACTGTAGCTATGGAGACGAACAATTGATCTGTCTTTCTTAGCGGTCTAGTCTTGTCTACGTAGTAGAGGACTGCTTTCCGCATATCTAGTGTGTGTAGTTTCACCTCAGCAGAGCTCTAGGGTTCTTGGAAGAAGGCCGGTAGCTCAATGGACTGGTTAAAATGGAATTTTGAAATGTACTTAGGTGAGAACCTAGCGTGAGTTTGTAGAACAAGTTTATCCTTATAAACAGTAAAGAAAGGATCCTGCACTGACAGAGCCTGAATCTCGCTGACCCTTCTTATGGATGCAATGGCTACTAAGAAGTCAGTTTTATAGGTCAGGTGTTTGAGACTAGCTTTATGCATGGTGAGTTTAGCAAGCACCACATTAAGGTCCCATTATGGTGGTGGGTTCGAAATTGGAGGGTGGAGTCTCTTTACCCCTTCCATAAAGGCTTTATCCACTGGTTCTTTCCACCACGACATTCTGTTATGGGAGGTGGTGAAGGCTGACAGCGCCGCCAGGTGTACCTTGAGTGAATTAAATACCAACCCTGCGTCCAGCAGGTGGAGCATGTAGGTGACAATATTGGAAGGAGTCCAATCAACTGGGTTGATTTGTTTATTTTGGCACCAAATAACGAATCTCTTCTATTTATCAAAGTAACAGTGTCTTGTGTATGGTTTCCTTGATTCTTTTAGGATATCCATGCATCTCTGTGGTAGATTGAGATGGCCAAACTCTATGACATCAGGAGCCATGCTGACAAGTTCTTCGAGCTGGGTTGAGGATGCACTGTTTGTCCTTTGTGCTGGGAAAGTAGGTTGTACCAGCACAGAGTCTGATGGGTTCGCACACTGCCAGTTTGCGCAGGTGCGGGAACCACGGTTGTCTCACCCACATGGGAGCAACTAGGATGAGCGTCATCAATTCCCTGTGCATCTTGTTGACCACCTTCCTCAACAGAAGGTTTGGTGGAAAAGCGTAGGCAAACATCCCCGACCAGTTCATCCATAGAGCATTCCCCATGGAACCTGGCTGGGGGTACCTAGATGCAAATCCTGGGCATTGTCTGTTTTTGCTTGTGGTGAATAGGTCTATAGTGGGGAAACCCCACTGTGAGAAGAGGTCTCCTACGACTTCTTCGTGTAGACACCATTCGTGTTCTTCCGGGAGGGAATCTCTGCTCAAAGTTTCCGCTAGTGAATTGAGATCTCCTGGAACATGATGAGATGACAGGTAAATGTTCCGTCTGAGTGGCCATGTCCAAATTTTCTGGGCAAGCCTGGACAGATTTGGCGAACGAGTACCCCCTTGTTTGTTTATGTAAAACATCGCTGTCATGCTGTCTGTTAAGATCTGCACTGACAGGTTCAACAGATGGGGTTTGAATGCTCGAATCGCTCTGAAGTCTGCCAGAAGTTCTAGCAGATTGATGTGATTCTTGCCCACTGTGTGAGACCAGAGACCCTGGGCTTTGTGGTGAAGGAGGTGTGCTCCCCACCCCAACAGGGATGCATCTGTAGTGACTACCGCCTGTATCTCTGGGTCGTAAAAGGGTTTCCCCTTTGACAGATTCTCTCTTGTCCACCAGCGAAGACTCTCTACTAGTGTTGGCGAAACCACCACTAGATCATCCCACTGACCACTTGCCTGAGACCACTGTTTCGCCAACCATTCCTGCATGGGTCGCATGCGTAGGCGCGCATGGGGATCCAGATAAATACATGACGCTATTATGCCTAGCAAACACATCACTTTGCGCACCCTTATCTGGCAGCCGGCCTGATATTGAGGAATTTACAGTAGTAGATTCCAAATTCTTTCCTCTGATGGAAAGGCCAACCCCTCTAGAGTGTTTAGGGCAGCTCCTAGGAATGGTTTGGAGGTGCTTGGTACCAGGCTTGATTTTTTCTCGTTGATTGAGAAACAATTCGAAGAGGAGGTTGATCGTTCTTTGGATATTGGATCTGCAAATTACTGGGGTCTCCCCCGTGATGAGCCAGTCATCCAGGTAAGGGTACCCTGGGATTGCCTCCCTGCGTAGTTGCGCCGCCACCACTGCCAGTACCTTGGTGAATACACTTGGAGCTAAGGCTATAACGAAGGGCAGCACCTTGAACTGGTAGTGCTGACTGTCCACCTTGAAGCGTAAGAATCTTCTGTGCACTGGGAACTGGAAATATGAAAATAAGCATCTTTCGTGTCCAATGTTGCCATGTAATCTCCTCTTTTTAGGAGGGGGATTACCTCTTGGAGTGTAGTCATGCGAAATTTGGGCACATGGTTAGATCTTTTTTTGGCACAAGGAAGTAAGTTGAATAAATACCCTTGTTTACCTGGTTGCCTGGGATGAGTTCTATCGCATCCTTTGCGAGAAGATTGACAATCTCCTCGAGGAGGATCTTTTGGTGGTCCAGGGAGTGTATTCTTTGTCTTGGAGGGTGGTTGCGGGGGTGCTCCAACAGTTCGATGCAGTATCCCGCAGACACTGTGGACAGCACCCATCTGTCCGAGGTGATCCCTTCCCATGCTTGGGTGAAGGTGGAAATGCACCCCCCTACTGGGGATGCATGGGAAGGGACTGCCTCTCCCTCTACCACGGTCCCTCTTGTTACCTCTGGCATAACTTTGGGTAGTTTGTTGGTTGCCACCCCATGATGTACCTTGCCCCGTGAGTAATTAGAACCCCTCTGGGAATTTTGGCCGTGTGAGCGACAAAAATTATTATTCCCACTTTGGTTCGTGGGTTTGTTAGTTAATTATCCCAGGGACCTTAGGGTATCGTATTCCTCTTGGGCAGTTTGTGATGTCATCTTTGATGTCCTGGGTGTTAGTCTTAGCAGTGCACGGTGGTGGCACGAGCTATGGTTGCTTAGCTTACCATAACTTGCGAATTTCAGGGATTTTTCGGTTTTACCATAACGTCCCTTTAACAAAGTTTTTCACTGAATATATATATATATATATATATATATATATATATATATATATATATATATATATATATATATATATATATATATTAACCCTTTTTTTAGGGGTAGCAAGGTAGACCACAGGGGTAGCAAGGGAGACCAAAGGGGTCAACGGTGCGACCCCTGGCAACACCCAAATGACTTCCCTGCTTCTTATCCAGAATGATGCCCAGAATCCTCACCATGGTGGCAGGAGTATGGAAGGATCACCTTGTGGGAGGCCATATATCTGCAGGGCTTGCCCACTGGGGAAGCCTATCAGTATCATCTTGGTTTAGATGGACTATGCTTCAAAATGTTTGCACTGACCGGGTGGTCAATCGATAAAATACATTACGTGAAGGTTAGAATGAGGTTTGTGGAGCTTAGAAGCACTTCAAACATCAGTTGCCTATCATGCAAATAGCTGTATGTGTTTGCAATGGATAGTCGAATCAACCAGAGAGAAATGTTCACATTAAAAAGAAGTGGAGAGCCAGCTGAGTCCTGCATGGCCCCACAGTCCTAATCTGTGTCTGGAGATTCAAAAGGGGGCATTAGGATTTGGTTTTCTGATTGCAAGTACTTGATCTATTCACGTGCATTAGTCTGGATGACCAGAGTTTCCTAATCTCTGAGGGGGTTGCTCTGGGCAACAGCATCAAATACCTCACAGAAGAACAGCAGCAATAAGGCCAGGACACCGCCCAAGTCCACCTCCAGCGTTAGATCCACTACAATAGAGGTCCTCATTGATTATTCTCCATGGAGTGAATTTGCATTGAAATTGGGGTGTCCTCAAACTGGAGGTTTACATAAAACACCTGACCCACAAATATCTGGGAGCATACATATCACTACAGGAGGAAACAGGGGAACAGCGCTCACACCAGCTGAATTAAATGTGTCTTCAAAACTCGTTCGACCATAAGGCACTTTAAACATTCAACTGCATTCATGTTCAGTTTTCATTTAATTTAATCATTGAAAGTAGTGCATTGGTTCCACCTTTAACTTATTGAAATAATAAACACATAACACACAAACAATGCTCACATAGTGATTAATAACCATGGATCGGCATCACCATAAACAGCATTCAAATCAAAAGTGATTAGATTATAGTTTGTGAATTTAAAACTATCCAGTCTCCTCTACTTTTGTAACCTGACCTACTATGAATATAATGCTCCATCACAAAAAGGTCTTTATACATGATTGTAGAAATACCAAATGAATGTAATCCACCGCACATATACATTTGACAGGGAGGATAGCTCACAAGTTAAGCACTCATGTCTAACATGGGGCCAGCCTGCATTTTGAAAGTTCACATTGCCCCCAGGGTCTACTTAGACTTTCTTTTGGTCATGGTTAATGCATTGGATAATAGTAGCAGATACAAGAACAGTGCTAAGAAAAGGGCGAAGTCCAGCATGAAGTGCTGTATGAAAACTCTATATTCTTATTATTGCACAGCGCTCAGCATGTTTACAGATATACATGTTGAAGTATTCCCTATTTTCTCTAGATCAATGTGAATTGTATTCCCCTATTTACAAAATAGTCTAACTCCCTTTTGCAAGTGATATTTTCATTTTCATTGAAGAAGGTATTGCTCCTGACAATTTCCTATGTATTGCAGTATATGTTCTATAACTGTAATAAAGCTGTTTAGTTGATTCCATTGATTCATTGTGGACTCACCTGCTATGCTAGTGTCTGCTTTATTGCACCATCCTTCCTTATTTCCAGCAGGTTCGGCCTGTTGGAGCCTCAAAACTTAGCTGCATCAACTGTCCCCCTAGAGGTTTGCTCAGCTTGAGGGCCAGTCAGCCACCTCAGGCGACAGCATCAGGGTACCCCTGGAGTACCTTGTGAAACAGCAAATCTATCTCCATTTGTAGGAAGAGAGGGCTCTGAATTTTAGCCAAGGCTTTCAATTTTAACTAAGGATCCAAATTTCAACAAAGATGAAAACTGATCCAATTTGTGAACACGGGTGTGAGACTCAGGCATGAAGCTTTGGGTTCAATCTAGTATATGTCAGTATTTAAAATGAACATAGCACATGTCAGCTAAATGGGAGGTTTGAATTTGGCAATGCATTACAGCTGATGTTATCGTGACACACCACATACACAGTTATGGACTCAGTGCAATGAAGAATAAACTAACATGCACTAATCCTACTAATACCTCGAAACACTAACTTGTCCCATTAGAAATATTCAAGGCAGATCAGTCCATAGCCCTGTGTTGCAAAATATTGGTGCAACATATTGATGAAAATCCAGTTAATTCTAAAAGAGAATAAATGTGCAGGATGGAAGGTGAGGTTGCAAGGAAGATTTGAGCTAAGTGAGGTATAAAGTTAAGCTGTTCAAAGTAGCTCCATTGTTCATGTTCGTTCTGCCAAATATCAGCGCAGAGATGTAACCTTTTGCTTCCATTTTCCTTCTTCCTGCATAACAGTCAAAAGAGCCAGGCTGATCAAGTGCCTTCTGTAACATTCCAGTGAGTTGGTTTGTCAGTGCGAGGTGGTTCTTATTAGCACATGACATCACCTCAAGGGCAGTATTTTCTTACATGTTATGTAGGCAAACACACATTCATGGGAGGTCACTGAAGAACCATCAGTCAGAAGGCTGGGTCTCTCTAGGGCACTCTCTCTCTGGCTGTGGAAGTGTGCTGCATTGCTGGCAGGCAGGCAGGCTGGCACAGAAGGCTTCGCTGAGTTCATTCATGCCAAGCGGGGAGAGAAGAAGATAAGGAAACTTGCCGTGCAGGCTGTCCAGGCAGCTGGGTGGGAGTACCGCTTTGTAGTCCGTGGGCACAAAGAATCAATCATTATTTTTGGTAACATTCTAGTGGAAATTGAGATGTGTGTTGATTTGCCTTGTGAGTGCATTCTGTAGGCAGTTGCAGCCAGGAAAGGTAGGGTCACTTTTAGAAATGTAGACATTCCATATAACAAGTGTCAAATATAGCTGGAGCTTTCTTTAAGTGGCGAAATACAAATACCATGTTCCAAGGCCTCTTGATAACATTGTTTTGAAGTTCATCACTAAAAGAAGGGTGTGAAGACAGTTATGAGAAAAAGCTATTTACCATGGGGGAACTTTATTAATGAAATATGTGGCTTCGTTTATTTTCATTTTGAATCACAGGGGATGTCATGAGAAGAACTCAGTGCATTACAGATTTTGTTTGTATATTCTTTGAAGGTGCATCAGCCTCAGACTACTTATGTGTCCTAGTCTCTTGTAATAATATACTGACAGTTGTGAACCAAATGGTAATTGCATCTTACCGCAGGTGGCATTCCTATTTTACCGCTTGTGGTACAATGCATAACAAAGTTGGCAACTGTGAATTGGGTCCACCTCAGGGGCTGTTTATATGAACAACAGCATTCGGGTGTCCTGGTAAGTGTATGCTGGTTTACCGCCAAAGTGGTATTGTAGATAAAATACCACTTGATAATAAAATTGTGATTTAGGGTGCACCAGGTTCGGTTTTGGCTTACCACTCATGAACCTGATATAAAAATATCAGGACGTCTTATATCTATGCTCACCACTAAACCACAAAACACCCCAACATGCTCACCAAAAATACTGCAAAATACCTCTAACACATTGCAGGAGTGTTGGGGTGGCACCATCGTTGTGCTTTTCCCAAAGCAGCTTAAGTTATTTCATTAGCTGTGCCTCGAACACCATTAATAAAGTAGAAGTGTTGGAATGCTCCTTTTTAATGCCACACATTACTCATCGGATGTGATTTTGTTTTCAATTGTGCAGATGGCAGAAGGTTGGCTTCTTTAATGTCTCACAGTTCAATTGTAGGTCTGGCCATGGAACAAGTCTTGCTTTAGCATGTGTTGCAGATGTTTTGTGGATGGCCATGGACAGGGGCTGAATCAGCAGTCTTGCTCCCAATAACCCCAAATATTATCCCCACTAAAAATATCGCCTATGGCCGTTCCCGGCAACCATATATACAGCAATATTTTTGGTGGGGATAATATTACCTGATACCGTCTTCTTGGCTTGTCATAATTGAGGGAAATGTTCTTGATTGGATATCCTCTTCCTTGCAGGATTGGACAAAACAGTGGAGCATGGGTCTTTGTGTCCTGCTAGATTGCCCTCTCCCCTAAGGTGTGTCCTAGTCAGGGGCTATGCACCTAGTCAAGAGCATGATGCTTCCCCCCATTCTGAGAGGTCATTACTTCTCGAGTGCAGCTCTAATGATATAATATATGTTATGATATTTTATTTGTATCGCGCTCACACACAAGTGTTTCAGAGAGCGACAAGGCAAGGGAGGGAAACAGGGGAGAAGGCATCAGTGACCTTAGTAGGCCCAGTGACATTGAGAATGCGCAAGTGCATAGGAAAGGGAAAGGGGAGAAAGTGCAAGGAAGGGGGAGAGAGGAGAATGTGGAGCAGAGGAGGTCAGATAAATAATAATAAATACAAATAATGGATCAGATGCCCCGTATTTGTCTCGTGTTTTATTGTTTGGAGCACTACATGACTAGGAAACAACAGATATTTTTAAGGAACCATTGCAATATATGATGGAGGGGAACATTTAGGGATGTGCACATGTATGTTTGTATGGGAGTAATAAAGCGCAAGACCAACTCGAAAGCAACAGAGCTTTCAACATATGAGATGCATCCCAATCTGGGATAGGCAGGGGGGTGCGGGAGAGAGGGGGGAACCCACGACACGACTTGCATGCGCACCAATGCTGCCCTATCTCGTTGCAAGACCTAAAATCATGTTTTCATTTGAGGTTTCCTTCTGGCTATGAATATTATGAATGTATTTTTATAATATTTCCCCTTTTTGTACAACGTTAATTTGGTAAATATTGTTTCAGGTGTCAGAAATGTTAGAGTAATTTGGGTTGGTATGTGCTAGCTTAAGATTGACTACATTCTTCAGGGCTCTGCAAGACATTTTACCTCATGATTACGTTTTTCTTGAAGGGTATCCAGAAACACTTGAGCTTGATCATGCAATACATCTAAGGACTCATTGGCTGCTGTTTCCAGTGGCTCACATCCAATGCCCTGTAGACATTTGCCTCACTAGGCATATGTTGAAATTCCAAATGAGGACATGGCAGGCTGGGTCCACTAGGCCCATATCAGATCCAACATAACCCTACTCTTGTTTTAAGAAACATTGCTACCATAAGTTATTGGGGTAAATTCCCAAAGAGCGTACACTGCATACCTCTGACTTACACCTGACCTATCCCAAAAGAGAGCTATGCTGTTCTCCAAAGAAGTTACACCGAATAATTCCCCTGGCTCTCCCCTGCAGAAGGCTAAGCTATTCACAAAAAGATGTTACACTGGGTAACTCTTGTTTACACCTGACCTATGCCTACAGGGAGCTACACTATTCTCAACTGAAGGGACACTGTGCAACTCTGCCATACCAGTGACTTACCCCTCGGGATCGCTAAGCTATTCACAAAAGACGTTACACTGACTAGCTCATTGGGATCCTTGAATTACCCCTGGAGAAGGCTAAGCTACTCTCAAGCGAAGTTACATTGGGTAACTCTGACCTACGCATAACTTAACCCAGAAAAGGGGAAAGCTATTCACAAAAGAAGTTAAGTGGAGCGAGCCCTCTCCAGGAATGAGTCATGGGAAAACAGAGTTATTCAGTGTAACTTTTCAGTGAATTGGGGACGCAGTGTTGGGGGGTGTTCTATACGTTGTAAGTCTCTTGTTTTAAATAAAGGGAGAGACATTTAATCTGGTCATGAACTGGCCGCTACCCACTGTGTAATCATTTAGTTAAAGGATATTTCCGGGACTTTTTTTTTATTGTCCCTACGGTTCGGCCATGTGTTTTTAAGCATAAATCGGTAGATCGTAGAAAACTTTCCTATGGACCTTACCCGACTTTTCGTCCATTAACGCACTCGAAATCAGCTGCCATTTTGTGATAATCCTATCACTTTCCGCATCGCCCTGGCTGACCTGGTTTTGCAGCACTAAATCAAATCCCCCGCCCCTGAAACAGACTTTATCAAAACATTCATATTCCCCGCCTCTATCCGTGACGTGGCTGTGCTGCGTAGGCAAACGCGCCCAGGCGTCTTCTACGCGACTCCACACAGAACCCGGAAACCAACACAGATCAGTTCACAACACAGCGCGCCACAATTCGGAATATGAAACTGTACTTTAAAATCAAACAGCAACACAGTACATTTGGTAAAGTACATTTATTGGACATCAAATGTTTAGAGAATATTCAGCGATTTGCATTTTTCTTTGCTCTCGATCCAAAATAGTTCGTCTTGAGGCAAGCGATGTTCATGTGCAGTACACAGGGTGTTGGTTTACGATAAAATAAGCTCTTCGGTCGCACTGATAATCGCATGGCTGTTCCAACAACGAGGCACTAGGCCACCACAACGGTATGTATGTTGCATCTAGCCATTAGTACCGCGTAAGGGCATACTTGTACTTGGCGATCGTCCCATAAAATGGTCAGGGTGGTAACGTTGTTCACGCGGAGAAGCAACTGGCGGCTGTAAAATCCATCCGCCGGTGTCTGGTAATCGTGACACGGACAATAATGAAGGATGTACCTGTTTTAAAAACATAAAAAATGAAATTAGTCTCACCATCAGATCTTTATTAAAATTATTCATTTTATATATTAGGTCGGGAAATTATTTCATAGCTAGGACAGTGCAACTGGGTATTATACGTCATTTCCAGTAACCCACCCACCTCCTCCGCCTTTTTCAGAGCCGCCTGAGCGCCAGTGGACCACTTCGTCACTGATATGATATAATATGGCATTTGCAACGCGCCTATACACAAGTGTTTCAAGGCGTGGCGAGGCAAGGTAAGTGCAGAACAAGTGCTGGGAAGGGGGGGCTGTAGGATACTGAGACAGTCCCCCAGTGCAGGGGTTGACAGGGAGGCAGTTCCGGTGGAGAGTGGAAGGGCCCAGGACCGAGGTCGCAGACAGTGGACCAGTTGTAGCAGGGGAGAGGGAGAGAGAAAGCAGAAGCAAAGAGGAAGGTTTTGAGGTGCTTCCGTAAAAGGAGATGGTTCTCCTCAAGATAGTGCGCGGTACAAAACAATATGCCACATAGAACGAACAAGTACAACTTAACCCGTCTTTAAAGCTACTGTATAGTAATTAAATTGCGGTATAAACTCATCTAAAGAGTTACTTACATTATATTTGCATTTTCCATTGTGTCTGTGCGTAGGGCAGCCCCGAAATACCACTCCTTCTATGCCGACGTTATTTCTTCTAATGAACGAACATTAAATGGCTTTCGTTTCTGACATTTTATTCATTATCGTTTCTTACGTTATTGCACCACACCCCCAAAAAGAAGTCTTTCGGGATGGTCCCGGCCTGTCAAGGTCAAATAACAATAGAACCTTATAATGAGTCGTGGGCCATTCCGGCACCCGAGCAAAAAATCAAAGCAGCTGACCTTCACTTTGAACGAGCACACATTCCTAGTTAGCTACATTCAGTGTAAGGCCATCTCACAGGACTTGAAATTTACACTCCATCTTTGCATTTTGTCTGCGTGCTTTGCAGCCCCAGAAAACCATAAATACGGAGACATTCTATATTTTTTGAAACATGATTTATATTACTGTTTGGTTTAATTTAATGCGCAAATGAACAAGGTGGAGAGACACATTGCATGTACACTGAGCAATCACTTTTATTTACACAATACATAGCTACACATATTCAATGGGCCTGCAACATGAGGAGACTCGAGAGCAAAGTCACAGGTTACACCCGGGTGGTTCGCACTACTGCACGGTGAAGGGAGGGGCAAGGGTGGAGAGACACATTGCATGTACACTGAGCAATCACTTTTATTTACACATTACATAGATACACATATTCAATGGGCCTGCGACATGAGGAGACTCGAGAGAACAGACAATCAAATTACAATCATTTGAACCGTGATGTGTATTTCTCAATGAGCTCTGCTTTAGGTGGACATGGAACAGAGGCAATGTTGGGTGGCAATGCAGTTGTCCCCCGCACAGGTTCGTTCACAACTCCATGTATGTGCCTATCTAGGACGTCAACAATAAGTCTCTCAATAAACTCATATTGCATATCCTCAAACACTGGTTTGATCACCCATTGTTTACTTCTTTTAGTGAAGGCCTTATTGTAGCGAAGCGTCCCTAAAGTTCCGGTCGTCCTACTTTGTTGACGGCCAACATTATGGTTATGTGCCAAGACCGCTAGAAGAGTCCGATTTATCATGCCCTCCATGCCAAAATGCAATTGTTTTGGCCTGTACTTTAGGCACATATTGTGGAACACCTCCAAATCTCCTGTGTGGCAGAATTCCGTGAGTCCCCTCAAATCTCTTGTTATAGTTTTATCAAATACAATCTTTTCAATGGCTTTGTGAGTGGGTGATGAAGGAATCAACCACTTCTTCTTCCGTGCCTCCTCTGTGGACAAATGGCCATGTTCACAATTGTGGAAATGTTGGTTTGTGTTCCAGCGGTGAACGTTGCTACAGTGTAGCATTACTGACCGCCATTTTTCCAGTAGAATTTCCAACGACCCTTCACATGTTTTTGAGCTCCACCAAAGATGGTTGCTGATTGACTTGGACCACTGTGAAATACCTTGCATATCTTTTTTTTTACCTGCAGCCGACATTTTTTTATTGATTGATTTTGCAAGATGCCATACGTCAAATTGGTGATTTATATTTTTGTACTCTTCACTCATTGTCTTGGCAATTGAAACGTGTCTGTCCGTGGCTATCAGGTCGATCACCATTCCCCGCGATTGTAGTTCTTGCAATGATGCTACAAAGCCAACTTTCTCCATGGCCACTGAGGATGTACTTTGTGACACCTGCCCGACCACCGAACTCACAATTTTCTTACTTTCCATGTCCTGAAAGTGGTAGGTGCAGTACTTGGCTGAAAATCCTGGGCTGTCGCACTGTCCATCACCGGCTAGCCTGAACCGTTTGCCGGCGAATGTACTTTCAATAGACATTTTTTCAATTCTCCAAGCTGCGCTAATGGCTGGAAATAGATAATCGGTTTGGTATTTGTAGAACTGAGTTTTCGCAATGAAATGGATTCCCACAAACTGAAAGAAATACTCTAACTTTTTAAAACTTGAACCACTAAAAAGTGCGGCCGCTGCACAAAGTAGATTGCCTGCTGGCAGTTGCCCCAGCATGGGTTGTGCAGACCATGAGAACGGATGATATTGTGTACAGGTGGCATGTATTTTAAGGTTAGTGCCTCGAATTGCACGAGTCACATTAATCAATGGCTCCACAAATACTTCCCCACCAACCAAATGCCCACATTTCAGCATAATAATAATATCAATCAAACAACTATCGAATACAATGAATTTGGCCTCTTTCCTTATACTGTCACTCTGCATCCCAGCTGGTTCGGCCTGTAACGATGAGGACATGTCACTCACAGTAAAGGTACAATCTCTGATATCGTCTTCCGCTATGTTCAGTGATATTGATGGTGTTTCATTGTTGTCCATTACATTCTCTTCCATTGAAACATCTGTTCCTTCTCCGGCGATGGGAGAATAAAACAATTTCTTCAACTTTCTCGCGGTCTTAGTTTTTGCGGGTGTGGATTCTGTGAATTGATCTCCGACTGCATCCGAACTACCAGGAGGACATTCACTATCAATGGCTGGTGGTGGTATAGCTCCGTTGTCAATCACTTCATATTCTTCCCATTGGCACGATGCATCTCCAGTCTCAAGTCCCTGCCAAAAGGTTTGACAAGCAACATCTCTCGTTCGCTTCACTGTCTGTGTAGATCTAGTTCGTACACCCACTCGCAACTAGAGGACAGATTGGAAAAGGGATGTTCAGTTTAAACACAACTTACAGTATTGAACTATTAACAGTGAAAAACAACATAATATAGTGACCGGGACACTAACCTTCTTTTGCTTTCTTTTCTTTGAAACTTTCTTGCCTCGAACTTCAACATCTGGACGCTGTTGCTCCGACTCGTGTGTGCATGTCTCCACTTCCTCTTGCGATGCAACGACTATATTTTCACGATAAGCACATCCATCACTCACTGACGCTCCATCGACTCCCTGAAACATAGAACTTTCATTAGTATGTATAATAATATTGAAAACACAAAATGTACTTGGGGACCAATACCCACGTACATCTCAATAGCAAAACACGAATGAACGCATTGTGTAGAACATTCAAACGACAATTATTCAGGCATTGTTGATCTAGTTAGATGGAACTGTCAAGATCCATACCTCGGGCTCCGCATAGACTTCCATTGATGATATTATTGAAGATGTTGCTTCAGCAACTCCCTGAAACACAGTAATTGCATTAGTATGGAAAGAACATAAACTTTGTGCAGGCGTCAACGGCTCATCTAAATAGACCTGCACAAATGATCAGTTGTCAAAAATAAATAATGGATATCTAAATATGATTCGATTTGCTGGATCGTTGGAAGTGTCACCACCCAGAGATCTGCATCGACTACTAGGGGTGATGTTCTTGTAGAAGAAGCTCCGTCATCTCCCTGAAACATAGTACTTGCGTTAATAAAGAAGGAAGTATAGCGGATGTAATCACGTCATATGATCTCGCTTGATCGAACTGTCAGTATCCATACCTCGAAATGCATAAGAACATCAAGGGACGCTGTAACTGCGGTGCACACTTCTGCAAGCTGTTGCGCCGACCCGTAACTGCATGCTCCCCCTTCTTCTTGGACTAATGCTCCATCGACTCCCTGAAACATAGGACTTTCATTAGTAATGAACACAATATTGAAAAAAGAAGACACATAGGAGGGCGACGACAGAAGGACATATCAATGGCTAAAAAAGAAAGAAACATTGTGTGTAACAATCACGCTACAAGAATGCAAGATCTGATGATCTCCATCAATGGAACTGTCCGGAAACGTACCTCGAGCATCTGAGTGACATCAACGGTTGTCGTCAATGTGTTGGACTCCTCAGCATCTCCCTGAAAGACAGTACTTGCATTATTTTGGATAACAATAATTATAACTGAAAACAAAGACTAGAGGACGAGTACTAGGCTGTACCATTAGGTAAAATAATTACACGATAAATTAAAACTATTGATTTACATGCCTAAAACAAGTTAGTGGCAGAATAGCTAAGTAAGATTACCCGATAGGCGCTTGAAGTGGCTGATGACTGCAATAACGACACGGATGGAGAATCTTCCGCCTTCATATTGAGTGGATACATAAATGGGGAAATTATTGTTAGCTAATGCTACACACTACCGCAAGGCCGAGAGCTAGATCCGTAAACTTGACTCACCAGTGGAGGGATGTGGACGAATAGAGTGGGAATAGCGGTTGAGAGCAATTTTCGCCTCGGTCGCGGTGTTTTCTTCTTTATTAGCAATGATGTGGAGTACATGTCTGAGCTAAAGTGCCTGCTGCAGATGCGGTATCGATCACCCTCTTGTCCGCAAAGACTTCTAGGACTCTACTTTCAAGCTCAGACGGTGGATATCCGCAATATCGGACCCATTCTCTTATCTGATCTATTGTCTTAGGGAAAACATGCATTATAGTACCTTCAGATTTATTATGGGTCTTCGAAGGGCAACCGCCAATGGAACAGGCAGACATTGTGGATAGTTCTGAAAAGTAAAGATCAACAATTCTCAATGAATACCAATGTGTTAAAAAATTAAATGACACATAAAATGTCCAATGCAAGGTTCGGTTTGGTTCTTGGAACTATACACGTTATTCACATGTGGATAAGTATATGAATAACTTTAAAAAAATAGAAAAATAATTTGACTAAACTCAGAACATGTGACTAGTTCCTTGCATGTACTGTCTTGAACGAAAAGAAAACATGGATGCAAGATGACTACTAGCAAATAGATATAAATTAAAAAATTGGACGCAAAATGATTATGGTACATGGCCTTACCTTGACGAACAAACAGTTAGATGCAGGGATCAGAGTAGTTTGTTGTCGTAGAACAGGGAGCAGTTCACAGGTTGCAAACTGACGAGTACGCTCGAAGTGGTCACGGAAGTTCACAGAGACGAAGAGCAGATAACCAGCACCTTCACGGGTTGACTAGCAAAGCGCAAAGAAGTTCTCATTCGAAATATGAAGTGGGTTATAAAGAATTCGAAACAGGGGTGTGTTTGTGAATGAATGACGTGTATATGTCGTGGCATTATGCGGTTTGCAGGGGGGCGTCCAGCGTGAGGGGGGATGCTTGGCAGGAGACACGGGGTCTGGAGGTAGACATGGGAACAACAACCCATGCTCTATAGACCACTTTGAAGTGTACATGGTCTTTGGCACCTCTTGGCCTTTATCGCTCCCTGACAGCTCCACTTGCCAGCGCAAGTACCCCGGTGCGAACTGCCTTTGATAGGGTGGGGGGTGGATTGGGGCGGTGGTCGTGCAGACAAGACACAGGAAGACTCGTGAATGGAGACACACTTATGTGGATTGCAGGGGGCGTCCAGCATGAGGGGGGATGCTTGGCAGGAGACACGGGGTCTGGAGGTAGACATGGGAACAACAACCCATGCTCTATAGACCACTTTGAAGTGTACATGGTCTTTGGCACCTCTTGGCCTTTATCGCTCCCTGACAGCTCCACTTGCCAGCGCAAGTACCCCGGTGCGAACTGCCTTTGATAGGGCGGGGGGTGGATTGGGGCGGTGGTCCTGCAGACAAGACACAGGAAGACTTGTGAATGGAGACACACTTATGTGGATTGAAGGTGGGCGGCCAGCGTGAGGGAGGATGCTTGGCAGGAGACATGTGGTGTGACAAGACAAGGCACAGGAAGACTATTCAATGGAGACACACTAGATTCATTTAAAAAATCAAAACAACCATTGTTAAAATATATGTTGGGTTTTATTTTAGATCTTAATTTCAATTGAACATAAATAATAAACATTACACATTGTAAAGTTCCGGTTGCAGCACATCCAGGGAAAATCTGCGGTAATGTCCACTGTCGCTGGGGAAATGTTGTCTAATGGCAAGTACCGCAAAGGCAGGTATTACTCTCTGAACGCGGTGTCCGAGCCTCCCGTGAAGCCACCAAGTGAAGCAACGATAGGCCACCAGCCTGTACCACCTGTGAAAAAGAAAGATGCAATGGAACCAATTTACATGCGTTCGAATGATATGTAGATGTAATTTTATATGTGGGAGATGACCATGAAATAGTAGTGGCATCACTGACATCACAACCAGAGTATACTTACTCGTTACTCGGATTACGCGGACAAACAGTGCCGCAAAGTTCGTGCATAAGCACCATCATCATCCTCAACACGGTCCGTGATAGGCAGGCTTCCCCGAACTCTGGCAGCTCGGTGATGCATTGCGGACTTGGCTCGCCTTCCGAAATGTAGGCCAAGCACCCGGAATTTTCACGGCAGCAGCAGTTCTCCTCCTCAGTTGGCATTAGCTCGCACCGATTGCACGTGCACCAGGTGGAGACGCCGTCCATGCGACATGGTCCAGGCTCTTCATCCGTTGACTGGTCCTCCCAACTGCCGTCCGAATCCCCATCGTTTTCGCGTGCTTGCCTTTCCAGTAGTTCCTCCTCGGTGTACTCGGGCTCGTACATATACGGCATTATTGTAGCCATTGTGTGGTAAAGAAAGTAAAATAATGTACAGAGATGGTACAGGTGTTCACAAGGCCTAGAAGCGGCGAAGGTAGCTGACCAGAGCACAGAAACGAGTGACAGAATACTCAAAGTAACACAGAGAGAGGAATGGAATCGGAAATCGGCTGCTGTGTGTTGTGAAACGGTGTGTTTATACTTATTGAGGAAAGAGGCGTCCTGCCATTTCCATGGCGACACTTCATTAGCTGAGGCGCAGCGATTGTTGACACGAAACGTGCTTTGGCGTTGGGAAATGGGCGGTACGCGTCTGCTGATGTCAGGCTCAGGGGCGGGGGATTTGATTTAGTGCCGCAAAAGCAGGTCAGCCAGGGCGATGCGGAAAGTGATAGGATTATCACAAAATGGCAGCTGATTTCGAGTGCGTTAATGGACGAAAAGTCGGGTAAGGTCCATAGGAAAGTTTTCTACGATCTACCGATTTATGCTTAAAAACACATGGCCGAACCGTAGGGACAATAAAAAAAAAGTCCCGGAACTATCCTTTAAAACAAATGGGTCCCTTTCAGCCTAATTTCACTTAACTATAAATGTAAATGTCTTGCAAAATTGATCAAATGCATTGAGGAATTAAAAACGATTGCTGTTTATATATGTCAACCTTTAATGAAATGATGCAGGCAATTAATAACATGCATACTTTTGTTGCATGTTAATTTCACAACAATTGTTCATTTATATGACATTTTCTCAAACCATGATCGTCCAATATAAGACAGGTTTTCTAAAAAAACGAAGAGCAAAGTGATTGGGACCCTATCCTCTCTAAAACACTTTCCTAGTGTCTACAACTGCACACAAGATGGAGGTCGGCATTTTGTATTTAATCTTTCCGCCCCCACAGCGTGTGTCTTATCATTAAAACAAAGTAACTTCTATGACCGATGGTCAATAGAGGTATTTAAAAACAACCTATTTTCTCACCAGTGTAATGTAATGGAGAGAGAATATGTGGTGATAACTAGATCAATTTCTTTTAGCAAGCCCTTTTCTCTATTTATAAGGGTGTTGGAGTCTGGGTTATCCGCCAGTGCTCTTTAAACAAACAGTCAACCGGTTTCAGCGGGATTCTGGAGTAGCCGCTTTCTTCAGGACTAATACTTTTTTTGATTCTAGTATTCTCAAGGTATCTTCAATATTTATGAAGTGTTTGAGGGTCAGGATCTCGACATCTCTTGTAGTCTGCTCAGCAGCACTCACTAGGGCCTTCAACCAATTGATACGAGATTTTTTACAGATAGGGTCATTTAACTTTGTGCTAGGGATTCAGCGTTAGGAATAACTTTGTAATAATTTAGCCTTCTGTTACGTATGGATTGGATGTGTATCTATATTTCCCCTGCATTGAATTCACCATACATTCACTAAGTCACATTTACTTCATTATACCTTTGCTTCTCCTGTCTTTAACTTCCCCAGGCATCCACTTCATCATTACAGGGGGAGGCCCCATGTACTCCCCTTCTTTTGTACCCCATATTCGACCTCCATGCCAACCCTTGACCCCATCCCTAACCTTTAGCTAACCTTAACCACATGTAGTGCCACCTCCACAATGTGAAGATGCAGATGAAGTAAAGGCATAAAGAAGTACATGTATGACCAAGGAAATGTCTGGTGAAGTGAAGGGAGAATAAGCAAGTGTAGGATAGTAACGGGAGATACCATAAGAATTATGGAGATACTGAAGTCATAATGTTCTCGTTAAACAACCTTGCCCTTAGAATAATAAGTCACTTTTTCTTTGAGGGTCATTCTAATAAGCAGTGACAGGTTTCTCCTAATAATTATGTGTTGCCCCATTGTATAGTATGAACAATAATCTAAATTACCTTCGGACTGTTAGCTTGCCTTATGACATTGGAAAGTTGTGCTAGACAAGACCACTTTATATTACTAAAACAAGCACTGGCAATACTAATAGTTTGAGCTTTTGCATAGGCTTGGGAAAGGCTTGTCATAGTGGTATTAACTTGCCATTGATGGTAGTATGTGAGAAAATGGTGTAAGTACCCAGGCATCTAATAGTGCCTGGCAAATGCCTAATACACACAAACCAAAACTGTTGGCATTGCTAATGCTTGTTTTTAACAGGACTTCAGTGAAGAAAATTCTTAGGGACTGATTCCAGAATTTTTAGCATGGCACAAAGTGACTTTTTCGCTGGTGCAAAGTCACTTTGCACTGCCAGCAAACACCTGGATTCACAGAGTGTATTTTGGGAGTGCAAACTGACTTTGCGCTGACTTTGCACTGGTGCAAAGTCACTTTGTACTGCAAAAATACACTTTGCACCACTCTGTGAATCAGGGATTTTGTTGGCTGTGCAAAGTCAATTTGTGCCAATAAAAAGTCACTTTGCATCATGCTAAAAGTTCCATGAATCACCCCTTTGGGCATATAAATCGAGTGGCTGAAGGTAGACCGGGTTAAGACATTTGTATTACACCAGTGGTGTGTTTACAGCTCCAAATTAGGCCCTGATTCATGGAAAGGTGCACAGAGATCCTGCAAAGCCTGCACACTGAGAACAACTCTGTGCCAGCCTGCGTGCAGAAGAAAATCTGCAAGCTCCGCACATTCATTGACCTTTTCCTGAACCGTAGACTTATTGGCAAGTCGCAGCCGGAATCGCCCTATCACACCCCCCCACAAGAAGCCAAAACATCCACATTCAAATACCTTTGTGGCCTCGTCGGACACAAAAACATGCACCCCTGTGAAAACTGTGTGGGGTCCCCCACAACGAAGACAGGCCCTCGCGACACTGCACTGGCTCCTCCGTAACTGCAACCGGCACCCCGAGAACATGCGTATCATTTCCCGTAACTCATGCCATATTTTCATCAAACCGCATGTGAACCCCGTAAACAATCCCGACACTCTGTTACGCTGCTTATGCACATCCCTAAGTCCGATCGGAACCCTGTCTGTGTTCACGCACTCCTAAAACCGACATGGAAACTCACCTCTGCGCTGCAAATCTTATGCGCAAGTGTCTGTACCCCTGCCTTTGGGTGGAGGAAAGATTGAGGGCTTCACATGGGGATTTCACAGGTGAGATGTTGCATGCTCACATCCATGAATACACTTTGTCATGCACATTTGTGGGCGGGCTATGCACTGCCCGCAGCTAGTCCATGATATGCCCACTTTTTCCATTGTTCTTCCTCATTTCACGTGTTCCGTCCCCTAATCCGGTCCCTGTTCAGGCCATGCCCACCTCCTGCATGGAGTCTCGAGCAAGGCACCCGGCCAATCGCAGAGATGTGCCGAGCCTGCGCAAAGTCTGTGCAAAATATGGAAAAGTGCCATGCAGATGATTCCATGAATCAACAAATGGGGTTTTGCGCGTGGTTCGGCACGCAAAGTCCCTATTTGGGTTAAGCGCGCTATAAAAATTAAAAACTAAACTAAACTAAACAATATATAAAATTAATCAGGCCCTAAATCATTAACTCTCAGTAGATGGCTTTGAAAAACCACTGTTTGATGGTAAGGATTGAGTAAAGCAAGTTGAAATAGTTCCCATGATGTTGTCTTTTCGGCGGGGTGGGGCAGGAACTGGGTGGGAATGGCCACGGGGATTAGCAAGGCCATTCTATGGGTGGCCAAATAACCAAACAACACCTATAAGCTTTGTGTCCATCCGCATATGCCATTTCTCCCTATCTGTACTCTAAAACAATAGTTTCAGCTTATCAGTGGCGCAAGGGTCACCTAATACCCCAAACTAAAATTAGGGGTCCTGCGAATGGTACACATTGTATTGGCTACAGAAGGATGGAAGGCTTGTTCAGGGTGCAAACCTCGGACCTGTTGATTATGCAAAGATCTCGACGGCAAGTGTTAGGCGCACAAGGTTTCCTTGCCTACTTTCTTTACTGTGCCTGTGAGCGGGTTTCCCAAAAAGAGGAGATATTCGAGCACAGTCCTCTGGTCTCTGTGTCTGACTCTGTTTTGCTCTTGCTAGGTATATGCACGCATATTCCTATCAATGGCCAATGTAAATATTCCTTAAGAGCGACCAGTGATATAATTTGCACATAAAATTAGCAGACCTTGGCAGCGAGATTGCTATTATCAACCGGGCCTTTGGCTGAACTTTCATTTAAAACCATGTCATGCATAAACGTTCTTGTCTTTCCTGAGATTACCCTCCTCCCACACAGAACAGAAACTCAGGATGAACTATGTGTGCTACTCACTCCCACCAGGTATGGGTTCTTTGAGCGGAGGCTTGGCCTAGTAATTCAAAGCACATGCTAATGCTTAACCTTCCAGAGTTGCTGTATGGGTTGAGGCCTTGATGTTGGTGTTGCAGCTCACAAATCATATGCCAAACAACCTTTATTAGATCGTGTCTAATGCATAGGAAAGTGAAGACTTTTGGGTGTATTGAACACAAATGCAATCTGTCGCAGGGGTGACTGTTATCTACTAAGCAGAGCTCAAGGGCCATCAGGCCGTCACTGTTGGGGCAAGAACTCTTGCAAAGGCATCTTTTATTTTTAAAACCTGTTCGCCTTACACGAAGCTGACATTTAAAATGAATGGGTCACTTTTTGTGATCTCACATAGGTGACATTGGGCCTCATTACACAGTAGGCGGTAAACCATGGCGCTGTTAGCGCCATGGTACATGCCGGTAATTTACCGGTACCGCCTTGGAGGAAAGGGGAATTACCGCCCTATTCCAAGGTTGGGAAGGCGGTAATTCCTCCTTCCTCCATTGCCCTTCCCCATTCCCATTTTTGCCCCGTGGGCATAATGGGAATGGGGAAGGCGCTAATTACGGTACCGCAAATTGCGGTACCGTAATTAGCACCCCGGTCCCTTTGCGGGTTCGTTTTTTAAAGCCTGCTAAAAGCAGGCGTTAATGTACCAACCCGCAAAGGGACCTCGTAGTAAGACAGTAAGGGTTTACCGGTACCGGTAAACTACCGGTACCGGTAAACCCTTACCGCCTACCGTGTAATGAGGCCCATTGTATGTAAATATGTGCTCTATAAAGTGCTTTGGATTAAGGCGCTAAATAAATAACACATCATTATCATTATCTTGCATGAGGTGGCAGCCGGTGAGACTAATATTCTACATGTTGTGCGGCAACCCTGAATGGAATCCATGGCAACGTTAAAGTAGAATTGCATCCCTTTAGCAGTAACATTCCTCTGCCCTCCCCCAGCTCTGTTCTGGTTATCTTGCAGGCTTTCAGACGCAGACAGCAGGAGGTCAGGTGCCATAAGGAGATATCTGCCTTTGCTCTATTGCAAAGATATTGGGCCGCATCATGACCCTGGTGGTAGAGTGATAACGATGCCAGTAGTGCTGCCGGTGCCGTTATCACTCTACCGCTACATTACGAGTTCTGCTCGCGGGGCTGCTCTGTACACCTGGTCAGATCAGATGTGCAAACTGGCACTCGCTAGCAGAACAGGGTAGTGACAAAGGTCCCGTCATTAACGGGATCGTTGCTACCATCCTCCCCATTCCCATTTGAGCTCTATGGGGCGTACCGGGTCCAGGTCCCGTGAATGGGAATTACCGGGGACGCATTTTTCGGGACCCGGACCAGAGTTTGGGGATAGCCATGCCAGTAAAAATGGCATAGCTACCACCAAACTCGTAATGAGGCCCATTGACTTGCATTTGAATATTCAAACTCACGTTTGAATATAAGCCTCCCCTTTTTTCTGCAATACGGGCAGGAGACATGCTGTTGGTGCTACATCTCGCAGATCATACGTGTGTGCTAATTCAACCTTTATAACAGCCTTACCAGTCAAATGCTTCTCTCACCCGAGAGTGAGGCTGCTGCCTTACAGAGCTGAAGCCTAATCTGCTCCCCTTGAGCAACCAAGATTGCGCGGGGGTCCAGATACTAGACATTTTAATGGTGCATGTCAGGAAAATATGGGGTATTTTTCCATGTTTTATAGCTGGAATTCGGCGGCCAGAAAATCATGGCTCTGCTTCCTGTGGTTTGTTGATGTGCCTTTCCTCTTCCTTGTGAAAACGGGGGCTATTAACGTCCTCTCCAAATGTGTAAGTTCTTTTCTGTGAATCCATAACACATTATGCTCTTTTTTGGTGAGAGCAGCGGAGTGAAAAATCATTGTACAAGGTTGGTGCACAGAAGTCATGAAATAAAATATATCGGCTATTGTAATTGCTTGTCTGTAAATCTGTACCTTGTTGTTTAAATCTTGCAGGTTTTTCACCATGCGTGTTTTATATGTGCATGATGGTTCCGTTTGGATGCACGCTGTTGTTTCTATGACTATTCTGTTTCTATTTTTTACGTTTATAAGGACATTTTTCCCCCAATAGGCATCATAGGTCTAAGAAGAGCAGAAACTGAGGACAGGAAATGTATGTAGAGTGGGAAAAGAAGGCTTCTTTCTTGGACATAACAGACTCAAGGTGGATTATAGGGGAGAGATGCTGCGGGTGGCCATCCTGTATTTGGGTGTCCTTAGGAAAAAGGGGCCAGCTGATCAGGCAATTCAACCAGTGTTTTGTTGACTACATTTTTTCAAAGAACTCTAATGCATTGGGTGTGCACAGCAGAGTCTGTAAACATTAGCTCTCCAAATGTTTTGGATTAAAACCTCCATTAGCCCTATCCAGCATAGCTACCAGTGAGTGATATTGGCAGTCGTAGTCCAAAACATCTGGAGAGCTGCAGGTTGCAAACCCCTGTAGCCTTATGTACGAGACACAACTTCAGTCTCATTACGAGTTTGGTGGTATCTTGGTCTCAATACCATTGAGATACCACCAAATGGTATTACCTCACCACCACTTGGTTCGGTATTACCACCGGATTACAAGTGGTGCTAGGCTGTGTTAGTCCCCATTAATTAGAGTTCATAGGGCTCCATGAGGATTTTGGCGGTATTACCAACAAAAGTAATACTGCCGATTTGCCTGGTTTGGGGTGGTAAAGCAGAGGAATTACCTCCAGCGTTCTGCTGGAGGTGTTTCCTCTGCCTTACCTCCAAACCTGTATTTAGTGGTTAGGTAATGTGGTCGTTATGCAGTGGTAACTGTCACCAGTGCATTACCACTGTTTCTTTTTACCACACAGTCAAGCTCGTAATAAGGCCGAAGGTCTTCAAATCTATGTTTCTGAACCTGGAAGCCAATGAAGAACTTGAGTTGCTGGTGGTACATGCTCAAATATCTTCAACTTCATCAGACAGCAAGCCACTGATTGAACACCTATACACTGCTCTGCTCACCTACAGGAAAATGTGGCACACATGTTGTTTTTTGGTGGGTTGAGAGTAGCCTCTGCCCGGCAAACCTCTGTGCAGTTACAAAAACAATGTGCCCATACACTGTCCTGAGGGATGCACTAATAACGCCCACAACCCTAAAATGGTGGACATCACCAGCATCTACCGATAGTCCCGTCTTGGCCCTCAGCAACATAGTGCCATGGTAAAAGGAAGGAGGGACCCTGTTTACTATCCTATGAAACTCTCTCCCATTCCTCTTTTGCCTCCAATGCCGCAATCAATTTGAAGAACCCTGTATTTTGTCTTGCACAGCGATTTTACGCGCCCTACACTGTTCACTATCTCCCTTATGATTCCCTGGCAATCCGCTCTAGCATCGGAATGTGTGTGCTATGCAGGAAGAAAAAAGAAATGCATTTATAAATAGATAAAATAAAATAATGTTGTATGATTCGGCCTATGAACACCACATACTCCTCAGCCCAGAAAAGGCAGCTTGCAATGCAAGGGAAATGATAAAACCCCAAGAACCCTACATACCATTCACCCATTGCAAAACATGTGAATCAAGACAAAAGCGGGCAGAGATGGTCACATCTCACACAGGGATACAAAATCACGGGCATTCAGTGACCAACCTGTTGTCAGCGTGCATCGTGCCGCCTTCATGAGATGTTTGTCCAGTTGCTGGAATCCTTCATAAACGTCATTGGAGAGCTCTCTATCCTGAGCTTGGAGAGCAGGATCATCGCACTTCGCCGAGTCATTCCCGAAGAGGGTCAGGAAGCCAGCTCTGAGGAGAATCACAGAGAGGTAAAGCTGCAGATGTGGCGAAGGCATCTTATGCATGGCAGGCAATGTTGCAGGTGTGTTGGTCCAATATGTCATCATATGCTCTAAAAGAATGTTATCATATTAGAACTTTCAGACTGGAAAAGACAAGAAGAATGGGAGCAGGGAATATATCAAGCTGTACATTGATGGTCCAAAGAGGAAGTGCCACTTACAGCTCCCAACTGTTCCAGCTCCCAACTGTTACAGCTCCCAACTGTTACAGCTCCCAACTGAAGTCGAACGTATCTGCCAAGAAGCATACTGCAGTATGTCACGATATGGCCTTGCTTAAGGTAATACGGTGTCGGGAGAGTGATCCACATCTCAGACAGAGACAAATGATTTAGAAAACATTTGAACTGCTACATTTAGCAATAGAACCCTATTTGTTTGTTTTACTCCAATACTGACTATACGATACGGTCAATCTCGAAGGATTCCTACTAGCCTGTGTTGGGCAGTAAACCCCAACGGATGTTTTTTTGATTATCATAAACTGATATAAAAGTAAACATTCTTAGCAAAGTGAAATAAACGTGTTCCTAATAATGATTTAGAACAGAATATAAAAAAGTCCAGCAGTTTTGCCTATGCAGTAGACTACCCAGGAGGAGTATAAAGGAGTTTGGAATTGGTGCCAATTGGGGCCTTTGCTTCTTTTTTCGTTCTACAGCGCCACATGTCTTAGGTAAAACAGCTCAGTCAGTTGCATGTTCAAGTACTGGCAGAGTGGCCGCCCGACTTCAACCTTATCAGATCAATAAATTCAATGCTACTTAGCCATTATCACATGTTTTATAAAGTGCCTAAAGACAACTCATTTTGTCATGTGTGCTTTATAAAAGATAAATGGTATTATGTTTTCTTATTTATTCTAGCCAATACCATTGAGAGATTATTTGGACAGTGTTGGCATAAGTGAGCGCAGCAGAGCTGCATCTTTCCTGGATTATGAAGTCACACTGAAGGCACGCTTAATAACCAAAGACAAAACAGAAACTGGGGAAGCTACTGTCGAATGCAGCAAATTTACCCTCAAGCTACTGGAGAGTGTGAAGGCATGCCCCTGTACGCTTATGCCAGAAAAAATGCAACCTGCTAGGGAAAAAAGGCCAAGAGATTTCTTGCAAGGTTAGCACGTTTTAACCGTCCAAAAAGTAAGGGTGCAAGCAAAGAACTATGCTGCTCGTGAACGTTCAGGGCTCCAGTGATACACACATGAGCTTATAAGTTATCACCGCATCATCACCGTATAGTAAAAATGTGCATGGCTAGTTGGTGAGACCCTATACATGGGCCTGCTCCATAGGGGATGCCAGGTTACGATTCGTTCCAGTCTTGCCCGTCTGTCTTCTCTCACATGGGGTCAGGTGGGCTCATCTCTCCAGGGACTGAAGGTCAGGCGCGTGACATGTTGTTATTACAGAGTTACTATTGCAAGATAATACTACCAAATCATTATGGCATGCACCTGGGCAACTTGGGGACTTGCATAGGGGGAGGAACACGATCATGCTGGCCCACACATTCTGTGCTTGGCTCATATCGCACTCACTGCACCCATGGCTTCCACCCTTGTTTTGAACTATAATGTATTCCTCCCTGTACCTCGTATTACAAAGGGTGTATTTATGGAATAAGGTGAAATGGTTGTGTTCATTTAGAACTTTTATGACCATGGTTTTATGGATGGTGGTCTGAAGTCACTATCGCGGAATTCAGGGCTTCATGGACTGGGTCAGTGGTGGGTGCCATTAATCCTGATGGGCTGGGGAGGTTAGATGTCTGCTATTTGCCTGGCTGTGATGAATGTGCACAGCAAGGAGTCCGGTGCTGTCTCATGGCTTTGGAGGGCACATTTCTCTCTGGGTTACAAGTGATTGCAACAGTTAAGGAACAAAGGGAAGTTGCTATGGGAATTAGCAGTGCAGGTTTGTCTGCCCTCTGCGCTTGGGCCTGGTCAGGTTTCTCAGCCGGGACTACCTTTACCGCAAGGCCATGCAGGACTGAATATGTGTACCATAACTACAAAATGGCGTCCATTTATATGCCTGCACTAAGTCTATTTGTCTATAATTCATGCAATATTGTGTTTGTGCCAGGTTTCTTTGCACGGCCCTCCCCCCAGTACATTGCACATCTATCTATGGGACTTGCTTCACTCTAAAATGCCTAGGGAGGTGGCAAAGGCTCATTTCCTTCCCAAAAAGTGTCAGGTAATTCGGGGAGGTTAGGATTGTGCACTGTTTACAAAATGAGGTAATGTATTTTGTGTGCATAGACGAATATGTAGAAAGCACGCCAGCTCTTGGAAAAGTAGTAATGGATGTTTGTGTTGCTACTAATGAGCTAATCCCTGCATGGAGGCATGGGGACAGCAATTTTGGCTTCCTCAGTGTGCCCCAGTACCCTATTTAACAGTATGGTGGTTGGTGGGCTCTATACACTACCCAGGCTTGTGCATATTTTTTGCTTCAAGGGGATAAAATACATTTTTGGCCTAATTACAAGTTTGCTGGTATCCCGCCGTTATTACAGACGGGATACCATCAACATTGTAATATTGTTTCCACCACTTGGTCTGACGGAATTACCGGCAGATTCCAAGTGGTGGAAACGCCAGTAAATCCCCATTCCATGGAGTCCCACTGGACTCCATGGAGGAATTTGCCGGTATTGCAGGCACTGGTATTTCCAAGCTGGTAAAATACCATCCGTTTTCTGTAGGTAGGGTGGCATAAATACCTCCAGCTCAGAGCTGGAGTTAAATCCTCCACCCTACTGGAAAACCTATAGTTGGCCAGTCCAGAAAAGTTATTACCTGTACTTTATTTCCAGACCGGCCAACATATAGTGAGGCTCCTGTAAAAAGTTGAAATAAGTTGGGGCCAGTGGACTGATATCACAAAACACACGATGGGACCAATTTGCATCACAAAGACTATGCTCGCACATTTTAGAAAGTTCACAATCACATCCATATGAAAAGGTAAAGGTGTGTGTGAAGAGGGTCTGATAGGATGGATCAGATATTCCATTTAAATACATCAGCCTTAATTGTGTACATTCATATTCCCCACCTGCCCCCAAATACATTTGCATGCACCTTGGTGAGCCCTTGCATTTATGCGTGCATCATGTTTTCATATATGGGATGCACACATAGCTGTGTAGCAGTGTCCCACCACTCCCCGGGGCCCAGGTGAATTAATGTACAGTGCACATAGAGTTAATTTCGCACCATTCTGGGCTTTGCCTCAAAATACACATGTCCCCAGTATATAGCCATCCATCTGGACTGGCCTGACATGTCTCTACCTAAATACTGCTATTTTCAGCATGACAAGCCCTTTTAAGCCAGTCATGCTGAATTCAACTCCCAGTACCCGCATCGATGCTGGGGGCCAATGAACACGTCAGTGTTGGACACCTCACACGCCTACGGAGAGTGTCACCCGCCATAGAGTCAGATCATATAGAAGGCCAGCCTAGACCTGTCCATACATTTCAACAAGATATCTCCCACTAAATCCGATTTCAGCTGTCAGTGTGACTCAAAAGATTGAGAGGTTTGCATCACTAATATTTTTACTGGGGTTACACGGATCGACAGTGCCAGGTTACCTACTAAAAAAAGTCGCTGCTGCACTTTTCCGGTACACCTCATTTCGGCACGCCCAGTTCAGCGCGGGTCGGTTTGGCGCGGACGTTTGGCAGCATGACCCATTTTGCTGTGCCCAGTTCGGTGCGTGGATCTTTTGACGCCTGCATGTTTTGGCACAACAATGTCACTATTTTAATTACTTTTAAAAATAAAGAATTGGTGCTGTCGCAAACCCTGGCCTGCAGGACTGCGAGGCCGAAGAGTTAACCAAAGCTTGCAACGAGCGTAACGTATCCTTATGAAATGACCGGGGTTAAAATGTGTAACTTGTGCAGATGAAAACGATAATATCGCTATGGCTTTGTGGTTAACTCTTCGGCCTCGCAGTCCTACTGGCCAGCGTTCCCGACAGTACCAATTGTTATTTTTTTGATTTGTAATTAAAATAGTGACATTGTCGTGCCAAATCATGCTTGTGCCAAAAGATCCCAGTGCCGAACTGGTCATGCTGAACAAGTCACGGCAGAACAGGTCGTATTGCCAAACGTTTGTGCTAAATTGAGCCGCGCCGAACTGGCCGCACTGAAATGTCTTGCCCCACACTTTTCACAATGGCCTCATTCTGAGGTGGGCGGTAAGGGATACCGGGCACCGGTAAGGAGACCGGTGCTGGTAATCCCTTACCACCTAATTCCGAGGTCCCTTAGCGGGAACCGTAAAGGACTTGTGGTCTAACCACACGTCCTTTACGGGTCCCACTAAGGGACCAGGGCGCTAATAACGGGCCTGCTATTCGCGTGCCCTTTATTAGCGCCTTCCCCTTACCCATTGAGCCCTATGGGGACTCAAATGGGTATGGGGAATGGTTTGGTGAATGGGGATTTACCGGGTCCTCCAGAGTCGGAATGACCCGGTAAGTCCCCATTCAACCAGACCGGTGCCGGACCCGGTATTGGAGGCAGCCATGGCACAAATAGCGCCATATCTACCTCCAATCTAGGAATGAGGGCCAATATGTGAAACTTGGAGATGGGAGCTCTATCCTTGCGTACATGTTAACTATAGGCACAAAATCCACAATGGTAGGAACACATTAAAAAAGTGACTATCTCTCCAATCTCCACTTATACAATAATACTACGATTTAGAATACAGCAATAGAAAATAATGTTTTTTTCCACAGAACAAGGAGATCAAAAGTCCTTATTAGGTCCAAAGAAATTCTTGATTCCCAGCATGAAATAAAACAACATCAGATTCATGTAGCATTGTTTGATCTTTGACTACTTAAATCATGGTCCATGACATAACATATTAATTAAGTTGATTTACTAAAATTGGACATATCTGCGTAGAGATGCCATGGATAACAAAGAGTGTGTGTTTGGCGGGTAGCCCTGGTACAGGTTCCTGGCTGAGCTTTATTAATAAATAAGGTTAAGTGGGTAACCACTACTATGGACTTTATGTTAAAATAATTTAAAAGGCACCATCATACTTTCTTTCCAATGGCTTTTGCATGAGACTGAATGACAGAAACAGAAATAATAATAATAAGTGAAACAGTGGATTTGATCCAGATAAGGAAATACTAAATGCATTCATGCCGAAAGGACATAGTTCATGTCTTTTATTGCAGACAAGTGTCACTGGTTCTTACACATAGGCATGTATTCTTTTTGTTTTCATTTCTTATAACCCTGTGGGGCAAGGCCAACCTCCTGATCCCCACCGCAAGGCAGTGTTTTGTATTACATTAAGCATTCAACCCCTGCCCACACCTGAGATAGGCACACTTGTTCTGTCAGCAGAAAGCAGGGACCACGCCGTCTTCACTATTGCAGAGTAAACATGGAAGAACTACCCCCTGATATATTCATGCTATAAACATTGCTGGAGTTAGTCTTTCTTCTATGTTTACCCCATGATTCTACTGTGAGCGGGCCGTGCTCGCTGATGATACTGATAAGATAAGTAAGGCCGGATGCTAGTGGTAGTGGGGTTTTTGCTAGAGTAAATGATGCACACCCCTGTGAGCAGAGGCTCTTTTAAAACAAAAAATGGATTTCTGGTCGGGGAATCCCCAATAATTTGTGCCTACAAGTACCTGCTAATTATTCGTTGCTCACCCGCATTTTGATGGCCAGACCCGCAACTATTTGCAGATGCCTTCTGTCACAATTCACCCAGCCTAGCATTAACATCACCATCAGCATCTCTCTGGCACTGTTTCAAAAAGCTCTCCAAAATCTTCTCCCACTCACCATGCACTCTTTTTTAAAATGTTAATGTTACTTGAGGATTTTTTTAAAAAGAGAACAACATCTGTCATCTTAGAATGATGGCATTGCAGCCACAAAGCAACATCACAAAATAACCTCCTTTTCGCCTGTTATGCTGCTCGCCACCGCCATTTTCCGATACCTTTTTTTGGACCTCTAGACTTCTTTTTTGTTGTAGCCTACGCACATAAGAAGCACATTCATCTAATTGTCGGTGGCTGGTTGGGGAGATTGCTGTGTGTCACACAGGCTTTTGCTGGTAGGGAACTGATAGGACAAGTTGGCCAGAATATTTATGCCACCCAGACAGAAGTTGTGCTTCTTGGTGCTGGCTAGTTGCTGTGAACGCCTGGAGCATACCCCACATCTCCTCTTTACTCGGTTCTGTGATATTCTAACGCCAGGTTTTTGTCTCAGTTTTTTGCCACCGATTTTTGGCAGAAAAAAGTACGCTCATTTTTATTTTTTTTAAATTGGAGGTCACTAATCCCCTACTTTCCATTCATTTGCTACCTATTCCCCACACCTCCGTACCCCTTATATAACTTTAACCTCCTGCTCCCATATTTTTCTATGAGTTTTTTTGGGCCAAAGATCAGCAGCAAAAAACTCAGCAAAAAAAACCTGGAACTCTGACCTCAGTCCGAACACTCGGATCATAGGGGCTCTGATAAACGCGAAATTGCATCACAGGAACTCCTTATAGGCAGAGCAATCAACCTCCTGGATGCAAATGCTGCAATCAGCTGAGAATGACACCTTACATTTGAACCTTGAACTGTAGTAGCAGGGTTTGTCGCAGTCGCAGAAGTTCAGATTCTCCCAGCATTGGCTCCTTCCTTATTTATTTCCTGTTCACCAACCTTGTCTACTATTCCGTGCTTGTATGACCTGGTTCCATAGAAGAAAAAGACTGGGCCCTCTAGCTCCTAATAATTTCTGAGATCCTCGAACCTGCCACTATTGTTTATGCAACTAGCCTGGGGCAAAAGCAGGGGTGATCAGAGGTTTTCTGTGCGCGCCCCAGATACTAAAAGGCCTATCCACTGCATTTGCCTTCAGGAAGGGAGTTGTATCTTTTACTCTTCTTTAAAACGTGTGTAGTATTCTAAAAAGTATTCTCCCGCCCCCATACCCAGAATTGATTAAGCTCAAGTGTTGCATGTTATAGGCGAATGAAAAAAAAAGAGAATAGGAATTACATCTGACTCCAAGCTGAGTTCCATCAAATGTTTGGCCCAGGAGGATGCTCTTCTTGACGCACAGTCTAATTGCTCAGTCAAAATGCGTAACATCGTAATATGGTTGGAGGTCTTATCATAAATAAATTGCTAAAATGTTTTTTTCAATAAATATATAAACATAACATCTTCCCAATCGGCTGGCGTTCAGTGCTGTGATGCACTGGAACATGCACACTACCACACTTTCCTTAATACCAGTTTGACAGCACATTATGAAGTTCCTATATCATTAGAGGAAAGGTTTTTTCCACTCTTCCAAAACTGTTGCTAAAAATGGCATTGACATCTATTTCCATGATGTTTAGACCCGTTTTGGTATTTTTCAACACATGTCTAGGTTTTACAGATGACGTATGCGCGTATGTGCACAAATGATATGCATACATGTAAATACATATTCAGTGGAAAAACCTTTGTTAAAGCGATGTTAAGGTTGCAGCACAAAATAAGAAAATCTCACAATTTCACCAGCTAGTGCTCCCAAAGGCCACCATGCACTGCTCATTAAATGTCATCTCACATTGTGCTCATTGAAATGGACAACAGTCCCTTGAAAATGATCTTTGTTATATTTGGGCTTTAATTTGTGTTGGCCTGCAAATCAAATTAAAGATGGGCCTAACCCCTCAGGATACTACTCTTTTACCGTATCTCCTTTTATTCCACTTGCCTTTAGGTACTCTGGGTATGTGCATTGGATTGTGATGAAGTCTACTTGAATTCAAACCTATCCATGAATAGACAAATCAATGCAATCGCCGCCTCTGCAGCCTACCATGCCAAACTAATTAACGCATCTAGGCCTTTTCCCGCCAAAGAGAATTGTACAAACATAGCCAAAGCCATCACTGGCTCAAGGCTAAACTATTGCAACATACTCTTCCTAGGGACTTCCACTAAACACCTGGAAAGACTACAAAACACCCCTGGTAAGAAGAACTAGAGCAGAAGGCTCTAGCTTCCCCTACCTCGAACCCTCACACTGGAATGCCCTACATCCTACCATCCGAAGCGAGGCATCCCTCATGGCGTTTCACAAGGCCATGAAAATGGTGATTTTCACATAATGTGCACCACTATCATCAGCCTAACCTGACAAACCTTTAATGTATTTTGTATTTTGTACTCTTATCAACGCTGCACCCTAATGTATCAATATACAAACCTGTAAATGCATTTCCCAGCTGCAACCACCCTGTAACTAAGCTCCCTGCAAGTATCAGCGGCTCGATGCCCACGGGCTGTATGTGCGCTATACAAATGCAATAAATAAATAAATAAATGGCGTGTGTTGTGTCATAAGAAGTTCATGGCAGAAGTTGAGCCATGGCTCCGTTAGGAACCATAATCGAAGCACTTGTGAGTTGTTGTCTTTTTGTGCCACAAACATAACGTCACGTCAACCAAAGGTTTTCTTCTGAAAGTTAAAGATGTTTGGAAGATAAACTTTATCATAAGGCCAAAGCTTTACTGGGTGGGTCCGACCGAAAGGGTGGGATTCCAAATGCATGTATCTCACGGCAGGGTTCGCGGCACAGCCAATCAGTTGCAAGACCTTAGGCCCTGAGCCTGTCAAAACGAGTTGTGAGGTTCTTTAAAAGGCCCAGCTTGTTCCTGCTTTCTTTGTGGAGAGGTTTAGCCATCGAGGCAGGAGTAGACAGGAGAGGCTAAAAGATTGGTGATTTGGATGCATTTTTCAGTGCCTTTTGCAAGCCTAAGAGATTTTAGGTATGGTGCGGAGGCGAATGTTAGCTGTTAATGGTTTTCTTTGGTGTTTCTTGGTCCCTGTTGTATCTCCCTGTGTGTGTATTCTTTAAGTTATCTCTTTGTTGTTCTATTGTTACCCGTGCTGCCCTTTAAAAAAGTAAAACAATGAAATATTCTTCTTGCACTTCCCCCTGCTCCCTTTGTGTCACCCAAAAATAAAAACAAACACCAAATGCCTTTCCTTTCCTGTGTTTGTAGAGAAGCCTTAGAACTCAAGAAACCTTCCTGCCCTGTCCCCCGTCTCTGGGCCTCATTACGAGGTTGGCAGTACAACCCGCTTGTAGCCGTTCCCTTACTAAGCAAAAACAAAGAGGTGATGGCTGGAAGGTTTAGAATGAATCTTAACCACTGGCAATGCTCTGGGCAACCCTCCAGACCACTGTTCTTTGCCTGCCAAGCCATTACAGAAGGGGAAAGACCATATGCAAATCAGGCTTGGCCGCACCCCAAAAGGGGCAGTCCAGCCCGAACTGCTAGGTAACATCCCTTCTGCACAAGACCACAAGCATCCCCAAACATGTTTCGCCCTTGTTGGGGCTCATCAGTGAGGAGTAGCTTGGGTCTCTAGGCCCAGAAGGCACGGGCCCCATGTCTGGGCATACCCGTCCCACTCGGGGTGACAAAGCAAAAACAAAGAGGTGCTGGCTGGAAGGTTTAGAATGATTCTTAACCACTGGCATTACTGAAGGCTGAAACATGTCTGGGGATGCTTGTGGTCTTGTGCAGAAGGGATGTGACCTAGCAGTTCGGGCTGGGCTGACCCTTTTGGGGTAGGACCAAGACGGATTTGCATACGGTTTTTCCCCCTTCTGTAATGGCTTGGCAGGCTGAACAATGATGGTCTGGAGGGTTGCCCAGAGCTTTGCCCGTGTTTATGATTAATTCAAAACCTTCCAGCCATCACCTTTCTGTTTTGCCGTTCCGTTACTGCCATAGTTTGGCAGTCTGGAAAAGGTGCTGGTAAGTTGCTACCGGGACCTTTATTTCCAGACCACAAACACATGATGAGGGCCACTGTCTACCATATGGTTTGTGTATTTTAATAACCCTTTCCCACTACGTGAGTCTTGCGGGAATCCATGTGTTTGTCCTTGTCGCTTGTTTTTATTTTTGCACATTGACACTTAGGCACATTAGGCATCATATGCACATTAATTCTTGGAAAAAATATATTTCACTAGGAGAGAGATCTGGGGAAGAAGTTGAGGAGCTGGATAGATTCTCAAGTTCTCTGTCAGACTATGAGGGAGTCAGCGAGCGGGGGAGACAGAGCATGAGGAGGAGGGCAGACAGATTGAGAAAAAGCTTAAGGTGGGGAAGGCAGTTTTTGAGGGGATGGGGATTGTTGTTGGGGTGGTTAAGGAATGGGAGACAGTGGCTGAAGAGGGAAGGGCCATGATTGAGGTGGAGGAGACAGAGCATGAGGGGGAGAAGAATGTGGCTACCAATATGGTGGAGGTTGGTAAAGTAGCAGAGTCATTCAAGAAGTATTTGCAAAAAAGCATTGTGAGTACCTTGACTATGGAGTTGAGGGGGTGGGGATTACTCCAGAAGCAGCAGGGAGAGCCTGCGACAGTGGTGCAGGGAGACAAGGGGCAGAAGGAGAAATTAGGTGGTGGTGCTGTAGGAAACCAAATGGTACCATGTGGAAGAGGTAGAATAGTCCTTTAGAAGATGGCTCAGGAGGAAGAGACACACGCTACATCACCACTGCATGCCCATGAGAGGGGGAAAACAAGATTTAGGCTTTCCTCAAGCAGGTCAAGTCAGATAAAAACATAACCACATCCATGACACCACAGCTCATCTGATCATGCATGCGAGACTACTTCAGCTTGCCACATGGTGTGACTGTCATTGGGAGGCTGCCAGTGTAACATACAACCTCTATCAAGTGAGAGTTGGGTAGCTCATGTAAGTGTGTTTTGGGTACCTCCTTGATGCACAAGCAGTTTAGGCTGTTAAATAATAATGCGTTAAAGGTGTGCATTTCACATGCCAGGGGCATGTCTGATGACACTCCACTAAATCGCTGCTCACACTCGAGCAAGGGTCCTCAATCCCCCTTTGACTCAGGTGAAGAGAGGAAATCAACATGTCCATAATTGCTGCAGCCCTCCTCCCATTTTGTTGGTAAAGACATGAACGGTGCACTTCGCTCATAGCATCTACCCCCACACCACTGCTATAACGCTGATGGGAGAGACTCTATTCCCTGAGACAACCGTACAGACCCCACCCAGATGACGTCACTGAGGCAATAGCCCTGCAGGTAATGGAACCCCTAAATGAGCTGTAATTACGAAAGAGACACATAACATCACAGCTGAGGCCAACACATGTAGGCAAATTTGACAGAAAGCACAAATGCATCCAAGCATGAAGATACACAAACACTAGGTCAAACAGCAATTAGACACGAAGACCACAATTACAATCATTAGGATAGAAAACCTATACTCTCTCTCCCTCCTATGCTGAAATGCAAGTCACACAAGAATACATATAAATGCTTGCTTAGCGTCAGACGCAACTGAAATGGGTGGTCATGTAAACCAAGATGGAGGACACAGTCCCGGTAGGTGAATGGGAAATAATGAGATGCCATAACACAGCAGAAAGACTTTGCTTGCTGAATTGGTGGAAGGACCAAGCTCGAAAAACACAGCTAGCAAATGCAAATGCATAAGATTGTCAAGGTTAGCGAATAAAGACACTTGCGAGCCAGAGTTGGAACAATACAGACACAAGGAAGATCCCTGCCGGCGGACATGACTTTATCTAAATCAACAAGGAAACACATTTTGTCAGAAGGTCAAGTTCTCATCAGCCCACACCTGACATTGAGGAGAAAGAAGATCGAAGAAGTCTCCAGAGGTCAGAAAATTAATAACATCCATAGTAAAATCAGCTAAAATTCATATAAATTAATTAACAGGATCATTCGAAATACTGTCTCCACGTACGTGACTTGCAGCTGGCAGAGAACATCTGTTCATTAGAGCCAGACAAGAGCAGACAGAGACCTTCATTCCAATCCATCTCTTTGGATGAAAGATACAACATAGGACTAAGTTGAAAGCCCAGTGTCCTGCCTTGAGGCCTAAGGGATCAAGGAATGGTAACTTTGGTGGGGCACGTAGCACTGTGGGTCAGTTCTCATCACCTTCAATTGTTGCTCATGTGCAGGTTACCGTCCAACCTGCCAATGCTGAGAAGCGACCCCTGACCTGTCCCTGCCCACCTTCCACATTCACCTTAACAGTGTTGCAGCAACCACTCGTAATTTGCCCTGGTGATATGCTCACTGTGTATCCTTTTCGTATGTGGTACTAGGCGGTGTTACTCGGTATCACAAACAATTAGAAGACTAATCCCATATAGAAAATATACCCTACCTTACTACTCATCCAATCATATCCCCACTAGGTTTGATCAATGTATCATTTGTTTGTGACATCATAGTAAGGTAGAAATCTGTGGCGAGCCTGTATCCGGATAAGAAAGAACTGGAGATCATTGGGTATTAGTAATTAAAACGGTATCTTTGCCACATTATTTGACTCTTCCATTTTTTGGGTGTGGGATGCTAACTGCCTGTCTGCTGCATACCATAGAGAGGGGGTCATCTTCACACACCTCGACACTGGGCTACCCCAACTTTTGCCACAATGATGCAACTTTCTGTTGGTGGTGATTCCATTTGAGCAGAACAGGTGGGAGAGAGTAATGACGAATGCTTGCACATACTGTGTGCATTGTCTGACCTCTGTCAGTCAGGGGGAACAGGATGACAAGCTAGTGGTGGGTGAACCATATGCTCCTGCACCATCCTATTCTCTCCTAGATAATTGGCCAAAACAGTAGTAAAATGGGAGACATGGTGAACTGAGAGTGTGCAGAAAAAAATAATTTGTGCCTCTGCTGGTTGGTAGAGACAAATACATTGAGGCAGATGCTCCACTTTGTGAGTGCAGTATTAGGACATGGAGGTTAGCTCAACCTGGTAGTTACAGACAGATAATATGAGGCAGAATGATCATAGATTACAATGTTGGTGATAACCAGACTGAAGACATCTAGAATGTAACATTGTGCGTATATGATGTTGTGCACATATGCTGGTTGGTAGAGCGAAATAGAGCTCCAGGAGTTCAGGCCACTGGCAGAGGTGCGCTATATAAATGCCATTAACATAATATAACATAACACATATTAAGATAACACCTGCAGTTTGTCAGCACAGCTCTTGGACTCAGTGAGTGTCTCTACTGGTTAGAAGAGCCAAAAACATCCAGGATGAAGAACACAATTAAGCATTTATTTTGGCAAAGCCCTCAACTACTACTGTCAGAATCAAGTTTCCACCACCTTTCCGCATGCCACTCCTTCCATCTGACTGTAGCTGTCTTGCACACAAATCTTCATCTGTGAAGACATCTGTTCTGTGGTTTCTAAGTATTGGGCCTGGTGTTTCCTCCCGCTGTAGTCTTTGGCAATAAGATTCTTGTTTCCTTTTGACATAGGTAAATAATCACACATGTATGTTATTGAGACATCTCATATAGCCTGAGACAACAAACCAGGAGTGGTAAAAACCTGCTCACAATGCACACTGGCTGGAGGACACAGTAGGTTGAATAAGTACAGATAGCTAAACTGACCGCTTTCCAAGCCAGAATTGCAGCAGAGCTTCCTCACTACCTAGTTGCATTTGAGAACATAGACATCAACCCTGTGGTCTGCATTAGGCTCTGAAATCTTATGGAGACCTGGATACACACATAGAAAGCCAGACTGGATGAAGAGTCTGTCCCACAGCCTTCTATGTCTTTCCACTCTCTAAAAGCATAGACTTGGTGCTGACTGAAGTACTGTCAGAAACTATGGAGAATGAATGTGCCCTCTCTGATAAAGGCTATTTAATAGTTGCCGGTTTGACTTTAAACTAGTGGGTTAAGAAAAGACTTTGAAGATGGAGGTCCAAGTATGGTCCTCATGACCCCCACATGACTCTCAGCCTGAAGACAGAGACACAACACATGCGCCTCACTCTTAGGCCCTTCACCGCCATCATCGATGTATCACAGATGTGAGAAACGTTACTCTTTCAGACAGCCATTAAAACCATACCCAATCAATGACAGGGAGGAGATGGATATGCCATCAATCGAACAAGTCGACTGATTGCAAATCGAGAAAATCAATGATGTCATCACTGACATCATGACGTAGTCACACTTAGACATGAAGTACATAGCCATCCATTCAGAAAGTTACACAAACATGCATTAGTTTGTTGCATATAGACACAAAAAAACATGTTTATGTCTCACGCAGGTAGATGATGGACACATGCATATCTCTTTATATATTCACATTCTTCACCAAAGCTGAACCGCAAGACGCCAAAGTATACGTATACCTAGCTTGCACATGCTTGATTGCCATGTTCATTCTCACCGCCTTGAAAAGGTACACTCAGCCTGGTGACCATCCAGGGTCCCAGGACTGGGAGTACACATTCTGCCCAATCCAGAGTTACCTTTCAAATGGAGACATACAATGTTGCAGGATCCAATAGACTCCCTATGGCCCTGCAATGGTATCAGATAATATTATCCCCATATATATGGTCGCCGTACATAATTTTGCCGAGAAAAGGTCGTCACAATAGTATATGGGTGACAATATGTATGGGGATAGGGGCAGCCAAAAATAAAAAAATAAAAAACTTTTAAAAAAAGGGTTTGGGGGTTGCAGGGGTGTCCCCCGCATGTTCCATGCAATAATGTCCCCACAAAAAACGTCCATTTTTCGGCGATATTTTTGCATGGCGATATGTTTGTGCGACATTATTACATGGAACCCCTGCAATAGTGTATTTGTTACATATAGAGGTGGTCCCAGGAAGAGCCATACCAAATATTGCTAGTCAGTAGAATTAACCCTTATACAACACACATATGGGTCACCTAAACTGACCAATCTAAACGCCCGATAGGTTTGGGAAACAAAACTTGGTTTTGTGACATCAAGCCTGGATAAAACCGGGTGACACGCACTCAGAAGACAAGAGCTCTGGAGAATTCATGTTTTTCTAGTGTGATCCCTGTCATTATGTTAGATAACAAAGACAGTAAACTTTGCCCTATGGCTGAGTCTTCCATTCTTGCGGTGGGCAATTTTGATGAGCCTGGGTGTCTCCATGCTGGTAATTGCGTTGATAGCTATAGAGCCCCTGCTTTGCCTCTACAAGTGGTAGCAGAGGGATGGTCGGTAAGACCTTTCAGTATTAAACCAACTAATCCCGCCGTATGCCGAAGGGGCTGCACAGAGACCCATGGAAACCAATGCCTAAGTCCACACGTGAGGAAAAAGAGAAGAGGTCGACAGGAGCCGTCTTTCGAGGGAATTCCTGCCCAATTCCCATGGGACGCTTAGCAGACCGGACAGCAGTGTGGCAGGTTGTGGGAGACTTGGTGTCGGAGGCGCTTCAGTGAACCACAGAGTGTACATATAGACTCAGCTATATGTCAAATGTGAGGGAAAGGAAATGTTCTGCTTGATGTTCTATGTTGTGGTTTTCTGTTTTGTGTAAGGATTACCCATTCTTTAGGCTGTCAGTTTGGGCGGTTAGCTTAGATAGTCAGATTAGCTTGCAGATGAAATGACATTGGGAAAAAAATGGTTTCCCTATGAGATAGGCAATTCAGCTTGGTTCATGGATGATTATGTATGGCTTACTTGTGTATATGTTTTAGCGGGAGAAGCTAGCTAATATCACGGAAGATGGTTTCCTAATTTATCTCTCTGAGATGCATTTCTATATGGCGACGCTATAGAAGAGGGACCATTTGACTTAATGGTTTACGCTGTTAGTAAGGAAGGAAGATGTCAGTGTGTGTGTTATATCATGTGTGTCATTGTGTTTTTGTGATTAATAGTGGACATATATATGTTGAAAGGTAAGGCATCGAGGCTGTTCCTCTAGGGTATTGGTGACGGTGTGCAGTCATAATGTCGACAGTCAAAATGTCGACAGTCAAAATTTCGAAAAATAAATGTCGAAAAACAATAATGTCGACAAACAAAAATGTCGACATTATTGTTTTTCGACATTTATTTTTCGAAATTTTGAATTTATTGTAAGAATAAATAAATAAATATATATATATAAGATGTGTTGAGTATGAGGGGTGGTTGGGGGGGTGTGGGGGGGTGGCAGGGGGGTGTTGGGTGAGGGGGGGTTGGGACCCCCCCATAGTAAATGATACTATTTTTATTTATTTAATTATTGACTAAATAAATAAATAAATATATAATTGTTATGTGTTGAGTATGAGGGGTGAAAGGGTGGTTGGGGGGGCGTGGGGGGGTGGCAGGGGGGTGTTGGGTGAGGGGGGGTTGGGGGGGACCCCCCCACAGTAAATGATCCTTTTTTTGGTTATTTATTTATTGAATAAATAAATAAATAAATAAATATATAATTGGTATGTGTTGAGTATGAGGGGTGAAAGGGTGGTTGGGGGGGTGTGGGGGGGTGGCAGGGGGGTGTTGGGTGAGGGGGGGTTGGGGGGGACCCCCTCCATAGTAAATGATCCTTTTTTTGGTTATTTATTTATTGAATAAATAAATAAATTAATAAATATATAAATAGAATGTGTTGCATATGAGGGGTGGGAGGGTGGTGGTGGGGGGTGTGGGGGGGTTGCAGGAGGGTGTTGGTTGATAGTTTTAAGGGTTTATAGTCATAATGTCAAAAAAAAAATGTCGACATTTTTTTTCTCGAAAAAATGACTTTTTACATTATAAGTATAGGATGTCGACATTATTATTTTCGACATTTTTTTTCGACATTTTTGTCTGTCGACATTTTTTTTTCGACATTATGACTATAAACCATTGGTGACGTTACCTGCGAGGTTGTTTAATAGGATTTGAGTTGTACACAAAGTGGTCGATTTCAGTTGTTAGATTGTTAATTGATTTTAACGACCAGTGTTGTGCCATTGGGGCGGAGCATGAGAAGCACACGAGTGAAGTTGTGGTTTGAGCCTTCAGGGCGAAGGACTGCAGTGGGGAAGTGTGTGGAGCATACCTGTTTCATTGGTGGTGAGCCGGAGAGGCTAAGGAAAAGATTTGTTGCACTGTTATGACTTGGAGAAATGGTATTTGAGAGAGATTATTGAGTTTGTGAATTGCAAAATTGTAAGGTAAAGTGGAGGCATCGAAATCCCAATTTGAGGTCAAGAAAGTATTGACAAGTGTTACATGAGGTGCCCGAATGAGGGATACACCCCTTCAACACTTACGCAAGCCCCTGCGGGGGATCAAGACAAAATTAATTAACAAGATTAAGTATCGCGTGGAATGGACTTGTGAGACTGAGGGCAAGTTGGCAAAGCCATGGCCCAAAGACCAACGCTTTTCCAAATGTGTGCAGCAACATATGACCACTTATTTACATGCAGCCTATAAGGGGAACAAATTAAGTAAGTGACTGGCCATATTAGAGTTAAGGAAAATGTTTCAGGCCGAGGAAGGGGACTTGATCCAGAGGCATTGGATGCTGAGTCAACATGATATGCAAGATGAACAGCCCTCAGCTACCCATCCTCCTCTTCAAACCACAGATGTGGATGCAGCACCAGAAATTAAGCGATTTTACCCAGTAAAGAAGTTAAAAGCCACAGTGCGATACACCAATTCCACTTTCCCACCTCTAGCGTATAGTGGCGAGGATACACTAAGTGGCACAAAGCAAGCGAGTAAAAGAGCGCATGATACTAGCAGTGAATGTAAGGAGCACAGCGAGTGGAAGCAAAGCTACAGGAGAATGACTTGGGGAAGATAGGGCTTAGCAATGGCCAATAAGTGATAGTTCCAAATGAATTGGTAGACGGACAGAAATTGGACTGGAAAGCCACAAGTGAGACAGGGAATGTGGGGAAGGAATTACCGAGTAGTAAAGAAACGGAGGAGAAAGCTAAATAATGGGCGGAGATAATGGAGGAAGTACATCAAAGGGAAAGGGAATAATAAGAGGAAAGTGAGAGGTTTCGAAACAAGAGAGAGTGAGCAGAAGCACGAGAGAGTGAAGAAAAAGAGAAGAGGAGACAGAGGGAGCTAGAGGACATAGCAACGAGGAAAGCAGAAGAAGAGGGGGACCAGCAATTGCGAATGAAGAAAGAGAAAAGGAGGTTAGAAGTCGAGCGGCTCATTAAAGAGCACCGACGCAAGGAAGAAGAGGAGCAGAGACACAAGTGGGATAGAGATGAGACATGAAGAGATTCTGTCTGAAGGTGGTGGAGATTAAGATGGCTTTGGCATGTTTAGATGAGGATGGGGAAGGAATTTAAAGAAGGTTAGGGGAGCTTAACAAGGAGTAGGAGAAACACACTGCCCAACAGGCAGATAGAAGTTGCACTGGGCCCTCATCGAGGGGGGAATGCGGGATCAAACATCGAGCCAAGGGAAAGCAGCAGGAAGACCCACTGTTAAGGAGGCTTAGCTTTGAGGATGAGAGAGAAGGGGACAGTGACAGTAGTATTGGGGCCATGGGGTCAGACGAGGATTGACGGGGTATTGATGATGACGAAGAGGGAAGGCCTTATCGCCACTCCAGGGAAGCAAGCCCTGATATAGACACATTTTGGGGAGGTGTAGAAGACATGGAAAGGGAAGAGGAGGAAAGCTAAGGGCGACTGGCACATCCAAGGGATGAATTACGTAGTGTAAACTATATTACCCCGTATGCGCAGAGGCTCAGGGCCCTGCCAGGATGGAAATGGACAGAGATGACAAGGGGTTTAACTGCCACTAAGAATATGGGGAGACAGGATGGAGGGACATGACTGACCCACTTATGATTATTGGAGAAGGGTGGTGGGCAGCCTCAGTATATTCTGTGGCAACAAATGGATAAGGACAATTTAAGATGCAATCTACCTTCATTGACTGCTGGGCCTGGGAAATGGATTCATGAGCTCGAAAGACTGATAGCAGGTATGACATTAGCGGTGGGAGGCATAAAGTGTTAACTCTCAGCCATTCCTGGGGAGGTAGCAGACAATGTATGGAGAAGAGCTGGGTGCGCCGTTCAATAACTGAGGAGTGGCCTTATGCAAGCTCTAAGGGTGCAATACCCAGACACCACAGATATAAGCGTGATTATGGCGTGCAAAATCCACTCAAATAGATTCAAAAGATTCAAGAGCGATGGCTTCTCAAGACGAGAGAGCCATGAGACAAAACCGTGGGGTTATTTTACCAAATTTTATGCCAAGCAGATGAACAAACTAGTGGTGAGGGAGGCTAAGCCATGGTCAGAAATTCAGCTAACCATAGTGCACTATTGTAGGCTAATGCAAGAGAATGCGAGAAAGAAGTGTGAGAAAACAGGAAGAAGCAAAGTTAGTGCAGAATAAATTATCAAAGTACTAGCTTAAGTACCCGGTTTCGTCCGAGTTGTCCATTTTCAGATTTCCTTTTCATACTCCAATGAAAAAGATGAACACATTTTGTTGATTGCCACAAAGGAAAAATGTGATACATTTTAATTTCATTAATTAATTGAACACCAATTGAACACCAAATTTTCATTTATCTCTGATTTAAATTCTCACATGAATATCATATTTCTATGCTTACTCTGATTATTTGCAGTGTTGTTAGCAGTGATGGTCATTTTCTCTGATAAACACACACTGCAAACATTCAGAGTAAGCATAGAAATATGATATTCACATGAGAATTTAAATCAGAGGTAAATAAACAGTTGGTGTTCAATTGTTAATTGCAAAACAAATCAATAAAAAGAAAGACTAACTCTCTTCTAAAGAAATTTGAAAAAAAAAACACAAGACCAGTTTAGCACAGACAGCATGAGGATGAGCACTTGCTAGCAAATTACCTGTAGATGGCGCGTGGAACACCACAAAATGCAATGCCGAAAAAACAAAAAATTAATTATCTCGGGAATGGGATGACCTATTGCCCTAGACATAGTTGCATTAATACAGCGATGAAATTAATAATATTCCATGCAAAATACATGACACCAGACCTCAGTTTTCATAAGGAGTTACCGCCCCAAGATCAATGCCATTTACAAACCCACAAACAAACACAACTATGTTTTATGTATATAGATACAATACAAGGGGCAATGGCAATGAGTGGGGCGGGAATAGTTACTCAGCATACGCAGAACAGACCACAAATATCAGGGGGAGTCTTTGCAGGGTGAGGTGACATGAATCAGTAGCCAGAGGGTTGTAGAGGGGCACCTCAGCGAAGAGGGTTTGGGTATCCAACGCAACAGGGCCCATAGGGGTTTCATGGGGGACTGCAAAGACTGATGGGCCCCCTTACATTGTTAGGTGGGTGGGAGAATGGGTCACATATCTCGAATGTGTAGGGACATGGGTTGGATGCACCAGAATGGGGAAATGCAGCACCAACCTACGTACCAGTCAGAGCAGACTATTATGCATTGTAGACACAGGGACACATGCAGCCATCACAACCAGCACAGCAGGCACCAGCAGCACAGCAGAACATTATTACCACGACACATGCAGACTCCACGATGCAGACTCCCTTGCAAAAGCTGGGGGGGGCGACTGTTGTAGGGGGAAATCCATTCACATGGACATGAATGTCATTATACCCACAATAGAACAGCCACAGACATACCTGATGTGTTCAATCCTACCTGTTAGACCCAATCTGGCGGAGGAACCATGTATAGGGGTGACATTATGTAACAAGACATTCTCTATTCTCATGGATGTGGGGGCGACTACGTCCTGTATTAGGGAAGGAAGATACCCGGTGTCATACATTGCCATGAATGTACAGGGATTCTCTGGGGTTACTGGCTTGGTTCCATTTACTGACAAACTTCCACTTCCTGTAGGAGAACATAACCTGACCATGCCACTGTTATATTCCCAACAGACACCGGTGAACATGATGGGTAGAGACATGATGAGCTGACTTAACATGACCATTTCATTCACAGACCAGGGACAGTGTGCTTGATGCCAGGAATTCATTACATGAGCATGAGGGAGCTCAGCCAGGCATATTGTGGACAGACAGTACAGAGGAGGGTGCCAGCAGACCTCGAGCTGTTTAACTATGGAGTGGAAGTGTTGATGGAATGGTTCCCAGGAATATAGGGCAGACTGCTACGCATACCCAATGAGTTCTTATTCAGACCAGACATTCCCCTGGATGAAAAGGAAGGAAATGTGATCCCAATAGAACTCGAGGCAGTTCTAGTGAAGGACCAGAGAATAGTGTTACATGGGACGGACCACACAGGACGATCATGGGGCATGGTGATTGCAGTGGGAGAGAGTGTCGCAGAGAATGGCTCTGTTGCGAAAAGCACCACCCCCATTTCTCGAGGAAGACTTGGGGCACGTACTAAGCGTCTTATGGACCAGTGGTCCCTATGACATGGGTTTGCTAAAAGGCAGAGGGGCAGTAAAGATAAGGCTCAAACCATGCGCTATTCTGCCAAGGGTGAGACAGTATCCTCTATGGAAGGAAGCAGATGAAGGTATTTATGAGACAATTGCTGTGCTAGTGAAGCAAGGCATTCTGGTACCCTCAGAATCGTTACACTGCGGTGTACCCAGTAATAAATCTGAGAGACGGGTTGTGACGTTTCATTCAGGATTTGTGTCCTTTGAACCAAACTGTTGAAGAAGAATTTCTGTTAGTTCTGGAACCAGCAAAAATTCTGTGTAGAATCCCGACAGCAGCAACCCACTTCAACATAACAGACTTGAAGAATGCCTTCTTCTATGTTCTGCTCCACAAAGAATCACAGGATTTGACCTTGTTTCTATATAGAAACCGTAAGTGGAAACTCGCAAGACTCCCAAAGGGGTACTGTGAGTCACCTTCTATTTTTAATAGGATCCTCCAAATGGATCTTGGTAAGTAACATCAAGATGGGGAGCTCCATCATACAATATGTAGACACAATCTTAATTTGTAGCAAGTGAGAGGAGCAGTGTTGAAGGGTTACAAGGTGGACAAGGCAACATTACAATATCATCAGAAGGAAGTACTATATATTTGACATTTAATATCACAGGAAGGTCAAAAAGTGACTCCAGAAAGGGCAGAGGTGATCAGCAGAAGGGGATGGTAAGTTGCTATGTCGCACGAGATGATCTGAAGCATTTGAGGAGCTGAAGAAAGAAATATGCACTCCTCCAGTGTTAGGGATCGCAGACTACCATGACAAATTCTATATGGAGTGGTGATGGCTGCAGTACTCACTCAGATGACTACTCTAGGGCACAAGCCACTGGCCTATTATAGTGGACATTTGACATTTCTAGTTGAACCAGTGGAAGAAGGGAACTATAGCACGACTGTGCTTTGTACATGGAATAGTATGATGACATTCCCAAAGTAGAGGAGAAGCCACTTGAGGGGGAAGAAGTACTTAATATTGACAGGTACTCAACGAAAGACAGGGCAACGGGGGAAAGACATACGGGGATGGCAGTGGTGAGAATAAAGCCGGACGGGACAGCCGAAGTAACAGCAAACGCGAGATTGCCTTCACATTTTCAGAGCAAGCAGCAGAATTAGTGGCTCTCATAATGGCATTAGAAGCACACAGGGTCCAGGCAGTCACAGTGTACTCAGATTCGGCCTGCATGATGTCTACAGTACACTCTGGGCTGTACCAATAGCAGACGAGAGGCTTACGATGACTGACGGCACACCAGTGCAGCACACACCCCTATTGGGCAGGCTCATAGATGTGTTCCATCTCCCAGCAGCCATAGCAGTGGTGAAGTGCCAGGCCCACACAAGGGGGAGGACCTAGTTTCCCGGGGCAACAAAGGTGCAGAAGCAGAAGCAAAACATGCAGCATATTTCCATGAAGTGACTGCCCATATCCATGTGCGCAATATGATTCTAAAGGAAGGCTATAATACCTTGCCAGCCACTCAAATAATGTCATTTCAGGGAAAGACACCGGTAAAGGATAATGAATTATGGGTGAGAAGAGGATGTTTAATATCCCCCACTGACACTTTGTGGCGACAGGAGAGCACAGGCAAACTCATAATTCCAACAGCACTATTGCAGATTGCCCTCATGAAATTTCACGACCCAAATCATCTGGGTAAGGAGGTAGTTGCCGCACACATTGGGGAAGAGTGGTTCTGTCCAAATATGGCAGAACATATAGCCGCATTCATGGAAAATTGTGTCACCTGTAAAAAATGCACCTCTGGCCATACTTTATGTGTAGTGAGTGGAACAGGCCTTTCGGACACCTCTACATAGACAATGTCAACATGAACCAGGTGTGCCAGGGCTACCGCTACATGATAGTGGTTGTGTGCCATTTTCCTGATGAATCGAAGCCGGATCCTGCTCACACCCCAACTCTCTCAGACTAGCAACATTCCTTGTTAAAGAGGTGTTCCCACAATGGCGGGTGTGTGAGGTCCTGAGGTCTTACAATGGACCTTATTTTGTAAATTAAATGTTTGAGCACATCACAACCCTATTGGGGATACAGCACCATTTCTCCTGTGCCTATCACTGGCAAGAGAATGGGATCTGTGAGCTCCTGAATGGCCTGTTCAAAGAGAAGATTGTGAAAATAAAAGCCACCCTAAAAAAGGGATGGCTCCATTGTTTGCCCTTAGCCCTGTTCACATTGCACAATCAGCCTGGCACTGACCACTACTTAACGCCCCATGAGGTGGTAACTGGGTGACGGATTCGACTCACAGTGGTTCCTCCCACTAGGGCATTGTCAGATGCCCATGCCACCTCTGATGTATTTGGAAATGAAATGCACAAGTATATTGCTTCTTTGATGGCTAGTGCCTCTTTTATTTCTTGCCAACTGCAGGCACAGCGGTAGAGGTTGAGAACAGCGAAGAAGATAAAACCCCAGAAATGAATGAATAACTCTTAAAGCCACCTCTATTTTACCCCGGGAACACTTTGCTGCTGAGGAGTTTCGTAAGGCCCAGGTATAAACCCAGTTTTGGGGGGCCATACGTTGTTCAACAGGCCACAGACCGTGCAGTAAAGTTAAGTGGCAAGAAGGTTTGGAACTACATTTGAGACGTTAAGCCCTGCCAAGGTGAGACCTCTTCCCACCAGATCGAAGACGATTTGATGCAAGAAGAAGAACAAGGCAAAGAAGAAGCACCATGACGGAGGCTAATCCGGTTCTGGACTAAAGAGTTAGGGAAGGACGATACTCACACCTAGATTAGGCACACTATCTTTTCTTTACATTAGGCATTCATGAAGAAAGTACAGACTGTCCAAGATACATGGTCCCCAATCAGCATATGTCCTTTCAAAAGTACTTTATTAGATTTGTGATACAATCAGAAACAGAGAGGATAATTCCTCCTTAATTGTTTTTCTATGCCTTTCTGCTTTATGTTGACCAGACCTACCCAGAGTTGACCCACAGAGACAAATTCATCATGGATTTAGTGAGTTGAGAATCTGCATGGTCTGGTAACAATTTTTTTATGCAGCACTTACACAATACTATAGACACAGAGCTTAACCTAAGCACGCTAACATTATTATGCATTTTTTAGGCTTTCAGTTTTACAGACCCTTGGAGCAATGCAAGAGAAAATGTAGGAATCACAAAATGGGAAACATAATTATTAATGTTGTGATAAGGTTCTGTGCCTTCTGCTGTCTCCATCTAATTTTCACACGCACCAGCCTTGACCCCTACTAACGTAACCCCTATCCCATGCTGTCACGGAAGCCATATCTGGGCAGGGAGTTAGCACTGCTAAGGAAGGAAGTAAAGAGATTTAGACGCAGTGCAGCCATAGGCTTTATTCAGGTAAATTCCTATCTAACTGATTCAGCCCGTATTTCAAACAACATGTGATATAAACACATGGGCAATGTAGGGAAAGAAACCACAGGAGAAAGCTGTTACGCATGTTCTCTCATCCCCTACACCATGAGTGCATCCTGGACATTCATAGCAATTGAAATTCCAAAGCCAGAGCACATTGTCTCATGCATTTATCACTCTGCACCACAAGAGGATGATTCCAAGGGAGACGAGCCACACCAGGGTGGATGTCCAAAAAGACTTTCCCATTTGAAGAGAGTTACATCAAGACTCAAGAAATTATGGATGACAAAGCCATAGTATATATCACTGAAGGTCCGCACAAAGGAGAAACAAAGGTAGTGACACAAAAGGTTTTAAAGTGCCCCAAGACAGGACCAAGGTCTATAGGAGGAATGCCAGGATTCTGGGAAAGACTACAGATGCTAGTGTATGAACAAGTGTACACAGCAAATGGGCGGAAGGAAGGAGTGGTTGGGCGCAAAGCACATGCACACCTAAAAGTTCCAGTGCGAGTCGTGCAGAAGGAGAACAACAATTGCCTCGAGGATGGGAAGCAAGTGCTAAACTGCTCACATGGGTGGAAAACAAAGCAATGCCCATGCCCATTATACCACCTGAGGGCTCTTTTTTATGTTTCCAGAATGATGGTCCCGTAAAGGTTGGAGAGAATAAAGGGTGTAAGCAGATCTTGGAGATACCAGGCATGAATGTCAGAACCACAGTGCTCATTTGATTTGATTTAATTTTATAAAGTGCTAAATCGCCCATGGGGCTCAAAGCGCAGAGAAAACCAAACAAGACAGATAAACAAAAAGAAGAACCCTTAGAATGAATTGAAGAGGGGCATCATGAAAGTAGTCAGGGTCATGCTTGAATAAATGGGTTTTCACTCCCTTATTGAAGTCAGCAATGTATTTGGCCTGCCTCAAGTGGGTAGGAAGCCCATTCCAGTCTATAGGGAACTGAACATCAAACATAATGCCACTGAAACCAGTGAGTTTGAATCTGGGTTGTCCAAGTTTAGAAGGGTCATAGGAATCCCGTCAATGGCCCACTCTACAAGCAGATAGCCGATCTGACAAATACCAAGGTGCATCAGACTTGCAACATGTATAAATCAGTGAAAGAATGTTATGAGTAATACGCTGTTTCACAGGTAGCCAATTAAGTTTCTGTCTGGCCACTCAGACATGGGGCCTCTTTACAAGTCCAGCGGTATCTCTGCCAGTGCAGACACGTAGTTTGCTGGGCCGGTAACAAGGGGGACCAGCAAACGTATTGAGGCCTGTGATCTCTGTGAGAAAGACTGAACACAGCTCTAACATAATTATTCTGTGTAGATAGCAGCATATGCACATGTGCCTTTGCAGTATCAGCCAACAGACTATTACCATAATCACAGAGACCTATTGTGTATGGAAATATATGGTAAAATGTGATTAAGAAGTTTAGTCCCAAAGCTACATGTGGCTTTGACTTGAGCAACCTGTGATTTCATGGTAAGTTGCATCAATTGTGATGCCCAAGGTCTTGATTGTTCTGGATTATTTAATAGTATTATCAGCTATGATAAAACTATCATAATCAGTTTACCCCTATCGACAATGGCCACAATGTTTGACTTTAGATCCAATAGTGCCGTCTCAGTGCCATATTTGGCCTTGAATCCAGACTGCTTGGGATTAAAGAGGTGATTACTTTCCAGGTGTTCCTGCAGCTGTAGATATGGTACCCGATCTAGGATTTTCAACATCTATTTTCAGGCACATTTGTGAATGGTCAATAGCTTTTGGTTTTATGCAGATCCAGAGTACATTTTTTAAATAAGGGGGTTACCCATGATTCCTTAAGGGCCATGGGCACAGTGGCTTTCTCGAATGACATATTAACAAGATGAGACACTCATGAGGCAATGTTTCAATACAGTCCCTAAAAAGGCTAGATGGACAGCAGTCACCCAAACAGGAAGTTGGTTTCATGTTGGATACGATCATACATATTTGGTCCTCGGTCGAGGGCTTAAAGTAAAAGGGCATCTATGTTGGACCCTTGTTAGGAGACTGTACAGATGTTCTTGAGACATTAGACTGACCAGATGTTATGCGCAAAGTTTGATCTACTTGAGAATCAATATGTTTTTTATGCCCCAAAAAGTTTTAGGTTAAGTTCATTGTTTATCAACCTACACCACTCAGCGTCCTTTTTTATAATGGTGCTAGGTTGAGATTTGCCTACATATTTCTTCAGGATTGTAAATAATTCATGCGAGTTGTATTTAGCAGCGGCGATCCTGCTATTATAGCTATCAGACTTGGCACAAATAATGTCTTGTAAGTCTGGCAGCTAAATATGTGTAAGCAGCATGGTGCAAGGAGGTAGGACTTTTCCTCCATTCTCTCTCTGCCTTGTGTTTTTCATGCCATAGAGTGGTCATTGAATCATTAAAACATGCATTTGCATTCCTTTTAGTTTTGACTAATCAGGATTTTTTGGGAGCCACATTATCAATGACATTATTTAGTGTATCAGTAAGATGGCGAGCCAGATCATCAGAATTTGTGAAGGAGTGCACAGGTCTCACTTCACTTAATAGCTGCAAGGACAGCAATTGGGGAGTACATTTTTTAAACTTTTTGTGGCAGAAACATTTTGTCAAGAAGTTGTTTTCTAAGCAAAAGAAGTGATCAGAGGAAATCAAAATTCACTTGATAGTAATCTTAAATGGGGCACCGGATGACATTCATGTCAGAAAGGGTAACTTGTTGGGTCAGAAACCAATCAAGGGTGTCACCAGCTTCATGTGTGGAACCCAGGATTTTCTGGTTAAAACCAATATATTTAAGTGTGGTAAGTAAAGAGATGGCATGGGTGTCATCTGAATTATTAGCCCATAGATTAAAGTCTCCAAGAACAATTACTGGGGCATTAGCCTTAGTAGTTTTATTCAGTAAATTAATCAATTGTTCTTCGAAGAGCAGTGTATAAGATGGGAGGCGGTACATCAAAATTACTGTAAGGGAACATTTCTCATTTAACTTAATCTTGGCTACTAAGCTTTCACAGCTATCCAGAGTATCATGAGTATTACAATGAATATTTAAGCAATTTGAGGTGAGAGCGGCAACTCTTCATCCTCTACGGATAATACAATCTTCTCTACACATTGGGAAGCCTGGAGGTATGGCCATGGCTGAACTAGGAGTATCTGAGGAGAGCCAGGACTTTGTTATAGATCACTGGGCCTGCGGGTCGAAGGCATACCTGCAACTGCCACCCAAATGGGGAGGAATATGCTCATTCGTATAGCTGAACACACCAGCATTGGCAGTGCCCTGGAAAGGCATGAAAGCAGATGGATTCCCCAAAATGGATACTCATCAAAGAAAGAAGAGAACTGTGGCGTTCACCAGATTGAAAAGAGGGAAATATGCATCATCAAAGATGGAAGAGGTCTTGGACGAAATACCACCAGATCAAAGGCTGTTTAGCAAAACTGAGATGTTCTTCACGTCCATCGTTCCAGTAGTCCAAACTAGGAGCTGATGCAGATGATAAATTCAACCGTCAAATGCCTCAATGCCATCAAGGAAGAGCTGCAAGCAGTGAGATTAATGGCTCTCTGAAAAAGATATGCTCTAGAACTTCCACGGGCAAGAACGTATGCGTACATGCCATGATTGGGTCTTCTTGTTGCACGTTCCTCCCTTCCCACGATGAAGACAATGGAACCCTGACAGAGGCCTTTACTCAGCTATCGGAGCTACATGTTTAAATGTGGCAGAGTCAAACACTGTAGGAAAGAATTATGGCTGGCTATCATACATCTTTTGCTGGATACCAACTTGGAAGGCCAACGGACTGACAGTATTGGTAGGAGCATTGATACTAGTGTTATTCCCCTTCTGTGTCATCAGAATAGCCATCACGCAATGCAAAATTACTACTGAAAAGACCACAGGAATGAAAGTTCTAGTAAACTTACATATTAAAGAAGATGACGAGACAAAGATACAGAATGCACTGAACTCACAACTGAAACAATGTCCTCTGTTCCCCGAAAAGGAACAGCGTTCGAGTTCCCATTCAACACCCATGACTATTGGGGGAAATGGGTCTGGTGCAACCCTGGGGAGACTGCAGTTACCTGACATGGCATTTGGATGACCATGCAAAGTACCATGGAAATCTCAGAGGGATAACAAAGGTTTGGCTCCCGAAGTTACACGTGAAGAGAGAGTCATTCAGGTAGTATGGTCAACTCGTTGACCAGAGGGTGGATTGAAGACAGAGGTCCAAGTATAGCCCCCATGGCCCCCACACAACTCTCAGCCAGAGGACAGAAACACAGCAGATGCACCTCACAGCCCTTCACTGTCATCATCGATGTATTGCAGATGTGATAAACGTTACTCTCTCAGGCAGCCATTCAAACCATACCCAATCGATGATATGGAGGAGATGGAGATGCTATCAATCAAACAAGTCGACTGACTGCAAATTGAGAAATCAATGACATCATCATTGAAATCACAACATAGCTGCACTTAGACATGAAGTATGTAGCCATACATTCACAAAGATACACGAACATGCATTTGTTTGTTGCATATAGACACGAAAAACATGCTTATGATTCACGCAGGTAGATGATGGACACACATACATTCTTCACCAAAGCTGAACCGCAAGACGCCAAAGAATACATATACCTAGCTTGCACATGCTTTATTGCCAATAAGATGGCAAGCCATAAGGACAAATATGGAAGCTACAGGCCCACTGAAGTGAATGAGGAAGCAGAGACATGCTTTGAGTACATAGACGTGCTGACATGATCGCTGAAACCAGAGGCAAGCAGAAAGGATGCACCCCAGCCAAGGGCGAGTGGAGATGGAAAGTTCCTGGTTACCAAGACGATAAGCCACCTGCCAGAAATTCAAGCAAAAATCCTCATAATTACAGACAGGAGAGCTCCATTTTGTGGTTTCAAAACATGTGACCTAGCAGAGTGAAACAATGCCCTTTCAATCAAGGTAGAAGGAGAGAAGCTGTTCCCATTGAACCAAAGGTGGAAAAATCCAAGTGTTGCTCGAAAAATTCCAACTGAATGCACTCTCCCATGTGTAGGTGATCAGAGATGGCAACATTAGGGAACACACAACCCCTCCATGTTCATTCTCATCACCATGAAAAGGTACACTCAGCCTGGTGGCCGTCCAGGGTCCCAGCACTGGGAGGACACATTCAGCTGAATCCAGAATCACCTTTCACGTGGAAACATAAAACGTTGCAGGAGCCAATAGACTCCATACGACCCTGCAACAGTGTATGTGCAACATGTAGAGGTGGTCCCAGGAGGAGCCACCAGATATGGCTACCCAATAGTAGAATTAAGCCTTATAGAGCACATGTATGGTTTGCCTAAACTGACCAATCTGAACGCCTGATAGGTTTCATGGATGGAACTTGGTTTTGTGATGTCACGCCTGGTTAAAACCAGGTGACGCACGCTTAGAAGACTAGAACTCTGGAGAAATCATGTTTTTCTAGTGTGATCACTGTCATTTGGTTAGATAATAAAGACAGTAAACTTTGCCCTATGGCTGAGTCTTCCATTCTTGTGTCTCTCTGCTGGTAATTGGGTTGACTGCTATGTAGTCCCTGCTGCTCCTCTACAACGCCAGGAGATAACCCTGTTCCCATCTATACAAAGATCCTGTTGGAAGATTGAGAACAGGGTCATGGTGAGTTGTCCTGCTTCTTCATTGCTGGACAGTCCCTGTTCCTGGATTATGTTTGATAGTTCTGATTCAAAAACATACACCGGACACAACACCTCCATGAGTGATGTAACCCTGGGTAACCCATTCAAATGGCTGAAGCAAAGAACAGACTATGTCCAACATTTACCACTTGCAGGCATCATAAAGGTACCATCCAGTTTCCGGCTGTGACTATTGCAGTAGTCGATCACTGTATTGAACTCTTCTCACAGATGCTCCCGCAGATGGAGTGATGAATTTCAACATTTTGACATTGAAGTTTGCAGATGGTTGTAAGGGATGGGGTGGCGAAACTGCAGTTTTTCCAACATGTTACAGGAATTGTAGGTGTGACTTAAGTGGGCACAAAACATCTGAGCATATTTGCCTCTCATCTAGTGGCACATAGTGGTTAATAAGTGGTTCACCACCAGATGTGACACATGGGCAAAGCAGAGCATGTGCAAGGTTTCACCTATCCCGTGGGTAGGCATAACATTACATTCAATATAAGCTGCCAAAAAGCCCACTTGTAAACCATGTGGATTGAGACAATCTGCCAAAATATGCCACAACTTTATTATGGTTTAAATTCTTCCTAACAGAAAAGACGGAAACAACTTAGGTAAGTCCCTTCACTCAGCCCAGCGAACAACAACCTGCAGAGTTACACCAGGCTCATTACTTTCGCCATTTCTATTTAACATCTACTTGACCCAACTCATCAATTTAATCAAAGGACATAGACTCACCTGCTACAACTACTGTGAAAGCATCATGAGTCAGACACAGACAACAGGTTCAATTGTTCGCAAAAGAGCTTTATTTTAACTTAAATGGCAGGGTGGAGTAATTCCTAACTTGCCCTATACTAAGGTGGGATTTCCGTACCTAAAGGAAACTAAGGATATTCTATGTCAGGAAGTCCAAAGTAAAACATCTGTCTGTGTCCAAAACCTATACATGCCCTCACAACTAACTGCATACAATGTGTAAGGATGTCAGCATTAAATAAAAATAGTGTTCAAAGTAAAAGGTCAGATCTTCTTCTAGTTCTTGGGCTGGTATTCAGCTCCCCTTCCCCAAGGTCAAAATAGTTAATCAAATACAGTGGTTCCCTTCCCCAAGTTCACAATAGTTCATCAAACATAGGGTTCCCTTCACTCAGTTTACAATAGTTCATCAAACCAAGAGGGTTCCCTTTGCCTATAGTCAGCAAAACTTGACTACAACAACCTCTTAGTATTCCACAGGCTTCTTTTTATGTGCTTTCAAAGGCTTCTCCATTCAGGCCCACTGGTCTAGGCACGGTTGTTGGATCACATCGTCCATCTATTACAGATCACACAACTGGTACCCTTCCTTGACTTCTTTCCCATTAACACCAGTCCACCAATTCTCCTCAGCAGTGAGGTTTGCCTCAGTTATATGTGTGACACCCTCCTGACACTGTATAGTGGCTTGTTTAACCACCTTGCACTTATGTTTCCTGGCTCTTGCCAATGCTTGTTTCCTTGTGATACACAGTCCTTTGTATTTTTTTGGCTGTGACTAATGTTGGATTTACAATATCCTGTACACTCCTCTCTGTGCTTTCTTGACTTTGCTAGCACTTGTTTCAATTCATTATTTCATTACAATTCACAACTTTATTCTTACTAGGAGTCATACTCATTCTTTTATTCCTGACAATATGTCAGAGTGTTCCAAACTTGGTTTCATTTTGTTTGATATTCAAAAGATGCTTTGTTTTCATTTCATTCAATATTCAAAAAGTGTCTTGCTTTGCTTTCATTGTGTTCAATATTCCAAAAAGTCCTTGCTTTGCTTTAGCTTGTTTTTTATTGCATTCAACATTCAAAAAGCCTTTCTTTGCTTTAATTTTATCACTGCCGGCCAGCCTGGTGTCCCCCCTTTCCTGGTTGCACTCACTGGTCGGTCTTACTGCTCTTCCAAGGTCTTGCTCCACCACGTCTCCTGCTTCTCTGTGTGGTCACTCGCTTTTTCTCTTTGTGGTCTTTGTGTGGCTCGCACACACCCAGCAGAGCATCCTCGGTGAAGCAGGATATTCATGACCGTTTATCCTACTCCCACCGGCCTACTTCTCATGGCTTGCCATCGGCCTCCAGCTCCATATTCCTTTGTTTCCCCTGCATATGCTCTGCAATGCTTCATGGGTCCAAGGAGCTCCTCCTGCCACACCACCACTCCAGAGAGGTCCACTTGCACAGAATGGGCTCTGCCTCCACAGCTGATTGTGCTTCCCCACGTGACTCTCCTCTTCTCATTTGGCTTTTGCTTCCACCTTTTAAAGTTCCTGCCTTCATCTCCATTACAAAAAGAACTAGATCGCTGACCAGCAAAGCGGTAATCCTGTCTTGCTCCTGTTGTCCTCCTGGGGTTGGTAAATGTTTGTTTGTTCAATATAAGGATGTGTTGGTCTAGACATCCTTTTCTTCATCCCAGTACCATACTATTACAATTGAGAGCATATTTTACGGAAGGTGTAGAAAAAAAGGCTGACAAAAGCTGAAAAAGGCTAGAGGGATAGCGGGTTTGTGGTGAAAGGGAAATGGGGAATACCATTTCTTACCTAAGGAGTCCTCTCCCAACTCCCCAAGTCTCCTCCATCGAGGTGATCCTCCCACGCATAACCACCACCAGGGTCAGGATCCAAAAGAGATGGCCATTCCCTGGCCACCGGAGTAGAGGATACCGGGGGAAAAGAAGTGAAGACGTCCTCAGGTTCATCACACTACGCAAACAATACACAAATCATCTATAAAGTTAACACAAGTGATAAACCAGGCCTAACCCTTACAAACTGCCTCTCAGAAATAAACAAATGAATGAGCACCAACAGGCTCAAACTGAACCCGGCCAAACAGAAATAATTATCACGCCAACAACGAGACCCGATACCGGGATCAGGATCCATAGGGTGGGAGCATGACAAGAAAAGGATTGTTGGCAGGTCCTCTCTTTGCGGACTAGTTGTGATTCATACCAGTTGGTTGATTTGCTTTTTATATGATACATGCAGTCTTGAACAGTATACTAGTCTGGAGAAGAAGTCAATGCAGTTTGTGTAGGATAAGGGTGCTTCAGTAACATTTCTGCACACACATGAGCGACTGGGAGCCCTGTCAAGGGGGCTGTTCCCTCTGATTGATGTGCAAGACCACAAAAGTCTGAACTACGGGCCACAGGTCCTGTGGCAGGATGAAGGGTTTGGTTTTGCAAAACCTGGAGCCAGGCCATCACTTGGATCACTTCCAAACTTTTGGTAATACACCATTAGATCTAAGGTCCATTGGTTTGTAAAGGCCAGCAGAACATCAAGATGGATAGATAAATAGATAGACAGACAGAAAGATAGATAGATAGATAGATAGATAGATAGATAGATAGATAGATAGATAGATAGATAGATAGATAGATAAGGATATCATAAAACAATGAAGAAAAATAAGTTAAGTTATTAAGATTGCATTACATATAATGTGCAGATTTCATACATAGCAACTAGGGTAGAAAGGTCAATTACCTGACCATGACACTGTACGAAAGGTGAAATAGGCCTTCTTCTTTCCATTCTTTGCTGGATCTGGATGTGTCGTCCAGTAAAATATTTTTGAGATTGGAAAACATGGCCTTTGTGAGGGTGGACAAGCTTTTGTTTTGTAGATGCCTAAAAATAAAACATAAAATCAGTCTGTATTAGTTCTATAATAAAATGCCAACTTCTATCACTATAACAGCATTACAATAACTCCCTTGTTTAAAATAATGAAGTTGAAACATTAAAGTACAATCCAGTAAAATATGTTTAATAATCCATAAAAATATATTCCCAACACATTCTGTTGGTGCTGGCCAAGTGGCTAAATGTGGTTTTAATTAGTGGTCTTTACAACAAAACCATCATGCACAAGTAGAATCTTGTCTAATCATATTGCAAGGCAACAAACATTATTCTAAATGCATAATAATTCATGAAGTTATTCCAGGTGAAGACCAGGGTGGTACCAGCTGTTGAGTGCCATGTACACAGAGAGAGACAGCTGGAAAGCCGTCAAGTGGGCGTTGCAGTGACTGCATCTCCAACCCAACTGCCTTCCACGCTTGCAAGCACTGCACTGCTCTGCTGGAAGAGGCTCAAGAATGCTTCAGTATGCCACCAGCTGTTTCCTTCTCTTTTACAGCACTCCTTGAAAAGGAATACAGAGAGAGTGCCCCAGCTTCCTTCTGGGAAGAGCCATCAATGTCCCTTTGCAAAAAGAAGACATTGGGCCGAATTACGAGTACAGTGGTGAGGTAATAATCACCTACGTAAATATATCAATCTCTAGCCAGGTTTGCACTGAATTAATCACCTTTTTAAATGTATGCATTCTGGCCAGGTTTGCACTCTATTAATCATCTACTTTTATATATGCATTCTATCTAGATTTGCAATACCCAATTGGGATAGGTTTGAAGGGGAAAAAAATGTGCTTGTCAGTACAGGTTGAAGTGCTGGGTGGGATTACAGCAAATATGCATGAGGAGGGTCAGCAAGAACTGGAAAGCATGGTTTTGCAAATATGTCCTGTGTTTTTTTGTTGTTTTAAAAGTATAAATAGAAAATACACAACACAGTGATATAACGTTGGTGTCTGGGCAATGGGCCTGGCTGGCAGCATGGAGAAATATGTATTGCAATTTGCTTATTGGGGCATGCAGCATGGCTGAAACGGTAGGTTTGAATGGAAAACAATATTCTGCTTGCGGTTACAGCCTGAAGTGGTGGACTAGATTGCAATGAATTTGCACAGCGAGCATTAGCAAGGACCTGCAGGTATGCTTTTGGAAATATGTCTTGTGTTTTATTTTTCCCCAAGTGTAAGAATGTAAGTAGAAAAACGTGTGATATACATTTGGTGTCTGGGACTTGGGCCTGGCCCTTGGCAAATGCAAATGTGTGCTCTGATTTGCTTATTAGGGAATGCGGCATGTCTAGGATGTAGGGTAGGTGCAGTGAATAATAGGGGTGGTTTGGTTCGGCTGGGGTCATGGTGGAGTCTTATGCCGTTGGCAATTGAATGGTTTCCATCCCCAGCATGCCCGGCTGATAACAACTGACATGTATGTGCTGCAAAAAATGTGTTTCTTAAGGAGCTTTATAGTTCTTTCATATATGTGAAAAGAGCAATACATAAACACTTAATTACACTGATGTAACACCATGAAACATTTTCACTTATAAACATCTATTAAATAATAACGTTGCTAAAGGGATGTTATGGTTAAGATGTATCCCACCCTTGGAACTCCACTGCTCCAGTAGTTACCCAGTGGCGTCCCACCCTGGCATACCTTGGCATTTCCCTCCTGGGTTCTCATGAGCACTTGCCCATCCATACTGCCCCTTATATTTATGCACTTCTCTCACTGCAGAATGCATGTGTGCATTTATAGGAGAATTGTGTAAAGTTTTTTGGGATAAGTAAGGGAAATGATGATGGAAAATATTTGTAAAAGATTGTTGAGTGGCAGATGGTGTGTGAAAGCTTAATATGGTCATAGGGTTTTTACCAGTGCATGCTAATTTCCTACAACTAATATCATACTTACATTTATGTCCGATTTACAAAGTTTCACCTTAAAAAGCTGCCATTTCCCACCTTCTAGCATCTTTTTTAACACTTCTATACACATGTTTCAACTTTTTCCACAGTTTTTGCATTCGTCGATGTCCGCAAACGTCTGACATAATCGCAGACTTTCCGGAAAGTCTCACATGACCTCGCGCAAGAGCGGCATGATGAAGTTTTGCCGAATTTGTCAGCATTTCACAATCGGTCCGTGCTTGACAGACAGTTTGGAACTGCATTTTCTACTGATCTAGGAATTTTGATACTCAAAATGTACCCTTTCACACATCCTACACCTATACTTAATCATTATCCATTAACAATCTAGCACACAGCACATGCTTGGACGAATAATAGGAAAACTGCTATTTATCTTAAAAATGGCATCAGCTATTGCCATCCCTCCACCCCAAAAGTTACCACCACCCGCTGGAGGACTTACACAACGAAAGAAACACACGACCTCAAAAGACAATCAAGAAGACCAGCAAGACGAGGTAGAAGAAGTGACTACCTATAGCACAGAGAGAGAACCATGGGTGTGGCTGTTCTTTACCACTGTTGGAAATGTACCAAAGGCTAAAGCTACCAAAGTGAAATGCACTGAGTGCACCAATGTACTCAGTCGTGGACAACCTGGGCAGTACTCCTAAAGGACCACCTCCATGCGCCGCCACACCCAATCCAACCACCGCAATTCTCTCAGAAAGGCTGTTCCTTTCTTAGGAAGTAGTAGGCGGTCTGCCTCTAACTCATCTTCCTCATCCAATACTGTAACCACACAGCCTACTTCTGTGGGACAAAAAATCCCACCAGCTACCTTGCAAGCAATAAAAGTGGCTGTTGATCCATATCTTTTGAAAACAACAGTACTCTGAAGGGGGGAGCAATTACAAAGTGCTTTTGAAGCTGTAATCAAGGAGCACGAGAAACACTGGCCTCTACCTTATATTTAACAAATGCACAAAATCTTGCCCTGTCCACCTGCCCATCCACATTAGTGCTTGGTGCCACTTCCCTCATTTCCCTCGACACCTTACATTCTGGCCTCTCCTGCAAAAAAAACAAAAACATAAAAAAGGATCCTTTAGGAACCACCTTTCACAGTTAAAAACTAAAACTAAACTAAAAATAAAAATATAAGCTTATAGACTCCATCTACTTTACATTTTTTAGTAAAGCTGTTAGATTCAATAAGATTCTCCACTGTGCTAATGGAAATAATGGACAATGGTTTACTAGAGAAAAAAAAAAGCACAGAAACCAATTTCTGTCTGAAATTCTTCTTTCTAGTATTCAATAAACACCATAATCCATTGCCGTGTATAACTATCCACAGTCTCTGCATTCCCCTGTCTAACCAATGCCTTATTAGAAAACCCAGATTTCACGTGCACGCCATCGCACAAAACTGCCCTCCAACTCTTTGTACTGTTATATTTGTAACACTCCCTCATTGCCTACTTTCAACCATTCACACATATGTCCATCAATCACTTAAAAAAAACTTGACATATAGCCTATCAACATATTAAACATCCACCCACCAACTGCCACTTAACAATGTTCTACAAATCCTTTGCATCTACATGTCCCATGCTTATACCAAAAATGTTTACAAACTGCTCCTATAGATGCACATATGCATTGTGCAGTGACAACAGTGCATAAATAAAAGGGGCAGTATGGATGGACAAGTGCTCATGAGAGCCCAGGAGGGAAGTGCCAAAGGATACCAAGGTGGGAAGCCACTAGCTAACTGCTGGGGCAGAGGAGTCTCAAGGGTGCGGTACATCTTCACCGTACACTCCCTTGAAAATGTTTCATAATGTTACATCACTGTAAATAAATTATGAAAAATTCCTCTTTTATCGTATATACTGTATAATAAATGTCTGCATGATAACTACCTTACGCAACCTTGTTGGTACTGTGTTTCTCTAATGCACTGAATGTAATATAACATCTAGCGCCGTGATACCTCCTGGTCTTCGGCGCTATCAATAAATCCAATAAATATATGAAACAACTATAAACCTCCTTTAACAAACATATTTTTTGCAACTCATAATTATGTGAGTCGTTATCAGCAGCACATACCCCAATAGGCAAATCAGAGTAGACATTTGTCCTTGCCGAAACACATGACAGATTTCCAAAAGCATCCTTTCAGGTCCTTGCTGATGCTCCTCGCACAACTGTGCTGCAATCCCGTCCAGCACTCCCGGCTGCAGCCGCAAGTAGATTTTTTTTCTCCCATTTAAACCTATAGCTTCGGCTGTGCTGTATGCCCACAGCTTTGCTGCTATCCCATCCAGCACTCCGGGCTGCAGTCGCAAGCAGATTCCCCATTAAGGAAATCAAAGTAGGCATTCATCCATGACGAGTGTCAGGTCCATAGTGTAGTAGGCACCAAACTTAGATCACTATGTTTTATGCCTCTGTCCACGGCAGAAAGGTTATATCATTATTTTATGTACTTGTGTTTGCACACTTTCAAAAAAATAAAACACAGGACAGATTTGCAAAATCATCCTTTCAGGTCCTTAGGATGCTCCACGCACAAGTTTGCTGCAATCCCGTCCAGCACTCTGGACTGCAGCCACAAGCAGAATTGTTTTCCCATTTCAACCTAGAGCTTCAGCCATACTGCATGCCCCAATAAGTAACTCAGAGTAGGCATTCGTCCTTGGCAAGGGCCAGGCCCATGGTCCGTGCACCAAACTTATATGTGTGCTTTCATTTGAACACTTTGGAATAAAACACAAAACAGATCTGCAAAACCATGCTTTCAGGTCTTTGCTGATGCTCCTCGCGCCAGTTTGTTGTCATTCAGTACAAAACTTCAGGCCGCAGCGCAAGAAAAATATTTCTTCCCATTCAAACCAAGGGTTCGGCCATGCTGCATGCCCCAATAATCAAATCAGAGTACACGATTATCAAGTAATTGCAGGGCGGTAAAATGGGTAGATCACTGCGCTTCATCTGATACTTGAAACAGATTACCCTGCTGCTGGTGATGGGGTTCTTTTGTGAAGGGGCCCTTCCTTCTTCAAGTGTTAGGTTTTGAATAGGAGAGTGAGCCCTGTTTACCTCAGCACTGGTTTATTCAATAAGTAACTGTTGTCATAATGAAGCAGTTTTCAAAACCATTATTGATGCTATATTTATTCTTAGAACTCATCCGACATGTATTTCGACTCTCTAGAGTCTTTCTCAAGGCATGTGGATTGTGGGCCAGTCATTGCTGCGAGGTTATGGAAATAAGCCCAGCATCCAATCCCAATATCTTGTCCCACTATAGTCGCAAATAAGGGTGGTAATGATTTCAAGGGGTCATCTGGTGACCACATGGGCACCTGGTTTGGCATGCTTGGTAATTATCTGCTGATTAGAATTGTCTCAGAGTGTATGCAGCCATAGTCACAGCAATCTGTTGATGCAGTCCCGTGCAGCACTTCGGGCTTTAGCCATGGACAGAATTTTAGCCACAGGCAGAATTTATTTTCCCATTCAAACCTATCCCAATTTTGAAAGACTTCACCATATAGCCAGTCCCTGATGGCCATGCCCACTTTAACTCCATTGCCAGTCCCTTGTGGCCATGGCCAGTAGCCAGATTATCCGAGTCATGGCCTTTGTACATGAATCAGACAATCTGCCCACTGCCCATGGCCACAGGTCTTGGCTCAGACAATCTGCCCACTGCCCATGGCCACCGGCTATACCTCAATCACCAATGGTATATCACTATTTTTTGTGCCTGCATTATGACACTTTTCCAAAAATAAGACACAGACACATTTCCAATACCATGCTTTCAAGTCCTTGCCAATGCTCCTTGCACACCTTTCCTGCAAATCCATCCATGTTGTATTTTTTGAAAAGTGTCAAAAAATACGTATGTAAAATAGTCATAGAACTTAGCTCCCAGTTGATAAAATCCATTCAGACTTTGCAAAAAAATCCAAAGTTCAGTCTATAATCTTTCTAAAATTTTTTGTGCACATTCGTCAAATGGCAACAAAGTTATAAGTCATCTACAAATGTTAAAGCCCCCTCTCATTTTGCCCCCTATTCACAAAATTCCACCAAACTTTGCAAAACCATTCAAATCTGGGTCTTATTGTGCAGATCCTTGAAATGGCACCACATTTATAAGCCTTTCAAATATTTTGGGACCCCTGTCTAATTTTGTTCCCTCTTGGCAAAACAGCACCAAACTTAGTAGAACCATTCAAGGTCATGTCTATAATAAGAGCCAGACCCACCCCCATTTGTTTTGCATAAATTAACTTTAGGTCTCACCCTAAGTTACCAGGGGAATCCAGACGTGGACCCCTTGCTCACTGTTCTTAGAGAGGCTGAAACACGTGTATGGGGTTGCTGTTGGTACTCTTGTTCAGAGGAGAGCATTTGGTGCTGTACTGCCCCTGGGCAACACAAAGACTGATATGCGGGGACCTTCCTTCTCTGTGAAAGGGACAGTGAGCTAAACACTTGGTAGAGTCTCTCCCAAGGGTTATTCACCCAAGAACAGGTCATTGGGCTGTGTTCGTGCTGGTAGAGAGATTCCCACCCCCCCTCCTTTGTTTTACATCTATAATAATGTCACAACATTTCATACCATTTCATTGAGTGGCGCCAAAGTTATACACCATCCAAAAACTGCTTTTCGCCAACCTTGTAATTAAAAAAATATGTCTGGATGTCTCCGAAGATCTAAGATGTTTGCGAACATTACAGGGCTGTCCCCAAACTGTTTGCGGACATCAGAGAGGAAAAAACACCCATTTTTGGCTTCTTATGGCCATATCCCTTCCCATCCTCATCACCCTTCACATCCCCAGAGATTGCTTCATTAGTTTGACAAGTGCGATGTTGGGTTTTTTAATAACTGTTTACCACGATGTTCGCAGACAATGGCCGATGTACACGAATCCAACATGGCGAGCGTTTTTCAAAAATATGACGCACCTCACGCTTATCACCATCCAATCAGCAGGTGCGTCATATGTCCATGGACATCACCCAGGCCCCTGAACCAATTGTAGGCCTGTACGCTGAACCTCACAGGGAAGTGAGCCCGTGGACCGAACCCAGATATCACTAATTTATTTTGACCTACTTTGTGGTTGTTTTAAACAAAAACTACTGAACAGATTAACACTGAACTTAAAAAGTTTGCTTTCGGGACCAAGCCACCACTTCTTGTGCACATTTGGTAAAGGTCTGTCCAGCGGTTTGGGCTGCAGGCGCAAGCAACGTTTTTTCCATTGTGTCTTTGCTAAAAAACACACATTTTGGGACCCCCCATACCTTTGTCCCCCTGCACAATACCTCACCAAAACTGACCAAACTACTCTGATTTTCCAAGTAGGCAAATCATAGTTGACATTTGTCCTTACCAAGGGCCATGCTCACTACCCAGGCAGAAAAGTGATATCACTATTTTTGTACTTACTTGTTGACACTTTAAAAAAAAGTAAAACACGGGACAGATATACAAAATCATGCTATCAGATCCTTGAAGATGTTCTTCGCTCAAGTTTGCTGCAATTACGTCCAGCACTTCGGCTGCAGCCCCAAGCAGACATTTGTTTTCAATTCAAACCTAGGGCTTCGGCCATGCTGCATGACCCACTAAGCAAATCAGAGTACACATTTGTCCTTACTCAGGGCCAGGCCCATTGTGCAGGCACAGGTTTTTTCATTGATTTCATGGGTTTTTGTTAGTACAATTTAACCATCATGTTCCTTTAACACATTTCTTTCAGTGAATATATATAATTTCATACATGCATTCTAAACAGGTTTGTGCTATAGTAATAACCTATTTAAATATATGCATTCTAGCTAGGTCGGTGCTATATTAATCACGTATTTAAATCTATATGCATTCTAGCTAGGTTCACATTATTTTAATCATCTACTTATATATGAATTCTAGCTAAATGTGTGCTAAATTGATCATCTCTTTAATTATATGCATTAATAGCTAGATTTGTGCTGTAGACATTCCCTACTCATTTATAGACATGCATACATTTCCTCCTGCCTCATGGGATGGGCAGGTGTCTACGTTTTGACTGTGTTCTTCTTTTCATGGAAAGCGCATTAGCCATTTTTTTGGATCCAAAGACGAGGCACGCTGCACGTAATAATGATCCTTATAGAAGAGATCCTCCCTAATCTTCACATGATACACATAGAAGAAAAGTAACACAGACGTATGGATCAAGAATGCGATCCACAATTATCCACTTCCGGGCAAAAAAAGAATGGAAAGGAGCAGATCTTGAACAGATGTCTAAAATGTTTAGCCTTTGTCTCTTTGTGCATGAAAAGCATTGTTTTCCTACATTGACTAGGACAGCGTGCATTGCAGGAGCGAGATAAATGGTGTGCGTAATTCGGAACCCTTAAACAAATCTCATTCGGGGGATATTTTCACGTTTCGAAAGATTCTTGAATTGGGAGGTCCTCATTCTGCCAGATACCATGAAAGCCACTGTGTATTGTGACTGCAATATGGGAGCTGGCGCAGAGACTAAGGGTGCTGCTGCTTCCCATAAAGGATCTTCCAGGTGCCTTGAATGTCTCCGCAGGAATTAGATCTGGTCTTCAAGATCACAGTGGCTATTTCAGGTACACAAGCTCCGTTTTGAATCTCCAGGCAAAGCCTTGCAGTAATGCATTCTGCTAATAGGGAGATGTGAGGAGCTAGCTTTTGCGTTTTTTGAAGGTCTTGTGGTTGAGGTGTGTCCTTCCTGCTCTCTGTTGTGTGTGTGTTCACTGCTGTGTGTTTGTACCTGAGGAAGCTGAGCTACTGGAGGAGGCCTGTGCAGTGAGACAGCAGACAGAGCTGGTGATAGAGGATGCATGATTGGGGGGGGGGCGATGCCAGATGAAGAAGTTTTGAGTCATAGAAGGTGGAAGTTGGTGGGATGTCACAAAACACCTTAGGTGCCTTAATACTGCTGTAGCAGGTTCACAACATTGAGGAATGATGGATAGAAGGTTTTGAATAAACCATAACCAGTGCAATCGCTTTGAGCACCTCTCTAAGCCATGTATTTTCAGTCTTCTATGCAATTACAGAAGGGGGAAACACAATTCTAAATCAGAATTAGCCTCAACCCAAAAGGGACAGCACAGCTCAAACTGGTAGATCACATCCCTTGTGCAAGCACTAAAAGCAATCCCAAACATTTTTCATCATCGTTTGGCATCATCAGTGACTTGTAGTGTGGGGCCCTAAGCACAGCAAGCAAAGGACCCATGTGTATGAATAAAGAGGCAATTTTCCAACATAAAAGGTTGATGGATGGAATCCTTACCAGTGCTGGAGCAGACAACAGTGGTAAGGGACTTCATGATGGGTGCGATTGGGTGGAGAGACTCTGTTGGCAAGGGGGTGGGGTGGACCGAGGAAGGCAAAGGTGCAGAAGAGGTGATGGCGGAGGAGTGGGAAACACTGGGGGAGGGGGAGGTCATTGCTGAGGAGCAGGAAGAATATCAGATAGAGGAGAATGTGCTAGAGGTTGTTTTCCCGAAAAGTGGGTCATGAGAAGGATAAGTGGGTGGAGGAGTTGAGGACCCTGGAAGAGAGCAAGGGCGGGTGGTAAAGGGAAGATCCCTGGGTGCTGTAGATTGAGCGAAAGGATGTTTCCCAGCAGTTGGCTAATGGGGAGAAACATTTAGTGGAGGAGGAGTCTGAAGATGTCTGTTGCAGTGGGCCCCAGACAGATACCAGGGTACCTGGAGAAGTTTCAGAAGGGACTGGCAACATCCATACTTGTAACAGGGCCTATATTTCCATGGATGTAGCAATACTTCTGTCTGTCTAAAGGGGAGACTGTGCTGGGGAGAAGTGCAAAATGGTGTGCAATTTTGGCCATAGGGCAATCAAGCAGGTTAAACGTCACATGTTGGGCACAACATTCCTTTGCAACCACAATAAACTGTGACACAGTGTAAGGTATATTTTGCTTGTGTGATCTGTGACTGACCTCACAGCCACAGGACCCTCTAATGTTGGAGACAGTGATGAGGTGCCTGGCATGTTCCTCCCAAAAATTTGGGCATGCTCTTTGGTGCAGATGCCGAAGCAAGCTATTCTTAGACCAACACCTTCTGAGTCTTCCCAAGAACAGCCAGTGCGAGCTGCATTAACTACCAGCAGGGAAGTGATGCCACCACAGCAGCTGTTGGCGGTGGTGACATTATGGCTTTGGTGCCATGTGTGCAAACTCGATGAGGCTGACTGATCCAGATTTACTGTCTGTATGGTCTGATACCAGTTAGTCAGGGAGGCCTGGGCACATTAATGATGCATAGAAAAGCACCAGCCTCAGATTCATCCCTCCCTCTTGTAGGTAGATGAGAAAGAGGGAAGGGAAAACTCAGTCATTCGGGATAGACTGTTCTCTGAAGAAGATTTCCAATCAATTGTGGGAGTTGTTCTGCTCTGTGGGAGAGGCTTAACTCAGTGGGGTAGCCAGTAAAGTTGACATAGTGGCTATATTCTGTGGCAGAGCTCTGGCAGAGAGCGGCAAAGATGGAACTAGGGGCAGTGCCCTAGAGAGAAGCAGAATACATTGAGACAATGCCTGTGCTCTTTGAGCAATCAGGAAACATGAAGACAATGGGTCTGATTCTAAAAGATGTGCACTTTAGCACATCCTAGATGCCCATGAGCATCTTTGATTTGCTCCTGCTTCTTTATTCACATTGTCTAAAGCTGGAGCAAATGAATAGGTGGCTCAGGTATATCTCAGATGCACCTGGGCAAATATTTATTAATCTGATTTGCACTTGGACAGTTCAAAGGTGTTTGTGTTCATCTCTGATTTACTCCAAGGCACAACTTTGAGAATCAGGTCCTACCTCTACACAATGAGGCAGACAGAGCTTGACAAATTGATATAGTTCTTGTGTTCTGTAGGAGAGCCAGACAAATTCAAGTGAACCTTTTGGTCAGGTTTAGGTACTCCATGCTGACGTTCATTGCAAGAATGCACGGATTCTACTCAAGACAGAGTAATATCCTTACCAGCTGCATGGCTTCAGCTTTGCCAGTCAAGTAATGTTCTCATAATATGTTAGAATGTACTCCTTCATACAAGTACACCAGCAGCAGCATCCGGCTAAGTGACATAGTGTACAATCTGCTATATTTATTTATAACGCACCGACAGGCCGCAGGTATCAGGGAGCGACACAGACACAAACAGACAAACAGATAGCATGGCACAATTTCCTAGAAGACTGGACTAAAGGGCAAATTTACTTAAATAACTTGTTTTTTAAGGATTTTTTAAAGGTCCGAAAATTCTGGTCTCGCATCATGGGAAGAGGGAGAGTATTGGCAGCTCTGACCTGGAAGGATCTACTGACCCTTCTACCTTTGGAACCTGGGACAGATAATCAGTCCTTTGTTAGATGAACGAAGTGCTCTAGCCGGGTGATACTTTGGAATCAATATTTTCAGGTAGGTTGGTAGGTGTACACATTTATGGATGATATTGGCAACCTTAAAATTAATATGCTCTTGAATGGGCAGCCAGTGGAACTTCCGTCTATTGGGGCAATATGCACGCATCTAGGGAGATTGTTCATAATGCGCTCAGCGCTGTTCTGTATTAGTTGCCATCTCCTCAGGTTCTTAACAGAGGCTCCTATCAACAGGGTGCTGCAATAGTCCAGTCTTGCCAGGACAGTAGGACGGGCGACCATAGCAGTGTTAATCTTGGAGATCAAAGGCCTTATGTTTTGTAGTAGGTGGAGAGAGTAATTGCAACTCTTTGTTAGTAAGTCGACATGTGGGTCAGAATTAAGAGACGCCTCGAGACACATGGCCAGGGTTTTGACCCTGCTGAGGACGCAAATGATGCTTGTGCTGCTTGTGTCAATTAGGAAGCTGGTATATGCAGGGCTAACATTGGCACGTGCTGTTTTGTGACCAAAAATCAATAATTCTGTCTTGTTGATGTTAAAACAGAGCCTTTTGGAGGACATCCATTCCTCGATCAGATAGTAGGCAGTGGACAAGGCGGTGGAGTAATAGTAATATCATCCAAACTGAAGGACACAAACAGGTAGTATTGCCCGCATAATGGGTTATGTTAAAGTGAATGTCTTTCTCCTTGAATAGCATTGGTATAGTAAATCAGGGACATTTCTATTTGGGTTAAAATATTAATAACTTAGCAAAGACGAGACTAATTCATGCCTGGCTAGGCTGTGGTGTTGAGCCTGTATGTCCCCTCTAATTGTGATATTTGCCCATTGATTCACTGACGTACCTCAAAATAGTTTGACAATATCAAACAGTCTAGGATGTGTGGGTTATTCATTGCCTATTTCAGAAAACTCATCTGCCATCGGGAGAGTGAACGTTTTCCACCACAGCAGTGTTTTTTTGGCCAACTGTCAGTTTTCTTCCTAAAACCTAAAATATGATGAAAGGAAGGTTTTTGAAATAATCATATCCACTGGCATTGCTCTGGGTAACATTTGGCACCACCATCTTTGGACTGTCTGCAATATTTCAGAAGAGGACCTGCTATATGCAAATCAGTATTTAAACTGCTATCAATGGACAAAGACAAGCCCAAACAGCTAGGTTGTGTTTCCGCTGCAGGAAACACAACCAACCCCAGGCATTTGCATCAGTGAGGTGGTACGCAGTTTCTCATGGTGCATTCTGCACGGGAACCACTTATGGGGATACCCTCTCTCACACAGGGAGACAACCTATAACCAAAATATGTGATGGGTGGAAGGTTTTTAATTAATCTTACCCAGTGGATATGGTATGCCTACAGACCCAAGCTACACCTCATTGATGGCGCTTCATGAAGTTGTGTGTACGCTTCTGCAGAAGGGCTGCAACGTAACAGTTCATCCTGGATTGCCTGTTTTGGTATGGCACCAGGTCAGATTTGGATATGGTCTTTCCACTTTCTGTAATGGCATAGCTGGATGAAAAAGGATGGCTTGGCGGCATGGCCAAGAGAAATACCAAAAGTTATGATTCATTCAAAACCTTCCAGCCATCCCCTGTTTTTCCTTCACCTTTCTGTCATCACAGGGGGATAATGTTCAATCGTCTTTGAAGATCCATGTATCTGGTTGCAGTTATTGTCCAGCTATCAGTCAATTCGCTTGCAGCATATAGACAATGCATTGTTGTCTTGTTTAAAATCTTCATGACCTACGTTTGAGATTACAATTTCATTAAGAAGACTCTCAACCTTGCTGCTGTGGTACCCTGTCACTCTCCATAAACTGCAATATATACTAGGAATTATTTAATTTAGAGCACGCAAAATCAAAATAAAAAATACGATCAATGTAAAATCACGTAAATCAAAGCTGATGAAATTCCCATTGAGCAAAATGGAATTGATACATGAAAAGGGGCAGCTACAGGGGGGTGCCTAGAGATATCTAGGGGTACAACAACAGAGGAGCGCATGAGACTGGATTGAGCAATGCCATGGGGAAGGCAATTTGTCCTCGATGGCTCGATAATGGGGGATTTACGGACTTATGTCTCTGTCACTGGAAGCGGTCTAGTGGTATGTACACTTTACTGCAGCTGCTTAATATTTTCTTCTAGCTACAACAAAGTCTGGGGATTCCTCTCCAAGAGAGAAGTTAATGAAAACAATATTAGTGTGCATGTATCTTGAATTAGGTGGTCAAAAAAGATGCGATCTATGTTAGACCACCAGTTACAAACTGTGAATGTTATCTCTAAACCATCCTATTTCAATTGTCTACCTCTTCTTAGTCCCTTCTTTATATAATCTGTAAGGCTGAACTCACCCGCACCACAGTACGCCACCCTTGAAATAAGTTTGAGAAAATGTAGATTGGCTGAATCATTGGCAATTCGGGAGATTACCCCCAGTAAATTTGCCAAGCCGTTGTAATGTATGGGGACGTTACAGTGAAACCAATTCGGTTATTAACGCTTTGAAGTAATAGAATCGGCATGTTCTGTTGGGTTATGTGGCATGATTTTAAAATATGAAGCCTTTGTTGTCTTTGGTGAAAATATTCAAATGGTTTTTACTGGATAGAGGGTTTTTGGAAATCTATTTAACCTTTGAATAACCTCACAGACTAAAATTGAATTTGTAAAAATGGTGAGATATTATTAACTAGTTTTAAATTGAAAGTTATGTAATAACATAAAACTAACTAACAGGGTAATTCATAGAAATGCGCACAAAAATGGCGCACGCGGCTGGCGCACAGTGTCCCCGTGCGATACACTGCGCCAGCCGCGTGCGAAAAAATCCTTTTCATCGCACAGCGTATTCATGGATTTTAGCCTCCGAAACCAGCCGTGGCGCAGAGTGGCGCAGCGACCCTGCAGCAGCGCCAGTTACGCCCCCAAGAACGCCCTCGCGCAAGGAAAAGCCTTCAAAATCCCCAAATCATCGCAAAGGGCTGTGCTAACCCTGGACCAGTTCACAGGGCTGGCAAACAGCAAATGCCAAGCGGGGAACGTGTATTTCAGTGGTTCGCGGGAAGTTCCACACGCGATTGTCCTGTGTACGTGTGCATCAGGGGTGCGTGGGAAGTATCACACGCAAAAACAGCAGGGTACGTGTATTCCAGGGGTGCACGGGAAGTATCACATGCAAAAGCAGCAGGGTACGTGTATTTCAGGGGTGCGCGGGAAGTATCACACGCAAAATCAGCGGGGTACGTGTATTTCAGGGGTGCGCAGGAAGTTTCACACGCGATTCCATCAGGGTACGTGTATTCCAGGGGTGCGCGGGAAGTAACACATGCAAAAGCAGCAGGGTACGTGTATCTCAGGGGTGCGCGGGAAGTATCACACGCAAAAGCAGCAGGGTACGTGTATCTCAGGGGTGCGCGGGAAGTATCACACGCGATTCCATCAGGATACGTGTATTCCAGGGGTGCGCGGGAAGTATCACACGCAAAAACAGCAGGGTACGTGTATTTCTGGGGTGCGCGGGAAGTATCACACGCAATTCCATCAGGGTACGTGTATTCCAGGGGTGCGCGGGAAGTATCACACGCAAAAGCAGCAGGGTACGTGTATTTCTGGGGTGCGCAGGAAGTATCACACGCAATTCCATCAGGGTACGTGTATTACAGGGGTACGTGGGGAGCACCACACGTGAATTGCACGTGTGGGTCCTCCCAAGTGTTCCCTCTACACCCTCCACGGACCCTGCAGGTGGCCCACACCACAGGGGCCTACCCTGCACATGTCCTGCAGGCACCCCATCCACCATGGCCATGCCCCCCAGCCAACCCACATGTCACCTTGCACTACTGCCCACCAACGCATGTCCCCCTGCAGCCCCAGCCACCAGGGGCAGCCTCCACCAGGCCCCCACCCATATCTCCCTGCACCCCCACACCCCAGCAGTGCAGGGGCAGCCTCCACCAGGCCCCCACTCATGTCTCCCATCACCCCCACCCCCCAGCAGTGCAGGGGCAGCCTCCACCAGGCCCCCACTCATGTCTCCCACCACCCCCACCCCCCAGCCACCAGGGGCAGCCTCCACCAGGCCCCCACTTATGTCCAACTCATGTCTCCCTGCACCCCCAACCCCCAGCAGTGCAGGGGTACCCTCCACCAGGCCCCCACTCATGTCTCCCACTACCCCCACCCCCCAACAGTGCAGGGGCAGCCTCCACCAGGCCCCCACTCATGTCTCCCATCACCCCCACCTCCCAGCAGTGCAGGGGCAGCCTCCAACAGGCCCCCACTCATGTCTCCCACCACCCCCACCCCCCAGCAGTGCAGGGGCAGCCTCCACCAGGCCCCCACTCATGTCTCTCACCACCCCCACCCCCCAGCAGTGCAGGGGCAGCCTCCACCAGGCCCCACACATGTCCCCCTGCACCGCCACCCCCCAGCCACCAGGGGCACCCTCCACCAGACCCCCACTCATGTCTCCCACCACCCCCACCCCCCAGCAGTGCAGGGGCAGCCTCCACCAGGCCCCCACTCATGTCTCCCACCACCCCCACCCCCCAGCCACCAGGGGCAGCCTCCACCAGGCCCCCACTCATGTCCCCTATCACCCCCACCCCCCAGCAGTGCAGGGGCAGCCTCCACCAGGACCCACTCATATCCAACTCATGTCTCCCACCACCCCCACCCCCCAGCAGTGCAGGGGCAGCCTCCACCAGGCCCCCAACCATGTCTCCCACCACCCCCACCCCGCAGCAGTGCAGGGGCAGCCTCCACCAGGCCCCCACTCATGTCTCCCATCACCCCCACCCCCCAGCCACCAGGGGCAGCCTCCACCAGGCTCCCACTCATGTCTCCCACCACCCCCACCCCCCAGCAGTGTAGGGGCAGCCTCCACCAGGCCCCCACTCATGTCTCCCACCACCCCCACCCCCCAGCCACCAGGGGCAGCCTCCACCAGGCCCCCACTCATGTCCCCTATCACCCCCACCCCCCAGCAGTGCAGGGGCAGCCTCCACAAGGCCCCCACTCATGTCCAACTCATGTCTCCCACCACCCCCACCCCCCAGCAGTGCAGGGCAGCCTCCACCAGGCCCCCACTCATGTCTCCCACCACCCCCACCCCCCAGCATCCAGGGGCACTCTCCACTAGGCCCCCACTCATGTCTCCCATCACCCCCACCCCCCAGCCACAAGGGGCAGCCTCCACCAGGCCCCCACTCATGTCCCCTATTACCCCCACCCCCCCAGCAGTGCAGGGGCAGCCTCCAGCAGGCCCCCACTCATGTCTCCCACCACCCCCACCCCCCAGCCACCAGGGGCAGCCTCCACCAGGCCCCCACTCATGTCCCCTATCACCTCCACCCCCCAGCAGTGCAGGGGCAGCCTCCACCAGGCCCCCACTCATGTCCAACTCATGTCTTCCTGCACCCCCACCCCCCAGCAGTGCAGGGGCACCCTCCACCAGGCCCCCACTCATGTCTCCCACCAACCCCACCCCCAGCAGTGCATGGGCAGCCTCCACCAGGCCCCCACTCATGTCCAACTCATGTCTCCCTGCACCCCCACCCCCCAGCCACCAGGGGCAGCCTCCATCAGGCCCCCACTCATGTCTCCCATCACCCCCACCCCCCAGCAGTGCAGGGGCAGCCACCACCAGGCCCCCACTCATGTCTCCCACCACTCCCACCCCCCAGCAGTGCAGGGGCAGCCTCACCCAGGCCCCCACTCATGTCTCCCATCACCCCCACCCCCCAGCCACCAGGGGCAGCCTCCACCAGGCCCCCACTCATGTCTCCCACCACCCCCACCCCCCAGCAGTGCAGGGGCAGCCTCCACCAGGCCCCCACTCATGTCTCCCATCACCCCCACCCCCCAGCAGTGCAGGGGCAGCCTCCACCAGGCCCCCACTCATGTCTCCCACCACCCCCACCCCCCCAGCCACCAGGGGCACCCTCCACCAGACCCCCACTCATGTCTCCCTGCACCCCCACCCCCCAGCCACCAGGGGCAGCCTCCACCAGGCCCCCACTCATGTCCAACTCATGTCTCCCTGCACCCCCACCCCCCAGCAGTGCAGGGGTACCCTCCACCAGGCCCCCACTCATGTCTCCCACTACCCCCACCCCCAACAGTGCAGGGGAAGCCTCCACCAGGCCCCCACTCATGTCTCCCATCACCCCCACCTCCCAGCAGTGCAGGGGCAGCCTCCACCAGGCCCCCACTCATGTCTCCCACCACCCCCACCCCCCAGCAGTGCAGGGGCAGCCTCCACCAGGCCCCCACTCATGTCTCTCACCACCCCCACCCCCCAGCAGTGCAGGGGCAGCCTCCACCAGGCCCCCACACATGTCCCCCTGCACCGCCACCCCCCAGCCACCAGGGGCACCCTCCACCAGACCCCCACTCATGTCTCCCACCACCCCCACCCCCCAGCAGTGCAGGGGCAGCCTCCACCAGGCCCCCACTCATGTCTCCCACCACCCCCACCCCCCAGCCACCAGGGGCAGCCTCCACCAGGCCCCCACTCATGTCCCCTATCACCCCCACCCCCCAGCAGTGCAGGGGCAGCCTCCACCAGGACCCACTCATATCCAACTCATGTCTCCCACCACCCCCACCCCCCAGCAGTGCAGGGGCAGCCTCCACCAGGCCCCCACTCATGTCTCCCACCACCCCCACCCCGCAGCAGTGCAGGGGCAGCCTCCACCAGGCCCCCACTCATGTCTCCCATCACCCCCACCCCCCAGCCACCAGGGGCAGCCTCCACCAGGCCCCCACTCATGTCTCCCACCACCCCCACCCCCCAGCAGTGTAGGGGCAGCCTCCACCAGACCCCCACTCATGTCTCTCACCACCCCCACCCCCCAGCCACCAGGGGCAGCCTCCACCAGGCCCCCACTCATGTCTCCCACCACCCCCACCCCCCAGCAGTGCAGGGCAGCCTCCACCAGGCCCCCACTCATGTCTCCCACCACCCCCACCCCCCAGCATCCAGGGGCACTCTCCACCAGGCCCCCACTCATGTCTCCCATCACCCCCACCCCCAGCCACAAGGGGCAGCCTCCACCAGGCCCCCACTCATGTCCCCTATTACCCCCACCCCCCCCCAGCAGTGCAGGGGCAGCCTCCAGCAGGCCCCCACTCATGTCTCCCACCACCCCCACCCCCCAGCCACCAGGGGCAGCCTCCACCAGGCCCCCACTCATGTCCCCTATCACCCCCACCCCTCAGCAGTGCAGGGGCAGCCTCCACCAGGCCCCCACTAATGTCCAACTCATGTCTCCCTGCACCCCCACCCCCCAGCAGTGCAGGGGCACCCTCCACCAGGCCCCCACTCATGTCTCCCACCACCCCCACCCCCAGCAGTGCAGGGGCAGCCTCCACCAGGCCCCCACTCATGTCCAATTCATGTCTCCCTGCACCCCCACCCCCCAGCCACCAGGGTCAGCCTCCACCAGGCCCCCACTCATGTCTCCCATCACCCCCACCCCCCAGCAGTGCAGGGGCAGCCTCCACCAGGCCCCCACTCATGTCTCCCACCACTCCCACCCCCCAGCAGTGCAGGGGCAGCCTCCACCAGGCCCCCACTCATGTCTCCCATCACCCCCAGCCACCAGGGGCAGCCTCCACCAGGCCCCCACTCATGTCTCCCACCACCCCCACCCCCCAGCAGTGCAGGGGCAGCCTCCACCAGGCCCCCACTCATGTTTCCCACCACCCCCACCCCCCAGCCACCAGGGGCAGCCTCCACCAGGCCCCCACTCATGTCCCCTATCACCCCCACCCCCCAGCAGTGCAGGGGCAGCCTCCACCAGGCCCCCACTCATGTCCAACTCATGTCTCCCACCACCCCCACCCCCCAGCAGTGCAGGGGCAGCCTCCACCAGGCCCCCATTCATGTCTCCTACCACCCCCACCCCCCAGCATCCAGGGGCACCCTCCACCAGGCCCCCACTCATGTCTCCCATCACCCCCACCCCCCAGCCACCAGGGGCAGCCTCCACCAGGCCCCCACTCATGTCCCCTATCACCCCCACCCCCCAGCAGTGCAGGGGCAGCCTCCACCAGGCCCCCACTCATGTCCAACTCATGTCTCCCTGCACCCCCACCCCCCAGCCACCAGGGGCAGCCTCCACCAGGCCCCCACTCATGTCCCCCAGCCAACATGTCACCACAATGTAGATCCCTGGCCCTTATGGTCAGCCTCCAAATGCCAAACACCCACCCGAGTATTGCATCCACCCACTTAGAAATGGCAAAAACATGATAGAACCCCAATTGCAAGTTTGGAAATGAACACATGTCCCTCACATACACCCAATGGGTTTCAGTGAATGTCAAAACCCATATCATGATATGCATGAAACCAATGAGATGATACTACACATTGAACTTTGAAGAAAAAATATGTATTAAAAGCAACATAAATTGAATCAAAAATAAACAAACAATAATAAAAAATTAAAAAAAAAAAAAGCAGATCCGTGAAATAATGCAAAACCACAAATCATAATGCAAAGGAAAGGTGTCCAAAGTCACAGTCGACAAAAGTGAATCCAATTGAAAATTAAAATCGAAAACCATTGCTCCATGGCAAAATCATAATAGAAATTGAAAATCCAAAAGTCAACTATGTACAGATAAACAATCCAGGGTCCATGATCCCAACCGAAGAAATGAAACCTATCTAATAACACTACCTAAAAAAAATAACTATATACAAAAATGTGGCCCATTGTCCAAAAGGTCCAAAAAAAATGCTAAACCATAGGAAACCTCACACTAACTATAGAACTATTTACAAGGGTAGCGGGCTAGTCCGACGGCTCACTTCGGGATGTTCCGGGCCAGGGCATCATCGAACTCCTGCTCAATGTCCCGGAGGCGCTCCTCCTCCATGGCCCGAGGGTCCGCAGGGCCGTCCACATGTTCCCCCCAAACTCCCTGCGGATTTCCTCGAGGCACTCGGCACGCCCTAGGGCCCTCCGCATGGAGTTCTCCGCCGTGACCATCGTGAGCCGTGCCTCTTCAGCCCGCTGCCGCTCCGCATCTATGGCGTGGCCCAACCGCTGCCACACGGAAGACACTTCCTGTCCTGGGTCCTCCTGCCCTCCGGCCGATGCCTGCCCCTCCGATGTCGAAGGCCCCGAGCCATCATGGCTCCCACCACGTTGCTGCTGCTGCTGTGCCTCTGCCCGTGCACTGCCTCCTGCTGCCTGCACATCCTCCGCTGGCTGGGGTGCAGTCGTTGATGTGGCCACACCTGCTGGACGTCCGACTCCCGACTGTGGCAGGGATGCCTCCTCCACCAGCCTGGCCGCACCGTCTGAGGCAGCTCCACAGAGCACCCAGGTGACTGATGGGTGGGAAGATGGCACGGAGGATGACTGGCGCATAGGGGGTTCAGTTGAGGAGGAGGTCTGAGCAAGCCCCATCAAACGGAGGATTCCTGCCTGGGTGACCTGTCCCAGTAGGCCAACGCGGTCAACGAGCCATTCGAGATGACGTGCAGTCTCCTCATGAAAAGACTGCAGGTCACCTCGCATGGCCCGTTGACGCAACGCCACACCAGTCAGGACAGGCTCAACCCGGACCTGGATAGCCACGTCCGCAGGCAGAGGAAGGCCAGTTGTCGTGAGCTCATCCCCTGCCTGAAAACGGGTCTGGACGTAGGCATCCCTGCTGGTGCAAGATGATGCAGTGACAGGATCAGGGACATGATTGCACACAGGCACCTCCGCGGCGACCTGTGCTGCCTCCTGTCCCTGGTCCTGCACTGCACCACTAGCACCAGTGGAATCCCCACCTCCAGACCCCGTCTCTGTTGCTTGCACAGCCTCCTCCTCAACCAAACCCCCCACCAACCTGGATGACTCTGTGCCATCTTCCCCCGTTGGGCCCTGTGGGGTCCCAGCTGCCCCTTCTGCTGCCGAGGAGTCCAACTCTGACCTCCGCCTCTTGGACCTCCCCCCGGCAGCTGCGGCCTGGGAAGTGGCACCGGACTCCTCACTCCCCGACGAGATCACAACCTGGGAGGGGAGCCGGGCCTTGCGTCTCCGGCTGGCGGTGCGAACCCCGCCTCTGTGCTCCACAGCACCTTCTCCGCCCTCTTCATCAGTTGACGCTGCAGACAGGGAGAAATGAAACACAGGCATCAGGGCACTGTACAATGGACACATACACACATGACAGTTGCACATGAGTGGCATTGGCAAACCTCAGACATGGCATCACAATCGGCAACACACATGTCATTTCAACTTGCACACATGAGCCATACCACAGCCACATCGCAACTGCCAGCACCATCCATACACATACAACAGCATGAGCGGCAAAGGTGAGCCAGACATCACATGCAACACAGGGAGTGCACTACACATGCACGCACACCACCACACTTGCATGCATGTGTACACCTCAACCAACTATCGCAGTGTTCCGATGGGCATCCATGTCACATCTGCCAATCAGGCTTCCACATCCCGATGTCACATGCATCCATGTTGCATCACTGTTGCACCCTTGTCAAATACACACACATGCACATGTACACAGTGCTGATACATGCTGCTGAAAACAACATACATGTGTGACATCACAACCATGCCCACTTACATACACATTCATCCAAACATGTGTGCCCAGGCAACTGCATTTGGCATGCAAGCCTACACACACAAGCACCATCCATGTCTCACACAAGACAGCCCTTGCATGTGTTAGCCGCAGGCCCTGTACACCCCCACCCATACTCGGCTCCATACAAACATATGTGCAACCGGCACACTACTGGCACATCACTACAGGCACAGCTTACAATCATGATGCATGTACACTTACCGCTCGACTCCAGACGGGTCTGCCTCTCAAGGACCTGGACGTGGAGCTCTGGGGATATGCGTTCCAGGACCCTCATCTGATCTTCCGACAAGTAGCCCCGGCGCCCCTTAGCATCCGCTGCCTTCAAGAAGCGCCGGGCCTTGTTCAGGGTCCTGGACCTGAAGTCCTCCCAGCGCTTCTTGACATGTTGGAAGTCGCAGACTGCAACCCCCTCCGCATTGATGGCAGTCACGATGTCCGTCCAGATCAGAGTCCGTCCTTCCTTGTCGGCGCGCACACTTCCGTAGAGGGCATCATACTGCCCAGGACTTGCTCCACCAGGACACCAACTTCCCTGGCACTGAAGCTGGTTCCCCTCTGCCTCTCTGGCCGGGGGTTGTCAGTGGTGCCAGATGTTGCAGTGCCCGACATGACAACCCCAGAGGCAGGAGTGGGTGGGCAACTGGGTCCTGGGGCTGGGCTGTGGAGCGATTGAATCCCAGTCGGGAGTCTTCGGTTCCAGCAGGGGTGGTCACAGCAACAGCACCCCTGGCTGATGTGCAGGCAGCAAATGGCAGGGCACGTGGGCAGCAGGCAGTCAGGCAGCAGCAGATGGCAGGTGGGAGCGTGCTCGGGGCTCTGGGGGGCAGTAATTCGGCCTTGTGGGCAGGAGCGTGGTCCTCCGTGTGCTTACGCGTGGCCAGCTTGATACGGAGTGAATTTGCACGTGAAAATCGTGCACGTCTGCGTGTAAATCGAGGAAAGGCCCTTAGCGCATATGCACGTCAGCACGCATATGCGATTTCATTGGACCAAAGGCCCTTAGCGCGTAAGCGCGTCTGTGACGTGACGCGCGCGGGTGTTTCCCTCATTACACGTGATGACAGAGCACACGTGGATTTCCACCAATCGCGTGTGAAACTTCCTGCGCACCCCAGAAATACACATACCCAGGTCAATCGCGTGTACGCTCACTTCCCTACGATTACACGCGATGACACTCGGACGTGCAGTTTTACCATGTGTGCTCGCATATGCGATTTCATAGGCCCAAAGGCCACCATGCGCAGCTGTGACATCACGCGCATGGCCGTAGAGAATGGCGTGTGTAAAAAAAAAGAGATACACGTTCGAGTGTCAAAGCGCGTAATTGGTGGAAATGGCCTCATCGCGTATGCGCGTCTGTGACGTGTGTATTAAAGGTACGTGTAGAACGGCATTTCCTTGTACGTGCTTTTCGTGGAGAGCGAGTGGGTAAAATCTGTACTTCTTGTCGGTTCACACGCGATTTACTTTACGGTGTTTCCAGTTCATACTCCCTGTTACCTCTGACAGCTTTTTCTCTTTTCCTCTTTTTCCTGGGCCTGTTTCCTCAAACAGCGTTCCCTTCTACTGTTGTCCTGTCTCCTCAGACAGCGTACAATTCTTCTTTTGGCGGGGGTGTTGCCAACGCGCACACGTGCATATTTTTCACGCTTTTGTTCCTGGCAGACGGTGAGTCGCGCACGTATTTAACATCTGTGCTTGCCCCGTGTGTCGCGTACTCCTTCAGAGGTCATTCTAGGCTGCGTGTGACACGCATACGTTCATTCTTGTGTTTCTGGGTGCCACAGCGTAGTGCAGGTTTATTTTTCCACGCACGTGGTCTAGGAGGGGTTGCATGCACCTTACTTCCCTTTTTTGGGGTGCCTGTGCGTTGCGTGACCCATCATCTTTCCCCAGGGGTGACATACAGCCTTGCTAGAGCACTAGGGTACGATTACCATCTGGTACCCAACCCCTTTGACCCCCAATTGCCCAGGACAATAGTTCACATCGACTCCCATACGCACAATAACATCAGTGCCATGGCTGGGAGGCGAACAAGCCGTAAGGGTGGCAAAGGTGGCCGAGCCCCAAGTGGTGGCCGTGGTGGATCCGGTAGGGGACGTGGCCGTGACTTGCAGGGTGCCCCTAGCCCCCCATGTGTGGAGGAGCAGTCAGGGACACCCATGCCCCCCCCCCCGGTTGAGGTTAACGTGGCTGACACCATCCATGCTCAGCCCTTGTTGGACCAGCCCACTGTGGAACCATACCTGGCACAGGGTGACTCCATGGCTGACTTCCAGGTCAGCAGGTCTAGGCCATGTGCGCCGGTGAACGTTGGTGTCATCAGGCCACGTGGATCAGGGGCAGCTAGGTCATCTGCTGCCCCGCGTAGGCAGGCTGGGGAGGCTGCAGGGGCAGCTACGGCTCCATCCACCCCACCTCTCACACACCCAGTCAGGACAGTGTCGGTCCAAGTCCATCATGCTTACATTCCCCCTGACACCATCACACTTGAGCTAATGCCTGCACCAACTCCCATGCTGAGTGTGCATTCCCATACTCCTAGTACAGAGTCCACCGGGGCTCCTGCCCCTAGTGTCCAGAGCGGCGTAGGACACTCAGGATCCCCACCACCTTCCTAGCGGAAGAGTAAGAGTGCTCGTCCAATAGAGGCTGATGCCCCAGACACGGCTACACAGTCCGGCCCGTCAAGGAAGCCCAGCTTCAATGAGGCCGAACTGAATGCACTTGTAGAGTATGTGTCCGCACATGACCGCGAAATGGTGATTGTTGCAGGATCCAAGACCACACCTGCACAACATCAGGCACACTGGCAGACAATTGCGGACATCATAAGTGCCCTTGGAATCGTGAGGCGCATAGCTACTGAATGCTACAAGCACTGGAATGACCTGAAGCGCAGGGCAAAGAATAAGCTGGCCTCAAGTCATGCCACAACTCTAGTGACTGGAGGTGGGTCTCCAGCAGATGACATAGAACTCACTCCACATGAGCAGGTTGCTGGGACCTACGTCACGGAGGAACAGATCCAAGGCGTGGGAGAACTGGCAGATTACGAGGCATTGTTGTCACGCTCACCTGATTCCCACAGAGGCGCAGGTCTGGCTTCGAGTGCTGATGCTTCTTCAATGGTGAAGTGCAGGACTCTGAAGATGGACAGGAAGAGCCCCTCTACTCTGGCTTTTCTGGCTCGCAGGAATATTCCCCTGTACGTGAAAAGGGAGTATTACCTACTGACGGAATTATGCTCAAGCCTCCCACTCCCTTCCAACCCTCCACGATACCCTTCCACGATTCCCCGTGAAGTCTCACCTTAGGGTCTGGAAGGATGAGTTCTCCAGCCTGCTTCTGATGCAGGGGCGCGTTGAAACCCAGTTACTTCACTGGATTGAGGTTTGATGGGAGTTCAGAATAAGCTTGACTATTCAGGTGAGGCGCTGTAAGAGTTCTGTTGCAAGTTCAAAAGTTCAAGCTTAATAATAATGTTCATTGTCTTATTGCAGCAAGCGCTAATGCTTATGTCTTTTTCCCCTTAGGGGCCGGGTTCGGAATGCCAGAGATATGGCGCCGACCCGAAGTGAAACATGCAGTTCCAGTAAATGACAGGTAAGTTCTGGATGAGCGTTCAGGTAATGTCTTTGCATTCGCTCATTCAATGTCTTTGTCTTTTTTCCCCATAGGGGCCGGGGTCCGGAATGCCAGGAAGCGGCAGGACCCGAAATGAAATGGGAATGACCCAACAGCTAAGTCTTAGAAGTAAACTGAGCTTTTCCTATTTCCCTTCCTTCTCTCACCTTGTTTTCTTGTCTTTTTCTCTCTAGGCTCTGGGAAGTGGGTGCGGATCCGGATGATCGCTGCTGAAGATGGAGGCGCCCAGGAAAGGTGAGTGAAATGCAGCGCTGCAGCGATCGAAGCGAAATGCTTTTAAAATGATGTCTTCCCTTTCAGGATCGTCGGTGTGATGTCTCTGTGATGCAGCTTTAGCAGGTAAGGTCTTCTTTCTCGCCAATTCTCTCTTGTCTCCCTTTGCAGGTGACCCAGGATGCTGACAGGCGTGGCTGAAGTCCAGATGCAGGAGCTGACACGGTAAGCGTCCAGCTGTGAGGAGCAGAACAACGCGAAGCGTGAGTTGCTGATCGGGCGTGGTTTAAATAGCTTTGGAAGAAGTTCCAGGTATGTATCCTTCCACCGATCAGGTATGTATCCTTCCCCGACCACACCCAGGTTGAAAGTAGTCCCACAGGTAAAGTAGTTCCATTCAGGCCTCAAGAGGGCCTGGATGTAGCAGCATGGTCTGCATCAGGTAAGTGCACATTAAAACACTTGAACACATGTCTAGCTTTATGAGCCTGGTGCCTAAGGTGCCAGGACAGGGGTCCAACATGAGCCTGGCGCCTAAGGCGCCAGGACTGTGTCCAAAGGGCCCCAGCTTGGGCCCGCTGGCACTTTCCTGGGGGGAATGATGCCTGCCTCTGGGGTTGCTGGGTCGGACCTTGCTCCTTGGAGGTAGGCATCATGACAGTACCCCCCCTCAAGGCCCCTCCCAAGGTTGTTCCCTCCGGGGGTTTTGGCTTGTTCGGAAATCTCCGGTGGAACCTTTGTATTAATCGAGGTGCGTGAACATGGTTACTAGGCTCCCACGATCTCTCCTGAGGTCCATATCCCTTCCAGTCAACAAGATAGAAGAGTTTTGACTTTAACACCTTGGAGTCTAAAATGTCTTTAACTTCGAATTCTAATTCCCCTTCAATTTGAACTGGGTCTGGAGGCTTGGACAGTCGGGTCCCTGGTTGTACTGGCTTCAAAAGTGAAGCATGAAAAACTGGATGAATACGCATGTTAGACGGTAAATCCAGTTTAAAGGCCACGGGATTGATTATAGCCTTGATGGGATAAGGTCCTATGAATCTGGGATTGAAGGTTCGTGGGCCCTTGAGGGGTAAATGTTTCGTTGCTAGCCATACCTGGTCTCCTACTTGGTAAGGAGGAGTTTTACTTCGGTGCAAATCAGCGTTTTCTTTATACTTTTTCTTGGCTTGCTGTAAATGAGTTGCAGCTTCTTTGAAGGCAAAGGTTATTGTGGAATGCAGATGATTTACTGCGGGCATTTCCAGGGTCAGAGGTGGATCTAGGTCAGAGGTCCGAGGATGGTGACCATACAAAGTATAAAAAGGAGTTTGTCCGGTTCCAGAATGCACTGAATTGTTGTATGCATATTCTGCGATCCAAAGGATGTTTTTCCAATTTAACTCGGATTGGTGTAACATGCACCGAAGATATTGCTCGAGAGTCTGATTGGTTCTCTCGGTTTGTCCGTCGGTCTGGGGGTGGTGGCTGGTGGATAACCGCACATCTATTTGCGCTAGTTGGCAACACTTCTTCCAAAAATGGGAGATAAATTGACTTCCACGATCCGAGACTAATATGGAAGGGAAACCATGTATGCGAACTATATTCTCCAGAAATTCCTTGGCCAAGGTGGAAGCTGAAGGCAAACCTTTTAAAGGGATAAAGTGGGCCATTTTGGAGAATAGATCCACAATTACAAGGATAGTGTTGTAACCAGCACAAGGAGGCAGGTCAGTTATAAAGTCCATTGACAAGGTGTGCCATGGTGCCGGTGGAATATCCAAGGGTTGAAGTAGGCCGGCTGGCCTTTTCTTTTGACCCTTGTTTTGGGCGCAAATTCCGCAAGACAATACAAAAGACTTTATGTCTTTTCTCCAAGAAGGCCACCAGAAGTGGCGTTTGATTATTTCCTCCGTTTTAGCGATACCAGGGTGTCCTTCCATTAATGATTCATGATGATGGGCAATAACAAGTTCTTGCAATTCTTTACTTGGCAGAAACAACCGCTCCTGGAAGTAGGGTAAATCATCTTTAATGGTGTAATGAGGACCCTTTTGACTCCATTCCAGTAAGGCTGAAGAGTCTAGAAGTTGTTTTACTTGCTTTTGGATGTCCTCAATAGTTTGCAATGAAGTTAGGCCTAAGATTCTTTGTTCAGGTATGATTGGCACAGGTTCTAAACTCGAATTGGGTTCTTCCATGCCAATCCGGGATAAGGCGTCCGCTTTACCATTCTTGCAGCCAGGGCGATAGGTAATTACAAAATCAAATTCCGCAAAGAATAGAGCCCATCGGAGTTGTCGTGAAGATTGAGCTTTGGCCGTCTTTAAATACTGTAAATTTCTGTGGTCCGTAATTACGGTGATGGTGTGTCTTGCCCCGAGAAGGTAGTGACGCCAAGCCTTGAAAGCAGATTTAATAGCCAGTAACTCTTTGTCGGTAATTGCGTAGTTGATTTCAGGAGGAGAAAATTTCCTGGACCAAAAGGCCACAGGGTGTAGTTGGTTAGTTTCTGGGTCTCTTTGCGACAGGACAGCTCCCATGGCCGAACTGGATGCGTCAGTTTCCACAATGTAAGGGAGATCTGGGTGCGGGTGCTTCAATACAGGTGCAGAGGTGAATTTGGTTTTCAGGTCCTGAAAGGTTTGTTCGGCCTCAAGAGTCCATTCAAAGCGTTTGTTTTTCTTTAGGAGAGCTGTGATGGGTTGGACTGTTCGGGAAAATTCCGGGATGAATCTTCGATAGAAATTGGCGAAGCCGAGCATGCTCTGAACTCCCTTCACCAAGCTAGGAGATGGCCATTTGAGGATGGCGTCCACCTTTCGCGAGTCCATTCGGACTCCTTGAGGTGTCAGGATGAATCCGAGAAACTCAACTTCTGTGGTATGAAAAACGCATTTTTCGAGCTTTGCAAATAGTCTGTGCTGGCGCAATTTCTCAAGAACTGCCCTAACATGTTTTCTGTGATCGGATTCTGAAGAGGAGTACACCAGGATGTCGTCAATATAAACAATGACACAGACATCGATAAGCTCCCGAAGAACATCATTCATAAAGTACTGAAAGGCGGCAGGTGCATTGCACAAACCGAAGGGCATCACCTGATATTCGAAGAGCCCAAATTTGGTGCGGAATGCAGTCTTCCATTCGTTGCCTTCTTTTATATGCACCAGGTGATAAGCTCCTCGGAGATCTAACTTGGTGTACACACAAGCGTCTTTCACCTGGTCGATAAGCTCAGGGATCAGGGGCAGAGGATAACGATTCTTAATCGTTATTTGATTTAGGGCGCGATAGTCCATACATGTTCTAAGGTCGCCCTCTTTTTTTGGCACAAAGAACAGAGCTGAGGAGACAGGAGACTTGGACGGGCGAATAAAACCATTGGCTAGGTACTGATCTAAATACTGATGCAAATGTAGGTTCTCAGGTTCTGTAAGAGCATAAATCCTACTAAAAGGTAGTTGAGCATTGGGTACCAGATCGATTTGGCAATCATAAGACCTATGGGGAGGTAACGTGTTAGCCTGTTCCTTCTGAAAAACGTCTTGGAATTCTTGGTATTCTGACGGTAGCTGTACAGGGGTGGAAGTTGCTGAGGCCAGACCCATAACTGGATTTCTTGGATAACAAGTTGGTTCACAATCAGGAAAACTTATCTTCTTTGCTCGCCAGTCAATTCTGGGATTATGTGTTTCTAACCAAGGAATTCCAAGAATGACTTGAAATTGTGGGGCCTTGATCACATCAAACACGATTGCTTCCCGATGTCCATTCTGACCCACCAGTGTCATTTCAACAGTGGAATGCGTTACAGGCCATGAGGCTATTTCGGTTCCATCTACTGTAGTAATGACTTCTTGGGTTACTTTCGGGCGGAGAGGGAGCTTAATCCTGGAAGCCAATTCACGGTCTATGTAATTTCCAATAGCTCCACTGTCGATGTATGCTTTTATAGCATGCAACTGCTGAGGCTGTTTTGGGTCCACGAGCACCATTGGCATGACAAAATGCGAGGTCAAAGAGTTTGTTTTCAAGCTCGGCAAGCGGACCCCTACGCATGTCGGGCTAGGTCGTTTCCCGAATCAGGTGTCAATAAATCGTTATCAGTGGCTCCAACCACCTTCTTAGGTGGTTTAACCGGACAATTTCGAAGAAAGTGACCGGAAGTCCCGCAATACAGACAAAGTTGCATTTGCCACCTTCTCTCTCGTTCCTTCTGCGTTAATGGTCCTTTAACACCGCCGATTTGCATAGGTTCGGATACGTCGGTACTCTTGGAGTTAGCATGGGTTTTGATCGGTACTCGGGTTTCGTACTTGAACCGATCTGCTTTTCTATTTTGAAGTCTGTGATCAAGTTGAACCACCAAGTCTATGTAGTCTGCGCAGACCTGGGGTGGATCTACTATCTGAGCTAGAACATCCTTAAGCTCTCCGCGCAGGCCTCGATGAAACAACGTGATCCTTTTGTTTTCTGGCCATCCAGTTTCCACAACCAGTCTATTAAAGGTGGCAACGTAGGACAGGAGATCCTGATTACCTTGTCGTAAGGATAGCAGTTCGTTATCAAGGGCCTGTCCTTGAGAGTGTCGAGCAAACAATCTTTCCATGCTGGCCTGGAAGCCCTGAAAATCCTGGAGAATGGGATCATCCTGATTTACCAATGGAATAGACCAATCGGCAGCACTGCCACTGAGGTAAGATAGTATAAAGGCTACCTTGGTCTGGTCGTTAGGGAAGGCCCCGGGTCTGCATAGAAAGTGTAAACAACATTGGTTCATAAAGACGGCATATTTCTTGGGATCCCCCGCAAAACGTTCAGGCGGGGCCAAAGGCATGTGTCCAGGTAGATTGATTTGCACCGGGTTATTCAAACCCATTGATGTGAAAGTACCTCCGGCATTAGGTAAAGGAGTGTGCCCTGCCTGGGCCTGCAATAACCTTTTGGCCAGGTCATCTGTTCTTTCCTTGGTAAGGATCAGTTCTCTTTTGAGAGCGTTAGTCTCCTGGCGGGCTGATTGCACTTCTGCCCGTAATTCCCCCAAAAGCTGGGCCAGCTGATCTGTCTCGGAAGTCTCCATAGCGCCCGTGTGGGAAATTGTGGGTAGGCTTTGCGTTCTGTCACGCTCACCTGATTCCCACGGAGGCGCAGGTCTGGCTTCGAGTGCTGATGCTTCTTCAATGGTGAAGCGCAGGACTCTGAAGATGGACAGGGAGGGCCCCTCTACTCTGGCTTTTCTGGCTCGCAGGAATATTCCCCTGTGCGTGAAAAGGGAGTATTACCTACTGACGGAATTATGCTCAAGCCTCCCACTCCCTTCCAACCCTCCACGATACCCTTCCATGATTCCCACGTGAAGTCTCACCTTAGGGTCTGGAAGGATGAGTTCTCCATCCTGCTTCTGATGCAGGGGCGCGTTGAAACCCAGTTACTTCACTGGATTGAGGTTTGATGGGAGTTAAAAATAAGCTTGACTATTCAGGTGAGGCGCTGTAAGAGTTCTGTTGCAAGTTCAAAAGTTCAAGCTTAATAATAATGTTCATTGTCTTATTGCAGCAAGCGCTAATGCTTATGTCTTTTTCCCCTTAGGGGCCGAGGTTCGGAATGCCGGAGATATGGCGCCGACCCGAAGTGAATAGTGCAGTTTCAGTAAATGACAGGTAAGTTCTGGATGAGCGTTCAGGTAATGTCTTTGCATTCGCTCATTCAATGTCTTTGTCTTTTTTCCCCATAGGGGCCGGGGTCCGGAATGCCAGGAAGCGGCAGGACCCGAAATGAAATGGGAATGGCCCAACAGCTAAGTCTTAGAAGGAAACTGAGCTTTTCCTATTTCCCTTCCTTCTCTCACCTTGTTTTCTTGTCTTTTTCTCTCTAGGCTCTGGGAAGTGGGTGCAGATCCGGATGATCGCTGCTGAAGATGGAGGCGCCCAGGAAAGGTGAGTGAAATGCAGCGCTGCAGCGATCGAAGCGAAATGCTTTTAAAATGATGTCTTCCCTTTCAGGATCGTCGGTGTGATGTCTCCGTGATGCAGCTTTAGCAGGTAAGGTCTTCTTTCTCTCCAATTCTCTCTTGTCTCCCCTTGCAGGTGACCCAGGATGCTGACAGGCGTGGCTGAAGTCCAGATGCAGGAGCTGACACAGTGAGCGTCCAGCTGTGAGGAGCAGAACAACGCGAAGCGTGAGTTGCTGATCGGGCGTGGTTTAAATAGCTTTGGCGGAAGTTCCAGGTATGTATCCTTCCACCGATCAGGTATGTATCCTTCCCCGACCACACCCAGGTGGAAAGTAGTCCCACAGGTAAAGTAGTTCCATTCGGCCTCAAGAGGGCCTGGATGTAGCAGCATGGTCTGCATCAGGTAAGTGCACATTAAAACACTTGAACACATGTCTAGCTTTATGAGCCTGGCGCCTAAGGCGCCAGGACAGGGGTCCAACATGAGCCTGGCGCCTAAGGCGCCAGGACAGTGTCCAAAGGGCCCCAGCTTGGGCCCGCTGGCACTTCCCTGGGGGAAATGATGCCTGCCTCTGGGGTTGCTGGGTCGGACCTGGCTCCTTGGAGGTAGGCATCATGACAATTGTCCGGTGAGTGCACATGCATGTGTGTGTCATCCATGTGCATGGTGTGTGTGGGAGGGCTTCTGTTTGGGTGCCAGGTGAGGGTGTGTGTGCCTGAGTGGTTTGGGTCACCCATGTGCCTCTTCCTATACATTCTGCGCACCAGCATTTTGGTATAGCAGCATCCCTTCTGCCAACATTAGACATCCAGCCCAACACCACGCCAGTTGCCCTTGGAGTGTCATCTTGCCACAACATTGTTGCTTATTTACCTCTGTTTATTCAGGCAGATTGTTTGCATACCACCACTTTTACTCTGGATTTCTCAGTCCTATTGTCACATGTCTGACATGGCTATGGTACAGTGGACTGGCTTAGTTTCCTGGACATGATTTGTTTAGACATGTCCCTGTGCTATAGGACCATCTTGGACTGGCAGCTGCAGGTTAAACATTTGAACCATTTCAATGAAAAAATCAATTACATTAGCAAACTGGACTGAACGAACAATTGGTGACCTCCTCTCTCTCTTCACTTCATGGCTAGGGTACATGCCATCTGTGTGATGGCATGTGTATTTGACCTGCCAATCACTGGCCAATGTGTGATGCCACTGCTAGGCAGCATGCAGCAAATGTGTTCATCTTCCATCTTGGTGTCATCAATGTGTGCCATCTGCCTCCCCTTCACACGCAGTGACGGTGCATGCATGGGAGGGTTTTAGTCATGTGGGACATGTGTCAATCAAGTACTGTTTCTGTAGCCTCTCAGCCCTAATTGTGTGCCATAGTGCTAATGCCTGTTTCCATTTGTTTTCTTTTATGTCTTTGCAGGGGATGATGCACTTGATACTGCTGGGGTTGTGGAGATGGTGCAGACCCAGGAGGGGTCTGAGGGCCGACCGACCACCAGTGAGGGACGTGGTGTGGTGGTGGGTGAGAACCCACAACTGCTGCAGGTCGTGCTCTCAAGGGGTGTCTCTGGCTGCACCTCCCCCGAGCTGTATTCAGGTGTCGATTCGGATGATGGGACCTATGTGCCGTCGCAGGTGAGTGTTCCTGGGAGGGATTCTGTTCTGTCCGACCCACCTGCACCAGGGTTATAACCCTCAATGGGGATGTCAGTGTTGGCAAGTACGCCTATGGTGGTTACGGATGCAGGGTCACACTCCGTGACATCTGATCCTGTTCGTGGGCCAGCAGATCAGAGGGGGAATGCAGTCCTGCAGCCTCAGGCAGTGCCGGCACAGCAAGGCGCAGTTTGCCTTGCCCCAGACAGGTGTGGTGCCCGCCGACGTGGTGGCCGTCAGCCACCTGGCAATACCGCATGGGAGCAATCCATATACGGTATGGCAACCCAACAGGCAGCATCATCAGAGATGATGGCTCAGGCCATGGATAGGGTGGCCACTTCCATTGTCCCCCCCCGAAAGTCTGATGGAGCGACTACAGCAGGCAACCGACTCCATCTGCCAGTCACACAGGGAGGACATGTTGGCGTCCAACAGGGACAGGCGGGCGGCACTGGCGACTCTGCAGGAAGCCATTTCCATAGAGTCCCAGGGCCACAGGGTAGCCCTGAGGGTGGAACTCCTTCACCTCAGGACGACTCTTGTTGAGCTTGAGGCTTCAACAAACAGAAGGACAGAACAGCAGCTGGAGCGTCTCACACGTACGCTCTCAGCTGAGATGCAGGCAATAGGGCGGAGGTCCGGGCATCCCGTGAGTTGTTGCATGGGGACCTCCGCACACTTATACTCTAGAACGAGACCTACCACACCCGCATGCTTGCAGCCATGGAGGAACAGACTAGGGCTTTGTGTGGGCTGCCTCCCATAGTGCCACCACCTCCTGATGCAGCTGCAGAGGGTGAGGAGAGCGACAGCAGTGATACTCCCACAATAGGGTAGCCGTGTAGGCCATGAGCCCATGGAGGTGTTTTTTTTTAGAAAGATCCACACAGGTGGGTTTTGGTGTGCACCCTGTCCTCGAACCTCCTGGGTGGCCTCCCCCACCCCCCTGGGCCCATTAAGGCCCATTTTTGATTTTTTATTTATTATTTTTTTTTTGTTTTTTTGTTTTTTTTTGGGACAGTGTGTTGCGTTGTGTGGCTCTCGTGGGCATACGCTGCATTGTTACTGGGCACATGCAGGCTTGTCATGAATTTGGTTCAGATGCTTGGGTTTTTGTGACACACACCCCTCCTGCTTCCCGTTTCCATGGGCTTGCAAAGGGTGTGCCCAAGTGACATTGACGTACATGGTGACATTGGACTCCCATGAGCTGTGTGGGCAGTCTGTAGTCAATACTGTGTATACATTCATAGTGCATATTGTTGTTGTATTGTACACTGCATGGTGTATTGATATGTGCCTCTGCATCCATCTCATCCTCCTAATTTGCAGGTCCATTCCTCATGTCTTCACAATGCGGTCCACCTTGGAACTGGAGTCCATGTTGTAAGCAGTGCACCTACACTCTTGCGTTGCGCTAACACTGTATACTTGGAAGTGTTCGGAGGGCTGGCATCTTTAGGTAGTGAGGCTAGCACATTTTTAAGTCTGTAATGTCATGTTTAAGGTAGGTTGGAGGTTTTGTAGGTGATTGGTAATCTTGGTAAGTATTTGGTAATGTGTGTTGTAGGTCCTGCATTACTGTGAGCATTTCATGTGATGACATGTTTCCATTAGGGACACTGTAGCTGGTGACACTTGGGGCATGTTGTGGGGATTAATTTGTTTCCTCTCACATTGCATGACATGCCATGGTGTGTTGTGTGGCCGTGCCGGGGAGGGGTTGGGTGACATGGCACTGTTTTCATGTAGTATTTTGCGAGTGGGTATTCATTTCTGCAGGATGGAAGTGTCTTTTGATGACACTGCATTGGTGGTGTTTGTGTAGGTAGGGATGCACACATTGTGACACTTCCAAATGAACAATCTCAGGCTGCTATGGTTCTGACAGTTGACTGTCCCTTTGTTCGTCTTAATTGTCAGGTCGAGTCATCATTGCTTATCAGATGGTATGTGCCAGGGCTGTGTGCACTCCACTGGGGTGTGATTTCTATGTGAAGTAATTAGCCACCAGCTGCGTACGGGCTGCCTCACCCCGTGCCCTCTCCCCTCCCATGCGCAGCGGGCGTGCATGTGGTTGGGGATGTGGGGTCACCACCATGTCCACAGCCAGGCCCCGGCGTGTTGCAACATTGTGCAGGACACATGCTGCCACTATGATCCTGCACACTACTGGGGGCGCATATAACAGCTGCCCGCCAGAACGGTCAAGGGAGCGAAAGCGTGACTTGAGCACTCCGAATGTGCGCTCCACTATACCCCAGGTTGCAATATGGGCTGTGTTGTATCTTACCTCTGGAGGCGTGATGGGGTTCCGAATTGGCGTCATCATGTGGGTGCTCAGAGGGTAGGCACTGTCCCCTGGTGAGGAGGTGATGGGTATCATTAGTGGGGTAGTGACATAACTCTGCATCTGACATGCATGCATGTGCAGTGGCATTCATACTCACCAAGCAGCCATGTATCGCCATGCCGCCCAGCTTCTAGGTCCCGGCTTAGGGTAGACATTCGGTAAATGAAGCTGTCATGGGTGGACCCTGGATAGTTGGCATATACTGAGGTGATGATTCCCTTGGCATTACATACTACCTGCACGTTGATGGAATGCCAGTGCTTGCGGTTCCTATAGATATGCTCAGATGCCCTGGGGGGACGTAGTGCCACATGGGTGCAGTCAATGGCACCTAGCACTTTTGGGAATTGTGCCACATCGTAGAAATCGAGGGTGGCAGCCTGCCTTTCTGCAGGTGTCCTGGGCAGGTATATGTGCCTACGGACTGATGGGCGTGCAGTGATGATGTTCAAGACCTGGTGCAGGCAGCGTGACTGCGTGGCCTGTGACACCCCACCAACTATGGCACTTGTCCGCTGAAATTATCCTGTGGCCAAGAAGTGCAGTACATTGAGGACCTTCTCCAGGGGGCTGAGTGCTTGGGAGCACAGGGTGGGTGATGTGAGGTCATCCTCCCACTCACTGACCAGGCCCAGTATTATGTGTGGTGGAAACCTGTACCTCCCATACACCTGGTCATCAGGCATCCCAAAAAGGCTGGTTCTGGGAGTGAAAACTCTGGCCCTCACTATCCTCCTCCTCCTCCTTTGGTAACCCACGGCCACTGCTGCTAGGAACGGTATATTCATCCTGGCGTCTGAGCTTGTTTGTTGTTTGCGTGCACTTTTATACTGCGCAGGTCGGCGTACGCCTGCTACATGCTGGCGTACGTGTTTCAGGATTGGACCATTTATTTTTCGGCGCGTCGTAGGCGAACGTGTGAATCTTCCCGCCCACCCCAGGAATACACGTAGCACGCTATCCCAGGCCCAGTCACGAGTAATTATTCCCGCCCACCCCTGGAATACACGTACCCCACTCTCACAGGCCCAGTCGCGTGTGGAACTTCCCACGCACCCCGAAGTACACGTACCCAGGCCAATCGCGTGTGGAACTTCCCGCGCACCCCGAAGTACACGTACCCAGGCCAATCGCGTGTGGAACTTCCCGCGCACCCCGAAGTACACGTACCCAGGCCAATCGCGTGTGGAACTTCCCGCGCACCCCATAGTACACGTACCCAGGCCAATCGCGTGTGGAACTTTTCGCGCACCCTTAAGTACACGTACCCAGGCCAATCGCGTGTGGAACTTCCCGCGCACCCTGTAGTACACGTACCCAGGCCAATCGCGTGTGGAACTTCCCGCGCACCCCAAAGTACACGTACCCAGGCAAATTGCACGGCTGGGGGGTGGGGGTAATGGGAGACATGAGTGGGGGCCTGGTGGAGGCTGCCCCCGCACTGCTGGGGGGTGGGGATGGGGGGAGACATGAGTGGGGGCCTGGTGGAGGCTGCCCCTGCACTGCTGTGGGGTGGGGGTGGGGGTGGTGGGAGACATGAGTGGGGGCCTGGTGGAGGCTGCTCCTGGTGGCTCGGGGTGGGGGTGGTGGGAGACATGAGTGGGGGTCTGGTGGAGGGTGCACCTGGTGGCTGGGGGGTGGGGTGCAGGGGGACATGAGTGGGGGCCTGGTGGAGGCTGCCCCTGCACTGCTGGGGCGTGGGGGTGGTGGTAGACATGGGTGGGGGCCTGGTGGAGGCTGCCCATGGTGGCTGGGGGATGGGGGTGCAGGGAGATATGAGTTGGACATGTTTGGGGGCCTGGTGGAGGGTGCCTCTGCACTGCTGGGGGTGGGGGTGATGGCAGACATGTGTTGGTGATCAGTAGTGCAAGGTGACATGTGGGTTGGCTGGTGGGCATGGCCATGGTGGATGGGTTGCCTGTGGGACATGAGCAGGGGTGCAGTGTAGTCCCCTGTGGTGTGGGCTGCCTGCAGGGGCCGTGGAGGGTGTAGAGGGAACACCTGGGAGGACCCACATAGCCAAATCACGTGTAGCATTCCCCGGCACCACCGAAATACACGTACCCTGCTGAAATCGCGTGTGAATCTTCCCGCACACCTCGGAATACACGTACCCAGGCCAATCGCGTGTGGAACTTCCCGCGCACCCCGAAGTACACGTACCCAGGCCAATCACGTGTGAAACTTCCCGCGCACCCCGAAGTACACGTACCCAGGCCAATCGCGTGTGGAACTTCCCGCGCACAGCGTAGTACACGTACCCAGGCTAATCGTGTGTGGAACTTCACGCGCACCCCGAAGTACACAGACCCAGAACAATCGCGTGTGGAACTTCCCGCGCACCCAGGAACACACGCACACGCTATTTTTCACACAGCGGGTGTCCGTGTTTGTCGGTACCCCTTTGCACCTCATTTGTCCTAGAGGGCCAGTGTATGGCCCATTCATCATGGCTGTATATGGGTGCTTTTTGTTAGCACATATTTTGGCGCACATTTTTTTCAGTCGCAGGGGCGCTACTGCCTGCTTTCTTGTGGCGTACTTGTTTGGCCCTGTGCGCGTCTTTGACCGTGCGCTGGTTTGCCCTATTCGATTCCATGAATACGGGTTGTAGGCGAGCATGTGGGCGTTCCGCGCACTTGCCTCCTGTACTTCCCCCGTGACGCCCATATTTTCACGCGTTGTTCCCCATTCCGAGTGTTACGCCCCGTGTGCCGCCTACTTTTGTGATGTGCGCCGCGCTATGTGCGATTTCGCAGTGGCCGTGGCGCACGCTGTTGGATGACCTGTGCGCCGGCGTGCGCGGCGCACATTTTTAGCGCACATCCAATGTTTTTCTCGCGCACGGACTTCCATGAATCGATGTGCGCTGGTTTCCCTGCGATTTTCGCACTTTTACTGCGATTCGCACGTTTTGGCACCTCTGCGCGGGAATTTTCAGCGCAGATTATTTCCATGAATCGACCCCTAAATGTATTATTTAACTGGTATTTTCTTTTTTTTAAGGACATTCGGTCCAAATACCTGTACTCCTTTCAAGAAAGTATTTTTGGTTGTTTCTCTGTGATTTAGTTGCATAGGAAGAAGACCATCTACCACTTGCGGCGTAACTCAGTGCCCCTTCATTTATGATCCCGTTTACAGTGTGAAGGTATACTTTCAACACATGTGGAGAGCCCCTTCGCACCAAAGTCTCTTGCAACCATCTTCCTCCCTCCTCTCCTGATCTAATCAGCACTACGCCTTGAGAGAATTGGTGGCTTTTTGTTTTGATTTTTTTACCATGTTTTATTAAATTCTCAAGTGGTTCAGTTTTGCATCCTTCATGTTTAGCTTATTTTTGCAGTAAACGTTATTTTGAACTCTTCAGTTTTAGTATTCATCGTGTTGACTGAGCTGTAAGCTTGTACCCAGTGGACCTCTCTCACAACTTGGAACAGTTTCTTGTAGGATGAGTCACACATCTTTTATTTTCCAGGAGTAAGATTGACTTACTGTTGAAATGTACTGAAAGCAAGTGAGCATCATTTCGCGAAAGCATTTACAATATTTTTATTAATGTGCGTTTTGTCATAAGTTTCCCACAGAGTTGTATGACCTACGCATGCACAATTTCCTCCAAGACCATGAACAAGGGGCCGTCCCAGTGGCGTGTTCGGGGTTGCGGGAGTATCAAGGAGGCGTCTGCATGGGAATGAGCTACAAGCCAAAAAAACATTAATTTTATGTATATGCGTAAAACACCAAATTCACTAGGAAAATGATTTGGGGGCACCACTTACGGTTTATTAGTGAGCCCATCAGGATTAGTGATTAGTGATTAGGGATTAGTGAATCCCATCAGAGATGGGATTCGGCTGGAAAAAAAAAAAAAAAAAAGCCGCTACTTCGTCTTCCTGGGTCTGGAAGTGCCAGAAGTCGAGGGCGAGTCCACTTTGGGGGTGGTTGTGATGCGTCAAGAACAGGTCGATGACGTCTTTCAGTATTGGCCTTGTGGCTAACATTGAATACTTGTAGAGCCGCTGGCACCCTATGATCGATGATCAATTGTTTTCTGCTTTATACTCCTGTGGCCAGACCAATGGCGAAAAAAACAGTCTGAAGGCATTGACCTAAGGAGGGAATTGACCCACGGACTATCATGGGTACCTGTTCACGCGGTATCGCTATGTAAAAGGAAGGCAACTGTCTATTCCAGCATTTAATACTCTGGACAAACCAGTAGATGGCATAATGTGTAAAGCATAGGATTCAAAACAGCTACACAAAACCAAGAAATAAAGGCATCCGAAAGGGCGGCCAGTTTTGAAGCAGGCGTGATTAGGATAACTGTAAGAATGTGGCGAGTCCCAGGTGCTAAAACATTAAACTTCATAGTATGCTTTGAAAACGAATAGCCAATGGCATTCAGCATATAGCGGGAAATTACAGTATATATGCCAATAATCTGCACAATTTAGCACACATTCACATAATAATGTAGACGTGAAACAGTACAATCAATTAAGAAAAGGAAAAGGGCACATTTCTTACTCAATTGCAGCGGAGAATGAAAAATGCGTGCCCTGCGTATTCATGGAATGCACTGCGCAGAGTAACCATACAAGCATGTCTCACCCAGAACGCATCTGACACGCCCCCACGCAAAGCATAAACAGCCAGAACGCGTGCTCCCTGCGTGCAAATACATACACCCTTCAAACAGTTGTGCATTTTGGGAACCCTGCTCATTGTCCCTGTAACTGTTGCCAGCACCCCGACAACATGTGCATAAAAATTCGTAACTCATGTCAAACATGCAAAATCTGAACCCCCGTGAAGCGTTTCTGCACCCTGCTACACTGCGTACACGCACCCCTGCATACAAGTTAGATTAGAATCCCGGTTGCGTACACGCACCGCTAAATCCGACATGCACGCTGCAATTCTTATGCGCAAGTGCTTTTGCACCTGCCTTCGGGTGGCGTAGTGATGGACTGATTTGCTTAGCCATTTCTATGCAGAGAGGTTGTGTGGGTGGTTCAATGAATACGTGTTGTTTTACGTAATTGTGGGCGTGCGAGGGGCTGCCTCGTATGTTCTTCCCCATTTTCTCTGTTCTGCCCCCTTCCCAGCCTTCTACGCAAGCCACGCCCATGCTCTGTGTGATGTCTCGCCCAAGACGCTTGACGGCTTGCAGAGACGTACCGAGCCTGCGCAAACTCCATGCAAGTCAAGTCCAGCGCATTACCTCCACGTCCACTCTTCCTCGTCACAGTACTTACTTCATGAGGCACCCGCCTCCGACACAGGACCTTCTTCTATTTCTTTAAATCCCTATAACTCCTCCCCCACATCCATGTCACTCAGTTTAAATTTTTCCTGCCTCCGGCAGGTTGGACATTTTCTTCCCGGTGCGGGGCACCAGGGAGCACCGATTGCTGGCCCCCTGGGGGGGGCTGTGTGGCGGGGCCCTCGGCTCCCTCAGGTGCGGCACTGCTCCTGGGCCCCCTGCGGGGCTTGGGGTCACAGTTGAGCTGGATTGCCTCGCTCGGTTCTTTGCTGGGCTCCGGACCGCAGCGTGAGCATTGTGTCCCGGGTCCTGCACGGCCCGGGGGAAGGAAAGGAGAGGGGAGGACTGGGCTTGATGTTTTTCCCCTCTCCTCCTGTTTTGGCCATCTTGATTCGACTTGGCAGTATGGGCTAGCCTTCCCTTTTGTTGTGAGGCCTCTCTGCTTCTTGTCGTGGGTGACAGTGGCAAAGAGTCTTTGGGAGTGCGGGGGCTCTGTTCTGTCGCAGGCATGTCACATACCACCCACTCCTCAGACACACACAGCACAGGATGCACCGGATGTCAGCTGCATTCTCTGGGGGAAGGTAAGGAGAGGGGAGGACTGTGCTTGATGTTTTCCCCTCTCTTGCTGGTATTGCCATTTTGACTCCTTCAACATGCCGTTTTCCTCGTGCTTTGTGTGCACATCTTTATTGGAAATGATGGCAAGCACTTGGCAGTATGGGCTAAGCCTTCCCTTTTGTTGTGAGGCCTCTCTGCTTCTTGTCGTGGGGTGACTGTGACAGAGTATTTGAAAGTGCGGGGGCTCTGTTCTGTCGCAGGCATGCCACATACCACCCGCTCCTCAGAGACACACGGCCCAGGATGCACCGGATGTCAGCTGCATTCTCTGGGGGAAGGTAAGGAGAGGGGAGGACTGTGCTTGATGTTTTCCCCTCTCTTGCTGGTATTGCCATTTTGACTCCTTCAACATGCCGTTTTCCTCGTGCTTTGTGTGCACATCTTTATTGGAAATGATGGCAAGCACTTGGCAGTATGGGCTAAGCCTTCCCTTTTGTTGTGAGGCCTCTCTGCTTCTTGTCGTGGGGTGACTGTGACAGAGTATTTGAAAGTGCGGGGGCTCTGTTCTGTCGCAGGCATGCCACATACCACCCGCTCCTCAGAGACACACGGCCCAGGATGCACCGGATGTCAGCTGCATTCTCTGGGGGAAGGTAAGGAGAGGGGAGGACTGTGCTTGATGTTTTCCCCTCTCTTGCTGGTATGACCATCTTGACTCCTTTGAAAGGTCGTTACCTCGTGCTCTGTGTACACATCTTTATTGGAAATGATGGCAAGCACTTGGCAGTATGGGCTAGCCTTCCTTTTTTGTTGTGAGGCCTCTCTGCTTCTTGTCGTGGGGTGACTGTGACAGAGTATTTGAAAGTGCGGGGCTCTGTTCTGTCACGGACATGTCACATACCACCAGCTCCTCAGACACACACAGCCCAGTATGCACCGGATGTTGGCTGCATTCCTTGCGTGCTGCCTGTGAATACGGCGCAGATTTTGGACACATCTGCAAGCGGCCGGAAGGGTACCGGCCTGGCATAGTCTACACTTCGGGTTCGAGTCTCAGCGGTGCTGACTCGGTCCTTCATCCTTCCTAGACCGATGCATTGGAACGATTTAGAGCATGGGGCTACCAGCTACTGGATACAGGGCTCAAGCCACCTCTCAGTCATGTGGTGTGTTAGTGGTGTGTTTGGGTCTGTGCTAGCTATGGACGCAGACTCCTTGTCCTGTCCTCTTCCTCTAAACTGCGCAAGGGAAAGTCAAAGGAGTTGATTTGCTTTTCCCTTGTCCGGCATGGGATTATGGAAAATGATCATGGAAGTAACGGCCATGCAGGGGGTTCCCAGTGTCTCTTCTTTTAGGCCCTAGGTCCTCCGGTGCTGACGTGTTGCTTTCACGCCTCCTCTCAGACTTGTGGGAAGTGATAGGGCACATGGTGGCACATGTCTGTGCTTAGAGGGGTTCTCAGAGCCCCTGGTGCCGGTGGAGGGGGATGTCACTTCAGTGGGTTTTCCAGTATAGGCATACCTCAGGTAGGGGGTTGCCTTTGATGTCGGCTATCCGGGATGGATTGCTTTGCCCCGCTTTGTGACAGTACTCTGCCCTTTTGACGCCAGCCTGGTGGCTCCTCTGTCGGCTGAGGGGGCCATAGTCTGCTGGACTTCTGGGCTGTCCAGTATCTTCCTTTTGATAGGTCAAATCTTTTTGTGGGCTGACAAGCATGCTGTTATATTGTGGCGCAGGCCTGTTTCAACGTCCTGTGATTTCCCTCTGGTGCAAGTGCAGTGACTGGCGGTTTTCCCTGGCTCCTCGTCGCTATCTTCTCGGAGGTGTATGGGACCGGTGGGGTTCGGCTTCCTGGGTAATGGGCTCCTTCTGGAGGGGGTATCAGTTGCCGTTCCTGTCTCCTCCTGTCCAGGTTTGCATGGTTAGGACTTTGGTACCCAGCTCACGGTCCAAGTAGTTGGCCATGGGATCCGTTCTCTCCGAACGGTTGTTGTGGGTTACCGTCTTGCCCGTTCCTCTCCCTGTTCAGGGTCAAGTTTTCTACTTGTGGGTGTTCCTGGTCCCTATGCTTTCTAGGATGTGTCACCTGCTTATGGGTCTCAACACCCTGCACTGCTTGTCCGGACGTCTGGGGAGAGCGTACTCTGGATGTTGTGCCGGGGGGGCGCTTGCTGGCTGTTCTGGGCTGGGTTCTCAGAAGGCAGTATGTCTCGACTCACCTGTTGCTGAAGTTACGGGGCACGTGGCGTCTTGCATGTTTTCCAGTTCCTTGAGCCTGTCTTCGGTTACGTCTCCTGGTGTCTTATACTCTCTCCCACTGGCTCCCGACATCTCGGCTTTCGTAGTTTTGTTTTCAGTGTCCCCAGCGCTGCGAGTGTCCCTGCTATGGTGGCGGGGGGTTTCAGGTCTACAGGCTGAGGTGTGCATGGTCCTTCCTCCTGTGACCTCTCTAACTACCAACACCAACAGAAAGGGTATACATTGGGGGTCCTCTCAGCTCAAGGGTTGTGAGATCTGGGGAGAGCCGGTGATCATCCAATTGGCAAGAGTTGTGCCATTGTGCAAGCTCTGGTGTACTTCGAGGAGTTGCTGGACGGTCGGCGTTTTTTGGTCCGATCGGACAATACGACGGCCTTGGCATATGTGAACTGCAAAAGGGGTTCTGGCTGTTCCTTGAATGCTCTGGCAGCGCTGATAGGCACCTGGGAGGAATCTCATCTGGTGTATCTGCTGGCCTCACGTATCAGAAGGGTGGACAATGTTCAAGCGGATCTTCTCAGACGCCGGTTTTCACTCCTCTGCAGAACTGGTCCTGTTGGCCCAGGTCTTTGCGGTGACCTGTGTCAGATTAGGGTCCTTGGTTCTAGATCTGTTTGCATCCCCGGCCTCAGCAGAAGTTCCCCTCTTCTGCTCTCGGTTTCAGGTTGAGGGGATTGGGGGATGGACGCCCTCTCTGTACAGTGGCCTTGGGGTTTTCCTTTATGCCTTTCCGCCTATTCCCCTTCTGCCCCGGGTGGTTTGGCGCATCTGAGTGTCCAGGGTGACTGTGTTGTTGTTAGCTCTGTTCTGGTGCCGCCGGAGTTGGCTCCCCTCTCTGTTGGAGCTTCGTTCCTAGGAACCTTGGCTGGTTCCGAGGTGGCCGTGTCCCCTTCAAGGGGATCTGCGGTTAGAATTCCACCGGATGCAATGGGCGGTGTGGCTATTGCTCAGTCTAGGTTGATATCTCAGGGGTTCTCAGATCCTGTAGTTGAGTCCAAATGGATGCTCTTAGACCCTCCACTCTGAAGGTGTTAGGCAGACATTGGGGCCATTTCCGAGACTGGTATGGGCAGTCTGGGATCCCTCCCCTGCATTCTGGCCTCTGCTATCCTTCGGTTCCTCCAGGAGGGGTTTTGACAGGGGCCTGGCAGTTTTTCCAGGCTTCGCTCTCAGCGGGCCTCCATGAAATTCCTTTTGGGGGACTCTGACGGTCACTTGGATGGGGAGGTGTTGGTGGGGAAGTTGATCCAGGGTTTTTCTTCTTCCCTTCCTTGTGCTGATAAAGGGCTTTCCTTTTGGGATCTCCCTCTTGTATTACGGTTCCTTCATGGGCCTCCTTTTGAGCCCATTTCCGAGATTGATATCAAACATCTTACACTGAAATCTGCTTTTCTTATTGCCCTCACTTCTGCCCGTAGGCTTGGGGAGATTGGGGCTCTCTTATGTCACGCTCCTTTCCTGAGGGTGCTGCCAGACTCGGTGGTGCCGGGGTGTGGCCGAAGTTTCTCCCTTCAGTTGTCTCTCGGGTTTCACACCTCTCAGGGTCTGGTTCTCCCTGACTTCTTTCATGATCCAAGAACGCCTGAGGAGGTGGCTCGGCTTAACATTGATGTCCGGCGGGACGCGTTGGAGTATTTGGCTTGGTTTGCCTTTTCCACCAATTTGATAGTCTTCTGATTGCTTGTGGTCTGGCTGGGGCTGGGCATAACGCATCTGTGGTTTCCATTTTCCGGTGGTTCCGGGTTGGGATCTCTAGGGCCTATGTGGCTTCTGGCCTGCCTGTGCCTGCGCACAATCAGGGGCGGTCTACCAGGGGTTTCGCGGCTTCCTGGCCCGATGTAAGGAGGGTTTTTCTCTGCAAGAGATTTGTATGGCTGCCGCCTTGGCTGGTCTAGGCATTTTCATCAACCGCTATGGGTTGAGTTTCTCCCACTCGGGGGTTGGTTCCTTCGTGGTTGGAGTTTTTGTCTGTGGGGATGTGATTTAAGAGTTATTGTGGGTGTGTTTTGCTGCACTGTTTTTGGCTCTGTCTCATTGGGACCTTTTCCCCGTTGATGCTTTGGTATACCTCATGAAGTAAGTACTGGGACGAGGAAGAGTGGACGTGGAGGTAATGCTCTGATTACTTACCGGTAATCTTCATTACTCCTAGTCCTACTCTTCCTCGTCACAGTACTGACGACCCTCCTCACCCTCCCTGCGGGGAAGGTCCCATGCTCCGGCTTGGTAATATGAAACTGAGTGACATGGATGTGGGGGAGGAGTTATAGGGATTTAAAGAAATAGAAGAAGGTCCTGTGTCGGAGGCGGGTGCCTCATGAAGTAAGTACTGTGACGAGGAAGAGTAGGACTAGGAGTAATGCAGATTACCGGTAAGTAATCAGAGCATTCGATTCTATGAATCGACGAGCAGTGTTTTGCACGCAGTTTGACGCACAGGTACCAGATTTTACGTGCAAATAATTCCATGTCCTTAAATGTGCACCACCCATGACGGTTCATATAACTTAGCTCAATATGACGTGTGCCAACAATTCATTTGTCCTCGTACATTTCATATGACAGAACTTGTGTAAATTAAAGGAAATCAATGAACCGGGCTGAAGATTTTAAATGATCTGTCCTCAAACGGAATTAATTGTGAAGTCAGGGAGAGTGTCCTACACGGATGTCAAATTAATTTCAGCATCAGTATTTGGTAAGTTCAGGTGGGAGGCTAAGGCGGTTTAGAAAACTAAGCGAACCCTTGCCTATGCCATTAACAGGGCTTGTTATTCTCAGAGCGATTGTGAATGCAGATAAAAAGATTCATGTGGGAAAGGCAAGCTGGGCAAAGCTCGCCAACATTTCAAAGGCTTAACTGTAAGAGGGAAGTGCTTGAGAATGTAGGTAAGTTCAATGGGAGTCTGAGGAAAGAGGCACTGGAGAGCAAGTCTGACAGAGTGATGAACTGCTGGTCAGATAGCGAAAAAGCAATGCACGTAGATCATCCACGGCCAAAAAGTCTGTTTTTTATTATTATTACATTTTGACCGATTGTAATATTATTGGTGATTTACTTCGGTACTTCGTGCAGGACTCCTTCAGCTTCTAGCATTGGAATGGGGCTCGAAACCACACTGCACTGCGTGCTCCTGTTTCGAAGGCGGGTGTGTTGCCCACGAGCTGCCCTGCAGCTTGAACGAAGGACAAATCTCACTGGAATACATCCAGCATAGTGACTCTAACTAAGAGTATGAAAGCCCAATGCAGTTCTAAAGGAGACCTGGATCTCAAATACACATAAAGGGGCTGATTCATGCAATTTATGCGCCGAAAAACGGGGATTTGTGCGCCATTCTGCCCGCAAATCCCTGTTTAACAAATGGGAATTTGCGGGCAGAATGGCGCACAAAACCCCGTTTTTTGGCGCACAAATTCCATGAATCAGCCTCTAAGTCTCCAAAGATTGGCTGAGATCCTCCTGCCACTCTTTACAATAACATTCTTGGTGGAGAACAATGCAACGCATCAATCCCTGCGTGACACACATGTGCTGGTCTAGATTTACAGCGGGCATGATTTGGTAACACAAAGTAAGTATATGAACAATCACAATCACACTGTTTGCATGTGGACGACCTCCATTCAAATGCAATGCTATTGTAGTGGAGAGGGGTCCTTACATAGCTTGACTTCTACCATTTTGGTGGCCTCTTGGTGCATCTTTTAAGAAGAAAGGGCAAAGGGAAGAGCAGGTTAGTAGGAGCAGTGGAAGAGGCAGTTGTGAATCCTAAAGTGTTGTTGACATCAGATCAGAAGAACCTGTTTTCTGTGTACGGGTACATTTGTAAGTGGTTCCTCACTAGCCGATATGGGTATCAGAAGGGAGCCCCATGTCTTAGTACGCTATTTGATTAATTAGCAGCAAAGTCTGCTCAGAGAGCAGGTGCTTCTGCAGGTTCTGGGTGTTTGCAGAGCTTCATTTAACCACTTTAGTATGTTCTATGTCCAGAAAAGGTATTCTAACCGAGGTTGATGCTATCTCTATTTTCCTTCAATGTCTGATGGAGTCCCTCCCTCCAGTCCCTGTATCCAGAATGGGAATTTTACAAACCAATTTCTACTGTTTCTTGTTTTTCATTCTCACACCCATAGGAGGAAGAAATGGTGAACAGTTCAATGGGGAAGAGATACTGGAAACATCCTAGATTGAGAATCTTTATCCTGCTGGGGGAAGGAATGGGGGGGATTATTGATGTCATTGGATTATACCTATGATTGCAGGGGGTGATTGTAGGTTTGTCTTCGGGATGTCCTTAGCCCAGCCTGGGCCTATGTTTGAGGAAAGGTCTTGATGTTCTGTGTCTATTGTGGTAGATGCGCTGCCTCCACAGGAACTCAAGCTAAGTAAAACTGAACTCATGATCTGCAGCAGCAAAACAACACACCCCACAATTATTTATTGGTCAAACAATAATAATTGGAAATGTGCTCTCAATCTACTGCGATCATCAAACACCCTGGATTTCTCCTTGAGAAGTCCCTCTGTCTCAAACCACAAGTTAAGGCAATTGCCAAAAGCTTTTTCTTCTATTTAGAATTCATGTGTTCCATCATTCCATACTTAACTTTCAACACAGAACCCTACCACAGCAGTCATCACTTCACTATTCCACAGACATATTTATGCCACAAGCCTTCACAAAGGCCTCCCAAATTAAATGTCACCAGTGATGTCATCAGTGATGTATCATGGATATTATCTGTGATGTCATAATTGTGGTCATAGGCTGCGCAACAGGGGGTGCAAAGTTAAGGATGGCTGTAGATGAATTTCAGGGATGTCGTTGCAGTATGTTCTCACCTTAATGTCATTGCAACTAATGTTTTTGTTTTTTTTCTGAAGGCCAGTGTATATTTTAGGACAATACCAGACCACTATCCATGGCAATCGGCTGTCCATTTTAAAACACGACTAGACCACTAGTCATGGCCTTTGGCCATGGCCAGTGGGCACTTGCAACCATCCCTTAAAGGCATTCATCAATCACAGATTGATTTTGACCTGTTTTGACAGTGGTATTGTTATGTATAAAAGATGGTAAACTTTGAGAACTCACATTGTTTTTAGGCAATGCATAGTGAGATTAAATTATTTGCTAAGGATCACAAACTTTGGTTAAGCAGCGTGCTACAAGCCCCTTGTTTTCTGGCCTGTCTCTTGGTGAATGTTGTGATACATCACATGACCCCAACTAAATGCATTTAAGCAGCACGGGAAAAGGAAGAAACTGACCTTCAACAAAAATAACATATGTCCAGGTATTTTTGCCCCTATAGCAAAAATCAAAAGCTGGCTCCCAGCAATATACACACATTTAGTGAATATGTACCTTAAAGTGAAATATACAAATGTAGTTTAATTGACCTCCCTTTTAGAAGAAAGTGTGCACAACAAAATAGCAGTGGGCTTTTAAAAAATGCAATGAACACCATCAAAATAACCTGAGAGAGGAAATGTTCCAATAAGTAGGCTGGCAAGGTATACAAGGTGCTCTCCTTTTAAACCCAGTAATCGGGAGGATAGCTCAGCGGCAATGTGCTCACCTTGGAAGCAAGATGACACGCAGCAACACAAGTTCGATCCACGGGTCCGTGCTTAGAAACCTCTGCGTATTAAGGGCGTTATAAATAACCAATCATATCATATCTGTCATGAAATATTCCATAGAAAACAAAATCTCAACACAAAACAAGCACTTGTGGTCTTGTGGATCAGCGTCTGCACTGGAAACATGACAACCTGAGTAAAATCCTAGCAGCCAAATACTCAAGCAAGCTTTCCAACTTCAAAAACCCTAATGGTTGTGCCCACCCTCTGAAAAAAGTTACGCTTTCTACCTTCATATGTCCTCTACTTGTGCCCTTAAAAGCAGCCACAATCAGGGGAAATAAGTACACCAGTGTTCAGGATTGCAAACAGTCTTGCCACATCATGGTCAAATACCCATGAGTTACTTGCCCACTCATCATTTCCCCTGTTACCCACATGTCTGGCCTTCAACATTACTCTGCTTTATAATGAGAACTTGATAAGTACACATACATAGTGTCAGTGAAATATACATAACTTTATAGAACTATATTAGGCAAAAAGTGTACAGTTGTCGCATTATTCCCCCCCATCTTAACAGGGAGACTACAAATACCAGAATGCAAGTTGGCAAAAGGCAAAAGAAGTGTCTTCGAGTGCCATACCTGCAAGGACGGACAGTAGCATGGTTTCTGAAAAAAATAATGCAGGTGCTGTGGGCCAGATTCATGGAAATGTGGGTAGAAATCCTGCAAGGGCTGTGCACCAAGAAGGACACCGTGCGAGTCTGCGCAGAATGAAAAATGCATGCACCACGTATTTATGGAATTTACAGCGCAAAGTAACCATAGTTGCAAGTCACAGCCAGAATGCCCCTGATATGCCCACACACAAAGCAAAAATAACCAGAACAGCAACCTTTGTGCGCTCCCCTGGGTACGAATACACGCACCCTTCAAACAATGCTTGGGGTCCGCGGCAATCATGCCTGCATCTCAGGGACCCTGTGTGGAGTCCCCTTTAACTGTATCTGGTACCCCGACAACATGCGTATAAAAAACCACAACTCAGTAATTACTCAGGAAATCTGCGTGCAAACCCTGTAAACCATTCCTGCACCCCGCTAAACTGTGTACGTACACCCCAAAGTTAGATCAGAACCACGGTTGAGTACACACATTCTGGAATCCGTCATGCAACCCCACCTCTGCCCTGCAAATCCTACGTGCAAGTGTACTTGCACCTGCCTTCGGGTGGCGGATAGTATGTAGGACCTGCATGGCCATTTACAAGCTCAGAGGTTGTCCAATCGAACCCATGGATACGTCTCATGCCGCGCAATTCTGGGCATGCAAGGGACTGCCTGCAGGCCGTCCCTCAGAACGCCTACTTTTTTGCTAGTTCTTCCCCTATTCTGGTTTTCTGCCCCCTTCTCAGCCCTCTGCATAAGCCACGTCCACGCTCTGCGTGGCATTTCACGTAAGGTCTTTGACGGCTTGCAAAGACGTGCCTAGCCTGTGCGAACTCCACGCAAGTCCATAAAAAGTACTATGCATTCGATTCCATGAATTGACAAACGCGGTTTTGCGTGCAGTTTGGCACACAAGTACCCTTTTTTCCACCCAAATAATTCCATGATTCGGGTCCTGTGTGTTTTCCTAGTGTGTAATGAGATATTTAAAACTGAGAAAACACACAGCATCTCCCATCCATGCAGTAACCTGATCCGACCCAATTTAGCTTCAAAGCAAGGAAGGGCAGGCGCTGTTACTTGCCATGTCCACCCTCCTGGCTGCTCATGAAATTCATTCACAGCACAGGGTGCAAATGGTTTTCCTTTTTTTACCTCCAGAGATTGGTGCTGCAACCAACGGCAATCTCCAAAGGAAATAAATCAAAGATGGCCTCTGCCATAGGGAAAAGGGACTAAGTCCCTTTTGCATGTCTATGGCGGCACCTAGAGTGAGAGGTGCAGCATTACGAAGATCAAAGCTCTCTTCCCACAGGTAAGTGCTGAGGGTTTTGATGGCTTGGGGGTTTGGAGAAATGGGGAGGAAATGGGCAGAGGCTCCCTATTGTCTCCCCATGTTTACAACAAAAAAAAATGGTGCCACCTGGCAAAGGGCCTCGGATGGCTGGAACAGCAGTTTGGGCTTTGTGTATTCCCACCCGCTGTTCCAGCCACCTGACTGGCTGACCGTCCTTCCCCGGGTGCAAATATTACATATCACCTGCTACACCAAACTCTGATCTTTACCAAAGCTAAATTCACAATCAGTAAACAAAGAACATAAAATAAAAAAGAAAATATAATTTAATTTAAACTCTGTCACTGTCTTTTGGCTGATGTGAGCTTTTCTAATACCATGTGACTGCCATTAAATATAGTCTGTTTTCCTTTTATTATGTCCTTTTTTCATTCATGAAGAACAGACTGAAAATGAGTTTGTCGTAAAAAGAAGTTGTTGAGTACATTTTGTCCAGAATGTGAAATATTCATAATGCAATCTTTTCAAAGGAAAGGGTATCGGAGTACAGTCATATGTAAAGTATGATATTATTTAGCAAGTACATTGCATCCTTGTTTGCAGGACACTTTTGTGTGTTATTCAGTGGGTATGTCTTCTACATGTAATGTATAGCAGAGCCCTAAACTGAAGACATTTGCCATATGGTTTGATAGACTATTTATAATGCCCATTTCCCCTCTTGCAGTGAAACCGATGGAATACAGCTGTGTGCCACAACAAATTAGGTCTGGCAGTCACATAGATACTGACATAGCCATCCCTGTGCCTGAACACAATCCTCTGGATGTTTTCCATAATGCTTTAAACTAATCATCTCTGCCAGTAATTGAATAGTCACCTAATGCTGCTTACTAGTCACAGCAATGTAATGTTATTTTTATTTCCATGCTTGCACAAACTGCAGTCTTGCAAAGGGGCTTGCACCCCAGAGCTCTCCGAAGCCATAACAATGGCAGGATGTGCTATACAAATATCAAATAACATAACATAACATCAAGCCATGTACATATTTATTAACTGCCCTATAATTGCTGCTAAGGCATAATGTCATACTAATGGAAACATGTCTACCCAAATACTAGCAAATCATATAAGAGTCTGTCTAATATGTTGAAGAGAAGGAAATAAGCAATACTGTTTCCAGTGTTACATTCAGTTGCCAGTGGTTGGCAGTGCATTACAAGAACAAAAACAAATAAAGTAAATATATAAAGTGAATGAGCTTAATTTACTTTTGTTCATTTATAAAGCGCAACATATTCCCAACTGGGCATATGAATTCAGTAAGAAAGAAAACTCATTGGAGAATATAAAAGTTATGTGGGGAAAGAGGATGTTCTTAGCATAGTCATACATTTGGCATGATTTACTACCCGCCTTAGGTTGCACATAGGTGTGTTCCAGAGCAGTTCTGCCTATACTGAAAAGGAGACCTGGTCCAATAAGGTAAAAGAACACCGCAAACTGTGAGAAGATAGAGGTTAGCTAAATGCAGTTGATGAGAAAAGAACATTTTTTAAAAATAAATTTTAAATGAAGGGAAGGCTTTTTAAATAGTAAAAGTTATGGGGAAAGCATCATGATTTAAACTTTATCCATTCTGCATCCAGGGACTAGTGCAATGGAGGCATGTCATATAATTTCAAATTAATCATTCATTGAATCCATTACATAGGCTTGTTGACATGATTTATACCCTGAAACAGGAGATGCTTTCCAAAGGGACAATGCAGGGCATGACTACAATATTACATTACACATAAAAACAAATTTGGCTCATAACTTTGGAACAAATGGCTTGAAAAGTGTATTTTGAATCTGTGATTTTCCCTTTTAATCTGACACCAAATTTACATTCCCTACAATTATTTAAAACAAATACAATTATCAATAATACATGTATGAAAATAATAGCACAAATGAATGCCACATACAGTAGTATGAACATCCAATGAAGATAGATTGGGGGTGTATTTTCTGGGAGTGGCTGACTGTTGGGCAAATAAATTAGAATAGTGTGATATAATTAAAACATAGTATGGGAATATTCTGCAGTTTAAAAAGTGGGAACACACAAGAGATAGGGGTCTGGCTCTGGGAAAAATGGAACACCCCATGGTCCTATTGAATGAGTGCTGAACATGGATATTATATGCAGATGACAGGGGCTTATCCATGAGGGAATTTGAAACAAAGTAAGCAGAGCATGTCCTAACTGTATGAATGCAAATGCGATCAGGAGAGGGCTTGCTGATTGCGGTATTTCCAATCTGAGAGGGTCTCTGCTGGCTCAATACCATTAAAAATCAATTCACCATGAGTATGAACATTCCCCAATAGAAATCATAGATGCTCTTTGTAAGTATTCTCCTCATAAGTCCCAGACAGGAAGGTGGGGTTGCAAATGGTAGTTCCAAAATACATTGAGTTTGTAATGGGGAATGACAAGTTCATGTGACTACATTTAAAATCTAATATGTGTTTTAAGTACAACCCACAATACATTTGCAAGCTGTATGTGTGGTGTTACAGATTGCATTGAATGCAGTCTGTGTGCAATTATTTTAAAACTATAATCTCATTAAATCGTAACCAAAGTGTTTTCCCCGAAAGAGTTGACTGCTGATAAGAAGATGTGTATACCATATTCTAATGAAGATCTGCTTGATAATGTGTCTTCTCTGAAGCCTATGGCTATTTAATTAGAAACATGTAGATGTAAAGTGGATTAATTTTCAGGCGTCCCCAATTAAACCTGATTGGCACACAGGAAAAATATATTGAACACAAATTTGGTGTATCAACTCCAGATCTGGAGTTGTAACGCTCACCTGACTCCCACGGGGGCGCTGGCCTGGTTCGCGCTGCTGTGACCTCGTCTAAGGTGATGCGCAGGGTTCGGAAGACGGACTGGACCGGGCCCCAGATCTGACTTGTCTGACTCGCAGAAGTATCCTTCTGTAGGTGAGAATAGGGGGTTAAATGTCTGCGGGGTAATGCAATCGGCCTCCCCCTTACCCCTCTCGCCCTCCTCAAAACCCTTCTGTGCTTCCCCGTAGCGTCTCACCTTAGGGTCTGGAAGGACGAGCTCTCCATCCTGCTTCTGATGCAGGGGCGCGTTGGTATCCAGAACGTCACTGGATTTTCGGATGGATGAGAACCAAACTTGCTTGGCTTCCAGGTAAGTTTTTCTATAAGTGGTTCCCCTTGTGTCCATGCATTAATGTTCTAATGCTAGTGTCTTTTTCCCCCTTAGGGGCCGGGGTCCAAAAATGCCTGGATGCGGCGCGGACCCGAAATGAAAAGGGAAGACCAAACAGGTAAGTCTTGACATGGAGTTTTAGCTTCCCTTTTCCCTTCTTTCTCTCACCTTTGTTCTTGTCTTTTTCTCCCTAGGCGCGGGGGCGCGACTGCGAATCTGGATGGTCGCTGCTGAACATGGAGGCGCCCTGTAAAGGTGAGTAGAATGCGGCGCTGCAGCGATCGATGCGATGTGCTTTTAAAAATAAATGTCTTCCTTTTCAGGATTGTCGGCGAAATGTCTCTGGGATGCAGATTTAGCAGGTGAGGCCTTTTCCTTCTTCTGTTCTCTTGTTCCCTTCCTTTCCAGGTGATTCTGGTCAAGATGCAGGAGCAGACACGGTGAGCGTCCAGCTGCTAGATGCAGAACAACGCAAAGCACGTGTGGCTGATCGGGTGTGGTTTAAATAGCCTTGGAAGAAGTTCCTAGAATGTGTCCTTCCTCCAATCAGGTATGTATCCTTCCCCGACCACGCCCGGGTGGTAAATGAGTCCCACAGGTAAAGTAGTTCCTTTCAGGCCTCAAGGAGGCCGGGGTTCTGCAGCATGGTCTGCATCAGGTAAGTGCACCCAAACACTTTCATAATGAGCCTGGCGCCTACGCCAGGACTGACGTTTTCTATGAGCCTGGCGCCATAGGCGCCAGGACGCTGTCCAAAGGGCCCCTATAAGGGGTTGCTGGGACCTTACCCGGGGACTTGATGTCTGCTTTCGGGGACGCAGGGCCTGAGCCGGCTCCCCGGGAGCGGGCATCGTGACAGGAGTTGCCTTATATGTAGGCAAAAACTACAGCATATTACATTCAATTTATGTCAATGTGATGTATCCAAAATAAGTTGATAAGTCTTCATTATGTTCATCCTTTTCTGATGTATTCACTGTGTTCTCAAAACAGAGGATGAAGAAACAGCATCCAATGCATTTCGGACTAGCAGGTCCATCTTCAGGGCTGACTCTACAAAAACATATATTGTACAATAGGCTTGACCTGAAATTATTTTGACTCCCAATTTAATGGGTGCCTTTTTTCTTCAACCCAGTTTCATCTTAAATCAGGCTCGATTTATTGTGTATTATAACTTTTGGAATGTTGAGAAAGCATTCTTATTGGCCAATCTGTGGTCTATAGCAACCACTAGAACCCTGCATGGGGGAGACAGCCAATCATATCCTTCAAACACCTGACATGAATGTCCGGTATTGGCCTCCATTTGGAGAGAGGTGCTGCCTCCCCCAAACTATGGATTATATTATGCTGCACAGCCTTAACTTGCCATTACACTAGCCCCACCCTCATTTTCCCTCCCCTACACCTTCCCTAAAAGCCCACACTTACCTCCTCAGAGTGCAGCCATCTTCAGCCACATGCTACCATGGGCACTGAGCCCCGTCAGGTGGTCATGGTGGCAATGTTTGAACAGGACAACCTTCCTGCTGAACGAGAGGTGTATAGCTGTGTGCTCATGTTCATGAAAGGGAACTTGTTTCACCTAAACACACCAATCTTACACAGAGGCACATGTCAGAGTGTTCATTATGTTAATCCCCACATCAGCAGCTTGACCATTAATATCCACACTCTCACCTTTCCTATCTAGGTTCAAGGTAGCGGGCCTAACAGCCAAGCATGCACACCGACACAGGCTTTAAGACCACAGTAGAGACTGCAGATTGATTTCTATGGCCTGCAGAGAGCGGTCTAGCACACCATTCAGGAATGGATGGCCTCCCACTTGCTTTGTTTGAACGATGATAAAACAGAGATTCTTCTTGTGGGTTCCCCTGCTGTGCTTAAGAACCTCAACAAGCTTTACTGCTCCCTCACTATTGATGGAATCTCTATCCCATTATCCCAGACTGTAAAATTCTTGGGAGTTCACCTGGGTGCCTCCCTATCCTTAACTCGGCATATTAATGCTATTTCTTACTCCGCGGCATACACTACTAAAATCCCTGCAGGGTGTTCTAAACCCCCGACAGTTGCCTCACCATCACCTAAGCTCTTATTGGCTTCAGGCTAGACTATTGTAATGCTCTCTTCGCCAGCACCTTATGGCGGAATATCCACAAAATGCAAGTGATCCAGAATAATGCCCTCCAAACTACCCTTAACATTCCTAGGCATGAGCACATTTCAGCCACCAGAAAAGCTGAACACTGGTTGCCAATACAAGATCGCATAACTTTCATAACAATGTCTATCACCCACAAATGCCTTTCCAACTCCACCCCCCTTACCTTGTGCATAAAGTCACAAAAGCCCAAGCCACGAGATCAACAAGAGCCCTCTACACTCACCGACTCATCACCACAAGATTTCAACGAACTAGAGCTGGCGATCAAGCGTCCCTGTCATTGACGCTAAACACTGTAATGAATTACTGCCAGCGTTAAGAGCTGAGCAATCATATTGGACTTTCTGGAAACAACTGAAAACCTGGCTTTTCACACAGGACCTATGTGAGCCTTAACCCATGAACACGTGCTACTTTTATCCACATGACCTATGACTCTACATACCTATTTTATAGTTCTACTGTAACTAGCGCCTTGATGCCAGAGGGTTTAGAGAGCTACTATAAATGTAAAAATAAATACATAAATAAATATTCCAAGGATACAGTCAGCCTGGATAATACCCACGACCCTGTGACTGCCCAGGCAGATTTATCTACTAGCAACTTCTGTATGGGATACATTACTCACCGTAATCGTATTTCTGATGCTTGTATCTGCTTAGATGCACATGCTGTGCATAGGCCGACATCTAGTGGAAGCTGCAGAGTATTACAGTTTGTTTTTCGAAACTCGAAAATGGGCGTCGACACAGGCGTGCCAGTAATACTATCCCTAGTGTGTCAGGAGTGACACTGCTTTATATACCATAACCTCTGACCGTATCAGACATAATATGCCCATAAACCTTGTTAAACAGCCTTGCTGTGCTCAGGTCTTTAATTCGTTGTTGGGGCCCATCAGACTGGGGCTATCCATTTCGATTAAATCAATGCTCTCTGCTAAAATTCCACAGTATGTTGTATTACTTGTCATATTTGTATGTTCATCTCCCGTTGCAAAAAATGCTTTAACTATCAACAATATTTAAAGTACAGGTACATTTGTGTTGCTATTTTGCATTGTGAGCACACACTTGCATATGTGTGAGTAATAGGGTCACTTCCTCACAAATGCCTAAACAATGCTGCACCGCGCTATCTCAAAGACAGAAATAACAGAATATCCTCCAACCAGCCTACCAGAGCTGCTAATACAAACTGTCTGCGGGTACCTAGGTACAAACTGACGAAAGCTGGAGGCAGCAGCTTCCCAGTTAAAGCTGCTCAGCTTTGGAACTCACTACCCCTCTTCCTGAGGGCGGATCAATCTTACTCTCACTTCAGACATAACATCATCAAGTGGTTCAAAGATAATGATCACTAAATATACACCAGCTTCTGGTCCATCATCCCCACTCATCTGCACTGTATATAGATAATAAACTATGGACTGTAATAGATGTTATTAAGCTGCCCCTCTCTTCCCATGAAATAGCTGCCAACCTCTTTACTTCATGTATATACTTTGTTGGTGTAGTCTATCCTTTAACTGTATTATATGTATTATAATGAGTGTACTGATCCGTAACTGTATAATATGTATGATAGGTGTGTATTGCTGTAACCTTGTAACCCTAATCTTAAAATATTAATGTATCCTGCGCCCTGATACCCCTGGGTCTGGTGCGCATTATAAATAAAGAAACAAACAAACATTTACATTTTATTTTAAAAGAAACATGCAGAATAGACACCCTTTTTAAAGTAGAGTGGATAAAAGATCACAACGCAGTGAAGGTGACTGTTAAAAGTAAGTTAATAGCAACATTTGGACAAATATGCGCAGAATAAAATGGATCAGGAGATCTTCTTGGCGTATCTAATTGCACATATGTCTCTGACGCACAACCCGAATATCTAAAGGTTTTCTGCCATACATTTTCTTTCATTCAAAACTGGACTGGCTGCGGGGCTTCTTCTGGCAGTGCCATCTTTAGTTCGGTAGGGGGCAATCAAAAAGGGGTGTTGACGCTCTGTTGCCTCTGTTTGATGCAAATGTTATCCAAGCCATCACCCAATGCAATTTTTATTTTTTGCTCTGAACAATGTGAAAAAATCGTAATTGACGACCCATCTTCAACAGTGCCATGTAGTTCTTCATGTTTACTTGCAAATATGCAAATATGCAAATACTTGCAAATATGTATTCCTTACACACGTTTTGTGCTAACCTGGTGAGTGATTTCTAGTGATTTGCCCTTTTTAGCGCGCCCGAGGCCCTAACTACGATCCCCACCGCCTGCAGCCCCTGATTTCCCTTGCAACAGACCTCGCTCGATCCCAGCTTCCTGGTTCCTCTCCTCCCACCTCCTCCCACCCCCTCTCACACCCGATTGGTTAATTTCTACGTGTGTATTTGGGTACATAGACCCGCTTCACCCGTGAGGCCCTCACTTGCTCCTGCTAACCTGGTGAGTGATTTCTAGTAATTTGGCCTTTTTAGTGCGCCCAAGGCCCTAACTACGATCCACACCGCCTGCAGCCCCTGATTTCCCTTGCAACAGACCTCGCTCGATCCCAGCTTCCTGGTTCCTCTCCTCCCGTCTCCTCCCGCCCCCTCCCACACCTGATTGGTTAATTTCTACGTGTGTATTTGGGTACATAGACCCGCTTCACCCGTGAGGCCCTCACTTGCTCCTGCTAACCTGATGAGTGATTTCTAGTAATTTGCCCTTTTTAGCACGCCTGAGACCCTAACTACGATCCCTGCCGCCTGCAGCCCCTGACTTCCCTTGCAACAGACCTTGCTCGATCCCCGCTTCCTGGTTCCTCTCCTCCCGCCTCCTCCCGCCCCCTCCCACACCCGATTGGTTAATTTCTACGTGTGTATTTGGGTAAATAGACCTGCTTCACCCGTGAGGCCCTCACTTGCTCCTGCTAACCTGGTGTGTGATTTCTAGTAATTTGCCCTTTTTAGCACGCCCGAGGCCCTAACTACGATCCCCGCCGCCTGCAGCCCCTGATTTCCCTTGCAACAGACCTCGCTCGATCCCAGCTTCCTGGTTCCTCTCCTCCCGCCTCCTCCCACACCCGATTGGTTAATTTCTATGTGTGTATTTGGGTACATAGACCCGCTTCACCCGTGAGGCCCTCACTTGCTCCTGCTAACCTGGTGAGTGATTTCTAGTAATTTGCCCTTTTTAGTGCGCCCGAGGCCCTAACTACGATCCCTGCCGCCTGCAGCCCCTGATTTCCCTTGCAACAGACCTCGCTCAATCCCAGCTTCCTGGTTCCTGTCCTCCCGCCTCCAGACCCACCCCCGTTCCCCCCCCGATTGGCCTGCGCACCATCGAACCCAGAACATTACCTACGTCCCCAGGGCAGCCCTCTGCCCGTGCAGCCCCTGCGGCTGAGGACCCGAGGCAAAGGACGGCTCATACATTGGACGGCTCCTGACCGTATCTGCAGGTATCCGCAGGAGAAGTAAGAAGCCAACAACAAGTAAGTGTGGCAAGGGCGGGGCCAGAAGCAACTACTTCAGGCCATACTACCCTACCACTCATCTAACAAAGCATCACCACTGTAAATTCATTATATCTGCAATATATGCATTTGGAAACTCTGTCCTCCACATGTGTTGCATTTAGAAGTGTGCACAATAGCCTATGTGTGTATTCAGTAGTTGTGCCCGTTAGCCTCTCTGAGAAAAGTTGCATTTAGAAGTGTGCCCAATAGCCTCTCTGAAGAAAGTTGCATCTAGAAGTGTGCCCAATAGCCTATGTGTGTATTTAGTAGTTGCGCCCAATAGCCTCTCTGAGAAAAGTTGCATTTAGAAGTGTGCCCAATAGCCTCTCTGAGGAAAGTAGCATTTAGAAGTGTGCCCAATAGCCTATGGCCCTCATTCCAACCCAGGTGGTAAATTCCCTACTTTACCACCATGGTGTAAACTCTGTTTACACCATGGTGGATGGCGGATTTACCGCCCCATTCCAAGGTGAGTGGGGCGGTAAATCCCCAATCACCATTTACCCTTCCCCATTCCCATTTTTGCCCCATAGGGCATAATGGGAGTGGGGAAGGCGCTAATTACGGCACCGTAAATTACGGTGCCGTAATTAGCGCCAAGGACGCTTAGCGCCTTGGTACTTAACGCCTGCTAAAAGCCGTTAAACCCTTAACGCCTGGGTTGGAATGAGGGCCTATGTGTGTATTTAGTCGCTGCGCCCAATAGCCTCTCTGAGAAAAGTTGCATTTAGAAGTGTGCCCAATAGCCTCTCTGAGAAAGTCCAATTTAGAAGTGTGCCCAATAGCCTCTCTGAAGAAAGTTGCATTTAGAAGTGTGCCCAATAGCCTATGTGTGTATTTAGTAGTTGTGCCCAATAGCCTCTCTGAGAAAAGTTGCATTTAGAAGTGTACCCAATAGCCTCTCTGAGAAAAGTTGCATTTAGAAGCGTACCCAATAGCCTCTCTGAGAAAAGTTGCGTTTAGAAGCGTACCCAATAGCCTCTCTGAGAAAAGTTGCATTTAGAAGCGTAGCCAATAACCTCTCTGAGAAAAGTTGCATTTAGAAGTGTACCCAATAACCTCTCTGAGAAAAGTTGCATTTAGAAGTGTTCCCAATAGCCTATGTATGTACTTAGTAGTTGTACCCATTAGCCAGAGGCCCAATAGCCCCTGAGAAAGTCCAATAGCCTCCCTGAGGAACGTTAGATTTAGAAGTGTATCCAATAGCCTCTCTAAGAAAAGTTGCATTTAGAAGTGTGTATTTAGAAGCCTACGTATGTATTTCGCAGTTGTGCCCAATAGCCTCTTTGAGAAAAACTGCAATTAGAAGTGTGATCAATAGCCTCTCTGAGAAAAGTTGCATTTAGAAGTGTGTATTTAGAAGCCTATGTGTGCATTTACAAGCCTACGTATGTATTTAGTAGTTGTGCCCAATAGCCTCTCTGAGAAAAACTGCATTTAGAAGTGTGCCCAATAGCCTCTCTTAGAAAAGTTGCATTTAGAAGTGTGTATTTAGAAGCCTATGTGTGTATTTACAAGCCTAAGTATGTATTTAGTAGTTGTGCCCAATAGCCTCTCTGAGAAAAACTGCATTTAGAAGTGTGTCCAATAGCCTCTCTGAGAAAAGCTGCATTTAGAAGTGTGCCCAATAACCTCTCTGAGAAAAGTTGCATTTAGAAGTGTGCCCAATAGCCTATGGGCCTCATTCCGACTCAGGCGTTAAGGGGTTTACGGCGCCGTAAACGGCGCCGACCCTTAACGCCTGATTACAAGGTTCCCTTTGCGGGATGGCTGTTTAACGCCTGCTTTTTGCAGGCATTAAAAGCCATGCCGCAAAGGGACCTTGGCGATAATTACAGCACTGTAATTTACGGTGCCGTAATTATCGCCTTTCCCCATTCCCATTATGCCCTATGGGGCAAAAATGGGAATGGGGAAGGGGCCATTGGTGAATAGGGAATTACCGCCCCACTCACCTTGGTATGGGGCGGTAATTCCGCCATCCACCATGGCGGAATTGCAACCTTAGCGGCATGGACCATGGTGCAAATAGCACCATGGTCCTCCGCCAAGGTTGCAATGAGGCCCTATGTGTGTATTTAGTAGTTGTGGCCAATAGCCTCTCTGAGAAAGTCCAATAGCCTCTCTGAAGAAAGTTGCATTTGAAGCTATGCCCATCAGCCTCTCTGAGAAAAGTTGCATTTAGAAGTGTACCCAATAGCCTATGTGTGTATCTAGTAGTTGTGCCCAGTAGCCTCTCTGAGAAAGTCCAATAGCCTCTCCGAGAAAAGTCGCATTTGAAGCTGTGCCCAACAGCCTCTCTGAGAAAAGTTGCATTTAGAAGTGTACCCAATAGCCTCTCTGAGAAAATTGCATTTAGAAGTATACCCAATAGCCTATGTGTGTACTTAGTAGTTGTGCCCATTAGCCTCTCTGAGAAAGTCCAATAAACTCTCTGAGAAAAGTTAGACTTAGAAGTGTATCCAATAGCCTCTCTAAGAAAAGTTGCATTTAGAAGTGTGCCCAATAGCCTCTCTTAGAAAAGTTGCATTTAGAAGTGTGTATTTAGAAGCCTATGTGTGTATGTACAAGCCTACGTACGTATTTAGTAGTTATGCCCAATAGCCTCTCTGAGAAAAACTGCATTTAGAAGTGTGTCCAATAGCCTCTCTGAGAAAAGCTGCATTTAGAAGTGTGCCCAATAACCTCTCTGAGAAAAGTTGCATTTAGAAGTGTGCCCAATAGCCTATGGGCCTCATTCCGACTCAGGCGTTAAGGGGTTTACGGCGCCGTAAACGGCGCCGACCCTTAACGCCTGATTACAAGGTTCCCTTTGCGGGATGGCTGTTTAACGCCTGCTTTTTGCAGGCATTAAAAGCCATGCCGCAAAGGGACCTTGGCGATAATTACAGCACTGTAATTTACGGTGCCGTAATTATCGCCTTTCCCCATTCCCATTATGCCCTATGGGGCAAAAATGGGAATGGGGAAGGGGCCATTGGTGAATAGGGAATTACCGCCCCACTCACCTTGGTATGGGGCGGTAATTCCGCCATCCACCATGGCGGAATTGCAACCTTAGCGGCATGGACCATGGTGCAAATAGCACCATGGTCCTCCGCCAAGGTTGCAATGAGGCCCTATGTGTGTATTTAGTAGTTGTGGCCAATAGCCTCTCTGAGAAAGTCCAATAGCCTCTCTGAAGAAAGTTGCATTTGAAGCTATGCCCATCAGCCTCTCTGAGAAAAGTTGCATTTAGAAGTGTACCCAATAGCCTATGTGTGTATCTAGTAGTTGTGCCCAGTAGCCTCTCTGAGAAAGTCCAATAGCCTCTCCGAGAAAAGTCGCATTTGAAGCTGTGCCCAACAGCCTCTCTGAGAAAAGTTGCATTTAGAAGTGTACCCAATAGCCTCTCTGAGAAAATTGCATTTAGAAGTATACCCAATAGCCTATGTGTGTACTTAGTAGTTGTGCCCATTAGCCTCTCTGAGAAAGTCCAATAAACTCTCTGAGAAAAGTTAGACTTAGAAGTGTATCCAATAGCCTCTCTAAGAAAAGTTGCATTTAGAAGTGTGCCCAATAGCCTCTCTTAGAAAAGTTGCATTTAGAAGTGTGTATTTAGAAGCCTATGTGTGTATGTACAAGCCTACGTACGTATTTAGTAGTTATGCTCAATAGCCTCTCTGAGAAAAGTTGCATTTAGAAGTGTGCCCAATAACCTCTCTGAGAAAGTTACATTTGAAGTGTACTAGAACTGACTAGTGTCCAGAATAGTCCCTCTGTGCCTAGTTCAAATTATAAGTGTATACGACAGCATTGAGGTTAAGAAGCGTGCCTAATAATTTAATATCCCCTCTATACAAAATTGGATCTAACGACAAACCTAATATCTCTATATACAGTTGAACCTAGAAGTGTACCTAATAATACCCAATAGCCTAATATCATCTCTGTGCAAATTGAACTTTGAAGTGTACCTGAACTTAGAACCACAATTAGAAAGCCCTCCTAAATCCACCGAAAACTTGTACCAAGCATGAGTGCACCCACAATCCCACAGTTTGTCGGAAACGACTGCCGTGGACAGCCCCCACTCCCCGGCCTGCCTTCCCTCCCATCCACCACTTCCCAAACCACCCCTCCCTATACCCTCACACTCATTCCCATTCATTTTTCCAAACACCAAGCCAGAGGGGCACAATGGCGAGCCAACCACCCCAAGACGACTCCTCCCACGAACCCCACCACTGACCAGCCAACGTTAGCCATGCCTACCATACCTATCATATCTGGCACACCCCACCCTGCATGCATCCACCCGCCGTCTTATCCTCAAACCCCCGCCACCTTCCCCCACGACCGCACCCTTTCCCCTCACTACAAACTGCATGCCTAGCCCTAGCAAGAACTGAAGCTGCATCCCTCTCTCCCTGCGACCCCCCTACCCTCTCTCTCACTCCAATCGCAACAAATAAACTAAAGAGGAAACGTACCTGGTCCCCCATAATCTCTCAGCTCTCTTCGCCTCCCCTGTCTCGACCCACCAACTCATTCCTGCACTCACCTCCTTACCCCATGGCTTCACCCTGCCTGAAACCCCTCTCCCTCGATTTCTCATCGCCTGCAACTGAAACTCCTAACCGCCCATACCCCACCTTCAAATTCCTAGAGCCAGACGGATCATCCTAACACACGCAGCCACCCAATCCCACCCGAAACCCGCCAACACTTCTGCTCACCCACTATTTCCATCGATCATCACCCACCCCGCCCCTCCCCCTCTCCAGCTTCCACTCTCTCCGCCACCACCCCCTTCCGCTCCAGCTCCGAGACCAACCTCACCTGCCGATGTAAACTGCATCCTATTTAATGCCCGATCCGAAGCAAAAAACAGACACTGCATCTTTGACCTCCTCACCTCTAACAAACCAGACCTGGTTTTCATCACCGAAACTTGGCTCTCAGACGACTTCGCCCCAATCGCTAATGAAGCCTTCCCCCCAGACTACTCCCTCATCCCACTGAACCGTCCCTCTAGAGGAGAGGGAGTAGCATTCCTCTTCAAGTCTCTCTTCCACGCCTCAATCATCGACAACCAACCTTCCATTCCTTCCTGCGAATCTCTCCTCATTAAACTATCCATCTCCGCCTCGCTCTCACACAGCTTCCTAATAATCTACAGGCCCCCTGGCTACGATAGACAATTCGCAAACAACCTCTGCGACTCTATTGCCACCCTCCAACTAAACCATCCCAACCTCACCCTTCTCGGAGACTTCAACATATGGCTCGACATCCCCACCAACCCTATGACACACTCTCTGATTGACGGTTTAGATGCCATTAACCTACAACCCCGCATAAATGGCCCAACTCACTATAAAGGACACACTCTTGATGCCATCTTTAGCTCCAACACCCAGATCCATCTATACCCCCCCTCACCCCTATCATCTGGTCCGATCACTTCATTCTCTCCTTCGCCATTCGCTCACCCATCCCCCTTCCCGTACCTAAATCTGAACCTCCGAATCTACGTAAATGCTGGAAAAAACTAATTATCGTCCCGGACCTAGCCGAAGCGCTCCTCAAGTCTCCACCACCAACCTGCCAACTCAGTAAACAACTAACTCCTGACGCCTTTGACTCATGGCTCAACACATCTCTGATGCGGCTCACACCCCCTTGCAAACCCTCAAAGCGGCGTGGCATCTTCCCCAAATGGTTCACTCCCGAGTTGAAGACCACTAAACAACTATATAAATACCTAGAACGCAAATGGCAGAAAGACAAAACCCAGGAGAGCAGAACCACCTTGGCCCGACACCTTTATCAGTACAAGGCTGAAATCCGAAAAGCAAAACAAGCCCACTACAATTCCTGAATGCTAAACTGCAAAATTCCGAGCACAGAACTCCACAAAATGATCTCTGAATTCACCAACCCCGCTTGCACCACGACCGTCCCAACCCCCTCACAATCACTATGCAATTCGCTCTCCCTCCACTTTTACACCACAGCTCTCGAAAGAACAAATACTCTAGCCACCAAAGTAGCTCTCCTACATCCACCAGGCAATACTCCCCCCACTCCACCCTGCCGACCAGCTGCAACCACTACGCAACCAACGTTTGAGTCCTTTAGTCCAATATCACCAGAACAATTTCTCAAACTTCTATCTGCCCGCAAAGCATATGGCTCCCCGCTAGACCCCTGCCCAGCCACAACCCTGAAAGAGATTTTCGCTTCAACCTGCGCAGGAGAACACGCAAGATCCATCATAAATGACTCCCTTTCCGCCGGTATCTTTCCCAACGCATTCAAAACGGTTCATGTCAAACCTCTAATTAAAAAACCTTCACTCGACCCTCTCGAGCCCAAAAGCTACCGCCCCATCTCAAACACCAGGTTCCTTGCCAAACTCATTGACCGAACTGCCTAATCCCAACTAAATGCCTTTGTCGAAACCAACAACCTCCTAGACCCCGCACAATCAGGTTTCAGAGCCCGTCACAGAACTGAAACCACACTAACCTCAATCTGGGATGACCTTAAGATGACAGCAGACTCCGCGGGATTCACCGCACTTATCCTTCTTGACCTATCCACCGCCTTTGACACAATCAATCACTCAATCCTTCTAGACCGCCTCCACTCCCTAGGAATTTGTGGAACCGCCCTTAAATGGATAGCTTCATTCCTCAAAGATAGGCACCAAATAACGATACTCTCCACCTTTACTTCCCAAGCCCGACTGGTCGACATGGGAGTCCCACAAGGAGCATGCCTATCCGCCATCCTGTTCAATCTCTACCTGATCACCCGCCCACCAATAATTAGTTCACACAACATCTTGTGTTACAACTACGCCGATGACACTCAACTAATTATTAAATTCCTGAACTCGAAACCCAACTCCCGACCAGACCTGGCATCCTGCCTCCTTGACATAGAACTCTGGATGACCCAAAACCACCTCTTGTTAAACCCCTCCAAAACGGAAATCATGGTTTTCGGCAACTCCGAACTTCTTCCGCACCCACTACGCTGGCCACCCGCCATGGGCAACTCACCGACCCCATCCAACTCAGTGAAAAATCTTGGATGCACCCTTGACTCTGACCTAACACTCTTGCGCCAAGTCAACAATGTCTCAAAGTCCTGCCACTACCACCTTAAAACCCTTAGGCACATCTTTCCATATCTCTCATTTCCCAACAGACTCTCCGCAGTCCAATCAATCGTTATATCAAGACTAGACTACGCAAACCCCCTATACCTTGGAATCCACACCCACCAACTGATTAAACTCCAAAGGGCACAAAACGCAGCGGCAAAAATGCCACTTGCGCTCGGTCCAAGAGACCATGTCTCCCCAGCCCTTAAGACAATGCACTGGCTTCCTGTAGACTGTAGGGTGGCTTACAAAACCCTATGCCTCTCCCATCGAGCACTGCATAAAACTGGACCTCAATATCTTCGAGACAAACTAAAACCTTATCATCCCTCTCGCACCCTAAGATCAAGCTCAGCCGGCCTCCTAGTAATTCCTAAGACAAACTCAGTCAGGTTAGGTGGATCATCATTCTCAGCCCTGGCCCCAACCCTGTGGAACTCGCTCTCACCCCACATCTGCCTAACTGAGGATCTAGCATCCTTCCGCAAACTACTGAAAACCTGGCTCTTCCCCTAAAACCAACCGGTTTCCAAACTAACAGCATCACAATGACACCTACCCAACAAACTACTGGATGCGAGAAATCGACAGCTAATAAACTCGAATGTAAACTAGAAAGACGAACAGAACTAAACGAGTAAAGTAGAACAAAACAGTGAAGTAGATAATACGAATAATTCATTGGGAATGTAAGGAGATCTATACTGCGGAAATAGAGACAATGATTGATAATGACAATAAATGTGCGTAGAACTGACGACTATACAGAAGGAATGAATGATGAGCGTGTGGAGTGGATGAGTGTGTAGAACATATGAGTAGCTAGAGTGGATGAATGTGCAGAGCGGATGAGTGTGCAGAGCGGATGAGTGTTCAGAGTGGCAGAGTGTGCAGAGTGGCAGAGTGTGGAGAGCAGCAGAGTGTGGAGAGCGGCAGAGTGTGGAGAGCGGCAGAGTGTGGAGAGCGGACGAGTGTGGGAGCGGCGGAGTGTGGGAAGCCGCTGAGTGTTGGGAAGCGGCTGAGTGTGGTGAGTGGCTTAGTGTGGGGAACGGCTGAGTGTGTAGACTGCATGAGTGTATAGACTGGATGAGTGTGTAGACCGGATGAGTGTGTAGACCAGATGAGTGTGTGGAGCGGCGAGTGTGTGGAGCGGCTGAGTGTGTGGAGCGGATGTGTGTGTGGAGCGGATGTGTGTGTGGAGCGGATGTGTGTATGGAGCGGATATGTGTGTGGAGCGTATGGGTGTGTGGAGCGGATGATTGTGTGGAGCGGATGTGTGTGTGGAGCGGATGTGCATGTGGTGCGGGTGTGGGTGTAGTGCGGAAGTGTGTGTGGAGCGTTTGTGTGTATGGAGCCGGTGTGGGTGTGGAGCAGATGTGTGTGTGGAGCGGATGTGTGTATGGAGCGGATATGTGTGTGGAGCGTATGGGTGTGTGGAGCGGATGAGTAGTATGTTGACCCGATGAGTGGGAGGACCGGATGAGTGTGTAGATCAGGATGAGTTTGAGGACCGGATGAATGTGTAGATTAATTGAGTGTGTAGACCGGATGAGTGTGTAGACCGGATGAGTGTGTAGAGCGGATGAGTGCATAGAGCGGATGAGTGTGTAGAGCGGATGAGTGCATAGAGCGGATGAGTGCATAGAGCGGATGAGTGTGAAGAGCGGATGAGTGTGTAGAGCGGATGAGTGTGTAGAGCGGAAGAGTATGTAGAGCGGAAGAGTGCATAGAGCGGATGAGTGTGTAGAGCGGATGAGTGTGTAGAGCAGATGAGTGTGTAGAGCAGATGAGTACGCAGAGCGGATGAGTGTGTCAAGCAGATGAGTGTGTCGAGTGGATGAGTGTGTCGAGCGGATGAGTGTGTCGGGCGTATGAATGTGTGGAGCAGATGAATGTGTGGAGCGGATGAGTGTGTGGAGCGGCTGAGTGTGTGGAGCAGATGTGTGTGTGGAGCGGGTGTGTGTGTGTGGAGCGGGTGTGTGTATGGAGCGGGTGTGTGTGTGTGGAGCAGGCGTGTGTGTGGAGCGGATGTGTGTGTGGAGCTTATGGGTGTGTGGAGCGGATGAGTAGTATGTTGATCCGATGAGTGGGAGGACCGGATGAGTGTGTAGATCAGGATGGGTATGAGGACCGGATGAACGTGTAGATCAGGATGAGTATGAGGACCGGATGAACGTGTAGATTAAATGAGTGTGTAGATCAGGATGAGTATGAGGACCGGATGAACGTGTAGACCAGGATGAGTATGAGGACCGGATGAACATGTAGATTAAATGAGTGTGTAGATCAGGATGAGTATGAGGACCGGATGAACGTGTAGACCGGATGAGTGTATAGAGCGGATGAGTGCGTAGAGTGGATGAGTGCATAGAGCGGATGAGTGTGTAGAGCGGATGAGTGTGTAGAGCGGTTGAGTGTGTGGAGCGGATGAGTGTCTGGAGCGGATGATTGTGTCTGGAGCGGATGAGTGTGTCGAGCGGATGAGTGTGTCGAGCAGATGAGGGTGTGGAGCATATGAATGTGTGGAGCGGATGAATGTGTGGAGCGGATGAGTGTGTAGAGCAGATGAGTGTGTAGAGCGGATGAGCGTGGGGAGCGGATGAGTGTGTGGAGCGGATGAGCGTACAGAGTGGATGAGTGAAATGCCTGATCTCAAATGCCTGAAACGAATAAAAGTGCATGGAGCGAGCTTGATTGCATGGATTTGCGTAACGTACAGGGTGCGCCTTGGAATGCGGGGAACATTTGAAAGAGCATATATCCCATCATACCACACCCCACGCTTACTCTCTTCTTTACATCACCACTCAACTAGAACACAGAGATACTATGACACCATTCGGTATAACTGTTCTCATATCAACATCTCCCGCTCACTCCCCATCACTCTATGTAAACACTGCTGGTTACATACCCCCAGCCAGGTGTTTCTCCTCAGGCCTAACGCAGCCACACTCGGTATGGACAAATCCTGCCAGAGCGAACACATACTCCTGATCTCTCAACCATCACATCTACCGCTATGAAGCAGCTGCCACACAAACTCCACACCAGCTGCACACATACCTGGTGCGCACACGCACCTTTAGACTCTCTCGACTCTCTCTACTGACCCGAACTTCGGTTCCCAAGGGCGTTCAACCTACCAGCGCCTTCAGACCATACCAATGGTATATAAGGCGCTATATAAATGCAAAATAACATAACATAACATAACAGTTACCCTCTTCTCATAATCGCAAACGAGTCGTGGTCGAAGGCAGGCAGGTTACATGGAGTTAACAGCTTTTATAGGGGATTTTAGAGCTAACATCTTGAACCAATTTCCTTCAGGTATTTTATCAGCTCTGTTTTCTTTGCAAGGGCTCCTCAAACGCTTGACACTTTTAATTTCATGCAGAATGTAAGTCAGATAAACCATTTATCTTTGGACTTAGTTCACCCTTTTATTTATCTCCGTTTTGGCCTCTCCCACATACCCTCCATTTCTCGCTGCGCTGTTGCTTTCACTGGTCGTTTTGGCATTTGTCCCATTTCAGATTAACAGCGTTACAGTTTAAATCATGTAATATTCGTTCTCTTGTGCATTCAGCTGTTATTGAAAGTACAGGTTAGTGCAAAGTGAAAATAACTGTAATACGACACTTTGTATCTTTCCATTCTCTGACTTACCATCAAATTATCCTTTTGTACATTAAATATTGTTGCTGCGTGGTATTGCTTTATTTAAATGTAATTCTTAAACCTTATAGTCTCTGCAAAATATATCCAAACTATATCGCAGAGGTCTGGATACAAAATATATTTACAAGCTTGTAGGACTGCACAGCAAGTTACATTCTTGTTCTCCTGTGCTCAGCCTCGACGACATAGGTTCGATTCCCACCAGGGCTTACCTACCCCTTCATTCTTCACAGGTTTTTAAATTAAGTGCCAATACATTAGGTAATACCCATGTTATTATAGTGCTTTCAATTAGGGGAAATCTGGCACGTAGTGCTATATAAAAATGTGATAGTATTGGTAGTTCATATTTGCTGTACTCATTTGAATGACATTAACATAATTCCGATATTAGGCAAATAATGTTCATTTCAGAGCAATTGTTGAAAAAAAGCTAGTTATAACAAAAGCTAGCTGATCGAAAATGCATTAATCTGGTTCTGAAATTATTATTTTGAACAATCTCTCATTGTGGGGCATCCTGAACACGTCCAATGCACACTTGTGTAAACGTCAGCCAGGCCAACTGACTGGCTCCTAGTGACCTGTGCCGCCCTGCCACCATTGCTCTTGAGCCTCATGTCCCAACTCTTCCGGAACTGTGGGGTCTCCCGCCCATTTGGGGCCACTACTCATGCAGGAATTCTGTTGCTTGTGATTCCACTACCATGACGAAGTTCTTTGAACATGGAAAAATCAAGTGGGAGTTAAGAATTAATTCCAATTGTAATTCGAGTAATGTTGTGTATGCTTTATATTGCCCATGCAATATCATTTATGTAGGACACACAACCAGGAAAATCTCCATTAGATTGGCCGAGCACCGCACGAGCATTAGGAACAACCGAGTCTCTAACAACATTTCTCAAAATTTTGATCGGGCAGGCCACACAATAGACGAACTACGTTGGACTATAGCTGAAAAAATTAGTATTTCCCAGAGCAAGGGATATCCTTTAAAACTCCTGAAAAGTAGCGAGCCCTATTAGATCACACTCATAGCGAGCCCTATTGGATCACACTCACGGACTCCATCAGGAATGGTTTGAACGAAAGGGATGAGGCGTTGGAACTGACAAACTAGTTGCAGGCCATACACATTTGTCTTATTTATAATGACATTGACAGGATACTTGCTCTTTCAAACATTTTTTTCAATTAATTGGTCTGGCGTTCTGACTGCCCTAATCTGTGTACACACAATACCATGATTGGTCAACAACTTGGTCCTTGACAGCTCCTTGACGTTTACATCTTACCCATCAATCAGTATTCATGAAGATGAAAGTAGTCAAATCTAAGATAAATTGTGAGTCATATTGTTCACTTATGGCAAGACTCACGATTACCCTGATTGGCCTCGGTGTGGCGTTGTTGAAGCCAATGTCCTTGTCACATGTATGAGGACACAGGGCTTATGGGAAAGGGGAGGGCCGAGGGAGAGGGTCAGTTTTGGAGTTGAAGGAATAAAGAAGTACGTTACATTCCTCCCCCTGTGTCTGCCTCCTCTTTATTGCATGCTATGGAGAGGGAGGCTGTGTGGGTTATGTTTGGCAGGACCCTGTCGGGTCCAACTTCACATTGGTGACGAGGCAGGACCGGCACGTGTCGGGTCCCTGCTTTGCAGAAGTGAGACCAAGTAGAAACGTCAAAAGGGAGCCACGGGAAGGAGCAATCGTGGGCATGGAAGTACTGCTGGCCCTGCCTTCATTCCTCACAAGGCGCAACCACACCAACTGCAGTGGGTGAGCTGCACAGAAGGATCCCGTTGGTGCAACAGTCCCACCAGCTCTGTCTAGCATTCTGGGTGCCGGCGAAGGCACGAGAAGTAGGTAAAGGTGATCTGGCCATGGAGCCAGGACCCGGATGCGCACGTCTACTAATAGAAAGGGAAAGGAAGGCGCCACATGGCCCATCCCACAGGCAGTGTTACAGTCCTCAAAGGACACAGTTAACAACTCCCACCCAAGATGTTGGAAGAAGACAACCTAATAGTACCCCTCACTCCAGCAGTGGCCCTGTCCTCGAAACTACAAGACAGTCTCATCACACAATTACCTGAACACTTTGATCTGTCAGAAACCAGCAATTTGGGCATCCAATGGAAGAGATGGGTCAGGGATTTCGATGTGTGCATAAAGGCAATTGGGTCTCTGGAGGAAGACAAAAAACAGCCTCGTCACCTTATCCATATACCCCAACGTAAGAGACATCATGGACGAGTTCCGAACAGGAACAACGGATACCTACACCAATCTCAAGACAGCCCTCACAGAGTATTTCACAACGCGCACCAACGTAGATTATGAAAGACACATTTTTCACACCATTAAACAAATAAAAGGAGAATCAATTGACATATTTGTCATGCGACTTTAGCTTAAACTAAAGCACTGTGACTTTAACAACTATTCGAATGACGAAGCACTAAGGTCACAGATTATAGCCGTATGTTAGTGCGCCGACTTCAGACAGAGATTTTGTATTTATTTATTTATTTTGTTAGTTATATAGCGCACCTAACCCCAGGGCATCTGGGCGCTTTTCTTACAAGTGAAGTTATAATTGTTTGCATAATTGCGTCTGTACAAAATCATCAATACATATTAATACAGTTGATTGAAAGGTAATACATTATTTACATAGTCACATAGTGGCACCCCTTAGGGACTTGTGAGAGTGCATTCTATACAAGAACATATATGAATATGTTATTTACCCAGACTTTGTGTAAAGAGATGGGTTTTCAATTGTTTGCGGAAGATCCAAAAGGAATCTTGAGCCCTAAATTTGACTGGCAGGGTGTTCCACTGTTTACTGGCAATCGCAGGGAAGCTATTGCCACCCGCTTTCTGGAGTTTGAATCTCAGCCTGGCGAGAAGGTGCATGCAAGCAGCTCTAGTGGGCCTTTCACAATGGGGTTTTGATATTTTGTCAGACAGGTATGTAAGGGCCAAATGGTGAAGACATTTATGTGTCAAGGTGAGTGTTTTGAACATGATCCGTTCTTGTACCGGTAGCCAGTGGACATTCTCTCTGGTTAAGGAAATATGTGTGGTTCTGGGAATTTTAAGTGTGGCTCTAAGGGCGTTGTTTTGCATTACCTGGAGTTTTCGAGTGTTGTGGATCTCTCTTGGTACCGGCATAGAGGACATTACAATAGTCCAGTCGAGTCAGGATTAGGACTCTGCCCAAATTAAAGCAGCTGTTGGGTGACAAAAATGGTCTGCAGGCATTGATACGTTTGCAGGTATAGGCTGTTGCTGATGCAATGGCATTTACTTGTTTCAAGAGTGTGAGCAACGAGTCGAGGTAAAAACCTGTGGTTTTTACTTCTTTGGAAACTCTGATGGTGTTACCATTAATTTTAAAGGATTTGAAGGCGTCATTTGGTTTGGATAGCCAGAATTGTGATCCTATAAGGAGCAAATTGGTATTTTCGTTGTTCAAGCAAAGACTGTGATGAGCCATCCATGCTTGGATTGTTAAATAGATAGCATTGAGGGTGGCAGTGTCAGTGGCATGGTCCCTGGTGATAGGGATGAGGATTTGGAGGTCGTCTGCATAATTAGTGTAGCTGACACCCACATTGTCAAGGCTGTCAAATAGGGGTTTAGTGAAGATATTATATAATATTGGAGAAACGCACGAACCTTGAGGTACTCCACATGAGACAGCAGTAGGAGGTGCTTTGGCCTTAGGGGAGAAGACTCTCATTGTTCTGTCTGTTAGAAATGATTTTATCCATTGTGTGGCATTCAGGGAGAAATGTGCTGCTGAGGCCAGATGTTTGCAAAGGATATTATGGTCAACAAGATCGAATGCAGCCGAGAGGTCGAGAAGGAGGAGTAGGCCTGGTTTCCCACTGTCTTTTAGTTTGTCCATTTGGATTTTTAGGTCCAAGAGGGCTGTTTCAGTCCCATGTCTCGGGCGGAATCCAGACTGTCGTAACCCAAGGAGGTTATTAGCTTCCAAGTAGTTCTGTATTTGAAGGTACGCTACCCTGTCTAGTATTTTCAGTAGAAAGGGCACTGTAGTGATTGAGCGGTAGTTGGTGGGCATGTTTGGGTCAAGGGTAGGTATTTTAGTAGAGGTAGCACCCATGTGTTTTTGAAGTAGGTCGGGACGCAGTTGTTTTTGAATGAGGCATTTATGAGATTTGTGATGAAAGGGGTGAGTTGAGGGGCACAGTCTTTGATGACTGTTGCCGGGCATGGGTCGCATTGGCACCTTGAAGGTTTTAGTCTTGAGATAATTTAGAAGACTTTTAAGTTAGTGACCTTTGAAAATTCGAATTGTGGCACTTCGCTGTTGAACAAGGCGTTAAGGTATTTGCTGGCCGGTACAGTAGGTTTGACTAGAGATTTATTAGCTTCCATTTTTGACCGAAGTAGTGTGATTTTGTCTATGAGAGCATTCTGGATGTTCAAACACCGTTTTGTGTCCTTGTTGCAGCTTTCTACTGGGGGGACCGAAGATTCCAATTCTCTGAGGATGGAGAAGAGTTCCTTTGTTTTTGAATTGGCCTTAGTTATTCTTTCGTTGCACAGAGTACTTTTTGTCAGGAGGACCTCTTTTTCTTATTCACGGGTGGCTCTGGAGAATTCTAGTTTATTTGGTTCATTGGGATATTGTTTCCAAATAGATTCAGCATCTCTTGGCATTTCTTAATGCTTTTAGGGTAGGAGTGAACCACCAATTTAGATGTGCTGATTGTTTGGCTTTGCCTATGGAAAGAGGAGCTAGTTTGTTTATGGCTGCGAGTACATATTCATTGTACAGTTAAGTCATTTTTGTAGGGTCATTATTTCCAATGTTTTGGGGTGCTAAAATCGGGTGAATGAGAGGTAGTAGATTAATGGCTGTGATATTTTGTTTTGTTTCTCTATGGGAGTGCTGGAGCCAGCTGTGGGAGATTAGTATGGCCTGACTTGATATCGATATTGAATCTTATGAGATGGTGGTCAGACCAAGGACAGGCAGAGTTTGAGGTGATGGCATACTTGCAATTGAGGTCCGCGAGCCAGTCGAGGATGCAGCCTTTCACATGAGTAGGGTTCTGGATACGGTGCCAGAAGCCAAGTGCTGAAATAGTATTGGCCAGGTATAGTGCATTTATGTCTAGTGGGTCCTTAAAACCTAAACCGAAAGTGAGTACAGGCCTCGGGGGTCTATAGATCAAGCGGACATTCAAGGTGGCAGTAGGAGACAAGGTCTTTTTTACTGAGAGTAATTCCCCCGATGAGATGAAAGTATTTGGTGTTTTTCTCATGTTAAGGGTGTTTTTTGCTATAATGGCCACTCCTCTGCCTTTGGCCAACGGTCTGTCCATCCTGCAGATTGTGCAGTTGTCTGGCACAGCTAGGGCAAGGACTGGACCTACTGCTGGGTGGAGCCATGATTCTGTGATGGCTAGGAAGTCGAGATTATGTGTGATGATGATGTCTGTAATGGCTATGGCATGGGACGGTAGGTATTTGGCGTTGATGAGGGCACCCTGAATATTATGGTTAGGTGTTACATTCCTGATGGGATTGTAACCCGGAAGTGTTATGCTAGGGCTAAGAGCAATTTGGCAGGAGGAAATGTTTAGTTTAGTGGTGTGGCTGACATTATTAGGGGGCAGATCAGATTTGTCTTCTGTGTTGATATTGTGGTGTTTTGTTGTGGTTTTTCGGGTATTGGCTGGTCTGAGTGTTAGGAGTGAATTCCTTCTTAAAATGGCAGGGGTAGTGGTGATAATGATGTCTCTCTTAAGCTTAGCTCTAGATGCTAGCTTACTGTTTCTAAGGGTGAGTAGACAAGGGTGACTGTAGCTAGGGGTGGTTGCCAAGGCTGCATGTCTGCATTTGTCTAGATGGTTGATCATACTATTACTAGATTGAGGTGGCTTGGGACAGTGGTTGTGAGCTGAAGGGAGGAAGCGAGTTGGCTGGAAAGAGGTAGAGTCAGGAAGGTGGAGAGGTGTGGATAAAGATCGTGTTAATATGATCCTAGTCTGAGTAGCTACGTAACTTGCATGATTGCAATGTTTGGCTAAGGAAACTGACATGTTAGCAAGTTTGGCAGACATGCTTCTTAGTGTGGAGGTGCTAAAGTAGCCTGATGTCAGAGTCTCTTGGGTCAGCCTTTAGCTAAATTGTTCTGGTCATGGAGTCTGTGCTTATTGCAGCGTTTAAGTGTCTATGGGCAGTGTTTGGCATACACAACAGTCTACAGAAAGCATTGGCCCAAGGCTAACAAGTGTAGCCTAGGCGGTGCTACAATCACCGATAGGATATGCCACACGGGCAGTGGTCCAAGCACCTGAAGGCCACATTTAGTAGGCACATAGGGCTGGATGCAAAATTGGCAAGCAATCATAGTTAGCAATCAAGTCGGAAGCCTGAGCAGTGTTATAATTACGTGAAGCAGCACATGGGCTGTTATCTAAACACCTGGGGTCACACTTAGCAGGCACATAGGGCTGGATACAACATTAGCGAGCAATTATACTTAGCATTCAAGTAGGAACCCCGAGCAGTATTACACCTCAAGAAACGGCACACGGCCAGTGATCTAAACATCTGGGGCCACATTTAGCAAGCACATAGGGCTGGATACAACATTGGTGAGCAAATATAGTTAGCAATCAAATAGAAAGACTGTGCAATTTAACAATTAAGAGAAGCGGCACACGAGCAGTGGTCTAAGCACCTGAGGCCACCTTTAGCAAGCACATATGGCTGGATACAGCACTGGCGAGCAATTATAGTTTAACAATCAAGTGAAACCTGGGAAGAGTTTTAGGTGTACAATGTAGCATTCTAAGCATTTATGATCCACAGTTTTGGATGGGAAGTAAGTCTAGGTAGTACGTCAGCGCTCAGGTTTGATTGGAAGGCATATGTTTGTGGAGCGGTGTGAAGATGAAAAGTGTCTAAGTATTTTACAGATTGTTACAGAAACCTCATTCTCTGGAAGAAATATTGCACCTCGGACGGTCAGACTCAGCATTGGTGTTGCAAGTGGAGGGGCTAAGTGACATCAAGATCTCCCATGGGAAATCCGAGAACTTACACAAACTAGACTTGGCACAAGCAACCAAGTGAAATGGTGAACCCTTTTGCTACAGGTGCAGAAATGAATTTCCCCACAAGGGCGCCTGCCTCACAATTGGTCAACAGTGCTCAGCATGTGGGAGAGACAACTATTTTAAAGTGGTATGCTGCATGTACCGCAGCCAAGCAAGAGGTGAATGCAACAGAGGAAGACCTTCACAAGGCACAGCGAGACAAACACAAAGTCCCCCAAGGACGTCAAGCCAACCTTACAAGCCACCTCATCAAAGACACAGAGAGGACAGAGAAGAAAGGGAGCCACAAGATAGTACATCGGTCGAATGGAGATCGAACAAATCAACAACATCCAGATCCAGCAGAAGACCCAAAAGATATATGCGATACCTTGTTGAACAGTCAAAAACCGACAGCAAGTCCAGTGCATCATCAGAAGAAGAATCTAGGAGAAAGGAAAGACCCAAAGAAGAGAGGATACCTATATGCACTGGGCAACCCGACAGCAAAAGAACAGAGCCCAGTTTTACTCCTCTAGATAAACAAAATGGCAGCTGGATTTCTAGTGGACACTGGAGTGACCGTAAAAGTCATAAGGGAATAGGTCTACAACAGTCTACCCCATGCGCCCTGCATCCGACCAGGACATTTACACATCCATCCATATGGATCAAAAACACCACTGCCCTGCAAAGGATACTTTATGGCACTGTGAAGGTACAAGGCATAAACAAAGAGAATACCCATGCATATTCTAGAAGCAACAACGGACCGTGGTTCCATCCTCAGCTTCAAAGCTGCAATTGACATGGACCTTGTGGGATGTTTTTACCCATGCATCCGAGCCCTACCACAAAAACTGTGCAGTACTGGCATGGAAAACATCATGATGGCCAGAACTTCCCAGAAAATGCACAGGGAAATGCATGAAGAATAGGCTGCCACCCATTTTTGCCTATGTTGTGAGCACAGAAGGGCACAGAGCCTAAAACCATTGTAAAAGGGGCAATGCTGATTGCCAAAAGCAACCCATAACTGGTGGGAATTCGTTTTCTTCAGGTCAAACATGGTTAATTTATGGGCACAAAATTATTTTACTGCGGAACTACACCAATGCCATTTGTTGAACCTGGACAATATACTTCCATGTAATATCTCTTGTTTGAAATGCTTGAATTCAAGACTGATCCAAAAAAATTGCATGCAGTACCCGCTTTTGACTGAGGGCGGTGCTAGCGGTCTAAACTCTGACAGGGAAACTGCATGTTAGGAGTTGCAGGAGAGGCCTTTACACCAAAGGCTGGGAGTTAATCAAAATCTTAACCACATGCTGTTCCCAGAAGACAATCTGATTTAATTAACAGGCCAAAGGCTGGGAAACCTCTCACCTCCAGAGATTCACACCAGGAGTAACAATCTCACATGACCTCTTGATTGATAGAAGGCAGACTGGCTGGGAGCCTCCTGGAGACCACACAATAGGCTCTTGCACTTGAATAGAATATGTTGATTTTGACTGTTTCCTGTCAACAAAGGCCTGCCTGCCAGCAGAGGCATGGTCACTGACCCACCCAAGTCTTGGAGGCGGACTCCAACACTCTGAGAACTGAAATGAAAGCAAAATATATATTTTACAGAAACACTGATAACTCTTTGTAATCAAATGACAGGAATGTATAACTTTGAGAGCCTTAATTTAAAAAATGTACCTTCGATTCAAGCCCAAACTCCAATTTGTGTGATGTTCTGGGGCAAAACCCCGCCATTTATTGATACTACAGACTCTGTGTTTAAGCTAGAGACATGGGAATTTACTGGAGTAGGTATGGACAGCCTGTGTATATGTGTATAACTTTTAATGAAGAACCAAGGTTGCATAACCCACTAAAATCGAAAATAAGTTGCCATTTTTGAATGCAAGCCCTCAGGAAGAGCATAGTTTGAACAGAGTATACCTCATGTGATATGTGATGGGTGCATGTAATTTCAAACCTCTGTGTATCTATGAAATATGTCTTTAGGTCAAATATAGATTTGTGTGTAATTTGACAGGGGAGTGTCCTTTCTGCAAGCCATTAAATGACATCATTCTGACACACAATCCTGCTCTCCAGTGAGAACACAAAGAATTCTCCAACCTATCAGAACTCTGAAGGGGTTGGGCCTAGAAAGCTAGCCTCTGCACCCACTTTCAAAACACATAAAAAGAGACTGCTGGGACAGGTAGAGGGATTCAATTCCATTTGCTGCGGAGCATGCTGACCGACGACTTCACATCCAGCGATCCTACACTTAGACTTCCAAGCTAAACAGAGACTACAGAACTTTGAACCAAGAAGGCCCACTGCAAGCAAAAGTATTTGTCAGCAGGCCCAAAAATCATTTGCAGACTATCAACAGCCGGGCCAGCTGTTTGAATTCCCTGCCTAGAACATTGCCGGGACCGGTAGCAGTGTCCAGGAGCCGTGCAGATCAGCGCTGTGTCCGGAGAAAGCGGGACCAGGAGCCGTGCAGACCGGTGCTAGACCAGACCAGCAGAACCCAAGATCCAGGAGCAGTGCCGGTGACCCAGAAAGCAGAGCTGTACTCAGAACTTTCCCCTGAAAGCTTAGAATCTGACCTTTCCAACAAGCCTAGAACCGACTTCCTACTCCTTATACTTTCTCCGCAATCACGATTCACGCATTCGGGAATTTTGCCGCGATTTGCGATTTGGCCCGATTTCTTTACTTGTAAAAAGATAGCTGTTTTTGCCTGAACTGCTAAATTTTGTTTGCCTCTTAAGAACCATCCCTGAATCATTGCTAGAGTGAGCCTGGACTAATATTAACTAGATACCACTCACCCTGAACCTCCTGAAGGGAATTAAAAGCATTTCCAGCATATTTCTCACAGCATTGTCACCATATTCAAAGCATTTTGCCTGTGTTTCAAACTTCTGTAGTCTAAGCTTGCTGGGGTGAACTGAATTCTATTTGATTGCATTCCTAAGAACTGTGTGCTCTCAGCTTCATCTCCTTACATTGCATAAGGGGGGGAGTGGATTGCCAGAGAAAAGTGATTACATTGTTTTGTTGAAATCATATTGAGTATTTTCTGTATTGCATTTTCATTCAACATTGCATCCATCTGAAACTAGATAAAGCATTACCACCTTATTCTTCTGTTCCTATTCCCAAGCGCGCTACCTCATCCTTTATACTACTCCTGGGTAATCAAATCAGTTTATTAGTAGAACATTACCTATTGTTGTTAACTGCTCATGTTCTGAAGTGTGATATTAATTTATTATAAAGTGTGATATATATATTGTTTACATTCTCAAATAAACTGTTTAAACTTGCAAAACAGAACTACTTCTTGGCTCAGTGGGGTCAGGGGGGTTCCAAGAGAGGAGTGTTATATAGGGGTAGTCATCCAGAACTCATGAACTGGACATAAAGATATATCAATAAGGGTTTCCATTCAGTATCCCAGACTAGGCATTGACTTAGCTGTAGTGTTGAATTGAATCCTCTTACAAATTGGGGGCTCGAGCCGGACGTTTGGGTTAGATCTATCACTTGTGCAGCTTAATACAGCGTGCTAACTGACGGGATACATACATCCAGTCGGATCACCACGCTGCATTGCGCTGTAAAGCACTCCTCAAAAGGGACACTCTAAGGAAAAGGTCTGTTTTGCAAAAATAAAATACTAATTTCTGTAAGTCAGGACAGAGATCAATCTCTAGAATGACGACCTTAGTAGACATGAAAATAGCCAGAGAGCACTTCTTACATAAGGTATTTGTGAGAGGTGAGTGGACTCACCAGGACCACATGGTCTGGTTGCAGGCCATCACGCAACAGGTCACTGAAACAGGGTCAGATTAATGGAGAGATCAGGGTCCCTTACATGTGGCCCTGAGTGAACTATACATGGCTCCTAAAGCTAAGGATGAACAAGACAAGATGGTTAGGATAGCGGCATATTTGTATCTATATATGGGAGCCATGCAAGACAGATGTGCTGAAGGCCACGATCTGGCAAATAGGCAACAGATGGCGTTAGAAAAGGTCCAATCTGACCTGGTCTCTTCTGAGCAGAGGCTGCAGAGGAGCCAGGAGACAGAAAATGATAGTAGGCAGTATATCATTAAAATAAAAGAGGACATGGATATACTGCAACAGGAAAAGGCTGACCAGGATACCAGAATTCTGGCCTTGCAGAAGGAACGCCAAGACAGTTTGGACTCCCTACTGCAGAGCCAGAAAAAGCTGGAGCAACAGATCAATTTCAACAGGGCATGCACAGAGCAGGTAGCCACCCTGCAAATCCAACTAGACAGAGAGAAAGAGGAGAGCAATAAACTGATCCTGATAGACCTAGATACCGAGGCAGAGTTTGATCAGGAGCGCCAGAAAGCTGATGCCTTCCAAAGGCAAAGGGACGACCTGACGGCACAGATGCAGACTCTTAGTCAGGAAAGGGACACCTTAGGCCAGGAAGTCTGCCACTTAAAAAGAAAAATGGAAGAAAATCACCTGGCCCACCAGGGACTGGGTGACCTCCAAAAAGAACACCAGGACTTGCTAGAGCACACCAGGAGGGTGGAGGAGGCTCTGGCAAGACAGGAGCAGGCCAGTAGGGATGGGACTCAGGAGGTAACCCTCCTGCAGCAAAGTCTGGCCCAGTGCTCCAGGACCAATCAGGAAATGCAGAGAGAGAATGAGGCTCTCTGCCAGCACAATGATAGGCTCCAACAACAGGTAGCGATGCAGGAGAGACTGATAGAGTCTAGTAAGGCCTTAACTGAGGAACTGAAAGCGCAGGCTCTTGCATTGCAACAGGGAGCAGGGGCGGATAGAGACCAGGTTCGCTGGGAAAGGGAAACTCCTGAGCATAACCTCAGGAGCCCTAGTACCAGAGGCCTTTATCTCTCTCAGTCCCTGGACTCTGCCACCCCCATGTCCCCTGGCGCACATGAGCACCAGGCCACAGGGATGGCAGATTACTATCCAGCCAGAAGCATGGGGCTCATAGGCCAGTACCTCCCAGGAATGGATGGGCGGGCATCCGGGTATGGGCACCCAAGCACAGTGCAATTTAGTGGGGAACCCCAGGAGAATAGGCCCATTAAGGGCATCCTGAAAACTTCTGCCCAGTTAGGTCAGTGGGGGGGTACCCATCAAATCCTGGCAGCAAGGAGAAATCTGAAGACTCCTCTGAACGGCGCAGGACACAGGAGACCAGGTCCCCACATTCTGCCAGCCATTCCCAGGCTCGCAGAATCTGGGAAATCCTGGAAGATCAGACAGGAACCTCTGGGAGCAGTGCCTCTGAGTCAGAGGATGAATGGACCAGGGTTACCCGAACCAAAAAGGCCAATAAGGCAAAAAGGGCCTTGCTTAAGGACCCATTGAAGCAAATAAAGGCAATAAGGAGTGTCATCACGCCTTATCACAAGAACGCCAAGTATTCTGTTTGGGAACACTTGGAGCTTTACGAGCAAATGATGGAGACTTTCCATTTGAAGGACAGCCAAAGCTGTATTCAATATGTAATGTGGACCTTCTCACCAGAATACTCCAGTTTCGTTGCGGGGCTGGAGGACCAAAATCATTTAAGATGGTCCACCTATAAGGCGGCCATCTTGAAACATTTTTCTGTTCACAGAAATCCTCAAGAGGCTCGCAAGGCAGCCTACAATTTGCAATGTGGGGAGGATCAGGCCCCACAAGAATTCGTGCAAGAACTGAAACGTGCCTTTGCGCAGACCACCAGAAGGGTGCGCACAGACAGCAGAGAATTTGTCAATACATTTTTCCATGCCTTGCTGAAATATATAATGACCCAGCTCGTGAGAGATTTTCATGAGAAAAGATCTTTAGACTGGGTCATTCAATAGGCTACCCGGATCTATGAGGTGCAGAAGCCTATCGAAAATAAAAATAACGCGCCGAAAAACCCCAAAACCAACAGCACCCCTGCTGCTGCCAAGGTGGCAGAGGTAAAGGTTGCCCCCGTTTTAGATTTGGAGATCGGGGGGCCTAAAAACCTGCCTGAACCAAATAACTCACAGCCCAGAAGGCCCTCGGGCCAGTCACAGACAGGGAGTCGAGGAGGTAGTCCCACAAATGGGGTCCCCCGCTCCCCTGACTATGTAAGTCCCCGCTACAAGGGAAACCGACCAATCCTGGGTTATGTGTGGACTTCTCCAGCCCAAGGGGGGGGATCCAGCCAAGCACCTAACCCGGGGAACTTCCCTCCCAACTTCCCCCAGGAGGGCAGAAATTCTCCAAATCCTGGGCAGAACTTTTTCCCCAGGTATCTACCCAATTTCCAGCCCCAAAATCATCCATCCTTCTTTCCCCAATTCCCTGAGCTCAGACAACCTAATTCGGGAGAGGGGAGGCCAAGAGTGGAGGGGTACCAAAATCTTCCCAACCAGGGGTACTACCAGAGAAGGGATAGCTACCCTTCCCGGGATCAGCCCAGGGGAGAAAATAGAGCCCCGTATCAGCCTGAGCGGGTTTCCCAGTTAGAGCGGCAGGTTCAAAATATGGCACGGGATCTGGGTCACATACTGAGGGCTCAACAGAACCCTCAGATGAGCGTGCCACCGCAGAATGCCCCAAACTCTGGACCTGGTACTCCAGAACAATGACGGGGGCAGCACCCCGATAACACACCGGTTCCCAGGGAGGAGGCACAAGGGGAAGGGGGGGTGTAAAGCCTCGGAGGAAGCTTCCTTCCCAACTTGTAAACAGCCCCTGGAAAACCAGGAACCGGAAACAAAATCTCCTGCCCCTGAAAGCCCGCCTCCCAAGGAGCAGAGGGGGGGTAGGAGAAACAAAGGACCCAAACAGACCCACTTTGTGGAGGAGGTACAGGTCTTCCAATTTGAGGGAGAGGGATCCTCAGAAGATCCTGGGAAAAGGATCCTCTCCTTCAGAGATGGGAGAACTCCTCCCAAGGAAAAATGGGTCCCATGGGATGTCAATTCAGACTGGGGAGATATGGAGACTGAGCTACCGCCGCCCATCATCTCATCCCAGAACCCACAATACCGAAATCCCCTGGTTCAAACCCATCCTGGTGACTGCCTCCAAAAAGGGGGGGGGCGGCCCAGAACCGGAACCAGGGGAACCCACAATGGCTCTGATCTCCAGTTGACAACTTTTTCTTTCAGATTCCCAAGGCTCTCCACAGAATTCTGCCCAAATCTCTTCTCTAGAAATGTCCAAAACCAGAAAGTTAGCCCACCAGTTGTCCAAAAATGTGCATTATCTGTGCCCCCTTGAGGAGAAGGAGGGAAGATACTATGCCCCGGTACAAGTACAGGGGCAGGGTACAATTTTGGCACTGGTGGACACTGGATCCCAAGCTACCCTTCTGTCCAAAAGGGCCTTTGAGGAACTAAATGCAGGAAGGGGGAGAATTACCGAATTCCTCTCACCTCTCTTCCTGGACAACTGCAGAGCTTTGACGGGAAGGAAATTCCCGTTGAGGGGACTGCAGACTTGGACATTAAAATTGGGCGACACAAGGTAAGACACCCGGTCATAGTAGTGACTCCCGAGGGCACCCCTTGTTTACTAGGGAATGACCTCCTGAGAAGGTTGTCACCCCTAATAGATTGTGTAAACAAGGTCCTCTGGACCCAGACTAGCCGACCAATAAAATTAAAACAGAGTGTCAACCATGTTAGTTTAAACGGCACCTGCCACATGGTTGAACAAAAATCTGACCAAGTAGAATTTCATTTCCGGAACAACCAAACTCCCGAAGTGACAGTAATAGCAGTAGGACAACAGACTGGTGATGGGGGGTCCTCTCTATTTCTGAAAATCAACCTTCCTTCCAGTTTAAGGTGGTATTCCACACTGGAAGGAAACACCCTGAAATTCTTTACTAATCCACAATCAGAAACTCTCCCTCCTATAGTCCAGAAAGATGTGAAATCAGCTCAGAGCCTGGCTGATATTCAGCAACTTGGAGAGCAGTTGTTCATCCCTGTTCAGTTAAATGATGGGAAGGACTCTGTTCTCGCTCGAGTGTGTGTGAACAACGGTAAGAGCTTCATCAGCGAAGCCATGTTCCGCCAACTCCCAAAATATCCAGCCATTCCCACATTCAAACTGATAGACAAATGGGACATGGACCTGGAAGCACCCAATTCCAAACATCTCCTGCCAAGCAGGTGTATGCTTAAAATCTCCATTGGCAACAAGAGCATAGTCCACAATTGTTGGGTCGTGCGAGACGTCACTGCCGCTTTTTACTTAGGCAGTGACATTCTCAATCGCTTTGCCATTAGTTTGGACCTCATAAACTTCAAAGCTTGGTCCCGATTAGCGGATAATCCCATGGGCTTTGATGATCTAGAAAAAGCATTTAGGTCAGCTCAATTGCTACCTTATGCAGTTGAAATTCAGATTAAAGAGGAAGTCACCATCCCAGAAAGGACCCGACAATTCTCCCTGGAAGTGAAAGTTAAAAGAGGACAATATTTGCAAAACCCTGATGCTTATATACATCTAAATGCTTCTCTCCAACAGCAAGGGTTGGGGGTAAACCCAACTCCATTAGTCAACATAGAACACGACACCGTTCCAATAGAGGTGGATAACAGCGACTTAAAGAGTATTACTCTAGCCGCAGGCACCCCTATTGGAATGGCGGTTGATGACCGACATTTTTCCATTGATTTAGGAAATGAACTGTTAGGACCAATCCCCAAGGACTGCTTTGACAGTGACAGTGATGACAATACAACACCAGACAGGATTTTTACCCAGCATGGGGGGAACTTCCTGGTGTACACTTCTTGCCCTTATGGTAAGGAAGATGTGACTTGTGACTTCAGGATGGATGAGGTGATTTTCCAGGTCCATGAGGGCGGCCTTTCCCACCTGAAGCCTCCAGTCCAAATCAGCACTCTGACCAGGGACTTCTCCACCCAGCTGGAGGAGGCCGCTGAAATAGCCAAACCAGAAGTCTTTCCAGGCTTCAGGCAGATGGTGGAAGAGAGAGTCAACCTAGCTGATGCCTGTGTGACTCTGGAACAAAAGCAAAAGTTGAAACAAGTTTTCTTGGATTTCCAAGATCTCTTTGCGGTAGACTCATATGACTGTGGTCGCACCGACATCCACACAACAACAATCCCCACGGACCCTGGCATGACTCCAGTGTTTGTGAAGCAATATCGTTTGCCTCTCGCATCCATGGAGTCCCTTACTGAAATAATTAAGAACCTTGAGTCCCGGGGAATAATTCGTCCAATACACAGCACCTTCAATAATCCGGTGCTGGGAATACTGAAGCCAAACGGGCAGTGGAGACTCTGCGCCGACCTCAGGGAGCTCAACAAACGGGTCCATACTTCCCGATGGGCTCTGCCCTACATTGACCAAGGGCTGGCCCAGATCCAGGGGTCACAGGTATTCACTGCAATCGACCTGAACAATGGATACTGGACTGTGCCTTTCAGTAGGGAGGACCAATACAAGCTGGCTTTTACCTTTGGGGGCCAGCAGTACACATGGACCCGGACTCCCTTCAGATACCTCAACTCCGGCAATTAATTCAACATTTTCCTACACAAGGCCATGCCAGACCTAGGTGCAAGGGGTAACCTGGCTTATGAAGATGATGTCCTCATCAAAAGTTCATCTGTGGAGGAACACATAGCGGAGATCCGTTATGTTCTGACCCAGTTGAGGGCCACCGGAGCAAAACTTTCCTTTCAGAAAGCACAGTGGTGTAGAACCCGTGTTAATTTCTTGGGGCATGAGATTACTCCTCAGGGTCTCTGTCCCCAGGAAAAGAAAGTGGAAGCACTTCTGAAACTGAAAGACCCCACAACTCTGCGGGAACTAAGGAGCCTCCTTGGACTGACTAATTACAGCAGAAAGTTCATTGAGGGCTACGCAGAGATCACCAGACCCCTGATTCATCTCCTGAAGGGGGGGGTCAAGTGGGAATGGGGTCCAGAACAGGCTGAGGCAGTAAGACAACTCAAAAGAAGCCTCTCACAAGCGCCCTGCCTAGCTTACCCTGTCAGAAACAAGGAGTTCTTCCTGGAGACAGGGTTCTCTAATACGTGCTTGACGGCAGTATTATACCAAAAGCATGACAAGGTCAATAAAGTAATCTCCTATGCGAGCAAAACTTTATCCTCTGTGGAGGAAAAATTCAACGATTGTGAGAAGGCACTCCTGGCAACGGTGTGGGCATTGAAGAATTACCGCCCGTTTATCCAGGGGGAACACATCATCGTGGAGACTCCACACCAGCCTCTTCAATATCTCCAAAGTGACATAATCCGGGCCGGAAATGTAAGTAATTCCCAAATTACTTCCTGGATTCTGTCAATGCAAGGCTTTCCTGTGGAGGTCAGATATGGCCAAAACAAGAAGAGTCCCCTGGCGCAAGGTCTGGCTGACTTGCATGATTGTGCCAGAGAAAACTGTCTCGAGGACGAAAGTCTAAAAAACAAGGACAACATGGAGGCATACCTTAATTCCCCACACAATGTCTTTGAAGAGGACAAGTGTGAGGGAATGCCCACTGTCTATGTGGATGGATGCTCTTACCATGTTGACAACAACGGGGAGAAAGAACTGGTGGCTGGCGTAGGGAATGCATGGGTGAAGGAGTTCCCAGAACCCTCCGCCGGATACAAAATTGGTCCCCGAAGTAGTCAGGTGGCAGAATTGATGGCTGTGCATCAGGCCATCCTCACTGCTGTCCAACATCAACTCCACGAACTGGTCATAATCACCGATTCGGATTATGTACGGAACGGGTTCGTGGAGCACCTGGTTAATTGGAAAACCAGAGGCATGTTATGTGCTAATAACAAACCCCTGAAACATGGGAAGTTAATCCAAAACATTGATGATCTGGTCACCTCGAAGGGGATGACCATCTATTGGAAGAAGATCAAGGGTCATTCCAAAGTAGAGGGACCAGACAAAACTGGAAATGACTTAGCTGATCAGCTGGCCAAAACCGGGGCCATCGAAGGGGATCTAATCAAAATAGAGTCCCTGTTGGGGGAAATCCAGGTCACTGCTATCACTATGTCCCAGACAAATGCTCACAATGATCTTTCAACTTCCCAATGGAGCAAGGAGACCCCTGATGCTGATTTGATTACAGCTCAGAAGGGGGATCAAATTATTGGTAAGTTTTACCAACACCTTGAGGACCCTGAGAACTTTCCCCTGACGGATACCGATTACATTGGGAAAGAGGACCTAAGAGTGTTGATGAAATGTCCAAAAATGTTCCGGATCCAAGACGGTTTGTTGATAAGGAAATCCAAAGCTGGCCACGATCAGTGGGTGGTTCCTACCTCATTCCGAAGCCTGATTTTAAGTCACGCCCATGATGCGGCCACCGCCGGTCATAGGGGGTTTCACACAACATTGGAAATCTTAAGAGAGGTTGCACACTGGCCACACATGGGGCAGGACCTTGACCAATAATTGAAGGGGTGTCTTGTGTGTGCACAATTTCAGCCATCATCCCTCACGCACCGTGCACCCCTCCAAAAGAGGGGGATGACACTGCCATGGTCAGATTTGCAAATCGACTTTGTAGGCCCTGTAATCCGCTCGTCTAGAGGAAACAAGTACATGTTGACCATTACATGCTTATTTACCAAGTGGGTGGAATGTCTCCCAGCCCCAAACTGCAAGGCAGAAACAGCAGCTGCCCTGATGATTAACCACATCTTTTCCCGTTTTGGTCTACCTCAAAGGATTGAGTCAGACAGAGGTAGCCACTTCACCAGTGAAGTAATGACAAAGATGTGGGAGATACTGGGGGTCAAAAGGAAGTTTCATATTGCTTACCGGCCAGCTTCTTCTGGGGCAGTAGAGAGATATAACCGAACCATTGTGTGCATCTTAAAAAAGTTTGTGGCAGATTCTGGGCCAAGTTGGGATATCCGATTACCTCTGGTCCTAATGGCCATCAGATCTACCCCTTCATCCGCAACCAAAATGTCACCATTTGAGTTGATGACTGGACGCAAGATGGTGCTTCCGCAGCATTTGCTCTACAGGACCCAAGAGCAGACACTAATAAATGCCTCCACAACTCATGAGTATGTGGAGAATTTAAGGAAACACCTTGAACATGCTTTTGCCTATGCTCAGCGGAATCTAGAAAGATCATCTGAGAGTATGAAGACCCACTATGACCTGAAAACTTCCAGGAAGGAATATCAGGTGGGGGACCAGGTCTATTTATACAATTTCCAAAGGAACCAGGCCAAACAGCGAAATTTTTTGCCTACATGTAAGGGACCGTTTGAGATTATAGACAAGATCTCCCCTGTGGCCTACAAGATCTGCATCCCCAAAGGCGGTTTGGCAGAGGGGGAAGACAAGTGGGTCCACATCAACCAGTTGAAGTGTTGCCATCCCAGGCACACTCTGCAACAACTGGAGGAGTCCTCTGCAATCCCAGAGGGTACCGCTCCAGAGTAATTCAATTCCAAACCTAAACTATCCTACATATAACCTATCAAATTCTGTGTTTCTCAAGTTTATGTGTTCCTGTCGCTTAATTTAAAAAAATGTGCATGTTCATATCTGTTGAGTTCTAAAATATATATGCCACCCCACTATATCAATGGTGGGGGAGAAATGTCCATGAATAGGTATTGCCGCTCTTCCTTTGTCGTCCTAGGAGAAAGAAAACCTGGAGACTGGCCAAGGAGGACGATCCGGAGACCGGGAGCAGAGACGCAAGGGGCCCGGGGTACCGCCCAATATTCCCATCAGGACCGGCGAGGAGAACCGTTCGATCAGTACCGGATGGAGGAAAAGATGCTGAACTGTGCCATCTACCGGAAGAAGATGAGGAGAACATCCCAGATCTTGCGAGTTCCATCAGTGAAACAGAATGGCCATCACAAGAGGGGGGCTTGTCGGATGTTTTTACCCATGCATCCGAGCCCTACCACAAAAACTGTGCAGTACTGGCATGGAAAACATCATGATGGCCAGAACTTCCGAGAAAATGCACAGGGAAATGCATGAATAATAGGCTGCCACCCATTTTTGCCTATGTTGTGAGCACAGAAGGGCACAGAGCCTAAAACCATTGTAAAAGGGGCAATGCTGATTGCCAAAAGCAACCCATAACTGGTGGGAATTCGTTTTCTTCAGGTCAAACATGGTTAATTTATGGGCACAAAATTATTTTACTGCGGAACTACACCAATGCCATTTGTTGAACCTGGACAATATACTTCCATGTAATATCTCTTGTTTGAAATGCTTGAATTCAAGACTGATCCAAAAAAATTGCATGCAGTACCCGCTTTTGACTGAGGGCAGCGCTAGCGGTCTAAACTCTGACAGGGAAACTGCATGTCAGGAGTTCCAGGAGAGGCCTTTACATCAAAGGCTGGGAGTTAATTAAAATCTTAACCACATGCTGTTCCCAGAAGACAATCTGATTTAATTAACAGGCCAAAGGCTGGGAAACCTCTCACCTCCAGAGATTCACACCAGGAGTTAGAATCTCACATGACCTCTTGATTGATAGAAGGCAGAATGGCTGGGAGCCTCCTGGAGACCACACAATAGGCTCTTGCACTTGAATAGAATATGTTGATTTTGATTGTTTCCTGTCAACAAAGGCCTGCCTGCCAGCAGAGGCATGGTCACTGACCCACCCAAGTCTTGGAGGCGGACTCCAACACTCTGAGAACTGAATTGAAAGCAAAATATATATTTTACAGAAACACTGATAACTCTTTGTAATCAAATGACAGGAATGTATAACTTTGAGAGCCTTAATTTAAAAAATGTACCTTCGATTCAAGCCCAAACTCCAATTTGTGTGATGTTCTGGGGCAAAACCCCGCCATTTATTGATACTACAGACTCTGTGTTTAAGCTAGAGACATGGGAATTTACTGGAGTAGGTATGGACAGCCTGTGTATATGTGTATAACTTTTAATGAAGAACCAAGGTTGCATAACCCACTAAAATCGAAAATAAGTTGCCATTTTTGAATGCAAGCCCTCAGGAAGAGCAGAGTTTGAACAGAGTATACCTCATGTGATATGTGATGGGTGCATGTAATTTCAAACCACTGTGTATCTATGAAATATGTCTTTAGGTCAAATATAGATTTGTGTGTAATTTGACTGGGGAGTGTCCTTTCTGCAAGCCATTAAATGACATCATTCTGACACAATCCTGCTCTCCAGTGAGAACGCAAAGAATTCTCCAACCTATCAGAACTCTGAAGGGGTTGGGCCTAGAAAGCTAGCCTCTCCACCCACTTTCAAAACACATAAAAAGAGACTGCTGGGACAGGTAGAGGGATTCAATTCCATTTGCTGCGGAGCATGCTGACCGACGACTTCACATCCAGAGATCCTACACTTAGACTTCCAAGCTAAACAGAGACTACAGAACTTTGAACCAAGAAGGCCCACTGCAAGCAAAAGTATTTGTCAGCAGGCCCAAAAATCATTTGCAGACTATCAACAGCCGGGCGAGCTGTTTGAATTCCCTGCCTAGAACATTGCCGGGACCGGTAGCAGTGTCCAGGAGCCGTGCAGATCAGCGCTGTGTCCGGAGAAAGCGGGACCAGGAGCCGTGCAGACCGGTGCTAGACCAGACCAGCAGAACCCAAGATCCAGGAGCAGTGCTGGTGACCCAGAAAGCAGAGCTGTACTCGGAACCGGAGACCAGATCGCTGTGAAGTGCTGTGCGCAGTGACCGGATCCGTGACAAAGTCGCCTTCCTGTCCAAAATCTCTTGTGAGTACTCAGCAAAACTCAGAACATATCCCTTAGTTTAATATAATATAATCCAATCAATTTAACCTAAGTAGAACTGTCACCTGTCATTTTCTAGCTGCAAGCTGTAACCTGTCGCTTTGAACTTCTAAAATTTCAAATCCGAAAAGCTACCTTTATTTAATCGTTCATAACTCTGTAACCGTTTGGGCTAGGAACCTGGTTTGACTTTCCCCTGAAGGCTTAGAATCTTACCTTTCCAACAAGCCTAGAACCGACTTCCTACTCCTTATACTTCTCCACAATCACGATTCACGCATTCGCGAATTTTGCTGCGATTTGCGATTTGGCCCGATTTCTTTACTTGTAAAAAGATAAGTTTTTTTGCCTGAACTGCTAAATTTCGTTTGCCTCTTAAGAACCATCCCTGAATCACTGCTAGAGTGAGCCTGGACTAATATTAACTAGATACCACTCACCCTGAACCTCCTGAAGGGAATTAAAAGCATTTTCAGCATATTTCTCACTGCATTGTCACCATATTCAAAGCATTTTGCCTGTGTTTCAAACTTCTGTAGTCTAAGCTTGCTGGGGTGAACTGAATTCTATTTGATTGCATTCCTAAGAACTGTGTCCTCTCAGCTTCATCTCCTTACATTGCATAAGGGGGGGAGTGGATTGCCAGAGAAAATTGATTACATTGTTTTGTTGAAATCATATTGAGTATGTTCTGTATTGCATTTTCATTCAACATTGCATCCATCTGAAACTAGATAAAGCATTCTCTACCACCTTATTCTTCTGTTCCTATTCCCAAGCGAGCTACCTCATCCTTTATACTACTCCTGGATAATCAAATCAGTTTATTAGTAGAACATTACCCATTGTTGTTAACTGCTCATGTTCTGAAGTGTGATATTAATTATTAATTTATTATAAAGTGTGATATATATATATTGTTTACATTCTCAAATAAACCGTTTAAACTTGCAAAACAGAACTACTTCTTGGCTCAGTGGGGTCAGGGGGGTTCCAAGAGAGGGGTGTTATATAGGGGTAGTCATCCAGAACTCATGAACTGGACATAAAGATATATCAATAAGGGTTTCCATTCAGTATCCCAGACTAGGCATTGACTTAGCTGTAGTGTTGAATTGAATCCTCTTACAACCTGATATGTGTGCTCTACAGACTTATGGCATGCAAATATCTGGACTCATCTGCAAAAATAAAACAACTTTTCCCATCATTGTTCAATGGCTTAGGCAAACTGAAAGACCGACAGATTGACCTACATATTGACCCACTTGTACCACCAGTAGGTCATCACTACCACAGAATTCCAGTAAACATACAAAGACAGGTGGAAGAAGATCTATACAAGCTACTAGACGCAGACATCATAGAGCAGAAGGCCCTACACCGTGGGTATCACCCATTGTCCCAGTACCCAAGAAGGACTACTCTGACTTCCGAATATGTGTGGATATGCGACAGACAAATGAAGCAATATTAAGGTAACGTCATCAAGCCCCCGTATCACTGACATGGGGCACCTACTAAATGGTGCCACAGTATTCTCAAATTTGGACCTTAACAAGGGATATCACCAACTTGAACTAAGCAATGAATCACGATATATATAACCATGTCCGTCACCCACTTAGGCCTTTACAGGTACAAACACCTCAGTTTTGCCGTGTCCTCAGCTGCCGAAATTTTCCAAGCAGAAATACATAACATCATAAAACACATCACCAACTACCTGAACTACAGTGACGATATCCTGATTTTCAGACAGGATCGAGAACAGCACAACAACACTCTCAGCCGCATACGCATGGCATTGGAAGAAATCCACTTCACACTAAACAAAGAAAAATGTGAGTTCAGAAAACACCCCATTTGATTCTTTGGACACTTGTTCTCCACGCAGGGCATGACCCCAGTTAAGGAAACAGAATGCCTTGCTGTGATATAGGCTTGTGAGCACTTACATCTCTTCTTATACATGAAACCATTCACTGTGGTCACCGACCACCAGGCTTTACTCTTCATATATGGAAACCCCCAATCAAAAATGCCCCCCAGGATTGCCAGATGGGCACTAAGGCTCCAAGATTACAGTTTTCGCATCATCCATCGGCCAGGGAAGGACAGCGATCCAGCAGACTTCCTATCACACTACCCTCACAAGGAGTCCCACCGCACACATTCCAAAGCAGACCAATAAATACACTACATAGTGCACGAGAACACACTGAGAGGGTTAAGTTCCAATCACATTGCGCAAGAGACTGAAAATGACCAGGGACTACAAATCATCTTCAGATGCTTGGAGACGGGGCGATGGAAACAAGCCAAGCAGACAGGAGAAATCACAAATCCCGAATTTCAGCAGGACATCAGCAACCTGGTGGCAGTAAGGGAAGAGTTGGCCCGAACTGAGAAAGGACTACTATTAAAAGGAACCAAAATAGTGATCCCACAGACTCTGCAAAGAAAAGTGTTAGAACTAACACATGAAGGACAATGGGGCATTGTGTCCACAAAAAGGATGCTACAGCAAAAGGTATGGTTCCCACAACTTGACTCCCAAGTAGAAGAACTGCCCAAACAATGCCACACATGTGCAGTCATCAATCCCATCACCCACCCCGACCCACTGCACATGACAGACCTCCCCGAAACGGCCTGGGATGAGATTGCCATAGACTTCTTTGGACCTCTAGAAGGGGGGGATATATATTTGTGGTCATAGATGAATATTCCCGGTTTCCTGATCTACATCTGGTACCATCCACGTCAGTCTACCAAACACCATACCTGCGCTAGACAGGATGTTTGCCGCCTACAGAATACCTGGAATAGTCAAATCATACAATGGTCCTCAATGGGGAATACATGAGCTTAGCACACAGAAGAATTACACCACTCTGGCCAAAAGCTAATGGCACTGTAGAACTCTTTATGAGCAACATCAAAAGAAACATACAGATCACCCGCCTGATGGGGGAACATGTAGAGAAGGCCCTATATCAACTACTGCAGGAATACCGCAACACACCCCACAGCACAACTGGGAAAACACCATCTGAGGAGATGTTTGCAAGAATCATACGCACAAGTATACCACATGTTACGAGCATGGATGAAAGATACAAGGGAGATGCCAAGATGAGGGAACATGATGCAAAAAGCAAGGAAAACATGAAAAGGAGAGCGGATGAGAACAAAAGAGCCCTGGAAAACGATCTTGAAGTAAGAGACAGTGTGATAGTGCATCAGCCACAAACCAGGAATCATGTGACTGCATTTGACAAACAACCAATGACTGTAACGGACCTGAAAGGATCACTCACTTGTCTCAGCTGAAGGAGAAAGAAGAGGTATAACTCAAAATTCTTAACATTTCAATAGGATACCAGGTATCATCCTATTCAGCTCGTTGATTGCAGAAGCAGAACCCCAAGAGTGGGACCCTTCCTCCGAGGGCGACGGTGAAGATTCCAGTGAAGAGCAGACATGCTCATCTGGGGGAGAGAGAGAGGACAATCCAACTCTGCATTTGACAGAGAGGCCACCGAGGACCAGAAATCGACCCAGAGACTCATAGAAGAAATGAACTGAAGTACAACATTGTGTTAAGTAAAGGGTGGGGTGTGTCGTTGTTGAAGCCAATGTCCTTGTGACGTGGACGAGGACACAGGGCTTATGGGAAAAGGGAAGGGCGAGGGAGGGGGTTGGTTAGTTTTGGAGTTAAGAATAAAGATGTATGTTACATTCCTCCTCCTGCGTCCGCCTCCTCTTTATTACATTCTACAGAGAGGGATGACATGTGGGTTATGTTTGGCAGGACCCTGTCGGACCCAACTTTACACTCACTATGACATTTTGGATGATCGTACTTATCTGACTTACGCAATAAGTTGTTCACTTGACTTTTTTCAGCTTTTCTCAATGGCTGCATTATGCGTTTGAGGCTGCAGCAGGGCACTTCATGGTATATCATTGAATCATTGATTCACAGTGCGTCACCCTTTCTCAACTCTCATGCTGGACTTCCTTTGCATCTTGTACTCATGGTGGCCCTGAATCGTGCTGTTCCCATTTTCATCTTGTATCCTCGCTTGCAACATTATGTGTTACTACTGACTTCTGCAATTGTAGTTGTATTAGCTCCCTCCTCCAAACTTTTTGACTGCTTACTCTCTGTTCTGTCTTCCTCTCCATTTCTCGGCTTTCTTATCTCCTCCCCTCCTACCCTTACTTTCTTCTATGCACTTACTCTATCAGAATTGTCCCTGGACCTAGTATGATAGCAACCTCATCTGTCTCCTCGCCCCTCCCTTTACTTCTCCCCACTCACTTCAGCACTATCTGAAATGTCATTAGGAATAGTACGATAGTCACTAGTTTTGTTCCTCCCCTCCCTTTTCTGCACCCCTCTCCCTCACCTTTTGTTTTTCTCCAGCTCTACCAGAAATGTTGTCAGGCCTAGTACGGTAGTCGCCTGTCTCTTTACATTTCCTTCCCACTCTCCCCCTCCCTTCCTTATCTATGTCTTAGCTCTTGCACTATCTGAAATGTCATCAGGCCGAGTATGATAGTTAATTTCACATACTTACTGTTCATGGCCTGTAAGAATGTCATTGTATTTTCCCTTTTTCCCTCCCTTGCCTTGAGGCGCTTTGAAACACATTGTGTATAAGCGGTATATAAATAAACTATCATATCATATCATATAATGCATGTCATTTTATTTTGTCTCTCTGATGTCTTTGTGTATTTTTTGTCACATGCGAGAACCACGCTATGTGTAGTTTACCCATCGGCCTGTACTATTAGATGTACAGCACGTTGCGTACATGGGGTCGCTGTGCCACTTTAGGCACATTGGGCCTCATTACTAGTCACCCGGTCTGGAAATAACGGTGGCAGTGAACCCGCCGCCACTGTTGTTTCCGGACCGGGTGATCTCGAGTTCTGCAGGTGGGAGGTGTCATTCCTGCCAGATCTGACCTGGCGGGTTTAACACCACCCGCCTGCAGGCTGAGGTGGAAACACCAGCACCATCGTGAGATGGTGCCGGTGTTTCCACTTCCCCATTCCCATTGAGTCCTATCGGACTCAATGGGAATGGGGATTTACCGAATTCTGCCTCCGGAATTCCCCGGTCACCGGGGTCATAATTCCGGGAATCACCGAGGTGGAATGGTAATACGAGTCAGGCGGTAACCTGCCAGAATTTCAGGCACGGTTACCGACGGAATCGTAATGAGGCCCATTAAATATCAACCAAACCCGCAGTTTGACTCATATTCAAGCACCTACCTCTTGGCGATTTTGCCTGCCGTATTTTGCACTGGCTACAATGCTAGAAAGTAGTGTCAGCTTGTTTGTTCCTCTTCAAACGCTCATTATTTGCTTTAAAGCACCATGTCACTCTTGTGCAATCATTTCTGACAGGCTCCAAGTTTCTGACAAACTTTTGTAAGGGTGCTGATTTAAACGCAATGCTTGCTCAACGCTGGTCTCCTGCATTTATTGCACAGCAAAACAGAAACAAACAGGTGCAGAGCCTTGTCCTGACATATTTGCTAATAGTTAAATAGAGAAACTGTTGGGCGTTATATTCAAGGTATCAATACAAATATGTTCCACGATCTCGTTGACAGATTGCGATGACACCAGTCACTGAACTATTCAGTGCATTTATCTTTTAGTGCATTCAACATGACGGTGCTTGTTACCTGATCGGACATTCTTGATGGATTTTGTAGAACATATGTTGAGTTATGGGTGCACAAATTGTCGAAACTGTTTGGAGGGCACAATTTGGTGATTGCTTCCCGGGTTGTTTTTGGGCACCCTCACTATGGTTGGCAAAGTGGGTGCCTTTGAATTACGCATTGGGTTACTTTGATCATTCGTGTATTAATATATTTTACTTTCATTTTCACACATGTATACACTATTGCCGTGAAGAAGACGTGGGTGCGCTTTCGTCTCAGTTACCTCTTAGTATTTGACATCCCTCAGGACTGATGAAATTCTTAAGCATCTTGTGATGAACATAATCGGAGTTATCAATCACGTCCCTGCCCCCATTATACGCCGAAACACCTGTAGACGATCTAGGTGGTCAAGATTTGTTGAGTTTACCTAGGTTGTTTTGGGTCTTCCTACTTAGGAATAAGGATGAGATGTGACTGGGTAAGGACTAGAAGTGATGGTCTTGACGAATGGTTGAGTTTCTGAAAAAACAAGAACTTAAAAAAAAACTTGGTATTAGAAAATAATCTTGCTTAATTTTGAACCTTTATTTTGTTAATGCAATGTATATACCAAATGTATATTATTGGTATGGAAAAAACAAACTGATGTAGGAATTGGTAGCTTTGTGAATCAAGAATTAAACATTCTATACAACTGTATCAAGATTAAGAGATGTATATCCTATGTTTGCAATATGTTTTCTGATGGGTTTATTTTTAGATCAGAATTGTTATGAATTCATTGTTATACTAGTGGTGATTTGTTTATGTTTCTGCACCATTGCTCCAGGAGACTGGTAATAGCAGGTTTCGAAGCCAGCCTACACACATCACCAAGGGTGCAGATAAGTGGCATGCCTTTGGGGGTAACACGAAGGAAGGCTGGCGCGGGATGATGCCTCTTTGCCTCTTTACCCTCCAGCAAGGTATGGCCTCTCAACACCATGATGTCAGGCACAATCAGGACACGCTATGGACCCCCCTTCAGTATTTGACCATTTTGTAAACCAGCCATAAAGGGAGGTTATATGGAACAAAGATCTGTATAAGGAGACAGATTCACATTTTAACACACCCAGGATTCCCTGACTAATTGGACATTCTGCAACTATTGGTTTCCATTGAATGAGGAGGAGATAACCCCCCTTTTCAGTTTTCATCTGCTTGCTAAATAACTACAGAGGCCAGGGAGTGCCCAGATAACTTCTGACCTCGGATCACCTATCCCTGGGTACTTAGACCAGCTAATCCCACCCCTGATACGACGCTTGCTCTCATGAGAGATTGAACCTCAGTGGCAATATCAACAACCCACGTCCAGAACTCCCCTCACACCTCTATCCTTACCCTTCCCTTATGCAACCACTGTCTCACTCCAGTGCGCAAAGTAAGAGAGCCCTGGAAGGAACATTTGAGGAGACTTTTTCTTTTAAGACATAAAACATGGAACTTAACAACAACCCAGACTATTTTCGCAACAACCATCATTCAGCAGTCACCCGCTCCATAGGTGCCATAACCTCACTTGCGATCAAACAACCAAAAACAGAGATAAAAGCTAAAAGGACATTATTTTACCTCCAATTAGTGTTTAGCTAAAGAGAAGGTCGCAAGCAGGGCCTGATCCAGGCCAAATCCGAGAGACAGGCTGACAAACAGCAATGCCAACAACATGCCAAGAAACTACAATCACACAGAAGAAAGCCTCCTTCTCAGAAAGGCAAACAAATATGGAAAGAAAATGGTTATGATTCATCCAAAGGGTTCTTTCTATACATTATTTATTTTTATACTGAGGAAAATTAAAACAGAAGCTCTAAAAGAACCCTGGTGTGATAGAGATCAAATTGGCCAGCCATAAAGCAGCAACAGAGATCATTAAAGCAACCAAACTCTGAGAAAGTAAAAATTGATACAGCCAGCATTGTTCAACAAAAGGCGGTGAGCTAAGAGTATGCACACTTGGGTATTCGGGTGTGTTCAGAAATTGACAAGGATTCCTATACAGTGATGAGAGACTAAAAGTCAATCCACCCACACATACCCGTGACTGCACCTACGGAAGCGCTTCAGTGTTTTGAATTGGCTCTGGTTGATCACCAGACCTCACAGGAGGCACTGGCTTTTTCAAAAATGTTATCTCTGCCTTCCAATAGATGGCTACGTGTACTCCATTTATCCTTAGGTGGTAGATTTACTGCCATCCTATTATGCTCAGGTACAAACCTTTCTGTGTGGGTAACATGTATACCAAATGGGGCTGTGGAAAGAGTATTTTGCTCTAAATGTTCTGATAGCCCAACAGTGCTGGCACTCCACTATTGCTATAACTGGAAACATTTTCAAAAAGCATACTAATTCATATTGTTGTTCAAATTGTTCAAAATGTCACAACATAGCAAAATGGATTGTTGTCAATATACTGATCAACATTTTAAAAATACGAAAACCGTTACTAAAACCCAATTGTTGACTGTAATGTATCAACTTGTTCATATTCATTTGTTTTCTTCAAGTACAATAATCTCTGTAAACGATGCGTCATATGGAATTCTTTACCTCAAATGAGTGCTATGCTTATATGAGATGTTCCCCTCATGTAAGCAGTGGCCCATGAACACCTAATTTCTACAAACGATAGAGTTGCTGCAAATGTGCTCAGGTAGATTATTTTCCACCTACAAACCTATAAACCAAGGAGTCTTCCAAATGGTTAATTTACTTATATAAAGTAAATTATCTTCCACTGATAAAGGGTTTGCCATATTGAATTGTTCCCCTCAAATATTTTTTGCCTCAAGTCATTAATTTACCCAATTATTTTTCACTTGTGAGAAACTATGCTTCAGTTCTGATCGTTTTCTTTATGTAATGTATTTGATTTATGTGTCATGCAATTGCTTTCCTCATGACATTTGATGGCCTGCACGTTAACGTGTTTTGCGCTTGTATGTGAGCAATCTTCAAGAGCTGACAAAAAAGTGAAAATGTATTTTTAAATTATGAAACCTAATCCTAAATAAAGGTATCAAAAAGATGTACCAAACTTCTATATTAATAGTAAAACTCTTACCATAGGCATTTAAAATCCCAAAAGCCATCAATCTGAAAACCAAGAATTATTGTGTTTAGTCGTCCAATGAAATGAGCCTATGTTCAGTGTTCCTTTTGGGATTTTTGGCTATTCAAAATAAAATAGATCCAATTAACACCATTTCAGATTGCCTTTTCCTGTTTGTCTGAATATGGACAATAAGAAGGTAAGATTAAGGGTCTTTTCAGATATGCATGTTTGCCTTTACAGGCACAGTAAAAGATCACCTCCATTTGTTAGTTCTTAGTTGCTATTCGCTTACCTTTTAGTGAGGATTTTTTTGTCTTTGCTAACTGACCTTTCAATGATTTGTAGCTAATCATTAAAAAAGTTAATGTATGATGAAAACAACTGTGCGTGAAAAAGTAGGTGCTTTAATTTTAGGTTGATACTATAAGCAACATGTTTTTGATAGATAATTGGCAAATGGGTGGTAGGTCTAGTCTACTCTGCTTAGAATTGTTTAATGGAGTTATGCGTATGTTTCCTTCTTGAAGACAGAAATACATTGGAAAAGGTAATCTCGTGTTTGGTGCAGATTGTTGTGTTGCTGTAGGAAGTTAGAACTATTTACCCGGTACCCCAAAATGTTTTTGACAACCTGTGACATTGCATGCAGATCAGTGGATGAGGGAACGCTGTTGCTGTTCATAAATTAAGATGAATACTGCTCATAGTGCCCTGAAAAGTAAACACGCTCAAAAAGGTGACACCCAGTCTCACAGGGAACAGGGCACGGTTCCATTGGGAAATCATTGGGAAATCAACCACAGCGGTCCACAAGCACCTGGGCTCTGTCTTGTTTCTTCCATTAGATCAAATAAAACATTTTAGCACAAGATAAAAAATACGTCTTCTTGGGAAGTAGTTCCTTTCTCTGCACGTTCATATTAAAAGCTAATTCTCACATGGAACCCTCTGCTATAAAGGAAAGCACTAGGAACCTCTACAGAAAAAAAGGGCTGCTCAAACCAACACAAATAAAGACCAGTCACAACTGTGATATTCAAAGCCCAGACCAAAGTAGAAAGCTGAGTGGGCATCTGTTGAAAGAGGACACCTTTACCATGACTCAGCCTCTTCTAGGTCATATGTGAGTCTGAAACATGTACAGCCACACGTAAGGTAATGTGCAAAGATCAAAAGATGCGCCACGTCAAGTGTGGAGTAAATTACCTGCCCCTGCTTTTACTTTCACGTCTTGGTGTAATCAGGTACATGTAGCCCTGCATTTTTAAAATATCAGGAATGCAAAATGGTATGCAATACAAATGCTAACACTTAGAGAGCATGATTTGACAAGTCTGATTTCTGCATTGTTAGATTTAGCAGGATTTTCGATGTTCGTATTCAGCAGTTATTTTTGAAAGTATTTTACTGTTGTGTGCAAGAAGATAAAATATGCACGGAATCGAATTCTGGCAGGACCAATGCTTTCTTTCATCTTTACACAGCCAACAACACGAAAACAATTTAGTTGGGCAATAGAAAAAGAATACCATTTTGTTGGGCAATGTTGCCACTGGTGGTTACTGGAAGCAGTACATATTACTCCTTTGCCTTTGTCAAGTGGTTCCATTAAGTTTGATTTGTTTGAGTGATTCACATTGCAATGGGTGCATCTGGTCGCAGAGCCCTACGCATCCTAGCTAGGAATTTAACCTCCCACGACAATAAACAGAGTCACAAAGTAAACCCCCGTTCATGTATACTCGCAGATTGTATTTCCCTAGCATTTGCTTGCTTGACATACATAAATGGTTTCCTTTTTTGTAGCACTTAACATATTTCCTAACAGCAATAAATTGCATGGCTTTGCCGCACAATGGCAAAATGCACGTAACCTGTCACACAAAGTTTCGTTTTGTGTCTTGCAAATACAGTAGTAAAGATCAGAGGAGATTGTTTTTTGGTGGACATCAATTTATTATAGTACAATGGAAGTGGGCCTTTGGTTGAATTGTGTGTTTTAACACAGGTCTAAAGTATAGACTATGATAGGATAGTTTCAACTCTGGCCTGGTCCATAAAAGTATGCTAAAGAAACGCCTAGATAAAATACATACATTGCCTTTGCTGTGTTGGGCCTTGTTCTGGGCCCAAATGTATAATGGCAGGCCCATCTAGGCAAGACATCCTGGCTGCACAGCTGAATGGAAATCTAATAAATATCGGAAATCAAGGATTTGATCCAAGATATTGACTGTCTGGAAACCAACATATCTAAGTGGAAGGGGGAGGGGCGGGCCATGCAGGAAGGTGGACATTTATAAACAGAATGAAGACTCTGATCTGCTAACTGCTCCCTCTAGTTGTGTGACTGAGGGTAGTGAGTTAATCGAGGTGGCTGGGGACAGACCAATGCCTACTACTCGAAACGTTTGTAATATGAAGCAGTTGCAGGATCCTTTGGCTGTCTTCGAGGTGGAGAAAAGGGTAGGGCAGGAAGTAGGAAGGAATTTTATTTTGACTGTTAGCACTAGGGGGATAGTGTAGAAATCAACCCTGAATATGTGGTTGAAGATTTTGTGGAAGCCAATGTAGCTACGGTTTCATCTAATGAGTTGAATTCTGCCCTACAGCCTAATGAACCAGGGAGTTCTGGGGCTACTAAGACTGATGAGGTGGTTGTGATTGGCCCTACAGTCCCCCTTATTAATAGGTTCTCCCCTCATGTAACCAGGGAAGTTTTTGTAAACAGGGAAAAGCGAGTCATGATAAACAGAACGGAAGTGGGCTACCACCAAAAGACATAAAAAAAAGTGTCTAATGACAGGGGACAAGCCAAAGTACCCCACGGGAAGTAGTTCATAGAAATACTGGGGCCGGGTAGCGAATCAACATCCGAGTGGCACATCTTGTGAAGTGAATGCTGTACATGAATTAGTATGTGCATTAAAGCTCTTTAAGTCACAGCAGACAAATTATGTTTTTCAAAAGCTGATGAGTGAAGTGAGATTGTTGAATACGAGTATTAAAACCCTCTCACTGAAATTAGATCAGTGGGGCATTGTTAAACAATCGAACATCACCACATATGTTGATGGTACAGAGGGACATTTGAAGGTTTCAGTTTAAAGCATTAACGTAACAGCTGATGGAAGGCAGAATAATTGTACAGCATCAGCGACTAGTAATTACCGAAATGGTTTCAATCCTGTGACCCAATCTAGGGATCCTCCCAAACAGAAATGTTTTAGAAAAATTATGCATGTTATTAATTCACAAGTGGCTAAACATCACAATGCCCAACTGTCCATCCATCCCCCTAAGGTCTGGTCAGGAGGTAGAGGCGAATTATGGGGGGGGGGCATATAATGGTATTGGGCTAAGTAAGGCTATGTTTCCATCTGTGACAATGTATGGTGTCCCTAGGTTACATCCTGGTGCTTTTGTGAACCAATCTTCCATGAAGAATAAGTGTATCCACTGGATTAGGGTGGTGAAGGGGTGTGCCTCAATCATTAGAGAGGACATAGTTGGGTGTGTGAGGATAAAGTTTGCTGGTGGCGATTATGATTTTATCCAAGTCTTCCTTAGAGATAAACATCTGGTGGATGGACTCCTGGCTATTGATTTTCGGGCTTACCCTCCACCCCCAGCCCCCAAGGTACCGCTATATGTTTGAAAGCCTGTGCTCCTATACAGGAGATCCCGCAAGGCATCAGAATGGAAGGTTTGGGTGCGCCAGGGAAACCTGCAGGTAATTTAGTCCACTATGTCTGTGAACTTCCCTAGTTCTAATATCTTCTCAAGTGGTCAATCAGTTGGATTAGAAGCAGGTCCTGAGGGAGTAGATTGATATAGGCAGGGCAGCAAGCGGGTTGTACCGGCCTCATCATGTAATCTTCTCTCCTGGAACATTGCAGGTATCAGCAAACATTGTTCTAGTTTGAGCTGGTGTAGCCTATTTAGGAATTACCAGATTGTTCACCAGTTTATTCTCTTTCCAAAAAGATGGGCCTTTGAGCAGGTGGAAATATAGGGTTTCCAGTCATTTTATATTCCAGCACAAAAAGGGACCTGGGGATGGCAAAGTGGTGGACTAATTTGAATTGGCATGTGGAGTCTTCAGCAACAAATTCAATAGATCTACCATATTTGGTAATCACCCTCCCAGACAGTTCTCCTTGGTTGCTAATTAATGTTTATACTAGGCCTACTACAATGTCTATTACAACACCGATCCATGAATTGATTGAAGCCTTTGAGGAGCCATACTTGAATAATTCCATGTAATAGTTGCTGGTAGGTTCAACCTGCAAATTGAGCCCTTAATTGATCTTGAGGGCACTAGGAATTACCAGGATGAGGCATGGGATATATCAACTATTATTGCTGCCTGACCCAAGAAGACTCACGGCCTGGCTGTTGATACAGAATGAAACATGTTTTCATTAGAATTAAGAGCATGTAATGGTTGTTTTAGTAATGACCAGCCGGCCCCAATGGTTCATCGCTCATTGATTACATTTTGATTTCTATCCAAGATTAGGACAGGATAGTGTAATTTGAAGTCTTCAATAATCAATATAGAGATCAACGGCGAGTGGTAATTATGTTTTTAGCCCCATTTGACCAATGAACTAGCCCACTAACTCATGATGATATGCCCCTTAATAATGTGCTAGTTATTACTGGCCACACGCGTGGGGCTGTTAAGTGGGCAAAGCTTTTACAGATAGAAGTAAAACCTGTTATTTATGAGGCTATTCTTCCGCACATTGAAAAAATCTGCGGCCCAGGTATCCTCAATCAGGATATTTTCCATGAATTTGGGAAGATTACTAACATGATTTTCCCCTTTGTTACCCAATCTAATTCTATGGTTAAAAAGCATGCATTAGCAAAAGTCAAATGGTATGATCCGGAATGTATTCAAGCACAACAAGCCTTGGTAACTTCTTTTAAAATGGGATCTCAGCTGCATACGCCACTATGGCACTAGTAGCACAAATTATACACGTATTACTAAAAGGAACAACGAAAATCACCTGACGTTAGAGTGGGATAGCTTAGTGCCTGCTTGTGATAATGGATATAATGTTCCTTTTTAGAAACTAAATTCGGGTGCAGACGTGAATGAGGATGTAAACATCCAGTTTAGTATTACTCCAGATGCATGGTGTAATCACTTTGCCTGCCTATTTGATGGATGCATTGGCAATGTTTTAGCTTTTGATAATTTCTTTTTCTTTTTTTAGATTAATTAACGTGTTATATAGCTATACAAAATGACAACATTTCAACATACATTTTCAACAGATGGCATTAATTCCCTGTTATCCTGTCATCCCCCACAATACTCAGTAAAATCATTACAAATATAATCAATTCTCCCACCTCCCAAACATACTCAATGGAGAACATGAAAAACAGCTGTCAATTTTCTCCACTGGATAGTAAAGAACATGATGCAAGATTCATTATTGCCCTTCATGAATATCATCCATAACTCCTCATTTGCCACATCTGGATTCCTGCTGCCAAATAAACAGCTACCCACAATGTTTCAACTTCTTCACAGCTCATTAAGAGATGTTTGGCAGTTTCGAGCTGGAGATCCCTGCATAGCCTGTAATAACGATGGGCCTGCGGAATGTTAGTCCAGGCTCCAGTTATTTCAAGAGTCTTAACAAATTTAGTTTTAATTCTTAGGTAGTCCTACATCAGAGCGTTATCCACAAACTGATGGATATATTTGGGGTATTACTCATGTTGGAGGATGTACTTGTAAAATGATATACAGTTGCTCTTCACAGAGAGCCTTAAAAGTTGCAAGTCCAGGTATTTTTGATGGATACAAGTTCTAATGCTAGGTTTTTTATCAATGGTACGCGGAACTCATGGAGTGGCGCAGTTCCGTAGAGAGCCAGTGGACCACCACCACCATGATGTTAGACAAATTGCTATTAGGCATACATCTTGCTTTTAGCCTGCACGCTTCATAAATATAATAATTTAGGGAGCCAAGTGAGGCATTAGTAAATTTCCGATAAATGTTAACACATGTAACCTGGAATTTCACCTCACAAGGAATCAAATTGAATTCAAGCTGAATCAAATCCTCTGAATCACGCACTGGTAGGTGAAACAGCTTCTTCAATATTGTGGACTCCAGCCTGTTTAGGCTGGTATATTACGAAATGCCCAGTTTTCTACTCCATAAAGGAGGATTCGGAGGATCTTTGCTGGATACATTTGGGCCAAAATTGCCAATGGGTATCCCCCTCCTCTACGGGCCAATTTCGACAATCCACCCAGGACCTGTGAGCATTTTACATTCAACCTGCTCAAGATGAAGGTGGTCCAATAGCTTATTATCACACCGGACTGCTAGGTACTTTTATTTATCAACCATCTCCAACTTTTTCCCGTCCACCCACCAGTCCATAGATCGAGTTTTAGCGTGTGATGGGGAAAACAACATAAGCTTGGTTTTGTTGATGTAAATAGTCAGTTTATATCAGAAAAGTGTTTTAATTTAATAAAAGCTGCCTGTAGCCCTGCAGGGGTAAGATCTAACAGGACAACATTGTCTGCGTACCCCATTCATTGTAGCGGGAGATCTTCCAGTTTAGGTGGAATGGAAAAAGGGTTTGGCAATGCAATGCCCATATCTACAGATTGTACCACAGGGTTGCAAGAAAGCCCCCTGTTTGAGTCCTTGATAAGTTGAATTTTCAAGCCGGACTTTAACTCTGTTACCATCGTGAAGTGTGATTATCATGGTGAGCAGACCATCAGTTTATTCCAAAACCTTGTCCTGTTGTTGTAGACAAAGGCAGCGCTGTAGTCGATAAACGCCACATACACAGGCCTTCAACGTATACCCCATGCCTGCTGGATGGTTGTTAGTAAGGCAAGGCAGTTAGTGGTTGAACTCAGTCCTGTTTGAAATCCAGTCTGTTTGAAAGGAATAAGGCAGGTACTTTCTGCCCAGTTCGACAATTCGTCCAATAGTGAACGTGAGCACATTTTAGACGGTACATCTAGCACCGCTAACAATCAATAATTATGGGTTCTAAGCAACAGCCCTTCTTCCAAATGGGAAGAATAATGTTGTAGCACCATGACGATGGAATCGGTTGAGCTTCTTCGATCCAATGAAAGAGCCAATCAATGGCACTAGCCCAGTGTATGCAGTCTGATTTAATAAGAGAACTGCATACAGTGTCAGGGCCCGGGGCTCTAGATATTTACTCCTCCCAATCAGCTTCAGGATGTCCACAGGGCTTTTAGAGTACACCCATTTATCTACAGAGGTTGTCTGTATCGTGGCCACAGTGTCATGCTTTCCCAAAGATCTAGTAATATACTCGATCCAGGTAGCCTCCATTACACCAATTATGTTGCGAGTCAAAGTAGAGTCACCGTCAATGCACCTCCAGAACTGGCGAGTGTTGTTGGCTAGAGCATGGCTCACCGAAGTTCACCAGCGTAGGCACTCCAATTCATACCAACAATGCCTCAGCCATTTGCGGTAGTTGTTCTTCATCGTACTTACTCTAGGGGCAGGTTCAAGGGAATTAAGTGTCATTCAAGATAAGGTTACCAGGGAGGAACACAACCCGTTCCTCTTTTTGATGAATAATTCGTCAAACAGGTGTCTATGTGGCCTCTAGGTGGTCACGCGAGCATTGGAGTTTCTCTTAACAACAGTCTTAAGGATCATTTCCTTGATAAAAGTCCCAAAGTCCTTATTAGCTTCAGCCACTCGAGGGATTGGAGGTACGAGCGACCTCTCCGCGCAATTCCTGACATATGCATGGGAACCACGACCAGAGACAACATTCGGTCATTCCGTGTTATGCGATTCAGGGAGGAATTAACTCTCAGCTCCCCATCTGATTTTGGGAGCGAGCGGGGCAGGTATCTATTCATGCTAATTTGGAGTGGTAAGTGATCACTCTCTAGTCTGTGTACCACACCCATGTCGTTTACCAGAGTACTAGATTAGCCACAAAGGCATAATCCAAGATACTACATGTTTTCTGGCCAATTTGTGTATACCTGGGTTGCGAGGCACAGTGGCGTTCTTCTCCCTGTGTGTGTGTTCTCCCCGTTCCCTTCTCTATGTTAAGGACCCAGTAGGTTTGTGTATACTCCCAGGGTGCAACCATCTTGGGAGCTTGTGGCCTCAGTGCCTTTGATGCCACCTGAGTCCACTTCCTCCAGGGGCATATCTTTATAGATTGGGCAGAATCTCTTACCATACTCAGCTTCCACTGATACACATTCATAACCCATCCAAACAAAATAACTCACATGATCCATTACATAAAACGGAGTACTGTTGGCTTTAAAAAATACAATTGAAGTGGGAATGGGGACTTGTTCACACATGTCAACTGTCCTTATGTCATCACTCTGAATGTGGCACAGTGGATAATATCATGGAACACATCCAGTATAAGGGCACGATTCAGGGACAAGGCATTACTTTCACAGAAAAGACTCTTAATCTGAAGGGCCTTATAAGTCGCTTTAAATTTGGGGACGTCCACCAGCCGCCTCGTGTTCAGCACTAAGGGTGGGACAATCCTGTTGGCAAGGCCCTTTTGAGATGACTGGGTGACAGGCCTAACCATCAGGGCTTTAGTGATAGGATGGCAGACTCCCATTCTGTCTGTGCTAAGGCATGAGTTGTAATCTTATTTGGCTCATGTTGGTAATCGAACAGTGATGTCAAGTTTATGTCGAAGTCTTTACCCTCGTTTTTCTGCCTGGTACCACATTTAGTTTAAGGCAAGTATTGGGCATTTTTCTTCTTAGCCAGTGAGGACGGTGCCTTTATGGTATTCCTTGATTTTGGCTTTGGCTTCCTTAAGGTGTCAAGGATCATAGGAGGGGGACTCAAGGAGTCTTCTGCGTCCTGACCTTGAATTCAGCGAGATCCCCTGTGAACACTGTACAGTTGGGAGTAGGTAATGGGGGCTCATTTGCATTTATAGGGAGGCCCAGCATCTGGCGTTTTTCAAACAATGAATATAGTTCGCCCAAAGGTTTGCTTCCGATGGCCTTCTCAGGCTTGTCAGGCTTATCCAACTCCCCTGCCCTTCTCAACTGTCTCTTTTTGGCTGCCAATGGTTCGTAATCAGTGCTTGTATAAAGGAGCTGCGTGGGTGAGCGTGTCTATCAGAGGCTAAGAGACCAGTTGTTAGAATTTAAACAAGGGCCTCCAAATTTGTATTAAGGGACACCCAAGATTTGTTTGACGATGCCTGTTCCAGGTTGACAACAATGGTAGGGGCTGATGCAGTAGTGATGGATAAGGTGGAAATAATAAGAGTGCAAAGACCCACCATGCTTAGCTTCAATGATGTTACAAGACCTTCGGGAGCCACGACCAAGACCTTAGTCTGGCTCGGTTCATGACATTGGGTGTCCACTTCGATTTTATTATTTAATTCCAATAGCAAAGACTCCAGGATGTTAAACATTGCTGCGGACGACCCACTGACATCCGACTCATCAGACAAGCTGGGTGAAGATGGTAGCAGGCTGTTAGTGCTCAGCAGAATTACAAGATGGATTTCAGTTGCCGACGGCGAGGGACTCAAATGATCAAAAGGCTCATTTTCTGTAGTACATTCACGAGCCTCCGTTGATTGCTTTGCAATTGGGAGAGGTGATTTAAGTTCTTGAGTTTGCGCTTGCACCATATCAACATCCTTCCGCACCATTATCACACTTTCAGCTAACAAGTGAACACCATCTTGCTGGATGGCAGGCAAGAGCAAACTACGGGTTAGATTTATTTATTTATTGTATTTGTTTGTAGCACCCAGACCCGGAGGTATCACAGCGCTAGGAGGCAGTAAATAATATGTTACAAAATGATAAGAAGCAGTAGGGTTACATATAGTCAGAGTCAGTATTCAACATTGGAAGCTGTGGAGTTACACATATTTTTTAAACAAGTAAATTTTGTACTTGCTTTTGAAGGGATGGTTTGTTTTAGATGTGCTTAGGTGGGGTATTCCAAAGTGTAGGAGCAATGGTGGTGAAGCAGGAGCCCCCAGCTCTCGTTCTGGAGAATCTATGTATGTGCAGGGCAGATGTGGTGGAAGAGAGGAGATTGCGTGTGTTGTGTTTCTTTGTGATACGGTTCATGACGTGGATGGCAGTGTTGTGTAAGCAGCGGTAGGTGATAGTGAGGAGTTTCAAGTCTATGCGGGCCTTGCTGGGGAGCCAATGAGCCTCTTGTCTGATTTGTGAGATGTGATCGGAGCGTTTCATACCCTAAACAGCTCTAAGAGCATTATTTTGAAGCAGTTGCAGTTTCTTGATGTTTTTGGTTCCCTGTTAAGATGGCGTTGCAATAGTCCAGTTTGCTGCCTCTGATGGCTCTGGCTCGGGTGAGGCAGTTGATGGGGGTAAGGAATCTTCTGGAGAGGTGTATTAGTTTGGTGGAATAGGCCGCTGAGGAGGCAATTGCTTTGACATGATTTTGCATGTTGAGTTCAGCGTCCAAATAGACACATGTTTTTTTTACATGGGCGGAAACCGGGATGCTGTTACCGTTGATGCAAACTGATTTCTGTCTGCCAGGGAACGTGGTATCTATGATGACTAGTTATGTACTGCCTATGGCATACCCCTGACTTAATTAAATTCCATGAATAATTGATTCACTTGATTAACTATGAAAGGGGCATGGGCTTACCATGGGGTTCGTTTATCAAATGTCTTTGTATCTTATGAATGAGCAGGAATTATGGCAGCACCCCAAAAGTATCACTAACGCTGTGCATACCCGGGTGAAAGAGTTGTTTGTAGCACACTCTAGATTGAAAATGGAGGAACCCTGTCGTGGTTTAAAACCAGGCCTAGACTATCTTATGGTTAAACAAGATTTAGGTTTTGAGGAATATATTGACTGTGTCATCCCCACGTTTGCCCGTGCCCTTTATAAGGACTCTAAGATGGGGAACCTTATGTTCACTTATTTTACTAAGTGCTGGGATACTGATGGCTCTCGTATTTGGCCTCTTTCTAACATGGACGAAGAATGGTTGTGCATTTCCTCTTTTTTTGCCCCAACTTTAGGGCATTGTGTGCATTGTATTTAAAGCCACTGTTAAGATCTGCAGGCATTCACACTACCTCAGAGGCATTGGTGTTCTGCAGATGAACAGAAAAATTGGATAATTTCTGCAGAATTATCAAATGTATCCATCAAGCATGGCTTCTGTGGTGTAGGGGCTGTCGAGTACTGTATTATAATTCTAATATACTAGTGACGCTACATTGTGGAAGTCTTCAACTCTTTAAGTTTTCATTGAATGTAAAATAATAACTATTTGATAAAGGTTGCGAGGTTACTCTCAGTTCTGAACCCATGAACACATCCTTTTCATGGTTTATGTTTGTATTTGATCTTTTTTCAATTGTATTTAACAATTTTACAGTTCTAATGATTTGGACTTATGATTCTGATCATTTCTTTGTGATGAAATGCACATGTGTGATGGTTTTGAGCTGAATACATGTAGTACAGGAAATCTAACATTCATTACTCGGGAAAAATGGTGCATACATGTAAAGTGTGTGCAATGTATTTATTTTGGTCATCTATTGTTTGCGCCCTTTGCTTGGTAAATGTAATCTTGCATATCAACTTAGTGACCTATTTTTTGTTTGCAGTATCTTTGAGACCTTCTGGAATCCCCAGTTTTGAGCTTGTGAACAATAGAGCTGTATTCTAGTTTCCGTCGCTTCCACGTGATATTGTTTTTGGCAGCTGTATACATAATGTTTGGAAAACCTCAAACCACTATGCCTCTCATTTGTTCTAACTTTAACACGTTGATATAAACAGGATTTTATTTTCTTCATGCTAGCATGTCTTCAATGCTACCACAGACACAGTTTCACGAAAGATCCGTTTTGTATGTTATACACTTGATTGCCTCAATATTTATATCGTTTTGTTCATTTCTTCTTTTTACATTTTTTATAGAATCTTCAGCCACATTGTAGTGTCTATACGTATATTTGGAAACACTGTACAACTATAATTATTGCAAATAAGTTGGGCTATGAAAATCAGCCATAGAAAGGGCAGGCGAGAAAGGAATTCCGCTCTTGCTTGCAGGCCCCATCACAACCATGCCCCATCTATGAACAGAAACCCCCGTATTCCCAATATTCCTGTACATGCGGTTGTAGCTCCCGATTCCGATCGCTTTCATATGGTGAGATTTAAAATTAATGATGTTCACGGTACTTTAACAGGCAATTTTAGTATTTGAACTAAGTTGTGCTAACCTTTGATAACGTTGGCCAAGCCCACGACATACTAATACAAGGCACGAATGCTGCATTCACAGTAAAAGATACAAGCAAGCTGAAGTCCAAACCAAGCAAAAATATTAATGCAAATGTGTTTCATCGAAACACTCTAAAACTCTTTCCAATTTAATTCTGTACTTTATACAAAGTGGAGAAAATCCCCCAAACTGAAACATAGAACAAACATTTAAAATGTTTGCCAAAAACGTGCATGTCATTTTATGGGGAGTATTGGTAACAAGTGGAAAGGTGAAATTATGAAGTCTTGTCCTGATTCACCAGACTGGAGTCTAGACCAAACGAGTCTGACCCATGAGCACCGTGATTGGATGCAATGACAAGCTTGTTCCAGTCGAAAACCTTAACTGCAGATTCAATCATGTTTAAAGAAAAAACATTTCACCAACTAAAAGGATCCCAAGTTCGTGCAAGATGAGGGCTCCACAAGGTTAGATAGGTGTATCTGGACGCTGCAGTTTAAAAGAGAAGTTGAAGCACAAAATGAAGGTATGGGGACAGCGTGCCTCTGGTTGCCAGTTAGGTCACTATGCACAAGCTGTAGCTGACAAGAACCCCACATATTTGGTTACCCATTTAGATAGCTCTCAGCCAGAACCTCGCCTCACAATGAAAAAGCGCTGTCTAGAGCAAATTTGTTTTCAGGCCCTGACAAAATCTCACCTTTTCTGGGCAGGCTCAGGGACTTCAAGTTGGTCCTTTGTCAATATCTGTCAATATTTGCTGGTTCACCAGAGTTGGGGCAATCAAAAAGGATTCTTCTAGCTACTGCACTGCACGTATAAGCACTGGTGTAGTCCTTCTGATTGGTCCTGGATAATTCTGCACCCTAAGGCTCCCATAGCCATAAGTGTTGGAACTTGTGTCTATGAAATTGTGTCAGAGTTTCTACCCTCTTATTCCCAGGGATGAGTTGGGAAGTTAACTTCTCCAACTCTGGTAACATATCCAGTGGCAAAGCAGGCTGCCAGGTCTCTTTTGAGGGTCTTCAGGTTCCAGACAAGGCCCCTTCTATGACAAGCTATCAATCCTTCAGCCTCATATGGTAAAGGCAAAGTCTTCCTTTCAGTCAGAAATCCAGGAATGTTAAAAGTGAGTGGCCCATCAATCTAGGTTTTTCTAGCATCCTTATGCAAATCCTATGGCCAGGAATATTGACCAGTTCAGGCTAACGTTAAACTAATACCCACTAACCTTTCACTGCATGGTGACTTAGTTTCTCTTGCTTGGAGGTCACAGTTAGATTCCCATCCATAAACCAGAAAATGTCCACACGCCAAACACCAAAGTGGGGCTTTCCAGATAGCCAGCACAGGAGATATTGTCACCTGCTGTGACAGGAGCCTTCACATGTGCAAGGGTGGTCATCAGTGTAGTGTGTAAGTAGTGGCCAACCATAAGAGAGGACATTAATTGCACAGCAGGAGGGCCAATGAAAGTGGATTCTTGTATTGGACATTATAGGCGAAGTGGACTAATTGAGAGGTAGTTATGGGGAAACTGTAAACTCGCAGGAATGTGCAAGTCAGGATTTTGCAGCGGAGAGTCAAATGGTAAGCGAAAGTGTTGTCCAGTGGGAAAGAAAGGGAGTCTGGGATACGATAAATACAAGCAAACGTGTTGTTTTATCATAGTGCCTAAAAATAGATTGTGCTTAATTACACACATCTTGTTGTGCTCTCTTTCAAATAGCAGTGTTATTGTTATGTATGCCTTATTCCTATCTGCTATTTTTGTTAAGTGTCTAGTGAAATATGGAGCCATAGCACAAATCCTAAACCTGATTCATGGATTATTTGCGCCGAAAAAAACGGGATTTGTGTGCCATTCTGCCCGCAAATCCCTGTTTAACAAATGGGGATTTGCGGGCAGAATGGCACACAAATCCCGTTTTTTTCGGCGCAAATAATCCATGAATTCTATATCTGTCCTGGGTAAGTGTAGACTCATGGGGGTGGATTACATAAAATGCAACAGCAACAGGCATTTGTGCTTTGCTGACGGACAACTTTGCCCTTGGCATGTCCATTGAACTACAAGTGCAACAAATACGTGTGATTTGTCTAACTAGTGAAAAAGCAAAATGTTGCCCTTCTAGGCAAGTGCAAGTATCTGCACTGCTTAACTCAGCACTAGTGCACAAATTGCACAGCACAGATGCAAGGTATGTGATCCAGCCCCTGGAGATTCATCAGTAGGTGAAACATGTTTTTTTGAGAATGCCTGGAAGCCATTCTAGCAGCTGGTGTTTCAGGCATGTGGCACACAAATGAGGTCTTCATATCAGTCTTTATGTTCCTTCTCATGTGGCACGTATGTTTTAAACAAGAAATGTCAAACTATGAAAGAAATAACGCAAGAGCACGCATGTCTCGGGAGGATAGCTCAGGGGCCACGCCTTGAAAGCCAGACGACACAGGGCACCACACGTTCGATCCTTGGGTCAGCGCTAAGTTATAAAAAATGGCCTGCTAAAAGGCGTGTTCAACAAACCATCTCAAATATAAAGATCTTTTCACCTAATTTTTCATTAAGTAGGGCAATCTTTTCATGGTTCTATTTTGAAAATCCCTGCATTAAGAGATTAAATCTTTGTGGAGTGGTGCTGAGGTGCATGAGTGGTTTTTGCCAGCACATGGCTTTGTGGAGTGTCATTGTCATACACCAATGCTTCTGCGTGAGCAAATGTATCCACTTTGGCATGTGAATATCCTTGGATTTCTTGATGCGAACTAATAGTTGGGCACTCTGTCAAAAAAAGTGTTGCTTGTCGTATATATTTATATATACATATTCACTAAAAAAACGTTTTTTAAGCAACGTTATGGGTAAGTTGCACTATCAAAAACCTATGAAATTCAGTGAAAAAACTTTGCTAAAGGGACGTTATTGTTTACAAGTAAAAGCGAAAAACCCGACAAATTTGCCAGTTATCGTACGGTAAGCAACCATAACTCACGCCACCTCCGTGCACTACTAAGACAAACTCCCAGGACATCAAAGATGACATCACAAATGTCATTGATGACATCACTGATGACATCACTTGTCTGGGCCACTTCTTTTTGTTCATTGATATATATAGGCCATGTGGTTTAGTTCAATGATAGAGATAATTTTAAAAATCAAAAGGTGGTAGATATGCAGACAAGAACCTTGTATGTTCTAAAGGCACTTTGCTTAGCATTTGGCCTCAGTTCATGGTGCAAATACATGGGAAAATAACCAAGCCTCTAACACACAATTCATTTCTGTACTTTATTATAAAGTCTAATGTCACCGTCATTATTTGGTGGTTTGGTTACTTCATATGTATTGTTTACAATAACAGAAATATGTATTAAGTCTTGAATTATTAGCTGTTAGCTATTCATTCCATGTTCATCATTACTCAAAGCTCTCATAAAGTACCATTCATTATTTTTTCTATCCAAATTACCAGATTAAAAATATTGTACTTCTATAGTGCATGCTGCAGACATTGCCAAAGTGTATGCATGATTAGGTTCCTGTATTAACAACAACACTCCAATATCATGTTTTGTTCAGATGGGTACATTCTTTAATACACTAAGTAGCTCATGATAGGTCTCCCGATCACCCTTGACATCTTGTTACTAACATTATAAACACAACCCCTTTTAGAGACTTTTTATCAAAATTATGTGATGCTATCGGTGATGTCATCAATGACATTTGTGATGCCATCTTGGTGTTAATCTTAGCAGTGCATGGGCGTGGCGCGAGTTACGGTTGCTTAGCGTACCATTACTGGTGAATTTCAAGGCTTTTTCAGTTTTACCTGTAACCATAACGTTCCTTTAACAAAGATTTTTTAGTGTATTTCATAGGTTTTTGCTAGTGCATCCTTAATCTGCTACAAGTTCCTTATATTATATTCACCCCCAATGTGGCAGATATGGAATCCGCAGACAGTGTGGTAGTTCGCGGACGTCAGGCGGCATTCACAAAGCTCAGAATCATAGGGGGGACCCAGAAAAGTTGTACCCATCAACCAACAAACACATGTACATGAAATCATTACTAATGTTTATGACACGCAAATATATCTTTTTGTACAAACACTTACTTCAAAAAATACAAATTACTTTTTCATTTAGCACACATTACAACGGAATGCACCAATCAGAAACCATAACTGAACACTTAATATAATCTCCTTAGTAGACCTCTGCATATAGATTGACAAACAGCAGTTGCTTATTGGAGAACAAATGATCACTAAATAGTAAGTGCATTGTATTCATTTCTCTATTATTAGCTTTCATTATATAAACATGTGTTATAAGACAGAAGCACTTTTTTTCACATCAATGTCAAACACATTTGAGTGGTTAGAGGAGAATTTCCCAAAAGAAGACCTGTTGCCCATTGTCTTGCATCGGGCCTGTGACTGGACCTCCAGGAAAGGAGATCTGCATCGATGCACCATCTACACCGTTACTGCACACAAAAATCCTCAGTAAATTCTGAACATTTTAATGAAAGAGGCGGAGTTCGGGCTGAGTTCAGTCTGCGGCAGTCGCTGGTCCTGTTGGTTGCTGTGAGGAGCTGCTGCTACATCCATCGTTTCGGAGATCCAGTGTATTTGGATCACTTCTTCTTTAAGAAAAAGAAGCCCTACTCCCTTTAAAAACTCGCCCGGAGCGCGGAGCGCGCGCGGAGTTCGGGCTGAGTTCAGTCTGCAGCAGTCCGCGGCCGTACGCCGCTGAGGTGAAGACCCGCCGGAGAGAAGGTAAGAAACCCGCCTCTATGGCTGAATTGGGGCCCCTGACTCGTGCCATGTCCAGACAAACATTACAATCCAATGGCAAGTTGGACTCCCTCAGAGCGGAGGGCTCCCTGTCCGCCTATCCAGCTGAGCCCGAGCCAATGGATGTGGCGGTGACTCGGGAACAGAATCCATTGACTGTGTCCTCCTTTCAGAGAGACTGTGTGCCTATGGAGGGTCTGTCAGATGGCTCCTTGGGGAGTCATGACTGGGAGCAGCAGAGGCTGAGTGGGCCCCGCATGGTGGGCAAAGCACTCCTCAGCCTAGGCTCAGGCTTTGCCCACTCCACAAGTTCATCAAGCCCACACTCGTCACTTGAATCCTTGATGCCTGCTGCATCCATAGTCCCTCCTGTAATCCCTGTGCCGTTACATCACGGCGTCAGTCTTTAACTCCTGATCTAGCGCCTGAACTATTGAGTGATCCCTTAGTGTCACCACTAGATCTGGAAGTGGGTGAAACCCCTCAGTTGATTGCGTCATATACACAGTCAGCGACGGACTTGTCCGTGGCAGTACCTTCTGTCCCTGTGGTCGGCCAGGAGGACACTTCGATTGACGAAGTCTGTGCATCCATTAGAACCAACGATCATACCAAATTGAAGAGAATTGCCTCCGTCCCTGTCACGAATGACTCTCACCATGCGAATGAAGGAATAATGGGAAGACCGCTGCATGAGTGCGATGTGACGGACCTCGAACTCATTGAACACGAGAAAGAAATGGTGTTGGTCTCTACTAATGCTGAAATATTCGAACTAACGAACCTTGCCAACACTTGTAAACATCAAACACTGGAGGTAGAATCGAGCCTCGAACCCTCTGACGACATGGAAGTGAGATTAGATCCACTTTCGAACAAAGATCCGAAAGCATTTCCAAGATCAAGCGCTGAGATCGCGATTAATCTAAATAAAGCCAAAGCAATTCGGAAAGAGAGACGTGCTACTGCCGAGTTGCAAAACTCACATGCATACTCCCCTGCATGCAGCATAAACTCAACTCAGGTGTTAGATCTAGCAGGACGTGAAGCTAGACTTGCGGAACGCCTGAAAGCTGACTTTGATACAATGAAAGAACGCCTGTCTATAGGCCCCTCAAGAACTGGAATGGAGCCCCTTGACATCTACATTAGAAAGCTTCGCCCAGTCGGCCCCTATAATGCCGCAATGGTCTCCCCTCCGCAAATGTTCCATCACGTATCAAGAGAGGTGCAGAGAAATGCTGATGAAGTCTCAAGCCATCAGAGAAACAGTCTCTCTCGGCTAGAGAATCTAGGGGGGGACAGCGTCTCCAGTAACAACCAAAACTCATTGACGAAGATTGTATCCACCTGTTCCACCCCGAGAACCCCGTTAAACTTCAAACCTACGAGTAACAAAAGGACCGGACTTGGATAAACGGGGCCTAAGAAGCAAAAGGACCCAATGATCCCGTTTGATGGTAACACTGAGGGTGATGCGGCAGCAGCCTACAAATCAAATCTGTCGGCTGCCGCCGCTCTTCAAATTCATAATAATGTGTTAGCTGCATCATCGGTTGCTTTATTACCCTTCACCAAATTATACGAAAGCTTACATGAGGCACTGCAATCAAATGGAGGGCTACTGTCCCACATCATTGAAAAATTAGTCAAACAAGAACAACAAATTGCACAGTTGCAAGACAACCTTGAATCTGATAAAACAGTGCTGTCAGAGATCCAAAAGCAAGTAAATGAAGGTATGGCAAAAGGAAATCAGGAAAAGAACGACTTGATAACATCAATTGCTGCCTGCCTAAAGCAATCAATCACACTAATGAGATCGATGCGTTCAATGGAGCCTATAACACCGACTCCTAAAGCAAAAGAAACCACTGAAACCCCTAATTCCGACTCAATGGAATTAACGCCGAAAGAGCCAGCCGTGTCCAACGATGTGGCAACAATAGTAGAGCCTGTGGAGCCACCTTCCATGTCTTCTAACCTTAAGCAAGGACTAGAGGAGTGTGAACCCAAGTCCCAAGACTCCATCAAATGTGCCACTCAAACCCGACCAAACTCATCTTTCGGGATTTTCTTTGGAGCAGCAAAAAATTTTAAGGGAATAGGAAAAAATCCAACATTGGAGAAAGAAAACGCTGAGAAACCTAAAAAGCTGCTGGCCACTGACAACACCCCGAAGAAACGGAAAGAAAAGAAAAAACATTGTGAACCTCGCAACCAAACTAACAAATCTAGAAAATTTATACGCAATCTGACGTCTCCGGCCAAACCGAATTTCTTTTTAAGAACTCAAAAAAGTAATGCACCAATGCCGTCTAAAGAGACCGCAAGTAAGAGTAAAGTTGTCGGTGAACCTACAGCTGAAAAGGGAAACCCCAAAAAACGCCAGAGAGTGGAAACGGAAGAAGTTGAAAGCCCAGCCCAAACCTCGTCTATTGACCTCTGCAATTTATCAACGTATTCAATAGAAGATGACTGCGAGACAAACAACCCAAACGCCTCAATTATTTCGACGAGCAGCTTGGAATTAAATGAATCCCTCAATTCTAACCAAAATGAATCCTACACATCCAAGGGAAAAAGGGCGGGAAACCCTTGGATATTAAACTCCAAATCGCTCTCGAAGGCCTCTGTGCATCAGGCTAAATTGGACTGTAAAAACCAAAAAATGCCCAGAGGCGATTTGTCAGACGTGGACTCGTTAACACAAGGCGTAGGTGGCAGCCCCATTAACATGAGAAATCTAAATCCCAAATGTACAGCCGGACAAAGATTACATCAGGCGGTGAAGACCAGGCCTAGAATCCATGAATCAACGGTTGATAGAAACCCACGAATTGCAATCACGAACATCCACAAAGATGATCCTGATGTGAACTTGAACAGAAGGAATGTTATGCGCCTCTTACACTCGGTACCGGCTCTGAGAACTGTGACGTCTAATGACATTGCTATTATCGAATATGTGTCTGAGAAATACGCTGACAAAGTATACCTTCACATATCTTCCAAAGCAGTACGCAATACAATTCTGGCAGCAAAGGATGAAATTCTGCAGTTTGGCTTTGAGACTAGGGAAGTATCGTCCGACTTGGCAAGTCATAGACCAATTAATTCAATGAATCCGTTAAACAGCCTCGGACATAAAGTGTCCTCTCAAGATCACCGGAGGAGAGTACTAAGAAAACAACTAAGACCCGAACCGCCTACGCCCCACTCTGGGAAAATCAACAAATATGGGGCAGGCACAAAATAGCTAGTCTCCGACAAAGAGATGAAATTGACTTCCCTGATCTCCTGGAACACGAGAGGCTTCCGTCATCTCTATGAAAGTTTTCCGATTGAGCTGAATGATAATCTCATAATTTGTCTACAGGAAACATGGTTAAGATGTCCTCTCGTGAAAGAAGGCTATGCCACAATGCTGAATCCTGCAGGAAAAAATTCTCATGGACGCCCCTTCTCCGGCCTGATAACCATGATGAAAATCGGATGTGATTGGAAGGTGCTTAGAAGTGAAAACCCAAATCTGTTTGTGCAATGTACGCTGATGCAACAAAAAAGTCACGATGGGAACAATCCACAACAACTCCTCGTATTAAATGTATACTGGAATCCGGCGATGATCACCGCCAAACGATTTATAGGCACGGTAACAAATCTGTTGGACAAGCACATGCACAAGAACAATATCATACTACTAATATGTGGTGACATGAACTTGTCCTGGATTTCTGAGAAGGGTGTGCGAATATCTAATGACCGTGCCAACAGCCCCTCAGATCAGGAGAGAAGGATCCTCTGGGATAATATCATGGAGGCGTATGATTGTGATATGGTCAACGGTCAAATTGACGGCGACAGGCCCCCTAAAATTACGTGGCAGAATTTGGGCACTGCAAAGGTTTTGGACTATATATGGGTCTCAAAACATGCCTGGAACTCACTTCATGAATTGAATATAACACCCACAAAAACCAGTGACCATAACCCGTTAGTATTACATCTGAGGATACATTCAGGAACAAATAAGTCAACAGTGACTCAAGCTCTGGAAGTAAATAACGGAAAAAACAGGCTACGAATATCTACTGCTCAGATATCCAGTCTAACGGCGAAACTGGACGAAGCAGACCGTCTGTCTCTGTGTAACGTGGATTATGTATCACTCTTACCGCTGAAAAGTTTACCGACCTTGTGGAAGAAAAATTCAGAGAAAAAACATATCCATGAATGGAGCACAAGAGTAAACGAAGAAAAAAAGCGCCTAAAGAGTGATATACGCAAGCTGAAAGCGCAAGGTGGCATTAACAGCGCCATCCTAATAAAAAAAAGGTCCCAAACATACCGTAATTGGTCTAAGGCATTTAAATTCCAACGCGACCAAGAAAGAGGCGAACTCATGCTGACCTTAATAAGATCACACAAATGCAGAGACATATGGCACACTCTAAACAACTGTACAGCCGACCAAGAGACGAAAATGGCAAACATGGTCACGGAGGCGGAGTGGAATAAACATTTTCTTAAGGTTTTCTCAGGAGATAATGAAATTGATATCAAACAAAGAAACCTAAGGTCTGTAAACTGGGACTGCACCGAAACCAGGGAGGACATCCTATTTGCCATTGAAAAACTGAACAACTCACGAGCCGCTGGGCCAGACGGCATTTCCAACGTTATGCTCAACAACACAAATTGGAATGGGCAAAAATGATCGAAACTCTATTTGCCAACATCAAAAAACTTAGAGAGATACCGGCATCGTGGACATCTGCAATTATAGTCCCTATATTTAAGAAAGGCGATCGAGCTGTTCCGGCAAACTATCGCCCTATCGCCTTACTGGACACCATCGGCAAAGTATTTGCGAACTTCCTGCAAAAAAAACTAACGAAGTGGGCTAACACGAGAGGAATCATTGATCCCAGACAAACGGGTTTTACGAAAGGCGTCGGAACCGAAAACAACCTGACCCTGTTAAACCTACTGAAGTTGAATGCTATGGAAAAAAAAACACAGTTGTTTATAGCATTCATTGATCTTCATCAAGCCTTCGACTGCATAGATCGGGAAACCTTGTGGGCCAAATTAATCAACTGGAATTGTCCAGAGGAGATTCTGTTCCCCATCATTGCATTGCATACAGCCACGACCATCCAGATAAGGCTAAATGAAGCCGGGATTCTATCGGACAAAATGAAGACCCAGAGAGGTGTAAAACAGGGATGCCCTATTGCAGCATGCTTGTTTAAACTATTCATCGCGGATATTCCATCAGCATTGAAAGAGGTGCGTTGCTTTCCACCGAAACTGAATGGATCCCACCTAAACTGCTTAATATACGCAGACGACATAATCCTAATAGACACCACGCCGATCGGCCTACAACGTCTATTACATAAATTATACCAATACATGAATACAAACCATTTGAAGATAAATACGTCAAAAACAAAAATTATGAAGATCGGAGCGCTGAAAGGAACAAAGAAAAAAAAATGTTTCAAGTGGCAAATTGGAAATACGAGTCTTGAGGAAGTAAACGAATTCAGATACCTAGGTATAATGATATCCTCCTCGATATGTGAGAAGAGCTGGTCAAGAAATCTACTATGTTGTATGAATACCTTGGCCATCCAAGGAACCAGAATTCATAACCTTTTCGGTAAATTTTCCCTGACCCCAATTCGGCTATTCTACTTGCAAAAAGTAATCCCGTGTGTCACCTATGGAACCGAAGCCGGTTGGAATCTCGATCACAACATCTGGGCAAAACTGGAAGGATATTTCTGGCGACGTGTCTTAAAGCTACCGAAATGCTTCTCAACATCAATAATAAGGCATGAACTTGCCTTGGATGCTCTACACACAACAGTTATTTGGAAATCGATTGCTCTACTGAGGAAGATGACAATAATAGAGAAAGAACCCGCCTACGAAATCTTAGCAATCGACGATGTGTGCCCTTCAAAGTCGATCCTAAACATCTGGGCCACAAGAATTCACGACATCATGCGAGCAGCCAATATAAGCAAGGAAATGCTGGTAAAATGTCCTCAACTCGCAAAGAAAAAGCTAAAAGAATGGGCTTGGGCACAAAACATCGAGCGTCTGGAGAAAATGGCATCGGCGCCAAAATTGGGACCAACCATCAACAAGATAAATAAGATGCCGAGATATCTTACTCAGTTTCCTTCTAGACATCACTGTGACCGCTTTCTTCATCTGCGAATGAATGCGCTACGAACAAAAGAGGTTTTACTAAGACGGAAAGCCCCAACGATCTGTGACAACTGGTGCAGATTTTGTCTAAAGGAAACCGAAACCATAAAACATTTGGTGATTGGTTGCACTAAACTGAATTCAATTAGATCGATACATCTGAGCAAATATGCACCAACAAAGGGCAACATGGAGGATTGGTGGTTCAGAATACTGAGTGGGAGCTCCGTATTTCTAACTTGCTCGGTGATAAACTTTATCGACATGCTCGATGTATAAGATTGTAGGCCTGATATGAGAACTGCAATCCTTGAACTTCCTTAATAGAATGGGGAAATGATTAAGAAATAGTTTTTCAAAAAGTTTATTATTAAACTAAGTAAAATAAAAAAAATAAAAAAAAAAAAAAAGAAGAAATCAGTGACGATAACATCTCTAATGGTACACAATACATATTTTAATGTAAACAAATAATGTAATTTGTACAGACCTTACTAAAATAATATTTATTGTTTTTCTTACAGTACATAGTTTTCATGAAGAAACTATGCCACAGTTTAATTATACACAATCGCAAGAATCACAAGTGTACATAATCAAATCATAAACTTGTCTACAAAATTGGATGATCTAAGTAAAGACCTTTTACAATATGTGAAACATCATGTCATTAAACATGTTCCCTATCACTGTCCTTCTTGCACCTGTCCCCCTTGTCCCCAGCAATCATCCCCATCAAATTCTGAACATTTTATTTAGAAGCTTTGATGAAATCTCACCCCTTCCTCCCCTCATCATTATTGTACAGAAGTGCATAATTCTCCTATTCATGTTTGTCATTCTGATACCCCATCCCTTTCATGAATACATGTATTTGTTTAATACTATAAATGTGTTGTATATCATTGTGTGATATTTCTGTTTTTTGTGCTTAAAAGCCCCATTATGAGTACATGGACACCACGACTGTCTGGGGTGTTCACACTCAAAATGGTGGTACCCCTGTATTGGCGTGATGTCCGGACATGTCCGGTTTCGCAATAATGCTCTTTTAATTAGTCCGTGGACATATGGACACCCACAAGCATTTTCCCTATAATTCTCGCCCAATGGGTTTTTGCGGAAGGCCCTCAGTTCCACAGACATCTCCGGATGTCATCATGTGATGGCACCGATGCGGCGTGACGTACTGTCTGCGAACAGCGTCTGTGGACATTTTAAAACCACCACTCCAGGGTGTTTGAAGATGAAACTTTACCATTCCACAGCTCCCCGAGCCATACTTGGTTCATCTGGCAACTTTTTACAACTTTTCAAGGCCTTTTTGCAACTCGGTTTTCTGCAGAGAGCACGACTGTCCGCCAACGGTTCCTCAGAAGGGACCCACCCATTACTTGTCCTTATTCTCAATCTGGCTATCCAGGAGATAGCATCTGCAGTGACACCTGCTTTGCAGACCACCTTTATTTGCAGCAATGACTTAACTTGTTGCCAGCACTCCTTCCATGGGCCACCACCACCACAACAACCTGGAGGGCCTGGACAGGGGAAGAGGTGCGATGATGTATGAGAACTAATACAAACATAATCTATAACCGATCTCCCAACAATACCGCTAAAGAAACCACAACCAACTCCTGCATCAAACAAAACAACCACAAAACTGTCTAGTAAAAAATCAACTGCACATCCATCACAAAACAAAGACAAACATGTCTCTTCTTCAGAAAAATCTGCAGACCCATCAAGTGATCCACAAACAGAGCAAAAAAACAGTGATCCATTTAAATTCAGCAACACAACTGGAGTAAATTGATATGCTAATGTAACAATCAACCTTCTTTTTTTATTTGCTATCAATTGTTCACACCATTTACTTAAACGGCTCAGGCCAGTTGTGTTTGTAAATGCTTGTCCTTCATAGAAATTCCACAAATAATCCTCACAACACTTATAGTGTCTCAGGTATAAGGCAAGAATTGGACTACTGTGCAGGAATGGTAACATTTACCATAAACACACAGGAAGATCCACAAGAATTCCTAATGTACGTACTTACGAGTACAGGAAACCAAAAACATCCTTATAAGTCAAATCTTCAAAATTCCATACACGTGGACACATACAAGCACTCTCTGCAACCATGTTTCACAAGAGCACAACACAAATGAACAAATTGTATATGTATCCATACAAAATTCTGAATCCATTGCATTTCACCAACTTCTGCAGAACGCAGGTCATGGAATATTACACCCTTTCTGCAATTCAGACAAGCGTTCAACCATACATATGAACTCACATAGCCAATATGTCATACTAATGATTCTAAGAAAAAATGTGGATGGTCCCAAAAATAACTATAAACTTACAGCCTTCACACACAGCCAAGTATCGCTTCGAAAGAAAACCTTCACAACAGTAGGTATAATATACCACACTGGTGCCACAACCACTCAAGGGTACTATACAGAATATGTCAAAGAAAGAAGTGGTTGCTTTGAATGTAACAGCAACTCTGTTACTCCAAAACATAGCTTAGCAGCCAATCTAACAAATGCATACTTAATAATCCTTCAACCCATATTTAGTACCTAAAATGTAGCACAATTAACAGTAAGAATACCCCAAGACGTATCTAACTACAACCATAATACTGAAATAGTACTTTTAAAACTCAATATAGTTAGAATATGCCAACCGGTATCTAACTACTTAAAATATACACTCCATTGCAAAACACTCCAAATACGCCATCACGAATCTTATACAACAAAACATCTTCTAAACTCTAATGTAGTTAGAAAATGCCAACAGGTATCTAACTATTTTAAGCATTCCATTAATCTACTTACACTTCAAACAAACATACTACCACACTTACGCTCACATCATTGTAATCATTTATTTAATCCAGTATGGATTTTTTTTTTCCCAATGACCAAATGATTGTTTAATTCCAATACAACAGCAGTGTGCCATACACTAATGTTGTACCAAACATAGTACTTAGAATGTACTGTTTATGAGGGTCTAACAAAGTAAATGTATTTGTAAAATTGTATACAATTAACGCTTTTAAACTATCCTGCTTAACATATAATACCGTTTTTTTCGACTGTCTGTGGTCAGCTGCGACTGTCCGTGGATACAACATTACAGACATTTCAGAAAATATAACGCACCTCAGCCTTTTCACCATCTAATCATTGGGTGCGTCCAATGTCCGCGGACCTCACGCCGCCCTCTGGGCCAATTGGAGGCCTGTCCTCAGAATGAACAGGCAAGTGAGTCAGCGGACCGAACCCATGTATGTCACAACCCTCGCCCAAAACCCCCTCTGGCAAACCCATTGGCCAGGTGGAGTCAGGACTCAGGCCTCTAGACCCTGGCATCCTCTTCAAAAGTCGTCATGGGGCCAGTCCTGGCACCTATGGTGCCAGGCTCATACACCATGAAAAACAATGTGCTTGGGAACTACTTTATTGTATTGTCAGCCAACATGGAGGCATCCACATAGCTTGGTTCCTAAGAACCAAGCTATTCGGTCTAGTGTTTTGGGTGTGGTAGCCTAGGGACTACTTTACCTGGACTATTTTGTTGGAGCTATTTAAACCACACCGAGCAAGAAAACAGGTTTCGCGTTACTTTGCAGCTTGCAACGTGACGCTCACCGTGTCCAGCTATTCCCTCGAACCTCGGAGAAGCAGAACCTTCAAGGAGACAAAAGGAACATCATTAGCAGCAGCATCTTACCTGCAGTCTTCATCTTTAAACACTCGCAGCTACTGAGAACAGCTTCCTCGAATCTGCACGCCTCCCGGACAGAACGATCTGAAAGAGGAAGATAGAGGCAACATTATAGAAAGCAGTAGAGACATTTACAAATTACGAACTGCTCAAAAGGCTTACCTGGCTGGTCGCCTCTCGGCTGGCACCACTCCGGACATTCCACTCACGTGGAAGAACACCGTAACCTACAAGGAAGGAAAACACAGGTTAGCAAAGGCAAGACTATGCCGCGCTGCGCATAGCGCTTACTTACCGCATCATAGAGCTCTTAATGCGCCATCATTTACCAGCGGGGCTCAACCAAGCCAGTTCGCCGTGCTGAGGCTCTGCATACCTAAGGGAGAAAAAAGAGACATTTTAAACAAAGAAAGGCATGCAGAATAGCAACAAAACTAAAGAACAGTAATTAGACCTACCTGAAAAATATCAAACGGGCCGGCGTCAGTGAAGTAAGTAACTGGACCGTACTCGTCCATGAAAGACAACACGCCCCTGCAAAGAAGGCAGGACGGAGAGCACGCCTAATTCTACCACAAGGTGAGGAGAGGGCTCCAGAGGGACTGAAATCATACGGGGTGGAGGGAGGATACTTACCCCAGTCGGTCAGTCTTGAACACAGTCCTCCTGTATTTTCAGGCAGAACCTTCCCCACAGACCACATCAGGGCAAAGCTGAGAAGCATACCAGCGAGTAACCCGGCTGGGTGGCGTCCCTGTGGATACCAGGTGAGCGTAACATATATCACCACATTTTATTTACAAAGAAAACTACTGGACGGATTTACACCAAATTTACAAAAGCACGCTTTCGAGACCAAACCGCCACTCCTGCCACAAATTTGGTAAAAATCAATACAGCGGTTTGGGCTGTAGGCGTGAGCAAAATGTTTTTTCCATTGCGTCTATGGGAAAAACCACAATTTGTGGGACCCCCCTATAACTTTGCACCCCCTGTGGACAAAACCACACCAAACTTCACAGAATCAATCTGAGGGGGCCATATACTTTTTTTTGTTGCAAAGTTTTGTGAGGATTTGTTCAGGGGGGACAAGGTTATAAGCTGCCCAAAAGGGTCTTTTTCATGAACACTGATACATGCACAGGCACCTATCCAGAGTCTGCTGGTCTGCTGCACCCAGAGAGCCAAGCTACACTTTACTGATGACTCCTAATGAGGCCGAAACATGTTGGGAGTTGCTTATGGTCAGATCTATGTGATCACTGCACATCAGGAAATTGTGAATACAAAAAGATTGAATCTCAAAATCTCGCTGTGCAGTGATCACACAGATCACTTTACGCTATCCAGCATTCCCCTAACAGCCCCACTTACCTTTTCTGGTGGCACACACAGCAATCTGCTGCCGACACTCCTGTAACCCTGCAGCATCAGTTGCCTCCCACTAACGTGGGTTGGAGCTGATGCCGAAGGGTCCCTTTTCTCTTTTTTCTTTTTTGTACCCCGCTTCCAATAGCATGGAAGCGGGGGGCCCACACAACCCTCGAAGCCCATAATGCCAAACAAAGGTAGCGGGAGACAGCCCTGCAACCTCGCTCCCAATGTTCAGCATTATAGGCCTCGATTTTTATTCACAAGCCGAATGCGCAGTAATTCAGCATTCAGCTTTTTTCAGTATTTTGGGGAATACCCTTATGGTCTTGTGTAGAAGGGATGTGACCAAGCAGTTCGTGCTTGATGGCCCCTTTTGAGGTGGGACGAAGCCTGATTTATTTGTAATCTTTGCCCTATCTATAAAGGCCATAGAAGGCTGGAGAATGATGATCTGGGGATTTCCCAGAAAGGTCATGAGGTTAAGACGTATTCTAAACCATACAACCTTCACCACTTTTGTTTTGCTACAGCAACCTCTATAGCTTGATGGGAGAATGTAATCCTGGAATCAAGACAAAAACTGCTTAACAGTTTACTAAAATACATCAGCTGGAGGTTTTGCAGAACAGCTGACTTCCTGTTTCACAGAGATTGACTGAAGACAATGGCTGGCAAATCCATGGAACTTGCCCTATTTCCATCCTGCTGCAATGTTGTGGACACCACTAGCTCTCCACCTTTGTCTTTTTTCTTACATTACAAACACTAAGAATATCTCTTAAACTCATTGTCATCATATGAATAATAACATTGATAGAGACACAAGAACAATAAAATTAATGCTCCTTTTAAGTATGCATTGCATATACATCTGCTCCCGGGGTAGGGCGCTCGGCCAATCAGGTGGCTGGAAAAGGGAGCGAGCGCCCACTGTGTACCACCCACTTCTTTCAGCCACCCAAGGAGCTTCCCCGGGCGGCGCCATCTTGATTGTGGGCAGTGCCGTAACATGTCCCCCACCTCCAAAGGCATCCCTCTCCCTTTGCCCACTCCCCTCCCCACCTACCCACTTACCTCCTGGACCAGAGCTCCTTCTGCCTCGGGCCATCTTGTTTTTAATGGGAGATTGGGCTCGCACAATACGCACAGAGCCACCAGGCAAACCCTGGGGTGCGAATAGCTATCACCCGCTTCTCGGGCGTGAGCACATGGCTTTTAATAGCCCACAGTGCTCACAGGGGCCCTTTCTTCATTCAGACCTGCTGAGGCTCGGGCTGGTGGGCCGTTACCGGCCATGTATCCCGCCTATGTGGGGGTGATTGCTACATTCTTCAACAATACTCTTTTTTGTAAACAGCGAGTTTATGCAATTATCAATCAAAAATCGGAATGAAATCTTAATTTTCAACATTTCAACACACAAAGAAATGATAAGACTTTATAATATAAGCACAATAATTGTCAACATGTACTCCAGTTGATTTAGTCAACACACATGGTTGCATTTACTCATGTTAGTGGCAGCCCTTTGTTGCAAATGAGCCAGTGAGATAAATAATTAGAAAATCTGGGAATGCCATAATACATGCTTATTTTGACTTATTTACACTTACACTCTCATCATGACCTTCTCTTCAGCGGGGTCATAGTTGGGCAGCTGTACACGGAACATCCTCTCCATTAGGGTCTTTGCATACTTATTGAAATCTAGATTACTACTTGACTCCCAAACAACTGCATCATATGAGTGAGGGTCCAACAAGACAGTCACATATCTTCCTGCAGCCCGGACCTAGGAAAACAGAAACAGAGATTGAAGCGATACTGTGCACAACTTCTGTACTATCGAATAGAGGAAATCGCACATGAGCCATTGGACCTTCCCACAAAGCAAATGCACCACGTTCCCATCGTTTGGTCGAGAGAGAGACATGTTGAGTGTTTCAGTAGTGGGGATGTAGAAGGGTATTATAGGCAATTCTACATTTCAGGATTCAATGGCCCGTAAAGAGGTCCGTCCAGCGCTAGACCTTACATTGCTTTTCCATGGTCTTTTATGTTACTAACCATCCATGTACCTGATGTCAAGCAACCTGAATGTACCCATTACAGACCATTAATACTCAAGATATTCAAGGGTAAATCTCTTCACCAGCAGGGCTCAATGCACCTGAATATCCTCCCACCAAAACGAAAAGTAGAGCTTGATTTACTTAAATTACTGAGAGTTTCAAAAACTTAATGTGTACATGCAGATTTTGACTGTACACCCCACTCACCTTTGTAAGCCACCATTATGGAGTCTCCTCTTCCAAACCCCTTACATGTTTGTTTGTTTGTTTGTTTATTTGGTAATGCACACCAAACCCTTAGGTAACCTGGCCCAGCAGATCAGTATACTTAACACTTAGTTACAGCATGGTATAAATACAGTGCAGACAAGAAGGCTACAATTGGGTTACATTGGAGGATACAGTAGGTTGCATGGATTCAGGTAGGACAGGTACAAGAGCATAGGTATATGCATGATGCAGGTGTTCGAGGGTCATGTATCATTGGATCTCAGCCAGTTTAAGGAGTTGCGTCTGAAGCTAAGATAGGACTGCTCGGATCTGAGGCTCAGGGGTAATGCATTCCAGTGTTGTGCAGCTTTCACTGGGAAGCTGCCTCCTCCTGATTTGGTTAATTTGAATCTAGGTATCTCTAGACAGTGAGAGTTAGCTGTTCTGGATGGGCGAGACAAGGTTTTTCTGATTATTCTCTCTATGAGGTATGGGGAGCTGCATTATTGAGGCAGTTGAAGGTGAGTGATATGGTTTTAAGTAAGATCCTGTCGCTAATCCTTAGCCAGTGGTGGTCTCTTCTGAAGTTGGAGATATGTTCTCTGTTGGTTAGGTTTAGAGCAGTTCTCAAGGTGTTATTTTGGAGCGTTTGAAGTTTGTCAATGGTGTGTTTGTTGGCTCCTAGATATAGGGCATTGCAATAATCCAGTTTTGACAGTACTAGAGCATTATCGAGGGTGATACAACTAACTTCTGTTAGATAGGGTCGGCAGTCCCTGATAAGTTTTCCAGTATAAGCAGTAGAGGAAGCCAGGGAGTTAACCTGTTTTTTAATGATAATGTAGAGTTGAGATAAAAACCTAGTGTTTTTACCTCGTTTACTACTTTGATTATATTGCCATCTATGTTGAATTAGGCATAGTTGGGATTTTGTTTTTGTAGGTTGGCTTTGGAGCCAAGGATCAGGATCTCTGTTTTATCGTCATTCAGGCAGAGGCCGTGGGATGCCATCCATGCCTGAATGAGGAGGTATATTTCATTTACCAAGTCTGTATCCTTATCAAAATTGCCCAAAAGGAAAATGAGGATCTGGGAGTCATCTGCATAGTTAGTGCACCCAGTCTGTCCAATTTATCAAATAGGGGCTTGGTAAATATATTATACATAGTGTGCGAGACACAAGATACTTGTGGGACGCCACAGGTAGTTTCAATCGGGTCACCCGAGGCGAGGGGGAGAAGACTCTCATTGTTCTGTTAGCTAAAAGGGACTGGACCCAGACTATTGCGTCACTCGAGAAGTGGGCTGCCGACACTAAGTGTTTGCATGAGACTGCATGGTCCACTAAGTCGAAGGTCGCCCGCCGACAGGTCGAGGAGGAGTAGCATGGCGGATTTGCCTTTGTCCCTAAGCTCGTCTATTTGGGTCTTTAGGCAGATTAACACCGTTTCGGTACCATGTTGGGGTCTGAATCCGGATTGGCAGGATCCTAGTAGGTGGTTGGCTTCGGGGTAGTCCTGAATTTGCAGGTATGCTACTCTGTCAATTATTTTTAAGGAGGAAGGGTACCGTAGTGATGGGCCTGTAGTTAGTGGGGATGGATGAGTCAAGGGTCTGTTTCTTGAGTAGGACCCAAGACACTTTTAGATTTTTTGGGACAGTGTTAGTTTAGAAGGAGGCATTGATAAGTTTTGAGATAAATGGCACTAGGTCTTTCGCTGCATCTTTGACTATTTGGGGAGGGCAGTTTTCACACTGGGATTAGATGGCTTTAGGGATAGGATAATTTTTTCTGTTTCCAGAATGGAAATTTTGGTGAAACTGAAGGGTGCTGGCATGGTGGGGACATCAATGGGAGTGGACACCAGTGGCTCAATAGGAGGCAGTGAGGCTTTTTTTATTGGCAATTTATATTTGGCGGGATGTTATTTTGCTATCTAGTGCATTCTGGATGCTAGTGCACCATTGTTTGTCTTTTGGTACATTGTCTAGAGGTGTTATTGGGGATTCTAGTTCCCGGAGTATCACAAAGAGCTCGTTGGTGTTGGAGCTAGCTTTAGAGATTCTTTCATCAAATTAATCTTTTTTGGTGCAGAATATTTCTTTTTTGTATTTGTTGGCCAGTTGGGTTAACTGTCATTTGTTTTCCTCTGTTGGGGAGTGACGCCAGATGGATTGTAGTTTTCTTTTCTGAAGTCTTAGCTCTCTAAAATGTGGTGTGAACCAGACGTTGAGATGAGCCTTCTGTTTACTTTTGCAAAGTTTGGCTGGCGCAGTGATATCCAAGGCATTGGTCATAGTGTTGTTAAAGGTCTCTACTAGGAAGGTTTGGGTCGGCGTTGCTTAGCAGCAAATTAAGTGATGGGAGGAGATGAGGTAATAGTTTGTCAACTGTAATATTTTTTTTGTATCTGGTGGGCAGTGGTGGTGTCATGGCAGTATCCCACCAATTACCATTACATATCCCACCAATTACCTCTCGTCCTTTGTGCTTGACACAGGCCTAGGACCACCCCTACCCCCTACCCCTCCAAACATACACTAGTGAGAGATGGATGAGGTGCATTTACCCACAAAAAGGCACAATATCCTGAAAGCATTGGGATATCACAGCATAACATTATTCAATTACTTTTGGCACACCTCTGCTAGGATATGAAAGGAAAACAAGATGCACTTGCTTTCTTTTATTCTAACCAAGTGTTAGAACCCACAAGGGAGGATTCCATTGTGAGGTAGGTAACAGCTGCCCAGGTAAGTGGCCAATGATCTCAAGGTAAGGGCGTCTAATGAGGGTTGAAGCCTCCTAGAACACACCGGGGCCCCGTGGTTAAGGCTCTAATGCTATTAGAGCTTGTGGCAAAGCAACACCTGGGCTTCCAGTAACACAGCTTGTCCATGGCTCCTTGAACAGTGCACACATAACAAAGAGACCTTTGAAATGCAGCATGCACAAGTGGTTAAAGTCTCCATTTCATGCTTGCTGATTGGTTAGAGAGCTGCAAGCTGTGAGATGAACAAAGGACACGCATAGAATGCAGGGTTCTACTCTAATTGCCTGGATTCACACTTCTTGGTTGTGGAAAGGAAAGAAAATGTGCACTACTAGTAATCAAAACCTAAACTTTTCCTACACATGCAAAATGTTCCTAGGAGCATACTGAAGTAGTATTGCAAAATGAAACGCTGTCTAAAGAGAATATTTCCATTCAAAATAACAATTTACAACAGATTATACTGAAGAAGGAAAAAATGAGTTCTTACATCCGCCCAATATTCGAATGCTTATGCATTTAACATGCCAAAAATAGTGATATACTTATGCCCATGAATACATGTTTACAATGTAATTTCGGATTGCTTTAAATACACAGTTTTCAGTCTAGAAAGGTTTGGGCTGGGAGAGGTCACTGCCAGGAATCCTAGCAGCAGAACACAGAACAATCATAGCAGAGCCCTCATGAAATGTGTCCTTATCAGATAACGAATGGAAAGCTTCAGAGAAGGGTCCCAGGCCTGTGATTGGTACCTCTTATTTCCTCTTATTTCCATCGAGTAGATTAGGCCATTTCAGTTAACAAGACACATGTGCCAGAGGTCCACCTAGTTGTCATCCCTGGATGTTCGCCTCCAGTTCAGAGCCACCACCCAATGCATTGTGGCTATACAAGTTAGGTGAAAATCTTTAATTTGAGCTCTGTGTGAGATACCTGCCATTTTCTTATAGGGCAGCACTATGGTCTATGTTCAGTTATGGGAGGGGAAAACACCAAAACCCAAAATATGAATTAAGCATATTGATGTCCACTGTGCCTTCAATTATTTAAGTAATAATCTCTGAGCCAGGGGGGCTTAACCGAGTCAGGTAATGCCCAGGGCCTGAGCGTAGCAAAGCGCTTACCTGAATCCCCAGTGGGGGAAGATAGTGGCCTCCAGCCTTGAGGAGGCTCAGAATGAGGGGATTGCCATGTGGTTATTCCCCCATTCTGTTCCTCCTCATTGGTTCGGAGGCTGCCACACCCCCAACCCCCGCCGGGTACTAATATTGTTTAAAAAAACCAATTAACAAAGCACCATGAGATTTGTCGAAACATATAATTCAAAAGTTATGTTTCGACCAGACACCAGTGGGACTTCAGCCCCAATTAAATGACTTGCAAGCCTACGTCCAACTGAATGGACTGAAAATCAAACGAGCAAAATCCAGAATACTGGCCTTTGGTGAACAAAAAATGGGCCTAAATACAAAAAAACAAATGCATGGCATATGAACGGCGAAAAATGTTTGCAAGTAACAGCGTTTACTTATCTTGGAGTCTGTCTGAACGACAGCAAGACTGACAAACCAAGATTGGATGCTTTAAAAGCTAAAGCTATAAACTTGGCACATCAAGGAAGAATTCTATTGAAACACTATTGTGAGTTCTCATTAACTCCACTTCTAGATTTTTATAGATTGAAAGTGGTTCCGATACTCAGTTATAAAGCAGAAAGAGTCTTTACATTTAAATATGAGAATTGGAATGTGATCGAAGGCCTCTTCTGGAAAAAAGTCCTGAGACTACCTCTAGGTACTCCGATTCAAGCTGTGCGCATAGAACTGGGACTGACTTCATTAAAGGCTATTACAAAGTGTAAATCACTGGCGCTCTATCGCAAATGCCTAGAACCACCACGGAAGGCTGGGTTTGAAGTGCTAAAAGACATGCTCATGAAAAATCTAAACCAGACGCTACAAGAATGGAGGAGCATTTGCTAGGCGATAATAGCCGACTTAGATGAGTCCGACCAGACCTTCATAGAAACTCCAAACAAGCTTAAGACCAAGATCTACAGGAATGACTGGATCATCACACAAAAGGATAGGCAAAAGCTTAAGTTATATGGAAGACCCTTCCCAGAAGGGAGAGCCTTACACACCATTCCTCGATACTTGGAAATCTTTCCAAATGCCTTGTTCAGAGATCCATATTTGAGGTTTAGGTTGAACTTGTTCCCCACTGGTGAAATCTTATCAAAGCGAGCTACAGAGAAAACAAATTGGAAATTGTGCCTACAAGATGACACCACAGAAACAATGAAACACTTGGTACTATATTGCAACGAAATTAGAGCCCGATTGATGACAGAGTTCACAATGTATAACCACTTCCGAACAGCTGAGGACTGGTGGCTGGAGCTACTGAGAGGTCCACGACTGCGACTCATAATAGCCCTGGTCAAAGTAATTATGATAATTTGTAAGAGACTTAAGAACTTAGCAGAGAAAAATGAGAACCATCAGCCTCTGGACTCTACAGGTGAAGCACAACAAAGTGAGTGGCACCAGCTTTAACTGCCTTATGATTTCTTTTATTACTTAACTGTCATTGTAATATTTCTTTATTCTTAACTGTTGCATTTAATTTCTAAGGATATGTATGTTTTAAACATCAAAGGCAAAATGGTTTGTAATTCACTAACCACAAAATGCCTATAAAATAAATAGAAACATATAAATGCAATATACTGTTACTTCAAAATGAAGGTATTCTGAGAACATATGCCATATTGCAGGAGCCGATGATTAAGCCGAATGTTTGTGGAACACTGGGGAAGAAGTGTGTTTGCAACTTCCTTTTCTTTCAACATTCCAGAAGAAGAAAAGTCATCTAACACATTGACGATTAAAAAGCTACCCAGGGAACTTTCAACCACTTTCTCCTAGGACATATACACAATACCTTTATTTAGTTTTGTCTAAAAATGTATTTTTAACAAACATCTATAGAATATCTTGCACTAAAAGGTATGATATGATATGATGAGTCATTTGTAATGTGCCTGTACACTACTGTATGCCAGTAATTAAACACATATCTCATTTAGTATCACATTTCCTGATGGCAAATCATTTGAAAATCACCTGTACTTTGCCATTGATGGTTGTAGATGTTCTTACAAATATAAGGTGAACTCGAACAGTTGTTACCCTTATTCATCACCCCGTTGTGACAAACAGTGAAGAAAGACACTGTGAAAAAGTGTGAGTCAAATCACCATCTTGCAGAGAATTCTTTGCGGCAGGTGTAACAGATATTATTTCTTTTTTTGAGGAGGGTCATTTAGCACCCCAAAAGGGAGACGGATCAGGGTCACTTGTTCATGGGTCATTTTACAGCACTTCCCTTTACACACTTCTCATCCCCTTCCACCCTCACCAGCGTACTTATTGGACCAGTTCACCAGGCACTCATTGCTTGCATTGCATGCAGGACACCACCGCCCTATGTTTGTATTTTCTTTTTTCAGACTAATAAAACCTTTACTGCGGTAAAGTGACCTGGTGATGGGGAGACACTGTTTTGAATAAACTGTCTGCTGATTTCCCCTAAACCTTTTAGTTTATGTATTCACTGGTGTGCACACAGAGGTATTTGGATCCTCATGTTTAAAGCAATGAGGATCTCCAATAGTTGTACTTCTCATTTACCCCAGTATGGCACTGGATTTCAGCAGAACCCTTCAAAATGGGATCCCACTACAGAACTGTTTACAGTGGGATCACTATCGACTTAACTACAGTCTCATTTGAAATAAACACATAATTGGTTCCCTTTAGGTGGAAGAGCCCCAGCACATTCTGTAGCACATTTGGTAAGTAACCAACTGCTTTGCAGCCAATAAGAACTTGTGCTAGTAAGAATTATACATGAGTCAGAAAACTAACACTTTACATTCACTGGTAGCCTGTATGGCGAGCGATATATATATGTCACTTATAATAACCCCACAACTTTTTCACTTCTGTGTTGCAATGATAAGAGGGATTACTCTCATTGGTACATAGCCAACCCTTTTTACTACTTGCGGGATACTTGCTGGAAAGACTTGCCACCTAGATAAATAACCGTTCTTTACTTCATGAGGAACATGGGTGAGCGTGGTTTTACACATTAGATAATTTAACCCTCTTTCACTTCATGAGGTGCATTGGCACACATGGGTCGACACATTAGATAAGTAAATCCTCTTACACCTCAGGAGGCACATTGGCTCACGTGGGTTAACACATTAGATAAGTAAATGCTCTTTCACTTCATGGGATACATTGGAGAACAGGGGTTGACACATTAGATAATTAAACCATCTTTACTTCCTGAGGTACATTGACTAGCCTACGTTGGCACATTAGATAATTAAACCATCTTTACTTCCTGAGGTACATTGACTAGCCTACGTTGGCGCATTAGATAATTAAACCATCTTTACTTCCTGAGGTACATTGACTAGCTTACGTTGACTATGTTATGTTAATAACATAGAACAGGGGTTGACACATTAGATAATTAAACCATCTTTACTTCCTGAGGTACATTGACTAGCCTACGTTGGCACATTAGATAATTACACCATCTTTACTTCCTGAGGTACATTGACTAGCCTACGTTGGCGCATTAGATAATTAAACCATCTTTCACTTCATAAGGTACATTGACTAGCCTACGTTGGCACATTAGATAAGTAAACCCTCATTCACTTCACGTGATACATTGCAGAGCATGGGTTGACACGAAAAATAAGTAAACCCTCATTCACTTCATGAGGTACATTGGCAAACGTGGTTTAGCACCTCAGGTAAATAAATGCTCTTTGACAGTTTAGGCCCTTCCCAGTGACGGCTGGCTAACATTTACTCCCTCTCATAAGGTGTGCACTTCCCTCCAGTCGATCCTTCGGCACCATGCGGAGCCCCTCACGGTAGGCCACCTCCCCCGTCTATTCGGGAAGAAAAAATAAATAAAGGGAAGGGGGAAACAAGAACTTATATTTAATGTCCGGCAGAGGACCCTGATGCAAGATACGAGTTCTGACAGAAACTGACAGAACACTGTCTCTCCCAATGTAACGTATTAATTGTAAGAGAAACTCCAATGAAGGACCCTTATCAGGGATGTTTTTCTACCTTACCCCTTTTCTAACAGGCCACTTTACTATAGTATACGCAATAACCAGATAATCTGAATAGTCTCCTTTTTCAATCTGATGCTCTCTTAAGTAACGCAGTGACAGGAAATACAAACATTGGCCAAACAGGTTGTGAAGGCCAGGCAAAGTACTTTATTAATCCTAAAGGGCTGCACTTTTTGCCAGCTCCAGAGGATTGTTCTCCTCTCCTTCCTCATGTCCCAGGAAAATGGGGAAAGGCAGACTCGCATCTGGTACCGTCTGTCCACTACCCAATAGAGGCACACTCTTGCGGGAGCTGCCAGACTGAGCACAGCTGTCTCACTCCCACACCGGGCGCTTCATCAACGCTGCAGAGGGGAGAGCGCAAGCTGGCCAGGAATGTTCTGGGGAACCTCGTCAGCACGGATTTGCCGGGACGCCCTATGCGCTCTTCAGGACGACGTTCTCTCCCTCGATCAGCGGCTTGCTGCTGCTATATCTCCCTCATGGTTTTGTCCACCTGTCCCCAGGACGGGACAGGTGACAGTATTTTACTCAAAATCACCTCATGCACACTTTAGTTCCCCCCTGGGCGAGCATTACCAAGTCCCCCGGGTCCTGAGAGGAAGACAATACCTGCAGACATAAAAACAGGACTGAAAGCATTCACATATGAATCCCCCTTCATTCAATATAAACGCCCACGCTGAAATGGGACATGGTTTACATATATATTAATCCTTCAGTTGCAGGATGCCGAAGAGAGGTTCTTTCTGCATGATATTTCAAATATTTTTAATCATTTTGACTTTTTTAAATATAACACCTGACTGGTATGTTCTGATCTTCCTACAAGTAGCAAGCAGACTATTACAGAATGGGCCACATGAAAAGACGGTCCTGGAGTGGAAAAATAAAAGGAAGAAAATCCCCACTTGCTAACAGGGTGCCAAGGCCAAGAAAGAGGACCGGCACACTGCAAGTGCTGGTAGGAAGGCTCAATGTACACTGTATTCAATGGAAAGTGTGTTGAGTGAAGAGATATGGACATCATGCAATGCTGTCATTGATGGCGAAACATAAACCAAAAGAAGCTAGAAGGAAACATTAAATTGAATGGGGAGCATATGTTACCATGTTGAACTCAGGATTCGCCATAAAGTGGGGCATCACATAGATTAGCATCAGACTCGCCCCCACACACCTACAATTCAGAAAAGAACTCAAGACCCACCTCTTCAAGGAGTCTCTCCTCCTCAATACCTAGGCCATCACGTCGCCCCTTGCGCCAACTGACTCGCTAGACCCCACCCGCCCCTCTCCTCCCCACCACCTGGAACAGCTGTACCCCTCCTCTGTGCCCCATCCGTATCCTACCCCCCGATGTATATGTGTTCCGTTATCTCTGACAAGCGCTCAGTTGCTTCTCGAAACTAGATCCACACTCAATAAATAAATATCATAATAATAATAATAATCTGCCATTACGAGTTAAGAAATTGATACAGGAAAAACGGCAAGCCCTTAGTGAACACGTGACAGCTCAAACGGCGATGGACAGAGGAAGACTGACAGGGTAATTCATAGAATTTCGCAGAAAAGTGTCGCAAGCGGCTGGCGCAGAGTGTCCGCGTGCGATTGTCTGCGCCAGGCACATGCGCTAAAACCGATTTCCGCGCACAGCGTATTCATGGAATTTAGGCTCCCAAACCAGCCGTGGCGCAGAGTATCGCAGCGACCCTGCAGCAGCGCCAGTAACGCCCCCAAGAACGCCCTCGCGCAAGGAAAAGCCATCAAAATCGCTAAATCATCGCAAAGGGCTGCGCTAACCCTGGACCAGTTTACAGGGCTGCCAAACAAGGAACGCAAAGCGGGTAACGTTCGTATCAGGGGTACGCGGGAAGTTTTACACGCGATTAGCCAGGGTACGTGTATTACAGGGGTACGCGGGAAGTTTAACACGCGATTGGCCAGGGTACGTGTATTAGAGGGGTACGCGTGAAGTTTTACACGCGATTAGCCAGGGCACGTGTATTACAGGGGTACGCGGGAATAATCACACGCGATTTGGCTGGGTAGGTGTATTACAGGGGTACACGGGAAGTTTTACACGCGATTTGGCTGGGTACGTGTATTACAGGGGTGCGCTGGAATTATCACACGCGATTTGGCCAGGTACGTGTATTACAGGGGTGCGCGGGAATTATCACACGCGATTTGGCTGGGTACGTGTATTACAGGGGTACACGGGAAGTTTTACACGCGATTTGGCTGGGTACGTGTATTACAGGGGTGCGCTGGAATTATCACACGCGATTTGGCTGGGTAGGTGTATTACAGGGGTACACGGGAAGTTTTACACGCGATTTGGCTGGGTACGTGTATTACAGGGGTGCGCTGGAATTATCACACGCGATTTGGCCAGGTACGTGTATTACAGGGGTGCGCGGGAATTATCACACGCGATTTTGCTGGGTACGTGTATTACAGGGGTGCGTGGGAAGTTACACACGCGATTAGGCAGGGTGGGTCCTCACAGGTGTTCCCTGTACACCCTCCACGGCCCCTGCAGGCAGCCCACAAAACAGGGGACTACCCTGCACACCTGCTCATGTCCCCCTGCACCCCCAGCCACCAGGGGCACCCTCCACCAGGCCCCCACCCATGTCTACCACCACCCCCACCCCCCAGCCACCAGGGGCAGCCTCCACCAGGCCCCCACCCATGTCTACCACCACCCCCACCCCCCAGCCACCAGGGGCAGCCTCCACCAGGCCCCCACCCATGTCCCCCTGCACCCCCACCCCCCAGCCACCAGGGGCAGCCTCCACCAGGCCCCCACTCATGTCTCCCTGCACCCTCATCCCCCAGCCACCAGGGGCAGCCTCCACCAGGCCCCCACTCATGTCTACCACCCCACCCCAACCCCCCAGCAGTGCAGGGGCACCCTCCACCAGGCCCCCACTCATGTCTCCCACCACCCCCACCCCCCAGCCACCAGGGGCAGCCTCCACCAGGCCCCCACTCATGTCTCCCACCACCCCCAAACCCCAGCAGTGCAGGGGCAGCCTCCACCAGGCCCCCACTCATGTCTCCCACCACCCCCACCCCCCAGCCACCAGGGGCAGCCTCCACCAGGCCCCCACTCATGTCTCCCACCACCCCACCCCCCAGCCACCAGGGGAAGCCTCCACCAGGCCCCCACTCATGTCTCTCACCACCCCCAAACCCCAGCAGTGCAGGGGCAGCCTCCACCAGGCCCCCACTCATGTCTCCCACCACCCCCACCCCCCAGCCACCAGGGGCAGCCTCCACCAGGCCCCCACTCATGTCTCCCACCACCCCACCCCCCAGCCACCAGGGGCAGCCTCCACCAGGCCCCCACTCATGTCTCCCTGCACCCCCATACCCCAGCCACCAGGGGCAGCCTCCACCAGGCCCCCACTCATGTCTCCCACCACCCCCACCCCCCAGCCACCAGGGGCAGCCTCCACCAGGCCCCCACTCATGTCTCCCACCACCCCCACCCACCAGCCTCCAGGGGCAGCCTCCACCAGGCCCCCACTCATGTCTCCCTGCACCCCCATCCCCCAGCCACCAGGGGCAGCCTCCACCAGGCCCCCACTCATGTCCCCCTGCACCCCCACCCCCCAGCCACCAGGGGCAGCCTCCACCAGGCCCCCACTCATGTCTCCCTGCACCCCCATCCCCCAGCCACCAGGGGCAGCCTCCACCAGGCCCCCACTCATGTCTCCCACCACCCCCACCCCCCAGCAGTGCAGGGGCACCCTCCACCAGGCCCCCACTCATGTCCCCTATCACCCCACCCCCCAGCAGTGCAGGGGCACCCTCCACCAGGCCCCCACTCATGTCCCCTATCACCCCCACCCCCCAGCCACCAGGGGCACCCTCCACCAGGCCCCCACCCATGTCTACCACCACCCCCACCCCCCAGCCACCAGGGGAAGCCTCCACCAGCCCCCCACTCATGTCCCCTATCACCCCCACCCCCCAGCACTGTGGGGCACCTGCCAGCAGGCCCCAACCCATGTCACCCACCACCCCACCCCCCAGCAGTGCAGGGGCAGCCTCCACCAGGCCCCCACTCATGTCTCCCACCACCCCCACCCCCCAGCCACCAGGGGCAGCCTCCACCAGGCCCCCACTCATGTCTCCCACCACCCCCAAACCCCAGCAGTGCAGGGGCAGCCTCCACCAGGCCCCCACTCATGTCTCCCACCACCCCCACCCCCCAGCCACCAGGGGCAGCCTCCACCAGGCCCCCACTCATGTCTCCCACCACCCCACCCCCCAGCCACCAGGGGCAGCCTCCACCAGGCCCCCACTCATGTCTCCCTGCACCCCCATACCCCAGCCACCAGGGGCAGCCTCCACCAGGCCCCCACTCATGTCTCCCTGCACCCCCATACCCCAGCCACCAGGGGCAGCCTCCACCAGGCCCCCACTCATGTCTCCCACCACCCCCACCCCCCAGCCACCAGGGGCAGCCTCCACCAGGCCCCCACTCATGTCTCCCACCACCCCCACCCACCAGCCTCCAGGGGCAGCCTCCACCAGGCCCCCACTCATGTCTCCCTGCACCCCCATCCCCCAGCCACCAGGGGCAGCCTCCACCAGGCCCCCACTCATGTCCCCCTGCACCCCCACCCCCCAGCCACCAGGGGCAGCCTCCACCAGGCCCCCACTCATGTCTCCCTGCACCCCACCCCCCAGCCACCAGGGGCAGCCTCCACCAGGCCCCCACTCATGTCTCCCTGCACCCCCATACCCCAGCCACCAGGGGCAGCCTCCACCAGGCCCCCACTCATGTCTCCCACCACCCCCACCCCCCAGCCACCAGGGGCAGCCTCCACCAGGCCCCCACTCATGTCTCCCACCACCCCCACCCACCAGCCTCCAGGGGCAGCCTCCACCAGGCCCCCACTCATGTCTCCCTGCACCCCCATCCCCCAGCCACCAGGCGCAGCCTCCACCAGGCCCCCACTCATGTCCCCCTGCACCCCCACCCCCCAGCCACCAGGGGCAGCCTCCACCAGGCCCCCACTCATGTCTCCCTGCACCCCCATCCCCCAGCCACCAGGGGCAGCCTCCACCAGGCCCCCACTCATGTCTCCCACCACCCCCACCCCCCAGCAGTGCAGGGGCACCCTCCACCAGGCCCCCACTCATGTCCCCTATCACCCCACCCCCCAGCAGTGCAGGGGCACCCTCCACCAGGCCCCCACTCATGTCCCCAACACCCCCACCCCCCAGCCACCAGGGGAAGCCTCCACCAGGCGCCCACCCATGTCCCCCTGCACCCCCACCCCCCAGCCACCAGGGGAAGCCTCCACCAGGCCCCCACCCATGTCTACCACCCTTCCCACCCCCCAGCAGTGCAGGGGCACCCTCCACCAGGCCCCCACTCATGTCTCCCAGCGTGCTACGTGTATTTCAGGGGTGCGCAGGAAGTCCCACTCGCGAATAGCCTGGGCGCGTGTATTTCAGGGGTGCGCGGGAAGTTCCACACGCGAATAGCCTGGGCGCATGCATTTCAGGGGTGCGCAGGAAGTTTTACACACGACTTCAGCAGGGTACGTGTATTTCAGGTATGCGCGGGAATTCTCACACGCGATTTGGCTTGGTACGTGTATTACAGGGGTGCGTGGGAAGTTACACACGTGATTAGGCTGGGTGGGTCCTCACAGGTGTTCCCTGTACACCCTCCACGGCCCCTGCAGGCAGCCCACAAAACAGGGGACTACCCTGCACACCTGCTCATGTCACCCACCACCCCCACCCCCCACCATCCAGGGGCACCCTCCACCAGGCCCCCACTCATGTCCCCTATCACCCCCACCCCCCCAGTCACCAGGGGCAGCCCCCACCAGGCCCCCACTCATGTCCCTTATCACCCCCACCCCCCCAGTCACCAGGGGCAGCCCCCACCAGGCCCCCACTCATGTCCCCTATCACCCCCACCCCCCCAGTCACCAGGGGCAGCCCCCACCAGGCCCCCACTCATGTCCCCTATCACCCCCATCCCCCCAGTCACCAGGGGCAGCCCCCACCAGGCCCCCACTCATGTCCCCTATCACCCCCACCCCCCCAGTCACCAGGGGCAGCCCCCACCAGGCCCCCACTCATGTCCCCTATCACCCCCACCCCCCAGCAGTGCAGGGGCAGCAGGCAGTCAGGCAGCAGCAGGTGGGAGCGTGCTCGGGCTCTGGGGGGCAGTAGTTCGGCCTTCCGGGCAGGAGCGTGGTATTCCGTGTGCGTACGCGTGGCCAGCTTGGTACGGAGTGATTTTGCACGTGAAAATCCTGCACGTCAGCGTGAAAACTGAGGAAAGGCCCTCAGCGCGTAAGCGCGTCTGTGACGTGACCCGCACAGGTGTTTCCCACACAGCACGTGATGACAGAGCACACGTGGAAAGACTGCACGTCAGAGTGTAATCGCGTGTGATTGGTGGAAATGGCCCTACACGCAGAAGTGACAAAGCGTGTGATTGGTGGAAATGGCCCTACACGCAGAAGTGACAAAGCGTGTGATTGGTGGAAATGGCCCTACACGCAGAAGTGACAAAGCATGTAATAGGTGGAAATGGCCCTAGCGCGTACATGCCGCGTAAGTGACGCTGGACGTGTGGGCCTGTATAAAAGGTACGTGTAGAACACGTTTTCCTTGTACGTGCTTTTCGTGGAGAGCGAGTGGGTGAATTCTGTACTTCTTGTCATTTCACACGCGATTTACTTCACGGCGTTTCAAGTTCGTATTCCCTGTTACCTTTGACAGCTTTTTCTCTTTTTTCTCTTTTACTGGTTTACCTGGGCCTGTTCCCTCAAACAGTGTTCCCTTCTACTGTTGTCCTGTCTCCTCAGACAGCGGACAAATCTTCTTTTGGCGGGGGTGTTGCCAACCAAACGTGCTCCTTTTACACGCTCGTTTACCAGGCAGACGGTGAGTCACGCACGTATCTAACATCTGTGCTTGCCCCGTGTGTAGCCTACCCCTTCAGAGGTCATTCTAGGCTGCGTGTGACACGCATACGTTCATTCTTGTGTTTCTGGGTGCCACAGCGTAGTGCAGGTTTTTCTTTCTGCACACGTGGTCTAGGAGGGGTTGCGTGCACGTCATCTCCCTTTTTTGGGCCTCCTGTGCGTTGCGTGACCCGTCATCTTTCCCCAGGGGTTACATTCAGCCTTGCTAGAGCACCAGGGTACAATTACCATCTGGTACCCAACCCCTTTGACCCCCAATTGCCCAGGACAATAGTCTACATCCACTCCCATACGCACATTAACATCAGTGCCATGGCTGGGAGGCGAGGATTCCGTAAGGGTGGCAAAGGTGGAAGAGCCACAAGTGGTGGCCGTGGTGGATCCGGTAGGGGACGTGGTCGTAACTTGCAGGGTGAGCCTGTCCCCCCATGTGTGGAGGACCAGTCACGGGCACCCATAATCCCCCCCCCCCCTCCCATTGAGGCTGATGTGGCTGACACCATCCATGCTCAGCCCTTGTTGGACCAGCCCATTGTGGCACCAGACCTGGCTGACTCCATGGCTGACTTCCAGGTCAGCAGGGCTACGACACGTGCGCTGGTGCACGTTGATGCCATCATGCCACGTGGATCTGGGGCAGCAAGGTCATCTGCTGCACCAAGGAGGCAGGGCGGAGAGGCTGCAGGGGCAGCTGCGGCTCCATCCACCCCAGCCCTCACACACCCAGCCAGGACAGTGTCGGTCCTAGTCCATGCTGCTGACATTCCCCCTGACACCATCACACTAGAGCCAATGCCTGCACCAACTCCCATGCTGAGTGTGCAATCCCACACTCCTGATACCAGAGCGGCGCAGGACACTCAGGATCACCACCACCTTCCAAGCGGAAGAGGAAGAGTGCTCGTCCGGCACAGGCTGATGCCCCAGACACGGCTACACAGTCCGGCCCGTCCAGGAAGCCCAGCTTCACGGATGACGAACTGAATGCACTTGTCGAGTATGTGTCCGGACATGACAACGAGATGGTCATTGTTGCAGGATCCAAGACCAAACCTGCACAACGCCAGGCACACTGGCAGACCGTTGCGGACATCGTAAGTGCCCTTGGAATCGTGAGGCGCACAGCCAATGATTGCTATAAGCACTGGAATGACCTAAAGCGCAGGGCAAAGAGTAAGCTGGCCTCAAGTCATGCCGCAACTCTAGTGACTGGAGGTGGGTCTCCAGTAGTAGACATGGAACTCACTCCACATGAGTCAGTCGCTGGGACCTACGTCACGGAGGAACAGATCCAAGGCGTGGGAGATCTGGCTGATTACGAGGCATTGTCCGGTGAGTGCACATGCATGTGTGTGTCATCCATGTGCATGGTGTGTGTGTGAGGGCTTCTGTTCGGGTGCCAGGTGAGAGTGTGTGCGCCTGAGTCGTATGGGTCAGCCATGTGCTTCATGCAATCCTTCCTGCGCAGCTGCATTTGGCCATAGCAGTATCCCTTCTGCCAACAGTAGACATCTAGCCCAACTGCACGCCAGTTGCCCTTGAAGTGTCACCTTGCCACAACATATTTGATTCTTTTTCACTGTTCATTCAGTCAGTTTGTTTGCATTCCACCACTTTCACTAGGCATGTCGCTGTCCACTAGTCACATGTCTGACATGGGTATGGTAAAGTGGAGTGACTTTGTTACCTGGATATCATTTGTACACACATGTCCCTGTGCAATTGGACCATTTCAGACTGGCAGCTCCAGGTGAAAAATCTGACCTGTTAGAATTAGAAAAGCAATTACATGCGGGAACTGGACTGAATGAATAGGTGCTGCCCTCCTCTCCATCTTCACTCAATAGCAATGGTACATGCCATCTGTGTGATGGCATGTGTGTTTCACCTGCCAATCACAGGCCAATGTGTGATGCCACTGCCAGGCAGCATGCAGAAAATGTGTTCATCTTCCATCTTGGTGTCATCAGTGTGTGCCATTTGCCTGCACTTCATACGCAGTGAGGGTGCATGCATGGGAGGGTTTTAGTCATCTGGGACATGTGTCAATCAAGTACTGGTTCTCTTGCTTCTCAGCCCTCAATGTGTGCCATGGTGCTAATGCCTGTTTCCATTTCTTTGTTTTCATGTCTTTGCAGGGGAAGACGCACCTGATACTGCTGGGGTTGTGGAGATGGTGCAGACCCAGGAGGGGTCCGAGGGCCGACCAACCACCAGTGAGGGACGTGGTGTGGTGGTGGGGGAGAACCCACAAGTGCTGCAGGTCGTGCTCTCAAGGGGTGTCTCTGGCTGCACTTCCCCCGAGCTGTACTCAGGTGTTGATTCGGATGAGACCTACGTGCCGTCGCAGGTGAGTGTTCCAGGGAGGGATTCTGTTCTGTCTCACCCACCTGCACCAGGGTCAGAACCCTCCATGGGGATGTCAGTGTTGGCAGCTACGCCTTCGGTGGTTACGGATGCAGGGTCACACTCCGCGACATCTGATCCTGTTCCTGGGCCAGCAGATCAGAGGGGGAATGCAGTCCTGCAGCCTCAGGCAGTGCCGGCACAGCAAGGCGCAGTTCGCCTTGCCCCAGACAGGTGTGGTGCCCGCCGACGTGGTGGCCGTACGCCACCCGGAATACCGCATGGGAGCAATCCATTTACGGTATGGCTACCCAACAGGCTGCATCATCCGAGATGATGGCTCAGGCCATGGATAGGGTGGCCACTTCCATTGTCCCCCCAGAAAGGCTGATGGAGCGACTAGAGCAGGCAACCGACTCCATCTGCCAGTCACACAGGGAGGACATGTTGGGGTCCAACAGGGACAGGCGGGCGGCACTGGCGACTCTGCAGGAGGCCATCTCCATTGAGTCCCAGGGCCACAGGGAAGCCCTGAGGCAGGAGCTCCTTCACCTCAGGACGACTCTTGTTGAGCTTGAGGCTTCAACACACCAAAGGACAGAACAGCAGCTGGAGCGTCTCACCCGTACGCTCTCAGCTGAGATGCAGGCAACGAGGGCGGAGGTCCGGGCATCCCGTGAGTTGTTGCATGGGGACCTCCGCACACTCATCCTCCAGAACCAGACCTACCACACCCGCATGCTTGCAGCCATGGAGGAGCAGACTAGGGCCTTGCGTGGGCTGCCTCCCATAGTGCAACCACCTCCGGATGCAGCTGCACAGGGTGATAATAGCGACAGCAGTGATACTCCCACAATAGGGTAGCCGTGTGGGCCATGAGCCCATGGAGGTGTTTTATCTTCCCAGGATCCACGCAGGTGGGTTCTGGTGTGCATCCTGTCCTCGGACCTCCTGGGTGGCCTCCCCAACCCCCCCGGGCCCATCAATGGCCATTTTTGATTGTTTCTTATTTTTATTTTTATTTTGATTTCTTTTATTCCCAATTTTTTTGGGACGATCTGTTGGCTTCCGTGGTTCCTGTGGGCATACGCTGCATTGTGGCTGGGCACATGCAGGCTTGTAATGTATTTGGTTCAGATGCTTGGGTTTGAGTCACACACACCCCTCCTGCTTCCCGTTTCCATGGGCTTGCAAAGGGTGTGCCCAAGTGACAGTGAATTACACAGTGACGTTGGACTCCCATGAGCTGTGTGGGCAGTCTGTAGTCAATACTGTGTATACATTCCTAGTGCATATTGCTGTTGTGTTGTACACTGCATGTTGCATTGATGTGTAACTCTTCTTCTGTGTCTACCTCCCAATTTGCAGGTCCCTTCCTCATGTCCACACAAGGACCTCTAGTCTGGAGATGGGGTCCATGTTGGCAGCAGTGCACCTACAACTCTACATGGCGACAACACTGCACAGTTGGTAGTGGTGGGAGTGCAGGCATTTCCAGGTGGTGAGACTACTAATATGTAACATTTGTGCTGTCATGTTAATGGTACTACGTGCTCAAGTATGTTGTTGGTCCGGCATTGCTGTGAGCATTTCAGGTGTTGCAGGTTTCTAATAGTGCCACTGTACATAGTGAGACTGATGTCATGTTGTGGGGATTACTTTGTTTACCTGCAATTAGCATGACATGGCACGGTGTGTCGTGTGGCGGTGCTGGGGTTGGGTTGGCTGACATGGCACTGTCCTCTTGTTGCATTTTGCAAGTGGGTATTCATTTTAGCTGCTTCAATGTGTAACTTCACAAAACTGCATTGGTGGTGTCTGTGTGGGTAGGGATGCACACATTGTGACACTTCCAGGTGAACAATCTCAGGCTGACATGGTATTCCCGGTTCATTCTCCAGACATTCAGGATCAGTGTCAGGTTGAGTCATCATTGATTGTCAGATGGAATGTGCCAGGGCAGTGTGCACTCCACAGGGGTGTGATTTCTATGTGAAGTAATTAGCCACTAGCTGTGTACGGGCTGCCTCCCCCCGTGCCCTTTCCCCTCCCATGCGCAGCGGCTGTGCATGTGGTTGGGGATGTGGGGCCACCACCATGTCCACGGCCAGGCCCCGGCGTGTTGCAACGTTGTGCAGGACACATGCTGCCACTATGATCCTGCACACTACTGGGGGAGCGTATAACAGCTGCCCGCCAGAACGGTCAAGGGAGCGAAAGCGTGACTTTAGCACTCCGAATGTGCGCTCCACTATGCCCCTGGTTGTAATATGGGCTGTGTTATATCTTACCTGGGGTGGCGTGGTGGGGTTCCGAATTGGCGTCATCATGTGGGGGCTGAGAGGGTAGGCACTGTCCCCTGTGGAGGTGGTGATTGGTATCATTGGTGGGGTTGTGACCTTGCTCAGTATCCAACATGCATGCATGTGCAGTGGCATACATACTCACCAAGCAGCCATGTATCGCCATGCCGCCCAGCTTCTAGGTCCCGGCTTAGGGTGGACATTCGGTAAATGAAGCTGTCGTGGGTGGAGCCGGGATAGTTGGCATATACTGAGGTGATGATTCCCTTGGCATTACATGCTACCTGCACGTTGATGGAATGCCAGTGCTTGCGGTTCCTATAGATGTGCTCAGATGCCCTGGGGGGACGTAGAGCCACATGGGTGCAGTCGATGTCACCTAGCACTTTGGGGAATCGTGCCACAGCGTAAAAATCCAGGGCGGCAGCATGCCTTTCTGCAGGTGTTCTGGGCAGGTATATGTGCCTGCGGACTGATGGGCGTGCAGTGATGATGTTCAAGACCTGGTGTAGGCAGCGTGACTGGGTGGCCTGTGACACCCCACCCACTATGGCACTTGTCCGCTGAAATGATCCAGTGGCTAAGAAGTGCAGTACATTGAGGACCTTCTCCAGGGGGCTGAGTGCTTGGGAGCACAGGGTGGGTGATGTGAGGTCATCCTCCCACTCACTCACCAGGTCCAGTATAATGTGTGGTGGAAACCTGTACCTCCCATACACCTGGTCATCAGGCATCCCGAAAAGGCTGGTTCTGGGTGTGAATATTCTGGCCCTGACTATCCTCCTCCTCCTCCTTTGGTAGCCCACTGCCACTGCTGCTAGGAACGGTATGTTCATCCTGGCGTCTGAGCTTGTTATTGTTAAAGTCCGCAAATTTATGCTTTGCGCGTGTTCTAGGCGAGCGTGTGACCCGCGCACCCCTGGAATCCAGTTCCCAGTCCAATGGCGTGTGGAAATTCACACGCACCACGGGATACAGCGTGTGACCCGCGCACCCCTGGAATCCAGTTCCCAGTCCAATAGCGTGTGGAAATTCACACGCACCACGGGATACAGGTTCGCTGACGTACTTGCTTGTGTAAGTGCCCGCGCACCCATTAAATACACGTACATAGGCCAATCGCGTGTACGCGCACTTTTGTCCAATTACACGCGATGACACTCTGACGTGCAGTATCTCCACGTGTGCCCCGTCATCACGTGCTGAGTGGGGAACACCCGTGCGGGTCACGTCACAGACGCGCTTACGCGCTGAGGGACTCTGGTCCAATGGAATCGCGTATGCGTGCTGACGCGCTTACGCGCTAAGGGCCTTTCCTCGGATTTCACGCTGACGTGCAGGATTTTCACGTGCCAAATCACTCCGTATCAAGCTGGCCACGCGAAAACGCACGGAAGACCACGCTCCTGCCCAGAAGGCCGAGTTACTGCCCCCCAGTGCCCCGAGCAGCCTCCCACGTGCCATCTGCTGCTGCCTGCCTGCCTGCCTGCCTGCCTGCTGCCACCGTGCCCTGCCATTTGGTGCCTGCACATCAGCCATCTGCAGGGGTCCAGTTGCTGTGTCCACCCCTGCTGGAACTGAAGACTCCCGACTGGGATTACATCGCTCCACAGCCCAGCCCCAGGACCCAGTTGCCCACCCACACCTGCCTCTGGGGTTGCCATGTCGGGCACTTCCACATCTGGCACCAGTGGCAACCCCAGGCCAGAGGGGCAGAGGGGCACCAGCTTCACTGTCACCGAAGTTGGTGTCCTGGTGGAGCATGTCCTGGGGCAGTATGATGCCCTCTTTGGATCGTCCCGCGCCAGCAAGGAAGGACGGCAGAGGATCTGGGCCGACTGTGTGGTTGCCATCAACGCGGAGGGGGTGGCAACCCGCGACGTCCTGAAGATCAAGAAGCGCTGGGAGGACTTGAGGTCCAGGACCCTTGTGAAGGCACGGCGCCTCGTGGAGGGGGGCGGGGCCACATGAGTTCCATCCAGATGAGGGTCCTGGAACGCGTACGCCCAGCGCTCCACGCCCAGATCCTTGAGAGGGAGGCCCGTCTGGAGTTGAGCGGTAAGTGTCCATGCATTACTGTGTGAGACAGGGCATGTTGCGGTGTGCTGGTTCTATGATACTTGCCTGTATGTGTGCCATAGGCCATGTATGCATGTATGTGTGCAGGGACATCATGGTAATGCATGTGTGACCAGTGATGTGTGATGCACATGGTTGTTGCATGTGTTGAAATGCCGCATGGGGAGCCCTATGCAGATTTTGAACATGAGAGCATGCCAGTCTCTGTACCTGGACATGGGTGGGGGTGAGGGATGGGTGCTGATGCCAGGTACATATATGGTAGCCATGTCTGTGTGCCTGACCTGCGTGTCTGTGACTTGTGCATGCCATGGATGCATGACACATGTGTGTGACAATGCACAGATTCAGTAAAGCAGCCAAATTACCCTTGTATCCGCTGTGTTTGGTGTGTTTGGGGCCAGATGGATGTGACTGAGGTGAAGTGTGTGCATGTGATAGGCATGAGCCATGATGCATGTGAGTTACATATCATTGAATGTTTCAAGAGTCCATTGGACATGCATGGAAATGTCCATGGCATGCACCATGCCTGTTACTGTGTGTGTTTTGCCTGGACTGACCCATGTGTTGTGGAGGGACATGATGGAAGTGTACTTTGACAGTGGTGCTCATCTGCTATTGCTTCCTGTCTAGGGGACCATTGTACAGTGCCCTGATGCTTGTGTTCTTTGTCTCCCTCTACGCAGCGGCTAGTGAAGAAGAGGGCGGAGACGGCGCTGTGGAGCAAGGCGGCGGGGATGCCCCCACGGCTGCAGCGGAAGGGGTGGGTGAGCCCCCACAGAGGCCTGCTACGGTGGGAGACGGTGAGGAGCCATCCAGGTTGGTGGTTTGCACAGAGGAGGAGGAGGCCGCCACTGGGGCACACATGGGGCCTGGTGGGGGCATCCCTGCTGGTGCAAGTGGTGCAGTCCAGGGCCAGGGGCAGGAGGCAGCACAGGTCACCGTGGAGGGGCCTGTGCATGTCGCTGTCCCTGACCCTGTGAGTGCACCACCATGCACCAGCAGGGATGCCCCGTCCCAGGCCTGTCCGCAGGTAGAGGGGATGTCCATGTCACCTGACTCCCCTCCACCTGCGGACGTGGGAACCCCTGGCCGTGCGGAGAAGGTCCTGATTGGGGTCGCGATGCGCACGGCTGTGATTCGTGATGCCGTGCGTGCTTCCCGGGAGGAGCACGCACGTCATCACGAAGTGCACCGTGCCGACGTGGCCCAATTGGGATCGGCCATGTTCGGGGGTTTCCTGCATGTGTTGGCCAATGTGGCGGCCCTCTCCTCCTCCGTGCAGGCTATCCACCAGTCGTTCTCCTTGCCGTCTTCCAGCCCAGATGCCACCAGGGCCCCCTGTGGACCTGCCCCGACCAATGCAGCCAGCTCGGTGGGGATCCCATCCCTGCCACAGTCGGGAGTCAGAGATCCAGCAGGGGTGGACACCACAGCAACTGGACCCCAGCAGATGGAGGATGTGACGGCATCATCGGGCAGGGCACGTGCACGACGGCGTCGGTGGTTTCCATCAGCCTGGATGCCGTCGTGCTGGCACAGGCAGTTGCGTCGGAGGCAGCAGCAGGCTCAACGTGGGAGGCATCATGGCTCGGGGCCATCAACATCAGGGGTGCAGGCATCGGCCGGAGGGCAGGAGAACCCTGGAATGGGAGTGGCTTCCGTGTGGGAGCGGTTGTGCCAGCGGATAGGTGCGGAGCGGCAGCGGGCAGAGGAGGAACGGCTCACGATGGTCAGGGCGGAGGACTCCATGCGGAGGGCGCTGAGGCGGGCTGAGTGCCTCGAGGGTCTTCGCAGGGAGTTTGAGCTTGACACTGCGTTATCCCTGCGGGACCTCGGGGCCAGGGAACATGCCCGCCTCCAAGCCATTGACCAGGAGTTCGATGATGCCCTGGCCCATGACAACAACCAGTGAGCCGTCCGAATAGCCCGCTGCCTTTGTATATAGTTGTATAGTTAGGGTTAGGTTTCCTTTGTTTTTTAGATTTTTTTTTGGTTGCGATTGGACAATGCACCACTTTTTTGTATATAGTTCAGTTTTTAGTTAGTAGTCATAGTTAGGTTTAATTTGGTTAGGCTCATGGACCCAGGATGATCTTCTTCATGGTTCTTCATTGGCTTATTTTAATTTTTCAGATTATTTTCTTGGACATTCATCTTGTTTTGTTTGATTTGCTTTGTGTTTTTTCTTATTTCATTTCCATTCTACTTGCTGTTCAATACATATTTTTTTTTTATTCTTCAATGTGTCGTATCATCTCATTGCTTTCAGGCATGTCATGTTGGGTGTTTTGTCATTCACTTGCAGCCATTGTGTGTGACAGACATGTGTTCAATTGCATTCTTTAAATTGGGGGTGTAACATGTAATTGCCTTTGATATGTGGGTGGGTGTGATAGTTGGTTGGGCCTTTTGGCAGGGGAGGATGGGCATTACGGACATGATTGGGGAATGTTGGGACCCAGGTGCAGGGGGGCATGGATTGGACATGGGTGGGGGCCTGCTGGCAGGTGCCCCACAGTGCTGGGGGGGTGGGGGTGGTGGGAGACATGGGTGGGGGCCTGGTGGAGGGTGCCCCTGGTGGCTGGGGGGTGGGGGTGGTGGGTGACATGAGTGGGGGCCTGGTGGAGGCTGCCCCTGGTGGCTGGGGGGTGGGGGTGGTGGGTGACATGAGTGGGGGCCTGGTGGAGGCTGCCCCTGGTGGCTGGGGGGTGGGGGTGGTGGGTGACATGAGTGGGGGCCTGGCGGAGGCTGCCCCTGGTGGCTGGGGGGTGGGGGGTGGTGGGTGACATGAGTGGGGGCCTGGTGGAGGGTGCCCCTGGTGGCTGGGGGGTGGGGGTGGTGGGAGACATGAGTGGGGGCCTGGTGGAGGGTGCCCCTGGTGGCTGGGGGGTGGGGGTGGTGGGAGACATGAGTGGGGGCCTGGTGGAGGGTGACCCTGCACTGCTGGGGTGTGGGGGTGGTGGGAGACATGAGTGGGGGCCTGGTGGAGGGTGCCCCTGGTGGCTGGGGGTGGGGGTGGTGGGAGACATGAGTGGGGGCCTGGTGGAGGGTGACCCTGCACTGCTGTGGTGTGGGGGTGGTGGGAGACATGAGTGGGGGCCTGGTGGAGGGTGCCCCTGGTGGCTGGGGGGTGGGGGTGGTGGGAGACATGAGTGGGGGCCTGGTGGAGGGTGACCCTGCACTGCTGGGGTGTGGGGGTGATGGGAGACATGAGTGGGGGCCTGGTGGAGGGTGCCCCTGGTGGCTGGGGGGTGGGGGTGGTGGGAGACATGAGTGGGGGCCTGGTGGAGGCTGCCCCTGGTGGCTGGGGGGTGGGGGTGGTGGGTGACATGAGTGGGGGCCTGGTGGAGGCTGCCCCTGCACTGCTGGGGTTTGGGGGTGGTGGGAGACATGAGTGGGGCCTGGTGGAGGGTGCCCCTGGTGGCTGGGGGGTGGGGGTGGTGGGAGACATGAGTGGGGGCCTGGTGGAGGGTGACCCTGCACTGCTGGGGTTTGGGGGTGATGGGAGACATGAGTGGGGGCCTGGTGGAGGGTGCCCCTGGTGGCTGGGGGGTGGGGGTGGTGGGAGACATGAGTGGGGGCCTGGTGGAGGCTGCCCCTGGTGGCTGGGGGGTGGGGGTGGTGGGTGACATGAGTGGGGGCCTGTTGGAGGCTGCCCCTGCACTGCTGGGGTTTGGGGGTGGTGGGAGACATGAGTGGGGGCCTGGTGGAGGGTGCCCCTGGTGGCTGGGGGGTGGGGGTGGTGGGTGACATGAGTGGGGGCCTGGTGGAGGCTGCCCCTGGTGGCTGGGGGGTGGGGGTGGTGGGTGACATGAGTGGGGGCCTGGTGGAGGCTGCCCCTGGTGGCTGGGGGGTGGGGGTGGTGGGTGACATGAGTGGGGGCCTGGTGGAGGGTGCCCCTGGTGGCTGGGGGGTGGGGGTGGTGGGAGACATGAGTGGGGGCCTGGTGGAGGGTGCCCCTGGTGGCTGGGGGGTGGGGGTGGTGGGAGACATGAGTGGGGGCCTGGTGGAGGGTGACCCTGCACTGCTGGGGTGTGGGGGTGGTGGGAGACATGAGTGGGGGCCTGGTGGAGGGTGCCCCTGGTGGCTGGGGGGTGGGGGTGGTGGGAGACATGAGTGGGGGCCTGGTGGAGGGTGACCCTGCACTGCTGGGGTGTGGGGGTGGTTGGAGACATGAGTGGGGGCCTGGTGGAGGGTGCCCCTGGTGGCTGGGGGGTGGGGGTGGTGGGAGACATGAGTGGGGGCCTGGTGGAGGGTGACCCTGCACTGCTGGGGTGTGGGGGTGATGGGATACATGAGTGGGGGCCTGGTGGAGGGTGCCCCTGGTGGCTGGGGGGTGGGGGTGGTGGGAGACATGAGTGGGGGCCTGGTGGAGGCTGCCCCTGGTGGCTGGGGGGTGGGGGTGGTGGGTGACATGAGTGGGGGCCTGGTGGAGGCTGCCCCTGCACTGCTGGGGTTTGGGGGTGGTGGGAGACATGAGTGGGGGCCTGGTGGAGGGTGCCCCTGGTGCCTGGGGGGTGGGGGTGGTGGGAGACATGAGTGGGGGCCTGGTGGAGGGTGACCCTGCACTGCTGGGGTTTGGGGGTGATGGGAGACATGAGTGGGGGCCTGGTGGAGGCTGCCCCTGGTGGCTGGGGGGTGGGGGTGGTGGGTGACATGAGTGGGGGCCTGGTGGAGGCTGCCCCTGCAGTGCTGGGGTTTGGGGGTGGTGGGAGACATGAGTGGGGGCCTGGTGGAGGGTGCCCCTGGTGGCTGGGGGGTGGGGGTGGTGGGAGACATGAGTTGGGGCCTGGTGGAGGGTGACCCTGCACTGCTGGGGTTTGGGGGTGGTGGGAGACATGAGTGGGGGCCTGGTGGAGGGTGCCCCTGGTGGCTGGGGGGTGGGGGTGGTGGGTGACATGAGTGGGGGCCTGGTGGAGGCTGCCCCTGGTGGCTGGGGGGTGGGGGTGGTGGGTGACATGAGTGGGGGCCTGGTGGAGGCTGCCCCTGGTGGCTGGGGGGTGGGGGTGGTGGGTGACATGAGTGGGGGCCTGGTGGAGGGTGCCCCTGGTGGCTGGGGGGTGGGGGTGGTGGGAGACATGAGTGGGGGCCTGGTGGAGGGTGCCCCTGGTGGCTGAGGGGTGGGGGTGGTGGGAGACATGAGTGGGGGCCTGGTGGAGGGTGACCCTGCACTGCTGGGGTGTGGGGGTGGTGGGAGACATGAGTGGGGGCCTGGTGGAGGGTGCCCCTGGTGGCTGGGGGGTGGGGGTGGTGGGAGACATGAGTGGGGGCCTGGTGGAGGGTGACCCTGCACTGCTGGGGTGTGGGGGTGGTGGGAGACATGAGTGGGGGCCTGGTGGAGGGTGCCCCTGGTGGCTGGGGGGTGGGGGTGGTGGGAGACATGAGTGGGGGCCTGGTGGAGGGTGACCCTGCACTGCTGGGGTGTGGGGGTGATGGGAGACATGAGTGGGGGCCTGGTGGAGGGTGCCCCTGGTGGCTGGGGGGTGGGGGTGGTGGGAGACATGAGTGGGGGCCTGGTGGAGGCTGCCCCTGGTGGCTGGGGGGTGGGGGTGGTGGGTGACATGAGTGGGGGCCTGGTGGAGGCTGCCCCTGCACTGCTGGGGTTTGGGGGTGGTGGGAGACATGAGTGGGGGCCTGGTGGAGGGTGCCCCTGGTGGCTGGGGGGTGGGGGTGGTGGGAGACATGAGTGGGGGCCTGGTGGAGGGTGACCCTGCACTGCTGGGGTTTGGGGGTGGTGGGAGACATGAGTGGGGGCCTGGTGGAGGGTGCCCCTGGTGGCTGGGGGGTGGGGGTGGTGGGTGACATGAGTGGGGGCCTGGTGGAGGCTGCCCCTGGTGGCTGGGGGGAGGGGGTGGTGGGTGACATGAGTGGGGGCCTGGTGGAGGGTGCCCCTGGTGGCTGGGGTGTGGGGGTGGTGGGAGACATGAGTGGGGGCCTGGTGGAGGGTGCCCCTGGTGGCTGGGGGGTGGGGGTGGTGGGAGACATGAGTGGGGGCCTGGTGGAGGGTGACCCTGCACTGCTGGGGTGTGGGGGTGATGGGATACATGAGTGGGGGCCTGGTGGAGGGTGCCCCTGGTGGCTGGGGGGTGGGGGTGGTGGGAGACATGAGTGGGGGCCTGGTGGAGGCTGCCCCTGGTGGCTGGGGGGTGGGGGTGGTGGGTGACATGAGTGGGGGCCTGGTGGAGGCTGCCCCTGCACTGCTGGGGTTTGGGGGTGGTGGGAGACATGAGTGGGGGCCTGGTGGAGGGTGCCCCTGGTGGCTGGGGGGTGGGGGTGGTGGGAGACATGAGTGGGGGCCTGGTGGAGGGTGACCCTGCACTGCTGGGGTTTGGGGGTGATGGGAGACATGAGTGGGGGCCTGGTGGAGGCTGCCCCTGGTGGCTGGGGGGTGGGGGTGGTGGGTGACATGAGTGGGGGCCTGGTGGAGGCTGCCCCTGCACTGCTGGGGTTTGGGGGTGGTGGGAGACATGAGTGGGGGCCTGGTGGAGGGTGCCCCTGGTGGCTGGGGGGTGGGGGTGGTGGGAGACATGAGTGGGGGCCTGGTGGAGGGTGACCCTGCACTGCTGGGGTGTGGGGGTGATGGGAGACATGAGTGGGGGCCTGGTGGAGGGTGCCCCTGGTGGCTGGGGGGTGGGGGTGGTGGGTGACATGAGTGGGGGCCTGGTGGAGGCTGCCCCTGCAGTGCTGGGGTTTGGGGGTGGTGGGAGACATGAGTGGGGGCCTGGTGGAGGGTGCCCCTGGTGGCTGGGGGGTGGGGGTGGTGGGAGACATGAGTTGGGGCCTGGTGGAGGGTGACCCTGCACTGCTGGGGTTTGGGGGTGGTGGGAGACATGAGTGGGGGCCTGGTGGAGGGTGCCCCTGGTGGCTGGGGGGTGGGGGTGGTGGGTGACATGAGTGGGGGCCTGGTGGAGGCTGCCCCTGGTGGCTGGGGGGTGGGGGTGGTGGGTGACATGAGTGGGGGCCTGGTGGAGGCTGCCCCTGGTGGCTGGGGGGTGGGGGTGGTGGGTGACATGAGTGGGGGCCTGGTGGAGGGTGCCCCTGGTGGCTGGGGGGTGGGGGTGGTGGGAGACATGAGTGGGGGCCTGGTGGAGGGTGCCCCTGGTGGCTGGGGGGTGGGGGTGGTGGGAGACATGAATGGGGGCCTGGTGGAGGGTGACCCTGCACTGCTGGGGTGTGGGGGTGGTGGGAGACATGAGTGGGGGCCTGGTGGAGGGTGCCCCTGGTGGCTGGGGGGTGGGGGTGGTGGGAGACATGAGTGGGGGCCTGGTGGAGGGTGACCCTGCACTGCTGGGGTGTGGGGGTGGTGGGAGACATGAGTGGGGGCCTGGTGGAGGGTGCCCCTGGTGGCTGGGGGGTGGGGGTGGTGGGAGACATGAGTGGGGGCCTGGTGGAGGGTGACCCTGCACTGCTGGGGTGTGGGGGTGATGGGAGACATGAGTGGGGGCCTGGTGGAGGGTGCCCCTGGTGGCTGGGGGGTGGGGGTGGTGGGAGACATGAGTGGGGGCCTGGTGGAGGCTGCCCCTGGTGGCTGGGGGGTGGGGGTGGTGGGTGACATGAGTGGGGGCCTGGTGGAGGCTGCCCCTGCACTGCTGGGGTTTGGGGGTGGTGGGAGACATGAGTGGGGGCCTGGTGGAGGGTGCCCCTGGTGGCTGGGGGGTGGGGGTGGTGGGAGACATGAGTGGGGGCCTGGTGGAGGGTGACCCTGCACTGCTGGGGTTTGGGGGTGGTGGGAGACATGAGTGGGGGCCTGGTGGAGGGTGCCCCTGGTGGCTGGGGGGTGGGGGTGGTGGGTGACATGAGTGGGGGCCTGGTGGAGGCTGCCCCTGGTGGCTGGGGGGTGGGGGTGGTGGGTGACATGAGTGGGGGCCTGGTGGAGGGTGCCCCTGGTGGCTGGGGTGTGGGGGTGGTGGGTGACATGAGTGGGGGCCTGGTGGAGGGTGCCCCTGGTGGCTGGGAGGTGGGGGTGGTGGGAGACATGAGTGGGGGCCTGGTGGAGGGTGCCCCTGGTGGCTGGGGGGTGGGGGTGGTGGGAGACATGAGTTGGACATGGGTGGGGGCCTGCTGGCAGGTGCCCCACAGTGCTGGGGGGTGGGGGTGGTGGGGGACATGAGTTGGACATGGGTGGGGGCCTGCTGGCAGGTGCCCCACAGTGCTGGGTGGTGGGGGTGCAAGGGGACATGAGTTGGTGTTCATTAGTTCAAGGAGACATGTGCCTTTGCTGGGGGGCATGCCCATGGTGGGTGGGCTGCCTGCGGGACATGACCAGGGATGCAGGGTAGTCCCCTGTGGTGTGGGCTGCCTGCAGGGGCCGTGGAGGGTGTACAGGGTACACCTGGGAGGACCCACACTGTCAAATCACATGTGGAACTTCCCGCGCACCCCTGAAATACACGCGCCCAGGCTATTCGCGTGTGGAACTTCCCGCGCACCCCTGAAATACACGCGCCCCCAGGCTATTCGCGTGTGGAACTTCCCGCGCACCCCTGACATACACGCGCCCAGGCTATTCGCGTGTGGAACTTCCCGCGCACCCCTGAAATACACGCGCCCAGGCTATTCGCGTGTGGAACTTCACGCGCACCCCTGAAATACACGCGCCCAGGCTATTCGCGTGTGGAACTTCACGCGCACCCCTGGAATACACGCGCGCCCAGGCTATTCGCGTGTGGAACTTCCCGCGCACCCCTGAAATACACGCGCCCAGGCTATTCGCGTGTGGAACTTCCCGCGCACCCCTGAAATACACGCGCCCAGGCTATTCGCGTGTGGAACTTCCCGCGCACCCCTGAAATACACGTGCCCAGGCTATTCGCGTGTGGAACTTCACGCGCACCCCTGAAATACACGCGCCCAGGCTATTCGCGTGTGGAACTTCCCGCGCACCCCTGAAATACACGCGCCCAGGCTATTCGCGTGTGGAACTTCCCGCGCACCCCTGAAATACACGCGCCCAGGCTATTCGCGTGTGGAACTTCACGCGCACCCCTGAAATACACGCGCCCAGGCTATTCGCGTGTGGAACTTCACGCGCACCCCTGGAATACACGCGCCCAGGCTATTCGCGTGTGGAACTTCACGCGCACCTTCACGCGCACCCCTGTAATACACGTAGCCCGCTACCCCAGGCCCGATCGCGTGAGGAACTTCACGCGAACCCCTGTAATACACGTAGCCCGCTCCCCCAGGCCCGATCGCGTGTGAAACTTCACGCGAACCCCTGAAATACACGTAGCACGCTCCCCCAGGCCCGATCGCGTGAGGAACTTCACGCGAACCCCTGTAATACACGTAGCCCGCTCCCCCAGACCCGATCGCGTGTGAAACTTCACGCGAACCCCTGAAATACACGTAGCCCGCTCCCCCAGGCCCGATCGCGTGAATAACTTCACGCGAACCCCTGTGATGCACGTACCCTGCTGAAATCGCGTGTTAGACTTCCCGCGCACCCCGGTATACACGCACACGTATTTTTTGTCAGCGGGTGTTTGTGGGTACCCCTTTGCACGTCATTTTTCCTGGAGGGCCACAGTATGGGACATTCATCATGGCAGTATATAGGTGCTATTTGTTGGCGCACCTTTTGGCGCACATTTCTTACAGCCGCAGAGACGCTACCGCCTGCTTTCTTGTGGCGGTCGTGTTTGTGCCTGTGCGCTGGTTTGAGCGTGCGCTTTTTTGCCCTATTCTATTCCATGAATACGTGTTGTAGGCGAGCGTGTGGGCGTTCCGCGCACTTGTGCCCTGTACTTCCCCCGTGACGCCCACGTTTTGGCAAGTTGTTCCCCATTCCGAGTGTTACGCCCGTGTTCCGCCTACTTTTGTTGCGTGCGCCGCGCTATGTGCGAATTTCACTGTGGCCTGTGCGATTTTCGCTGTGACCTGGCGCACGCTGTTAGATGGCCTGTGCGCCAACGTGCGCCGCGCACTTTTTTATCGCACATCCGCTGGTTTTCTCGCGCACGGCCTTCCATGAATCGACGTGCGCTGCTTTTCGTGCGATTTTCGCAATTGCACTGCGATTTTCGCTATTCCACTGCGATTCGCACGTTTTTGCCCACTTGCGCCGCGCTAATTATTCCATGAATCGGCCTCTGAGTATTTTGATGCAATGGATAATGCAACAAACATTTAGAAGGAACAAGAACGAGGTGATTCTAAATGTGTACTGGACTGCCAGGAAAGGAGAACTGTAAGTACTGCGAACTGTGCTGTACAATTGACAAAAGGTAATGTTTTCACCTCGCATTATTACGTTTTTGGCTGTTCGCTTCTATGTGCAACGCGTCTATGCAGAGTTAGTTAAACCCAAGTTGAATAATTTGAACTGCACTCTTAGGTGTCTTGTGATCTTTCAAACATTGCAGGTGACTATGGAAGCAACACAAAGAGAGCGTGCACATTTCTAGCGCCTTGTTTATCTACGATGTGCTGCCCAAGTGTATCACGGCTGCTCTCTGTCATTGTTGAATTTTCAATATGTGGCCAACGGAATCAGCTCATGCATTGTTTTCCCTCAGGCACGATATGTCTGGCATACAGTAGAAAGGACCTACGAGCATGAAAGGCGCGCTTGCCTTATAACGTTTAGTTTGCCTGTGCTAAGGAAGGCAATGTTAAATTGAGGTGGCAGTACGCGTGCGCCCTGAGTCGGACTGGGACAAGAAATAGGCCTGGACACCCAAAAAAAAGTGGCCCACCCCACGCCTCACGACCCTTGACCTCTGATGACATCAACGGAAGTGATGTCATTTGACCCCACCCTAAAGTGACATCCCCGGAAGCGATGAAACACGACCTTTCACCCCTTGACAAAACAGGAAGTGGCATCAAATAGCATTGTTCCTAAGTACACTATGAAAAATATGGTTTTGCAACAAAAGGAAAATGCAGATTTTTTTTTTTTTAAACCACCCTGTCATGGCCAGAAATCGGCGCCCACTCCCTAGGGACGATTTCGGCCCAGCCACGGGGCGAAAAGCCAAGGGGCCAATCCAACCCTGCGTGCGCCTGTACTAAGGTATGAACTGTCAAACTGAGATGGCATTACGCATGCCCCTGTGCCAAGGAATGCACTTTTAAATTGAGATGGCATTACGCGTGCCCCTGTGCTAAGGAATGCACTGTTAAATTGAGATGCATTACGCGTGCCCCTCTGCTAAGGAATGCACTTTTAAATTGAGGAGGCCGTACGCATGCGCCTGTACTAAGAAATGCACTGTTAAATTGCGGTGTCACTACGCGTGCGCCTGTGCTAAGGAATACACTTTTGATGAGAGCTGGCACCATGTGTGTGCCCGTGTTAAATAATGCATCCTCTTTATATAGAGGAATTCTGAGAACTTATGCTTCTAGCATTTTGGTTAATACACAACATTGTCATTGATTTACATCTTTGAAGAAAGTGACAGTGAATGCAGTGAATGTCTATTTTGCTTGGGTATCTGCAGAACCCATTTAGGGGGACATTTTATTGTGTTCAGTTCCCATAAAAATCTATTCCCTCTCTCTACATTTAAGAGTAACATCTACTAGCATGTATTTGAAACAATTTAGAAGAAGTAAGATCTTTGAATGTGATGTCAGTTCTGTCCTGCCAGTGTAAAAGGGGATGATGTGTAATGTTCTGATCTTCCCAACCAGTAGCAAGCAGGTTATTGCAGAATAGAACCTCTGACATCATAAGCCACATGAGAGTTCCATGATGAACAGTTGAGAGAGGCCTGACTTGAGTGAGGACGGATGACTGGTGTTCTGTCATTGGATCTATCTACTGATCTTGCTTACTGCATGCTGTGACTAGAGGTTTGCTGTACTTGACCAAAACAGCCCTACCCAAAAAAATGGCTATTTGTCATCATTGCGTGCTATCATTGCATATAATACTAACCACATCAAACTGTTTTTGTGCATTTTGCCACCGAACCCCATCCCTGTACTTGTCCATGAATGTTCTCCTTAACATATTTGTTTCTTTAAAGTATACAAGCATGGTGTTCTACCTTTTTATGTTGTGGCTGCATTGAAATTTATTACATCCATCTATGATCTTAACACTATTCTAGGAAAAGCTTTCTGCACATCCTAGAGCCACTGCTAGCAGCATAAGGACTTTAAGGAGCTAGTCAAAATACTTAAGACCTGATGTTTGGTCTAGTGAAATGAGAAATGAAAGACCTTTAAAACACTCTCATTCTCCAAAGAGTAGCTAACATAGTAAAAAAAAAAGACTCCACTCTACCACGTTTGCGGCTTTTACTCAATTTAGAAATGCTAATTTAATTTCAGAACTCCAATTTGTATAAATTGAAGGAACCCCTCGCAAAGAAAGATCCATACATGTTTGCTGCTGTTCAGTGTAGATCTTCACTTTTACTGTTCATGGATGAGACCATTATGTTAAATGGCACGGAAACAAGAAACATATACTTCACTAAGTAAAGTCATATCACATTAAGAGACTAGTTTCAGGCTGACTCTTCTATCGCAGAGATTTCAACACATTCGCACTGAATATGGTCTCCATGTTAGCATCCACTTCCAGGCTGTTTACATATTGATCTGTTGAAGTCATAGGTCTTGACATTCACAAGTACCCAATAGTTTTCATTTAAATGTTTATTTAAAACAGAGAAATAAGCAGGTTTTTTACTTTAAAAAAAACCTGTGAAAATGACCAAAACTGCATTCATTTCGAAAATCTATATCATGATGAATTACAAAAAGCCCTACAAAACAGAGGGAGAATGCTAGAATAGGAATAGCTGCAAAGTGCAGGGAAAGTGAGAGTGAATGCGTGGGCATGAGGGCATAAATAGAAGTGATTGGTGCAAAAAAAAATATTACATGTTACAATCAGCTTCCCTGTAGCTGGGAATCGTAACATCCATAATTAATTGGTAGGCTTCCGTGTTCTTTTGCCGAATTAAATTAATTAGAGGTAATTTCCTTGGAAGGCATTACTTCGAAATTTGCCTCGCGGCCCCCTCTCCTAAGTAGAAGGCAGCACAGTCCAACTGTGTCTGTTATTAACACGGGGAACTGTGCTGTCTCCTCTCTGCCCCTGCAATGATTTTGCTGTTTGTTGCGAATCACGTTTGGCTCCGCAACAAACAGCAAAATAATGGGAGACAGCAGGGCTCAGAAGTGAGCTCTGCTGCCTCCCGTAATTCAGCTGACAACGTGGACATGCTGAATGACAAGAGAGGACTCCTCTCCTGTCAGTCAGTGTGTTCACGTTGCTCAGCGTGAACACGTCGACTGGTAGGAAAGGAGTTCTCTCCTATCAGGCAGCATGTCTACGTGTCAGAGTGAGGGCCATCCAGTCCCATGTGGCTGCGCGGGGGCTTTTCAAGTGTGCATGGTGGTAAGGTAAGTGTTTTTTATTTTAATTTAAATGTGTATATATGCGTAGTCTATATGTGTATTTAAATGAACGGAGTATGTACATGTGCATGAATGTGTGCTTCTATGTTGGTGTCAATGCTGTGTTTGGTTTTATGTATGTGTGCATGCAAGGAGTTGTTTGACTGGTGGATGAATGCTTGGGTGAAAGTGTTGCGGGCCACTTAATTAAGGGCTGGGGCCATGGCATCAGAGGTGCACCTAGGCTAAACTTTCAGGGGGCGATGGAGTGGGACTTACACTTCAAATGTTGGGAGGAGCACTAACTTCAGAGCCTGTGGGGGAGGGACAAGCTTAATTGTGTAGGCACATCTAACATCTTTCCACATTCGAATTAGACTATTCTGATGAAGCTTCAATGTTACAAGCAGATAACTCTCGCCATTATTTCTGAAACGTCACACTTAAGGACTGCTGTGAGATGAGATGTCTCATGTCACCACTTTCCTTCTAATCACTCCCCTGGCATGCAAGTGCTAACCCCACATCACAATTTCAATTACCTAAAAATGCATGTTTGTGAATGCAGGTGCTAACAGGGAAATGTTTTATGTTAGTAATTGCAGGGCGTTTGTTAACAGTGAAGCCTAGGCCCCGTCTAATGTCTGTCTTGTTCCGTATGGGGACAGCTCTGATTGTCAGCCCGGCAGGGGCTGGATGACAGTTTTGAAAGCGGATAGTGAGTGGGGCCAATGTGGGGTCAATAAACCCATTGTGCTGTTGGTCTCCCCACTGAGGGATGGCATCTGGGTCTTTCAGCGTATGCAGTTCAAATTGGCCCCCAAGCAGCTGACCCCATGTTGACAGTCTTATGACACAGACACCTACTGATAATCTGCAGCTTTTAACCACCTCGCTGTATTATTTTGATTTCATTATTGATTTAAGCACTCCACAGGTGACTTGGCCTATTTTTCCAATCTCTAAGGTCAGGGGTGCCCCACAAAGAAAGGGGCCCCAACCAGCCCTGACACATCTTCAACAGCCCTGCTCCCACTTCCCTCCCAATACCCAGAGCCAGCTAGGAAGCTGAATAGCTAGTTGACCTTCCCTTTGGCCACTAGTCGTACCTTTCACCCCAATTCAGAGGCTCTTTACTTTCATCATTAGCAGTTTTGCCTTGTGCATAAGTATTAGGCATTTGCCAGGCACTACTATTAGATGCTCAGGTACTCAACCCAGTTTGCACCGGCTACCATCAATGGCCAGTTAATACCAATACAGCAATGCCTTTACCATGCCTACATGAAAGCCCAAACTGTTAGGATGGCCAATGCTTGTTTTGCTTTACCCATGTAGCACAGGTCTATGAATCAAGGTTAAAGCAAACCTTCTACTTGGCTAAATTGGCCCACATTGAATTTAGGCCAATTGAGACAGTAATAACACTTATGGTGCACAGTCAGCCTGGGTATACTTTCTGTAGCATGGCATGTTTACTGGCTGGGAGTGCATACGTGGTAATAATGGCATATATTGTTGCAGCCTGCATGGACCACATGCGAACAAACGGCATGAATATATCTTGATACTAGCAGATGTTGTGTGGAAACAACAAGCATTAATATATTTTTATACTGGCATATGTTGTGTGCAACGGCAGCATGAAATGTATTGGAAAATGTTCCTGTGCACGGTTGGTGACTTGCAACTATTGGGGTTTTCCAAGTCCTTCCAAACAAAACCAATTGCAAACTGTATGGATTTCTAACCAATTTTACAAAGAAAGTGCTGTAACATGCATAATTGTAACCCAATGTTTCAAACATTTTCTTGGGAGTGAGAAACCCCCTCAACTAACCCTTGTTTGGTTTGGGCACCCTCACTGTGCTCTGTCGATCCTGCATAATTGGCACAAACATGTGAGCCTCTTCAGTTCAGAAATCCACCAGCCTCCACTGTACATCATCCACGTGTCACTGTGTATGATGTGTGTTTTAATGCGCACACAGGGGCAGGGTGCTCCTTAATGCTGGCGTCATACGCCACATGCTGTCATGCCATCCTATATATGTTTATGCCAAATGTTACAAAAGTTAGTCTGGCATAAACCTTTCTTCAGTAGAGAAATCTAACTTTGCTGTAGTTGATTTACAGTTGTAGTAATAAACCATATTTGGGTTCCTCCACACAAACTCAAGGGGAGATTTCTCGAGTCCCCTGTTTGCAAAGGTGCCGCCGCTGGCCCAGTGCATAACACCAAATGTTTTGCCCCGGGCCTCACCACATCTTGTGACAGCCCTGGGAGTCCCCACCAAACCCTCACTTCCCCTTCACTACCACCCCTACACCAAACCTCTGCCCATCCCCTTTTTTACCCTTAAGCAATCACTATATACAGACAATTCAAAGTAATGCATTCAAAGTCAACTACTTCAAAGTAATTTTGTACATTTTACCAACAGGATACCAATTCGGTAGAACAAAGGTTTTCAATTATGTGTAGCACAATACTGACTTTATGCTAACCAGTAAAGTAGCTCAAAGAGGAAGCACTCACTCTGAAGATCTTTGCACAATCAGCAGTCACATATTTGAATCCCTAATCAGCCTTTCTTTCTTGACACCCTGGGGAAATTATAGGAAGAATTGGAAGGAGTTTGGAGTGCTTTATAAAAATGTGGGATCTTATTATCTTTTTCCTGATGTGCAAGTTGGGTAGCCCAGACACAGCTTTGTCCCCGTCGGTAGTAACACTCTTGTTCAGAGGGAAACATTTGTTCTTCAAACAATACACCATGAAAAAGTAAAAATGTTTACACGGTATATGGAACTGAGGCATAGGTATGCCTAGCATTCGCATCTGGGGAAGGGCACTGAGCCAATCAAGCGGCTGGAGCACCGGGCGAGAATACCCATTCACCATCCACTGTTTACAGCCACCCGAGGCCCTTCCCCGGGTGGAGCTATTTTGATTTATTTTTCTAATGTAGGGAGGCACCAGGGAGCCCCTTTACCACGAATCCCAAACATGCATGAATCTCTTCCCCATGATGTGGTGGATGCTGGCATGTAGGAATTCACTGCAACTTTAAGCCAGCCTCCACATATGAATGTTAGCAACCAATAAGTTGAGACCTTCTCATTCTTGTCCATATGTCTATGATTCAACCTCCCATTTTAAAATTCGGAACTTAATGTGGCATGTTTTTAAATTATATCTAATATATTAGGCCTTTGCCTACCTGAGAATTGAAAGGTGTACAATGTATCATTAGCTAAACCTAAACTGCAGTTCTCTGCATTGCATTTACTTATGTAGCTGCTGATACAAATAAAAGTGCATTTCCACACTCTCACACTTTCATGTGCATTCTGGTTTCTGTAATCCCAGTTTTTTCATACTCCTTGACTCTCATCCATGAAGAGTTTGCCCAATGGCATGCATAATTCACTTTACGTGCTAAGAATAATGTGTTGAATGCAATGGAAAAATATTACGTAACAAGATCGATTTAGAATAATAGATTATTATAAGAATTGTGTTGCAGTGAGGTGATCCATCAACTCATGTTCATTATATGCCAAGAAGAGTCAAGTTGCAATTCCCTGTTCACACCATCCATCCAATATCAGGCTAGAGAAACAATGTCAAGTTAAAGAGAGTAGTGGTGCATCAAGCAGCTGGAGTTTATTGTGTTTCCCCATCTTTTTATTTCCGTATCCTAGCAGCCTCAGGTTCAGTTTCAGGGACAATATCATTGTATTAGTTCCCTAAAATGGAATTGCAATGGCAACAGCTGGATCTGGTTGCCCCAGTTTATGCAAGCACCTCAAATACTCTTAGTAATGCCAATTGTGATATAGCTAGTGACCTGGTGTAGTGTCAGCCAGTAGATCTTGAGATGCATAAAGATACTGTAGCAATCACTCACACCTAAGCGGGCGTGCAGGGGCAGTAAAGGCCCACCAGCACAAGTCTACGCCCTGTGTATCTCCCTAAGTGGGGTTGATTGCTATTCGCACCACAAGGTTCATCTGGGGTGCAAATATTTATTTTTCTCTGCTCTGCTCACATTGCATGAGCTCAATCTCCAGTAAAAACAAAGATGGCTGCTATCACAGTAAGTAGAAAAGGGACTGTATCCCTTTTCCATTTCTATGAAAGCTGCAGACGGGATGGCACACCGGGACTTGAACACAAAGCTACAGCCTTCAGCAGGTACGTGGGGAGGGAGAGGGGTGGAGGAATGATGCAGGGTGGCTTGGGTGGGAGAGAGGGTGGAGGCATGGGGAGCAACAGGGATGGGCACTGTGTTGTCTCCCTACAATCAACATGGTGGCATTCAGGGAAGGGCCTTGGGTGGCTGGAGAAACATGGGCGTTACACTGTGTGTTCTAGCAATTTATTTTCCCCTTTTTTTCTAAACTTCAACACCAGTATCATAACCAAATTAGCATTCACCAGGTGCACTGCCTTATAACACTTCCCAGATTCAGGGATGAAAGTCCTCTGTGGACGATGCCTCAAATGGGTAGTCAAGGGAGATGCCACAGTTAAGGAATGGAGGAGATTGCACACCATGTGAAAAATCATTATAAATACTAGAAAGGTCACTAAGAAAGCTTTCCATAAATCTCCTGCTTATCTTTTGAATATAGGTTGACCTTTCACGGAGTTAACTGTACAACATCTAGAGATGATGATAACAATGCAGCGACAAGAAAATATAAAAATAAGCACATTACAAAACATTACAAAAATGAACTTGCACAACACCAGCAATTGAACTATGTCACAAAACACTGCATACCTCAAAATACACTAAAGTACAAGAAGCACAATGAAATAACATTCAACCTTAATAACAAATACAAAAGCTACATGTCCACATTTTTGAAACATAAACAATACTTGCCACTCAAACACAGCAATGAAGAAAATAATAATGAACACCATCTGATAGCAATGGTCACTACAACTAACACATACAAAACTGCAAATAAACCTTCAAATGTGTAAATAAAGATTAACACTTACTTCCACAGCAGCCACACTCCTGCCATGTGCACAGTCAGAGTTCAAGAATCAAAAGGGCAAAACTGCAGAAAATGGTGGCTTTTATACTTTCCAAAACAAACACCAAAAAAAGAGGACTATATACCAATGAAACTACTAAGATAAACAACACATTTTCAGCACAACCTAACACTAAGCCCTACACAAATGCAAAAGTAACAACAACCAATAACAAACAATGAAACTGACACACACCTATTTTTACCGCACCTAGCATCTTTCATAGCCGCGGCTATTCAACATGGCTACAGATCTTGATTTGTATCCGCGGCTAAAGACATATTTGTCTGCAAGCCCAAAATCAAACTAAATTGGCCTTCAAACCTTCAAATCAAATAAGTGAACAAACAAGTGCATAAAATAACACACACAAATAGATTTCTGTACTGTATCATTCACATGAGCAGATGATTATTGCACAGAAAATGTATATTTATAGACGCGACTTTAAATATACCCACGGTTCCAGCGGCAACTAATGAAATGCAGAATAGTATTGCTGTACCTTAGCACATGCTTTTTATAGACGTGGCTATACAAGAGCACCCCCGAGATGTTTGCTGATAACCGTGGCTATTTGCAAAAGCTACCAATTCAAAATTGCATTTCCACTCCATCAAACTCCCAAAACTGTCCCCAAAATGCCTGCCAGCCCCATCCACTCCTCATAGTCCTCCTCCACTCCCCTAGTCTCTTACAATCCCCCAAAACACTCAATGCATATAAGATGCCACCCCACCCAAAATTACGGAGAGCCGCGGCTACAACACATCCACAAACACACGACATGCCACTTGCTCGGATATAGCCGTGGCTGCAACGGGGGTGGGGTGAAGATCTACCCATGAATAGCAATGCTGCATGCTGTGAGGCTGTTGGATAGCTTCAATAATATCAACAGCTTCATTGACCAATTAGAAAGTACAAAACACCCACATCATACATAACCTGTTCATACAAACTACTAGAAATTCAAACTAGGAATAATTTTCCTGGAAACAGAAAAATACAGCAGATATCATGGCTGGTTTGAAAACTGTGCAGCTGATTGGAAGCTTTTTTTGAGGAACTAAATATTAACGTGGACCTAGGTTTGAGAGATTTTAGAATTAAATTGTTTGTATTGCGGGGAATGCGTTGGTTCCAGGTTTTTCCTAAATTGTTAAGTCTGAGAAGTACAGGGCACCCAGATGTCATACTAATTCATTGTGGAAACAATGATTTGGGCAATATACAAGGGGTGTGCCTTACTTTAATGATGAAACAAGACATGGGAAAACTAATGGAACTATTTACTCACAGCATCTTTATCAATCTCGCTCAGAGGCAAAAATGGAGATGGACCACCAGATTTAATGGTAAAATTTAGAAATCCCAGGGAAATGTTAATAAAGCAGTTTCCGCATTCATGACACACCACAACCAATTATGGATCACGAACAGAAACATACAGTTCTACATGGCCAATTTTTATAGACATGACAGAGTACACCTAACAGTTGAAGGAAATGCAGTGTTACTTCGTAACATCAAAACAGTACTCCTAATGTGCTGAATTTCTACACTCCGTGTACCCCAAAACAGTCCTTTTAAGTACTACTTATCATATAAAAATACACAAGTACAATAAATAATAACACATTTTTTTTATTATAACCACGGCTACAGTTCATTGACTTTCATCATAACCGCGGTTACAAAAACTCGATTGACAAGGGACTGACTTCAAGTTTTATACTACAATCCAATTTAAATGATCAATACAGAACAACACCACTCATGTACTTATGTAAAGTAACTGAAAAATAAAAAACCATAGCAAAATACATAACAGTAAACTAGATAGGCAAACATTGCACACCCACACAACATAATACCATAAGTGAGAATACACTACCTAAAATACATTGTATGGCTCATCTAAAACTAGTCTAAAATCGCTCCTTTTTATATTAATTTTGTTAAACTATTTTCTTCTATCTTTCTCCAAAGTCTCAAATGCTCAAAAGTCTGAAAACACACATCCAGAATAGAAAAGACTCTCTAATACCTACCAGGTCTCTGGATGTCACTCTACCTAAACAAAGTATAAAACACTGACACCCCAAACTATATAACCACGGATACCGAACTACATATACCCTCGGCTATCTTTAGTCCTTTGTAGCCTCGGGAATAGCCATGAATATCGGCAAAGCAGCCAGCAAATCAAATGGTTTCCTGTCCCCCCACACCTCACCATGGGACCCCCTCATCTGTGCTAGCTCCCTCCACTCCCGGGATGGCCTCCTCACCTCCCCTACCCTCTCTGTTTTCCCCCACAACACATGCTGCTTCTGTGATGCAGTTTGCTACCAGATGCCGACTATTCGCGGATATAGCCGAGGCTACGGAAAGCTTTGTGTTGCAAACTCGCCCCCTGTACTCTGACAAACTCCCAAATGTCACTCAGTGCCCTCTAGCCATCCCTTCACCCCTACCTTGATGGCATTTTCTTTTTGATCTGCAAATAGCTTTTTACTGCATTTTTGGGGAGGGGGCACCCCCTTCTCCATCAAATTTTAAAATAACTATGGCATGGAATAACCCCAAACCATGCATGAATCGCGAGTCAACGCTTCGTTCCCAAGTTGTTTTGGACCTGGTCCAAATCCATCCAGCATTTTGGGCTGTGCACTTTAGCAGAAATGTACCTTTTTTGTCTATAGAAAGATGAATGGGAAGTAGGCTGCACTTTTGGAAAACATTTGTTTATGCTTAATAACTTTTCATCTTGTTGAACGAATCATTACAAAACTTTGCGTTCTGGGGAGGCAGACTTTAAATCACTTTCGAAATTTCGGCTGAATTCGTTACTCAAATCAAAAGTTATTAACAATACAATTTTGAGGGCTTCCGATGTGTAACTATAGGGTAGTGACCGCCGCCCCATAATATGATTAATGGTAGAGTACATTTTTAGATATGTTGCATTGCCTAAAATGCTATAACATCCAGCTCTCAGTAAGCAGTGTTCCATTATTATGGCAGTGTCGAGTGATCAACTGGTGCTGAAAGGGCCAAGCCAAATTCCTAAAGTTCATTAATGTGCTGATAGTAACAAAAAAAACAAGCAAACCTAAAATAACAAGCACTTGCAGAGCCCATGTGTCTGGCTTTTTTATATAGGAGTTAGTGTTTCATTATTGAGTTTGATTGGATGGCTGGATGGATGGATGAATGTATGCATGGATGCATGGATAATTGCATGGATGGATGGGTTGATGAGCATGATTATTTAGATGGATTCCAGATGTCAATGTGTGAATGGATGTGATTGTGGGCATTTGTTGGAATGGGCAAACATAGATTGGCGTGGCTGTGTGGTACAATGGATGGGTGAAATTGTGGATATGCATGAGTATGAATTGCTGTTTGGGTGTTATTGGAGGAGTGGTGAGATATATGCGGGGAAATAAAGCTACCAACTCCCAGCATCATTGGGGTCTAATCAACACTCTCATAAACATGCTGCATTGTAATGGTGAATTTTACCAGGCGATATGTTCAACCAGACCTCTAGACACCTTAGCTTACCAATTTCTAAAAGTGTTTTGCGAGGGCATATTACAAAGCTTTATTGTGGTCTATGGTAGAGAAAAAATAGAAATGCTGAAACGCATAGAAATTATTGTGTGGACTCAAAAATAAGCTGCCAAGAGACAACAGCTCTCGTACATGGTGGGGAGCAAGCCTAGCCCTCTCCTAAACCAACCCATGGATTGTAAGTGTCTGTAAAGTAGGATGTGAGGATTTTCAGGTTGAAACAACCGCCATATACAGAGTTGGAAAGTGGTGATCCCATGCATTAGTTAATGCGACCCACATAGAATAGATACCCCAACAAATTAACTGGTCTGCCTTAACTGCTGGCAGTAAATACCATTTGCGTACTAATTTAAAGGAGGTTTCGGGGGATGCACACTTCTGTGAGAGCTGACATTTACTAACATAATGTTAATTAACAAAGACACACAAACGTCCCCTTTAACTGGGCAGAAAAACAAAGTTATAATTAATTATAATTCTTCATTTATACCGCACTTAATACCAGGAATGGTTTGTAATTGCGGGATCGGTATTGGAACCTGTATTGCGCTGTTTTGCTTAGAAGACAAATGCGCTGCCCCTGAGCTATCGTTGGGAGAAGGCCATGAGAATTTGTAGAAGGAAACATGTTATTGTTCGATCTCATGGTAGGAGCAGAAGAAAATAAAGCAGAGCTGTAAAACAGAAAGTGGGTGGAGGGTCGGCCTTGTTGAGAAATCAAGCAAGGCCATTCCTTTTCCAAAAGGTAATTTCCTGTCTGTGGATTTCATTTGAAGACACACATTCTTTACTTATTTTTGTTTTTATAGCTATATTTTACCAGCTTTTATAAAAGACCATGAAGTAAAGTTCCTTCTTTCCTTGATATTGAGTTTGAGAAAATGAGTTCCTTTTTCTCTAATGACCCATTGCTTTCGTTTTAGTTCTTATTTGTTTGTTTCTTGTTTCTTTTCGTGACTATTTGTTCTTGTCCTTACATCACTCTTTGTCCAGGTATATTTTTTCCAGGTTAAGACTCTCCAGGAAATTCCCCACGGCAATCACCGGTTTTCTGTACGCCCCATTCATAAGGTAAGACCACCAGTAGTCTTCGTCCAACTGGCAAAAGGTAGTATGCAGGTGGCTTAGATGAGACCTTCTGTTAGTTGATAGACCTGGGCATGATAAAATCAGATGTTTAACCGTTACCACTGTAAGGTGGTCCTTACAGAACCTGCACGAGTTTTCTTTGAATTTGTTTCTAATGCCCAAGATCTCATTTGTTTTCAAAATGTTTAACCTTGCACGGAAAAAGGTTGTCCAGATCATTTGCTTGGAAATTTTACCAAATAATTTTGCGGTTCGTTCAGCTTTTGCTTATTTACTGGCAGGTGTCGCGAAAGCTTGTAGCTCCAGGCTTTCTCCAAGATATTGCACCAGTCTTTTTCTTTACATTTTTTTTTTGCAGTTTTCGTCGGGTTGTTGAGGACTTCTTCTGTGCTTCCGATTTCCACCAGGAGAGCCTCATTTTTGCCGGACCAGCCGTTAAGCATCTTGTTTGATCTTTGTCCATTTCTTCTCTGATGAGTATGTGGACTTTTTGGCATGATGATCAAGTTTTCCTGTACAACATCAGGCCGTTGAGGTCGAAAGTACCTTTAAGTGGTGTCAGGCTTAGCTCTCTGAGGATGAGTGCCACTGGTGTAGAGGGCGAGAGTCTTAGCAATTTCCTCCATAGTGACCCTTCCAGTTTGTACCAGATAGTTTGTGAGATGGCTGGCATAGCTCCGGCACCATATACCAGGGCAGGGACCACTTTAGATTTATAAAAGGTCAGAGCCGCTTTCAAAGAACTTATGTCAACAATGACCAAAAGAGTCATGGAATTAAAACCAAAATATTCCTTAATCTAATTTACAATGCTTGTTAAGCAGGGAGCCTACCCACTTAACATGAACCAGCATTGGCTTTATTTTGGTGTTATGTCCTCAATACCAGGCGCATGTTGTGACCAAGTGCATCTCCTCAAGCAAGTTGTGTTACAAAGGGGGCCCTCGTTTTTTTTTTATTTGGAAGAATTTATTGAGACATTTTGGAATTGTTTTAGGGTGGGATGTTTTTGCAGCAATGTTTCCATTCACACCAAATAATAGTTTCCAAAAGGAGACAATCACAACTTTCCAATAGAAATGTACTGGTACTAGACAGTGTATGTCACAGACAAAGAAGTGAAAAAGCAAGTACCATTAAAAATTGTACAGTTGAGAGGTGTGCAAAGGGAATAGCACCCCGGTAATCCCCTCCACACACAACAATGCAGGCAGATGCCCTGGAGTTTGCATGGGGTAATTGATGAAGCAGGGGTTACAGGAGTCTGGTATCCCTACAGGTGACTGAAAACGGCGACACAGTAGCATCAAGCCTCAGCTGACATGGCTCCATGGCTATGGTTGTTCGGAGAGAGGAAAGTGAAGCCGGCATCTGTTGACAAGGAGGTGAGGCCATCCATTCCCCTCAACCTGTTCATAATATGTTCACCTTTGTTGCCCACTGCTACACTCTCAGTGACTCTCAGTGGTCAACCTAGTACCCACTCAACAGGGCACTTTTTGGGCCCAGCCTTGGTGACAGTGAGCTGGATAGGTTTTGATTCTTCAACTTGCATCAACCTGCCACCGCCTTGTATTCTCTACTATTGCACTCCGCTTTAATAACCCACCAACGCTTCTCACGCTGAATGGCTCATCATTTCAAGACATTCCCATAGCATGATATTGATGTTATCCTTCAACGTGGTGAAGGCAGTGTGGACAGTGCTCATTTTACTGCACATACTACAATAGTAGAACACAACATAAGGAAGAGTTTTGCCTCACACACACACACACTGTCCTGGAATGGGAAGAAATTACAAACTGCCCACAATCTGCAGGCCCTGAGCAGCACTTAAATAGGCACACATTTCAGGCCCTAAGAAAGCAATAATCACACACACTGGGGGGAGGCCATTCCCAATAATCTCAAACAAACATTGATCTTTCGCTCTAGAAATGAAGATGTGATGCAGCACAAAAGAGGACAACACATCAATTAGCCAGGCAGCATGGAAAGAAAACAAACCCTTGAAAGCAACATTCATCAAATCTCTCACCAACTTAAACAGCTCAACTCACACTACAAACTGGCCTCTGCTGTAACCGCGCTAGCAGCAAGATGCACTGGTTATTCATGACGAAGCAGCTGATTGAAACCAGGGCCCTAAATTGCGTGTGTTATTATTAGCTCTGGCAGTGAGCAAGTCTTTTTTCAGCCAGACCTAAAAGGGAATGAAATGCATAAATACTCAAAGCTCTGACTAATATTCATTCTGCCATCAACGCATTTCTGAACCCACACGCACACTCATCCCATCCCTAAATGATACAGGGCATTTTCCAGATTTTTTAAAAACAATGAAATGTATTTATTGCATTTTAACACAGAAATCAAATCATACAATTAGAACATCAACTCCATGTTCTTTTTTTTTTTAAATCTCCAATATCAAACAATTTGAGGAAAGATTATATAACATCCAACTCACCTACACTATCCCACCTCGTGCTCATTCAGCTTTGATTGACATTACGAGTATGGTGTTGTGGGGATAAAACATTGGTAATGCAGTGTATTACCGCTGCATTACTGAATCGCTGTACTACAACTTTGGTGGTAAGTTGGAGGCTTTTCCTCCAGAAAAATGTTGGAGGAAAATCCTCCACTTTAACACCAGAAAATGGCAAAATTGGCAGAATTACTCCCAGAGGCAATTCCCCGAAATTCCCCATTGAGTCCTGTAGACTCCAAAGAATGGTGACTCCCGCCGCCTACCACCATTTTTAATCCTCCTGTGAATCTGCATAACAAGGTTGCAGTCACAGTAATTCCATTGGCAGTATGTTGTCAGATTTACCACTAAAATACTGCAAAACCTGTAATTAGGCTCATTTCCTTTACCTACTCCTTACAATTCCCCAAAACTACACTTAACCAAATGTATGCTCGCTTTCTAACAATGTGTGTCTTTTCAAGCAAAGCCCAACTCCACGTGTCTAGAAAAGGCAGGACACCCACATGCGGCACAGAGAGACAGTCACGCCTTGCTTCAGGCTCTTTCCACCTGGTGCTCATCCAGAGGCAACCAAAAAGATATAGACGAAGTTCTAATAAAGCAACAAACAACAAACAACCATAGAAGCCACTTAAATAGTAGCATAATAAACCGTGCACGCACCCCAGAGTGTCCAAAAACAAACATAGAAGATGAACTAGCATGACATACATCCACGGCCAGTAGGCAAACTTGAAAGGCACTTTATGATAGCTTCCAAGAGATTTTGTTCCAAACAAATCATGTAACACCTACTGTCATAACAGACCCTCTGTAAGGACTGACCTTGCTGTCAAAGATCAGTGATAATCCACCTTAAGAAGTATGCAGGACACATTAAGAACAACCACCGCATAATCTCGTGGGTGCATTTAATTCTTTTCGAAGTTACAACACTTTAGTTCTACTTGTTTGTTGAACTAAATCTATCGTGCGCTTTGAGAGCTGTGCAGGAATGTGTTCGACTCGTCTTATATTTAAAGTGTGGTCATGTAAAGGATTAGCCAACAAAGACAAGAAGTGGTTCTAAGTACAAGCACACTTTTAAGAATGTGAGAACATGCAGCTGAGATTTAAGTCCGCTTTGCTTGTCAATTAGTGACTTATCAGTTGTTCTTTGTCATGAAAGTGTTTTTATTGAGTGGGGATTAGTCTAAAGTGATTCTTATGTTCTATATAGACATGCTTTCATCAATCCCACATTACATGCAAAGGTTAATAACTCCCTATTGCTGAAATGGAAGGTATGTGCACTGGGGGTCGAACGTTGAATACTTATTTTTTCGAATTTGTGCAAGTTCATTTGGAACATGCATTTTCCACTCCACCTTTATTGAACTGGGAATTACTCTGCAAGACCCCCAACTTGCTCAAATAGATGTATGCCTATTGCGTACATTATGACTCAATGTTATTGTTCATTGTAACAAATCCCTATCTGTAGATTTTATTATGTACTGGCATTGTCAAACCCTGAGAAATGGGTATAAGGCACAAGGAGCCATTGGGAAACATTAAGAGTTTCCCGGTATCCCGCTGGTACCGGGAAACTACCGTACCATCTCTGCCACCTGATATCCCGGTGTTACTGGGATATTCAGAGCGGCGGAAACACTGGTAACTCTCCATTCCATGGGTTGCTTTACAATATCGTTGCCTGTGATTGTGGCAATTATATACCGGTAGGGACCTGATCTACCGGCAGGCCAGGCTTGCCGGTTGATCACAGCCCCTACTGGCATACTTGTAGTTGGCCAGTCCGGAAAGGTGCCGGTACATGTTGTTACTGGCACCATATTTCCAGACCAGCTAATTTATGATGAGGGCTTATCCTTTCAGGGATATGATTTTTTTTAAAAGGAGCACCATACACGTTGGATTCACAACAGTAAAAGCATTGCAAGCTTGTACAGAGAAAGAATTTTAAAGAAAAATAAAGGTTACAAAAAGGCATTGCGATTTTTCTTGGTGCCTCAAAGAAGCCAGTCAATATATATAGCAGATAATATCAATAAGTCTACTACGAGTAGAAATTAGCAGCTGTACGGAGTCCGACTGATCCCTAAGCGTATGCATGTGTGAAACTCCATTTTTGGTAATATGTAGGATCCAGGTCTGTGCTTTTCTTTTCAGCATCTCAATAGGGTCAGTCAATAAAAATAATGTCCATTCTGCACGTGCCCCATAAGCGCCAGAGTCATGCACAGTTTTTATTTGCAAGCCTTCATGATCTAAACATTGTTCCTGGCAAGAGCCATGGGATTCAAGATGTGGTCAGGTCATGTAAAAAGAAGCTACTTTCAAACAACTATATTCTGTCAAATGTCTTGCCCGACCTGGATGATGAACATCACCTGAAGATGGCACAAGTCAGGTGAAGCGGCAGCAGAAAGGCATAATGATGCTTCAAAGATGACCCAGAATGTAGTGCAGATAGACATGCAGCTGGTTGAGAAATTGGTACCCAAGACTTGTGACTTAAAGGCAACCCTACAGAGGCTATTTGTGTAGTATAAAGAGCGAATAGTTTCATTTCACGACGAGCCCCACTGTTCAGCTTTAGGTTGACACCCCCTCAATTAGGTTGAAGGATTTGCCTGCACAATACCAATCTGTGGGCCACTACCTTAGAACATTCTTTGTGGTCAAGTCCCACTGGCATTCTTAGTGCTGTTTATCTGCCTGTCTGAGTCTGTGCGCAGATTGGGAATTCATTTCATCCAGCTCATGGCCAGCTGCTGCCTTAGTTATTCCTTCTCCTTTTCCTTGTTATGTTCAAGGCATGTGACCTCATGCTGGAGGCTAAGTGCATGGATGCATTAACTATAGTGATGTTGCTGTGGTGCCACATCACCTCAAGTTAAAAGAGACATATGATGTTGGGAGCTTTGTTTCATGAGTGGCCCAGGGTGACACGCAGAGGACCTCCTTAAAGAACAGAGCAAGTGTTTCCAAGCACATTACTGAGTCCACAGTGGAAGCTGGAAGTTTGCACCAATGACAGTGGTACTAAGACAAGCACTGTGTCGGGATTGGTCATTTGACAACACTGTCCAACAAAGTGGAAACATGAACGTCAAAAAGTGACATCATGGGACTGAGAGCAACACGAAAGCTGATCCAGGAACATCATGATTTCATTGTATTACCTCTTCAGCTGCGTCACTCTCAGACACTCTCCCAACTTACAAAAAATGAACAATTGAGAACCCCCTGTCCTGAAAAAGAAAGCAGCATATTAGACGGCTTCAGCCTCTAGTTTATATTTATTCCTGCTCAAACCGCTCATACTGTTTCCATGATATTCACGTTTCCTCACTGTGAGCCTCTACGGAGCAGATCAGAGATCACTGATTGCACTTTGGGCAGCACATACCACCTCCTCTCACATGGTCAATGTTTGCTCAAAGCATCCATATGCTAGGAAACCCTCTGGAGGAGGCCCATAGAAGAGATCCGTGTGTTGGCCATGCATTCGACTTTAGCTTTGGTGGTGCCTTTTTCATCGAGTTTGTTCTACTGTGAACTGTAGATATGGCTTTCCGAGGCTTTGTGACCCTCTTTTGACAGAGCATGAGACCAGCGTTTGCTGATTCAACCCAGCTATAAAAATACTTTAAAGTTATGGGGTAACCTTTTCTTGCATGACCAACTCCTCAAAACGGCTCCCTTTTCTCGATGTTCTTTTAAGTCTCAATGCAGACAGTCAAAAAGATTATCATAACATCATCTATACCTATAGGGCCTACTGTATGAACCATCAGTACGAGAGTCACATTTAAATTTACTTTGGAATTGCTACAGTCATTTTTGTTCTTTTTCTCCCCTTTTCACCCTTGGCCATTAAGTGTCATTTACTAAATATATTTTAAATAAATGTTTTACATCACCCCTAGTCAAAACTTAATTATCTCTTGTCCGATATACATTGTAACTGCACATTTCCAGCATAGCGCAGCACCTTTGAATTTGCATTTAAGCCTTGTGCGTAGCCAAGCTTCTAAATGGAGAGCAAGGAGAATATTAAGGAGAACTGTTTTACTTTTGTGTCTGTGAGTTGTTTATGAAAAATTGAGAAGAGGGCATGGAGTCCCTATTTTATCTCCGTCTTCCAACCTGTGTGGTGCTGGTGACAAGAGCTGTTTCAAGGTTTCCTTAGGATTGTCAGGAAGTGCACGGCATTTCAAAGTTAACCACTGCAATATGTCATTTTCCATAACTGTCATCACAGGGCATTCATCGTGTTTTGAGAGCTAAGTGGATAGTTGTTGTTCTGGAAACATTTGTGAATCTTGTTTTCTCTGTTGGAACATTTTTTTAATCCATAGACATTTTCGATGCAAGTTCTACTGCAAGAGAAAGCTCTGGGGTGACGTTAGGAATCTTGAGTCAAAGGTAATGAAGTATGTTTTACAGCTTCAATATTTTACATCATTTGGAAGTAGGAGCAAAATTCCTCTTCATCCGTTTTCAGACAATGAGACATCTGATGGCAGAATAAGAGATTGAGGGCCTCATTACACGGTAGGAGGTAACCATAGCGCTATTAGCGCCATGGCTACCCCCTACCGCCTTCTGGGTGGGGCTAGGCGGTATGGGGACTTACTGGGTCATTCCGACCCTGGAGGACCCGGTAAGTCCCCATGCCAATTACCATTCCCCATTCCCATTTGAGCCCCCATAGGGCTCAATGGGAATGGGGAAGGAGCTAATAACGGTACCGCTATTAGCGGTACCGTTATTAGCCCTGAAGTCCCTCAGCGGGTCCCGTCCTTAACGCGTGGTCTGACCACACGTTAAGGACGGGACCCACTGAGAGACCTCGTAGTAGGGCGGTAAGGGATTACCGACACCGGTTCCCTTACCGATGCCGGTAATCCCTTACCGCCTTCTGTGTAATGAGGCCCTGAGACACTGTTGGAGCGCGTATAAAACACTGTGCCAAAAATATGTATGTGCTTTGTGCAGTGTATAACTCATATGCTTTGCAAAACAATACACATTTTTCCAATTGTATTTAGCGGTCCCAGCATGCAGGCCAGTGCACCATCTAGCCGGATGAGCAGTGGTATGGCAATGTGCATCTCCACAGTTCAGCACAGGGTACCTAAGTGTATATACTGCTACTATTTCAGCAGTTAGGAAATGCACTACTTAACAACAGTGAGAGCCTCTGAACTATTAGGGAATGTAGGAGCTGTACATTATGTTCAGTGTGTAGTTGAATATTTGACACTAATCCTTAGAATAGGGTGTAAATAGAGTGGGCTGGATTTGCTTGGGCCATGAAAACAGTGGCATGGCAGCAGGTGCACAAACATTGGCAGATTAAAAAAATAAAGCAGAGTTAAAGGAAAGATTCATGGTGTGCAGAGCAATGTAACAACATGATGGGCCTTGAAAACAAAACACTGTTTGTATGTGCAGAGCGGGAAAGGGGAAGGACCGTAGCCAGAAGTGGGATCTGAGCAGGGAATTCTTTGAAGGCCATGGTCTGACTCCGGGGCAGTGTTCTGGGAGAGACGGATTGAGGCGTACCTAGCTGCAGGAAGGGAGATTGTGGGCCAAGGAAGAGACAGCTTTCTGAGAGACAGTGTACTCATTTGGATGGTGAGTGCAATGTGAGAGGCAAATAACCAGGAACCCTCTGCAGGGAAATTGGCAATGTGCCAGACTGGACACAAAAGGGAACGCTTCCTTAATCTATAAGGTACCAAAACATGAATGGAATAGGTGAGTTCAAAATTTTGTGTGTGGTTTTGTCCTTTCACACAGTGGCGGTCGTAATTAAATGACCCATCCAATTAGAAGTATTATCTGTGCACTGGAAACTCATTGATTTCATGTTGTTTTGATACCTTTGAGGTTAATAAAAAAATAAGTGCACATTTGAAATGTCTTGCTGAAGTAAAATTTGTTCTTGCATGTGTGTCTAATGATAAATGTTTATTTTAAGTGTATTCAGTCCTAACAAGTGCCCTAATTGAATTGTCTGTTCCTTAATGATTACATTGATGAGATAAAATCACTAAATGCGAGAAAAGGGTGCTTGTCTTTTTTGCGTCCAGCGGGTAAATGAGTGTTCAGCTGAAGGGTACAGTTTAAAGCCTGGAGATGCACTAGCTAAGGTCCGGGGTATAAAAAGTGGCAAGAAGGAAGGATCAGGATTTCTTCCAACATATTTGCAGCGTTGGGCGGGAATGTTTAGCTAGTGCATCAGTCAGATGTGGTAATATTGTTTTTGTCAGTAATCTACTGTGCTTTAAGTGAATTCTAAGTTGAGACTTGCACGGAGAGTGTCAAACATGTCCGAGGTTAGTGTGGCAAACTTGCGTGAGTAAGCAGAATCTAAATTGTTTGCTCTACTGGTGTGGTCTTCAGATACGATGAGTGGGTGGATAGAGTGCCTCATTTCAGAGCTAGAAAAGGAGGTGCCTGAACATTTTTTGAAGAGGGCACAATGTTAGACTCGTGCCTGGTCAGGCTTTTTGATTGTGATGATAAGAAATCACAGAAAGACAATATAATCCGATTGAGTGTGAAGCTTTGGTTCATCCTTCACAGGGTGTTGGATATTTGGAGTCATGATAAACAAACCATGGAAAGGTGTTAAAGTGAATTGACAAAATTGCGCGAAAGGGACGCTCAGCTAGAAGATGCATCAGGTGGCAACACGGGTGTATCATATGACAAAGTTGCAAAGCCAATGTTATCAATTGAAGGATGAATTGTCACATTTACAAGTAAACCCACAGCGTAATGAAACAATACAGAATGACTTGGAAGTTAAAAGAAGACAGGCTCAGGAGAATTCTGAACAGATTGACTAGTAAAAAGGTGAATTATCTCTGATTCGAGTGGCTACGGATCAGGTCTTGACAGAAATGTATTCATTATGAAAAGAGGACAAACAACTGTCACGTGAGTTCAGCGCTTAGAAGACAAGATCACTAGTTTGATGGCAGAAAGTGAAACAAGTTTAAAAGTAGCTGCTGATTACAGAAAACAAGTGACAAAAATGACACAAGTAAATAGTAAATAGTTACAAGGTTAAAACGGGAGCAAAGTAGAATGGGTGCAATTTCAGGCAAAAGCGAGGATCTGAAAGCACAAATAAGGGAGTTGAAATCACAAAACAGAGGTTTAAGAGGACACCTTCTGCAATCACATTACAGTGAACTACAGAGTATGCCAAAAAATAAACCAATGACTCGGGACATCTGAGAGGAGGCAGCATGCCTGCCACGCGCTGGTCAGCTTCCAGTAAGAGGTCGTACAGAGCCATCAGCTGGCGAGGAGAGAGGGAGACAAGCGGTGAGACAAAAGGAGGGAAGTGTTTGCACTGGAGAGAGAGTGACAGGCACAAGGAAGCAGATGAGACAAAGTACACAGAGCTATGGGTAATTGGCAGTGTGTCAGACCGGACACGAAAGGCAATGCTTCCTTAATCTTTAAGGTACCAAAAGATTAATGGAGAAGCTGAGTTCAGAATTTTGAGTGGAGGCTTTTCCTTACACGCAGAGGGAGCCGCAGTTAGACGACTCATCCAATGATAAGTAATATCTGTGGACTGGAACCGAAATGATTTCATATTGTTTTGGTAACTTTGAGATTAAAAAAGAAAAATGTGTACATTTGAAATGTCTTGCTGAAGTAAAATGTGTTCTTGCACATGTGTCTAATGATACATGTTTATTGTGAGTGTAATTATGCCAAACAATAATTGAGTTGTTCTTGCTGATGAAGTTGATGAGATAAAATGACTAAATGCAAGAAAAGGGTGTTTGTCTTCATTGCGTCCAGTTTGTAAATCAATGTTCAACAAAAGGATACAGTGTAAAACCTGGAGATGCACTAGGCAATGTCCTGAAGTATAAAAAATGGCAAGAAGAATGGACCAGGATTTCTTCCAACAGAACCCACACCTGCTTCTTTTCCCCCGGCAAAGTTGTTTGGACCATTTGGACTTTGCCAACACATGCTTTGGCCTTCAAAAGAAAGGTCTTCTTCAGGGTTTTAGCCACCACAATAAGAATCATCTGTCATAAAAATCAGAACATTTGTAATCAAAATGTATACAGACCAGTAGCAAACCAGTGATGTGTCACAACATTGGGGAGCGCTGCAACAGTACATAAAAGAAGAGGGCAAAGAGAAAAGAAGAGAAAGCAGAATAAAAGGGAGAACTCGAAAAATTAATGTCTAACAGACTTTTGCAAAAAAATAATATTTTGAAGGTTTCCTAACACTTAAAGGGGGTTTTCTATTTGTCTCATGGTCATGGGAAATTTGCTCTAAAAGTCTGGGCAATGAAAGACAATGAATGTCCTGCCATGTGTTTGTCTCTTAGGTTGATGTATGGAAGGAGGCCTTCCAAGCATTAAATCCAGGCATTGCTGATTAGAGTTATAGGTGTGTTGTCAGGTAGGTTGTGCCTTTCCCTCTCAACACTCTTGCATGATAAAGTACTTCTTTGAAGATTGTTAGTCTTGAAGTTGCATGGATTATTGCTGGTTGGGTGCATAACAGAAACATTTTTCATGCATTTCGGGCTACCTTTCTAACCTAAATATCACTTACTGATATCTATGTATGCACATATATAGACATGCATGAAGGAAAAGGGATGGAGACAAGACTAGGATTATCTGTAATTTTCCAAAGCATAAACTTGGAAAAACCTTCCTACAGTTTCCAGTCGTTTGTTTAACTGCACAGACGATCTCAACTTTGAGTCCAAATTGTGCTAGAAATTAAAAACAGGTTAAACAATGTATAATATTACATTGAAAATAACTTCTTTTCAAGCAGTGCTTGCTCCTGCAGTTTTTGAAATTTCACAGCAATTTAAATAACAGAATGTAGTGCCACCCAATTGAATGCTACTTAATTAGGCAACATAGCCCGAGGAGGGGGGCATTATCAGTAGGGTAATGCCCCAGGGCCCTAGTTAGAATGTTAACGTAGCCCCGGGGGCATTACCCTACCAGTAACGTTCCCCTCCAAGGGTTATATTGCTATTAGTACCCTGGCACGTCATGGCAATTTTTCTCGAGTTGAGAAACAGCGCTTTGACTGTTTCTCGACTTGAGAAAAAAAAGCAAATAAAATAGCCGCGAGTGATCTGGGAGAAGGGACTATAATTAGTCCCTTCTCCCTTTCCATGGCAGCCATTAAAATGAATGCAAAAAAACCAACTAACAAAATGGCCACCATGCTAGGGGCGAAGTGACTACACGTAGTTCCTGCTCCCTTTCCATGGTGGCCACTCTCTGAAAGATCTCCGAAGGCAGTAATCACTGATTTCTTGTCGGTCAGGAATGACCCGGCGAGGGCCAATGAGCTTGCTTTTTACAAGGTCCTTGACCATTGCTGGGTATTAGTTTACTAAACTAGGAAGGAAGAATGTCAGGTTGGTTCAGTCGTGGGTCCCAAGCTCGCTATCTCTAGAGTAACAAGCTCCACTTTTACTAATGACACCCAGCCCAGAAACGATTCTGTGGTTTATTTTGGTTTCTCTAGAGAAGAGATGTAATTTATCATTTTGTGCTTGCCTGTCCCTTTTGTGGTGCAACCAAGTATGACTTCAATATGCTTTCTCTCCTTCTTGCATGATGGCACTGTTGGAGCTAAAAACATTGTAATAAAAAGTATTGCAATTTCTTATACTTGGTTCAAAGATTTCAATCAAATATTATTTGCTGTGTCATGGAGTAAAATCATTGATCCGCAAGTTAAATATACATCACAGGCGCACAATTTGTCAGTGGTCTCTTAAAGGTAGTAATCATGTTTAAACATTTCAAATGGATGAGAAAATGGGAATATTGATATGCTAGTACGAAATGCAAAGACATGACTAGACCTGATGGATTTTTCAGTCATCAAACGGCGCAGAGTAGTGTCAGACATTCCAACGCAAACGACACAAATAATATAACTTACTGTAAATATATCTCCATGCTTTTGCTTCATTTTCGACAAAAATGTGGCAGCATCTCTCCCAAATTCAATGGCATGCCCGAGCCACGGAATAAAACCAGTGTCTAGTGGAGGTTCATTTGGAAACCTGAAGAAAGTAAATTAAAAATATCTTTTGTTAAAAAAAGATAAAGCTTTGAGATCACAAACATTGGCATGGTGATAGATGCACAACAGAGATCTGCGATCTGATTAGCATTTAGTCAAAAAAATTGTAGATGCATGCCCATTTTAAGGTTCAGTAGGGAGCTTTTCCTCTCGTCAAAGCTCTTGCAGCATTATCAGGTGTCAATCAGATACTCTTTGACACAGAAAGAGTGCATTATTGGTGAGAGCTCTGCTTTGTGTTGGCCATTGTGTAGAAAATAATCCAACTGTGTAAATTGTCAAATGCTGTGTTGGTTTGAGGAGTTCATTATCTTCCATGCTGCTTGACACATTTTTCCTATTCACACTTTTATGTGGCATCACATTCTGTGTTATTATTGTTAATAGAACTGTTTTTGTATTTGTCCATGGCTGCTACTATTAGTGAGATTAAAGAATAAACTATTGATATTCCCTATCCATAAAAATCAGCTGCTCAATGAGATAGAGAGAGTGACATTCTGTGACCTGTTGGATCTGTACTAAAGCATTATTTTCATGGCAGCCATTTTGGAATGAAATGGCCTACCTGACAATGATATCATGTACCTATGCTAGCCTGTAATAATGTTTCCAATCTATGTGTGGTTTCCTTATTTGTGAACACTCTAAGTCTGCAGCCTATACTAATACATTTAAGTGAATGATTAACTTAATTATATTCTCATGATATTGCTTTGATGTTTTTGTTGTACTGGTGCGTGACAACTTTGAATGCATACAGTAAAAGGTTATTTTATATCAAATGATCGCCAGCATTACATTATCAGGTTTTGTTATGCCTATTGTTTCATTAACACTCTATTTTATTTTTCTAGCTCATTCTCTGGGCGTTGACTTTTCGATTGCTTTGGCCTTTTAATGGGCTTGCATTCATTTAGACAAATAGTTGGTGACTTTGAAATCCGTTAGTCCTTTTTTTAGCATCATTACATTTTGTCTAAGGTGCCAACTCCTATTTCTTTCTGCTTTGCCATCACGGCGTCAGTTTCAGTGAGAGCGAGACATGCAAAGGAGTTACAGCTACCGGTCCCGTGCTTTGGAAATTTACAAGCCGCGTGCTTACGCGGTACACTTGTCAACATCATAGTGGATTTCGAACACGGTAAGCATACGCGTTAGCCAGCTAAGATCGTTATTGCATTACTGATTGGAGCCGCGATAGCTATAAGTTTACTTATGTTACGGTTCTATTAGGCATCTAACTTACAAAAGTATGTTGTTGCACTATACTTCCTACTACAGCAGCAGGATACGCTGTGCATGTGAGGCACGCTTCTGCTGGCCCATTTAGCAGTTGGTCACATTTTCATGCAACACATATCCGTTTGATGCATTTGTTTAGCATATCATTTGGGCACTATTGCGCTCATTGCAATTAGAGGTTCCCTTTCATTTTTACACCAGTATCAACCTCTATGATATGCTAGTTTTGACTTATGGTGAATTTGTACTAATTATACTAGATAGCTGACATTGGTCAGCTTTATCACTTTCTAAACTTCTATCTCAGCGCTGCTACAATTTCGCATTGCTAATTTAGATGTTTTCTTTCTTTGTTCTAGGCATTTACCAACCGGCCTCCTTTGATACTTCACTACATTGAAGGGTATCACTGTTACACCGATATGCTTTTCTCGACAGCAAGTTCCTGAATGCTAGATGTGAACATGGTTCATCGTTTTATTTGTGCACATGTTCTTTATTGGCACAGTATGGCGGTTAGTATGTTTACAGATATGCAGCTCACTGCATGTTCCTGGGCCAGTCTTTCTGTGCAATATGGCTAGAAGTTGGGATAATTAGTTATATCACATATATTCTTTTGCCTGCACAGATGCAATATTATTGCCATCTGTCTATCTAATGGGCTGCAAGAAGGAAATATTTGTTTGCTGCGCCCCTCATGGATTAATTAAGGTGAACATGTTTTGCTTGTTATTGGTAGTCCAGTAAATTGAATTCTAATTGGGTGTGGAGTGTTTTGAGGCACAGTCATTTTCGTGTTTTGATTTTAAATATATGTTTTTGTTCTTCTTTTCTTTTACCTTTTCATTTTATTTGATTATTTTGGGCCGATGCTCTTATAGATATTGAGATCTACAATCAAGTTAGAAGTAACATATCGGTGCAATCACGGGACCCATTGGTGTAGTTACAAAATGTATGCCAATATTAATACCAGTGTCTTTCCAATGGTAGATGTTAGTTTAATAGTGTGCCCTGACAAAGGCGACCATCAGTTCTTGATTGAAATAGATATACTTTGTCGTCGAAACTACAATTTGAAGATACCTTGTTATTCTGTACTTGTAGTATGCATTTAGCACTTTTTTGACAGCACCTTCATATTGATTAACATATACTGCTTATGAAATATATATGAATTTGAACTACATCCAGCAGTAATTGTTAGGTTACTTTTACCTTACTTTTTGATAGTTTTGGATACTTTTTCTATGTCGATATACAATTAATGGATTTTAGTATGTTACTGTGTGAATGTAATAAATATTTTTGTGCTATTATGATGTTCTTGATAAATATTAAAATATGATGTTATAATTGGTTATCTGACTGAGCCACTTCCCTCTCCACATTTTGAATCAATTGGTATTTGAATAAGATGTGTATTTACCCGTGTGACTTTTGCCCTGTTCTCCTATATTGTTTGATTAACTCCATAAAATGTTATCAAACGGCTGTGGAGTGCATCCCCTTTCATTAAATCAGCGTATGATATTTCTCCATGATGCAGAGAGTGCCTTTCATTGGACAATTGTCGCTTGACCTAAGCAGTATTTTAATGGATGCTATATTGCAGTGATAGGAGACACCATTATTTAGTTTTTTCATCATATTGTTTCTATTCAATGTGGTTACTATGGCAAAGAACAAATCATTAAGGTGAATAAATCACTACACGTTAGTATTGGAGAACATTCTTGCTGTGTGCAATTTAATTTTGTGGCAGTGTGCTTGTGTGTAAGCTCCTCCAACAGCAGTAACTGGAATTGTATTGATTTGACTTTTTTCATTTTTGTTTGGTGCCCTGCGTGTCGTGAGCCCTCCCCGCATCCTGAACCCTGGTTTCCCACCTCCCCTCCCACCCACCGACCTGTGATTGGCCATAGTGCACACTAATGAGATGCGTAGCACTAGGCTTCTGTAGGCCAGCACCCAGCCACTCGCTTTTGGGCAGTCTGCTGGTGAGTATGCTCCTCCAGCAGCAGCGACCGGAATGTCGTTTTATTTTACTTTTATATCTTTTTGTTTGTATGCACTGTGCATCGTGTCCCCACCCTGATCCCTGCATCCTGAACCCCGATTCCCCACCTCCCCTTGCAACCAACCACCTGTGATTGGCCGTAGGCCACACTGATGAGCAGCAAGGCACTAGGCCTGGTGCGGCCTGCCCCAGGCACTCATTATGGTGCAGTGTGCTAGTGAGTAAGAGCCTCCAGCAGCAGCAACCAGAATTTTGTTTTAGTTTACTTTTTTGTTGTTTGTGCAACCTGCACATTGTGTGCCCTTCCCTGCTACCTGCATTCTGAACCCCAGTTCCACACCTCCCCTCCTGTCTACCGACCTGTGATTGGCCATAGGCCACCCCTCTTGACCCATAAGTCTTCTTCTGCAACATTCCCAGGGCAATCTCTGCCTGTGCAGCCCACTGGCTAAGGGCCACAAGTCAAAGGGCAGCCCCCGATGAAGCAGCTCCAGTCCGTATTTGCCCATGTTCGCCTGGGAAGCCTGCCTTAGTCACACAGCAGTGACTGATAAGGTAAGTGTGGTTCACCCGCGGAGTACAGCCATTACTGTACTCAACTAAAAGCCCCACCACTCTTATTACCTACTACAATACAGCCCACCAGTGTTAATCTGCCTATCTCGCATTTACTAGCGCAGTGTTCCAATTCTAGGTGTTTTTCCCACTAGAACTGTGTTCCAATTCTAGGCGTTTTTCCCACTAGTACTGTGTTCCAATTCTAGGTATTTTTCACACTAGTACTATGTTCCAATTCTAGGTCTATTCCCCACTAGTACTGTGTTCCAACTCTAGGTGTTTTCCCTACTGGTACCGTGTTCCAATTCTAGGTGTTTTTTTTCACTAATACTGTTTTCCAATTCTAGGTGTTCCCCACTTCCACTGTGTTTCAAATGTAGGTGTTCCCCCACGTTATTGAGGAAGTGGTGCTGGAGGAGCGGGGACTGGCCGATGGACCAAAACCAAGAACGTTGGAAGGTACCATTGAGTGGCAACCGGAGACACACTCAAGAGGCACTGTGAAAATAACCAATGTACTAACCAATCCCCCCCTTTCCTGCTCCTCCAACATAACCATTGCCACTATACATGACTAGTGGCTAGCCACACATCACATAGACAGACTTAGAACTAATGTAATTCTCACACTTAACCATCCCTCTGAGACTCTGGAAATAACCTTTGAGGGAACATACACATGCACATAGTCCATAAATCCATTGACACTACACAAAAGCACAACAACACAATTCAATCGAACACCTAACAGTTATCCGTGGCTCTGGACCCCTCCTTATGGATACAACTAACCAGTGTGCACAACTACAACCCCACACCAACCTCATACGACCTACACACCCAACACTAACACAGATCCAAGGCACTGAGTCCTATCGTTCCAGTTACAACATGCGGGGGCCTCTCAACCAACTCCCACATGCACAACAGTGCTCACATACACCAGTTCCTCTTGGTTATGAACCTATCCAATCATCCTATCCTCACTAACACACCCCACCTTCTTCTCTTGCAGAGCCACATGAGCACCTGTAAACCGACCTTGGGTGGTAGCAGTGTGCAATATAAATCAACATAATATAACATCTTGCCTAAAAAAGCATTCACTTTTTTGCCTACCGCTACGAGGCAGAGTTAAACATTCTGTTGTGAAGACAAGTGCATGTGTTTCCATTTACTTTAGCAATAAAAAGAATCTTCACAGGTTCACCCAAAGGGAGTGCAAAATCAAGCATTTCTGATGCCCACCTCCTAACCCCCTTTTCAACATATTGCAGTGTGGTAAATCAGACACAGGAGGACATGTTTTCCAACAAAGTGGGTTATTAAAATAATGAATGCCTCATCTGTGCCTAGCCCTAAGATGATGACATTCCTACTCCCAGAATTTATGTCATCCGTTCAAACCTATTCTAACCTATAATCTGTCACTACCACTGATGAGAAAGCAACATGAACTTTGGCTAAGTAAGAATAATCCCCCTTTTCTTAGCTTGGGGTGGTTGGTTTCTGAACTCCAGCCAATGGTGTACTTGTAGCAAATGTTCTGATCAGTGCAAACAGTTGCATGTTTAATTTGGATAAATGGTCCTGTGAGTCTGTTCTTGCCTGTCACAACCGGTTTTCTGAGTCAGTCTTTGTTTCCCTTGGTCACTTTGGAATTTGGTTTACCCCCAGCTTGGTGTCTCTGGTATTCTGTTACATCTTGAATCTATCTCTTGTTCACCCCTGCTGGTTGTCTCAACCTCTTGCACCTCTTGCAGGTTATTGTATGTTTCTTCCACTCCTGGGTATTCTAGCTCTTCATCCTGGTTAAAATGATTACCTTTCTCACGCCTTCAAGGGATGCCTGGATTCTCAGCCTTTCGTTTCACTTCGTTGTGGGGATCTCTTTGCTCATGCTTTCATGGTCTTTATGGCCTCTCATGCCATTTGGATTTTGTAGTGCATTAACAGCCTTGTGGGGTATCTTGTTGCTCAGCCCACCTGGCGGGCTATCTGGGTTCTCAGGCCGTCTGGGTTTTGTGATGTGTTTACCCCTGTAGGGTATTTGGTGCCTCACCGCCCTCCTCCTGCTCCTTTGTGTCAGATATGTTTTGCCGGTTCTCAACAACATTGCTAGTCCATGGAGGTGGCTTCGCCGTTCGGTACAACACTGCAACTCTGATGTCTTTGTGTTTGGGTCTCCCTTTCTAGTTAGTGCTGTCTGCAACTAACATGACGTTGTGTTGCTCCTGCTGGACACCTGTGTGCAGCAGCGGTGATGGCAGTCTCTTGGTTTCTCGTGGAGCAGCACTCCTTGGCTCTCTGCTTTCCTGAACTCAGCAGCATTTCGAGGGCCTCTGGCTTCCTCTACCCACTGCAACGTCTACATGGTCCTGCCTCCAGGCTCTTCCTGGAAGGGATATGTCCCTTCCTCTATACTAAGGGGCAGGCTTCTGTCACTCACCCTCAGGTCTGTTCTTCACCCTTCCAGGTGTATGTTATGTTCCTTCCCGAAATGAGAGGAAAGGCTCCATTGGTTCTGCTCCCATGCAGAGATGTTATCAAACCCATGTCAGTAACTAAACCATCCTCCTTTAAAGGGCCCTTTACCCTTTTACACTGCTCAATTCCCATAGAGCCAGCAATTACTTGTGAATCTGTGAATCTGTGTTGCATGGAAGTGTACAAAAACACTTACTTGGAATTCCTTGTCCCCAAAGTGAGTGGAGGTGGGAAACCTTTGTGAGATACTGCTTGCCCTGTTCCCTAAGGGGTGTTAAGCACAGTAGACTCACCTCTCGGTGGATGCCCCTTTGGGAGAAGGGACGAAATCCATTGATTCGTCACAGCAGCTAAGGGACAAAAATTATTATTTTATGAATTATAAAAAACAAAATGGTACAGTTGCTAAACTGAAAAAAGGGTAGAAATAGATATTTTAATAAAAGAGAAAAATAAATACATGAAGATTTTCAGAAATGTATCAAATAATGTTTGGGGATATCTGCATAAGTTACTGCCAGCCCATCAAATTTCTCAAAATCAGGAGAAAACTGAATATTGTTCCCTGAAGTAGTAACAGTTTGGCCAACCACATAATGAGGAACTTTGAAGTGCAGCAATAAATGTAACAATACATTATTTCTGGATTATATTAGAGTACAACATTTTCACTTACAGATCAATATTTTTGTAACATAGTCCAAGGTGGTGCAATTGTGTGTGTGTGTGTGTGTGTGTGTCTCTAATCCAAACTGCAGGTACATGAGGCTGAGCAGATAACTAAAAAAGGAATGGTAGGTACTGGTAACAGAAACTGAACACAAATAAGGCTGCAGAGCAAACATGGATCTTAGCAATCTGGCAGACATTATAAATTGGAATCAGTGGGAGATCTCAGCAATGACAAATCTGCAATAACAAGCAATGGCAAAGCCAATTCATCTCGTCTTGCAACTGAAGATGCTGAGTGATTTTTGTCCTGTGGGGGATTTACGAGACACAGAATGCCCTTCAATGTGATTGCGCCATTTTAAAAGGCTTCTGTGTTCTTAATTCCCAAAGCTAGAGCTATTGACAATATGTGTGCAATATGGTCTACGCATATTTCTCCTGCCCTCAAAACTGCATTAAACATTCTTAAATGTAGGGTAACAGTAGGACTCATTGGAAAGAGCATTATTTATTGCCAAATAGTCCCCCCCCTTCTCCACCCAAATATTCACAATGTTTAGCCAACCCTGAATGTACCTATTTATCAAGGTATTAAGTATTTAGGTGCTGCAGGGTGCCCTTGAAGGTGGTTCAGTTTGCAGATGATCTTAAATAATGACATGTCCCTCTTAATTGTGGGTGCTTTTTCACTGTGAATTACCTTTGCAAACTGCATTCACTGTTAATGGGCACCCCTTTAAATCAATATCGATGTCAAGGGTGTTTAATAGTACACAGCAGTCCTTAGCATCTTAGCATAACATTCACCCCGTGTTGGGAAATGCAGTTTCACTCAACCACAAACCATAACAGCGAGGAGAGCTACTTCAACTATTGAGCCTTATGTTGTGATCTGTGCTCTTTTGCTGCCGTGAATGTAGAAACCTCCCAGCCATTCTATGAAGACTATGGGCGGAGAGATCCTACGTGTGAGGAGGCAATGTACCAGCTGATGGGATGGATGTAGGTCCTGCTGTATCCCTGGCACACATATACACAAAAGAAAGGCGCAAATGGACTGCAATTACAGTACATATTGGGTTGGCGATGTCGCCATCTCAGAACTATTGCATTAAGCACTGACGCAGTAAAAATATTTGAGATGCACATAAGTCTGTCTAATATGTCAATGCTTCATGAAAGACATTGCATATTCACATATGTGCAAATGCTGGCATGTTGGGGCAAAGAGATCACAGGGGTGACCTCAAAGGGGAAAATGCTGACATGATGGGAAAAAATTAGCACATGTGTCCTTAAAGCAGCAGATGCTGGCATTCGGTGGCAATGCCTTTCATGTCTGTCCTTGCATGACCACATTCTGCCATTTTGGGGCAAACCATCACAGATGTCTTTAAAGAGGAAAATGATGACATTGTGGGGCAAAGTCATCACAGTTGTGTGATTTCAAGGGCAATGTCTGTCAATGCTTGGGCTAAGCAATCACAGGTGTGTCCTTACAGGGGCAAATGCTGGTAATATTTGGTAACAGCCATTACAGGTGTGTTCTCACAGGGCCAAATAAAGGATATATTTAGGAAATCCATCATATTTGTGTTCCTAGAGTTCCAACTAATAGCCAGGCATTGATTGCTATCCATCTATGGTTTTCCACCATGCTGTGGGTGAAAATGCAGCCCCAGAGTGACAGAGACTGAGAAGCCATGCAGGGCACTATTGTGAGACTAAAGCTGGCTGATGTTGAAATCCATTGGAATATGCAGGCGAGTTAAAACATTGATTTCTGACATAAGGCCTAGTGAAGGAACAACACATGTGCCTAGTTGAACTTTCCTAAAATGAACAGGCGCTCAAGTGAAGGAAAATGTGCCTGAGAAATGAAAACTACCTGATGTGCCCAGTGCATGGAGAAAACACACTTGTGGCTGAAATGCTATTTTCATAAAATCTGAAACACTACAATTTCACTTAAGGTGACTAATAGCAGTGTATTACATAGACTTCAAGGCAGCACAAGATTGCGATTCAGAACTCTAAAGTGAAGTCAAGCACTTTATGTTTGTCATGAATAAAAAAAAAACACTTTCATCATGCAAAATGACCTGATTTAAAAAGAAAGTCCTATTCTACTTGTAAAAGTGAACAATGGTTTCTCCTATGTTAACTGTAGCCTATGGGTGAATAATACCAAAAGGGAACGCATATCTGTTTAAATATTATATTAAAGAAAGATTGTAGTTATGAACAACAGGCTGAGATACAGTACTAAATGTTACATGTAAGCACATCTTGTCAATGTAAAAGGCTATCCTTTTAAAATTATGGATGCAGCTTGTTTCTTCCCACTGAACTGAAACTATGACCTCAAGACCTTTGGCTGACGCCCACTGGGAAAACAGGCCTGGTTTTCAGCTTAAAATGCAAACAAATATAAAGAGTATATATGACAGCCATTAGAAATGACCCCCTTAACTGTGCATTAGCTCCGAACAGAGACCTTTGAAGTCACTTAATGGCAGGGTGGAATAACATGAGCCAAGCAGATGTCCATGTCATGTGACTGGGGAGAAATTAAATTTATGAGGATAGGGGAGCTGGATGTGAAACTCAGTGGCCCATACTATGCATTGCCTATGATTAACATTGTACTGATTTTACCTTTATAAAAAGAGAATTGTGTATCCAAGTGAGCTTATACAGGACTCATATTAAAGGTCATCAAAAGCCTGTCAGTTAAATAATAATCATGTGTGATGTATAGAATTTGAGTTAGAAAGAAAAAGCATTATTCTGCTCTTCTCATAATTCCGAGGAAGTGAGAGGATGGTGAGGTGATAGACTGTGAAATTAATGTTTGAATTATGAAGCAGCATATTTTTCACTATGTTGGCTCAGGAGCAAATCGTGAAAAATAATTGCTCCTCCCAGGAAGGGCGTGCCAAACTAAAATTTGAATTTCCCAGTTCGCCATAAACTGTAGAATTCAAAAATATATAAATTCATGCAGTTATCTGAAAAATAAAGATAATTGCCATGTAGGAAGATTTTAAGAAAACCAAAATGATAAACCAACATGTCATGTTTGAGTGATACATTTTTCTCCTCCCCCTCAGTCTCCATTATCCACATCTCCCGACTCCTTGTCATATCAACCGACAGTCAGTAGAATTGGTGGGAGGGGGAGGGAGAGAGGTAGCCCATCCATACCATGGGAATATTGATAACATGTAAGTGCCATCAGCACTATATAATATCCATTTCCTATCTGAGAGGGCTTCTAGTGAGGAACAACTAACCCAGAAAGGTAAGAAGAGCTACCAAAACTACCGGGGTGCCACCTTGACAGGAGAAAAGCAGTCTACCTGGAGAGGAATTAAACCTTGCAGGGGAGGCAGAGACAAGGAAATCTAGAAGCTAACCTGGCCTGACATTGGAGGAGCCAGGTGAGGACTGTGTGCTGGTGACTATCCTTGACAGAAGCCTTTGACCAGATCTGTGCTTTCCCATGATGAGCCCTGCTGTTTCCCTAAATGCCCAATAACCAAGGTCTCCCATGTAAGTAGACATGATTCAGATGACAAAAAAAGTGCGGGGGGATTCTGCCAGCCTTCATCTCCTTCTTGCATATTGGGTGGGGGGGGGGGCAAAACTATGTCAACCCTGGCCCTATTTGGCTAAAAATATAACTGAATTCCTCATAGAAAAACCACATATCCATTTAAATTGAATTGTGTTGGGACCTACCTGCCTTAATCCTGTCAATTAATTGTGAGTGAGGGGGGCACAACTGTGTAGACCCTTAACACATTCAATTAAAGTTAGTTCAATGAATTCCCTTATAGAAAGGACCAAAGGTGAGTTTTGTTACAATTCAAAACTAACACATTTCATGTCCAGTGTGTTACAGCCATTATGGTCAATAAAGTAATTGGGTGACCCTATTTTCCTGTTACCCCTGACTTCCTTACAGAAGAGGGGTGTCCTTAATCCCAAAATAAGAATCCCTAAAAATCTGCCTTTCAAGTGAACGTAGTGTGTACAAAACAAATGTTCCCATTTACTCCCATGTATACCCAAATCAGACGCGCAAAGCCCTGCATTTTATATGAATTCATGTTGAAAAACGAGTTTCCAATTGGGTTTATTTCCCAAACACTGCATTCAAATAAAAAGCCAAAACGATGTTACCATTGAGTTCATTTCCCAAACCTGCCTTTATAATAAATAGTCAAAATGATTTTCCCACTGTATTCCCACTCCCTGTACCTCACTTCTAATTGATGCCTGGAGGGTGGTGGTTGCTGGGAGAAAAGAGCATTGGGATAAACTAAGCAATCACTGTGTGTTTTCAAATGTTTCTATCAGTTAATTAGCAAAGAAATCTGATGTAAATTGTGACTGCAAATCTCATAATGCTACCTGTGTTGTTGTAGTTACTGAAAGTCTATTAGAAATACATGTCCATCAATTGATGCAAGTAATTTGCGGTTGTTATATGGTATTGTGCCACTGAGTTGGTGGATGATGTCCTAAATATATATATTATTACACCAGCCTGGTTCCTAGTTTATTGGTGGTATAGAGGGTATCTGCTGAATAGTATTATATTGGTTGGAGGCCTCACTAAAGTTGAATCTGCTAAGCGCTTTGTTGTGTGCCACATTGCGTGGTGGGGATTCCCTCGGTTGAGAGTGGCCATCCAATAAACTGTGACAAATTGGGGACTAATAGCTGAGATTTAGTGGAGAGTTTTCACTTGTGACATTGGCAGTAACATCAGACTATTCATTTGGGTGTAATTGTATTGCAGTGGATAGAATTATGTGTTTGCATTGTTACGGTGCCACTCAGACTTGTACCCTGGGTTGCAAGGTGGTGTATAGATTGCGCAGTGTGGATTTTAAGTTGTCATTGTGAGTGGAAACTAAGCAGGAACACGGTTGAGATTTGTGCACTGCAAAGAGAGTATATAGGGTTGCAGAACACATTTCCGAATGAGCACTGTAGAAATCAAAATGGCCTGGAAGTACATCCTATCCAAATTATTTATGAAATGTGAATAGGTGGAGGAAGAACATGAAATGTGGCAAGCCAGAATGATGTGGTTGTTACCGCTGCAGATGTTGACATGTGGAAGGATAAGGGTCTGTAGCTCTAACATACTTTTATATGACACTAACTACTAGAGATGAGCAGACTAAAATGGCTCAGCTCACAGCATATATGTACTTGCATTAGCTGATAGTGGAAGAACGACATTAGAATGGTGTGGCCTCTGTGCAGAACCAGTCTGAGCTTTTGAATGAAGCTCAGCACGAGCTTACACAATTAGAAGCTAAAGTGCAACATTGCCACATGTTAGAGTTAAAACAAAAAAGTCTCATTGAGCAGCTACAAAATGAGTTAAAAACACAGCAACGAGAAAATGCAGAGCGTGGAATACAGTTCTCTGCACTGCAACAGGAGCTTAAAGAATGTATTAAAAATCTGGATGTACCGCAACACAAATTAAATGATCAAGTTACTCTTAATATTTATTTTTATTTCATTGGTCTTTTATAAAGTGCCTAATACTGTACCTGACTTTGGCTTCTAAGCACGGATCTGGGATTCAAAACCTCTGTTGCTCTGCGTGGTCTTGCTTCCAAGACCAGTGCATTACCCCTGTGCTATCCTCCGTTAATAGAGTGATGTCCAATTGCAAATAAAACAATTATCAAAGGGATATAATCCCAAGATGAGTTTGATCAGATGCACCAGGATCTACTGAACACCTTGAAACAACAGAGAAGGTAATTGACGACAGAATAAGACCTATTAAACCAAGAGAATAATTCTATTTCTCAGGAAGTGTGTCAGTTAAAAACATATGCAGAGAAAAGTAAGTCTGATTCTCAGGTACTGACTGAGAGTAGGCAAGAAAATGCACAATTAATAGAACGTGTGAGGCAAGCTGAGATTGACCTAGTGCAGGAAGCCCAGGACAGAAATGCATAAGAGGAGAGATTGGACTTCTGAAAAAGCAATGCTCTGAATATGCGTGCACGATGCAAGCCTCACACAATGAATATGAGTCCAATTATAAAGAAATAAAGGGACTAAAAGATTGATTAATGGCCCAAAGTAAAGTGCTAGAAGCCACTCAAGCACTTGTGTTAGAAATAAAAACCCAGCTCTCTGCATCCCACCAAGAGATAGGGACCGAGAAGAATAGGTGTGAGAGGTTGGCAAATGAAATAGCCAAATACAAACCAACTTTGAGGCACACTGCCCAGTCAGGGCATAGAAAGCGCCTGCTGATCATGGGGTGGTGACCTCCCTACCAGGGACATCAAGCCAATTAACCACTTCAGATGTCCGAGTGCCGCTTACTTCATGCGTACCACTTATCAAGAACAGGGAAACATGAGGCAGCTGGACTCACCCAGGCCTAGTCCAAATGATCTAAAAGGCCAGTCCTTATCTGACATCGATGAACATTCAGGGTTACCAAGCAGAAAGGAAGGTGGGCGGACCAGTGGGTTCAGGGAAATCAAATATACCCTAGCCAGTACTTCTGACCAGGAGAACTCCTATGATGAAAAGATTGAGGAGTTGGACTGGCAGAAAATGGAACCACGAAGGGACCACTTGGTCTACTTTGCAGAAATAGAAGAGCCAGAGTTTCAGCATCAAAGGAGTATTTTAAAAACCTCACCACATTCAGGGAGATGGGGGAAATTCCCCAGCATACCTGGAAGGAGGGATGAGTAGGATGAGTACTCTCCTGTGTGAAAAGGGGATTTCAAGGGAAATGACCCTGAGAGTTCACAGCACCACAGGAGAGAAGAGTGCATCCCTTGTAATTCTGTGAGGTTTTCCCAGTCTCATAGAGGTAGGGAGCACCTAGAGGACCGGAAATGGCTCCCAAAAGTAGCAGCTCTGAGTCAGAGGGTGAATAGACTCAGGTGCAGCAGGAAAGGAAGTCTGTCAAACAGAAGAAAGGTCTTGTAGAAGACCCAATTCAGCAGATAAAGGTCATAAAGAGCTTCATGACTTCCTACCATAAGAATGCAGTCAGTGAGTTCCATTGGATCACTGCCTGGGCTGAACATTATTTTGCCCACCTTCCCCTATTTTGCAAGTCAAACTTTTGGAGGGACTAGTGGATTTGCATTTGAGGACTGACGTGAGTGATGTGGAACATATTGTATGTTTCTTTACCAGAAGGTCAAGCCCTTTATGATGAAGGCAATCATGCATTAGGCAATGAGCCTTCAAACTTACCCTCTTAGCAATCATAAAACCAGCGCATTTGCAAGACACTGCCAGAAGTATGTCCTTTCCTGGACACCTTTATTACCATTCCGGCTAGAGAGCTTTGGATTGTCCGAAGCCTTAGAAGTTAGTATTTTGGAATGCCTAGATAGAATGAATTTCTGTATTCAAGTTGTGATGTTACAAAAAGTATTTGTTAGCTGGACCTGTTGACTCTTTGAAAATACGTATAATAGTTAACATATTTGGCTTAAACATAATCCAACTACTTTCTTGACCTAAGGAACAAGAGAACATTATCTGTCAAAAGAGATACCTAGATTTAAAACTTGTTTGATTGATTTGGTTGGTGCATCAAGATTTGCTGGCCCGTGTTGTTCCCATGTCCATGGGGCCTGGCCAAAACTTTGAAGGCAGATCTGGGCACCAAATGGGCCCATATGATATGATATGATAGTTTATTTATATAGCGCCTATACATTATGTGTTTCAAAGAGCTTCAAGGCAAGGGAGGGAACAAGGGAAAATACAATGACATTGTTACAGGCCATGAACAGTAAGGATGTGAAATTAACTATCGTACTCGGCCTGACGACATTTTTCAGATAGTGCGAGAGCTAATACATAGATAAGGAAGGGAGGGGGAGGGTGGGAAGGAAATGGAAACAGACAGGCGACTACCGTACTAGGCCTGACGACATTTCTAGTAGAGCCGGAGAAAAACAAAAGGTGAGGGAGAGGGGTGCAGAAAGGGAGGGGAGGTACAAAACAAACGACTATTATACTAGGCCTGAGAACATTTTCAGATAGTGCTGGAGGGGTGGGGGGAGGAAATAAACAGTAATGGGAGGGTGGAGGAAACAGACGAGGTTGCTATCATGTTAGGTCCAGGGACAAATCTGATAGAGTAAGTGCATAGAAGAAAGTAAGGGTAGGAGATAGGAAAAGGGAGAAGGGAAAGGAGGAGAGAACAGAGAGTAAGCAGTCAAGAAGAGTGAAGAAGCAAGAGTGGAGAGTGAATACAATTGCAGAAGTCAGTAGTAACACATAATGTTGCAAACCAGGATACAAGATGAAGATGAGAACAGCATGATCCAGGGACACCATGAGTACAAGATGCGAAGTAAGTCCAGCATGAGAGTTGAGAAAGAGTGACGCACAGTGAATGAATTAAGTCCATAAAAGTCAAATCCAGCATTGGCCACAAGCCAGTGATGGTGAAACCAGAATGTATCAGGACAGTCTCCTGCAGAAGTAGGCTGGAGGAGGTTGAAGGGGAGCAGTGTAGAAGAATCAAGCAAAACAGGCAATACCTGTGTGCGAGAGGGGGGCGGCACAAGGGAACATCACAGGGGGACCAGTTGGGGTGGAGATGGCCTGTGGGGACAGAGGGGGTAAGACATGTTGGTTCATGCTTACCTGCTGTCTGAGCAGGGGGCCGGGCCCTGGGTCCTCCTGGTCCAAACAGGTCCAAACAGGAATTGCCTTTTTCTTTGTCTGCCCTTCACTGCAGACGCCCGGGCGAGAGACGAAGCACAAGGTTCCTTAACTGACACCCAGCACCCACCACACTAACCTCTTGCCATTGGACATTGGGGAGAGTCCTTCTCCTGGAATTAGGTCATAGGGCGTGGAACCTTCATTTGAACTGGCATTGCGTGGGCATCTCCCATGCTGATGGGGCTTGTGGTCAGCACATATAGCCTTGCAAGGTGATGGGCCATGACTTTGTTCACTCCCCTCACAGATCCCCATGCAGCACAGGCAGTTCTTTAGATCTTCTCTCGAGTGGTGGTGTGGCAGCAGACAAAGGTCCAGTGAATGAAGATGTAAATGAGGATGGGTGTCCTCTTAATGCTGCCCTCACTTAGTGTCTTTTTACAAGCCTCAGACTTCCATCCGCATTTGTGTGCCTGGTCAGATATGCCTGGCCTAGGGGATTTGGGGGTCGGATCTTTGCTCGTTGGACTCCCTAAAATGATCTATGGTGCTGGCGGCTGAGTCTAATTACATAGCGTTGGTGAGTAGCAAATATGATAAAGCTTCCACCCTACATTATAAAGACATTGCCATGAAAACAAGGATCAACTGTAAGGAGAAGATTCACAAATGAAAACCTTGCTCCCAAGGGTGACTTACAAGAGTAATTCACATATAAGAATAATGTGTCTGGTTCACAAAAAAACATAGAAGTAGAGATTACGAAAATGTATCTTAACCTTTATGAAAATGATGAGTAATTTGAACTAATTTTTTGTTTGTTTTGTAAATCAAGTACATTATGTGTGTACATTTCTCATCTTACAGTTAAGTGATTTGGATGAAACGTCACTTTTGTGAAGGAACTCCTATTTTTCAAAATCAAAAGCATTTAGCGAGAGATCATCAGCTGGCACAGAGCAACAAAAACAAGCATAATTGTATATGTTATGGGTGCAAGCCACTGTTTCCTGCATCTCTGGATTGTCACCCCTACTTCATGGAACGGTATTTTCTCCTATTCCATACTCCTCATTACTAACTCCCCCCATCATGTAGTTTTCCCTACTACTCCTTAAGGGCTCCACTGCTTTCCGAAGCTAGGTTGTCACTCAATAAATACAAAAAAATATTTTAAAAATACAGATATTTGTATGCAAATGCAAAGGACGTTTTTGCAGTTGCCGAAGAGGTGGATCACGGAAACCCTTTCAGTATACCATGGGTAATGAATATTCCAAGGCTGATTAATTAAATGGTAAAAGCATACAACACTTTTTTTTTAAGTTTAATGGTTGTGATTTATAGACTGACAGAAGCTACTAGCTTTCAACACATGATCTTTTGCACATGAATTCCCCTTTTTGGTCAAAAACAACTTTCTATTTCAGACGCATGAAATTAAGAAGGGACTGTTGACCCATGGACAAAAATCCTTTTATAGCAATGATACACAATAAATGGCCTGATATGGTAACTGCTGCAGCATACAAAAGGGTTTACATTGTGTTTTCTCATCAAAGTTTCCAAAATTGAAATGTTCTGCAAATAGCTTATGATGGAATTTGAAAAACCCATAATGATTCACTTATCAGCGTCTGGTTTGCGATTCTCCAACCTGGAAGGACTACCCCCCCTTTCCAGAAGCCTGGGGACAGGAGAGGGTGGCCTTAAAGAAGGTTGTTTGGATGAGCCAGTACGAAGGTGCAGAGTGGGTGACAATGTCGTGGTGTCCCATCGCACTTGTGAGAAATGGGTGCTGAGATCTATGCACCCAATATGGACGTCCTCCTTTTTACCTTGATGGCCATGCTTAACAGATGACCTTGTCATTCTGGCGCCTGCTACATGCATTTGTGGAGCTGGGGGAGGGGTTAGAGGACATTTGCATCCACGCACTGATCTTTTCAGATCCCAAAGTGCTCATCATGCCACCCGCAAAGTAGTCCAAATATTGCGAAACGGTGCCGGAGTAGGAGCCCTTTACTCTGTCTGGCATCATAACCTGCCTCTGAAGCTGGCTCCATGAATCAGTGCAAACTAGGCATGCCCACTCCCATTTATTTGGACGAACGCTGATTTCAGAAAATGTGCATAGATTGCAGGGTGTATAGCACCAGAGTGTGCATTCTATATTTGTCATGCAAACTGTAGCAGTGGCTTTTCACCAGTTCCCTGAATTTAAGGTGGCTCTATTCAGATCTTAAGTTTAAAGGGAGACTGTCAAGAAGCTAGGAAGCTGGGAAGCTTGAACTGAAGCAGATCAAACACACTCACTTGTTCATCGGTATGTCAGCATTGAGATAAATAGACAGGGTAATTCATAGAATTTCGCACAAAAGTGGCGCACGAGGCTGGCGCACAGTGTCCCCGTGCGATACACTGCGCCAGCCGCGTGCGATAAAATCCATTTCATCGCACAGCGTATTCATGGATTTTAGTCTCCAAAACCAGCCGTGGCACAGAGTGGCGCAGTGACCCTGCAGCAGTGCCAGTTACGCCCCCAAGAACGCCCTCGCACAAGGAAAAGCCATCAAAATTCCCAATTCATCGCAGAGGGCTGCGCTAACCCTGGACCAGTTCACAGGGCTGCCAAACAGCAAACGCCAAGCGGGGAACGTGTATTTCAGTGGTTCGCGGGAAGTTTCACATGCGATTGTCCTGGGTACGTGTTCATCAGGGGTGCGCGTGAAGTAACACACGCGATTCCATCAGGGCACGTGTATTCCAGGGGTGCGCGGGAAGTATCACACGCAAAATCAGCAGGGTACGTGTATTTCAGGGGTGCGCGGGAAGTATCACACGCGATTCCATCAGGGTACGTGTATTTCAGGAGTGCGCGGGAAGTATCACACGCGATTCCATCAGGGCACATGTATTTCAGGGGTGCGCGGGGAGCACTACACGTGAATTGGCCGTGTGGGTCCTCCCAGGTGTTCCCTCTACAACCTCCACGGCCCCTGCAGCCAGGCCACACCACAGGGGACTACCCTGCACCCCTGCTCATGTCCCACAGGCAGCACATCCACCATGGCCATGCCCCCCAGCCAAGCCACATGTCACCTTGAACTACTGATCAACAACGCATGTCCCCCTGCACCCCCACCCCCCAGCATCCAGGGGCACCCTCCACCAGGCCCCCACTCATGTCCAACTCATGTCCCCCTGCACCCCCACCCCCCAGCACTGTGGGCCACCCTCCACCAGGTCCCCACTCATGTCTCCCAGCACCCCCACATCCCAGCACTGTGGGGCACCCTCCACCAGGCCCCTACTCATGTCCCCCTGCACCCCCACCCCCCAGCACTGTGGGGCACCCTCCACCAGGCCGGGCGTAGATTGCAGGGTGTATAGCAGCAGAGTGTGCATTCTATATTTGTCATGCAAACTGTAGCAGTGGGTTTTCACCAGTTCCCTGAATTTAAGGTGGCTCTATTCAGATCTTAAGTTTAAAGGGAGACTGTCAAGAAGCTAGGAAGCTGGGAAGCTTGAATTGAAGCAGATCAAACACACTCACTTGTTCATCGGTATGTCAGCATTGAGATAAATAGACAGGGTAATTCATAGAATTTCGCACAAAAGTGGCGCACGAGGCTGGCGCACAGTGTCCCCGTGCGATACACTGCACCAGCCGCGTGCGATAAAATCCATTTCATCGCACAGCGTATTCATGGATTTTAGTCTCCAAAACCAGCCGTGGCGCAGAGTGGCGCAGCGACCCTGCAGCAGCGCCAGTTACGCCCCCAAGAACGCCCTTGTGCAAGGAAAAGCCATCAAAATTCCCAATTCATCGCAAAGGGCTGCGCTAACCCTGGACCAGTTCACAGGGCTGCCAAACAACAAACGCCAAGCGGGGAACGTGTATTTCAGTGGTTCGCAGGAAGTTTCACTCGCGATTGTCCTGGGTACGTGTACATCAGGGGTGCGCGTGAAGTAACACACGCGATTCCATCAGGGCACGTGTATTCCAGGGGTGCGTGGGAAGTATCACATGTAAAATCAGCAGGGTACGTGTATTTCAGGGGTGCGCGGGAAGTATCACATGCGATTCCATCAGGGTACGTGTATTTCAGGGGTGCGCAGGAAGTACCACACGCGATTCCATCAGGGCACGTGTATTTCAGGGGTGCGCGGGGAGCACTACACATGAATTGGCCGTGTGGGTCCTCCTAGGTGTTCCCTCTACACCCTCCACGGCCCCTGCAGCCAGCCCACACCACAGGGGACTGCCCTGCACCCCTGCTCATGTCCCACAGGCAGCCCATCCACCATGGCCATGCCCCCCAGCCAAGCCACATGTCACCTTGCACTACTGATCAACAACGCATGTCTCCCAGCACCCTCACCCCCCAGTACTGTGGGGCACCTGCCAGCAGGCCCCCACACATGTCCAACTCATGTCCCCCTGCACCCCCACCCCCCAGCACTGTGGGTCACCCTCCACCAGGCCCACACTCATGTCTCCCAGCACCCCCACCCCCAAGCATCCAGGGGCACCCTCCACCAGGCCCCCACTGCTTTCTACCACCCCTCCCACCCCCCAGCAGTGCGATTTGCCTGTGTACGTGTATATCAGGGTTGCGCGTGTAGTCTGACACGCAAATTCATCAGGGTACGTGTATTATGGGTCCGCCTGAATTTCCACACGCAATATCAGCAGGGTATGTGTATTACGGGGTTCGCGGGAAGTTCCACATACGATTGCCCTGGGTACGTGTATTTCGGGGTGCGCGGGAAGTTCCACACGCGATTTCAGCAGGGTACGTGTATTCCAAAGTGTGCGGGAAGTACGACACGCGATTGCCCTGGGCACGTGTATTTCGGGGTGCGCGGCAAGTTCCACATGTGAATTCAGCAGGGTACGTGTATTCCAAGGTGCGCGGGAAGTTCCACACGCGATTGTCCGTGGTGCGTGTATTTCGGGGTGCGCGTGAAGTTTCACACGTGATTTCAGCAGGGTATGTGTATTCCAAGGTGCAAGGGAAATTCCACACACAAATCCAGCAGCCTATGTGTATTCCGGGGGTGCCGGGCAGTCCTACACGTGAATCGGCCGTGTGGGTCCTCCCAGCTGTTCACTCGACACCCTCCACGGCCCCTGCAGGCGGCCCACACCACAGGTGACTACCCAGCACATGTCCCGCAGGCAGCCCATCCACCATGTCCATGCCCCCGAGCCAACCCACATGTCACCTTGCACTACTGCCCACCAACGCATGTCCCCCTGCACCCCCACCCCCCAGCATCCAGGGGCACCCTCCACCAGGCCCCCACTCATGTCCAACTCATGTCCCCCTGCACCCCCACCCCCCAGCACTGTGGGCCATCCTCCACCAGGCCCCCACTCATGTCCCCCTGCACCCCCACCCTCCAGCACTGTGGGGCACCCTCCACCAGGCCCCCACTCATGTCCCCCTGCACCCCCACCCCCCAGCACTGTGGGGCACCCTCCACCAGGCCCCCACTCATGTCCAACTCATGTCTCCCAGCACCCCCACCCCCCACCAGTCAGGGGCACCCTCCACCAGGCCCCCACTCATGTTCAACTCATGTCCCCCTGCACCCCTACCCCCCAGCACTGTGGGCCACCCTCCACCAGGCCACCACTCATGTCCAACTCATGTCCCCCTGCACCCCCACCCCCCAGCACTGTGGGGCACCCTCCACCAGGCCCCCACTCATGTCCCCCTGCACCCCCACCCCCCAGCACTGTGGGGCACCCTCCACCAGGCCCCCACTCATGTCCAACTCATGTCTCCCAGCACCCCCACCCCCCACCAGTCAGGGGCACCCTCCACCAGGCCCCCACTCATGTTCAACTCATGTCCCCCTGCACCCCTACCCCCCAGCCCTGTGGGCCACCCTCCACCAGGCCACCACTCATGTCCAACTCATGTCCCCCTGCACCACCTCCCCCCAGCACTGTGGGCCACCCTCCACCAGGCCCCCACTCATGTCCCCCTGTACCCCCACCCTCCAGCACTGTGGGGCACCCTCCACCAGGCCCCCACTCATGTCCCCCTGCACCCCCACCCCCAGCACTGTGGGGCACCCTCCACCAGGCCCCCACTCATGTCCAACTCATGTCTCCCAGCACCTCCACCCCCCACCAGTCAGGGGCACCCTCCACCAGGCCCGCACTCATGTCCAACTCATGTCCCCCTGCACCCCACCCCCAGCACTGTGGGCCACCCTCCACCAGGCACCCACTCATCTCCCCCTGCCCCACCAACGACCAGCACTGTGGGGCACCCTCCACCAGGCCCCCACTCATGTCCCCCTGCACCCCCACCCCCCAGCACTGCGGGGCACCCTCCGCCAGGCCCCCACTCATGTCCAACTCATGTCTCCCAGCACCCCCACCCCCCACCAGTCAGGGGCACCCTCCACCAGGCCCCCACTCATGTCCAACTCATGTCCCCCTGCACCCCCACCCCCCAGCACTGTGGGCCACCCTCCACCAGGCCCCCACTCATGTCCAACTCATGTCTCCCAGCACCCCCACCCCCCACCAGTCAGGGGCACCCTCCACCAGGCCCCCACTCATGTCCCCCGCACCCCCACCCCCCAGCACTGTGGGGCACCCTCCACCAGGCCCCCACTCATGTCCAACTCATGTCTCCCAGCACCCCCACCCCCCACCAGTCAGAGGCACCCTCCACCAGGCCCCCACTCATGTCCAACTCATGTCCCCCTGCACCCCCACCCCCCGGCACTGTGGGCCACCCTCCACCAGGCCCCCACTCATGTCCAACTCATGTCTCCCAGCACCCCCGCCCCCCACCAGTCAGGGGCACCCTCCACCAGGCCCCCACTCATGTCCCCCTGCACCCCCACCCCCCAGCACTGTGGGGCACCCTCCACCAGGCCCCCACACATGTCCCCCTGCACCCCCACCCCCCAGCACTATGGGACACCCTCCACCAGGCCCCCACTCATGTCCAACTCATGTCTCCCAGCACCCCCACCAGTCAGGGGCACCCTCCACCAGGCCCCCACTCATGTCCAACTCATGTCCCCCTGCACCCGCACCCCCCAGCACTGTGGGGCCCCCTGCACCAGGCCCCTACTCATGTCCAACTCATGTCCCCCAGCACCCCCACCAGTCATGGGCACCCTCCACCAGGCCCCCACTCATGTCCAACTCATGTCCCCCTGCACCCCCACCCCCAAGCACTGTGGGGCACCCTCCACCAGGCCCCCACTCATGTCCCCCTGCACCCCCACCCCCCAGCACTGTGGGGCACCCTCCACCAGGCCCCCACTCATGTCCAACTCATGTCTCCCAGCACCCCCACCCCCCACCAGTCATGGGCACCCTCCACCAGGCCCCCACTCATGTCCAACTCATGTCCCCCTGCACCCCCACCCCCCAGCAGTGGGCCACCCTCCACCAGGCCCCCACTCATGTCCCCCTGTACCCCTACCCCCCCAGCACTGTGGGTCACCCTCCACCAGGCCCCCACTCATGGCCCCCTGCACCCCCACTCCCCAGCACTGTGGGGCACCCTCCACCAGGCCCCCACTCATGTCCAACTCATGTCTCCCAGCACCCCCACCCCCCACCAGTCAGGGGTACCCTCCACCAGGCCCCCACTCATGTCCAACTCATGTCCCCCTGCACCCCCACCCCCCAGCACTGTGGGCCACCCTCCACCAGGCCCCAACTCATTTCCAACTCATGTCTCCCAGCACCCCCACCCCCCACCAGTCAAGGCCACCCTCCACCAGGCCCCCACTCATGTCCCCCTGCACCCCCACCCCCCAGCACTGTAGGGCACCCTCCAACAGGCCCCCACTCATGTCCCCCTGCACCCCCACCCCCCAGCACTGTGGAGCACCCTCCATCAGGCCCCCACTCATGTCCAACACATGTCTCCCAGCACCCCCAACCCCCACCAGTCAGAGGCACCCTCCACCAGGCCCCCACTCATGTCCAACTCATGTCCCCCTGCACCCCCACCCCCCAGCACTGTGGGCCACCCTCCACCAGGCCCCCACTCATTTTCCCCCGCACCCCCACCCCCAGCACTGTGGGGCACCCTCCACCAGGCCCCCACTCATGTCCAACTCATGTCTCCCAGCACCCCCACCCCCCACCAATCAGGGGCACCTGCCAGCAGGCCCCCACACATGTCCCCCAGCCAACACGTCATCACAATCTAGATCCCTGGGCCTTATGGACAGCCTCCAAATGCCAAACACCCACCCAAGTATTGCATCCACCCACTTAGAAATGGCAATTACATGATACAACCCCAATGGCAATTTTGTAAATGAACACATGTCCCTCTCATACACACAATGGGTGTCAGTGAATGTCAAAACCCATATCATGATATGCATGAAAACAATGAGATGATACTACACATTGAAGTTTGAAGAAAAAATATGTATTAAAAGCAACATAAATTGAATCAAAAATAATTAAACGAAAATGGGAATTAAAAAAAAAGAAAGCAGCATGTCCGTAAAATAATGTAAAACCACAAATCATAATCCGAAGGAAAGGTATCCAAAGTCACAGTTCACAAAAGTAAATCCAATGGAAATTAATAACCATTGCTCCATGGGTAAATTATTTAAAAAAAAAATAGAAAATCCAACAGTCAACTATATACAGATAAACAATCCAGGGTCCATGATCCCAACAGAAGAAATGAAACCTATCTAATAACACTACCTAATAAAAAAAACTATATACAAAAATGTGGCCCATTGTCCAAAAGGTCCAAAAAAAATGCAAAACCAAAGGAAACCTAACACTAACTACAGAACTATTTACAAGGGCAGCGGGCCAGTCCAACGGCTCACTTCGGGATGTTCCGGGCCAGGGCATCATCGAACTCCTGCTCAATGTCCCGGAGGCGGTCCTCCTCCATGGCCCCTAGGGTCCGCAGGGCCGTCGACATGCTCACCCCCAACTCCCTGCAGATTGCCTCGAGGCACTCGGCCGCCTCAGGGCCCTCTGCATGGAGTTCTCCGCCCTGACCATCGTGAGCAGTGCCTCTTCCGCCCGCTGCCGCTCCGCATCTATGGCGTGGCCCAACCGCTGCCACACGGAAGACACTTCCCGTCCTGGGTCCTCCTGCCCTGCGGCCGATGCCTGCCCCTCCGATGACGAAGGCCCCGAGCCATCATGGCTCCCACCTCGTTGCTGCTGCTGCTGTGCCTGTGCCCGTGCCCTGGGTCCTGCTGCCTGCACATCCTCCACCGGCTGGGGTGCAGTCGTTGATGTGGCCACCCCTGCTGGACATCCGACTCCCGACTGTGGCAGGGATGCCTCCTCCACCAGCCTGGCCGCACCGTCAGAGGCAGCTCCACAGGGCACCCAGGTGACTAATGGGTGGGATGATGGCACGGAGGACGACTGGCGCATAGGGGGTTCAGTTGAAGAGGGGGTCGGAGCAAGCCCCATCAAACGGAGGAATCCGGCCTGGGTGACCTGTCCCAGTAGGCTGACGCGGTCAACGAGCCATTCGAGATGACGTGCAGTCTCCTCATGAAAAGACTGCAGGTCACCTCGCATGGCCAGTTGTTGTGAGCTCATACCCTGCCTGAAAACGGGTCTGGACGTAGGCATCCCTGCTGGTGCAAGATGATGCAGTGACAGGATCAGGGACAGGATTGCACACAGGCACCTCCACGGCGGCCTGTGCTGCCTCCTGTCCCTGGTCCTGCAGTGCACCACTAGCACCAGTGGAATCCCCACCTCCAGACCCCGTCTCTGTTGCTTGCACGGCCTCCTCCTCCACAACCCCCCCACAAACCTGGATGACCCGTGCCATCTTCCCCCGTTGGGCCCTGTGGGGTCCCAGCTGCCCCTTCTGCTGCCGAGGAGTCCAACTCCGACCTCTGCCTCTTGGACCTTCCCCCGGCAGCTGCCGCCTGGGACGCGGCACCGGACTCCTCACTCCCCAACGAGATCACAACCTGGGAGGGGAGCCGGGCCTTGCGTCTCCGGCTGGCGGTGCGATCCCCGCTGCTGTGCTCCACAGCACCTTCTCCGCCCTCTTCATCAGTTGACGCTGCAGACAGGGAGAAATAAAACACAGGCATCAGGGCACTGTACAATGGACACATACACACATGACAGTTGTACATGAGTGGCATTGGCAAACCTCAGACATGGCATCACAATCGCCAACACACATGTCATTTCAACTTGCACACATGAGCCATACCACAGCCATATCGCAACAGCCAGCACCATCCATACACATACAACAGCATGAGCAGGCAAAGGTGAGCCAGACATCACATGCAACACAGGGAGTGCACTACACATGCACACACACCACCACACTTGCATGCATGTGTACACCTCTGCCAACTGTTGCAGTGTTCAGATCGGCATCCATGTCACATCTGCCAATCAGGCTTCCACATCCCGCTGTCACATGCATCCATGTTGCATCACTGTTGCACCCTTGTCAAATACACACACATGCACATGTACACAGTGCTGATACATGCAGCTGAAAACAACATCCATGTGTGACATCACGAACACGCCTACTTACATACACATTCATCCAAACATGTGTGCCCACACAACTACATTTGGCACACAAGCACCATCCATGTCTCACACATGAGAGCCCTCGCATGTGTTAGCCTCACGGCCCTGTACACCCCCACCCATACTTGGCCCCATTCAAACACATGTGCAACCTGCACACTACTGGCACATCACCACACGCACAGCTTACAATCATGATGCATGTACACTTACCACTCGACTCCAGGCGGGTCTGCCTCTCAAGGACCTGGACGTGGAGCGCTGGGGATATGCTTTCCAGGACCCTCATCTGACCATCCGACAAGTGGCCCTGGCGCCCGTTAGCATCCGCTGCCTTCAAGAGGCGCCGGGCCTTGTTGAGGGTCCTGGACCTGAAGTCCTCCCAGCGCTTCTTGACATGATGGAATAGTCGGACTGCAACCCCCTCCGCGTTGATGGCAGTCACGATGTCCGTCCAGATCCAAGTCCATCCTTCCTTGTCGGCGCGCAAACTTCCGAAGAGGGCATCATACTGCCCCAGGACTTACTCCACCAGGACACCAACTTCGGTGGCAGTGAAGCTGGTGCCCCTCTGCCTCTCTGGCCGGGGGTTGTCAGTGGTGCCAGATGTTGCAGTGCCCGACATGACAACCCCAGAGGCAGGAGTGGGTGGGCAACTGGGTCCTGGGGCTGGGCTGTGGAGTGATGGAATCCCAGTCTGGAGTCTTCGGTTCCAGCAGGGGTGGTCACAGCAACAGCACCCCTGACTGATGTGCAGGCAGCAAATGGCAGGGCATGTGGGCAGCAGGCAATCAGGCAGCAGCAGATGGCAGGTGGGAGCGTGCTCTGGGCTCTGGGGGGCAGTAATAAGGCCTTCTGGGCAGGAGTGTGGTCTTCCGTGTGCTTACGCGTGGCCAGCTTGATACGGAGTGATTTGGCACGTGAAAATCCAGCACGTCTGCGTGTAATTCGAGGAAAGGGCCTTAGCGCATAAGCGCGTCAGCACACGTACGTGAATTCATTGGCCCAAAGGCCACCAGCGCGTATGCGCGTCTGTGACGTGCGTGCGCAGGCGTTTCCCTGTACACGGGTGCATGTTACACGTCCAATGACTGCACGTCAGAGTGTCAGCTCGTGTAATTGGAGGATGGGGCCTTAGCGAGTACACGCGGAAGTGACGCTGGACGTGTGGGCATGTTTAAAAGGTACGTGTAGAACACCATTTCCTTGTACGTGCTTTTCGTGGAGAGCGTGTGGGTGAAATCTGTACTTCTTGTCGGTTCCCACGTGATTTACTTCACAGCGTTCCACGTCGTACTCCCTGTTACCTCTGACAGCTTTTTGTCTTCTTGTCTTTTTCCTGGGCCTGTTTCCTCAAACAGCGTTCACTTCTCCTGTTGTCCTGTCTCCTCAGACAGCATACAATTCTTCTTTTGGCGGTGGTGTTGCCAACGCGCACACATGCGTATTTTTCACGCAATTTTTCCTGGCAGACGGTGAGTCACGCACGTATTTGACATCTGTGCTTGCCCTGTGTGTTGCCTACCCCTTCAGAGGTCAGTCTAGGCTGCGTGTGACACGCATACGTTCATTTTTGTGTTTCTGGGTGCCACAGCATAGTGCAGGTTTTTTTTTCCACGCACATGGTCTAGGAGGGGTTGCGTGCACATTATCTCCCTTTTTCGGGGTGCCTGTGCAGTGTGTGACCCGTCATCTTCCCTCAGGGGTCACATACAGCTTTGCTAGAGCACTAGGGTACGAATTCCATCTAGTACCCTACCCCTTTGACCCCCAATTGCCCAGGACAATAGTTTACTGCAACTCCCAGACGCACAACAACATCAGTGCCATGGTTGGGAGGCGAGCACGCGGTAAGGGTGGCAAAGGTGGCCAAGCCACAAGAGGTGGCCGTGGCGGATACGGTAGGGGACGTGGCCAGTACTTGCAGGGTGCCCCTAGCCCCCCATGTGTGGGTGACCAGTCAGGGACACCCATGCCCCCCACCCCGGTTGAGGGTGACGTGGCTGACACCATCCCTGCTCAGCCCTTGTTGGACCAGCCCATTGTGGCACCAGACCTGGCACAGGGTGACTCCATGACTGACTTCCAGGTCAGCAGGTCTAGGCCACCTGTGGCGGTGCACGTTGGTGTCACCAGCCCACCTGGATCAGGGGCAGCTATGTCATCTGCTGCCCCGAGTAGGCAGGGTGGGGATGCTGCAGGGGCAGCTGCGGCTCCATCCACCCCAGCTCTGAGTGTCCCAGCCAGGACAGTGTCGGTCCTAGTCCATCCTGCTGACGTTCCCCCTGACTACATCACACTTCATCTAATGCCTGCACCAAGTCCCATGGTGAGTGTTCATTCCCACACTCCTAGTCCACAGTCCACCGGGGCTCCTGCCCCTAGTGTCCAGAGCGGCGTAGGACACTCAGTATCACCACCAACTTCCAAGCGGAAGAGGAAGAGTGCTCGTCCAGTACAGGATGATGCCCCAGATATGGCTACACAGTCCAGCCCACCAAGGAAGCCCAGCTTCAATCAGGCCAAACTTGATGCCCTTGTGGAGTATGTGTCCGCACATGACAGCGAAATGGTGATTAATGCAGGATGCAAGACCACACCTGCACAACGTCAGGCACACTGGCAGACCATTGCGGAACTCATAAGTGCCCTTGGATTCGTGAGGCGCACAGCTAATGATTGTTACAAGCACTGGAATGACCTTAAGCGCAGGGCAAAGAAAAAGCTGGCCTCAAGTCATGCCGCAACTCTAGTGACTGGAGGTGGGTCTCCAGCAGAGGACATAGAACTCACTCCACATGAGTATGTTGCTGGGACCTACGTCACGGAGGAACAGATCCAAGGCGTGGGAGACCTGCCAGATTACGAGGCATTGTCCGGTGAGTGCACATGCATGTGTGTGTCATCCATGTGCATGGTGTGTGTGTGAGTGCTTCTGATTGAGTGCCAGGTGAGGGGGTGTGTGCCTGAGTGGTTTGGGTCACCCATGTGCTTCATCCAATACATTCTGCGCACCAGGATTTGGGTGTTGCAGTATCCCTTCTGCCAACAGTAGACATTCAGCCCAACCTCACGCCAGTTGCCCTTGAATTGTCATCTTGCCACAACATAGTTGCATGTTATTCTGTGTTCATTCAGGCTGATTGTCTGCATTCCACCACTTTCACTAGGCATTTCTCAGTCCTATTGTCACATGTGTGACATGGCTAGGGTACATGCCATCTGTGTGATGGCATGTGTCATGTATGTGTATTGGACATGCCAATCACAGGCCAATGTGTGATGGCACTGCTTGGCAGCATGCAGTAAATTTGTTGGTCTTCCATCTTGGTGTCATCAATGTGTGCCATTTGCCTCCCCTTCATACGCAGTGACAGTGCATGCATGGGCGGGTTATAGTCATGTGGTACATGTGTCAATGAAGTACTGTTTCTGTTGCTTCTCAGCCCTAATTGTGTTCCATGGTGCTAATGCCGGTTCCCATTTCTTTACTTTCATGTCTTTGCAGGGGATGACGCACTTGATACTGCTGGGGTTGTGGAGATGGTGCAGACCCAGGAGGGGTCTCATGCCCGACCGGGCACCAGTGAGGGACGTGGTGTGGTGGTGGGTGAGAACCCACACTTGCTGCAGGCCGTCATCTCAAGGGGTGTCCATGGGTGCACCTCCCCCGAGCTCTATTCAGGTGTCGATTCGGATGATGAGACCTATGTGCCGTCGCAGGTAAGTGTTTCTGGGAGGGATTCTGTACTGTCCAACCCACCTGCACCAGGGGTAGAACCCTCAATGAGGATCTCAGTGTTGGTAGGTCCGCCTTTGGTGGTTACGGATGCAGGGTCACACTCCGCTACATCTGATCCTGTTCCTGGGCCAGCAGATCAGAGGGGGAATGCAGTCCTGCAGCCTCAGGCAGTGCCGGCACAGCAAGGCGTAGTTCGCCTTGCCCCAGACAAGTGTGGTGCCCGCCGACGCGGTGGCCGTACGCCACCTGGCAATACCGCATGGGAGCAATCCATATACGGTATGGCAAACCAACAGGCAGCATCAACTGAGATGATGGCTCAGGCCATGGATAGGGTGGCCACTTCCATTGTCCCCCAAGAAAGGCTAATTGAACAACTACAGCAGGCAACAGACTCCATTAGCCAGTCACACAGAGAGGACATGTTGGCGTCCAACAGGGCCAGGCGGGCGGCACTGGAGACTCTGCGGGAAGCCATTTCTATTGAGTCCCAGGGCCACAGGGAAGCCCTGAGGTTGGAACTCCGTCAGCTCAGGGCAACTCTGGTTGAGCTTGAGGCTTCAGCTAACACGAGGACAGAACAGCAGCTAGAGCAGCTCACACGTACGCTCTCAGCTGAGATGCAGGCAACTAGGGAGGAGGTCCGGACATCCCGTGAGTTGTTGCATGGGGACCTACGCACAATTATCCTCCAGAACCAGACCTTCCACACCCGCATGTTTGCTGCCATGGAGGACCAGACTAGGGCTTTGCGTGGGCTGCCTCCCATAGTGCCACCACCTCCTGATGCAGCTGCAGAGGGTGAGGAGAGTGACAGCAGTGATTCTCCCACAATAGGGTAGCCGTGCAGGCCATGAGCCCATGGAGGTGTTTTTTTTCCGCAAGATCCACACAGGTGGGTTTTGGTGTGCACCCTGTCCTCGGACCTCCTGGGTGGCCTCCCCCAAACCCCCCCCCCCCGAGCCCATTCATGGCCATTTTTGATTCTTGATTTTTTTGACAGTGTGTTTCTTTGTGTGGCTCCCGTGGGCATATGCTGTATTGTGGCTGGGCACATGCAGGCTTGTCCTGAATTTGGGTCAGATGCTTGGGTTTGTGTGACACACACCCCTCTTGCTTCCCGTTTCCATGAGCTTGCAAAGGGTGTGCCCAAGCGACATTGACTTACACAGTGACGTTGGACTCCCATTTGATGTGTGGGCAGTCTGTAGTCAATACTGTGTATACATTCCTAGTGCATATTGTTGTTGTATTGTACACTGCATGGTGTATTGATATGTGCCTCTGCATCCATCGCATCCTCCTAATTTGCAGGTCCATTTCTCATGTCTTCACAAGGCGGTCTACTTTGGAACTGGAGTCCATGTTGTAAGCAGTGCACCTACACTCTTGCGTGGTGCTAACACTGTATAGTTGGAAGTGTTCGAAGTGCTGGCATTATCAGGTAGTGAGGCTACCAATTTTTTAAGTCCGTACTGTCATGTTTATGGTAGGTTGGAGGTTGTGTAGGTGATTGGTATTATTGGTAAGTATTTGGTAATGTGTGTTGTTGGTCCTACATTACTGTGAGCATTTCATGTGTGGCCAGTTTCCATTAGGGACACTGTAGTTGGTGACACTTGGGTCATGTTGTGGGGATTAATTTGCATGACATGCCATGGTGTGTTGTGTGGCCGTGCCGGGGAGGGGTTGGGTGACATGGCACTGTTCTCATGTTGTATTTTGCAAGTGGGTATTCATTTTTGCTGCATGGAAGTGTGTCTTTTGATGACACTGCATTGGTGGTGTTTGTGTAGGTAGGGATGCACACATTGTGACACTTCCAGATGAACAATCTCAGGCTGCTATGGTTCTGACAGTTGACTGTCCCTTAATTCATCAGAATTGTCAGATTGAGTCATCATTGATTGTCAGATGGTATGTGCCAGGGCTGTGTGCACTCCACAGGGGTGTGCTTTCTATGTGAAGTAATTAGCCACCAGATGCGTACGGGCTGCCTCACCCCGTGCCTTTTCCCCTCCAATGTGCAGCGGTCATGCATGTGGTTGGGGATGTGGGGGCACCACCATGTCCACAGCCAGGCCCTGGCATGTTGCAACATTGTGCAGGACACATGCTGCCACTATGATCCTGCACACTACTGGGGGAGCGTATAACAGCTGCCCACCAGAACGGTCAAGGGAGCGAAAGCGTGACTTGAGCACTCCGAATGTGCGCTCCACTATGCCCCGTGTTGCAATATGGGCTGTGTTGTATCTTACCTCGGGAGGCGTGATGGGGATCCGAATTGGCATCATCATGTGTGTGCTCAGAGGGTAGGCACTGTCCCCTGGGGAGGTGGTGATGGGGATCATTAGTGGGGTAGTGCTATTACTCTGTATCTGTCATGCATGAGTGTGCTGTGGCATTTCTACTCACCAAGCAGTCATGCATCGCCATGCCGCCCAGCTTCCATGTCCCGGTTTAGGGTTGACATCCTGTAAATGAAGCTGTCGTGGGTGGACCCTGGATAGTTGGCATATACTGAGGTGATGATTCCCTTGGCATCACATACTACCTGGACGTTGATGGAATGACGGTGCTTGCGGTTTCTATAGATGTGCTCAGATGCCCTGGGGGGACGTAGAGCCACATGGGTGCAATCAATGGCACCTAGCACTTTGGGGAATTGTGCCACCCTGTAGAAATCCTGGCTGACAGCCTGCCTTTCTGCAGGTGTTCTGGGCAGGTATATGTGCGTGCGGACTGATGGGCGTGCAGTGATGATGGCCAACACCTGGTGTAGGCACCGTGACTGCGTGGCCTGTGACACCCCCCCCCCTCTATGGCACTTGTCCGCTGAAATGATCCGGTAGCCAAGAAGTGCAGTACATTGAGGACCTTCTCCAGGGTCTGAGTGCTTGGGAGCACAGGGTGGGTGATGTGAGGTCATCCTCCCACTCACTGACCAGGTTGAGTATTATGCGTGGTGAAAACCTGTACCTCCCATACACCTGGTCATCAGGCATACCAAATAGGCTGGTTCTGGGTGTGAAGATTCTGGCTCTGACTATCCTTCTCCTCCTCCTGCGGTATCCCACGGCCACTGCTGCTAGGAACGGTATATTCATCCTGGCGTCTGAGCTTGTTTGTTGTTTGTGCCCTCTTTTATGCTGCGCGGGACATGCACCTGCTTCATGCTGGCGTACGTGTTTCAGGATTGGACCTTTTATTTTTTGGCGCGTTGTAGGCGACAGTGTAAATCTTCCCGCCCACCCCAGGAATACACGTAACACGCTCTCCCAGGCCCAGTCGCGAGTAAATATTCCCGGCCACCCCTGGAATACACGTACCACACTCTCACAGGCCCAGTTGCGTGTGGAACTTCACGCGCACACCGAAATACACGTACCCTGCAAATTTGCGTGTGAAACTTCCCGCGCACCCTGAAATACACGTACCCAGGGCAATCGCGTGTGAAACTTCCTGCAAACCCCGTAATACACGTACCCTGCTGGTATCGCATGTGAAAGTTCACTCGGACCCATAATACACGTACCCTGATGGAATCGCATGTGAGACTACCCGCGCACCCCTGGAATACACGTACCCAGGCAAATCGCAAGGCTGGGGGGTGGGGGTGCAGGGAGACAGGAGTGGGGGCCTGGTGGAGGGTGCCCCTGGATGCAGGGGGGTGGGGGTGCAGGGGGACATGAGTGGGGGCCTGTGGAATGTGCCCCTGGATGCAGGGGGGTGGGGGTGCAGGGGGACAGGAGTGGGGGCCTGGTGGAGGGTGCCCCTGGATGCAGGGGGCTGGGAGTGCAGGGGGAGAGGAGTGGGGGCCTGGTGGAGGGTGCCCCTGAATGCAGGGGGTGGGGGGGCAGGGGGAGATGAGTGGGGGCCTGGTGGAGGGTGCCCTGCACTGCTGGGGGGTGGGGGTGCAGGGGGACAGGAGTGGGGGCCTGGTGAAGGGTGCCCCTGGATGCAGGGGGGTGGGGGTGCTGGGAGACATGAGTGAGGGCCTGGTGGAGGGTTCCCCTGGATGCAGGGGGGTGGGGGTGCAGGGGGACAGGAGTGGGGGCCTGGTGGAGGGTGCCCTACAGTGCTGGGGGGTGGGGGTGCAGGGGGACATGACTGGGGGCCTGGTGGAGGGTGCCCTACAGTGCTGGGCATGGGGGTGCAGTGAGACAGGAGTGGGGGCCTGGTGGAGGGTGCCCCTGGATGCAGGGGGGTGGGGGTGCACGGGGACATGAGTGGGGGCCTGTGGAGGGTGCCCCTGGATGCAGGGGGGTGGGGGTGCAGGGGGACAGGAGTGGGGGCCTGGTGGAGGGTGCCCCTGGATGCAGGGGGTGGGAGTGCAGGGGAATAGGAGTGGGGGCCTGGTGGAGGGTGCCCCTGGATGCAGGGGGGTGGGGCTGCAGGGGGACAGGCGTGGGGGCCTGGTGGAGGGTGCCCCTGGATGCAGGGGGTGGGGGTGCTGGGAGACATGAGTGAGGGAATGGTGGAAGGTGCCCCTGGATGCAGGGGGGTGGGGGTTCAGGGGGACAGGAGTGGAGGCCTGGTGGAGGGTGCCCTACAGTGCTGGGGGTTGGGGGTGCAGGGGGACATGACTGGGGGCCTGGTGGAGGGTAAACTACAGTGCTGGGCGTGGGGGTGCAGTGAGACAGGAGTGGGGGCCTGGTGGAGGGTGTCCATGGATGCAGGGGGTGGGGTGCAGGGGGACAGGAATGGGGGCCTGATGGAGGGTGCCCCTGGATGCAGGGGGTGGGGGTGCAGGGGGACAGGAGTGGGGGCCTAGTGGAGGGTGCCCCTGGATGCAGGGGGGTAGGGGTGAAGGGGGACATGAGTGGGGGCCTAGTGGAGGGTGCCCCTGGATGCAGGGGGGTGGGTGTGTAGGGGGACAGGAGTGGGGGCCTGGTGGAGGGTGCCCATGGATGCAGGGAGGTGGGGGTGCAGGGGGACAGGAGTGGGGGCCTGGTGGAGGGTGCCCCTGGATGCAGGGGAGTGGGGGTGCAGGGGGACAGGAGTGGGGGCCTGGTGGAGGGTGCCCCTGGATGCAGGGGGGTGGGGTTGCAGAGGGACAGGAGTGGGGGCCTGGTGGAGGGTGTCCCTGATGCAGGGGGGTAGGGGTGCAGGGGGACAGGAGTGGGGGCCTGGTGGAGGGTGCCCTACAGTGCTGGGCGGTGGGGGTGCAGGGGGACAGGAGTGGGGGCCTGGTGGAGGGTGCCCCTGGATGCAGGGGGGTGGGGATGCAGGGGGACATGAGTGGGGGCCTGGTGGAGGGTGCCCTACAGTGCTGGGGGGTGGGGGTGCAGGGGGACAGGAGTGGGGGCCTGGTGGAGGGTGCCCCTGGATGCAGGAGGGAGGGGGTCCAGGGGGACATGAGTGGGGGCCTGGTGGAGGGTGCCCCTGGATGCAGTGGGGTGGGGGTGCTGGGAGACATGCGTTGGTGGGCAGTAGTGCAAGGTGACATGTGGGTTGGCTGGGGGCATGGCCATGGTGGATGGGCTGCCTGCGGGACATGTGCAGGGGTGCAGGGTAGTCTCCTGTGGTGTGGGCCGCCTGCAGGGGCCATGGAGGGTGTAGAGGGAACAGCTGGGAGGACCCACACGGCGAATTCACGTGTGGGACTCCCCGGCACCGCCGAAGTACACGTAGGCTGCTGGATTCGCGTGTGGAATTTGCCGTGCACCCGGAGTACACATACCCTGCTGAAATTGCGTGTGGAACTTCACGCGCACACCGAAATACACGTACCCTGCAAATTTGCATGTGAAACTTCCCGCGCACCCCGGAATACACGTGCCCAGGCCAATCATGTGTGGAACTTCCCGCGAACCCCGTAATACACGCACACGCTATTTTTCACACAGCGGGTGTCCGTGTTTGTCGGTACCCCTTTGCACCTCATTTGTCCTAGAGGGCCCCTGTATGGATCATTCATCATAGCTGTATATGGGTGCTTTTTGTTAGCGCACATTTTGGCGCACATTTATTTCAGGCGCAGGGACGCTACCGCCTGCTTTCTTGTGGCGTATTTGTTTGACCCTGTGCGCGTCTTTGACCGTGCGCTGGTTTGCCCTATTCGATTCCATGAATACGAGTTGTAGGCAAGCGTTTGGCCGTTCCGCGCACTTGCCTCCTGTACTTCCCCCGTGACGCCCATATTTTTACGCGTTGTTCCCCAATCCGAGTGTTACGCCCCGTGTTCCGCCTACTTTTGTAATGTGTGCCGCGCTATTTGCGATTTCGCAGCGGCGGTGGCGCACGCCGTTGGATGACCTGTGCGTCGGCGTGTGCCGCAGACTTTTTCAGTTGACATCCAATATTTTTCTCGCTCACGGACTTCCATGAATCGATGTGCGCTGGTTTCCCTGCGATTTTCGAAGTTGCACTGCGTTTTTCGCACTTTTACTGCGAATCGCACATTTTGGCACCTCTGTGCGGGAATTTTTGGCGCACATTAATTCCATGAATCGGCTCGTTAGTGTTGGTGAACCTAGAAGGTAGACTGGATGGAAAACGATGGCTCAGAATAGTATCCAGTAATATAGTTGCAGTTTTACAACAAATCGCAGCAACAAGGCTGTGGTGTGACCCGGTAAAAGTGTTTCCATATTACCACACAAGGGGGGGGGGTTAGGGTTTTCCCCTGAATCAAAAAAGTGGATTGCGGGGGCCACACCACAGCCTTTTTGCCACGATATCTTTTTAAACTGCCATTTTCGCAGCGACTTTATTACATGGAACCCTCAGAATGTGAGAGTCATTGGAAGAAAAATCTCTGTGCATAGGGAAAATTGCCTCAAAGGCAATGTGCATTTTTATTGGGAGCCCATGAAGCTGGAAATTTGGTAGTGGTGGTGTGTGCACCTGTGGGAAATATGAGAAGTATTCTATTTGCCACATTCAGTAATCTTTGTACATTTGTAGTGCTATATTGACAAAGCCCTAGAAAGGATGAATGGCATTTATCGAGCTATATCATCCACCAGTGATACCTGATGAGAAAAGGAAAAATAGATTATCTTGCGTATTTGAACAGAAACAAATCTGGCTGTCTTGTTTTTTTATTTGTGAGATCAGAGCCATTTGTTGATCCAAAATCACTCCTCAATTGTGAACTTGTGGCACTTGAGAGGGACAGGATCCGAGTATTGGAGGGATAGAAATTCAGAGTCAGATTCGGATGAGTTGCTGCAGAACATCATTTTTGTTTACTGACATGAAGCTTTCTTCTATTTTCATCCATCCTGGCATTCATTATACTCATACAGGATGCGCATTCATCTTTAAAAGAAGATAGGTCTCCTTCTAATTCGAGCAATGTGCATATACCATCAGCAGCATAGCTATACAATTATGTTGCAAAAGGCGTAGAAACAGGGCGTATGGTGGTGTGTGCGTATAGAGTAAAGAGTAGAGAAGGTTGGGCCTTCAGGTGCTCCACAAGGCAGAGCGGTCAGAATCCCACTAATTATGTTCTGTACACAAGAAATTGTTTCATCCTTTTTAAGGCTTTATTGTTGATCCACAGACTAAAAAATGCAGCATTCGACAACTGCAAACATGTCAATAAACCCAGCAGTATAAGAGCAATGACAACACCAGCCACCATCCTTCCCATCAACATTTCTGTTCTTATTCCTTTTCTGAAATCAGCCCAATGGTGACTGTGCATGTTAGGCTGCTGAACACATGTTTGTAGAGGATTCCAAAGTATTCCTATAAAAGGGAGATGTGAAATAGTCCTCTGGTTGGCTGGATCTACAGGTTCCAGGCTTGGCGTATTCAAAGCTGGTAACACTGCTGTAGATTCCAGTTATGTTGGACCAGAGCTAAGGCAAAAGTAGTGCTAATAAAGCTTTTCAGCCTATCAATCAGTAAGCAGCTTATTTGTTTACAAATAGGGCCTGGGCATCCTAATATGTTTTACCAGTAAGCAGACTTTAGTGTATTCCATAGTGTGGTTGGGGACATACTCATATGCACATCTGGTATGGATCAATTAGCCTTTTTTCTTGGCTGTAATATTCAGCACTATTCAGTTGCAAATGTTCTAATACGCACTGAAAGGTGCGTTATACTGTAAATCAAAATTGCTAGATGGCAGCATTGCTGTTATTCTCATGATTTGATCAATGTGTGATATTCAGTTTTTGGTTTGCCAATTTCTTCCAAAATCGTGGGTACTTTGGATTGTTCCTGCTTGGTCTTTCAATACTCATCTAACTTGCTGCCCTCTGCCATTTTTCCGATGGTGTTATTTTGATTTGGCATTAAGCTTCTCAAGGAGGCCTCATAAGCATCCCATTTCAGAGACAGAGGGATGTCTCCCGTCTTCTTAGGTTGGAACAAATCAGTGAAGTGGTTTGAAATGCATTGTCCCAGCGATTCTACTTACAAATAGGTATGGTCCAAAGGGCACTACTACATTTTTACTTTTTGGGCCTATGAAATCTAAGTCTAGTATGGGTCAGTCCAGGGTGTGATAAGAAATTGTTAAGGTACCCAAGTATGATTGCGCTATGCATGCCATGAAATGAAATCAATTGGTCCTATGAAGGTTTGCTGCATTTTTGTTGCCGAATGTCAACTTTGCCCCATTGTTTGCTGAATGTGGAGTTGTTTATACCACAAACATTGTGGAGAGACCCCACAGTTCCCCTCTTCCACCCACCACCCCAATATATATCATACCCAGAGTTACGATCCACTGGATTGTGGTAAAAAAATCAGCAAAAGCACATTCAGCAAAGTTGCCATTCAGCAAATGTTATGTATATCAATCAATTTAGGAGAAGAGGTGATGTGGATTATGAATAATCCATCAAACATTGTGTAAAGGGTGAAAAAATAAACAACAAAATTCAAAATGTAAATGAAATCAAAATTTATCCCAGCATGTGGAAATCAAAAACTCTGAAAGAACACATCATTTATCACGTGTATAAATAAACGAGATAGCATACCAACAACACATAGGGCCTGATTCACAGAATGTTTTCCTATTGGAATGCGCAATTATAAAACACTTCCATGAATCAGGCCTTTAATGTCATTAAATCATAAGGTTCATACATGAATCAATTACATACATGAACACTGAAAAATAAAGATTCTCCAAAATTCAGGAGGAACAATATAAAAGTGCATTAATGAAACCAGGCAATATATTTGTTTAGTCCTAGAGAAAAATCAAGGACCTATTTTTTTAAAACTTAATTATCAATTAGAAAACCACAAATCAGTTCAAAATAATTTCATTTAACATGATCGTGAACAAATTAACCAAATTAAATTCACAATCATCAGTCTACTAGAAAGGACAATAGATTTACTGAAACTCAATTAATGTCTTCTGTATCAAGCTCATGAGTGGGTGTCACTAGATCATCCAGATTCTAGTTCCAACTATGTCCCTATTTTTGGATTAGTTTTCTTCAGGACTGCATTTCTTAATTTTTCAATAGAAGCTCCCTCTTGACCTATAAATATACATACATGCAAAAGTCATGTGTTTTTTAAGGCGTTCTGCTTAGTAGCATTATCAAACTATACCAAATGTTATTTTAAATATGCTCACTAAGTCAAGGCTATCCGGATAATATCATGCCTTAAATATAGAAATATGGAAGGTAGTAGTTATTATTAGGGTTTCGTGCTTATGCTAACTTTAGGTACAGGTGCAATCTAGAAAAAAATAAGAATATACGCTTGCAGCCCTGCCAAGCAAGTCTGGAAGCAGGTAAGCACACTAATGTCATGGAAAGATAATCAGGCTCCACATACTGCTTGCTTGACATGCTCATATGCTAGATTAAGCATATTCTTTTTCACTATTCCTTTTTCTTATTATGTTAGACATGTTAATGCTTGTGGCAGTCTCTTAACTGGGTTTTTTCCATAAGAGAATGAATATTTTTTTAAAACCCTCCTGAAATCAGAACAGGAGTGAACAGTACCATGTTCTTTTCTTATGTCAAGTCGGAGAAAAAGAGAAAGACATTACATTTCAGGAAGTCCATTAAACTTATGTTGCCTTTCGAATAGACATACACAAATCTTGGTTACAGAAAAAGGTTTCTTAGTATCCTTGTGCTTTGTAGGTGTTTTCCATATTTCTAAATTTAAGTTAAGGCACAACATTATCTGGATAGTCTTGATTTAGCGAGTATATTTAAAATAACATTTCGTGTATATTGACAATGTTATTAATCAGCACTCCTAAAAAAAACATTGACTTTTGCATGTGTTTATAATTATATGTCGAGAGGCAACTTCTATTTAAAAATTAAGAAACACAACGTATCCCCGAGGAAAAGGAGCAAATCCTGGAGAAAACGAGTCCAGAAATAGGGACATAGTCGAAACTAGAATAGGGATAGTCTAGTGATGCCCCTTCATGAGCTCGATACAGAACACATTAATTAAGTTTCAGTACGTTTACTGTCTCTTCTAGTGGACTGCTGATTGTGAATTTAATTTGGTTCATTTGTTTGCAATTGTATTAAATGGAATTATTGTGCACACGATTTGTGGTTTTATAATTGATCATTAAGTTTAAAAATAGATCCTTGATTTTTCTCTAGGACTAAAAATAATAATTGTTTCTCTGAATTTTGGGTAATCTTTGTCAGTTTTCATGTATGTGATTGATTCATGGATAAACCTTATGATTTAATGACATGTGTTGTTGGTGTGCTATATGGTTTATTTATACACATGTGATGAATTTTGTTTTCTTTCAGAGTTTTTAATTTCCAGATGTTGGGATACATTTTGATGTCATTTAAATTTGGAATGGTGATGTTTATTTCTCCAACCTTTACACAATGTTTATTGTACTATGATAACTAGCCCCTGCAGCAAAGGTTGTTAATTGGGCACACTTACCTTTGGTTGTATAACTTGTGGGTTATAAATAAAACATACACGTCTTTTGAGAGTGGTAAAGAAGATATCAAGGAGCACATGACTTTGTGGCTGCACAGCTTTCAGAATTGTGTGGTAGACTATCTATATGAGGGTTGTTAGGTAAGTTGAAATCTCCTCCCGGCACTAATGGTGGGTTTGGTTATTTGTGGGCCAATTTGCTTGACCTTAGCAAAACCTCCCGCTTTCATTGGTTTATTCACACACATCAGTAATATTCCAAGAATGGTTAACAATTGTTTTGTATTTTGACTGCAACTGATAAGCTTTCCGGGCCAGGTTCCTCAGAAATTACCATGGGGACAAGATTGTCATATTAGAATGGCTGTGCCACTTATATGGTCAATAGCAGGTGTGAAAATAGAGGTTTTTCGTTTCCAGGTATTATCCTTTTGCGCCAACTGGGATTTTTAGCGTTTCCACATTTTTTTCTCTACCAAGTTAAAATTCGTACTTTCCAAGTTCGTTTCAAATAATAATTTTGCCACACATTTTTGTTTTCATAATGATGTAATTTTTACTTATGTTCTCTCTCTTTTCCTCTTTACACATGTTTCACCCCCTTTTTTTATAGAGGCTCATCCAGAGAGGCTCTCTTATAGAGACATGGATCGGCGGCACAGAGCTGAGAACAATCAGAATCTCAACTTTAAAACAGAATTAATAAAACCATTGAATGAAAGAAATAAAAATCAATTTTTGGAAGAAAAAATGAAAAAATAGAAGCAAACTTGATTTTGAAAAATCGTACAAAATATTGGGAATACTATAGTATTCTCTCCTGATGAGGCTCTATAAAAAGGGTTTGAAACCCGAGTAGAGAGAAAGAGAGTGAAAAATATGTGTGTAAAAGACACAAGTGTGGTATTAAAAAATACATCATTATGAAAAACAAAATGTGTGTATTTGAAACCAACTTGGAAAGTACGAATGTTAACTTGGTAGAGAAAGCACTTTTTGCAATTTTTTCAAAAGCCCAGTTGGCACAAACTAGGAATACTATTGGACAGTCAAGATAGGGGTATGTACCCATGCAGACAACTGGAAACCACAATAATCTGTAAGACTCGCCAATTGGTAGTTAATTGACTGAACTTAGTATTTATTTATTTATTTATTTATTTATTACATTTGTATAGCGCACAGACAGCCCAGGGGCATTGTGGTGCTGTTACTTGTAGGAGAAACTTAGTTACAGTGAGTACAGGGTTCAAATCTTGGTTACAGTGAGTACAGGGTCAAACAATAGACAGTATCATACGTAATATGCATAGTGGGTCCTTAATACAGAGCACTAGTTGCACTAGTGAGCATTCATAGTAACCCTACAGAAGGGGGAGGTCGTCACTCCAGCAAGTAGGGTTGATCAGGCGAACAGGGTAGTTTTCATGGCTTTGACCATATGACCATTTAAAATATAGGTAGTCACCCTATTTCTGCTTAAAATTTTGTACTAAATGTCATTCAGATGCCTCTCCTGAAGTAGAGCTATTTTGCAGATTTCGGGATCTTTTAATGGGCGAGAACCTTCTTTCTTTTAAACGGTTTGTTTTGCCTTGGACATTCCAGGATATGATTTTGAGAAAAGTCCTACTTTGGGCCAAACGAGTTGCATTGCGCATCAGCATTTGGCATAATGTGTGTGGCATATAGTATAACATTATTATAGTTATATAGTTCAGGTGCGTTTCAAAATGTTTGTGATGATAATACGTACTGTGCCAGGGTGCCATATATGAACTATGCACACTTAGTAATCTGGCACTTTTCTCCGTGCAACAAATGCATAACCAAGTACGTATATTTTTGTTATTTTATTCCCATTTTTTCAAATAAAAATATTTCTTTATTTTTTTTAACTGCATACATCTGGCTTATGTTGTTGGTGTTCATATCAATGTTTCATGCTGTAAGTGACTCCAATCAAGCAATCCCACTAAGTCAGTGCCTTGTCTGGGATGGCCAAGGGAAGCCTTTATTTATATATTTTTATGGCAAGTTATAATCTGGATGATGAACCCTTGTATAACACCCCTCTCTTAGAATCCCCCTGACCCCACTGAGCCAAGAAGTAGATTTGTTTTGCAAATTTAAAAGGTTTATTTGAAAAATTAAACAATATATATATATCACACTTCTATAAATAAATTGATAATGGATAGCACACTTGTGAATATGAGCAGTAATCAGCAATAGGTAATCCTACAGTAGCAGAGGTCTTGGTTACTTATGAATAGGAAAAGAAAAATAAGGTGGTAGAGAATGCCTTTATGGCTTCAAGGACAAGGCAATGATGAATGAAATACAGTACAGAAAATAACTGGATATGGCTTCAACAAAAGACAATGTAATCACTTTTCCTTGACAATTCACTCCCCCCGTATGCAATGTAAGGAGATGAAAAGGAGAGCATACAGTTCTCAGGAATGCAAACAATATAATTCAGTTCCCCCCTAGCAAGCTTAGAGGAAAACAGGTAGAAGTTTGAAACACAGGCCCAAAATGCTTTGAATGTGATGACAATGAAGTGAGAAATGTGCTAAAAATGCTTTTCATTCCCTCTAGAGGTTCAGGGTGGGTGATATCTAGTTTATATTAGTTCAGGCTCACTTTAGCAATGCTCTATGAGTAACCAGCAGGTTAAAACGAATTTTAGCAAAGGAAAGCAAGAAGCTGCTGATTTTTACACGTGGCTGAAATTGTGCAAAATGTCAAATCGCAGCAAATTTAATCGCGTGCGTCGAGCGTAATTACAGAGGCCCTATAAGGAGTAGCAGGTCGGTTCTAGGTTCGTTGGAAAGCCTAGAATCTTAGCTTTAAGATACAACTCGTTCCTAGCACAAACGGTTCCGGAGATACGGCCGATTTAGTCAAGGTAGTTTTTCGGATTTTAAATTTTAAAGCTCAGAATGACAGATGACAGTTTTCATTTTTAAAGATGACAGAATGACACGATTCTAGGAGGCATTTCTAATAGGCTAAAATAGTTTGGATTAGATTATTTTAAACTAAGAGATTGGTTTTGCACAGTCCTAGAGTACTCACACTATCTTTTGGACAGGAATGGCTTCGTCACCGATCTGGTCAACAGGTTGAACGGGACTTCTGACGGTTCTGCTCACAGCGGTCTGGTCTCTGGTTCTGCTCTCAGCACTGCACAGTTCTGGTCTCTCTGGATCTCTGGTCTCTCTGGATCTCTGGTCTCTCTGGATTTCTGGTCTCTGGAGGTTGATGGATTTGAAGTCTGGAGTCTCCCGGCAAAGCGTCCCGCAAGAAAGTGGAAAGTGAATCTCCTGCCTATCTTTCAGTGGTCCTTTTTATGTCTTTAGAAAGTGGGTGTGTGCGTTGGTCATAACTAAACCTGCCCCTCTCACTTATCATTGGCCAATTCCTCCTCTCTCCCTTGATTGGGGAAAGGAAATGTGAGTCAGAGTGATGCTGTAGGTTTTATGGTCCGAGGATCCTTCCCCTGTCAAATTGCTCACAAATCTATATTTGATCCAAACACACATTTATCTATGTACCATTTTTCTAATATTATAGGTCCAGTTAACATATTTTCTGTAGTACCAAAACATCCGATCCCTGTCTTTGTACTATGTTGTGTCCACTTTTGACAGAATTCTGCCCCTTTTCATCCAGATAACGACCTTTAAACCTTTCCAGATTTGACACAACTGTACACCCCCCTTCTACACACATTCCAGTAAATTTTTATTTGTCTAGCTTAAACACAGTGTCTGCAATATCAATAAATAGCGGGGGTCTGCCTCAGAACATGGTACAGAGTCCTAACGCCTTTTAAAATGTGCACAGAAAAATCCCAGGAATAATTATATTATTTATATAATTTTGACCAGTCAGCACTATGAGTTATCTATCTTTTTAAAATTATGCCCTGGTCAAAAAGGGGTGTGGCTTCCCACATCACATGGTGGAATAACTGGTTTATCCACTTCCCCCAAGCTCAGTTTGCTCTCACAGGCACTGCCCCTCCCAGTTTCTCCAAAGAGGAAGCCATTTTACGACCCCCCCCCAATATAACATTTGCCTGAGTCCAGGACAGGGCTTTGTTCAACTTCCTGCAGTCTGCAGGTACCCCTCCCTTAATTCAATCAGAGAGGTGTGATCTCCTTTTGGTGGGGGCAGCAGGATGCAGCCAGGCCTGGGAAGAGTTGTTGAGCCAGTTCAACTCCTGTTGGGTAGTTGTCAAGCAGAATTCAATTTCTTTAAGCCAAGCTTCACCTAAATGTCCTGTTTGTTCCCAGTTTAAATCAAACTTACAATTTTTACACATGCAGCTAGAATGCTGATTCTAAGTTCAAAACCATGACATTTAACAGTTGCAAACTATGTGACACTCAAAAGTCGGTCACTCATTTAATTTAAACATTTTGATTTTAGTGGTTTTAAATTCAATTTCAATTAAGCTGCTGACATCCACAGCTCAGCCAGCTTTGTTATAAACATTGTTTTGGGCTCTTCATCTTCCCAGATTTTGTATGCACACAACACTTCATTCTGCCAGATGTCTGCTGGTGTTCAGTAAGATTTTTGAATATCCTGCAATGTTCGAAATAGGCACTTTGAGCTTGCATTCAGCAAAACAAAGGTGATTTTAAGGCGCTTTTGGTCTAACAACACTGTTATTTTTCCTTTGACACCACCTTTCACCCCTGGCGCTTCCGGTCCATCATGCTGGCACTGGTGGGTGGCAGGTTAGACAACCATTTTAGTGTGCGCACAACCGCGCGGTTTTCCTGGTTCTGGGATGGAATGATGGGCGGTGACAGCTCATCCCCACATCCACCCAGTCTATTGATTTAGTTTTGTTCTGGGATAGAATGATGGGCGGCGACAGCTCATCCCCACATCTACCCCGTCTAATAATTCAACATGGGTCAAAACCCTTGACAATGCTTTGGACCTTTTTCAAGATGCACAGACCGTTACATACAGCTGCAGCAAAAAAGACACATTATGATTCTGTCACTATTCACTTAATATTGAGCTTACATATTTCAAGATTAAAATGTATAGGTGCATCGACCCTCAAAAGTTCATGCCATTTGTAATATTATTGATGGTTACCAGAACTGTCTTGCAGAGCAGACATATTTGCTGTTTGTAGTCTTAATGTAGCACATTGTGAACTGAAGTGCCCAAACAGCTAATATGTATACATTCCCTGAAGGGGGTTAAGAAGTTGCAGAGAGGGGTGAGAGGAGAAAAACCATGAAGGGACATTTACCTGAAAGCAACCAAAAAAGCTTCTGTGACACAGGCATCTTTTCAGTATGACAACCACTCACAAAAATCTGGCATTCATTGTTCCAACTATAACAGTGAATGTATCCTAGAAAACAAATACAGTAAAACGTAAAATAATCATGGCCTATTTGTATGCAATGATTGACTATACCCGGAGCAAGAAGATATCAGTACCAAGCCAAGACAAGCAAAAGGCGAAGGGTCGATCCCCTATGTGTCAAACACTGCACCCTCAGTCAGTTGAAGAGCCTATGGTAAGCAAACACCGACAATGCAATTTACCGTGGGAACATGTCTGACATATAAAAGTTTGCCCCATCAGAACGTAATAGAGCATTGTAGGTCAGGGTCTGGTCAAAGAGGAGGGCCCACCGCAGGCTTCGTAAAAGTCAATTTTACATTTGGTCTTGTAATATCAAGTTTATGCATGTCTGCAAGGTAACATAGTCATCACAGAGGAGATATTCATCGGTGTTGGGCTGAACAGACCAAATTCGAATTAGGGATCTCAATGTCTGACAAATTGATGGCAACCCCTTGCGAGTTTCGGCTCTGCTATATATGACGTCTTGATAGATGTACGTGCTGAATCCCATCCATTTTAAAGGAACTATGTTTATTGACATTGAGTGTCAAGTGGAATGGAATACATAATAATTCCCCCGGGATGGATCTTTGGACATGACAGCCTCTGTGTACCCATCCTGGATGAACCCCGATTTAGGCATTGTGATGCCCAACAATTTTATAAAGGAAGGTCACTATGTCATTATCCTTGTTATTTTCTGGCACACTGTAAGTTTGTAAATGTTTCCATCTATTGTTGTTCTTTGCATTTTCCATCAATTGCAGCAATGGCTGATGCTCCCTCTACATCTTGTGTAATTTTCCAATTTCAACTTCGTAGACCATCACTTTGTTCTGCATTGACTCAACATGCACTTCAAATTAATTTAGATCTGACTTGATTTCCTGCATATCTGATTGAAACATGGCAATGTTCACATTTGTCCATTTCATGAATGATATCAAAGTGAGAGTTCAATAATCAATTCTGTCTGTCGTTGAGGATTCTGGTGGTATTTTAGTGGGCAATGAGAGATGTGACTTACATTAAGCATCAATTACCACTATAGTTAAGAGGTCTTTGGAGGCGAAGTTGGGGTGCAGGGAAGATCCCTGATCTTTTTGTGTGACCTCTTCCTGATTTATGCCTTATGTCAGAGTATAGGTGCCTAAATGTGTGTGACAATGAACCAAGGACAAATAGGCATATCACTATAATACTCTCCTTTGTTGCTGGATCAGTGGAATATTTGACAGACATAGCTGGGAGAGGAGGACGGGCCAGGGTCCTGATAAATGTTGTATTTTAGGACCGCACTATGGGAAGTCTTGAAAAATGACCAGGTGCTTCCAGATTTGTGATCTTTATGACCTTATAGTATTAAGCCAGTAAGATAACTTCGTGGGTTAAATGCTTGGTGTATCAATCTGTGTGATCTGCAGGTCACAGGTTCGAATCCTAAAAAACATGAACAGGTGGCCAACTTCTAATTAATGATGTTGGCTTGATGCACATCAAATCTTATTTCGGGTCTCTGTGCTTGTACAACCCTTTACATTAACATGAGGATGCATATGGAGTGAGCTGGACCATGTGCAGGGCATAAGCAGCAGTTTTCTTCCTGTGCAATTTATTTCTTGAAGGGGCACACTGGCGTTGAGCTTGCTTATGAATACCATGCCATGATGTTCACCAGAGGGGCTAACTTTTGTAGAAGGATCATAGAGTATGTAGGGGTCAAGGTTATTACATGATTGGGCAGCCCTTATAGTAGAGGCGCAGTGCTTCAACACCAATAATCAAGCCTCCATCTTGATTAAGAGGGTGGTTCCCCTCTAAAGGGATGATTGTTGAAGGCCTCAGAAGAGTTTTAGCTTGGCTAGCTGAGCTGATGGTGGGAGAAGACTTTCCCGAATTGTTCTCAATGTCGCAAGGTGTTGATGGGGCACTAGTCTGCTAACTGACCTACGTTTGATCACCATTTCATATCACAGAGCAATGGTGGCAGGCATTGGACTTCTGGCTGAATAAGTGTACCATACTTTCATGCAATGTACTGCAAAGGCTACAGAGGGTTGACTTGGCTAACTAATTCTGATCATTCCTGAAGTATCTATTATCCTCAGTGAGCAAACATGGGAGAAAGCTGCTTGGCCACGGAGCAAAAATGGTGGTGTGTTCATCTCCAAAATGGTGGTGCATTCCACCACAACAAGCTCTCCAAGCAGGTAGCTTAAATTAAATTAGGAGGAGGACAGGAATAGAGCCTTTGGAGGAAATCTTGTGGTGTGCATCATAGCTGCCAGGCGAAAAGACACATTCTACCCAATGAGGTGTGGTCTACTCCATTGTTTCAAACGTTATCTCACAATTACAGCCTATGAAATGCTTCTCAGACTCAGGCTGAAATTGTCTGCTTCCCTCAAGTCGCCTGTTATGTCATCTGTTACATTTTATTGTAGAAGGGGTGAATAAAATGCAAATTAAGTGCATTTTTGTGGGAGGTATGTCAAAGCTTGATTGAAGATGGCTATATTGGTTTTGCCCCTCAGCAGCATCAATGCTTTAAGTAAAGTGTGACTTAGCTAATATAGAAAAGAGTTGAGGGATCCACGATGGGTTCAAATTACTGTGCTGGATAAAAGAATGGAGGACAAGACTTGCAGAAGCATCATAGACCAGTTCCAATATTTGATCGTAATCTTTGTTACTTGCTTACCAGGTTTAGCATTGGAGCTATTGATTTAGAAACAGATTTCAAAATGACCCACCCAAACATTTCATTAGCAAATACTACATCTAATGCATGACTAGCAGAATTTGTGGCACCTATTGTTTGTTGCTGTTAACCAAAGTCATTTGAAATGTCAAGGAGATTTAGAGTGATGATGAGATCTCCTGATTCCAGTCAATAGATTAAGTCACCCACAATGCACCTTTGGGAGCTTGAGGGGATGAGGTTAGTAAGAAAATCACTGAGGAGGCAAAAGAAGCTGGACAACTGAGGCTGGTAGAACATCTATCACTATCAAATAAATTGATGAATTAGGATTTGACTGTATTCAGATGTGCTATATATGTACATTTTAACAGCTCAGATGTATGGCTTGGACATAAAGTTAATATAGTTTTGGTTATAATGTTTCATTAACCAATAAAAGGGTTGATAAAACTACATCTCTGTCCCTAAAGCTAAGAGGGGTTTCCCTGCTTCAAAGGAATCTAATGTAAAAGTCAGGATGTCAAATGTCTCAGGTTGTAAAATGATCCTTTTCCACAAAATAGTATTTGAATAACCAGGGATTAGCTCAGTGCTCACTCAGCTAGGGGACTTGTCTCCCTCCCCTGGGCATTCCAATCTTTGCCAAAGGTGTACAGAGGTTCTCCACTTTTCTGTGATTTCCTGACTGAATTCCACCTTATCCTTAGCCTTTCAAAAGGGCACAGGTCCCAGACTTGCAATGAGGTATTGTACCAGTGTGGTGTACCCTCCTGCCAAGCATAGGTGGTTTCCTTGTCTGTCTCTGTTTCTCTCAGGGTCCCAGACCCTCTTGCTTTCTGGCTTTCATATTGGAGCGTGAACCAGACTCGCATTACGGTTTCACAATAGCTTAGTTTACTCTCCTGCCAAGACTATGTTTCCCTCTGTAATGTCTCTGTTTCTCTCAGAGTCACTGACCCTCTTGTTCTCTGGCTTTAGTATGGGTGAGAGTTGCAGACTCACATTACGGTTTCACAATAGCTTAGTTTACACGGTTATGTCACTGTTTCTCTCAAGGTCCCAGGCCCTCTCTTTCTCTGGATTTTATTTGGGTGTGGGTCCCAGACTTGCCATGTCTCTTGCCTGCTTGGTTTACTCTCCTGCCTAGCCTACACCTGTTTCCTTCTCTCTCTGTTATTTTTGGGGTGCCAGATCATTTTATCTTGTGCGCTGTAGTTGATCCCCGATTCCTCCTGGACCTCTAGCACCTCTCGGTCTGCCTGCATACCAGTTTGCATGGTTCGCATCTTCCGAGCGGCGGAGCTCCACTGTGAGGCTCTAGCAGCATTTGCATGCCTTATCGGGGTGGCTAGGGCTCTGCCATTACTGCTTCCTTGTCGGACTGCGGATTTGTCTTCCAGCAGGGTTGGGGTATCTCCCCTCACCAGCAGTTGCATCACCAGCAACTGCTTCCATCTAGAGCTGTGTTTTTTCTCTCTTACAGCTTCTCGGATTTCAGGACGCCCTGAAGGCTTTTGGCCAGTGGTCAGCATAGTCCCTTCATCCTGGATTTCCTATGTGTCCCCATTTGCCTCCATGAACAGCATCTTGCAGTTCATCTCCCTGCTTGTTGGGACGGTGTCTCCCAGGTTTCCTACTCGAAGGATGGCTCTCCCCATGTTGGTTTCCCTCCGCTATTTCACATTGCCTTTGACAAATCAAGGGATGTGAGAGACTAGACCGGTCACTTCAGTTCTCTCGATTGATCTTCACACTCCTGGTCATCTTCTTCTTCACAGAATTGGAAGTATATGGAAAGCAAATTGTGTTTTTATTCAGGCCTAACATATTGGATTGGCTGACTTTACAACAAAAGATATTAGCAGTTGAGGGAATTATGGGAGAAGGGTTTAGCTTTGGCACTAAGGAGGAAGTATACTGCATTCTCTGTGGATGGTCATCCCTAATCCCATAGGAGTCTTCCTCTCCCATGCAATCCTCCCAGGTGCACATCCCCCAGGGGGATTATTGTACTGTGCACGTACCGCCCTGGCCCCATGAGAAAGGTATCCCCTTTGGGGAGAAAGGATGGCATCCGTAGACTTGGCACAACAACCTTGTAATTTGGAGAGGAGGCATTAATAGAGCATGTGTTATTTATTCTGTAAAAGTGTTTAAGCAAGCTGTCACATGCAACTGGTCAATATTTTGCTTCCTTTAATAATTCCTTTTAATAACTAAATAGTTAAAACAGGAGTTTGAGTGGCCTTCTGTGAGACTCACAATTTCATTCAACTATTCTGGAATGTAATGAGTATGGTTAAGGTCCCAATAAATTAAGGGAGTTTTCCTGCTTAGAGCTTCATTCTTCTGAGCTCAGAGAATCTGCCAAAAGACTGTCATAATGCTAACACTCATACAGTGATTCCTTATAGATCTCTACCGTGAATGGAAATACTTTCTCCTTCCACTGCTACTTAGCGAATATGGGTTTTATTCACATTGCATCTGGTGGTATTCTTCAGTCCAGTTTTCTGGGGTTCATTAATCTACTGTGTGTGCTAGACCTTAATTTGCATATTATGATCAATACCCTTGTAACCTGATCTGAGAGATAGATTGGTTCTCTCATATGTGAGCTTGCCAGATATGCAACCTAATGGATAGGTATGGTGCCAAAGGCCTGGGCTTGCAATACCCATTCAACCCAATGATGAATAGCTCTGTTTTCTGAGGTTTGAGCTGAAAGATCTGCTGCCCAACCAAAAGCTTTGCTGTCAATACCCAGCAAACAGAAGAATACCTCTGTTGTCTGAAGTTTGAGTGTGTAAAATGTGCAACCTGAGGGACAGCATTGTTGTCTTTGGCCTGAGCTTACTTGCCTGTGTGCCATGAGAAATTGCTCTGATTTCAGAAGTTTAAGCATGTAACGTGTGTAAGGTGAGGGATATATTTTCTGCCTACGGCCCAGTCTCCTAATACCTGTGCACTGTGAATCGTACGTTGGTTGTCTGAAGTTTGAGCATGCAAGGTGAATAACTGGAGAGTAGCTTTGCTGTCTGAGTATGTGAAAAAAGTTATTCTGAGTGAAATTTCTGCAATGTAATATCAGAGCCTCAAACACCCATGTTAGGTCAGGTGCAGCACTTTGGTCTGAGAACTGACATTCCAAGATAGGTTTATGTTAGCCAGGCATGCCTTAAAGGCAGAAAGGACCCCTTCTATTGATCATTAGTACTCGGCACAGAGGGTGTGGCAGCCTCCCAGCCAATCAGGAGGCTCAGAATGGGGGCTTAACCACATGGTAAAGCCCACGCCTCGGGCCTCCTTATAGTGGGAAGACGCCATCTTCCCTAGCCAGGAATCAAGCAAGTGTGCCCCCCGCACCCTCATCTCTTCCTTCTCCCACCCCAACCCCAAATTCAACCCCTCAACCTGCCCCCACCTCCTCCCCACTTACCTTGCACCCCTCTGCCCCTTGCCAGCGCCAGGAGCACAGAGTGTTCCCAGAACATCTCCTTCCTGGAAAGGGCTGCCGTGGAAAAGGAGATGATACTACATGTAGTTCCCTTCTCCCTCTTCCATGGTGGCCATCTTGTTGTGTAGTATTTGCAAGTTGAGAAATGGCAAACACGCTGTTTCTCAACTTGAAAATAACATTATTAGTAACCTGGTACAAAGTGATAGAGTACTAATAGCAATACAACCCTAACAAGGGGGGGCAGTACCTATTCGGGGAATGTCCTGGCTCCAACGTTAAAGCCCTCGCTTCACTTGGGCTTCTAACTTATGCCCCACCCCCCCGCGCTCAGGCTGTATAGCTTAATTAGGAAAACTCTCTTCAGTAACATTGGGAGAATGATATCAATCTAGGGAAGCTGTACAATCATGTGTATGAATGTTAGAGCTGCTGTTACCTTTGTTCAACAAACATCATACAAGTAAAGCAATTCTAAAATATCAAAACAAATTCATATAATTCCAATTTTACTGTTTCAATATATACCATACATTTATAGAAAACTATACAAACAAGTATATGTACAATACAAATCAAACCCCTTGTTTCTAAGTAGATCCAATTTCATGAATCCAAAATTCAAACAACTATATCAGATTAATTTAAAATTCCAAAAACAAAATAATTTAATATGGAATTTAAAATACTCCAGGATTGATACAATTAGATCAGCTCAATTTTTAGAGTACAAATAGATATCATTACAATTATTGTACAAACTTAAGGAACCTTTCTCTATACAATCAAGCCTTATAAAAAACAACAGCATCTCTTCTTATGACCACGGGATATTGGGTAGAGTTAGAGGGCCAGATTCTCAAAACATGTTTGGTGCTAGTGAGTGGCATCCCATTTTACAAAGGGCATCATGATGAGCTCTTTCAGATGCCATTTTCCCCTCCCTTATGCAAATAAGGTGACATTTCTGGACTTTTAAAAGTGCATCCCATATTCACAAATGGGATGCACTTTTAAATGCCTTGGAATGAGGGTCATCCTCCTGTACCTTTTGAAACAGGTCCAGGGGGAGGCACAAAACATGACAGGTCATTTCCGACCATTCCATGATTTTTAACAGCACCTCTCGGTGAAATGCCCTTCAGGCATCCGCGTAGTTGCTGGGAGCCTGTCATATATTAGTGTTGGGAGCGTGCTCCTGACACTACCGTATGGAAGTGGGCTGGACAGCTATTGTCAGCACTGCCTGAAATGCTCAGGTCATCTTCGAGAATGAAGTTACCTGAGCATTTGAGCAATGAGTGCACATGAAAGGAACACATTCTTTGTGCTCCTTTCATTTGTGCTTATTTTTGTGAATCTTACTTCTAGTGTCTGTGCTGCCCGTAAACAGCCTATGTCATGGCTAATTAGATCATTGAAGTTGAGGTAGGTGATGATAGAAAAGGGCACAAAAAAGGAGTTGCAAAGTTTCTTTCACACCGTCACATAAGGAAAAACAATCACTTGACATGGGGTTCCACAATTTTGTAACCTTTGCCAAATGAAGGTTGCTGAGGTGTTATGTGAGGGTATGTATGTTATGTATGTACTTGTAACGTACCGATAGCCCACGGGCATCAGGCGCAGAAAAAACAGAAATACAAAATTCACAACCTGATGCCTAACTAGAGGCTCGTAACCAGATAGGCAGCGAGAATTGCCTTAGATCTTTAATATTTATTGAAATAAAAAGGTTTTCATTGCTTTCCTGAAACTCAGATAGTCTCCATCTTGTCACAGGGCAGCAGGCAGTTTATTCCAACATTTGGTTGCCTTGACCGGGAAAGATCTGCCGAACCCTGAGGAAAGATTTACACAGGGTATATTCAATAGACCCGCGTCTGCTGATTTTAGACATCTCTGGGGAATGTAAAAGGAGAATTGTTTTTTAAAGTAACTTGGTGCCTATCCAAAAAGGCATCTGTGGACTATCGTCATGGCTTTAAATTTAACTCTGTCTTCTACTCTGAACCAATGAAGTTCTGTTCTCCCGGTCGATATGTGTTCTCTGTTTTTAATTCCCTTGACTATGCGAACTGTGTAATTTTCCAAAATGTTGTACAAACCTATTGCAGAGGAAGGTTCTATGACATCCAGATATTCTCTGTATCCTACCACAAATTTAAATAGCTACAACTGGGCAAATAATTTGCCCCCAAAGTTCTTCTTAAGTCCTATGTGTATACACATCTATGACCATATGCCCAGTAATGCTAGCCGGATGTTACCATGTGCGGACAGGCCTAGCATATTTATCATTTTGCTCACATGTCATAGACCTCAAGCACCGATGTGCCGCCTATAAAGTCCGTTACCTCTAAAGGACCTCCTTTTAATGTATCAAGTCAAGGTCTTACCCAGAGTCATATCCAGTTCTGCAAAGGTTTAAAGCGTGCAACATCATGTATGCCTATGTAAAAGTATGTTTTTCATGAATACCACCTAATATTAAATGATTGGCATAAGCACATTCGCATTACACTATAAATTGCATTGAATGAACATGAAACAGGCTGACTACACCGCCATTTTGAGTTATCTGCCATTTTGATCGCCTCTTGCTTTCTGTCCCATGTTTAGAATTGTGTTATTGGCTCCAGCAGAGCAAAATGAACTTTGTACTGTTTCAATGATGTCAACGTAGATAAGAATGTTGAAGCTGCTAAAGTGGATTTTTTGTCCTACAGTGAGAAACCTTGGAGTTAAACAAAAGCTGTACTAATGAGTAATTTAAATACCATCTGTTCCAGTAGTTCCTTCCCCGATCAAACAGCAAATTAGAATGATGAATAGCTGAACATGTGCTCTTGCAGAAATCTTTGTTTTTTTTTCCTTGAAACTAAGCTGACTTTAAACTCAAGAACAAATGTAAGCGAGCAAAATAAGGAATGTAACCTTTGTGTTTTATATTTGGGAAAACATATGAAGTGTTTAAAGTAAAACAACAAACTATTCAAAGATGTTTAAACATGTCTAAGTTATGTGGATATGCCATGAACCCTATGGCCTATCCACATAATGTATGATACGAAGAGGGGCAGGACGATGTGTCCGGGATTATGGAAAATCTGTATAAATGTACTTGTATTTGAAATATCCAGCACTCTCTCATCTCACAGTGTCTGCTTGCACAAATTGTGGCGTATTTCTATTATGTGGCATTAAGCTTCGATATTTTTAATATTTCAGATAGCGCCCGAATAGGGACCCTCAAGATTGTTGCCACATCGCTAGACAAGACTACCGAACTAGGATCGGAGAGTGATGGGGGCCCCTGCAAAGTGAGACGCAATTCCTCCGCAGTACTGCACACCCGATCCCTTGAGGGTGAGCAGCATTTAGTTGGGTATCACGATGAGGGTACCTGTATCGAGGCCTGTTTTGTGAAAACACCAGCCACAGCGATTTGATGTCCAATCGGACCCTTTGATTTGAAATCAGGTGAGTTGTACCCCAATTCTTAGAATCCTGATATTTGTTGCAAGTGTTTTCTCTGCAGAAACAAACATTGCCAGTTAAGATCGCGATTTAACTATGCCTGGGAAATTGTCATCCTGTTTCAGGGTATTATTCCCCAGGAAAAGACAATCTTTGAAACAAGGCCAACCGGCGCCATCCGATGGGTCGCCGGCTTATTTAATGTATTGAAAGTATGGCCTAGGAACTATCGTATTTAATGAAATTTGACACAGACAGACTAGATGTGTTTCTGAACTTCAGTGGCCAGTTCATGGTAGTTTTGAAATTACCTACCTAGAGCATTTAGAATCTGTATTGTTGAGAAAAAAGGCTAAGTCGGCAGCATTTAATGCAGTTAGAGATTGGAGGAAGGAAGCTATGGAGCAACTCAAAAGTAGAGAAAAGCATGTGCGTAGACACATGACGAATGCTGAGGAAGCATTATTGCATGATTAGCAGAATCAGTCAGAATCCATTAGAGGTATGGACAGGGTTTTCCAACTAGATGTGCAAAAGAAATATCCCTCTCAGGATTTTCATAAATGAGATGAGTTAATTAATAAATTATTGAATGAGCGTAGGACTGTTTGAACTGCACCACCTACTTATGTGTCCCCTTCCGTTGTTGTTTCTCCTCGTCCCATTGTTGTTCCTCTTCTTCCCATTGTTGTTCCTCCTCCTGCACCTCCGCCCGTGCCAACAGTTGCCGTCCCCATAATTCCGCCAGCAGTATTACCTATTGTACAACATTTTTATGAACTCTCTTTGCCAGGTGGTTCTGCTCCACCTGTAGTAGTTGAAGGGGCAGAAGCTGATCCAAGAATGGTGACTCGTGGCACGGAACCTAAAGACAGTAAGAGGGAATTGTATAGATGAGCTGAGCAGTACATAAAAAAGGGTGATGAATCACCTGTTTTAGTTGTGATTTCTGATCAAGGGGGTATTCCTGAACAGAATATTTTGATAGAATGGACGGGAACGTATTTAGTTGATATGGAGGGATTAATGGACATGAATGTCCCACTGGGCTTGAGGGATTTGAATGTCCTTGCCCGCTCAAGGGACACTGTGGCAAAAGTATATGAGCATGTAGAGAAGGTATTTGAGTTTAAAAGGGAGCTAGATCGTTTACAGAAAGATGAGATGGATGATAATGGACGGCAGGCTTCATATGTGCAGAAGCAATTTCTTCCTCCATTGAAACCAATGAGTGAAGAAATGCGCATTTGCACAAGAGACGCTCTTAGATGGATTTCGGATGTTTCAAATTCTCCCATTGAAGTGCATGACACGATTAGTCAGTATACTCCGGCAATGCAAAGGAAAGTGATACAGGTGATGGTAGAGTATCTACAAGATGAATTTATGAAGAGAAAAGAATGTTGTCCCGCAGATTTGATGGTTATTATAAAAGAGCATTTTGGCCGATACTGAATTGACGTCTTTGTCACTTGATTTAGCCTTGTTGCTTAATAGACGTTCGGATTTGCCTACTTTACAATTGGCGATGAGGGAGGTTCCTCCAACATTTGTTCCGAAACTAGATATTCCAGCTAATGCTGCAGCAGAAACACCTGCCACCACTATTGAAGCACATTATGTCTCACAGTTTGTCTATGTCCCGTTTTCTAGACAGGAAGTGAATACCATCCAGCAATCAATTCCAGATATTAGGAAGAATCCAACAGGATTTTATAAAGAAATTAAACCTGTCTTGCATTTGTCAGTTTTCACGCATGGTGATATAGATTTGTTGTTTCCCGTGATCCTTCCTGCTCATTTATGGAAGCAGTTTAGAACTGTAGATGATCAGGCAGGGATGGGTGATACATGGGATGCCTTAGTACGAGCAAATGGGGAAAGGAATGCCGGTGAGAAACTGCCACAGGTGATACTGATGTTGCCAGATAGAATAGTGACTGAATTGAAAACTCTGGTTGCTTAAAAAAGAATTATATGGGATAAGCTTAAGGCTTGCATGCAGGGGAAGTCAGAGGGTGCAAGTATTTTTACAGAATTTAGAAAGTATTTTCAGATTTTAGTGGCCAAGATTTGAAAACAGAGCCAGGAAAGAGGCTATTTGTTGATAAGTTTGTGTGTGGATTGTTGCCTGAAATCCAATCACAGATTATGACTTCTGAGAGTGCTTGGCAAGCGAAATCACAATCTTAAGTATTACATATGGGTCAGTACTATGGAAATAGGGTTAATACAGAGAAAGAAAAGTTGGAAAAGAAGAAGGGAGACCTGAAGACTAGTGTGTTATTGCAGCAGATAGCTAGAGAAGCCAGAGGTGGGAATACACAGTTCAGAGGCCAATTTATACCACAGGGTCCCGTACACATAAACCAGTGTGCATATTGTAGACAGGAGGGTCATTAGCGAGCACAATGCCTGATCCTACAGCAGAGATCAAATAGTAAGTATGGTGCCATGGGTAGATGATCCAGAGGCCATTCTGGGATAGGGGGTCTTGGTAGAAATGAGTTTGCACAGAACCAACAGACACCATGACAAGATAATCAGCAACAGATAGTTAGTAGTGGGAATATTTTTGATAATCCTTCGAAATGTCTATTTTTCTGAGGATTTTGCATCTGACGACATACTGTTCCGTTAGGACAGTCTGAAGCAGGGTCTGGAACCAATACCTATTCCCGTCGATCAGAAAGGGCCCTAAGTTGAAATGAAGGTGGGGAATCAGGAGCATCTCTTTTTGATAGATACATGAGCACAGAAGTGTTCTATTGACCATTCAAGGGTTCCAGATATTCCACTGTCAGGGCAGAACAACATTTCTGTAGGGTTCACTGGTATGCCAGTGGTTAGTCCGGTCTGGTCTCTCGGCCAGTACCAATTTCACGGGGATCATTTACTGATTCTTGTACATTTCTATTGACAACAAATTGTAGCGAAAATTTGTTGGGAATGAATTTATTAAAGAAATTGAACGCTGCGATTTACTGTTCTCCAGATGGAGTGTACTTAACGATTTCGCCCCAACAAACTTTGTCCCACAATTTTTGTCTATGCCTTTAACAGCTGAACTGAATAAAGTTCTGACATGTTTATGGGCAGTTAATGATATGACGGAATTTTACAAATCGAGCCAGTTAAAATTGTGTTGAAACCAGGTGTTAAATTGCTTCTATTCCGCAAAATTATATTTTGGTTGAAGGTGAACAGGCTTTGAAGAGTATTATCTCTGATTGCGGGAAGCGTGTGTAATAGCCCAATTTGACCAGTCTACAAAAAGGGGGATAATGCGATTCCTTTGTGTTTTATTATTGATTTGATCATGATTAATAAGGTTGTTGCTCCCAGTTTCCATTTGTACCTGATGTCACCACAATTCTGACTATGATTCCAACCACGGCTACACATTTTAGTGTTGTGGATTTGAAAAACGCTTTCTTTAGTTTCCCTGTGCATGTTGACTCAAAACTTTTGATTCACCAACAGGTACGAGCAGCCCTCCCTGTAAAATACGACGGTCCAGGTCACCGACTCCGACCTTGTCATTGGGTCTTGGTGAAACATTTTGAGAGGGGCACCTGCATTGCACCTCGTTGGAAGGGATCACATCAGATCCTTTTGGCTATGCAAAATGCAGTACGAGTGACAGGAAAGAAACACTGGATCCATGCGACACATGTGAAGCGGATTCCTTTTCCTCTACCCTATGATAAAGGGGAGGAGAAGGAATTGATGATCCTGATGCTCATGACCAGCCTGCTTTGAGTGACTCTGAGGGTGCTACGAAAGTTCTTCATGAGCCTGTGGGGCCTGGGGAGATTGTTGCTTCTTCTTCAAAATTCCTCCTGAGCCCGTGGGGCCTGGGGAGAATGCTGCTTCTTCTTCATTTTCTTCTTCACCGTCGATCTATCTTGTTTCTGCTTCTTCATCTTCTTCAGAAAATGATGACGCTTTGTTCCCTGATCATTCTGTACCTGGAGTTTTAATGTACAATCAGCAACCACGGAACAGGATTTAGAATTAGGCTCTGCTGACATTAAATTAATGTAAATAGAATAGGATTCTGTACCCACAAGAAACCCACAAGAAACCAACGTTGAACCAGCCCCTCGTCATTCCTCTGCTGCATACGATAAGAGGCAGGGACCGGCAAAGTTACCTTCAATCAAGATAGGCCACCCAAGGATGAACTAAAAGAGCCTAACAGTAAGGCTTCTTAATGGACACTGAGAAACTATGCTTGTGTTTGGGGCCACTCGTACTAATGAGGATACTGATCATTTTGCTGATAATGAGTCCGCCCATCGAGGGCCATGGTCCCCTAGAACCAAATAGATACTGATCACAATTATAGCTTGTATTTTATTTACATTTGACACTCGTATTTTGGTATCTGGAGAGTGCACACCCGCTTTATATTTTATTGCCAACTGCAAGGGGCTCCACTGTGTCTCCACCTTATGTGCATTCGCACACTCTTCATCCTCGAGATCTCCAGCATAGAGGGGGTTATCACAAGAACACTCTCCTGATGATCATGAACGCCACACATTCCATTTTTAATGAGACCAATTGTTGGATGTGTTCACATCTGCCACAGCATGGAGAAAAAGGATTGGGCTGGTATATACATCCACTCCTTCTAACTACTTCTTGTTATGCTTCTCTTAGGGCATTATTCTTTGGCCGATGGAACGATAGTGTCACTGAGAATTTTGATGGGACTAATCTCAACGAATTTGAAAAACGAATTTTAGCACCTTTAGGCACATGGTTCTCAGACTTATTACGATTTTGGGGCTGGAAAATCTTTGCAGTCCCAATGGTGATCCTTGGCATTGTACTGTTTTGCTGTTGTTGCATCCAGTGTCTTCCTGTCATCTGTTCCATTATAGGGGGAGGTTGTGCACAAGCAGTTGATAAACTAGAACCTAAGACACATTGGCCGGGAAAAATTCCTAATGCCTTGGTAATGCAGCACATCGCCATAAAGGAATTAATGGCGAACAATGTTTTTGAAGATAAGTATTCAGGATGCTCTGATGATGATAGATGGTTTTTGGATGATGCTAATGTTTGAGTAAATGCTCTTGGCTTAGGCCAAATGGAGGGTTTGTAAAAGTATATTTAGCATGAATACCGCCTGGCCTAAGCACATACACATTGCACTATAAATTGCATTGAATGAACCTGAAACAGGCTGTCTACGCTGCCATTTTGAGTTATCCGCCATTTTGAACGCCTCTTGCTTTCTGTCCCATGTTTAGAATTGTGTTTTTGGCTCCAGCAGAGCAAAATTAACTTTGCACTGTTTCCATGATGTCAACGTAGATAAGAATGTTCAAGCTGCTAAAGTGGATTGTTTGTCCTACACTGAGAAACTCTGGAGTTAAACAAAAGCTGTACTAATCAGAAATTTATATACCATCTGTTCCAATAGTGCCTTCTCCATTCAAACAGCAAAGTAGAATGATGAATAGCTGAACATGTGCTCTTGCATAAATCTTTGTTTTCTCTCCTTGAAACTAAGCTGACTTTAAACTCAAGAACACATGATAAACAAATATAAGCGAGCAAAATAAGGAATGTTACCTTTGTGTCTTATATTTGGGAAAACATATGAAGTGTTTAAAGGAAAACAATAAACTATTCAAAGATGTTTAACCATGACTTACTTATGTGGATAGGCCATGAACCCTAGGTAAATGTATGACACGAAGAGGGGCTGGACGATGTGTCCGGGATTGTGGAAAATCTGTATAAATGTATGTGTATTTGAAATGTCCAGCACTCTCTCATCTCAGTGTCTGCTTGCACACATTGCATGGTGTTGAGAGCCAGTCAGCTGCCTGTTAATAAAATGTACATGGTACCTTTGGACTTGTGACTGGTGTATTTCTATTATGTGGTATTAAGCCTCAATATTTGTAATCTTTCACCTACAAAACCTAACTCAAATGCTTTAAGATGATACAGTGCACTCCTTGAAAGACCTCACTTTTGTTTGAGAAAAAAGATGTATAATGTTTATCCATTTAGCGAGATTTAGGGAAATTTACATCCTATTAATAGTTTTTTTTAAGAGTACCAATAACTATTTCTGTGAAGTTCTCAAAGGTCTTTTTTTGCATTTATGTCAGATATTTAGTCCAGTGGCCTGTCATTCGACATCCCCAAGGACCATGCTTGAAAAAAGACAAATGGCATGTGATGTCAAAAAACAACAAACATGCATATAGTTCTGACACATATAACCAGTTAACACTCTGATGCAACCCATAAACTGAACAATCTTTTCCAATTTAAAAACAATTGACTTTATATCACCCAGTTCTATAGTATTCTTTGAGTGACTTGCAGTTTACACCATTATTGATGTCATTATGTGGTTATTAAAAACAAACAAGGCACACTACCATCTGAACTGTATAGAGGGTGGCCATGCCCCGGACAATCTGGCCACTGACCATGGCCACCAGGGACTTGCTATGGGGTTAAACATTGAGGAGAACCATCTCTAGTTCCGTAAGCACTTCAAGACCGTCCCCTTTGCTTATGCTTTCTCTCCTCCTCTCCCCTGCTGATCTCCTTGATGAAACTGAAACTGCCCTAGTTACCTGGCTACCCTCTGATCTCAGGCACAGGTCCCCCCAGCCAGTTTTACACCTGCACTGCCCTCCTGTCAACCCTGCACTAGGGGACTGTTTCTGTATCCCTACACCCCCCTTCCAGCACTTGACACCTGATGTCTGCACTTACCCTTGCACTTGCCACCAGCTGACTGCACTTTTCTTTTTTTGCCTTTATTTTTTACTGTTATTCTATGTACTGCACTGCCCCCTTTCCCCTTCCCCCCGCACTTTTACCCTTTCCCCTCCCCTGTACTTGTGTGATCTCAATGTCCCTGGCCTAGTAAGATCGTTGTCTCTGTCTTCCCTCTGTTCCCCCTCCCTTGCCTCGTTGCACCTTGAAACACTTGTGTACAGGCGCGTTATGAATGCCATATCATATCATATCATATCATATCATATCATGGCCACCATGTGGTTAAAGTGGGCAGTGTGCCTGGCTCCTGGCAAGGAAAGGTAAAAAAAAAAGAATTATAACTCTATTTATTTATTTAATTAATTAATTAATTAATTAATTATTGCCACACACAAAACCCTCAGGTATCTAGGCAATAGTTACATTAGGGATAAAAAGAAGAAGGGGGAGGGCGAGAAAAGAGGGGGGAAATGCATCAGGATGAATGACACAACTTAGAAGGAGCTGTGTTAGTTGAAGAGCCAGGTTTTAAGATTTTTGTGCAAGGTCCAGTAGGCAGGTACTTTTCTGAGGATTGGTGGGAGGTTGTTGCAAAGTTTGGCGGCTACGAGCAGGAAGTTCTTGCACCCCACTGAGAGGCGACTGAAGTTGGGGATCTTGAAGGGGTGACAGTTTGCGGATCTAAGAGTTCGGATGGGGGAGTATTTCTCCATGCAGCATGAGAGGTACGTCGGGCTGTGTTGGAAAGACATTGGTGGACTACGGATAGTGTTTTAAAAATAATCCTTTTGCAGATAGGTAGCCAGTATGCATCTCTCCCGGCTTCTGAGATGTGATCAGATATGGAGAGACATATGGCCGCTTGGGAGATTTTGTTCTGAATAGTTTGCAGTTTGTTCAAGTTGCGTTCGGAGGTGCCCGCTTATAACGCGTTGCAATAGTCAAGCTTAGCTCATGCGATGGCTCTTGCAATCAAAAGGTGGTTGGGTGTGGAGAGGAAGGGCTTACTGGTGTGGAGCATTTTGGCGGTATAGGCTGCTGGTGAGGTGAAAGAGTTCACCTGATGCAAGTGATCAAGGGTTGAGTCCAGATATACGCCGAGGGTTTTGGCTGCAGAAGAGGTGGAGATTCGGTTTCTGTCGATTGTAAACTCCTTGTAGGCAGGGTCTATGTTGCGTATCATGGAGTGGTAGCCAATAATGAGGATTTTGGCTTTATCATTGTCATTGTCATTGCAACAACGTACAGAAAGGATCATACAAAAGACACCCCTACACAGGTCAAAAGATAAACCTACAAGACTATGCCACATGTAAAAGCAAATGTGATATACATGGATTGATCTGCCCATGTGGGAAATATTATGTTGGACAAACAATGAGGCGAGTTAAAGATAGAATCACAGAGCACAAATCCAACATAAGGACTACTAATATGAAATTGCCAGTATCCAGACATTTTAGAGACCAACACCATACGATTTCACAATTGAGGTTTGTGATTCTTGAAATAATAACATGACCACCATGAGGAGGTAATTTACAACAGATACTATCACGAAGGGAGATGTTCTGGATTCACAAGCTGGCAGCTTTGGAACCCAGAGGGATGAACGAGGAATTTTTGTTGAGAGTATTCTTATGAGTCAGTTTAGAAAATGTGGAACTTACACTAAAGGGTGTCCATTTTAAAATTAACTCTGTTGAATTGTAAACACACATAATCTGTCATGACACCATGTAGTCACGGAACATCTATTTATTTAAAATCGAATAATGAAAATGTGGAATAACTAATATGAGACTGTGGTCAATGTCATTATAATACAATTGCATACTCCAGAATGTATAACTATGTTAGTTCTCTAGCAAACGACATCCATGCACATAAAACTGAAGATTACAAGATTGTTGTTGATGTCATTATAATACAATAACATACCCCAGAATGGCATTGTGACATAATGAAATGACCATCTAAGTAGGAAGTAAACTCATGATAGAGCCATCGCTAACCTTATTGAGGATTAATTGCGGTCGGCTCACACAAAGAGAGCACACTGATAATTTTACCAAAATGACCAGAGCACCCGATTAACAGGATTATGTAAATTATGTTGTATACGACTTTTGACTTAGTACACATAATTATGGAAATTAATCACGTGTATAGCGACATAAAATGACAATTAACTCATGTCCCATAGTTCAACTGATTTCAATCATCTAGTGATGAACACAAGTGGGTTGACTAACATCACATTGGCACAAACATTAAGAAATGGAATCGGATGATTTCGAACTACGGTTCCCAGAATGCTCAACATCACATGACCGATATGGATAAGTCATGTGACTACATTTCACAACCGTCGTTAAGCAACAGGCTTACACGGTTATCGAATGAGGGACACGGCGAGTACCGTCTTGATACTGCGCAGTTGCAGGAAGCAGATCGCTGCAATCAGGTAAGTGCAGTGAGGATGATCGCATACTTTCTATAACACAAAAACGGTCCCTGACTCTAATGCTGGACTAATCTTTACAGATTGAATGCTAAGCCTGACACTGGGACTCTGAGCACAGCCATTTCGGCTTTTCAGGAATCTAATGATGAGTATTCTCACCATTATTGTAGTCCAATCAATCAATCAATTGAATAGACGACCATTAAGATGCACACTTATGATGCATTTGTTTTTTGAAAACACAGGTGCAGTATTCAAACAAAGTAGAAGGAATTGTTAGTGCCACATCTATATTGCTAGCACTTGAAAGAAGGAAGACCATTTCCAGGCACACAATCCATAGTGGATTGACCCATGCACAGGTACTTACCACATTAATTGATTCTCCAGTGATAACAATATATACAATAGTATTCATTACTAATATATGCACTATGTAATTAGGTCGTCACCATTTTAAATCGAATATTGATGCCAATAGATTACGTTTTCATGATTTCACAATGAAATTGAACAGAAAGTGGTTGAACTGCTTTGGAAAACTAACGTTAGCAAGAAAGAATTTGGAACTTCAAAAAGATTTTTGAATTCATTTTGTTCCTGAAGAAGAGAGACAATACCTCTCGAAACGCGTAGAGCTCTGTATCTAATTGTTTGATTTGTTTATTGAGTGCTATTATTATCATTATTTTTTCTGACTATTTTGCCTGACTCTTTCTTGATCTTTATAAAATTGAATTTATTTGAAAAAGCTCTTTCTGAGATTTTGAGTGTATTTGAGTTACTTTGAAAATGTCAATATTAGATGTACTAATCTTCTATTGTTGAATGGTAAAATCAAGAAATTATTTAACTACCCAGGTGTAGTAAAATGAATCTAGGCACTTGCGTTAACCTACTGAGCTATCTTGCGTACATTTAAAGCTTATTCGAAGCGTGGAGGAAAATGCTGACCTGCCAGGCCTCTCGAACTGAGTGAGCCAGCATGCTTGCAAGGGTTAACTGGGAAGGCCCTTCTTGAGACATAAACATCTAATTTTGCAAGAAAGCCAGTGCAGCCTTTAGAAGCCACGCACAGCCTTCCTCCACCCCGCTCTGCGAGTCAGGTGCACTGATAACACAGGAATGTAGAAGGCGCTTCCCAAAACAACGTACACAGAGCCTGAGAGCCAAGACTGTCAGTTTCTAGTTGGAACTTTCCAGGCGAAAACATGTTTTGCTGCGTGGAAGGTTTGGTCTAGAAGATTCTCGAAGAGCTGGTACGTCATAGTGATTGACGTGCAGCCCCTAATAAGAGATCTTTAACTGGGCCAGTTAGGCAGGGACTCTTCCTGGGCTGTTCGAGAGAAGCGTGCACGTAGGAAACAGCACCTGGACAACCAGCCAGCACTAGAGGGCAGAGGCTCCTGCCATAACATTCCCGCTCGTGTGCAGGCTTTTGGGGGCTAGGCCAGTCCCAGAGCAGTGCCCGGCACAGAGTGGCGTGGGTCCTGAGTGTGATTCTATCGTATTGGCATCAACGATTCCTAGGAGTGTAAGAATAATTGCATATTCATCTGTGACTGATAATTTGTATTACTCAGCTTGCACTTTAATTCCCATACTTTTGAAAACTGCTGCTTGATTCTGATTAGTTTATGTATTGAATAAATGCAAGCATAAAATCTTCTGAGTGAGTGGCTTTCTTCCAGACTGAGTTCATTGTGTCTCGCATAGTTTCTTACTTGTGGGGGAAGGTGATTAGGATTATATTGCACCAAGTGCTGGCCCCAGGGGGTGTGGTTTTACACCAGGAGACCCTTTAAAATTGATTGAAAAAAATATTTTCCATTACTTTATGGTGTGCAGGGGAAAGGAGTTCCTATTACCGATAGGAATTTCATTGTGTTCATGATTTCGGCTTTATCGCCATTGAGGCATATTATGCGAGATGCCATCCAGTTTTGTACAATTTCATACACAGAGTTTTTTTTTTAATTATGTTTAGTTATTTGTGTTTGGTGCAAGTACTTTTACAAATATTACTTCATGATATATAAAATACAGATCAAAGATCAAGTAGTTCCTTTAAAATATAGCTTCTAAAACCACATACATATTTACATATTTACATACAAAGACATAAATCTAATTCATAGAGTGTTACATAGTGAATACTCATTCATTAAAACATACAAATGTCATCTTAAATTCCTATTTAGATATGATGTTACAAACAAAAACAAAAGATAGTGTCTCTTTTGATTCACGTCAATATCCTTTCGCTCCATCTTTCAGTTGTCTTTTGTTTCCTTTTGTTCCATTTCATTTAAATTAACCTGCATAGTGGTTAGAAAGCGGGTTAGGGCTAGAATCATGGGCTGTCTTGTACCCCAATACACTGTGTCCACAGCAATTATCTTGAGAGTGAAAGATCTACATTAAAGAACGCCCTTAGGTTTGTTATGCGCAGGACTTCAAAAAATACACAGTAATTCACTAGGAGTTTCAGCGTTTCTTGTTTCACCCCTCTTTCACAGAATCTGCATCCCACAATTTGTACAACATTAGTGTTCTTGGTCGCTTATTGCCGAAAACTCCAAGCCGCTAGCACAATCTATTCTCCTCGGCGACTTTAATCTTGGCTACAATGACCCAAACGACGCCCGAGCTACATCACTAGCAAACGCTCCTACCAATCATGGTTTCACTCAACACAGTACCCTACCCACTCACCAGAAAGGCATTATTATACATTGGGTGGCAACACTCAACTGCAACACCACATGCAGCGACCCCCAACCCCTCACATGGTCAGACCATTACCTTATCCCCCTCCAAATCAACATCTATCAGGTAGCTCCCAAAAAATGCCCTATGGCACCTGCCTGCCCGACCAGAAACAAACGTAACATTACGGCCGAGGACCTGCTACCACTGGTCCTACCAGCCCTAAACGCACTACCGGCCAATGCTGAACTAAACCTACTGGTTGACACCTTCAACAAGTCCATGGCCAATGCCATCGATACCATTGCCCCCCTGCACTATGCAAAAGTAAATCAATAGCCCATTTAAATTCGTGGTACACCCCAGAACTTAAACTACTCAGGAAACAGAAAGCTAAAGTAGAACTCATATGGAAAACTAACCATCAGTGGAAAACAAATCCAACCTCAGGAATACATCCGCCGTATACAAAAAGGAGATAATTTGCACCAAAAAAGACGCTTACAACGTCAGGATAGATCAGGAAGGCTCTTCCACTAAAGAACTCTTCAAAATTCTAAAGGAACTAGAGAACCCAAATCCACACGCAGACACCTGCATAAAAGCAAGCCTTGGTGCACCAGCATCCAGAACACGCTTAACTCCAAAATCATAGGACTCCAAACTAAAATTGAGGACAAACGCCAACAACTCTTTAGTAGTAAGTCTACCAGCCCAAGCTCAACCTCACCCACCGATCTTAATACAGGCTTCACCTTTAAAAAAGTCACTACTATAGAAGTCCAAAAAATCATCTCCTCCTTAAAACCATCTAATTGCAAAGGGGACAGCTTTCCCGTCCAGATAATAAAAGATGCATCCAGAGACCTCTCCCCTTTCATCACTAAACCTATCAACCTCTCCTTCGCTAATAACTCAGTCCCTAGCAACCTTAAACAATCCTGGGTTCTCCCCCTGCTAAAAAAACAATCACTCGACCCAGCCATACCCACTAACTATAGACCCATCACAACTGTCCCATTCCTGCTAAAAATATTGGACAAAGTCGCTTACCTCCAAATCCAGGAGCATCTAGAACCCAACCAACTCCTAGGTATACGTCAATCTGGCTTCAGACCTCTACATGGTACAGAAACTGCCCTTGTGGACCTCAAAAGCCAGATTGATGAAATTAAAGAGAAAGGCAAGGCCGCTATCCTACTCCTACTAGACCTCTCGGCAGCCTTCAATTTAGTCGATCACAAAATCCTTTGCAGCCACCTATCTAGCGCAGCACATTTCTCCCCCTCCGCCACCTCCTGGATACAATCCTTCCTACAGAACCATGAGAGTCTTCTCCACCACATCAGCAGCAGACCCCATTCCCATCACATGCAGAGTCCCACAAGGCTCTTGTGTCTCCCCGACTTTGTACAACATATTTACAAAGCCACTATTCCACAAACTGGACCGTCTGGGTGTCACCTACACTAACTATGCAGACGACACCCAGATACTCCTCACTATCTCAGGCAACTACAACACAGACGCCACCCGAATCAATGAAATCTTCTCCATCATTCAGGCATGGATGGCCACTCACGGCCTCTGTCTAAATGATGAGAAGACAGAGCTTCTCCTAGTCGGCTCTCCCAGCAACCTGTCCAAACTCAGTCCTCACTACAAAAACATTATTATCGACGGTAACACCATCCCCATTGTTAATAGTGTGAAAACCCTAGGCTTTTACTTTAATGCCAACACCAACCTCACCAAACAAACTAATATGACCGCATCAGCCACCGCCTACACTGGCAAACTGATAAGAGCCTGCAGACCTTTCCTCTCGCCCCATAGCTGCCTCACACTTGCCAGAGCACTCATACAGTCCAAACTGGACTATTGTAACAGCCTATACCTAGGTGCCAACCAATCAATAATTAACAAACTCCAAGTTCTCCAGAATAACGCATTGCGCGCAGCACTCAACATCCCAAGACAAGAGCACATTTCCACAACTAGGAAAGCATGCAAATGGCTCTCAATACAACAAAAAATTGACCTCAAAACCATCTGTCTCACCTACAAAGCCTTAAACAACCTAGATCAACCATATCCCACCAACAAATTCACTATGAAATCCGCTCCCAGAATCACCAGGTCATCCAACTCCTTATGCTTGGTAGTGCCTAGATTCACATTAAATAGAGCAGGCGGCTCCAGTGCTTGCCTCACTTCTCTGGAACTCAATATCAAAACCATTGAGTCCTTCCCAATCTTTAGGAAACAGGTTATTCGCTGGCTACTGAACAAAGAGTAGCGATCACCTCTGAATCTCCTATGAACCTGCTGAAGTTTTGTAAATAATGTAAATTGCTGTAATTTGTAATTGTTGCACCATGTATAATGCATACCTCATTCCTGTAACTGAACTATTTATGCGCACATCTACCCACGGGTCTGGAGCGCTATACAAATAAAATAAACAAACAAACAAACAAACAAACAATGCTTCATCTTTTCATTTGTTTGGAAAAGATTTAGTTTGAATCTCAAGTATACATTTCTTGCTTTATTGCATGGAAAGATCAGCAAGTATTGCAGCCTTGGATATTGTTCATGACTGAAGCATGTATAAACTGAGTAAGATTGATAAGCAGCTTTCTGCTCGATGATTTTTGCCGAGTCATATTGAAACCATCTCTTTTTTACCATATCTGTACGTTCATACAAGTCTTCCTGCACAGTGACAATCAGGTTCAAGAATATTTTCATCTTGTTAACATATCTATTTATTGAAGCTGGGTGTGCTTTCACAACCATTTTTGCAAGATCTTCATAGAGTGAGTTTGCAGGAGGGCATAACATTCTCCCATAATTCACCAGCATTCTCCAGGAAAATTTAGCTGCCAAAGAATTGAACCCTAGTTTGTGCAAATTCATAGTATTGGGTAATGATTTAAGTAAACCCAGGACCTCTTTCCAGCTTCTTCCTTGTATTTTATCTAACATTTTGGTGAGGTCAAGTAGACAGAGATCCGGGCCATACAAGATAATGGATTCTATCTTCAGAGTATAGAAATCTAAAATGGGTAATAAAGTACATTTTTTACTTAGCCAGTGAAGTTGTATCAGTCAAATTATATCCCAAATACCTTGTTGCAAGGGCCCTTTGTAGTATCAACCCTCCAACTTCCAAACAAACCTACAAACTTTATTTTTATTGGCAAGTACAATTATGGTAGATTTGGAGGGATTAGTCGAGAGATTATGCTTGGTAGCATATGCAGAGAACAAAATCAGCTTGTTTTGGAGGCCATAAGATGTCCTATCAAACAAAATGATGTCATCTGCAAAGGCTAACCAGTTTATTCTGGCGTCTCCCAATTTAACTGGATAGATGGCAAGATTTTCACAAATGTTATCGATATCAGCGATGTAAAGATTGAAAAGTATCACTGCTAATTGACAGCCTTGTTTGACTCCAATTTACGTCTCAATAGGGTCTGTCACATACCCAGAGCAATGAATGTGTACCTGGTAAGAGGTATGATTATAGAATAAGGCTATTAATCCCACCAGGTGTTCAGGTATCCCATATTTGATCATTTTGCTCCACAACAATGATCGAATGACACTATCAAATGCTGCAGATAAGTCTAATGATGCCATGTATATTGCTCCTGAGGAGGTTTGATGTGAGGTTTCAAGGAGGTGGGCCAATATTGTGGCATTTAAGGTAGTATCCCACTTGAAATCGGGATCAAAGTTGTTTCTCGGCTACACAATTTTCAAGTTCCTTTAAGAGAAGGGATGCAAACACCTTTGCAGGTACATCTATCAATGGGATTGGGGCAATAGTTAGATGGGTCATCAATGGACCCTTATTTTTTGTGAATCAGTACAATTATGGCAGTACGCCATGAAGGTGGTATCATTTTGGTAACAAAAATAAGATCAAATGTTGGTTTGATCATTTTCACCCAAAAACATGGATCATCTTTTAGGAGACATGGCGGAAGTCCATCTGTCCCAGCGGCCTTTGAGTACATTAGTTTGTTAATAGCCCATATAGCATCCTCTAGCTGCCATGCACACTTACTGGGAATCTTACTGATGTGCAGTCGGATGTCAACAGAGGAAAATATTTTGGGTAACATATATCTTTCTCTAATGTATGTAATCCACTCCTGCCTGGTAATGTCAGAACTAAACTCTGAATGTTGCATAATGATCAGATTCGAAGTATAGTCCATAAGTCTTTTGTTTCACACTTACACAAAAGCCGAATAATGTTTTGTTTGTTTGTTTGTTTGTTTGTTTGTTTATTTATTTGTATAGCGCACCTGACCCAGAGGTATATGGGCGCTTGAGCATCAAGTTACAGGCATAGGTAGGAACATTTGTACAATTGTGCAATGTAAGTATAGTTACAACATCGGTTATGACAGCAGTTATAGTAGACTGAGTGACATACATACATACAGTGCTAGTTAATTGTTAAGTAACCAGGTGATGATCTTAGTTCTGAAAGGTTGAAATGTAGGGGTAGATTTGATGTCCGATGGGATAGTGTTCCATAATTGTGAAGCTAGAACTGGGAAACTGGATCCGCCGGCTCTTTTGAGGGAGTATTTGGGCACTGTCAGTTGTAGTGTATTAGAGGATCTGGTGGTTCTAATATTCTGTCTTAAGATGAATTTATCGGTTAAATAAGGTGGGGCCAGGTGGTTAAGAGCTTTGTAGGTGAGGCAGATAGTTTTTAGGTCTATTTTTTGTTGGATGAAGTGCCATTTGCATGTGATTCTTGTGGCTGAGATGTGTTCTCTTCTGGGAATATTAAGGGCGGCGCGGAGTGCATTATTTTGTAGAACTTGTAGTTTGTTAACAACCGTTTTATTGGCACCTACATACAGGCTGTTGCAATAATCCAGTTCGGATTGTATAAGTGCTCTGGCTAGAGTAAGGCAGTTGTTGGGGGATATCAGAGGTCTGCAGGCTCTGATTAGTTTCCCAGTGTAAGCAGTGGCTGAGGCGGTCATATTAATTTGTTTGGCGAGGTTGGTGTTAGTGTCGAGATAGAAACCAAGAGTTTTTACACTTTTGGCAGTGGGAATGGTGTTGCCGTCAATGATGAAGCTAGAGTAGCTCGGGCTGAGATTCCGGATAGTGTTGGGTGAGCCGACAAGGAGCAGTTCGGTCTTGTCATCGTTCAGGCAGAGGCCATGTGTGGCCATCCATGCCTGAACGATGGAGAAGACTTCACCGATCCTGTTGGCATCCGTGTTGTGGTTGCCTGATAAAGTGAGGAGTATCTGGGTGTCATCTGCGTAGTTAGTGTAGGTGACAGCCAGATGGTCCAGTTTATCGAATAGGGGCTTTGTGAATATATTATACAAGGTGGGTGAAACACACGATCCTTGTGGGACACCGCAGGTAATGGGAATAGGGTCGGCTGCTGCAATGGGTGAGAAGACTCGCATGGTCCTATTGTCCAGGAAGGATTGGATCCATGTGACCGCCGATTGGGAGAAGTGTGCTGCCGATGATAGGCGGTTGCACAGGATTTTGTGGTCAACCAGGTCAAAGGCAGCGGAAAGGTCGAGGAGAAGCAGGATAGCAGCTCTCCCTTTATCTTTGATTTCGTCTATCTGGCTCTTGAGATCAACAAGGGCCGTTTCCGTCCCATGTTGGGGACGAAAGCCAGATTGGCGAGTACCTAGTAATCGGTTAGTTTCAAGGTAATCCTGAATTTGTAAATAGGCCACTCTGTCAAGGATCTTTAGTAAAAATGGGACAGTGGTAATGGGTCTATAATTTGTGGGTATGTCTGGGTCGAGGGTCTGTTTTTTTAGCAAGGGTAGGACCCAGGATTGTTTCAGATTACTTGGGACCATATTGTTAGAAAAAGACAAGTTTATTAATTTGGTGATGAAGGGGGAGAGATCCCTGGCAGCATCCTTGATTATCTGTGCGGGGCAGCTATCCCCCTTGCAATTCGAGGGTTTCAAGGATGCTATAATTTTTTGTACTTCAAGTGTGGTCACCTTTTTGAAGGTGAAGCCTGAGCTAGAGGCGGTGAGTGGGGGATGGGTGGGTCTGGAGGAGGGGTCGTGAGTGAGCTGTTGCCGTTTGTTTTCAATTTTAGTTTGGAGCCCTGAGATTTTGTTGGCAAGGGCGTTCTGGATCCCTGTGCACCAAGGTTTATCCTTTGTGCAGGTATCTTCAGGAGGAGTGGGGTTTTCTAATTCCTTTAGGATGTTAAAGAGCTCTTTTGTGCTGGAGCCTGCCTGTGAAATCCTGGAATTAAGAGATTCTTTCTTAGCACGCGTGATCTCATTTTTGTAGTGGGTGGAGAAGTTGGTGAGGTTAGTTCTATTGTCTGCTGAAGGCACCGATTTCCATAGTGATTCCAGTTTGCTTTTTTGTAGTCGGAGAAGTTTGAGCTCTGGGGTGTACCATGTATTCAGGTGCGCTTTAGGTTTCCCTTTACGCATTTTTAGTGGGGCAATGGTGTCGATAGCTTTAGCCATGGAGTCATTATAGGTGTTGACCATCGAGTTTAAGTCAGTTGTATTTGGTAGGGCGTTCAGAATGGGGGTCACCAGAGGCATTAAGGCTTCAGCTGTAATGTTACTCTTTTTCCTAGTTTGGCAGGCCGGAGCAATAATAGGCTTTTTGTGCACTAGGTTGTTTATATTAATGTCAAGGGGGAGGAAGTGGTGATCCGTCCAGATGAGTTGTACAGGGTCCTTTAGGGTAATGTTGCAATTGAGGGCGGTAACCCAGTCAAGGATTCTGCCTTTCGAGTGGGTGGGTTTAGAGCAGAGTTGAAGGAGGCCATGCTCCTCCAATGCCGTGGCCAGGGCAGTGGCGGGGGAGTCGTGAGGGTCATTAAACCCAAGATTGAAGTCTCCCAGTATAATTATTTGAGCTGAAGGTTTGGAGCTTACGGCTACTAGGGAGGTGATGTCTTTCTCAAAAGAGCCCGGTGGGCCCGGGGGTCTGTAGATTATGTGCATAGTGATCGTACTCTTTGGGGAGGTTTGTAGTTTAACTGTGAGGTGTTCACATGATTTGAGTGGAGGAGAGGAGCCTAGTCTGATATCGAGTGAGGACTTGAAGATGAGGGCTACACCACCTCCTCGAGCGTTAGGTCTGTCTACTCTGAGGATAGTATAGTTGTCAGGGATGGCTAGGGTAAGGGATGGTCCCGCAGCCTCATGTAGCCAAGTTTCTGTCATAGCAAGGAAGTCTAGGTTGTTAGTCAGGATGATGTCGGCGACTTCTGTAGAATGGGCGACCAGGGATCTAACATTTAGAAGAGCTCCTTTTAGTGTATGGAGGGTCGAGATGATGGGGGTTATAGTGTACTTGTTGGTTTTGTTGGGTGGTTTAGGTGGGCGTTTGCTCGTTTTGTGGTGGATTCTGGCACCAAGTATTTGTTGCGATCGGTGGGGATAAGGGTGGTTGTTTGAGAGACAGTAAGGTCAGTCATCGTGGAGAGGCTGTGATGATGGGTGGGGCAGGGTGCTCTAGTGTCTGTTGGGTTCTGCTTGGATCTATCTGCACTCTTGTTGTTTAGGACATCGTAAAATTGTGCATGGTCATAGGTAGGATAGGCAGATTGTGGAACCGGGAGGAAGGCTGGAGTAGTGGGCAGGAATGGTGTGGGGCAAACGATAGGGTAGTGTCTTGGGCAGGCGGGTCTAGCTAGTCCATTTTTATGGGTTAAGTAGCTGTTACCGTTGCAGAGTATATTGCTTTGCATGACACAGAAGGGGAACATGATCACGGTAAGGCAAAGTAGCATAATGTGTGTGCTAGGGGCAATGCGCCGTGCAGAGGATAGGCAGATGTTTTGGTTCTCAGCAAGTAATTTTGCGTTCTTCAACCTTTTGTAGTCGATTCTAAACTTACTTTGGATTTGCTTTTTGAACTGCTGGCTACTGCAACATCAGCGCACGATCTTTTAACTATTCTAATCTCACTATTACGTATCCTTTTTAGTGCAGCAATATCATTAATATAACTGGTAGGATGTACACTAGTTATACTTATAGTATGGTGTTTTGCTAGGAGATGTAAATGATATCTTACCACTGAAGTGGTGTACTCTACCATAAGTAAGTTGTCAGATACATTCTCAGCCTTCATGTCTGTTTTCCATATATCTTGATTTACCAGATATGCCAAGTTTCTGCACATTTTCGGATTCCATCGAATTGATAGTGCATATCTATCAACCTCTATCAAAGACAACTTGGGTGTGTACATAAATGATTTAGCCGGGATGTTTACTGTAAGATTTAACATCCCCCAAACTTACATCACATATTGAAACTGGTACACACATCTCTAATAGATTTTTCGAAACAGCAATATAGTCGATCAATGACCATGAGTTCCCTCTCCTCCATGTAAAATCACTTTGTTCACGTGCATGGGGGACTAGATGGAAATTCCAGTCTATTCGAAAATTCATCCAGAATCTCCCATGTTCACAGGACAAAAAAGTAGAGGAATGCTGAAATTGACCAAATTTGACGCCAAAAGAGTTAATTAGAATAGCGTTAAAATCTCCTCCTAATATCATCGCATAATTCTCATTATGGAGGAAGGCTTTTTGTGAAAGTGCATCCAGGTCATTTATGATCTTTTCTATGGTGCAGTTCTTAGGGTTCCAATACATATTTATAATGAGTATGTGATAGTGATGGACTAACACTTCAATATCAAGCAATTCATTAGTAGAGGATATGAAGGTGGAGGGAATCTTCACACTATTATGTACTAAGGTCATAAGGCCACCCGAGGGTTGGCCCTGTAAACACCTTCTAGCAGGATGGGTGTGCGAGGTAAAACCATCAAAGTTCAGTTGTTTCAAAGCCATAGTTTTGTGTATAAGGATAATGTAAGAATTGTGGAAAATGGTTTCTTCCCCATGACATTTAATTAAGTTGGTAAACCCACAGCAGTTCCAACTTAAAAGGGGGAAGGGTGTGAGTTATGAGGGATTTTGCGTGAAGTCAGGGAAACTCACATTTTTTATGAGAGGTTCTAGACATGCTAACCCTTTCAGAGCATTCACGACTGAAACTATTTGCGAAAGCATGTCTTGGTTTAGTGCCAGATTCGCCACCTCTTGGGTTCCTGTAATCACCTTAATTCTAGTCTTTTCAGATTGGTGTTCAATAAACGTGGCAGACTCCTACAAATTTTCAAATGCATGCAATTCGTATCCCAACAAATTAAAATTATCTCTTTGTTCCCACATTTTTGTAATTACCAAAGATTTAATTTTGCACAGCATCCTATTCTTGTTGATAAGTGAAAGTTTAATCCATTCAATATCTTGAGACTGAAGGGTACACAAGGTGGGAATTTGTTGGAACACATTTAGCAAGTAATTGTGATTGATTCTATCACTACCATGTGCATCTACATCACAGCTCCAGCCAATAAACAGTTGCATCTCTTTAGGTACCTCTTCATAGGTCATAGCCTTAACCAAGGGCCCCCCGCATCCTGTAAGTGATCCTGCTATCCCTAAGTCATCACAATTGTCAGACAATTGCTCATGTGTCACCTCACTGGCACTTGGATTTTCACCTTTGTCGGGGCTGTAGTGTATCCCTTCATTGCTGTTCAGTGGTTGCTTACACTGTGAATTGTCATTATCAAGCTGGGAAATTTCAGGGTTATCTTTCCTTGGATTACTATGCTTCAAGCATATATATGCAGGTTTTGCTTCCATTTGTTTTGTTGGACCCAGCAAAGTGATTACTTTTGCTTGTTCTCCATCACAACTATCTTTTCTGAATGTTCGTTTATTTTCCGTTTTCTGATAAAAGGATGCAAGATTAGATTGTTTCATGGGTATTCATGGGTTTCATGGGTATACCCGATGGAGGATTCGCGCCCACATCACTTGCCAAGATCCTATAGATTTATGTACATTTTTATCGGGACTGTTTTTGCACGCACTTGTGATGATTTATTTTGGGCGTGGGGGAGCATAAATAAATGTTGCCCTTCTAGCTGCAGGAGAACTTTAGATTCTGCATCTAGCTGACTCAAGTCCAGACCATGCTCCTTGGACAGATTTACTGCGCCATTAGAACATACCTGGCAACACTTTTTTTCAGCAACTACCCAACTTTAATGGGTTTATTACTCAGTGTTTCATCTGGTAGACCACCAGATTTACGTTTCAATACTTTTTGCTGTTGTTTTTTTGCTCTTAGTTGCAACTTTTTTGATTTTTGGTACATAAAATATTTCCACTCCTGATTGTCCTCTGACATCAGTTCCTCTACGATGTTCTCAACTTTACCGTTTTTGCTTTGAGCCTGCTGTTCAATAATTTCAGTCAGAGCAGATGGACTATCAGGTGTGTCAATATCAATGTGTCTCTTTTCTTCATTAGCCTGCTTACCCTGTATGCCACTTTCATTAGGTGGGGTCAAGTTGGCTTTCCTCAACAAGTTTTCTAACATCAATTTTCTTTCATGGTGAAGCTTGGCTACTTTTATGAGTTCAATCGTGTCAATTTCTTCTTGGGACGGTATATAACATTCTTGCTTCTGCAAGGATTTTACTTCATCTTCCAGATACATCTCAGCGTTCTGCTCTCTCCAATTTGTTTGACTTGCCTGTGATGACTTCGTCACATAGACATTGAATAGGTCGGGCTATTCATGGGTGGTCTGAGTCTTAGTATCTGTATGTACTGCTTGGATCGGTCGAAATGTTCCATGAGCTAGCATGAATCCTTCCAACCTATTCAGTTTACCCGTCATTTCCGCTATGGACCCTTTCATCTCCCTAATAGCAAAGTGAGTAAATTTGTGTCCCTTATCTAGCAAGTTTAAAATTTGTGTTAGTAGGGGAAACGTGTAACAATTCACATGTTGGGTCCTATCATGTTTGTGTATGGGCGCTTTTTCATACTCATTCTTGGCCATAGGGAAAGGGTCAAACTCTCCAAAGTCCTGAAATGTGTGTTCGTTCCCCAAGGGAAACCCAGGGAATTTAATTGTGTTACCCTGATACCCTTCATCTGCCTTATAATGTTCAGCTGGATTAGTACACATATCGATCTCATCAGTACTATGCAGGTGTACATAATCTGTATATCTTCTGGGTGTAGATACAGGAGTAGAAGGCCACAAAGACATATATACATGCTTATCAAGCTCCGCCATAATGGCTGGAGCTAACATAGAGACATCATCTATATCACAAGATGATTTCCGTGCATCTAGGTCCCTAGATGGGTCCAATTGTAAGTTACAGGCTTCCGCATGGTCATTCTCATTATTCTACATACCATTCAATTCGCTAAGGTACAGCACTTTGTCTACGTATGTTGAGGCCTGTATCATGATAGATGGGATCCTGATAGATGGGACCACCTCACGCTCTTGCTCCTCTAAGTGTGATACGGAAGCATTATAAGGCAATTTAGACAAATTAAGGAGTGAGAGCACAAATGTACGGATCGATTTATCTCCTTGCATTTGTGTTTCTTGGTACTCATGTGAGGCCTTCTCTTCCATCCAACTCACAGATGGAGCTCTGAGGTTGCTTTTTCCATTTTCACCACAGGACATTTGCAAAATTTCCCACTCCTAAGAGAAGATTAAATTTTTTCTGTGCCAGTTATACTTAGCAACAATTCACAGTATGGTAGGCTGAGGTTTGTTCACACCAGTTCACTTCAATACCAATAATACGTAACAGCAGGGATCAAAGGATAGAATCCCACAGTCACCCAACTGTTCAAAAGAACAAATTCGCTGAGTGTATAAATAAATCACAATTCTCCTATTGGAGGGGTGTCAAGAGGCTGAAAGGCCAAAAAGCCTGCAGTGACCACAATCACACCACCACACTAGAATAATGAGACATACATACTCAGTAAATTCAGTTTGCACAACCAAGGGGTTCAAAGGCTCACAGGCCCGCAGCTACCCCTGTATTTGAGTTCTTCTTGAGCGACCAGTGGATGTAGTTTATTTACCCTTTATGCAGTACACTACCAAGGGCTCAAAGGCTTTCAGGCCCACAATCACGTCACTGGTGTACTTACCCTTTGGGGAGTAATGCTCACAGCATTGATACCAATTTATACCACAAAAACTTGGGGTTCAGAAATACTCTAAAGCCCGCAGTTGCTACTGCTGTAGTATAAAAAATGCAAGTTCTAAATGTGCATGAACAATATTTTGGAGAAATCGCATATCAATTGTTATTTCCACATCCGGTGTCAATGCCTGTGTAAATAATAAGCAGTTTCCCTTCAATTTCACTTCACTGGCACCGTCGTAATATAAGTACTTGCTCAAGCCGTTAAGGTAAAACTTCAAAGTCCAATAAATTCAATAGCACATGTATTCAAATAGCTGCGCCCTCGAAAGGTTTCAGAGTTCCACACGATGTTGTAACCAATAACTGCACCCACCAGATCCCAATGATGGCGTAGAAACATGCAAGGCACGTATTGTAAAGTAACAGTGCTATCCGCTCTTTGTCAGTCACTGATAGGCGTTCACCACATCCAGGACCTAAAGTGATAATATAGGAGTGACCTAAATTTACTTTAACTAACTTGCAGATTTGTTGCTTACCGCTATAAGTCCTTGCAATTTTCTGTGGAACTCAGACGCAACAGCAGCCCCGCCGCCCACAGAACACAAAACACACTGCTGGCACACTGCGCTCCGCGCACGCGCGGTGTGTTTGTAGGCAGGAACTCCGGTTGTGGACACAGAAAGAGGACTATTTTGGCAAAAGTCCACAATCACTAAATCCAAAGAAGCGCACGGAAAGCACACGAACAGGACCTTCTCCCAGTCCTCACAAAACACACAGAGTTGATGGTAGCTGAGTCCTGAGTGTATGAACCAGAGAGGGGGATAAGGAGCTGTGTGTCATCGGCGTAGTTCGTATATGATATGCCAAGGAGGTCAAGGTGGTCAAAGAGGGGTTTCATGTAAATGTTGTAGTAAGTAGGGGAGAGGCAGGAACCTTGGGGCACTCCGCAAGTGACAGGAGTGGGTGGTACAGAGAAGTCATTAATGAATACATGTGAGGATCTGCTGGCTAGGAAAGATTTAATCCAGTTGGTGGCAGATGTGGAGAAGTTGGCTGTACAGGCACGTTGGGAGCAGAGAGTTTGGTGGTCTACCAGGTCAAAGGCTGCAGAAAGGTCCAGCATCGTCAGGAGGGCAGGTTTGCCAGTGTTCTTGATGGCATGAAGTAGACTTTTCATTTCAAGTAAGGCAGTTTCTGTTCCTTGCTTGGGGCAGAAGCCTGATTGGCAAACCCCCAAGATATTATTATCCTCGAGATAACCTTGAACCTGGATGTAGGCTACACGATCCAAGATCTTCAGAAGGTAGGGTACCATTGTAATGGGGCAATAGTTATTAGGTATGGAGGGGTCAGGGGAGAGCTTCTTGATCAGCAGCAGGACCCTTGCTTCTTTTAGGGAGGTTGGTACCGAATGAGATGATTGGAGAAAGTGTCTCAGCACAGTCTTTGGTAATCGGGGCTGGGCAGGTGTCACCTTTGCAATGAGAAGGTTTGAGACTATTGATGATCTTGGTGACTTCAGTGACAGAGACAGGGTGGAAGTTGAATGGGGTGCAAGTGTGGGTCAGTAAAGCACCGGGGGCTGTGGGTAGTGGTGGTTTAGAAAGCATGGCTTGTTGTTTGGAGAGGATTTGTTCTTTGAGGGAGTTGACTTTCCCTGTGAGGGAATCTTGGATTTTGTTGCACTGGGTGCTGTGCACTGTCAGGTCTGGCAGGGGAGAGGGGAGAGTCTCTAACTCCTGGAGGATTGTGAATAGATGCCCAGAGTTGGATTTGGTGTTACTGATCCTGGAGTGATAGCTGCTGGCTTTTTCAATGTGGATTTCCATTCTATAGTCTTTTGGCGAGGAAGGTGAAAAGGGCTTTGGAGGCGGGTGATGGCTTTTTCCCCCATGCTAGCTCAGAGGCATGCTTTTTGGTAAGAGATTTGAAAAGCTCAGGCGTGAACCAGTCGTTTCTTTTAGTGAAGGTTTGGCTTCCTGATGTTTGAGTGAGGCAAGCGTTTCAAGTGCCTGAGCAATGGAAATGTATTTTTTGTAGATGTTGACCAGTGCTGCTCAGTCTGTCACTTAGGCTGGGAGGTAAGCGAGGGTATCAATAAGCAGGGCAAGGTTGATGTTGTTGAGATTTTTTGTGCAGCAGGCCAGGCCTTCTGGTTTTGAAGGGTGAACCTGAATGGGGCGTTTATATGGGTCCATGTTGAAGGTAATGGTGTGGTGGTCAGACCATGTGAAAGGAGAGGTGGCAGAGTCACTGATGTTGCAATTGAGGTCGCTGATCTAGTCACGGGTATGGCCTTGATGGTGGGTGGGCTCCAGAGATTGTTGCATTAAGCCAGCATGGTTGAGTGTGGTGGCTACAATGGTGGCGAGGGTGTCTGAGTGATCGTTGAGGCCTAGGTAGAGGTCCCCAAGAATTAAGATTTTGGAGTTGGGCTTAATGGAGTAGTAGATGCTTTGAGGTGTGTTGTCCTCAAAGGCGAGGCTGGGGCCTGGAGGGCAGTAGATGAGGAGGATGGTGATTGAATTGGCAGGGAACGTGGAGAGCTTGGTGAGTAGGGATTGTCAGCTAGGGATGGTGTTGGTGGATCTGATGGTGAGGGTGTTTTTGAAAAGGAGGGCGATGTCACCTTCTTTTTTGGGGGATCTCTCACATCTTAGGATGGAGTAGCCCAGAGGAATGGCGATGGACAGGGCTGGGCCCGTAGCGGGTGTATCCAAGTTTCAGTTATGGCAGGTAGGTTCAAGGTTTTTGGAAGTCATGATGGCATGGATTTCAGCTGCGTGAGCCGGGACTGATCTGGGTGGGTTAAGGCACAGTTGATGGGCTTGTGGGTTAGTCTGGAGGGCGTGTGCATGTGCGTTGGGCAGAATGGCTGAGGAGCATATCGTGGGGTGCGCAGGATGAGCCGTGTATGCAGTATGAGGAACCTATTCCTCGTAAGCATTGGTGGGGGTGCTGCGATGCCGGAACCATAGGCTTCAGGTTGATGGGGGCATTGTCAGTGTATCTGTGTTGGACGGATGTCTGACGAACATAGTCTGGCATGCTCGGGATGAGCCGTGTGCACAGTCTGAGGAACCTATTCCTCATGTGGATCAGTGTGGGCATAGCGATGGCAGAACTGTAGGCGTTGGATTGATTGTGGGATTGTCGGGGGTCGCTGAAGCAAGTGTTGGGCGAGCAGCATAGTACGGGGAGGACGGATGCGCCAAAGCGCTTACCTGCAGACAAAGTGTAGTTGGCATCCCTGGAGGCTGGCTGGACTTGCGTGTAGGGGGACGTGGTGGATTTTGATTTACGGACTGTTGCAATTCTCAGATCAGGCTGTGGTTGTTGCAGGTGCACGCTGGTGAGTTCCGGCTGAGAATGCGAATGCAAAGCAAAGTATGTAGCTGTCAAGTTTTTCGGTGCCATTGCACAATGCCTAACACCTACGGTGCTCAACACCATGCCCTTGGACTGCACGGGCTTTGCCGCAGAGGGTTCGGCAAGCAGGTTTTAGGGCGAAGCAGAGTAGTACATCGATGCGTAGCATGTGGCATATGTGGATCGAGCAGCGTGCACTGCAGACCTGCAGTGCTCAACACTGTGCCCTTGGCCTGTGCAGGTTTTGCTGCAGAAGGTTCAGCAAGCAGGTTTTAAGGCAAAGCGGAGTCATACGTCGATGTGATGCGTAGCACATAGCGGACGTGGATCGAGCAGCCTGCTCTGCAACCTGGGCACTCAAAACTGTGCCCTAGGCCTGCGCAGTCTTTTGATGGCTGAGGTATAGCATGTGGCCCTGGTCAGTGGGCAGATTGTTTGGCCATGCCTCAAGCAATCAGGCCACTGGCCATGGCAACCAGGGACCATCAATGGGGTTAAAGTGGACATGGCCACCATGGACAAGCTATGTGGTAAAATTCTCAAAATCAGGATAGACTTGAATCAGAAAAACAAACTCTGCTTGCAGCTACAGCCCAAAGTGCTGGACGGGTTTTCAGGAAACTTGCATGAGGAGCATCAGCAAGGACTTGAAAGCAAATGTTTTGCAAATCTGTCCTTTATTTTTTTTTTCAAAGGGTCAAATTGTAGGCACAAACATAGTGATATAACTTTGGTGCCTGAGCAGTAGGCCTGGCCCCCGGCAAAGGCAAATGTCTACTCTGCTTTGCTTATTGGAGTGGGCAGCATGGCCAAAGCCCATGTCCCATGGATTGTGGAAGCTGGCCATGGCTGAAAGATATTAACACTGGCCATTGTTCACATTATGGAGGTATAGTGGACAATGTACCTGGATGCAGGTTAGGTGCAGTGTATAACCAGAGTGTTTTTTTGGGGCTGTGGTCATGGTCGAGCCTCATGCCCTAGGCAATGAAAAATGACACACATCACTATATGCTGCAAAAAATATGTTTGTTATAGGAGGTTTATAGTCCTTTCATATATGTTAAAAGAGGAATTGTTAATAATTCATATACAGTGCTGGAACATCATGAAACATTTTCACTTATAAAAAACATTGAAATTCAGTGAAAACATTTTGTTAAAGGGACATTATGATTAGGTTGCAATAACAAAAACCTATGAAATTCAGTGAAATAACTTTGTTAAAGGGACATTCTGGTTAACAGAAATATTGCATTGTTTCACAGTTGTAATATCATATGTGATGTTATCAGTAATGCCATCAATTATGTAATTTGCAATGTCGTCTTTGATGTCCTGGATGTTAGTCTTAATAGTGCATGGAAGTGGTGGCAGTTATAGTTTAAAGCTTATCATAACTAAATTTCATAGGTTTTTATTGTTGTAACTTAACCATAACATGCCTTTAACAAAGTTATTTCACTGAACTTCATAGTATTTTTCTAGCAACTTCAACCATGACGTCCCTTTAACAACATGTTTTCATTTAGAATATATATGGTGTTTCATTATGACATAGGAGATAAAACTCCCTGAAAAGTTTACTTTATGGACCAAGTGCTATAATAAAATGCTCATTCGTCTCAGTGCCACAATCCCATGTAGTGGGACTAATATCTCCTTCTCTTCTAACTTGGAAGTGGGTAAACACTATTGTAAAATATCTTTGCAAGGCAAAGATGGCAGTTGAGGGGGCATCCTAGTCACTCTGTTTTAAGTTCTGTGCGATGTTGTACCAGTTTTTTAGATTCCCTCAGAGCAAATATGGGTTCTCAAAACCTGATTCCCATATGTATACCAATAAGATAATGGACCTCATTACAAGGGTGGCGGTAGCCGTGCGGTAAATACTGGCACGGCTGCCTCCAGAGTCCGTTTTTTACCAGCAACTGGCAATGGGGATGTACCAGTGCATTCCGGTCCCCACCGGACCTGGTAATTCCCCTTCGCCGGGTGCCGGTAAAAATTACTCCCCATTCCCATTTGAGTCCTACAGGACTCATTGGGAATGGGGAGGTCGGTAGTGCCCGCACCGTTAATAATGGTGCCGGCGCACCATGTAGGTCGGACCTGCCGGGCTCACGGGCACCCACGAGCAGACCTCATAGTTTGCCGGTCCGGTAACAACGGTACTGGCAAGCATACCTGTACCGTTGTTATCGGACCAGCAACCTTGTAATGAGGCCCAATGTTTCTTAAAATGATAAATACACTGATTAATTAACTTCCTTTTCCTACTATTTTGTTACTTGATGTCAATACCAAGTGTATGCTAAATTATTTAATAACCACTTCTGGCAATATTGTCAAACATCTTGCATCACACTGGGTTTACATTAGGCTAGGGTACCATGGCACACATCGAAAATGCTATTAGTTTGATAGACTGTACATAAAAAACATTGAAATTTAGATGTACTAATAGCAATATGCCCCTCACGATGGGTGCATTACCAACTCTGTAATGCCCCGGGGCCACTCGACTCGGGACATATTGTTTATTTAATAAATGGGACCATCGTCCATTCTTACTTACTGGGTGATTGAATTAATACTATTATATCATCCCAAAAGGCCTATACTTATTCCACACACTAACCTTGTACATACCTGCAGAGTATTTTAAAAGAACAGATCCTAGTATAAACAACTTAATCTGGAAGCAAAACAAGTTGTGTAGGGAACAATATTCCGTGAACTTCCATTGAAGTTGGATGGTTGGGCATTCTCTGACTTAAAATGTATTACTCTGCTGGCTTCGTGTGAAGAAGGATTCACCTAAATGGTTTTTAATCCATTTCTTGATCCAAAACATAGGACTTTTATGGGAATTAGACCATATGGACCAGGGGTCTACAACATTTTACTTTTCGGATGTTTTGGACTACCAACTCCCATGATTCATCACCATCAACTATTATGGCTAGGGATAATGGGAGGTGTAGTCCAAAACAACTGGAGAGCCAAAGTTTGCAGACCCCTGATGTTGACCATAAAACCTAAGTTGAGTAGGGTATAGGCAGCTGTGTCTCAGGAGTCAACAGACGTGAGCCCACATTAAGTTCTGATTTGCCTATTGTGGTGTCTGTGGCATGCAGTGCCTGTCAGCTATGGACTGAAAGTATTGTTAGATTAAGATCCAATTGAAACCCAGAATTATGAAGCACTGCACGGTCAACAAGGCTATTGCAGGGAGTTTTTGCCACAGAATATAAACTGCATCAAAAGAGCTTAAAACACAAAATTGTATTCATAAGTTAAGTGTACAATATATGTATACTGAAAGGTAAAATAACATATCTCCAAGTACAGGTCTTATAGTATGTACATTCAAAATCAAGTGTCTATTGAATTTGGAGAACAATGATAGATAAATTACCTTTTTCACAACGAAAGACTGCATCTGTTCTGAAAACTGTAAGAAAGATAGTTTATTTTCTAAGCAAACAAATCATTCAAAGACCATCTGATGTAGAGTAATTTGGGTGCAACGGGGTCATCGTGGAATTGAAAGGCTCATAATGGGCCACATTACGAGGCTGGAGGTAGCCTTGCCGCTAATTGCCTTTTCGCGGGTAACAGAGCCGGTATATCCCCATTCCCATTGAGACTTATAGGGCTCAATGGGAATGTGGATGCCTGTAGCACCGGCACGGTTCATTACCATCCCAGTGCTACAGGCTTGCTGTGCTCACGGTTGTCTTTCATTCTGCCAGGTCAGACCTGGCGGAATGAAAGGCACCAGCGGCACAACTATGAGTTTGCTGGTCCGGATACAACGGTACCGGTAAGCTTACCGGTACCGTTGTATCCTGACCGGCAAACTCGTAATGAGGCCCATTATTGTCTAAATGTGTCATAGGCAAACGGATGCTATCATTAAAAACAACATTTGCTGAGGTCTCGTGATTTAAAAATACACTGGTGTGGCTTAAATACCTGGACAGAAATTCAGCTTAAACATCTGTTTGGGGAAGTCAATTCTGTGATTGAAAGCAGGATGGTTATGTCGCATGGGGGTAGGAAGTAATAGTGTTAATGAACTTCCATCCTGATTGATAAGCAGAAGACAGAGTATTCCTAAATAATAGAACTTGCATCCTAAATGTGTGCTTCTTCAGTGTTTTTCCAGTATGTGACAAGGGTGCTGTGAGAAACCAGAAGGTGTGTCACCCACTGGACCCTGGAAAGCTACAGAAAGATCCCCTGGATGACGGGTCTTCGGGGGTTCGAGTCGGATACCGGATGTCGAAATGCGGTATCCCCCTTCCTCATAACACCTTTTCCCCATTCTACCAAGCAGGATATGTAGGAACTTTACCCCACCCCTCTTTAACAACACAAACATTTTCTCACGGACAACCCACTCTAAAGGAAAAACAGACTAAAAACTGACCCGCATACATGATGTGTCTCAATACAATGGTCAGGCAAGGTCAGGCAATTACTGATCATCAAACACACCTGACTTCCATTACACTTCCCCATACAGATAAAAGGCAGACCATGACAGCACACTCTGAGCGATGCAAAGCACATGAGGAAACAGCAGTTCCAAGATGGCAGTTTAATGAGAGGAGAAAGATGGTGAAACAGAAGGGAGTCGCAAGGAGGGAAGTTCCCTTGACCTTTTCAACAAGGAACTGTTACTTTCATGAAACCTCGAGAACTGAAAACATAAGACCAGGCAGCAAAGCTGAAGAATCCTGCACTGTGTGTCGGAGGTACCCGGGGGCTCTCCCCTGTACATAATCAAGAAGGGGAGAATCTGCAGCTGCCGTGGTACTGTCCTTGGCTCCAAGAAAAAAAGCAACATCACAGGGAAATCAACACAGCCAGTGAGTTGGTGATACTGATAGAACATCGGTCTTTATTGAATCCAAGGTTGCAAGTGGCACCATTATATGGCGAGCCCCGGAATGAACATTGTTAAAAATGTGTGTGTTAAGATGCGTGAGTAAAGCTGAGCTGCAGATGAGTGATTGAGCTTTGAAACCAAGATACAATACCTTTCACAGAGTGATCCGGCACCACGTGTGTGCTCATTCAAAGGTCTTTGTATGGTATCCAGCTGAGAGGTGAAAGAAAGGCAAAGAATTGTGAATCAAAGTGGTCCTGTGACGGATCAAGCAAAATCCTATACCAAATGGAAGGTTTTTGATGTTGATACAGTAAAGAAAGTTTATGGCAAAATAGAGAGAGTTGGTCCAAGCCCGACAGAGGGAGATCATTTGAAAGCTTTGTGTTAAATCAAGTTTGTGTCAAAGTGGATCTGAGCCCGGCAGAGGGGGATCCAACGTGAACAGTGAAAATCCTAAGAAACTTGTGAAATACTAAAAGTACGTTTTCTCTGGACACATGTCAAATAATTTCTTCTCAATATTTTTTTTTTACTATTACTTGACAGTTTACCCGGATTAGAGTCCAAATCTTTAAAAAAAGAAATTGCTTTCAGATGATCTGAAAAGGAGTGCACAATCCCATCCACATTGATAGTTGTGTAAACCATATATTAGGGCACTTTTTTATTTCTTGCAAGCTTTTTAGCCTCTAAAAATAGTTTTCTTTGTGCCACTATCTCCTTACTGAAGTCATTATATAACATAATAGTGCACTCTTCATCCCATTTAAGTACACCTAATTCCCTGGATCGTTTCAATAACATTTCTTTCACAGGATACCTGAAAAACTTCACCAGAAAGACACATGGGGTGGACCAACTCCAGCCTATGGGGCAAGTGTATAGTGTGAACGCTCCATTTCCCAAAAACTTCCTGGTGTTAGATCCAACAGCTTTGGTAGTACCTTTTGTAGAAAATCCATAGGACAACCATTTTCCACACCCTCAGGAAAACCAGTAATCCTCAGATCAGATCTTATACTATAATTTTCTTGCTCAGAGATTCTTTTGTTAGCTGTTTCCACAAGTCCTGATAGGGTTGATACTCTTGTCTCCAAGGCCAGCAATATGTCTTCAGATCCAGATCCCTGGTCTCCAGCTTTTCAGTGCGGTTCTTTACCAAGGATTGATCTTTTTTTTTTCATTTCCAACACGGTCTGTTTAATCTTCCCAATAGACAGCACAACTCCATCCATGATTTCAGTTAGAAAGTCTTCAGCAGACTGGCCTTCAGGCCTGCTTCCAATCAGGCTCCGTTCATGTTCATCTCTAACTCTCTTCGATGGCTGGGAGTCTCCATTTGGAGCAACAGCAGGAATCTCTTCATCTTCACTCCCAAATCTTGATCTCCTCGAGGAAGGAGCATCTGTCATTTGAATAGGATCTGCCATATTATATATATTAGCAATGCTGTGTGGGCAGGAGCAAAGATCTCAAGCTGCCATTGCTGCAACTGCCAGTTCTAGAATTTGTTGTACTGTGTTGACAGCTTGCGCTATATAGCCTGTGCTGTGAATATGTTGCTAATAGTTAAGAGTTGTTATGTTTTCCTAATATTTTATGAGAGTTAAGAGCTTGCTAAAAAAGGGAGGTCATGTATTAAATATTCTTTTCAGGAATGGGTACTATTTGTATAGTTATAATATCTCTGGGAAGAGGGCGAAATTCTTTGAATAATACTGCTTGTCTGTTGTGTAAGAGTAGTATGCAGGGTTGCTGGGTTTCCATAATATTTAAAATGGTTGTCACCTGGAAGATTGGTAGTTGGATGTGGGCTTGAGGAAATAGATAAATTGTGTGGGTATGTGGATATGTATAAGTTGTAGGTATGTGGGTGGATATGAACAAATACATTGCTTGAGAATTGTGTTCTATTAAATGTTCCTTATTCAAATTGAACATAGGATGTGCTATTTTATAATGATTTTATTATATAAAGCTGCGCAAAATATTAGGATTCATTTATATGGTTTTAGTCTGTCAGATTATCTGAGACTGTCATTTATATTTGGTTGTGGAGTAGTTTCTGTCTCATTGCTGTATATATGTTAGTTCTAGTTATGTTTCATACTGAGCAAATATACAAGCTTTATTATGTTTATAATGTTGAATGTATTGATGCATATGCTCTATGTTGTGCTCTTTTTGTTTTTTTGGTTTATTTCTTCACTTTTATTCTATCTGCTTTTTGTTTCAAGTTAAAACATTTATGATTTAATTTGTTTTCCTGAAATACAATTAGATTGTGAAGATCCTTGGGTGCAACGCTATTAAATATCACTATTTGGCAATAATGGAGAAAAGGAGAGAGAAGAATAGGGGTATGGAGGAAAGATTGTTTGGCCATGCCTCAAGCAATCAGGCCACTGGCCATGGCAACCAGGGACCATCAATGGGGTTAAAGTGGACATGGCCACCATGGACAAGCTATGTGGTAAAATTCTCAAAATCAGGATAGACTTGAATCAGAAAAACAAACTCTGCTTGCAGCTACAGCCCAAAGTGCTGGACGGGTTTTCAGGAAACTTGCATGAGGAGCATCAGCAAGGACTTGAAAGCAAATGTTTTGCAAATCTGTCCTTTATTTTTTTTTTCAAAGGGTCAAATTGTAGGCACAAACATAGTGATATAACTTTGGTGCCTGAGCAGTAGGCCTGGCCCCCGGCAAAGGCAAATGTCTACTCTGCTTTGCTTATTGGAGTGGGCAGCATGGCCAAAGCCCATGTCCCATGGATTGTGGAAGCTGGCCATGGCTGAAAGCTATTAACACTGGCCATTGTTCACATTATGGAGGTATAGTGGACAATGTACCTGGATGCAGGTTAGGTGCAGTGTATAACCAGAGTGTTTTTTGGGGCTGTGGTCATGGTCGAGCCTCATGCCCTAGGCAATGAAAAATGACACACATCACTATATGCTGCAAAAAATATGTTTGTTATAGGAGGTTTATAGTCCTTTCATATATGTTAAAAGAGGAATTGTTAATAATTCATATACAGTGCTGGAACATCATGAAACATTTGCACTTATAAAAAACATTGAAATTCAGTGAAAACATTTTGTTAAAGGGACATTATGATTAGGTTGCAATAACAAAAACCTATGAAATTCAGTGAAATAACTTTGTTAAAGGGACATTCTGGTTAACAGAAATATTGCATTGTTTCACAGTTGTAATATCATATGTGATGTTATCAGTAATGCCATCAATTATGTAATTTGCAATGTCGTCTTTGATGTCCTGGATGTTAGTCTTAATAGTGCATGGAAGTGGTGGCAGTTATAGTTTAAAGCTTATCATAACTAAATTTCATAGGTTTTTATTGTTGTAACTTAACCATAACATGCCTTTAACAAAGTTATTTCACTGAACTTCATAGTATTTTTCTAGCAACTTCAACCATGACGTCCCTTTAACAACATGTTTTCATTTAGAATATATATGGTGTTTCATTATGACATAGGAGATAAAACTCCCTGAAATGTTTACTTTATGGACCAAGTGCTATAATAAAATGCTAATTCGTCTCAGTGCCACAATCCCATGTAGTGGGACTAATATCTCCTTCTCTTCTAACTTGGAAGTGGGTAAACACTATTGTAAAATATCTTTGCAAGGCAAAGATGGCAGTTGAGGGGGCATCCTAGTCACTCTGTTTTAAGTTCTGTGTGATGTTGTACCAGTTTTTTAGATTCCCTCAGAGCAAATATGGGTTCTCAAAACCTGATTCCCATATGTATACCAATAAGATAATGGACCTCATTACAAGGGTGGCGGTAGCCGTGCGGTAAATACTGGCACGGCTGCCTCCAGAGTCCGTTTTTTACCAGCAACCGGCAATGGGGATGTACCAGTGCATTCCGGTCCCCACCGGACCTGGTAATTCCCCTTCGCCGGGTGCCGGTAAAAATTACTCCCCGTTCCCATTTGAGTCCTACAGGACTCATTGGGAATGGGGAGGTCGGTAGTGCCCGCACCGTTAATAATGGTGCCGGCGCACCATGTAGGTCGGACCTGCCGGGCTCACGGGCACCCACGAGCAGACCTCATAGTTTGCCGTTCCGGTAACAACGGTACTGGCAAGCATACCTGTACCGTTGTTACCGGACCAGCAACCTTGTAATGAGGCCCAATGTTTCTTAAAATGATAAATACACTGATTAATTAACTTCCTTTTCCTACTATTTTGTTACTTGATGTCAATACCAAGTGTATGCTAAATTATTTAATAACCACTTCTGGCAATATTGTCAAACATCTTGCATCACACTGGGTTTACATTAGGCTAGGGTACCATGGCACACATCGAAAATGCTATTAGTTTGATAGACTGTACATAAAAAACATTGAAATTTAGATGTACTAATAGCAATATGCCCCTCACGATGGGTGCATTACCAACTCTGTAATGCCCCGGGGCCACTCGACTCGGGACATATTGTTTATTTAATAAATGGGACCATCGTCCATTCTTACTTACTGGGTGATTGAATTAATACTATTATATCATCCCAAAAGGCCTATACTTATTCCACACACTAACCTTATACATACCTGCAGAGTATTTTAAAAGAACAGATCCTAGTATAAACAACTTAATCTGGAAGCAAAACAAGTTGTGTAGGGAACAATATTCCGTGAACTTCCATTGAAGTTGGATGGTTGGGCATTCTCTGACTTAAAATGTATTACTCTGCTGGCTTGCTTCGTGTGAAGAATAATTCACCTAAATGGTTTTTAATCCATTTCTTGATCCAAAACATAGGACTTTTATGGGAATTAGACCATATGGACCAGGGGTCTACAACATTTTACTTTTCGGATGTTTTGGACTACCAACTCCCATGATTCATCACCATCAACTATTATGGCTAGGGATAATGGGAGGTGTAGTCGAAAACAACTGGAGAGCCAAAGTTTGCAGACCCCTGATGTTGACCATAAAACCTAAGTTGAGTAGGGTATAGGCAGCTGTGTCTCAGGAGTCAACAGACGTGAGCCCACATTAAGTTCTGATTTGCCTATTGTGGTGTCTGTGGCATGCAGTGCCTGTCAGCTATGGACTGAAAGTATTGTTAGATTAAGATCCAATTGAAACCCAGAATTATGAAGCACTGCACAGTCAACAAGGCTATTGCAGGGAGTTTTTGCCACAGAATATAAACTGCATCAAAAGAGCTTAAAACACAAAATTGTATTCATAAGTTAAGTGTACAATATATGTATACTGAAAGGTAAAATAACGTATCTCCAAGTACAGGTCTTATAGTATGTACATTCAAAATCAAGTGTCTATTGAATTTGGAGAGCAATGATAGATAAATTACCTTTTTCACAACGAAAGACTGCATCTGTTCTGAAAACTGTAAGAAAGATAGTTTATTTTCTAAGCAAACAAATCATTCAAAGACCATCTGATGTAGAGTAATTTGGGTGCAACGGGGTCATCGTGGAATTGAAAGGCTCATAATGGGCCACATTACGAGGCTGGAGGTAGCCTTGCCGCTAATTGCCTTTTCGCGGGTAACAGAGCCGGTATATCCCCATTCCCATTGAGACTTATAGGGCTCAATGGGAATGTGGATGCCTGTAGCACCGGCACGGTTCATTAGCATCCCAGTGCTACAGGCTTGCTGTGCTCACGGTTGTCTTTCATTCTGCCAGGTCAGACCTGGCGGAATGAAAGGCACCAGCGGCACAACTATGAGTTTGCTGGTCCGGATACAACGGTACCGGAAACCTTACGGGTACCGTTGTATCCTGACCGGCAAACTCGTAATGAGGCCCATTATTGTCTAAAAGTGTCATAGGCAAACGGATGCTATCATTAAAAACAACATTTGCTGAGGTCTCGTGATTTAAAAATACACTGGTGTGGCTTAAATACCTGGACAGAAATTCAGCTTAAACATCTGTTTGGGGAAGTCAATTCTGTGATTGAAAGCAGGATGGTTATGTCGCATGGGGGTAGGAAGTAATAGTGTTAATGAACTTCCATCCTGATTGATAAGCAGAAGACAGAGTATTCCTAAATAATAGAACTTGCATCCTGAATGTGTGCTTCTTCAGTGTTTTTCCAGTATGTGACAAGGGTGCTGTGAGAAACCAGAAGGTGTGTCACCCACTGGACCCTGGAAAGCTACAGAAAGATCCCCTGGATGACGGGTCTTCGGGGGTTCGAGTCGGATACCGGATGTCGAAATGCGGTATCCCCCTTCCTCATAACACCTTTTCCCCATTCTACCAAGCAGGATATGTAGGAACTTTACCCCACCCCTCTTTAACAACACAAACATTTTCTCACGGACAACCCGCTCTAAAGGAAAAACAGACTAAAAACTGAGCCGCGTACATGATGTGTCTCCATACAATGGTCAGGCAAGGTCAGGCAATTACTGATCATCAAACACACCTGACTTCCATTACACTTCCCCATACAGATAAAAGGCAGACCATGACAGCACACTCTGAGCGATGCAAAGCACATGAGGAAACAGCAGTTCCAAGATGGCAGTTTAATGAGAGGAGAAAGATGGTGAAACAGAAGGGAGTCGCAAGGAGGGAAGTTCCCTTGACCTTTTCAACAAGGAACTGTTACTTTCATGAAACCTCGAGAACTGAAAACATAAGACCAGGCAGCAAAGCTGAAGAATCCTGCACTGTGTGTCGAAGGTACCCGGGGGCTCTCCCGTGTACATAATCAAGAAGGGGAGAATCTGCAGCTGCCGTGGTACTGTCCTTGGCTCCAAGAAAAAAAGCAACATCACAGGGAAATCAACACAGCCAGTGAGTTGGTGATTCTGATAGAACATCGGTCTTTATTGAATCCAAGGTTGCAAGTGGCACCATTATATGGCGAGCCCCGGAATGAACATTGTTAAAAATGTGTGTGTTAAGATGCGTGAGTAAAGCTGAGCTGCAGATGAGTGATTGAGCTTTGAAACCAAGATACAATACCTTTCACAGAGTGATCCGGCACCACGTGTGTGCTCATTCAAAGGTCTTTGTATGGTATCCAGCTGAGAGGTGAAAGAAAGGCAAAGAATTGTGAATCAAAGTGGTCCTGTGACGGATCAAGCAAAATCCTATACCAAATGGAAGGTTTTTGATGTTGATACAGTAAAGAAAGTTTATGGCAAAATAGAGAGAGTTGGTCCAAGCCCGACAGAGGGAGATCATTTGAAAGCTTTGTGTTAAATCAAGTTTGTGTCAAAGTGGATCTGAGCCCGGCAGAGGGGGATCCAACGTGAACAGTGAAAATCCTAAGAAACTTGTGAAATACTAAAAGTACGTTTTCTCTGGACATATGTCAAATAATTTCTTCTCAATATTTTTTTTTTACTATTACTTGACAGTTTACCCGGATTAGAGTCCAAATCTTTAAAAAAAGAAATTGCTTTCAGATGATCTGAAAAGGAGTGCACAATCCCATCCACATTGATAGTTGTGTAAACCATATATTAGGGCACTTTTTTATTTCTTGCAAGCTTTTTAGCCTCTAAAAATAGTTTTCTTTGTGCCACTATCTCCTTACTGAAGTCATTATATAACATAATAGTGCACTCTTCACCCCATTTAAGTACACCTAATTCCCTGGATCGTTTCAATAACATTTCTTTCACAGGATACCTGAAAAACTTCACCAGAAAGGCACATGGGGTGGACCAACTCCAGCCTATGGGGCAAGTGTACAGTGTGAACGCTCCATTTCCCAAAAACTTCCTGGTGTTAGATCCAACAGCTTTGGTAGTACCTTTTGTAGAAAATCCATAGGACAACCATTTTCCACACCCTCAGGAAAACCAGTAATCCTCAGATCAGATCTTATACTATAATTTTCTTGCTCAGAGATTCTTTTGTTAGCTGTTTCCACTAGTCCTGATAGGGTTGATACTCTTGTCTCCAAGGCCAGCAATATGTCTTCAGATCCAGATCCCTGGTCTCCAGCTTTTCAGTGCGGTTCTTTACCAAGGATTGATCTTTTTTTTTCATTTTCAACACAGTCTGTTTAATCTTCCCAATAGACAGCACAACTCCATCCATGATTTCAGTTAGAAAGTCTTCAGCAGACTGGCCTTCAGGCCTGCTTCCAATCAGGCTCCGTTCATGTTCATCTCTAACTCTCTTCGATGGCTGGGAGTCTCCATTTGGAGCAACAGCAGGAATCTCTTCATCTTCACTCCCAAATCTTGATCTCCTCGAGGAAGGAGCATCTGTCATTTGAATAGGATCTGCCATATTATATATATTAGCAATGCTGTGTGGGCAGGAGCAAAGATCTCAAGCTGCCATTGCTGCAACTGCCAGTTCTAGAATTTGTTGTACTGTGTTGACAGCTTGCGCTATATAGCCTGTGCTGTGAATATGTTGCTAATAGTTAAGAGTTGTTATGTTTTCCTAATATTTTATGAGAGTTAAGAGCTTGCTAAAAAAGGGAGGTCATGTATTAAATATTCTTTTCAGGAATGGGTACTATTTGTATAGTTATAATATCTCTGGGAAGAGGGCGAAATTCTTTGAATAATACTGCTTGTCTGTTGTGTAAGAGTAGTATGCAGGGTTGCTGGGTTTCCATAATATTTAAAATGGTTGTCACCTGGAAGATTGGTAGTTGGATGTGGGCTTGAGGAAATAGATAAATTGTGTGGGTATGTGGATATGTATAAGTTGTAGGTATGTGGGTGGATATGAACAAATACATTGCTTGAGAATTGTGTTCTATTAAATGTTCCTTATTCAAATTGAACATAGGATGTGCTATTTTATAATGATTTTTTTATATAAAGCTGCGCAAAATATTAGGATTCATTTATATGGTTTTAGTCTGTCAGATTATCTGAGACTGTCATTTATATTTGGTTGTGGAGTAGTTTCTGTCTCATTGCTGTATATATGTTAGTTCTAGTTATGTTTCATACTGAGCAAATATACAAGCTTTATTCTGTTTATAATGTTGAATGTATTGATGCATATGCTCTATGTTGTGCTCTTTTTGTTTTTTTGGTTTATTTCTTCACTTTTATTCTATCTGCTTTTTGTTTCAAGTTAAAACATTTATGATTTAATTTGTTTTCCTGAAATACAATTAGATTGTGAAGATCCTTGGGTGCAACGCTATTAAATATCACTATTTGGCAATAATGGAGAAAAGGAGAGAGAAGAATAGGGGTATGGAGGAAAGTAGTAGGAGATGGTTGGGATTGGAGAAATCAAGAGAAAACATTCACTCAATGTTGAAGGGGATTGCCAATGAGTGTGGACTACTCGGCAATGTCATTTTGTTTCACTTGAGATTATGTCTGCAAATATAACATTTCTAAGCTGGCATGTTAAAGGCATTAATAATTCTATTAGGTGGAGGGAAATATTATCAATGATAGGTAGGAGAAGGCCGGTTATAGTATTTTTGCAGGAGACTTATTTGAGAGGAGATCAAGTGGGATATGCATAAAATGGGTCATGTACAAATGAGTTTTCTTACTTTGCAAGTAATTCTCCTGGAGTGGCTGTCTTCTTTAGGAAAGGTCTGAGGTATAGAACTGATAGTGTATGTGTGGATTCAGAGGGGAGATATGTTGCGCTTAAATTACGTGTTGAGAACAAATTCATGACAATTTTGAATGTTTATGCACCCAATGTCAATCAAGATGTTTTTTTGAAACACTGGATGAAATATTAGACCAATTGCGTTGTGCAGATATTATTGTTGGAGGAGACTTCAATACTATAATTAATGTGAAAAAAGATAAGACAACTCAAACTAATTCCTATATTGAATTGAAAGCAAGGAGGGGCCTCCGAGGGTTATCAGATAAATGAGATTTACATGATATTTGGCGGAATCTTAATTCTGAATGAAGATGGCATAAGATAGACCTTTCATTCGTTGGCACATGGTACGTCTTCGCGCATTGATTTTTTTCCTTGTCAGTAGGAGCTTATGTGGGTATGTTTGTAATGCTTCATTTGGAGAGGTTGTAATCTCTGACCACGCCCCAATTATGTTGTCATTGTCGTGACTTGGCACGAAGTGAAGAGTATTGAGCCTCTGTCCACAAATCACCCACAGGGAGAGAAAGATAAACACTCCCTGTGCGAGCTTTGAGGCCACAGGTGGTTGATGGTTCACTGAATCAGATGGCGCCGAGGGCCCCAGAGGCTGTTGGAAGGAAGTCGGGGTTAATACAGGCAAAGACAGTGCTTTAGTTAAATGCAAATAAATGATACTCTCTTACCTATGTTCAGTGGAAGCCTGAGGTTTTGGTGCAAGGGAGCGCCAACGATTCAAACAGTCAAGTACCTGGAGGCAGGTACGGGCTGACCACCCGTAACCCTTAAGGTGCACGTAATGGTTTCCAAGAAAGAACGGAAGTAAGGTCGTAAGCAATCCAAGGGTCAAAATCCAGGTTGTAGTAAGTGAGCAGATAGGGAAAATCCAAAGCAGTCCGTTATGTGTAAGCCAAAGGTCCAAAGTACCAGTATCCGTGCAAAGTTCCAGCAACCGTATCCAAGGAGCAAGAGTTAACCAAATCCGTGATGTGTAAGCCTGAAGTCGAAATCCGATGTGGCCAAAAACAAGAGTCAAGAACGCAGAACAGTGTTGTGAAACAGCTGTGAAGCGGCGAGTGATTCAAAGCTCCCGGCTTTTATGTGAGCCGCCTCCTGATCACGTGAGCGGGACTTCGTGCACGTGATCGGGAAGTCGATGTGAAACCAGGAAGCAATCGTGATCGGCTGTTCCAGCCCGATCGCAATCTCCATGACAGTTGCCATTGGAGACGAGGAAACAAACAACGCCGTCCTCTGCGTGTGACCTGAAACCATCGGTGATGGCGACTCCCCTGCACCCTAGGTGATGGGACAACTTGAGGGTTTGACTGTGACCCGGGGAGCCTGACAGTCCTTTGTGTCGGAGTGTTATGCAAGGTGTTGTATGAGTGTGTAACTGACCTATTGTGCATGACAGTCATTGGATGAATCTGCTTGTGGCTTCATGTCTAAGAAGCAGTGGCGTCAAAATGTACAATTGCTTACAGATGCAGACTTTATCAAACATATAGAAGCGGAAATATCTTTATTCATGAAGGATAATTTACACTCTGTGAACTCTGGATCAGTGATTTGGGATGCATTAAAGGCAACACTGCATTGAAAAATTAGCAGCTTTGCGTCCAATCGGAAACATTTGCGAGAAAAGGTTAGAGTTAGATTGGAGGATGACTGCAAGGCTTGTGAGGAACACTATTGTGACTGTCACAGTAGGGAAAATCTACTGGCTTTGACACATGCAAAACAGGCCTTAGATTGTGAACTCATCATAAAGCGGAGATACAGTTATTCTATTCCAGGCAAGCGTCCCGGGAAAGAGGTGAAAAGTCAGAGGCCTTGCTAGCAAGCTGCATTCAGCAAAAGGAGAGTAATAGGCAAGTTCTTTTTATTGTATATAAAGGAGGATCGTTGAAAAGGAAGAATGTAGACATTTGCGAGGAATTCAGGCAATATTATGCCTCTTTGTACTGTAATGATGAAACGGTTTGCTAGATGGAAATTGATACTTTCCTCGATAGATTAGAAACGCTGAGCCTGAATGACGAAGATAGATTGGGTTTAGATGCACCTATTACAATTGAGGAAATTGTACACTCTATCAATACATCGGCAAGCAGTAAATGCCCTGGCCTGGATGGCTTTCCAATAGAGTTCTACAAAACCTTTAATGAGATTCTATCACCTTTCCTTGTTAAATTGTATGCAGAAATTTTGGATAGAGAGCCAGTCGCTGAATCAATGCAGACCGTTTTAATAAAGGTTATTCCTAAAAAAGGTAAGAATCCGTCGTTATGTGAAAATTACCGCTAGGAGATTAAACGGCCTGCTTCCAAAGTTAGTTCATAAGAATCAAGCTGGCTTTGTTTGTGGTAGTCGTAGTAGTGATAACTTGCGGGAGTTGCTTGATGTAATTTATCTAAAAAGACACACTGCGGAGGCGTATGCAGCAATAAGTATAGACGCAGAGAAGGCTTTTGACAGAGGAGGCAGGGTTTTTCTGCGTCAGATTTTGCTTAAAACTTAAAATAAATTGTGGGCTGTTTTTTCTTAGATTATTTAGAGCCTTACATAGGCATGCAAAGACAACTGTAGCTGTCAATAGGAGTCGCTTTGAGTATTTTCAGATCCTGAAAGGTACTAGGCAGGGTTGCCCTTTATCCCCGCTATTGTTTGATTTAGTCATTGAACCTCTCGCCATTATGATTAGGAGTCATCCAAATATAATGGGTATTCCATTTGGGGAGTATGTGTCCAAAGTTTTTTTGTATGCAGGTGACCTCTTGTTCCTGATCTCGAGCCCAGAGCAATCATACCCAGAGCTTCTATCAACTTTGCAGGGATTTGGTAAATTCTCTAATTATAAAGTTAATATTTCAAAGACCTTGATTTATCCGGTTTCCATATCATGCCATAGGGGGTTGTTTGATGTGGGTAGGAACATGTGGGCCGTTTCAGGTCTTAGGTACTTGGGTATCCATTTGAAAAGGGATGTTGAGTCTCTGCTTGCGCATATCTGCCTGAAAATTTCAGAAGTGGGTATCCTTTGCTGTATATTGGAGAAGCTAAAACTGTCCCTATGGGGTAGGGTTAATGTAGTGAAGATGTCCATCCTTCCAAGATTCTTGTATGTATTTAGCATGCTCCCCTACCACTTTCAAAAAATCTTTAGAAAATGGGTCAAAAAGTCCTTGGATAAGTTTGTCTGAGAGAAGAAAACCGGGCACGTGTCCCGAAAGATGTCCTTCAGAAATCAGTAAAGTTGGGTGTCTTTGGTTACCCTGACATAAAATGTTAACATTCTGCATTTACTCTAAGGACATTACACCATTGGTTTTGGTCTGGTCACATTCATTGTGCAGGTTGCACTGAAATTGAGAAGGAATCCATTTCACCCATCCCTCTGGATAATCTTTTCTTCATGGATAAAAGGTTGCCTGTTGGTACTACTCCGCCTTTTGTAAAGCATGTTGTGAAGGAATGGCATAAATGTAATGAGATTAGGGGTGAGAAATATTAGCTGTGTGGGGACTCCAGCTTATGGAAGAATCAGGCCATAAAACAGAATAACCGTGTTTTGTCGTGGATTTCGTGTCAGAGAGCTGGTATCTGGAACATTGGACAGGTTTATGATGCCCAAAGTATGGTTGATTTTCAGTTCCTGCGGTTTAAATATAAGCTGAAAGAGTCTGAAGTTTGTCATATAATGCTATGGGAAATTTTTGCTGTGCTTTTTTCGCTATTGAATGCTATGTTGCACTCTTCACCTACGATTTTACATCTTTCAAAGGCAATTCCTTTATCTGCATCTACTTTGTATAAATGAATTACACCTTCTGCGTCCTAGTTGCCATTACAATGTGGTACAGATAATTGGCACTCGGATCTCATTTACTCATTGTCAGATATTGAGTGGTACCGCATTTGTGCATGTCCAGTTCAATACAAAGTGGTTTTAGATTTGAGGTACACACAACAAAGAATTAACCATTATCTGTACTGGTCACTACGAAAGATGAAATTGGGCAAGTTATGTAATGTAGACATATGTTGGAACTGTAAAAGAGAGATGGGCCCTACTATGGTAAGATACAGCTATTCTGGGATGGGGTTTTTCAGAGAATGGAACTAGTTATGGGTCTGGCTATAGCCAGAGATGCACTTGTTGGTGTGCTAGGTTCAAGTTTGCTAGGTGTTGGACTGTCTACTAGTAAAATGTTCTGTGCATAAAGAGCCCTCCTCCTTGCCTAGAAACAAATTTTGATATTTTGGAAAAGTGACACTTCCCCTAATATTGATGATTGGTTGCAGAGTCTGGCTCTTCGGTCAAGGAGAGAGACAATATCCTTTAATGCAAAGAACCAGCTTGACAAATGTGAGAAGATTTGGGGGGCATTTAATGATCTTTGTGCTTAATCATTAGTCGCATGCTAGGATTCTTGTTTTCTTTTGATTTTGGATTTTCTCTTACTTTTATTTGTTTCCTTCTCTTTCTATTATTTTGCTCTTTGCCTTCTGCCCTTCTTTGTTATTCCTTTCAAGATTAGTCTACCAATTTGTATCTGAATGAGTATGACTTTGTACATTTGTATTATTGTATTGTTTTTATTGTTTATATAAGATATTAAATTAATAACTACAATCTTGAAGAAAAAAAGAAATACTAAAAGGAAAGGACCTTTCTTGTTTGTTTGTTGCTTAAGGCCCTGTGAAAGAAGTGGCTTTGAATGACTAAGAGACTTTGGCATAGAAGGACATGATGTTGAAGTTTTGAACTGCACTCGTGCTAGAGAAGCCAGAGATGGTGCTAAACTCAAGTGTGCTGCATTGTCCCAGGCTGAAAATGTGGGGAAGGGAAGCCTGCAGCTTGAATATCCTCACTTATGATTTCTTGAACACTTTTTTTTGCATAACAGTGTTTCCCACACTATTTGTATGAAGAGTTAAGGCTTGGCAATGGGTTTATTTGTATATGACCATTTGTTTTGAAAAGACAACACTAGGACTGTCTTATGTTATTTAACGGTTGTAGCTTGCGCCCATTTTTAGATTTAGGATTAGATAGGCGTTTTAAAAACCCATTTGAAGTTCAATAAACACCCTTGACCTGTGTCTGTCTTACTGTTGATACCATGCCTTCCTTACAGTGCACATCATCATGTCCATTCATTCCAGATTCTTAACCTACGCTATTGAACAGCGTGCTTCTTCAGTCTAGCCAGCAATACCCAATAATGATTTTGGAGATGTATGTTTGGAGAAACACTGATTCATTTAGGGTTCTTCCATTTGGTGTCTATATATTGTAGTTGTAGTCTTCATTTATATAGCGCCTTTCAACATTACTATAGTCTCAACTTGCTTGTGGTGGAACACCCTCGAGGACCGCAGTCCAGAGTATGGGAAATTCTCATAGTGGTTTGCAACGTGTGTGTGCATTTTGGCAAAGAAAAGGAATTAGGTGGTCTGTCTGGGCTCCTGAAAACAACTTACGTGGTCAGGCATGTGGGTGGGTGATGAGGAAGGTCATTGATGTGTGCAAGTGAAAGAGACTCATCATGTGTCCAGCTAGATCACATTTGTCGTAGGTTGTCACTATATCCAAATGGCAGAGATGTTGAGGCAGGTCTGGTGTAAGTAGGCTTAAAAACCTTATGTGTCCAGCTAGACTGGATTTTGTTGTAGGTCGAAGCCACATTCTAATGTGTGTGGATGGATAGCTGTTCCAGCGATAGATGTCCACCAAAGTGGTGTATTTATAAGCACTTAGAGAGCTCAGATGGAGCTTATCATTGATGTTGCTGTGCCATCAGATTATCTTGCTGCGGGGGTGTGGTGCGGGGCACCAAGCCTCGGAACAGGGAGGTGCCTGGCAGCATGCAGGATATCCGTAGAAGCAGAAGAGAGTTCCCTGTGGGAAGAGTCCAGTCCCCAGGGCCGACTGCCATCCTCCAATAAGAGACAATCCGTGGGATGTGGGGTTGGGGAAAAGAGGTTAAGCCAGTTGTGGTAAAATATATATTTGATTTAATTATTTGTTTGGAGTTTTATAAGTGATATGACAGAATATCAAATCTCTTGAAACCACTAAGGAAAGAAATCAGGGAGTTCAGAACTACACCTGAGGGATGTATACCAGCAGGACAGAGGAGAAGAGGTACAGCGTGCGACCGAAGTAGAAAGAGGTGAAAAAGTCAAGAACATTAACAGGGGGGGACCATATACCAGCATTTCAGATTGTAACATGAAGATATTAGAAACACATCTTCACCCCAATGTCCATTTATTGTTGCAGGTTCTATCAGTTGCTGAGACCACCACATTGGAGTGAAGCCATCATTTTGTAATGGGCTTCGGACAGGCGTTTCTTCCTCAAAATAAGTTTGTACGTATGCACACTGTACACATCCTCTGTACCTTATTATTGGGATCCACTTGCTTACAGATCCTGGAGGGCATGGCAGTCTATCTGGCTGCTGATCTCTTGGCTAAATTCCCCCTCAAGCATATTCTTTAAATACCTTTGAATGAAATGTCCCCATAATTGGGATGGAAACATGATTCCCACACATTTATCACTTAGGACAGATCTCCTGGTTTAGGGAGATTTTGTGTTTTGGTAAATTCTATGATTAGAGCTTGGAATGCAGAGAAAGTCTTCTTTACTTAGTCCAAGTGAATACTTTCCTTGTGACAGTGTTTCTCCTCCAGGGGCTCCCACAGACCCTGACAATCATTTAGATCTGCCAAAACAAATATCTGTTGTGTAGGAGTTATTCTGTGTTAGGATGCGCACTCATGTCTTTGTGGGTAATGATTGGAAGCTTTAAAATCTAGTTACAGGATGTCTCCACTGCAGATAACTGACAATTCAATGTTGTCATTTAATAAGGGTTATCTCTAAACGGCTGTGTTCCGACATGCTATCTGCTAATGAGCCTTAAATCTGTGAGTTTGGTAGATATGTCTAATTGAGTCCGGTAGGCTGCTCCTTTCCTCAAACTGCATTTGGAACTTTTTTTAAAGCATGTCAGGTTTGATTATGTCAGAAAAGCCACCCTACTTCCAATCACTGTAAATGTTCTCTTCAATTGAATCAAGGAACCTATGCCAACCTCAGAATTCACAAGCATTGTCTAGGCCCTGGTGCTCTGCCAACTGGTCTTTCACAATGCACTTCTTCCACATGTCCCAGATGGTATCTGCTGAACGGGGTCCTGCACGATGCAGCGCATCGCACCACAGGACAAATAAATGTAAATACAACACATCCACCCTCAGGAAGCTTCACTGGTCACCTCGCCCACTCCAAGACTGTATAACCTTCAAGACAGCTTGTATTACCTACAAAGTAGTGATGCGAAAGACTGTATCAAACCTACGCAAATAACTCCACAGCTCCACCATCGCAGAGGGGACATGAAATGCCAGGAGCAAGAATATCTCAAGACTGGATGCGCCTGAACAAGAGCATACAGCAAGCTTTGACTTAAACCCCTCTGACACCATGGAGAATAATACCTGAAAGGGTCTGGTTAACCACCCTCCCCAAAACAACATTCCATTGCTAAATCCATAGCATTCCTTCCCCCATATAGGTCTACTGAACAGAGCATGTCTTACTGTTTTTTTCGAAAATCTTGCAAGAACAAACACTAGTTATTTTATCATGAAATATGCAACAAAAACATGCAATCTAAAGAAATCCAACATTTTAATGTGTGCAATATTATTGACATTATCTGGGTAATTGTGGGATTATTTGCGCCGAAAAAAACAGGATTTGTGCGCCATTCTGCCCGCAAATCCCCATTTGTTAAACAGGGATTTGCGGGCAGAATGGCGCACAAATCCCGTATTGTTTGGCGCAAATAATCCATGAATTACCCCCTATATGACAGATAATTTCTTGGATGCCAGATGAAGATGTTAACATCAAGGATAATTGCATGTCATATTATAATATAACTAGTGTACAAGATTGTGTACACGGGCCAAAGTGCAGGTTTACATTAACCAGTAGGACCACTGTATATCCTAAGGCAGCAGCTCCCTCTAGAGGTGACAACAGGTTAAGCTACTGCATCGGATAAATATACATCTGGCCTTTTGTCTATTGTTAGATTGTTTAATTCGGTATAAACCATAAAATTGATACGCACACCAGCAAAAGGTACATTAAGGCAATTAAATAACAATTCATGAGTGATAAAAACACACAGTACATTAAATATAGACATTACATAAAATCCCTACACATCAGTACAGCAGTCATTAAGCATATTAAAACAAAACACCCACAGGGATTCCAAATCGGAATACAGTCTATACAGCGTAATTCATTTTGCTTGCAACTAGATAAAACATGTAAAATAGCAATTTTAACTTACAGGTCATTTACGATAGGTTGTTGTTGAAAACCTTTATTCAACGTGAGACATCGGGTACAAAATGAAAACATCCATAAAAACACATATATCCCAATACTAAGGGTCTCATTACACGTTGTGCGGTAAAATCTGCAAATTACCGGCATGGCGCCCTTAACGTGTCCGCCCTCGTAGGAGTGCGCTAATAGCGTACCATTACGAGTACGCAGACACGAGCTTTGCGCCATGCCGGTAATGCCCCTCCAGCCTTGCCACTAATCTCCCCCAAAAGTCACTTACCGCCTTCCACGACAGTGCAGATAGCAACTCCGCCTTGACGCATCGTGCGAATAGCGGCCACCGCTAATAGCGGTGACCGTTAAATACCGGAACCGGAAGTAGCATCATTGCACAGGAACGGGAAAGAGCACGGCGGCCATCTTTAAAAACACAATCCATTGCCATCCTCTGCCCCCTATACCTGTTTGTGTTACCTTGCTGCCTGAGACCCATTGCTACACTGTTACCATGCCCAAGGCACTAAAAAAAACAACAGACCGCCAGCGAAAGGAGAAGTTCTCCACTGAGGAGTTAGTGATGCTGACACAAACCTTAGCGGACAATGCAGAAGTGGTCTTCGCAAATGACATGCGGCGGGAGACCCTCCTAAAGAAGAAAGCAATCTGGGCCGAAGTGGCAACAAAAGTGAGTGCTGTAGGCACCAGCATGCGCACTGTACGCGAGTGCAGAAAACGATGGGACGACCTGAGACTCCGGGTCAGGATGATCCTGGCCGAGAACCACAAGACTGCCACCGCTGGAGGATCAGGGTCACCGATCAAGCTGAAGGAGTGGGAGGAGACATGTGCAAACCTCATCGGAGTAGAATGTTATGAGGGAGTCGGGAGGATGGAGCACGGCGTGCCAGACACTTCTGATGGAGGTAAGTGCACTGATGCAAGCATGCAATGTGAATGTACAAGTCCCCACAAATGGCAGCCCTGGATCACTGCATGGATGGCCCGGCATCCACACATGCATCCCACCCTGCGCATGTCAGCGCCAGACCCCAACACACACACATGCATACATCAACAGAGACACAACACTGCATGGATGAGGCACTGAAATGACACCTCACCTGCTTCCTCCACAATGAAGTTCAAACGGCCCCAAATGAATTCATGATGTAGCCTGCATTGAGTACATGCGACCATAACCAATGACATCCCCCTTCTTGTTCCCGACAGGGTCGCATACAGACAGCGAGGGAGCATCCCAGGCTCCCCCTGTGCAAAAGAAGAAAAGGCCACAGCCCAGCGAGGACACGCCAACAACCTCAGGTGGAAAAAGGCCAAGGCCCCTATTGCAGCGTCCAAAACAACTCCTGCGCGCCACTGCCAGTGCCACGCAAAACCCTACTGCCCCGCCTCTGGAGGTCCACTCCCCCTCCCAAATCACCGCCACCGAGGGTCCACCCTCAGCTGCTGCCAGTTCGGCAGGGGAGGCAGCAGCCATTGCCCCATTGTCCGACGTGGATGAGCCCAAAGAACTCGATCGGCCTATGCACACCCCAAGCCCTGGTGTAACCCCCGAGCAATCACCCCTACACACACCTTGCTCGCACGTCACCATTCACGAGTCCATGGAGGCCTTCAGTAGCCCCCCAGAGGCGGCATCTGCACACCAGCCAGCATCAGGATGCGCAGCAGACACACCACCACAGGCCGCCACTTCCCCTGACCTGGCCAGCGTCATCCAGCGCCAGCAGGCTCTCACAGACCTCGTAGGTCAACATGTGGAGGAGGTTGCCCGTCTCAGGGCTGACCTCGGGGAGTCATCCAGGCACTCCAGGGAGGGAATGGAGTTGTGCACAGACAGGCTGTGTGGGGAGCTGATACACGTCCGGGAGGTGCTAACACGCATCGCAGATGCTATGGAGCGCCAATTTCCACCAGGACAGTCTGCCACCTCTTCGACCACCAGTTTGCGGCAGACAAGCCCAATCAGACGCTCTACACCCACCACCAGGCACACCTCCAGCCAGCCCCCAAATGCTGGCCCTGGCATTGAACAATAGGGCGTGAATGTCCATTGACCTCTGTGCATGCCTGGACACATACATTGTTGGAGACTCATGAGGGACAGTTGTGGGGGGTGGGGGGAAGGGTGTGATGGGACAGTTGTGGGGGTTGGGGGGAAGGGTGTGATGGGACAGTTGTGGGGGGTGGGGGAAGGGTGTGATGGGACAGTTGTGGGGGGTGGGGGAAGGGTGGTGGGTTGGTTGGGGACTTGCACATTTTTCTGTTTCTGTTCATTAATACACTGTTGTTTGAGCAAAACACAGGCCTTGACTCCTTCATTGTGTATGATCAATTTATTGACGCCAAGGTCCATTGTGAGCTAACAAACAGACACCAGTGCATCACCAGCCATATACAGGTGACAGTATGACTACATGTTACTCAGAATATTTGGTTGATCAAATGCTGTCTCACAGCACGTCCCTCCTGGCCATCCCCTCTTGCATGACCTGCATCCCCTTCACCTCCATCCTCATCCCCGTCATCATCCTCATCAGGTGCCTCCATTTCAACGTCAGGGGGCAGTGGTACATTCCGTCTCATACACATATTGTGCAGCATGACACATGCCGTGGTAATCTTTGCAACCTTCTCATGGCCATACAGGAGGGCGCCACCAGACCTGCTAATGCACCTAAACCGTGACTTCAGAAGTCCAAAAGTCTGCTCGATGACGAGGCGGGTACGGGTATGTGCATGATTGTATTCTTCTTCGTGCCTGTTCTGTGGGTTCCGTACAGGTGTGAAGAGCCACCTCTTCAGGGGATAGCCGGCATCACCTACATGGGGGGAGGAATGGGGTCCTGTTACTTTTTGACACATGTGTGGCCTGTTCATGTCACATACTTTGGCCTATCATTTTGATTCATGTACACATTCAACTGCATCAATGAATATAGTCTGTGTGACTGCTTTGTGCAAAGGTGAACACAAGCATGCAAGTAGACATGCCCCATTGATGCCTCCAACAGTGACTGCCATGTCCTGGGTGAGGCCAGGTCATTGGTGTCCCTGTGGGCAGGCACATTTGGTACCACACTGGTGGTGTACTGTCCTTCCGACATTGCTGTTGCCATGTTGAGAGGCAACGCTTCAGTGCCATAGGTTTGTGGTGCATTGCCATAGCTAGGGGGTATACCTTTGCATGCATCCAAGGGCACAATGCATTGTTGATGTTGTGCTGTAGGAATGCTGCATGACTATGTTGGCGGCATGGATGACATTTGTGTATTTCGTGGCGTGGAGTGTTGTGCAATGTGGATGAGGATTGATGTTTGATGTCACCAGATTTGGGTTGTCAGCTGTGTCGTGTGTCATATACTTGCATGTCCGTTCATCCCAAGTACGTTGCTGCCCTCACAGATGCCCATTAGCGTACATCTGTACGTGCATTTGGGCGACGGACTACAGGCTACACGCAGTATCTATCTACCCCCCCAATGCACACCCAGTTGGAGTATCGATCTACCCCCCCCATTGCACACCCAGTTGGAGTATCTATCTACCCCCCATTGCACACCCAGTTGGAATATCTATCTACCCCCCAATGCACACCCAGTTGGAGTATCTATCCACCTCATTGCACACCCAGTTGGAGTATCGATCTACCCCCCCATTGCACACCCAGTTGGAGTATCTATCCACCCCCCATTACACACCCAGTTGGAATATCTATCTACCCCCCCAATGCACACCCAGTTGGAGTATCTATCCACCCCCCCCAATCACACTGCCATGTGCTTAGCATGGAACTCACCAAGTAGCCACAAATGTTGTCCCATTTGTCGCTCCATGTAGCGGGGGATAGTTGAGTTCCGCAGGACCATAGAATCATGGGTAAATCCTGGAAATCGGGCACAGCAATGTGTGATTATCTTGTTTGCGTCACATACCATTTGGACATTGATGGAGTGGAATTGCTTCCTGTTTCGGTGGACTACTTCATTGTGATGTGGGACGACCAATTCCACATATGTACAGTCGATGGCCCCAATGCAACTTGGGATGCCTGCCAGTGAATAGAAGCCAACTTTGGTGTTTGCAATCGCCTGGGCAGTCCGTGGCATGGATATGTGTTCGGGTGCATGCTTCAGGAGGGCATCGAGTACCTGGTTCAGTATGCATGAGAATACTGGTTGGGAGATGCCAATCATCTGCCCCACTGTATGCTGGTAGGTTCCTGTGGCCAGGAAGTGGAGCACTGTCACCACCTTGAGTAGAGGGGGGATGGCAGTTCGGATATCTATGAGGCTCACGATGTCGTTGTGTATCATGTCCACGATGCTGGTGATGGTGTCCCGGTCCAGACGGTACAGGGTGTGTATCTGCTCAGGTGTTAGGTTAAATGGACTGGCTCTGATCCGGGGAATTGGTGGGTGCCTCTGTGGTATGATTAGGTGGCGTGGTGGTGCTTGCTGTGCCTGTCTGGCCCATCTCCTCCTTCTCCTGCATCTCCTCTGTGCAGCCTGTTGTTGTAGCAGCAGCGCTGCAATCAGGTCCTCCAGGCCATGTAATGCTGCCAGTATTGGAACCATCTTGGTGTTGGAAGGGGCGTGGGAAGGGGTGTGGTGTGCTTCTTTTGAGCAGCCACAGTCTCCATTGCCTCCACCTGTGCTGATTTTGGCCACCTGTGGCAGGTGTTGACACTGCTTAGTTCTTTTAACGGGTGGTTCGCGATGGCGGTATTGCCGCCATGCCGGTAAGGGGTTTTGGGTTCTTTACCATGGCGCTATTGCCGTGTGCACTGGCCTTGTGATGGTGTGCTCTTAGCGGCATGTCGTTATTTACGGGTTGGCGGGTCGCCCGCACGCGGACTGACCGCTATTAGTGGCACCGTAATTAGCAGTGCCGCTAATGGCGGTGAGCGGGTCGTAATCCGCATGGGCATTTAACGTTACCGGTATTCCATTACCGGTAACGTTAAATACCTACCGCCATCCGTGTAATGAGGCCCTAAGTGTTAAAATTCCATAAACACACACAAAACATGTATAAACATTGCCCTTCATACATGTTGAAACCCATGGGCTATAAACCACAAACAAATACCAAGTTAAAATCATAATGTGCTAGTGCAAGAGACAAATTAAGTTAATCTTGTATGGGTTTACAAGTTATTCCTCCTATACCATGCCCGCCAAAAGTACATAGCAACAGAAAACACTGTGTTCAAGTTCTCGACTGATTTACAAAGGTACATAGCTCCCCTGGTAGTTGACACCCCAAGGAGGATGAATGGTGGAATCAGATATTTGATCCTAAAATCTTTCAAGCCTGGGAAAAAAAGCAAAAGGTGCACTTGATTCTCGTTCTCAGCATCACATACTAGGCAACTTTTGCTCTGGCTCTTGTCCCAACTAGTGGTAACAGTCCCCAACTACAAGGTGCCCAGGCAGAGCCTGATGAAAAGTGGTCAGGTATAAGGAGGAGTTGTGACGTCCAAATAGTCTTTATAACTTGGGAACGTTTTACAACTTGGATATTCCGGTCTACTGACCAATGAAGAACAACCTAGACTAACTTTATTTCTCCTGTACCTTAGAAAGGCTAATTTGACCAATGGTTTAGCAGTCTAAGGTATGTTTAAGGGGTTTTCCCATTACATGCTTAAACCCAGCACAGAGAACCATCTCCTCACGGGGAGCAACCACTGCAATGTATACGATCCCCTCAGGGACATCACATAGGAGAGGGCATCTCGATATTTTGCCAAACCAGGGGTGTCACATATTCAGCCAGTAGAAATCAGGTCTCATTTCTACTTCATCACCAATATAACCTTAATCACACATCATCCTCATTGGTGTGGCTAAAGTTCTTTGTGGGAGGATTAGGACACTTTTAAGATATGTGCTCTCCACCACTGTTAATGGGGCAGAGTTAACAGCTACAGAAGGAGGTCGCCTGTCCAAGTCCTCTCTGATCATTCCTTAAATCAGCATAGCAGCCATTGGATTTGATTAAGGATTGCAGCAACCAAATGTCTTTCTCCAGCTGGATTCAGGATACAGGCATGCAGGAACCCTCCAAGCTTCTGACACAGAGGTAGGTGAGCTGTCAAATGATATACAAAAAATCTGCCATTCACTCAGACTGAACTAGGCTCAGCCAGCCAATCAAACAGTAGGGCATTCAGGCAGGACTCAGTAGGGCTCACATGAATTCATTCCATTCTCCCAAAACCAGACACCCAGAACAGTGGATGTGTATTTTAGACAGCTCCCAGCCGTTCAATGCATACACTGCATTCACTCTGTTTCAGACAGGGCTGGCTCAGGCAGGACCACAGGCATTGTGACACACAACCACAACCAGACACTGACAACACAGAATGTGAGTTGCCTCCTCTTTCCATTAAGTCAGGTCCCACTCTTAGGTTGTACCTAGAACAAGAGGTATCTGGGGAGGGCTCCTACCAATTAAGCAGAGGGAAGTCCCAGAGCCATATATGGTCCTTCCACCCAACATCCAATCAGGTGTAAGGGGGACAGAGACACAGCATCTCAGGACTTTGAGAAACAAGCAGGAAAGGCAGAAAGTCATGAGGCCATCTTACAGTGGCCATCTTGCCTTTGTTCAGGAATCTATTGATTTGTATGGCAGGGCCTGGGTGTCCCAAAAATATAGGAGACCCAAAGCCACTGCAAAGTCAGCATGCAGCTGCCACCAACCCATACACTGTTCTGTGGGGCAACACACAGGTGCCCAACACACACAAAAGGGGTGTCAAGAGGGACTCCTACCCATGGGTGCCATAGGGGTATCCCATGGGTACTGTTCACCAAAGATAATGATGAAGAAGTGAACTGCTGAGGGTCCAAACTGGACTCCGGTGTCGAAAACATACAGAAAACAGACACCAGAGAAGTTGTAGGATAAGGACGGGTAGGACATCTCCCAGGAAACCATTTCCAGCATCACATTCACTGCACCCCCTCTCCATCCTCAGACTGAGGTTAGGGTGGACTAATCTCCCACAAGATTGTAATCCTCATACAGATATTCCTTTTCAAGTATTACACACAGGTAATCCACCCAGTGCACAATACTTGCACAACACGTATCTAACAGATATAATGGGAATCATTCCCCAGAAAAGGCATTTCTTGTGTTGTTCTGTCCTCCTTTATATCAAAGAACATTTCGGCCTAACAAAGTCCATTCTGGGCGCTTGGTCCAGATCCCAGTTCAGTGGCCTACTGAAGTATGAAAAATAAAATGCAAAGTATCAGGCTGATATAATCAGCTACTGTATGAACCCCTCGTAGGTCTATGATTTAGTCCTATACACCTGTTTTTCAGATCCCCAAGCATTTGTGGGCTCCATTAACGATGAGTGCATTAATGCACAATGCACTATTCCTCGTCGTATACCACGTGGACAGTTGACCTCAACCTAAGGTTAGTTACATTAAGGCTGCAATTGGCAGCTCAGTTTTAGTGGTCTTATATTTGTATGTATTCACACAGCAATGCAGTGTTTAGTTGTTTGGTGCTCTTTCACCAGGGTTACCACATTCCAGGTCCTGAAAAAGGCAAAACACTTTTCTCTGCCGAAATGTCCAGAGGAGACAGCACTCAATCTTTCAGAACCTGTCTTGATCAGATCAAGAGCTAACATATAGCGACATCGACAAAGAATGGGTCCCATGACAACTCATGAATAAATAAACATGAATGGGTACCTTGAACTAAAACTAACAAACTCCAACATCTATTTACCCCTAGGAGCATAGGCCCATAGCATCACATGGGATACATGCACACCTAGTCCCTATAGGCAGTATCTTACATCAAGAGTTTTCAATATACTATTTTTTGTAATTTGTATGTGTATTTCATATGCCAGTATCTCATTAGGCACCTTGTTCACTATAATCCCTGAAATTCTCTGTGTTGTTCCATATGGTTTACTGTGTACAATTGAGTAGGTTATTCAAACATTGGTAATCAAGGTTAGCACTGAATTGGTTTGTGTTTCACATTTCGACATCACATGTCTTTTCGATACAATATGCTAGCCCAGAATGGAATGGGCATAACAACAACAAAGTTGTATAAACATTTGTATATAAATGAGACCAGTACCACTGAAAGAAATATATGACATGATCAGTATAGAATAAATATATGAGAAAAATAATACAAAATTATGTGTAGGGGATGTACAGGCCCACCGTTTCGAAATAAACTAGAATAATTTGTTATTTTGGTTGCTTTGACTAGTCCTAATAAATTTGACATCAAATTACATGCGTGGTTATAGAAATAATTCACACAGAAGTGCAAATACATTGGTCTGTTAGGACACTTTTTGTTATGTAAGTATTCTTACCCTAGGTCCTAACATAGAAGGGTTTTCCCCTCCCGTTAAACATCCTCATCCATATGGTCAAAATATCTTCTGGGAAGGGCATCTGTATCATCACAACTCTTCCCTGGCATATGCTCAATAGTGAAATCTAGCCCTTGCAGGCTAATCAACCACCTGAGCAGTTTGGGGTTTTTACCCTTCATCTGCATAAGCCACTTTAAGGGCTTATGGTAAGTTTGGATCTTAAAGGCTGGCCAGTAATGCAAGACCTGAAATACCTATGTTTTCTAACTTTCGGGTGCCTACTGATGAAAGTTATGGGATGAACTCTCCCTTTGTCGTCCAACTGGCATAAGACAGCTCCAATCCCTGTGTAACTGACATCAGTTTTTACAATAAAGGGTCTACTGTGGTCAGGGGCCCACAACGCTGGTGCCCTACACAGACTTTCCTTCAGGCTGTCAAAGGCCCTCTGACAGTCGTCAGTCCAGTGAACCTCCCTAGGTTGCTTGTGGGATGTCAGAGCGGTCAGAGGGGCAGCTCTGGTGCCATAGTCTGCAATGAAGTTGCTGTAGTACCCAGTGAGGCCCACTCAGTTTCAGACAGGGCTGGCTCATGCCATGCAGGACAACCACAACCAGACACCCACAACACAGAATGTAAGTTCACTCCTCTTTCCATTCAGTCAGGTCCCACACCTAGGGTGTACCCAAATCAAGCAATCTCTGGGGAGGGCTCCAACCAATTAAGCAGAGGGTAGCCCTAGAGCCATATGTCATCCTTCCACCCAGCAGCCAATTGGGGGAAGGGAGACAGAGAGATGGCTTCTCAGGAATTTTAGAAACAAGAGGGAAAGGCAGAAAGCCATGAGGCTTAATGTGGCCATCTTGCCTTTGTTCAGGAATCCATCGATTGCTATGGCAGGGGATGGGTATCACAAAAAATTGAGGAGGCCCAGAGCCACTGCAAAGTCAGCATGTAGCTGCCACCATCCCATACCCTGCTCTGTGGGGCAAAACATAGGTGCCCAAAAACACACACTAAGGGTACCACAAGGGGGACCCCTACCCATGGGTCCCATAAGGGTATCCCATGGGTCCTGTTCACCAAAGATAACAATTTATTTATTTTACATTGTTAAAGCACTCACACAGCCCGCGGGCATCGAGGCTCTGTTACAGGAATTTTTTTTGTATTGCATAACGGTTTTTATTTTTGTCTTAGTTGCGTATTTATAATGCGCTTAAACACCCAGAGGTTTTTAAGTGCAGACCCGGGGATCTAACCTGTGCTGCTTCGTGTCGTCTTGCTTCCAAGTCGCACACGTTGCCACTGAGCTATCCTCCCAGGACAATGAAGGATGGGCGATGAAGAGCTGCACTGCCAGCGGTCCAGGCTGAACTCCTGTAGAGAAAACACACACCAGGGAAGTAGGATGATAATGACGGGGAGGATATGTCCCTCTAAAGTATTTCCAGCATCACACTCTCTTTATTTATGCTAGCCAATCTATTTTGATACTGAATGGTTGATTCAATCCGCTCTCTGTTCTTCTCTCTATCACTCTCTCTCACTATCCCTATCCCTAAGTTTCTTAATCACTGCTCTCTTTTAAGTAATTCTCTCTTTCATTGCTTCCTATCCTCTCTTTTTCCTGCTCTTGCTCTCATGGTATTTTTTTCTCTCTCTCTGTAATTCACTCCACTCCCTATCCCTCTCACCTCAGCCTTTGCTCTCTCACATGCCCTCATTCCCTTTTTCTACCATCTGTTCCTTGCTCTCACTCAGTTCCCATCTCATGTACTCTCTTTCTCCCCATCTCATTCTATTTCTCACTCTTAATCTCAGTTGTCTTCTCTTATGTTGCTCTCATATACTCCTCTCTACATCCTGTTCACTCTCTGTCCAATGTGCTGCTCAGTTTTCATTCCTTTCTCTATCCAATGTTCTAACTCTCTCTTTTCCTTGCCATCATTTTCTTTCTATCACATGTCTTCTCTATACCTCTTCTCCCTCTAAGCTACTGTTGTCACACTTTTTCTCTACAGCCATTTCGCCATTTAACTCTCTTTCTCCCCAGCACTTGTCTCTTATCTCCTCCTTTCTTTTTTACTCATTCAGTCAATTTTCTGTGTTTCTTTCCATCTTTCACTCTCTCCATCACCCTCTCTCTCTCTTTCTCTCTCTCTCTCTCACACACACAGACATGCACCACAATGGGGCTCTTCTCTGTTCTCTCTCTTACACACCTCACTTGCTCGCGCTCTCTCCCTCCTTGACAAAATGACACCCTCTCTCTTTTCCCTCTCTGTCACTCTCTCCTCTACTCTTGAACTCCTTCTATTCCTCGCTGTCTTTGCTCTCTCTTCTTTTTCTCCTCACCCTCTTTTGTTCTATAACTCTTTTTCCGACCTCTCACATTCTCTTGCGCTCTTTCTTCTGCTTCCTCTCAATTCACTTCAATCATGCTTTATTCGCATGACTCAAGGAGATACAATGAGAGAGGATGTCCAGAAGTACAGGAGTACAGGTAAGCTTAGGTTGAAATCGAATTCATTATATTATCGAGTGATGCAAAAATTGCATGGGATAGCTGTCGTTTCTGGTGTACTTACGCTCTGCCCCTGCTATCATTTGTCAAACATGTAAAGAATATTGTATACCAGAACAATTTTGCTTGTCCAAGGGTTTAAGAATGTACTTTATTGTACAGTTTAAACATAAAGGCCCTGATTCATTTAATTATTTGCGTGCAAAACGGGGATTTGCATGCCTTTCTGCCCGCAAATCCCTGTTTGACGAATGGGGATTTGCGGGCAAAATGGCATGCAAATCCCTGTTTTACACGCAAATAATTCCATGAATCAGGGACTGAGTCTGTGATACTCCTTTGGAAATGAGTCACAAGTATTTAGTACAAAAACAATGAAAAGAAACAATTGTCAATCTCGTGCTCAGATCATAACTCAACAGTGTACATGATATAAATAAAAAGTACCCCATCCGACACATGTTTTGACCTATATTTTCTTTTCTTTATTTGCATTTATAAAGCACACAAGCAGCCCGGAGGCATTGTGATGCTGTGACATGGGATTAGCTAAATTACAGGTAGGTGAGCATACTTCGGTACATGATGTGTTACATGGGTGGCAGTAAGGTTACACATAATTTACATATTGTAGAGCATATCCTGGCGTAGCATATTACATTATGCTGTTACATGAAGTCAGCTTGGTTACAGGAAGGAGAAGCATACATGGGCACATGATGAGTTGTAAGGGTAGAGATATGGTTACACAGGGGTTACATAGTGTAGAGCATATTGCGGCATGCCACTTTACATATAGCTGAAATAACATGTGTGCAAATCAGGACGTAGCATGGGAAACTGTGGGCATTGCGTAAAGATGCACCGTAGGAAACTAGCGACAGTTATGACAAGTACATACACCACCTAGAGAGTAGGCCACTCACAGTAGAGGTTGTGATACACAGAAAATCATTTAAAAACGGAAAGCACTCACAGAAGGGCATACAATACAAAAACAGTTAGGTATGAGCACTGTGCAAAGGTCTGTGCCATGTTACAGTATTACAGGCAAGTGCAAGTCTTAACATGGTATGAATGGTTCAGTTTTTGAAGGAGCATTACATTCAAGTTTGCAGATTTTATAGTCAGGCGCAATAAAGAGGGCACAGCCAGTGCTGACTATGAGATGGCGAGATTGTGCATAGAGATGCACAGTAGGAAATTGGCGACAGTTATGAGGTGTACATAGGTGTTTGGAAATGTGGCAATCGTAGACAGAGCTGGACTCAAGTAGTCAGGGCACAGAAAAGCAGTGTTAAACGATAAAATTCAAGGAGCCAGTAGTGACCGTGGTGGCAGACTTAAATGGGCCAGTGGGTGAGGCCATACATGTACGGCAATCAGCCCGAGTACAGTAGTGAGACAGGGGATACTTTAGCGAACGCGCCCCTTGGCGGTTAGTATGCCCTTAAAGGCGTGACCCAATTAGAGGTGTGGGTAGGCTGTCGTGTGTGCCCGTTCGATATGCTGTGCAGGGCCTGCGGACCTAAATCGTGTGGGTGAGGGGAATGCACCAGGAGACTTACTTGGAAGAAACCAAGTCAAGCTGTGAGGTCAGATGAGTACATGACTTGTAATCGCAGCGTGCAGGACTCGCATCTCCATGCTCAAACAGGCTCAGGCAAGAACCTTTGTTGTTGGGCCTTAGTTTGGAGGGCTGGCTTCCATCTGCCGGCATAGACCTATCCGGTCCTTATCATGTTTTAACATGGGCGATTAGTTAGTTAACAATAGTCTATAATCACATGTTTTAAATCACCATCAAGTAAACAGAAACAAATATATTTATTATGTATGAAACCTTGGGCTGGCCTAGGGGTGGGCCTCTGGGACGATTGCCCGTGGTGCAATTAGCCCCCTGGGACGCCAGCTCTGAGGAGACTTTCAAGGGCTACCTTGAACTGGCGTGGTGGGAGAAGGCACCCTTTTTAAATGAAATGCAATTGCGGCTGTGGGCACATTTAACAACAAAAGGGTGCTGTGGCACCCTATTGAGATAATTACTTCCCCACTCCGATGCGGTAGCGGGCAGTTTTCATTAAAATAGGACGCTGATCAGGGCCCTATTCTAGTGACTAACTCCCTGCTCCGGCGCGGGAGTGGTGAGCTAATTATCTCAATAGGGTGCCACAGCAGATTATATTTCTAAAGGACGCCTTCTCCCACCAGCAAAAATAAAAATGTGGTACCTCAAACACCCCTCCCCCGTTGACCAGGGATGCGGGGGGCGGGTACCAATGTTTTCTTTTTTTGCACAGGGCGCAGGCGCCACTAAGGCAGCCACTGATGAACCCCATTGGAAAACCCTCTGTGAATCAGGGCCTCCCTCTTTCTCTCTTTCACTTGTTTTTTGCTATACCTCTTTCTGCCTCTCTTTAATGCCCCCTCTCTTTCCTCCCCTTCTACATTCCTCCCCTCACTTCTACACTCTTTTTGACTGCTTACTCTCTGTTCTCTCCTCCTCTCCCTTTCTCTCTTTTTCTATGTCCTCCCCTCCTCCCCTTACTTTTTTCTATACGCCTACTCTATCAGAATTCTCCCTGGACCTAGTATGATAGCAACCTAATCTCTCTCCTCCTTCCCTTACTTGCGCCCCCTGCAGCACTATCTGAAATGTCGTCACTTGTTTTGTTCCTCCCCTCCCTTTCTGCACCCCTCTCCCTCACCTTTTGTTTTCTCCAGCTCTAACAGAAATGTCGTCAGGCCTAGTACAGTAGTCGCATGTCTGTTTCCATTTTCTTCCCACTCTCCCCCTCCCTTCCTTATCTATGTCTGAGCTCTTGCACTATCTGGAATGTCGTCAGGCCGAGTTCGATAGTTAATTTCACATCCTTACTGTTCATGGCCTGTAAGAATGTCATTGTATTATCCCTTGTTCCCTCCCTTGCCTTGAAGCGCTTTGAAACACATTGTGAATAATTCATGGATTATTTGCACTGAAAAAGATAGGATTTGTGCGCCATTCTGCCCGCAAATCCCTGTTTAACAAATGGGGATTTGCGTGCAGAATGGCGCACAAATCCTGTTTTTTACGCGCAAATAATCCATGAATTACCCCCATTATGTATAGGCGCTAAATAAATAAACTATCATATGTCATAGGTCTCACGTTCTCATTCTTTCTCTGTGCATCTTTCATGGCTCGTCCCTCTCTGCTGGCACTTTATGGTTAAATTAGTAATTTGCTTAAAGGTCTTTTCGCATAACTCATGGAACTTGAATCAAACAACCAGAATTTGCATTCACTAGTTTTAACACTGCTTCTAATGTTTAAAAACATTTTCACGAAGAGGTTGCACTGGTGGCCGGAATATGGTTAGTACACTAGGGCCTTTGTTTTCACGCCGAGGGTTTGGTGCCTAACAAGCATACGGTGGATGTTTGTTAGGCACCTAACACGCATACCGCTTACCTCTGGTATAAATCCTCTCTGTTGGAATATTCTAGAACACCGCAGGTTATTTAGGCAAGAGCAACATAAGCAGAAGCGCACAGTGACGCATCTGTTTCTAATTTGGAGAAAATACTGTTTTGAAGAATTCCTCGTGCAGTTTAAAGACACATGTTAACGCAGCACAGGAAATTACATTATGGTAATGCAGCTGTACGTGAAATTGAACTTGCCAGGCGAACGTTTCAATATAGCTGAATTCCTCTGACTGCGAAAAAAGTTAAGCTCTCTCTGCCAGCCTGGTCTTGTCTCTGATTGAGACCAGAGGTGGCGGGGCTGCTTTCTTCAGTCACTGCAGAGGAAGGCCCGCGTGTATATAAGGATACGAGTCTTGCGGAATTCAGACTTTTAGCATGCGTTTCTATGGGCAGCCGTGTCTTAGCAGTGGAAAAAGAGGGTCAGACTCTTGGGGCCAGATGTATGTAGCTAAACAAGATAAAACACACGGTACGATGTGCAGGCGGGTGAGGTCATCTTTGAATCACTGAAAACAGAGAGATGGGGAATACACTTCGCACTGACTCGTGCCAGCTGTGAGTGTATGCATGAAGTGGTTGTGGGTGGGAGGGTACAGGGGCATGGTAGCCTGACGTGGAATGACACAGTGCGGTAAATTACTGATATTTCCCTGTTACAAAACAGGCAAAATTCCGCTAGTGCAACATTTAAACCCTAGACACCCGTGCTGGGTTCGTATAAAAACACCATCGATAGCAGAGAATTGTCACCGTTTCCTAGCTCGTATTAAATATCGATTTTACTGAGCGGCACTTCTTACGGTTAAGCAATGTCTAAGCTCTCCCAATGTTGTAGCACAACGGAAGTGATTCCCACGGTGACGGGACCACACGTTGTGTCACGCGGGGAAATCCAGATTTGAACTTCGCCCTCTAGGTACAGCATAGCACATCGGCACCACTAGACCCGATCTCCTTCCTGGAGGAGTGTGTTGTGACAGCTGGAGACCGTTCCTCACAAGCCCCACCCTCAATCTGCAATGCGCGACCCCCCACACACTGGCACCCAAAGGTCTCCATCTGAGGGACTGATGGGAAGATGAGGGGCCTGTACGGACGACGTCGGACTGGGGCATCCAACTGTTTCGGGCACCAATGTAAAAGTGGCCCACCATTGCAAAAGGCAATACGTTCCTTCTGTTGTAGACTGTTTGAGTAGTAAACAAGGGGAGGTTTTTGATAAAATGTGATACAAATTCTGCATTTAAAAGAATATTTATTCAGTAACACTGGTCAAAACTACAAGCTGCTGATGAAGTAACTTATCAAACCTCCCACTTGGGCCAAAAAAACTGGCCCACACTAGCATTTTGCGTTTTTGGTTCGGCATTGCCCTATGGGCCAGTCCAAGCCTGTTTACATTCCTGGTCCTATGAACAGAGGCAGAACAGTTTCTGTCTGAGGAAGCCACATAACAATCGCATGTCAAAGTCATGGCTCTGTTATTGACCGATTTGGAATTATTTTTAATCTGCCTGTTGACTTTTTTAGAATGTACTCTGGTGCCAACGTTTCCCGAATTAAACTGCACCTGCTCTCCATCTTGTCATAGCTGAGAGTCTTTACATTGTCTCTGCATTCTTTGATGGAGGCGCCAAGCCTGCACACATGGGCCTGTGGGTAAATACAGCGCCAGAGCGGGGCGAATGTCCTTCGCTCAAAAGCAAAGTGGGCAGTTTATGGCCAAAAAGGCACTTCACTGCCAACTAGCGAATCACTCCATTTTCTATATAATATTCACCTTTAACAAAAAAGTTTAAACTAAATCATTCACTATGCAATGGAAAGGGTTTTTATTAAAAAAAAGAAAAAGTGAGTGATGTGGTTACAAAAACGAATCCATCAGAGAAATAATCAAATTGTAAGAAAAACAACTTAATTTTTTACAAAAAATCAAACATTCACAATATGTTTTGTGGAAAAATAGACAATGTGTTGACTTTTCGGTACATTCGTAAAAAAAGAATAAACAACTTTTGGTTGCCCATAGTATAAGACCCTGGTGGAAGACCATCACAAGTGTTCGCTAGTATTGTTCCATGACATATTAGCTGCCTTAAGTTAAGTGGGTCGATTTGCCACATCACTCAGCTCCCATTTTAACATGGCAAGATCTTTCTATTGCCATTAACACAGGAGAGCAGGCAATCCACGTACACATCTATAATCTGTTGAGTACCATATAAATCGCCCTTAAAAAATCAAACACAAAAAGTAGAACCTCTATAATTGATTTCCTTTTTGGTTTAATTTACAGCTGTATTGTGCATTTACCACACCAGATCACCAAAACACCATATATATTCATGGATTTTTTTTTTGCAGTGCAAGGTCATTTTTGCAGTACAAAATGACTTTGCGCTGATTTTCACTGCAAAATGCACTTTGCACAGTTCCGTGAATCAGGGTTTGTGTTGGCAGTTCAAAGTCACTTTTCAGCAGTACAAAGTAACTTGGAACCGTGCAAAAAATGCCATGAATAGGGCCCATAATATAATCACACTTTTTGGTTCCTGCATAAAAACAAGGTGGCATTACTCCAGATAGGCTAAGTTAAAATGAGACCTGGAGGAATGTTTCTCCATAGGTAACAATATCCACGCATCAAACGATCCCATCCTTTGCAGTATGAGGTGTACCAGGATCTTGTATGCAGGGCCCAGGGAATGAACATAGAAAACAGACAAGGCGTCCCGTGGCTATACCTGGGATGCCATTTTGAGGTGCATGTAATTAAAGAGGCTGGCTATCCAGGAATAGCTCATTGGTTCACTTAATATCTGTTTACAGGACAAAGGTTTCTCCTGTTCTGTACATTGATTTCGAAGTGGGAGCTGTAGATTTGATACATGTGATGGTGCCCAAAGACCGTTTTGTTAGCAGGACGCTGCCAAACCCAGGGGAGCCCCATACACTGGTGAAAAGCATACTCAATTGTTTTATTGGGTGATGGGTCCATGAACTCAGCCCTGATTCTGACACCATCTCAGGTGCAAAGGTACAATTTTGATTGGGTCATTTGGACATTTTTTGACAAACCATAATTGTGATAAGTGATTATGGGGCTAATAACAAACCAACAGATTGTTACGTTCATTATAAGGCTAAGCCTTCTTTCCAGCCCTTCTTTCTTTGCTTGAATAGTGCTGTGACAGTCTTGTGCCCGTCCTTTACGGTGCCCAAACCTTTTGGTGGTCTAAACTGCTTAATAAAGGGGCTCCTCTGCCCCTAGCCCCTTACGAACTCTCCTACAGCTTACCCCATTGACCTTTACTTTGCATAGACTGTAATCCAACTTCACACCTTTCCACCTGTTGTTTGCCCATGACAGGGGGCTTCAGGGATCCCTCTCCATTCAATTCCTCGCTTCTCTTTCCCCTGGGCCTTCAGGACTATTGCATGTTTACCCTCTAGTGCCCTCTTCAGGAGTTGGGGTCACATGTTCTATCTATCAGGCATCAGAATCACTGCACATGTTTACTTACCAAATGTACTGCTAGTGCTGCCAGGTGAACGGATTTATTTTGCCACAATGCTAGGCCACAACACCCAGTCAATGTAATTCCTCTTATACGATCCCACGATGGCATGCAGGAACAATGGATTGACTTCTGAATCAAGGATCCCTTGCAGGCTGATCTTATAGATTTGAGCAAAGCCGGCGCACATAACCAGACCAACGCTGCATCCTGCGGTTAGCGAATGGCGAAGGCTTAACAGGGAGTCCCTGCATGTGTGCGTGGCATTCCCATGAAACAGGCCTGCCGTTGCATGCATGTGGTGACTCCCCATGACTTCCGGACTGAGCATCCAAACAGTGCACGTGTGTGCAGCGGTATCAACCGCAGGCAGCCGCAGCACGGTTTTAGATGGATGGTGCTGACTCGGCAAAAACAGGCGCAATGCAAACAATGCTTCGATGATGATGGCATCCGGCTCTGTAGTTATTACCGCCTGCGTTTGGCACACCTGTGCAATGGCATCGCATATCACTGGACATTTCTGCGCGAGTCGAGGCAATGTCTAGGTTTATCAGTAGGACCACCTCGAGTTGACTACCGTAGTAGACTGTTCCAGAGACAAAAGGTTTTCCTTAAGTGTGTTACAATCTTCACTTACACATGAAACGTTCTGCAGCATTCTGTAAACGCTTTATTCGATATAAAAAAATAATAATAAAATAACTACCGAATGGTGGTGGGTCATGTGTGCTTCTTGTGAGCACTTTTTAAAACACTCTCACTGCCAGCTCCTCAATGGTCTCCTAGGGGAATCAAGGCATTCATTTTGCCACGTTAAGCACAAAGGGACTTTATTGTCCCTGTTCAAAATAAACCAGACCAACTCGCTCCTTTCCTTAGCTGTTTCATAAAAAGGGTACAAAATGAAGGGAATGCCCATTTGCTCAATGTCAACACTTTTATAAAAAATAACACCTCACAACATGTTCTTGTCAATTTGAGTATGAAGCATATTACATATTCACCGAAATCCCTTTGGAACTATTTAAATTATCAACTGTCACGAGAGCCATTACATAATTGGTGACTGTGTCATACTTAACGCCAAGAAGCCGCCAAAAACGGAAGAAGATGCTTTATACTAGACTAAATATACCACATACATGTGTGCATGCCCGGAAACATAAGGGGAGTGCCCTAACTCTAAAAAAGAAATGATAGGTTCACTAAGTCCTCTGTCAGAGCAATTCGGTTTTCAAATAAAAATGTATACTTTGAGATAAAAAAATCGACACGCATCTCACTTGTCCCACTCAACTAGGTTTGCAGAAACTTTAAACAAGAAGATGGGAAACTTTCACGAAGAACAAACAGTGAAGGCACTGCGTATTAACGTTTCCACTCACCGCCTTGACCGCCTGAAGAAAAGCACATACATCAGAATGGCGAGGAGGAGCGAGGCCGCTGCCACGACGGTGGCGCTCAGCATTGTGCGGGTGCGGAGGCCGGCGCGCGATGCTTCCTGCTCGGAACTTCGCTGCAAATGCCAGGCTTTCCCGCGCGCCTCGGCTCCGGCGGTGCTGCCGCCTTCCTCTGGCTGCCGCCTGAATGCCTCCCAGACGCAGGAAGCGTGCGTCTCTTAGAGGCTCCCGGGGAAAGCCTTGGCCGTGGCGTGGGCAGGGCAGGGAGAGCGCGTGGCCGGTCACCGAACATTCTCCACACATCGCATCATTGCTCCACAAGGGGCAGCCCCTGAGGGAAGCTTGCCTTCCTCCTGTGGTGCTACTACGTGTTATTCCTAAAAGTTGGGCAAGGTTTTAGGGAGCACATTAAAGATGAAGATATATATCATTTGAGGCAAATGGCAACTGCCAAAGCCATCCAGATTGCGCACAACTGTGTCAGATATGGGGACGCAACTCCTAACGTTACTCTTGTTATCGGAGGATTACGAATGCCCTTTTACGTTTCCCGTACAGAAACTAATATTGTGGCAGCAATATTTACGAATAATACAAACCCCCACTGCCTCTAAGAATCTCCCCCCGACTAACATATGTATTTATAGAGTTCACTTTCACCCCGCTTACCCCCAGAGTGGGGATTTTAACCCCCTCCCCATCCCCACCCGATTCGGGCACACTTTCACGGCCAGAGTCCGGCACTCTTTCACTCTCAGAGTTGGGCTCACTTCCACTCGCAGAATCGCCCCTAGCCATGCTCTGACTGGCCTACGGGGCAATAGGCCCACGGCCGAACCAAAAACCCAAAATGCTGGTGTGGACCAGTTTTTTTGGTCAAAGGGGCCCACTTTTTTTTGGCCAATTTGGTACAGTTTGATGAGTTATTTCACTCTGTGCTAGTATTTTTTACCTGTGATGTTAGAGGCCACAGAGACACAGGCTTGAATGTGTGCTCTCTTTTCGATAAGTCTTATTACTTTAACTGGCATTTTGGTGCAACCAGTCTAGGTATGTCTAAATGTGGCCTGCCATACTTTACTGTAATCTTATTAGGTCTCTACACTGGTCTACATTGTTCAGCCAGTTGAACATGTTTTCATTGTGGCATGGCATTTTTAATAGCAAAGCATTCATGTTCATGTGCACTGTTAGTGACTTGCATGTATTGGATTGGTCTTACCCTACAAATCAAAAGCAAACACTGTGGCTGTTTAGCCAATTTTTCTCAGAAAGTGTGCTGTATATTGCAGCCTGGAGACACTTGGTGGCCACAATTTCAACAACGGATGCAGCAACTGAGGGGAGTGGGTCTTAATGGGAACGGAAACAGACTCTCGGATTGTAATGTGATTGCCTCGTGAGACGTATAGTAGGCTGGAGGGAGCGGGGTTTTGAGGGGGTACAGGATGAAAAGTGACATGAAACTGTACATACTAAAAGGTTGTTATGATGCACATTGTCTACTCTGTTGTACCAAAATATGTTACAGAAATCGTAATAAAAATTATTTTTTAAAAAACAAAAAATATTTATATCTTTCTCCTTGTGCAGTGTGTGGCATACCCCATTCAGAAGCACGTTTGTGCGTATTGCGCACGCGTGGTAATCTAGGCTGGCCCAATGTGCGGTGCAACCTGTGATTTGTTGCCGAGTTGGGAGGGGGCCCTCAGCATGGCTCGCAGATCTTGTGTTATGCCACTGGGGATAGTAATAGATGTTTGATTGACACCTCATATCTGTATCACTTTTTTAAACATGTTTAAATGCCATAAGGAGAGACACACAAATCCTAATGCCACATGATATCATGATCAATATACAATTAAAACGTATCCACTTTCTAGATAGCAGTGAATCTCAGAAATTGTGAAGCCTATGCATTTTGAGTTTGCTTTTTAATATGAACATTTGTTATCTCTCTTTTAAATCACTCTTATATAAGAAATTGAACTAAAATGACAATTAACACTCTCCAAATAATACAATTATTCTTGGGATTTCCAGGAAACGTAGCAATGTTTACTCCTCTTCAGATCAGGGCTGGATAAAACTGTAATATGTAGGAAAAAACAGTGCACAAGAGTGTGGCCCTCATTACGACTCCAGCGCTAAACCATGGTGCTATTACCACCATGGTCCATTCCGGAGTCCACCATGGAGAAAGGGCGAATTATCACCCCATTCCAAGGTTGGCGGGGCGGTAAATCCCCCTTTCTCCATGGCCCTTCCCCATTCTTGCGGTACCGTAATTGCCATCAAGGTTCCTTTGCGGGTCCCAACTTTAATGGCTGGTCCAGACCAGCCGTTAAGGTCGGGAGCCGCAAAGGGACCTCGTAGTAAGGCGTTAAGGGGTTAATGGCACCGCAGCCTTTTACGGCACCGTTAACCCCTTAACGCCAGGGTCCTAATGAGGGCCTGTGTATATTATAACTGTGATAGGTAGCATACACGATAAACAATATTCTTTCTTCTCTTCAAATTCCAGATTCTTCTCTCAATGTTCTTTTAGACCTATTTAAAAAGTTCCAAGATGGCTGCAAGTCTATTTTCTCTTTGTCAAATCTTGGAAACATTAATCCCTAATCTTAAAAACAGATGTGCCCCTCATTTATCCTTGCTTATCGTCATCAGATGAGTCTGCATGCATGAAACTACTTCTCTTGCTTCATTTTGGGCAGCTGCAAGAGAGGGTCAATGTCATGTAGATGCAGCCATGCTCTCTGTCCCTTTAACTTTACAGTGGTGGGGCTAACTTCTTCCACCAAATGTGGCCCCTCAAAGCGAGGTTTATTCCAGGTGTGTACACATTTTTGAACCAGCACCTAATCGCTGGATTTCAGGCTTGGGAGCTTTAGTAATTATTCTATTTCAAGAAGTTCATTGTCTTTGTTACTACTTTTTGACCCCTCCCTTCTGCTCCTGGTCTGTTGAGACATGAAATAAATACTTGCAGTCATTGTTGTTATATAATCATGCATCTCATTACCTAATGCCTCCGCTACACTATGGGAATCAGTTCCTATCCGAGTTGGTGGAGCAAGTGGAGTTCTGATACATCGTCCAGTCACCAACTCATGAGGAGTCAGACAGTGAGCTCAGCCAGGCTGATTTCTCAAGGCATAACAAGCAAGTCGTAGGCAATGTAGCCATCCCTTTTTAATGTTATTTTAAGGTTCGGTATTCTTTCCTTTAATAATCCATTTAGTCTCTCACAGACGCCATTCGCCTGTGGGTGTTAAGCGGAAGAAAACCTATGCGTTATAGCTAATAGAAAAACGATCTGTTCAAATAGCTCAATTACAAAATGCGGTCCATTGTCTGATTGCAAAACCTCACACACCCCCATCTGGGGAAAACCTTGTGTACAACGAACTTGATGGCATATGAGGCAACACAGTGCATGCATAGACCTGCCTTGTTCCACCTAGAAAAAGGACATACTACAACAAGCGTATACCTGTAGCCATTGCATGTCTGTAACATATCCACATAATCTATATGCAGATACTGAAATGGGCCATTGGGTCGAAGAATTGCTTGTCTTACTGTCCGCAAAGTTTGTACTGCAGTACATTTCTGGTACATGATGCAATTTACAATGAACTGTGCCACATGTTCTAAAAGGTTGGGCAAGAATCACTCTTCTGAAATTGTAGCAGCAAGACTCTCTCGAGTCGTGTGTGCTGGGTAGTGAAACTGCTCCAGCGCTACTCTAAATAATGCAATCTTCTTAACTGGCTTTCCAGTGCTATCCTGTCTCCAAATTGCCTCAGTGGGGCATAAAGAACACCCGTCTTTCTCCACATATCCTGTTCTTCTGGTGGTGTTCCACCTTGTATCTCAATTAAGTGTACAATAGACAGCATATTAAAGCCCTTCTTTACAAACATGCATGATCTTGTTGCTTGTTTAATATCTTTGATTTCAAGACTAGATAAGGGTGGATAATAGGCTGCCTTTTTGGCCTATAATCTGTGGCCTCATTCCCGTGGGAAATGAAATCTGTTCTTTTAGAATGCAATGTGCATTTAACAAATGCTATGCTCAATGTAAGACTTAATGGGCCTCATTACGACTTTGGAGGCAGCCATGCCCTTAAAAAGGGCTTGGCTGCCTCCAAAATCGGGTCCGGGTCCGAGTTCCCTGAATGGGGAATTACCGGGCCATTCCGAGTTTTGAGGGCCCAGTAATTCCTCCTTCAGGGAACCTGTCCCGGACCTTCCCCATTCCAATTTGAGCCCCCATAGGGCTCAATGGGAATGGGTGCGGAAGCTAACAACGGGCCGATTACGACCACCCGTTGTTAGCTCCCTGGTACCCTCGCGGGACCCGCTCTGGACGTCTGGTAAAACCAGACATCCACATCGGGTCCCACGAGTGAACCTCGTAATAGTACGGAATGCGCTTAACAGCGCCGACACCATTACCGGCACGGTTAAACGCATTCCGCACAGGTAGTAATGAGGCCCAATGCTTCTATAAGCCTATCCAATAGGGATGCCTCTTGCACTGGAGTGCCGTCTGTGTGGAGGAAGCCCCTCCTCTTCCAGCGTGACAAAACCATGTGTACTGTTGACATCACATAGGCAGAGTCCAAGTACACTGTCACTTCCTCATCCTCGAATCTCTGCAATGTTTCAATAAGTGAAACTAATTCTGCAGCCTGTGCTGAATAATTCAAAGACAATCTCATGCTTGACACTACCTCAAATTCACCCTCTCGATTCCCCTTCACTACCGCTGATCCAATATGCCTTTCCCCAGTTATCTGGTCAATTCTTGAAGAACCATCAATAAAAACAATTTCTACCCCCAAGGGCATTTTCTCCATCTTTGGGAATATCATTGTAACTCTCTGTGTATGTTGTGCAATCATGTACATAATCATCGTCACCTACTAGTTCTGCTATAAACATTTCTGAATTTATTGTTTTACATCTAACAATTTTGATCGCAGGGTTGGAAATAGTTATTTCATACCCAGATGCTCTTTGTGTGGTCAATGTACTCTTGGGGTTCTCTAGAATCACAAATCATGCTCTACAAATAATGTTATTGGGCATCACATTGTTATACTTGAAGCCTTTTCAATTGGGAATGTAGCAGCAGCAAAATATTGCTCACAGGGATAATGTCCCTTCATACCAATCTAAAATTCCACTATAATAAGCCAATGGTTTGTGTCCATGTCACAATGTTGTCTTCTGTGTGAGGACTGCAGTCATGACTTCTCCATTTGAATGGGAAAACAAATACAATTCTTCATTATAATCTCGGATCCCCAACACAGGGGCCCTATTGATTGCCTTTTTATTCTTCAAATCCTTCAGTCATCTCATCTGTCCATGTTATTGGGCTTTTGTTCATCTGTACTTCTTTAAGTCCTTTAAAATAATTGAATATATGAATTGTAGTCAAGATCCCAAGCCCTAAAATAGTTAATTAACCATAGAAATGGTTGCATCTCCCTCACTATTTTAGCAGCTATAATTCTCATGATTGCTTCTGCTCTTTCAGGTGTCACTTTTCTCCCCTCTTGAGAGATTAGCTGTTCCATATACAGGACCTCTTCCTGACAGTATTATAAAATCTCTTGATTTTTCACAGGTACAAAGCCGTGTTACATGATGAATTTGATGACACCAATATACCCTTCTTCATTAAAGTAGAAATGGTCTTGAATATACCTTTATCCGCCTCTTTATACATGGGATATTGCTTTGCTCGGGGCAAAAGGGCTATTGGTTTTAGTTTAATTTTCATTCCACCTATCCCTTTTAATAAACCCAAAATATATTGACTTGTGGTCCATAAAATCTTTGGCACCTTCTGTAACTCTTCCTGGAAATATGATGCTTTTCTTTTCACTAATGCCATTCTCTGCAATATTTCTCTATTCTCTACTTTAATTAAATAACTGAGAATTATAATGAATACTAGTTCATCGTCAGAGTAGTCATCTCTAAACTGTTCTTTGTCTGTCATATCTGAAAGCCTAAATCCTTCACTAAGGGTTATCACTGTTCTCCATTCTCTTCCTTCATCATCTGCCCCATGAAGCATCACTTTTTCTTCTCTCATCACTGTTGCTTCTAACTTTAAGGGGATAATCTGCACTTCCTCATCATCTATGGGAATCTCTGGTCTGATCAAAAAGTTATCAGGTATTCTCAATGTTTTGCGCACCAATCCGGGTAACCATGATAATATGATAGTTACTCCATACAAAAATACCTCTGGATCTAAAGGAACTCCTTGTAATGCCTTCTGGCCTGTAAAGGCTAATATATACACTCTCTCACATATATGTAGTGTATCCCTGGAGTAGAGCCACTATTCCTTCGTCAGTAAAAGATATCGTCATGTTAAGGTTTGTCATCAAGTCACGTCCTAATATGTTAACTGGTCTCTGCCTAGAATATACTTATTACATTGACATATCATGTTCTGATATATATATATATATATATATATATATATATATATATATATATATATATATATTAGTAATTTGCCTGTAAAAGGAACTAAATTCATCGTCCTAGAAAATCCCTGAGCAGTCATGGCAGTACCAGACATTTGCTATTTTCGCTCACAGACACAGGAACAAATAGCTCCACATATGCACGAGAAATTCAAATGTTTTGCCTCCTATCGTTACCCTGACCCTTGGTTCCTCTTGGGGGTCTTTTGTCACAGATAGTACTTAACACATCGGGTCATTCTGTGGGCTGTCCTATTGTGGGTACATATTCATCCCCGTACTTGTGAAAGGATTTCCTCCTATAACAGTCACACTCCCTAATTTGGGTGCAGGTTCTTGTTGGGCTCTTGAGGTCATGTTCCATTGTGGTGCATTGTCTACTGTGTCTGTGCTTGCTGTGTTTGAACCTGCTGTGCTTGCATGGGTGCTTTCTGTGGTTGCCCTTTTGGTACCTGCATTTGCTGCAGCACTGGCTGCATTTGCTGGGGTTGGGGAGCATATGTCAAAGCCTGTCTGTGATCTTGGGCATAATATTCATGTGACTCTGTATTATACTGTGGAGCATAACCCATCCCCCCTTTTGGAGCTTGCCAATTTTATTGCACGCCTCCTCTGCTTCTGCATGTCCTAGCTATATGTCATATATTTCTGCAATGCCAACATTGTTGTGGCTGTCTGAGATTAAATCCTCTTCTTCCCTCAGGGTTTTGAAATCCACCTCCTCCTACTCCTCTAGGCCCATTCCCTCTTCCTCTTGGCCAAATGCTGTACCCACTCAAATCTGGGGGATACTCTGCATTATTTTGCTGCCCAGACTGCATCTTCTGTGTCACTGCTCCTTCATTACTCACCAGTACCACTTCCTCTATGGCTATCTTTGACAATTTCTTTTGAACTTTCTTTGCTTCCTCCTGCTTTCTATTCTCAACCTTCTTTTGGTTCTTCTCATTCATTAATCGTCAATTGTATTTCCGGCTATCTCTTTGCTTCCATTCCCACCTGTTTTTTCAATTGCTGTTGCACTGGTTTAGGCAGCCCTTGACACAAAAAATGGTAAAATAATGCTACTGTTTTATCCCACGGTTCATGTGTGTCCCGATGCCATCTATACTGAATATCTTGAATATAAGTCATAATCACACCAATGCCTGATGTATCAGGGTATTGTATTCTGACTACCCGCCACATGTCTGCTCTACAAATATTAAACACCACTCCATCGTGGGTCGTGTTTTGCACAGTTACACCTGCGTATCCTGCTTGTTTACAAATGTCATCAGCTCTCTCCCCTATGATAGCTGCTAGCAAGCCTTTTATGTGACCTATAGCTAGCATCATTCCTGATTTCATTCTCTCTAACTCATAAATCCATTTTCCCGCACCAGAAGTAAAATTTGGCAACTCACATCTCAAATTGTCCTTATCCATCTGTGGCCATGGTATATATTATGAGCGTCCTCCCCCTCTTCTCTAATAAAAGGAATTGTGAAAATCCTGGTCCCCATAATCATATTTGCCTACACTCCTAATTTTCCAGGTGGAGGTAGTCTTGCCCGTTTGTCTCCTTCCTAGTAATAATCTTAACGTACTTACATATGGTGGGATTATGTCCTCTGTACTGCGCAATCGTGCTTGTAGTCGCCCAGTATATGGTGTCAGTTCTCGTGTACTTTCTTTAGGGTCCTCCAGATCTGACCATTTTATCCTTTTTCCTACACTCTACTCTCTTGAAAACCCATATGTGCCCTTTTCTTACAGTCTCTCATTCTCTTCCCTTTGTTCGTCTGACATCATGATGCCCCAACTGGTATGGCTAGTATCCCTCTCCACTTTGTCAAGATCTAGGGCCTCATTACACGGTAGGCGGTGGACCAAGGTGCTATTAGCACCTTGGTCCATGCCGGTAAAATACTGGCACTGCCTTGGAGGAAAGGGGAATTATCCCCCTATTCCAAGGTTGGCGGGGTGGTAATTCCCCATACCCCCATTGCCCTTCCCCATTCCCATTTTTGCCCCATAGGGCATAATGGAAATGGGGAAGGTGCTAATTACGGTACCGCAAATTGAGGTAGCGTAATTGGCACCCTGTTCCCTTTGCGGGTTGGTTTTTAACGCCTGCTAAAAAGCAGGTGTTAAAGTACCAACCCGCAAAGGAACCTCGTAGTAAGGCGGTAAAGGTTAACGGTCACCGGTACCATTACTGGTGACCGTTAACCCTTACCGCCTTCCGTGTAATGAGGCCCCTAATCTGTTTAAAGACAACGTTCTATACTTGTCTGCTATGACATCATCTGACCTACCTTCATTTGCTCTTAATAGAGATCTCTCTGCATTCTATTGGGTTTTATGCCTGTCTTTATCCTTTATTTGCCTATACAAATTCCCAAATCTTTGTGCTATGTCTTCTGTGTCCTACCCATCAGCCCATGCTAATCTCACCGTTCCTTGCAGCTCCCTACGGGCGGCTGTAATCCTCTTTCTTCCTCCATTCGTTCTCATGAATCTTTTGGTACTATGCTCCTATGACATAAATATTCTATCTCTTTTTTCTTTAATCCCCTACTTCTGTTTATTTCTTCTTCCCTTCCCCTTATCTCCTTCAGTTCATCTTCTGCTCGCCTTCTCTGCAGCCTGCATACTTTCATTCTTTGATCTTTTATCTGTTCCTGTTTCTTCTCTTCTAATCTCTCCTTTTCTTTTCAGCCTTATATCGTCTTTGTTCTTCCCTTCGCACGCATTATTTATCCCTCTCTTCTTTGTATGCTCATTCTTCCTCTTTTTCTTTTCTCGCTCTTCTCTTTCTTGAACCCCATCAATGCCCTTATCGTCTAACCTAATTAATATTTGTCCTCCTATTCCTTCATTTTTTGCTATCACTATTCCTTTAGCCTTGTCCTTTATTTCTTTCAGTTTCTTTGCTTCTTCTTCTATCTCCATTTGTCTGTCTTTTCTGTCCCTTGCCTCATCACGCTGTTTTCTTTCATCACATGTTGAAATATCTTTGCCTTTGCTCTCTTCCCCATTATCCTTGCTGTAAGAAGCAGGGGGCTCATATGTCAGATTAAAATTCCTGCTGCTGCTTTTAATTACTTTATAGGATAAAATCACTTCTCCTCAGTGCCAGTGCCTGTGCTCTTGTCTTCAGCAGGGGAAAGTGGAGCCGATGGTGTTTTACTCTTCTCTTTATTCTAATTAAGCATCCATTCACCCTCGGCTTGATCGTCTTTCTTGCTCTGATACATTTTCTAAAGTTCTAAAATGGCCAGCCTTTTTTGTAACTGTTTTCTCTTATATGTGGTATGCAAACAAGTTGTCAAATGCAGCAATACAGTTTTCGACAGTGAACCCTCCTGAGGCCACGGCATGAGCATCTTATTAGTCATGCCTTGGACCCATTCCAAAAGATACTTCCTTATCTTCGCTGTGTATCTCTGTAATGTCCTACACAGATGTAAAAGAGGAGTGTCCCCCGTGGTGACAAGTCAATTTCAACCATGAATACGTACCCATTTTATTACATTACAACAGTGGATTGGTCTCTGCAACATTGGGCCTCATTACGAGATGGGCGGTAAGGGATACCGGGCACCGTTAAGGAGACAGGTGCCGGTAATCCCTTACCGCCCAATTCCGAGGTCCCTTAGCGGGACCCTATGGGGGCTCAAATGGGAATGGGGAATGGCATTTGGAATGGGGACTTACCAGGTCCGCCTAGGACAGAATGTCCCGGTAAGTCCCCACTCCACCAGGTCGGACCCATACACGATTTTGGAGTCAGCCATGGTGCTAATTGCGCCATTCTACCTACAAAGTCGTAATGAGGCCCACTGTATGTTAGGTTGCCCCATAGACCCACTGATTGGTTGGCATACTATCCCAAACTTGGACTTCTGGCTCCCTGGCAGCACATATGTGAAACAAAACTCAGGTGCTTGAGTCCTGTCAGACTACTCCTGATGTTCCCAATTAGATCATCATTTCTCATAGGTTGGACAGAAGCCAAAGTCTTCAGTCTGTAGTTGACCTTGTGGCCTGCTCACTGTCTTGGAAATGTCAAGGGAGTGTGATCACACTGCTATCTCTGTTTGATGCATTAATGAATAGCCCTTGTTTTGATTTCTAAGTCACATCTAAAGAGACCACAAATTCAGCCTCTTATTTACTGCTATTTGATTTAAGCAAGCAGGTTGCTGTTTGCTCCCCTTGGCCTCTAGAGATTTGCTCACTCTACCTTGTTTAGACTTTACACACTTTTAATTATACAATCCTGTGGCCATTGCAGATGTTTTCTTCTTCTTTAATCGAAGAGGAATGTCCTCTTCATTCATAGCTTATCCTGGTTCACTCCCCTTATGCCTTGCAATTATTCCTTAACATAGCATCCTTGGTTCTAGGCTAACATAGCCTTGCTGTTGTTCTACATGCAGAGATTTCCAGCCTTTGCCGATTCTACACCCTGTATACGTTTCTGAGGTAGCGTGGTTGAATTCGAACTAAGTCAGCATCCATTTTGCTATCTGGCCATCCTTGCCATGTTAGATATTCTTCTATACAAGCCTTTATATGTTTGCTTTCTACCTTGTGTTACTGTGTATTCACAGTTATTGACCATAAGTTACTTCATCTTATTTGTATTCACGATTACTTCAGGTTTAGGTACATGTTTCTCTTGATGCTTCAGTTACATTGTTACTCTTAAGTATTTTCATATCGTTTCAGTATAGGTTCTTATATCCTCCTTCTGACATCCCCTTGCCCTTGTCAGATCTCGCTTTAACATTCCATGATGTCCATAGGTGCATTCTGACATCCTTCCATGCATCATCCTTCCATACTTTTAGTGCAAGGGTACATCCTGTATGGCTGTCTGAGTGCACAGCGTCTCTCGTACACTCAAAAGCAGTATAGGCATAATTCACGGTAGCCCATTTACTGCTCTTCTCCTGTGATTCCAATATAATGGCGGTGAGGGGTCAGGAACTACTGTGCAGGCATCCACCTGCTCCTCCACGTTAGATATGGGCAGAGTTTTCCTACAATGTCTTGGCGATCAAGATGGTAAAGTGAGGTTACAGAATGGAATGATCTCAACCTCCAGTCCCATCCAGGACATTGTCGATGCCATCACTGCGGTCTAAATGCAAGAAGAGGGCCATGTACCAGGGCATCCAAGAGTTGCAGAAGGAAGAAGGGGTACCGGCCTAGGGGGAGGGCAGGGTTATTACTCTATAATTGTTTTGGAACCCAAGCACAAGAGCAAATTCTGTCTAATCGTGGATCTGAAGGGCTTGAACAAATTCATTTGCAAGGCACCATTCAAGATAGAGACGTGCCAAAGGACCCTGTCATTTATGAGCCAAGGTTTGTGTACATAAATTTGCAGGATGCTTATTACCATGTGCCAATCAGAGAAATGCAGCAGAAATTCTTCTGGTTCGCAGTGAGGGGGATGCACTTTCAATTCACAGTTCTTCCCTTTGTACTCAATTCAGTCCACAGGTCTTCAGTAAAGTCTTGCCAACTCCAGTGTCCCTACTCTATTTGGAGGGGATACAGTTGTTCTGACTGGCTTGTCAGGTCAAGGGCCAGAGCAGTTGCTTAGGTTCAGGTGTTGAGGAAACCTGAAGAAATCCCATTTGAAGCAACCTCAGCCTCTGACCGTTATAGAAGCCAGCTTCGCTACAAAAGCAGGGAGGGTGTTTCTTCTGGAGGTCAGGGCAGGGAATCTGCAGAGATGTCTGAGGAAGGTCATCAGAGGGGCAAATCATCAGCAAAGGATTTCTTCAGATTCAATGGTATGTGGCCTCCTGTGTTTTCTTAGTACAAGACTACACTTGCACCCTCTGGTGTTACATATTTACAGGTTCAGGGGGCTGACACCTCAAGCCTACAAGGAGCACATTTCAATCTCAGAAGGTCTGAGATGGGGGCTGCAATGGTGGTTGGTCAGTTCCAATCTGAAAAGGGAAATGCATCTGATGCTTTCAGACAGGTTCAAAGTTACGACCAACACCAGCAGGTTTGGGTGGGAAGCAACCTATCATAATCTGGTGTATCAGGAACAGTGATGGCCAAAAAGCAGTCCCCCTCCTTGAATTAGAGGGAGCTAGCGGCCGTTGACAGGGACCTTCTTTTTTTTCCAGTCGTGGTGATGTACCAAACTGTGCTAGTAATGAAAGATAACTCTTCAGCAATAGTCTACATCAATGACCAATGAGGGACAGAGCTCCAGGTCTCTGAAAACTCTGACAGCAGAGATTGGTCACTGTGCAAAATGTCACCTAGCATCCCTATGGTCGTATCATATCAGGGGTGTGAACAACTCAGAGGCAGTCCATCTCATCAGGTTTTTTTCATGTTCCCTGGACATTTCCCTGCATCCAGACATTTTCCAATAAACATGTAACAGACGTGGGACTCTGATTCTCAATCTATTTGCCTCCCTAGAAACAGCCCAGCTGGGGACATTTTGTTCAATATGTCCATCTCTAGGGTTTTAGGGGGTGGATTAGTTGATTTTGGAGTGGCCCATGGGACTCTTGTATGCAGTTCCTCCAATGTATCCAATTCTCAGGGTCCTGCGGAAGATTAGATCCAGTCAGTTGAACATCATAGTGGTTGTTCCCTACTGGCCAGGTAGAGGTTGGTTTCAGGTTGTACGAGAGCAGACATTGCCACCAATGTGGTGGATTCCCTCTTTTCCTGCTCAATACAGGTGGCAGGAAGGTTTTCAGCAGGGTAATCCAATTCACTGGGAGGCCTGGATAGTGAAAAAGAATTTGGTAATTTCTGATCAGATGGCCATGTTCTTGCTGAAATATGGCGGTTCTTCCACGCCAAATTTTATAAGAGGCATTCTGCGAATTTCAGGACTTGGTGTGAGCAGATTGAGTTGCAAGCACTAGCGTGTGGTCTGCCTTTGGTGTTGCAATTGCTACAGGTTGATTCTGAAAAAATGTTGATAGTTTCTTCCCTTAGGGCCCTGTGGGCACCCATTAAGGTCATCAAGGAAAACTGGGTCCAGCAGCTTGTGGTCAACTACTTAGGAGTTGTATCATATCTTGCCTCCCTGCATGTGTGCGGACTCCCAGTTGGGTTATTACTTTGGTGTTTTGTCCTCTCTTCAGACAAGGTCATTTGAGCCATTAGCATCAGCTGATATCAAGTTCCTAGACCTGAAGGCTAAGCTTCTTAGATCCATATCCACTGTTCACAGGTTAAGGATATAGGGGCCCCTCTTTGTACCCAGCAGTATCTTAAGGTCTTGCCAGATGTTCCTATACTGCAATGTGATCCAGGGATTCTTCCCAAAGTGGTTTCCAGATTTCACAGATCCCAGGACATTGTTTTATTAGCCTTCTTTCAAAATCAATCCTGCCCTGAGGAGAAGCATGGCATTGTTTTGACGTTTGGGGGACTTTTCTGGAATACCTGTGATGGATGGAGGCCACCAAGAATACTGGCAGTGTATTGGTTACTTTTGTTCAGCCAGGGACGTGTTGCAAGGCTTCATGGCAACTACCAGCAGGCGAATCAGGTTGGACATTTCCATGGCCTACTCAATGGTGGGCACATCGCCTCCAGAGAAGGTCCAGGAATGTTCTGCCATGGTGTGGCAGCATCCTGGCAGCATCCTAGGCTAATGCTTGTGGGGTTTCTCGGCAGGAGATATACAGGGCTATGATGTTGGCTTTCCCCAATACCTTCCTTGAACATTATAGACTTAAGGTGGAACATGAGTCTAGTTAGCTCTTTGGTGCAGGTGTCTTTCGCCTGGAGGTCATTTGAGACTCACTTCCCTGAGTTCAGGATTTAATGAAGTGTGTGAGGTGCAGTAGATTTCTAGGAAGTTTGTCTGATTGTGTTCTCATGGGTCTCTCCTGGGATGCATTGGTATATCTCACAGGTAAGTAATGGGATGAGGAAGGAGGGAATTGAAGTAATGCTATGTCCTATTCTTCTACCCAGGAAACGTAAATGCTCCGTAACTCATTGACACTTGGGGCTAATTAGACAGACAAGAAAAATGGTGTCACATGAGAAAAATAATCTAGCATAATACAAACTTCAATTTTGGGGTCAACAATCATCACCCTGTGGAATCGTGCCTGGGCACCGGACTGATTAACAATGTATAATTTATTGAGAATAATTGGCTTCACAAAATCTCATAAAAGCAGACAAGCACAGCAATCTATCCATGGAGAAAGACAAAACATTCATACTCTCCCTATCCATTCTCATATAGCCAAATCCAACAAAAAACATTAAATAGTGAACGCTTGAAGTGAAAAAATTAAAAGAATAAAGAAAAATTGCACAAACAGCAAAAAATTAATTAAACTATACATCTACATATCATCAGACAGAATTGTATGAAAAAAACAAAAAGTTTCAAATTCTAATATAAACATAAAAAATATTACATGGTTATCACATGGTCATCACATAGTCGGTTATCACATGGTCCACATGATCATTACATGGTCAACTAGCTGAGGTTGTTTTAATTCACAAATTTACATACTTTCTATCATAGGCAACCTTCTAGACATTGCTAGTTTCGAGTAAATATGCACAAATCATGCAGATGGCAAGTCTTTATTAGGACGGGATACAAGAATAAATGCTTCAAAATAAACCAATAAGAGTGATGAATAAATTACCTCTTCCTCATTTATGTGAAAAATATACTATGTAACAGGCATAATAGCCAAATTCGACAGGTTCAATTCTTCCTGAAAATCACTGAAAAATCATGTCAAGTACAAGGTGAAAAAACATCCCTGAACATAAACAACCACCCTCATTCCAAAGCCTCTCAAAATATCTCCAGTCTCCTCCATAATGAGGCCGCAATATTCAAGATGAAGGCCTGGCCGGGCACCCAACACTATAGTCACCTGGCAAATCCACAAGCAGATAGTGTATCAAAGGGATGCTGCGTACTTTGCTGGATCATTACCATGGAACCTCTATCCATCTGAAAGGATTTTTGTGCCAAAGTGCATTGTTTTCTCTGTAGTTTGAATTAAATAAATACATTTAAATAGTCAAACAAACATGACAGTATGCATTTAAAGTAGCAAAGGAATCAACCCTTCAGTTTTACTAGGCCTTTTAATTGGAAATTTTACTTGACATCATTTGCTTAAGAAAAGAAACTGGAAGAACCTAGACCTAGAAGCCCTAACAAACTTTCTAGACACAACCTCTCCAAGCAAAACAGGACCCACCAAAACAACCATAGATACAGCAGATAACACACTCAACAGTTGGATCACAAAGGGTCTAGGCCAGCTTGGACCAGCAAAAACATTGAAAGCAACACCAAGAAAATGGGAAGCAAAATGATTCACATTAGAACTAAAGGAACTAAAAAAACAACAAACGCAAAATGGAATAAAATGGAGAGTACAATACAACCGACAAGAAAAATTAAAATACAAAATTCAACTCAAACTATACAAATCAACATTCCTCAAAGCAAACAAATAGTATTAGGCCACACAAAGAGAACTGGCAACAAATCCACAGAAAGAATCATCAAAGAGATAAAAAATATCTTCCTCAAAGAATTCCATCATCCTGACACAAGCACTCTGTGACAACATCACCAACCACCTGAGATGAAAAATGGATACACTGCAGGAGACCATCAACATAGCCCAGAAAAATACAACCACAACTGCTGGACCACGGAAACCGGGCAAAAAGCACACTACAGCAAAACTCACCTGCCTAGAATCAATCAAAGAAGAAACCTTCGCCACACTGATCAAGCACACCAAACTTGCGGGATACCCAAGGGAACCCTGCCCCCCTGACATCTTCAAGGGAATCCTCAACCAAAGAACACTGGCAAAACATTTCCGGAAACCTAATGAATCTATCACTCAAAAGAGGATTACTACTGTCATAAAGCGCAGAAGACCCGAGCAACTACCGACCAATATCCAACCTGCCCTACCCAGCAAAGATTCTGGAGAACCATATGTACAAGATCATACTTAAATATGTTGAAACAAATGAAATACTTGACCAGTCACAAGTTGGCTTCAGACCAATGAGAGGAACAGAATCAGCATTCGTATCCATTTGGGACGACCTGGAAATAAATGCAGATAACGTTTCCTAATTGGTCCTTATACTACTGGACATATCAGCAGCATTTGACACAATCAGCCACGCAACACTAATACAAAGATTGATCTAATGTGGCATACAGGAATCCACTTTAACGTGGTGTACCTTATTCCTAACACACCGAACTGAAAGAACCTACCCACGACCGTTCACCTCAAACACCAAAAATGCATCCTGCGGAGTCCCACAAGGTTCCACCCTCTATGCACCGCTTTTCAACGTTTGCATGTGCCCACTGAAGAAAATCATTCAAACCCACAGACTTACCGCCTACAACTACACAGACGACACACAACTGATTGTGAGAAGAAACTGAACCCAGGAACCAAATAACAGCCTCAACAACTTCCTCTGAGACATCTACAATTGGATGACAACGAACAAACCTTAAACTGAACCCGGCAAACAAGGAAGTAATGCTCCCACCCGCAGGATTTGATGGAGGGAAGCCACTTCTGGACTAGCCCAGGAATACTAGTGGAAAATAGACTATCCCAGTCAATGCAATCACCAAAAAATGCTTCCTCCTCCTAAGACTACCCTGAAGACTACTCCCCTACCTCTCCTTTCCTCACAGAACCCTCACAATCATATCCCTGATACTCACAAAAATTGACTATGCAAACAGTCTCTACCTAGGAATGCCAGAACAACTCACGAGAAACTCCAAAGGGTGCAAAATATAGCGGCCAGGATCTTATTAAGATAAAACAGAAGAGACCACATTATTTCAGGACTGAAAAGTCTACACTGGTTACCAGTAAAACAAAAAAAACATCAAATTCAAAGCACTCTGCTTTGCCACAAAGCCTTGCACAGACAAGGAGCTGAATTCCTCCAAGTCTAGATCAGCCGGTTCTGCCCAAGCAGGGATCTATGATACAGCAACAACCTACAAATAGAGGCAAAACATTACAAAAGAAGTAAATTTGGCAGAACAGCGTTCTCACGTCTAAATGCTAACCTCTGGAACACCGTGCTTAAAGAAATTAGAACCACAGAAGACCATATCACCATAAAGAAATTACTCAAAACCTGGTTATCCAACAGACAATGACAACTGCAAAGGGACACCGGAAGCATTAACAGCACAGGCAAACAGCTAGAGAGAAAGCGAGATGGGCCGACGAACCACAACCAAGAACTTGGCTAGTTAGCAGCAAGCGCTAACCAAAGAGTCACACCAGAGGATCCAACAAACTGACACACTTACTAACCCTCTTCCCCTTCCTGCTCCTCCAACATAACCAATGCCACTACACCAGACCTTGGGCTTGCCACAGTACACAAACAAACCAAGAATCAATTCTATGTTCACACCCATCCTTTCCGAGATGCTGAAAGCACACCTGGAGTCAGCCACCCCACATAGTCCATAAAACTGTCAAAAACACAAGTACACACCAAGACACAAGATAGCCTTAAAGCTACAGCAACCCGCAACTCTGGATCCCTTATGGACACTTTCTGATCCAGTGCACACAACCACAACCCACCCCAACCACACACAACACACTAATCCCAACAATATCACACACCCGAGGCACTGAAACTTACTCATACGGTTACAACACACAGGACCTACCAGACCAACTCCCACTTGAAAAACAACACTCACAGATGCCAGTTCCTCCTGGTTCTGAACTTATGCTCTCATACTATCCTCACTAACCTCCCCAGGCCCCTCTCTTGCAGAGCCATACAAGTGCCTCTAGACTGCCCCTGAGTGGTAGTGGTGCATGGGATAAATCATCATAACATAACATAAGTGAACAAACTTACCTCCTTCCTTTTCCATGTTAAGAGATATAGCTCTATTCGGGATTTCTCTTTTTATGTAAGCAATGGTTTCCACTGGCAAAAAAGTCTAACAATTACTGCAAATTTGTGAGACACATTGTACATGATGTAAAAAATGCAGACATGAATTATCCCTTTAACAAAAATTGGCAATTAAATATTTTAACTAATGTGAGACAATACTATGTTACCTGTACAACCTTAAATTCTGGGGCATACTATTTAAATACACCTCCACAAACCTTCCTTTGCAGCTCAGAACCCATTCAGTGGTATAACTGATGAAGCTTTCCCTCAAAGGCTTTGAATTGCTATTTGGGGCTTAACTAATTCTTGATACATACATCTTAACGCATAGTGGTTTGTTGTACTCATGTTTGGTTTGTCTTTTAAAGGCACAAGCCAGGTAGTAACTTCAATGGCTCTGAGCAGCTCGCCAGTTAAGCTCTGCTTCCAGTCTGTTGCATGCTTTAAAAATCCCCTTCTGGTAATCTCGTTCTGTCTTTGACCAATGGCAGATTTCCTAAGAATGCTCTCATATGTCATGTGTTTGGCCTTTTATAATTGGTAAACCCCAACCATGCAGCATCATTTCATGCAATATTGTCCCATTGGACGGGGCATATGATAACTTCTCCTCAGATATTGACCATTCCAATTATCCTCCCCTTTATTCCGATAGGTCCACTGTATTTTTCCATGCAACAATTTAAGCTTCTCTGTCATCCCACCTGTAGTTATAATCAGATTGGGCTGAAAACCTTTTTCTCCCATAACGTCTGTTATTTACCTATCCCTTTATTAAGGCCCAAATATTCAAAATAGCTCGCAAACTCTGCATCCACAGACATACTTTATGTTCAAATAACTTGAAAGTGATTGAAATATGTAAATGTATCAATAATTCACGCATATTAATATTTTGTGCTTATATGTGTAGGATGGGATCATTTGAAATCTATTTTTGATCTATTTTTGGTCTTCAAACCAAGCAAAGTGTTGAGAATTTATGGATGATCATGTGATTTAATTTCGGCGCCATGTAAATTAATACACCAATTGCAATCAGATTTGTCAAAGCTGTAAGCTGCCCATCTTCATGGAAATTAAGTATTAACTTTAAATCGTAGCCTAGGCCCCCTGATAACTAGTTGTTTTGTGAGATTTACATCGCAGAGATGAAAAAGTCAAGTACAAGATATGTTATTAAGCAAACATGTGTTTCAGTGATATTAATAAACTTTACAAATCATAGCCAGGTAAGGCTTATCCAGTTGACGTGTGCATTGAGGCAGGTTCTGGATGGGAATGGGGGGATGGAGTCTCCCGTTCAATTAAGGGTGGCACAATCTACATTTTTACCAGCATATTTATTGTGATGAAATGGCTAATGCTTTGCACGAGTACAGGGATGAGTAGTTAATGCAACCCCTACTGATCCTCACACTACAACTAAACCAGCAACAATCCCACTTGTAAGGATGAAACAGGCACAGACTGTTATGATCACCTGGCTCCCACAGGGGCGACGGTCGGAACTGGATAGCTGCAGCCTCTACCAACGTGAATTGTAGTGCAGAGATGACTGACTGGACTGGCCTGCTCAATTTCATCTGCTTGACCCGTAGGAGTATTCTCCTGAAAGCAGAGAAAAGGAATTAGCCACCCGTGGATTGAGCGAGCACACCCCACCGTTTTCCACTAATCACCTCCGATATTCCCTTTCACCAGTCTCACCTTATGGTTTGGAATGATGATCTCTCCATCCTGTGAGGAGTGCAGGGGCGCGTAGATAACCAGTTACTTCACTGGTCCGAAGGAATTGGGTGAGTTCCAGATGAATATTGACTCTGAGGTAAGTTGTGAGGAGCCATAAGTATTTGGTTCTTAAGACTTCAAAATGTCTGTTATTCACTCTTGTCCGATTCCTTCCTTTGTCTTGCAGCTTGATTCGAGAGGAGGTTGTCCCGTAGCAGCTGATTGCATTTAGGTAAGAGTCTATGTTACCCAACACTGTCCGGTAAAAAATGCCAGTGCTTAACCTGTTGCTTTCTCTCTCCTTACAGGTGCAGCGTAAGCCGATGTGGCATGTAGAAGAATAATATCTCCGGCAGTAACTCGGTAAGTCCATAGTGATAATAGAAATTGTCTTTGTTGGTTTTCTTGGCTCACCTTATTGTCTTTCTTCGTCCCCTTAGGTGTCGGGAGTTCGGCGATGAATGATGCAGCAGCGCCGGGTCGAGGAGGTGCTGTGAAGACTGGTAGTATATCGCAGCGCTGCAGCTGGCGGTGTGACGCGCACAAAATAACGTCTTTTTCCTTGTTCGGATGCGCAAAGGATCCAGGATCAGATGAAGAATGAAGGTAATGTTCTTGCTCTAACCTTTTCTTCTTATTTCCCTTCTTTCTAGGAGCTCCAGATTCGAGGCGGGCGTGGCAGAAGACTGGATGCTGGACTGACAGGCACGGTGAGCATTACGCTGCAGGATGCAGAATAATGCGAAGCGTGTGCTGCTCATCGGGCGTGGTTTAAACAGCCTCCAAAGTAATCCCAGGTAAAAAGTTCCCCAAGACCACACCCAAGTAAAAAATAGTCCCTGAAATAAAGTAGTTCCTTCCAGGCCTCGCGTTGGCTTGGATTATTTGCAGCATGGTCTGCATGAGGTAAGTTTCTTCATATGAGCCTGGTGGCGCCTATGGCGCCAGGACTGATCCCATATATGAGCCTGGCGCCGTACCCAGATAGCCCCTAGCCGGGGTGGCTGGGTTTTCAATAGGTGTCTGGATGCCTGCTCCCTGGACTGATGGACTTGGTCTGGATGTCCGGGGGTAGGCATCATGACACAGACTGACAGGTATATCTCCATTGTCTCTTAGGGTAGCGCAGACTGAGGGCAGGCTACACTCTCCAGTAAGCGTGTGAGCTGTTAAAGAAGCAATCCAAGCATCAATAGTACTGTTGGACCAAAATAAAAGAATGTACAACCAAGGTCCTATAAAAACAGTATATTTTAAAGAACCAAACAAAATGCACTGATTTCATGAAACACTACTGGCCCACACCCGTAAGGGAAAACACAGAGAAAGCAAACTTTAAAATAAACGGACTCCCCGAGTTTGAAGACATAGGTGTCCAGGCAAAAGGTTTCAGCAGCTAAATGTCAAAGTTACTTTTTTGTATCTTTCAAAAGGTAGAGCATAGGGGGCTTTATGGCACACAAAGGGGATATAACCATTGCAAATACCTTACGTGTCTAATCTTTGGGTTTTAATAATCTTCATCCAGGCTTTTAGGAGCTCTGGAGGCAGTAAATTGGCATCACCTTGGTGAGCTGCTCTACTGGGTCCAACATGCAATGCGGTCCAAACAGCAACAACACGTCATACAATGGAGCTTGGTACTTGTAGGCAATGTCCAGGTTGGTCCAGTTCACAAGCGGTTAGAGGTGGAAACCATATTCCAAGGCTATTTCTTGACTTCTGAATTGCTGTGAAGGCCTGCCCCATGCCCCCAGAGTCAAGGATAATCCGTTTGCTGTACTTCCATGACAGGATAGAAAGTTTGTCATAGAGCACTTGCATGAACTCCTACTTCCAGTGAGCGAGATCCTGGCTCTAGTGTTCAGGAAGCAGGTAAGGTCTTGGACCACACAGAAGCTTCACAACAAATAAGGATGGTTGGGGATTAGAGCTTGCAGCTTGCCTCTTGTCTGGAAGTCTCTGGTCTTCACCTCTCTAGCAGAGGAATTTGGGGGAGACTGTGCTACAAACCATGATTGAGATGGAATATGGTTGTTTTAAACATTATTTTTGTGCTTTTTACAATGTGCACCATATTCAGAAGTATCTCTTCCCTTTCTCTTATTCTTGCCAGCCTGCCCACTCCTGACTCACTGCACTTATGTGTTAGGAGCGAGCAGCCACACGCCAAAGAAACACTAAAGGCAAGCCCATCTGTGCCTGTACGTGTTCTGGCCGGGGTTTGGGCAGTTTCACCATTCACTTAAACTTTTAAGTTATGCTCCTGCTTACATTTTCCCCCACTATGACAATGTATGTTCTAACTGTCTACCACCCACCCTCATATGGCGCTACTTTTCCTGTGGCCTTTTCCAATTTTGTTGCACTGCAACTACAATATTCACAGTTAGTTTATACTTGGGGATTTCAAACTTTGGATTGATGACCTGTCTGACACAATTGCTGCAAATGTATGCTAATGTATTGGTCTTAATAGCTGACTTACATCTAGAGCAACTGGTATCTGGCTCCACCCATTAACATGGCCATATTCTAGATCTAACCTTCTCGGAGTTAGGAAGCGTGATCGCTCAACCTTTCCTTCTCATGATTGGAGACTGTTTGAATCATCTACTTTGCTTGCCTATGTCCTTGAGCACTATGCCGTGCTGGCATCCGATGTGGACCCACTATTCGCACTGTAGACTGCTTTTGGGGGTGCAGAGGATGACATAGCACCTGTTAAAGACCATGCCAAGCCATGGCTAGCATCTGCCCCTTGGTTCTCTTCCCATTTGTATGCTTTTAAACTGCAGTATAAGCAGGCAGAATGCCATTGTAGTCATGCTCATCTAGAGGATGATAACGCCCTTCTTAAAATAGCTTGCCTTAAGTATTATAAAGCTATTAAGGAAGCTAAGACCTTATATTGTTCAAATCATATTTTTCAGCTTCAGGGAATCAGTTGAAAGAGCTCTTCAAGGTAGTTCAGGAATGTTCTTGTCCTGTGGTTGCTGCATGAACTATTCCTGTATCTCAAACTTTGTGTGACTCCTTGCCAACCTTTTTTAATGACAAGATAAGATCCGAGAGCACATTTCTGCTTCATCTGCAGATCCTCCTATTTCTATTCATGCTCAAGTAGTTGCCCTCTTTGGGATTGCTTCCTCATTCTTGGATTTTTCCCCTGCCACTGAGGATCAGGTTTCTAAAATTGTAATGCAACTTAAATCAACTTCCCCAATGAATCTTGTACCTTTTAAGGTGATAGAAAAGTGTGGCAATGTGTTAATCCCGATTCTCACTAGAGTACTTAAATATTTTCTGTTTTTCGGTTTCATTCCCCATGCACTGAAGTGTGCTATATTTTCTCCCCTCTTGAAGAAACCTACCATGCACCCTGCTGTGCCAGCTTATTTTCAGCCAATATCGCTGTTAGGAGTTCTCATGAAAGTATTGGAAGTAATAGCTACTCCTCAATTGAGAGACTTTCTAGAACAGTCTACTATTCTTGATGTCTTCCAGTCTGGTTTCCGACCTGCAATCGAAACATAGTCAGTGCTAGTATCTGTTATGGATGACCTGACTAGGATCCTTGACCAGGGTGGCATAGGACTGCTTATATTGTTAGACATCTCAGCAGCGTTTGACACAATTGACCACGCTAGATAGTTGGTTTAGGCCTTTTCTTGCTGACAGGACACACATTAATTCCCTCCCAAGCCTTTCTTTATCCTCCATCTCCAATCACTTGTGGAGTTCAACAGGGTTCATCTATTTCACCTTTACTTTTTAATATCTATGTTCTCCCACTGGCTAAATGTATTCATGGTCAATGCTGTCATTTTTATGCTTTCTCAGATGACAAACAATTGATCCTACGAAACGATCATGAACATGATCTGGTGGCTTCTTGTCTGAGTAAGTGATTGGCTGACAAAGGCAGTTGGATGAATGCCGACTGGCTAAAGGTAAACTCTGAGAAAACAGAACTGATGGTCATTGGGAGATCTCCAGCTGCACATTCTATGTGGCTTTAGCAAATTTTGGCCTGCATCTTGGGGCCCCTTGCCAACTCCAGTTTCTATAGTGAAGAATTTGGGAGTAAAGATCACTTCATCACTCTCTATGCTACCAGAGATTAGTATGAGATGTAGCTCTAGCCATTTTAGACTTAGAACTTTGAGGAAAATTATTCCCTATATCAAAGAGAATCTGAGAAGCCTGGTGGTCTCTCCTACCATTTCAGGAACCTTGGATTATTGTAATGCCTTGTTACTCTCAAAACCCAAATTCTTGATTCAACGCCTGAAAGTCTTTCAAAATTCTGAAGCTCATTTTGCTGTGGGCTTGCTAAATTTACTCACACATCTCAGGTGCTACAGGACCTTCATTGGTTACGAGTGGAGGCTAGAGTTAAATGTAAGTCACTGTTAGGTCCACTGGGCCTGTCGAAACTGATATAATATTATTTCGTCTTCATTGTATATGTTGGCCTATACCCAGTCGCTTTGCGAGGAAATCCGTATTGCAAGGTCGTGACCTTAAGTTAATCAAGCTTCCATTTTAGGTTAGACCGCCATTTTGGTTTATCGTGCAAAGTCACCCTGTGGCCTAAAATGGCCGACCTGTGTCCTCTTGTTTTCACTTTAACCTCTTCAACCTCTGTAGGCGAGTTAATGTCCAACCTGCCTGCAGGCTATATGTTAGGGTCATGTACACCTTGTCCTTTCTTGACCTAGGGATCAGGGGATTACTTGAATCGGTGATGTTAACCTACAATTATACAAGAATAATAATGCTATTTAAACATGATATGCGAAACATCTGTTTTACCTGCATTGAAGCAAATGTGTAAAGAGTGTAAAGTCACATCCAGAGAATAGTAGTACTTGTTAGTAAATGTATTAAGAAGTAAACCACATGCACGAGATATGTAAATTAGGAATGAACCTGGCGCGAACCCTATCCCAGTACATGATTAACTTGTAAGAGGCTGGACATCGTTACAAATAAACTGAATAAATATGCTGATGTCCAGCTAGCAATCCCTGTTCACTGCTCACATTGAACCCGCTGGTGGTCTCTGTGAAGTACTGACAGGCAAATAGCTATTTGTGTACTTTGTTTTGTAAACTGTTCAGTGTTGCAATAAAGGTTCTGGGAATCTTTACAAGCCTGTGTTGGTGTATTTCTCTTTGCATGGTGTAAAAGCCTTAATATTGTATTTTCTGATTCCACAGATGGCGCCCGAATAGGAACCCTCAAGATTGACTTTGTTTCGTTGAAGTTTGGCTCAGCTATCGGACCGGGATCGGACGGTGTCAACAAAAAGGCCCCTCTGGACGAGAAGCAAATTCCTCGAAAGAACAGCACGATCCGATCCCTGAACGGTGAGCTGTAGCCCGAGACGACGTCTTGACGAGGGTCCATATATCGAGGTGGGTAAATTTGCCGAAATCACCAGACACGTGGGTCCTTAGATTGTCTTTAGTAACCCGATCGGGCCGCCCAGTCCTTTGGTCAGGTGAATCGTGACCCTATTCTTAATTTAACCCAGACAATTTGAATTTGGCGCATTGTACTCGCGAGCACAATTATTTGACCAGGTAACACCAGAATTCTGATATGCCTGGGAAATTGTCTGCCTGCTTCAGGGCATTATTCAGCAGTGACAATCTTTGGAAGTTAGCCGTCCCGCACAACAGGAGGGGTCGCCGGCATGTACTATGTACTGTAAGACAGGCTTTGGTAGTATAGCATTTAATGATATTTGGCACAGACAGACCAGACATAACCCTAGTCTTCGGTGGCCAACCAATGGTAGCTTTGAAATCCCTCGGTTAGAATATTTAGAGTCAGTATTGATAAAGAAACAGGCTAGACCTGCAGCATTTGACACATTGCACAGTTGGAAAACAGAAGCTTTGCAGCAACAAAAGAGTATAGAGAAACATATGCATCGACATATGACGAATGCCGAAAAAGCACTGTTATATGATCAAAATAAACAATTGGAATCAGTTAGGAACACGGACAGAGCGTTTCAATTAGGCATTCAGAAAATGTACCCTTCGAAAGATTTTCATACGTCCGATGAATTGATTAACAAACTTTTGCATGAACGAAGGCCTGATGCCTCTGCGCCACCGCTGTACGTTCCTCCACCTGGTGCCTTGCCCCTTCCTGTCGCTATTCCTCCTCCTATAGTTCCCCCAGTCCTTCCTATTGTTCTTCCTGTTGTTCCTCCAGCCGTCGCTCCTTTGCCTGCTCCCTTGCCTCCACTTATTGATATTCAGAATGTGCCTACTCTCCCTCTTCCAAGTGATTCTGCATCGCTTGTAGTAGAGCAGGGAACGGGATCCAGGGTTGTGACTCGTAATACTGTGTCCCCAGATAAAAAGAATGAATTGATTGCTTGGGCTAAAGATTGTATGGAGAGGGGTGAACAAGCTGATGTTTTTTCTACACTCGAAAATCTAAAAAGTATCCCTGAGAAAAATGTTTTTTATTGAAGGACTAGGAATTCATTTGAGCATAATGTGGAATAGATTAAACGATGTAGATCTCCCACAAGGGTTACGGGATTTGAACACCTTAGCGTTGTCTAGAGATACTGCGGAGAAAGTATATGAGAATGTCAAGAGGATTTTTGTGTATAGGAAGGAGTTGGAAGAGTTACACAATGAAGAAGCAGATGGTGATAGTTTAGGCACGGTATTCTTACAGAAACGGTTTTCTCCTCGCCGCAAATTGATAGGTGAGGAAGTGCGAATTTGTACAAAGGATGCGATAAGATGGATTTCGGATATGTCGATAACTCCAGCAGAAATATATGACACGTATAGTCAGTATACGTTAGAAATGCAAAAGAAAGTGATACAGGTTATGGTAGAATACCTGCAGGATGAGTGTGTAAAAAGAAAGGTTTGTTGTCCCCAGAATTGTTGGGTGTTTATAAAAGAGCCTTTTTGATTGATACCTCTTCAACTGCCTTAGCGCTTGATTTGGCTCTGTTGCTTAGTAAGCGTTCAGATCTACCTACTTCTCAGTTGCCTATGAGAGAGGTCCCTCCGACATTTGTCCCAAAGGTTGAGATTGCGGCCGATGCTGCGCGAGGTATAGTCGCTGTGGACATTCCTGCACATTATGTATCGCAGTTTGTTCACGTCCCATTCTCGAGACAGGAAGTGAACACCATAAAGCAATCTATTTCTGATATATGAAAGAATCCGATGGGGTTCTATAAAGAAATAGAGTCAGTCTTACAATCATCTGTATTCACCTTAAGTGATATTGATTTATTATTTCCCGTACTCCTGCCAGTTGATTTGTGGAAACATATTAGGACTGTAGATGATGTACCTGGGTTAGGAGATACATGGGATAATATGGTTAGGCTATACAGAGAAAGACCAGCTGGCCAGAGACCGCCTCAAGTGACATTAAATTTGCCTGATAGGATTATTGTAAAATTAAAAACCATAGTTCCTGAAAAAAGAATCATTTGGGACAAGCTTACGGCCTGTGTCCGAGGAAAGTCTGAAGGTGCTACCAAGTTCTTTAATCGGTTCAAACAAGTGTTTTCGGATTTCAGTGGACAAGACTTAGGCACAGAGTCAGGGAAAAGGCTGTTTGTTGACAAATTTGTACGTTGTATGCTGCCTGACATCCAGTTGCAGATTATGTCCTCCGAAAGCACTTGGCAGGCGAAGTCTCAATCAGAAGTACTGCACATGGCTCAGTACTATGAAAAGCGTGTGAATAATGAAAAGGAAAAACTTGAGAAAAGAAAAGGTGGCCTGAAAACAAAAGTACTATTACAACAGATTGTTAGAAGCCCCAGAGGGGGTAGTACGCAATTTAGAGGTCAAAATGCTCCACAGGGAAGTATGCCCCTGGCTCCGGTAACCATTAACCAGTGTGCCTATTGTCGACAGGAAGGTCACTGGCGCGCACAATGTCCGACCTTGCACCAAAGGTCATTTGGGAACATGGGTAGATAATCCAGAGGTCGCCCAGGTGTAGGGGGCCCTGGTAGAGGTCAGTTTACGGCAGAATCACAGCAACCTTTTTCACCGGATAAACAAGTATCGAGTGTGGATAATAGAAACATTTTTGATCATCCTTCTGCTGCATACCTCCCTGAGGAACTTGCTTTTGATGACATTCTGTTTCGTTAGGATTGCCCGAAGCAGGATTTGGAACCAACACCTATTCCCGTTCATCAGAAAGGTCCCTACGTTGAGATGGTGGTGGGAAATAGGAAGCATCTATTTTTAGTAGATACAGGAGCACAAAAGTGTTCCATTGACCATTCAGGGTTCCAAACATTCCCGTGTCAGGGCAATCCAACGTTTCCGTAGGGTTTTCAGGCACACCTGTAGTTTGTCCAGTCTCTTTGCCGGTACCAATAACAGTGGGTCCCTTCACGGAGCAGTGTCCATTTCTTCTTACTACAAACTGTGGAGAGAATTTGCTGGGGTTAAATTTGTTGAAGGAGTTCAATGCAGTAATACATTGCTCATCGGACGGAGTTCGGTTAACAATTTCACCTCAGCAATCACTCGCCTCTCAGTTTTTGACTCAACCTTTACCGCCAGAATTCAGTAACATTCCGGAATGCTTATGGGCAATTGATGATAATGATGTGGGCATTCTTCAAATTGAACCTGTTAAAATTATTCTGAAACATGGAGTACAACTGCCTCTCATTCCACAATATAAGATCTCAGTTGAAGGCGAACAGGCTTTGAAATGTATAGTTTCTGATTTTGTACATCGTGGAGTAATTGAGGAAATTACAGGTAGTTTGTGTAACAGCCCGATTTTGCCGGTGTACAAAAAAAGTGATAATGCGATTCCTTTTCAGTTTATAATTGACTTGCGTGCTATTAACAAAATTGTGGCTCCTCAGTTTCCCATTGTACCTGATGTAACAACGATACTAACTAGGATTCCGGCTTCTGCCACTCACTTTAGCATTGTGGACCTCAAAAATGCATTTTTCAGTATTCCTATACACAAGGATAGTAGGTATTTGTTCGCGTTTACCCTTTGTGGACGCTCGTTCACAATCACTCGTGCACTACAGGGTACACTGAGAGTCCAAGTATTTATAGTAGAACATTGAAAGAGCAACTCGATACTCTCGAGTTGCCTACTACTTGCACGTTACTACAGTATGTAGATGATCTCCTCTTGGCTGCTGATTCTGAGAGTGCCTGTAAAGAAGGCACCATGTTGTTGCTTTGTCATCTAGCAAAACATGGCCATAAAGCTTCACTCAAAAAATTCCAATATTGTTGCCAGGAGGTCACCTATTTAGGCTATCTCCTGTCAAAGGAGCGAAGAAGGTTGACACCTGAACAAATAAAAACTATTTCTGGCATGTCTGTCCCAAATACGCAGAAGGAAGTTAGAGCCCTGATAGGAATGGCTTCTTACTGTAGATTGTGGATCCCTAACTTTTCGTTAACGATTAAACGAATGCTGGCTTTGACAAAGAAGGGCATTTTTTTGCCATTGCCATGGACTTTGGAACACCAGACAGCATTTGATTTACTCAAAACCGCGCTGTGTTCGGCACCGGTTTTAGGAACTCCAAATTATGAAAAGGCCTTTGTGTTGTATGTGCATGAACGTGATGGATGTGCTTTGGCTGTGTTAAACAAGGAACATGGAGGGAAGAATAGGCGTGCGGCTATTTCTCATCCGTCCTTGATCCTGTTGCATGCGATTTGCCAAAATGTTTGAGAGCTGTTGCTGCTGCGTCTGTAAAACAGAGCGAGGGAATGGTCCTGGGTCATGTGTTAACCCTAATGGTACCTCACTCTGTAGATGTTCTATTAAATAGAACTCAAACGCAACACCTTACTTCCGCACGATTGACAAGATACGAATTGATCTTGTTTGCTCCCCACATTCAAATTCAGAGGTGTTGTGTATTAAATCCGGCTGAACTTTTACCTGTCCCGCAAGATACTGTTGATGGTGACGAAACGTCACACGGTTGCCTTTACACTACAGAACAAGATACTAGAGGTATAATCGATTTGAAAGATACGCCTTTGAATAGCCCACAAGGAGAGCTATTTTGTGATGGCTCTTGTTTCAAACTTCCGAATGGTATATCCACGGCTGCTTATGCCGTCACTACCTTGAGCACGATTGTGGAAACCAAAAGAATCATGCATAATTCTGCGCAGGCCGCAGAAATTATAGCATTAACTCGAGCTTGTGAAGCTTTCTGAAGGGCTTACAGTAAATATATATACCGACAGCCAGTATGCCTTTGGGGTGGTTCACAACCTCGGTAGACTCTGGAAAGAACGAGGTTTCTTGACCTCACATGGCACAAAAATACAGCACAGCTCTTTGATAGTGAGATTACTTTCAGCGCTCGCACTCCCTGTTCAGTTAGCCATTGTAAAATGTACAGCACATCAGAAGGTTACAGATGATATAGGAAAAGGGAATACTTTTGCTAATCAGATAGCTAAACAAACTGCCACTGATTTTAGTTCAGAAATGTATGCCGGAAGGGAAACTGTAAATGTTTGCACTTTTGATGAAAGTATTGATTCTGTAAAAGACATTCAAGCAGATGCTACTGTAGAGGAGACCAAGAAATGGTTCGAGGGTGCAGGGAGATTGGATGGTGATGGATGTTGGGTGGACAATGTTTAAGGAAAATGGTTACTCCCTGACGCCTATATTACAATGATGGTCATTATGGCTCATGGTCCGACCCATGTCTGTGCACGTAAATTGACTAAAATGTTACACAGTGTATGGGCCAATGATACAATTTTCAAAATTGCAGAGCGCTTTGTCCAAGGGTGCATGGTCTGCTTGCAGCACAATGTAGGAAAAGGTACCTCGACTCCTAGAGGAAGTTTCGCTCCACCTTCGGTTCCATTTGAGGCCATCCACTTTGATTTTATTGAGATGGAACGTTGCAACAATCTTAAATACGTGTTGGTCGTCATTTGTGCATTTAGCAAGTGGGTTGAGGCCTTCCCTGTTAGAGATGCAACGGCCATAACCACGGCAAAGACTCTGTTGAAAGAGTTATTTCCTAGATTCGGGCGGCCGAGAGTCATCTGGTCGGATAATGGGCCACACTTTATCGCTGCTGTAATCCTACAAATATGTCAAGGATTGCAGATTGATAAACGGTTCGATTCAGCCAGACATGCCCAAAGTGCCGGATTAGTAGAAAGACATAACGGCATTATAAAGAACAAGCTTGCTAAGACGTGTGCTGGCACCAAGTTAAAATGGCCGGACGCCTTACCGATCGTGTTGCTGTCGATGAGAACAACCCCTCAAACTAAGACTGGGCTCTCTCCCTTTGAGGTGGTGATGGGGAGGCCTGCTAATATTTGGGGTATGCCAAAGAGTCGCTCATTGCGGGATGTAGAGAATGTGCTTCTTTCAGATTACTGTAACCAGTTGACTAAAAATCTATTTTCAATTTATCACCAGGTGCAAGAGGCATTACCTGTACAATACGAGGGTGCCGGTCACAGTCTACAACCAGGAGACTGGATCCTCACGAAAGTTTTTGAAAGGTCGTCTTGCCTTGCGCCTCGGTGGAGGAGTCCCTACCAGGTCCTGCTAGTCACCCAGACTGCGGTGCGGGTAGCGGGGCAGAAGAATTGGATACATTCAACGCACACCAAACGGATCCCCCGGCCCATGCCATACGATACAGAAGACACAGAATCCCTTTCCAATGCTGTAACCAACATGCCCGAAATAGCAACAACTGACAAGAGAGTATTGGATACTGTTCCAGAATTCGTAAGGCTAGACAAAACAGCCATCTTGTCTCCACACTCTCCAACAGATCATCCATTTTCTGATCCCATTTCCGTTTACTCGCCACCTCCAGTGGGAAGTGACGACACCTTGCTTTCTGATCCTTCAGCACCGGAAAATATGAAATATAATTTATGGCCAAGAAAATAGACGTACGGCATGGTTTGACTGTGCAATTGGAGAAATCATTTGAGGACTTGCCTTTTGGCCCGACTATACGAAAGGATTCTGTTGGCTAAGGGTTGTGGGAAAGACATTAAGAAGACGCGCGACTGGAGTCGCCAGCAAACGAAAAATTGGCGTTTTTTCGATTGAAGACTTTGATGCCTGAACCCGCTACCGCTCGTACCGAACTTTAAGACAAATATGTCTCTAGCAGAGATAATGAGCAAACGTCTAAGGGGACCCCGAAAACGTATTGTTGCATTTTTGTTATAATAATTGGGTTTTTAGTAACTACTGGTTTTGGGTTGTGGTACCTGGAAGAAGCATATCCGCTAGAGGACTTTTTACCTGTTGAAAATGTATCTGTTATACCCACTCCTTCCGTGCAATTGCATACCTTGTCGCCTAGAGATTCTTCGCATAGACGGAACTATCAGAATAATACTCTTTTGTTAATAATGAATGCCACTCATGCAATTTTCAATAAAACCAACTGCTGGATCTGCTCGCATTTGCCGCAACATGGGGATAAGGGGCTAGGTTGGTACATTCATCCTTTACCTTTGACAACTGCTTGTTACGCTTCTCTCAGAGCACTATTCATTGGCCATTGGAATGACAGCATCTCAGGGAACTTTGATGGTACAAATTTGAATAGTTTTGAAAAACGTGTTTTGATGCCCCTGTGATGCTTGCTTTTTGTAAATAGGAGTAAGCCAAACGTTGCTTCTGTTAGGCCCTCTGATAGATTGTCTCGTCCCTTTCAGTCTTTGATCTCTTTCAAAATGCCTCTTATAGGCAATAAGGATGCCACACCTCCATCTTAGTCTGTTTACCATAGCCCCGACTCAGTGTCCTTCTGCATACAGAGGAATGGAACACAGTCAATGGGTGATTTTAGAAATTGTGCGAACGTTGCGAACTTGACTAGTGAGAACAGACCTCTGTATGTAGGTGAACCTGTCTATTTTGTTTGCGGTAATGTGGCATTTCCATGGTTGCCTAGGTACTGGCAAGGAACTTGCTATTTAGGGATCCTATTACCTGGGGTATTTATTGCCAGTACTGCAGAAATCTCGAAGACTCATCCACGGCGAGATGTGAAGGGGGATACTCCAGCACAAACTCTAGGGGACATAATGAAATCCTTTGTGCCCTTTTTTGGGCAAATTATGAATTCAGAAGATATCAGGGGACTAGCGAGAGTACTGGAGAGAATCATCAACCGGACTACTGACATACTCTATAATATGACGTTAGAGCAGAAAGCGATAAGATTAGTAGCTCTTCAGAACCGGATGGCATTAGATGTCATTTTGGCTGAGCGTGGAGGAGTATGTAAATTTGTGGGGTCCGCTTGCTGCGTTTACACACCAGACTCCTCTCCAACGATCTTTAGGGCAATCCAAAATCTACATGTTCTTAGTTCGGAAGTGCATGTTCCTGAGGGAAACTGGGAACTTAGTGCATGGTTTTGGGACCTCCTACGGTCGTGGGGATGGAAGTTGTTTTCGGCCCTGCTGATTATCTTTGGTAGTTTACTGTTCCTTTGTTTTTGTATACAGTGTCTCCCTGGTATATGTTCGGTATTAGGGGGATGTTGCGTGCAAGCAACAAGTGTATTAGGACATAAAATATACGCCCCAGATAAGGTTTCCAAGAAGTACGTGTTGAAAGAAACTCTAGTGTCTTATCTAATGGCAATAGATATGTCTGATAATGATTCGGTGTGTATAGACATTGAAATGTGGAGTAAGTCGTAAAGTGATCGAAGGTAGTTTAGCGCCTGGCATAGGCCAAAAGGAGGGTTTGTCGAAACTGATATAATATTGTTTCGTCTTCATTGTATATGTTGTCCTATGCCCAGTCGCTTTGCGAGGAAATCCGTATTGCAAGGTCGTGACCTTAATGTTAATCAAGCCTCCATTTTAGGTTAGACCGCCATTTTGGTTTATCGTGCAAAGTCACCCTGTGGCCTAAAATGGCCGACCTGTGTCCTCTTGTTTTCACTTTAACCTCTTCAACCTCTGTAGGTGAGTTAATGTCCAACCTGCCTGCAGGCTATATGATAGGGTCATGTAGACCTTGTCCTTTCTTGACCTAGGGATCAGGGGATTACTTGAATCGGCGATGTTAACCTACAAGTATACAAGAACAATAATGCTATTTAAACATGATATGCAAAACATCTGTTTGATCTGCATTGAAGCAAATGTGTAAAGAGTGTAAAGTCACATCCAGAGAATAGTAGTACTTGTTAGTAAATGTATTAAGAAGTAAACCACATGCACGAGATATGTAAATTAGGAATGAACCTGGCGCGAACCCTAGCCCAGTACATGATTAACTTGTAAGAGGCTGGACATCGTTATAAAGAAACTTTATAAATATGCTGATGTCCAGCTAGCAATCCCTGTTCACTGCTCACATTGAACCTGCTGGTGGTCTCTGTGAAGTACTGATGGCCAAATGGCTATTTGTGTACTTTGTTTTGTAAACTGTTCAGTGTTGCAATAGATTCTGGGAATCTTTACAAGCCCGTGTTGGTGATTTTCTCTTTGCATGGTGTAAAAGCCTTAATATTGTATTTTCTGATTCCACAGGCCTACTATGGCTCAAGAGCTCTGTAACTTCGGTAGAAGTTTGTCAAATGTGCCCCTTCATGCAAACTTAATTCAGCTGATCTTCTAATTCTCTGCCTACCACAGCTGTCTGGAAGTACAGTCCTTTATCTGCTGATGTCATACCCAGAGTGCCTTGTATGCAGGAAGGCGAGGGGAAACAGGAAGTTTGGCAGTCCTAGCAAAATCCAAGATGGTGGGATCCCTCTGTGGACTGAACTTCTCCCCTGGGCTACTCCAACTTTGCTCATCTGTCTTCTGAGTTCAAAAGTAGTCCAGTAATCAGCACCCTGTTGTGACAGGTCCATTGCCATGATATCATGATATCTGAGCTGCTGGATTTGTCAGGAGATGGTTGCAGTGTTTTGCTTTTTAGAATGGAGCATTATGAAAGTGGAACCCGATTTGCAAATCTCACTCCCAGAAATGCAATTACTCACATCCTTTTATTATTAAAAATAACAAAAATCTCAGGCTTTTTAACTCTTGCAGTTGGCATTCTGTCACAGATTTAGTACTATTACTAAATCATTGTATAGATGTCTGTTAATGTTTGGCTGTAGCGATTAGCGGGATACAATTCACCAGATGAGGTGCGACCAGTGAAGTTTACCAGGAAATCTCAACTAGTAGTGTTGTGGGAACTCCCCCTAAAGTGAACCACAACATTTCCGGGCTCACCGGTCCAGACGTTCTCTACTAGCTTGAATAGTGTGGTTCACTTTTAGGAGTCTGAACCAGAGCCCCTTGCTCGCACACTGCTCTCCATGGCCTTCATTCTTATACCTTTTTTGTACTTCCAGCCAAAGAGCACTAGGAATAGAAAGCATTTCTTACATGTTCCAATGCCACACAATGACCCACTAGGCCCCAGTAGGGCAATGGGTAATGGGATAACACACACTGGGGATGCTAGTTACCTACCCTCTCTCTGAATACGCTAATTATTTATTTAGCTCTGGATGAGGTTTGTGGGACTTGAAACATACAAAATACATGGGGTATGTGTTTTGATAAAAATAGTTTGGGCACCCCTATCAATAACAGTTCCCTTGAATGTATTGCAAGACCAATTATTATTAGTCTTGCAATCCCTACAGCCTTTATACATTTAATTTAAATTTTTCATTTCATTTTGTCATTTGTGTAGCGCCTTTCACCATGGGTATGGTCCCAACGTGCTGTCTGTTGAAAGCCCTCACAGGGACCGAAGTCTGAAGTATGGGAAAGTTAGCTGTTGCTAGTATACATGTGTGCATAATAGCTATTAAAGGTTATTAAAGCTTGGCCGAGAACCTGCTAGCCACTCATGTCTAATTAAGATGTGTATGGGTGGAGAAATGTACAATAGGGAAATAAGCTGGAGGGTATGTGTAAGAGGATAGTCAGTTATGTGTGTAGCTACAGTTAATGTAGCTACAGTTCGACTTTTTGTCGTGAAAGGTAGCTACATCCTTATGGCAGAGGTGTTGTGCAGAGGTGTTGTGCATAGTGCCATTCAAGTTTTATGTGAAAGCAGGTGTGTGCAGGAGTTTGGCAGAGCCTTTGGCTAATTCCAAAAGCACAGCGTGCGAGAGGAAAAATGCATTGGTTATAATCAACTGAAAGCCTAGAATTGGTAAATTCAGCAACACTCTAAAACATCTGGGTTGATCAATTATGGTGGATATATTCTGCATTCTTCCAGTTATCATTACGTGGCTACATTCAAGACCCTGCTTGACCGTAGAGGCAGCATTTTGCCAATACCTGCATTCCCTTTAGTGTAACACATTCTACAATTGCCCGAAATCCATAAAATGGTCCCCCTCATGGACTCGGCTAAGTGCAGCACCCTGGTCAAGTGCACAAACCTTCCATGTTCTGTACAATGGATATCACAAGGTAAGCCCTTTCCCAAGAAAAGCTCCTACTTTCGCGGGCAAAGTGGTGGTCTGTGTGTTTGGCCGAATGTGAGGGCTCGGACTGTCTGGACCCAGTCCACATTCATGCCAGAGTGTGTCTGTTTGTAGGCATTGCTTTGTAAATTTGTATTTACTGTGATCCCAATCCATAGACGGTTGTGTGCACTGTCTGTTCAATAAACGGGGTTGCACTTGTCATGCATACACCATGATTTGACAAAAATGGCCTTTGCAGACCCAATTAGCTATTCTGTCATCAACGTATACTATCACCAGTCAAGTGTTTGTACCATGACATTTCATGTGCACCCAGATGTCACTTATATTATGCTGAAGCATGATGGAATGTGGATCATACAGCTTCTTCCCGGGCTTCCCATTTCCACATGATAGACTGTAGCTTTCCAACAATCAGCTGAAATGAAATTCCATGAAAAGAACGTGTTTTTTCACCTATACAACCTCTACACGGTGGACTGTGATGTAATCCCATGCCCTGCTCTTGTGGTTATGATGGGAGTGCCTGTTGATCTATGCCCTCTAAAAGGAAGGGCCTTTGGAAAAAAGGTGTGTGAGGTTGGAGTGGGAAAAGGCAAGGAGAAGGATCATGCTGGAGTCAAGAAGATTATTTTGAATGTTGTTCGAGGAGAGGAAAGGTGGAGAGTGGGGGAGAGGAGTGTAACGCTCACCTGGTATTCATGGGGCCACCACCCAGTCTGAACTGTTTCACCCTTGGACCTCTTCCTTTGGACCCTCGTGTGGCTGAAGACCAGGTCTGAAACACAGTAGTTAGATTTTAGCTTGGTATTCTCCTCTGACCCGGGGCCCACCTCCCATATGGACCCAAGGACCCCCTGCCACAGTTCTCACCTTGCTTCTGGATAAGGTGCGCTCTCCGTCCTGCCACACGGTGCAGGGGTGCGTTGGGGTTGGGTTTGTCGCTGCCTAGTTACTTCACTGGAGCGACTCTACAGAGTCCAGACCTGCTGCGACTCCGTTCTTCAGGTAAGTATGTCTTGATGGTGTGTTCTTTGTTTTGAAATTTTCTCTAACTCTTTCCTTTGTTTATAGGTGTGGATGCTGTCATCGTGATGTTACGCAGTTTGTGCACAAGATGGTAAGAAAGCACGGAGCACGGCGCTATATTCTTTTCTTGTGCTAACCTGTTTATATTGTCTGTGGTGCTGATCCGGAATACGCATGCCGAGAAGATGGAGAGCGGGGAGTAGTGGTGAGCAAAACGCTTACTGGCACTCTGAGTTGGAACCAGCCCTTCCATTCTTCTGCAGGCGTTGGAGGCCGTTCTATGCAGGTAAGCGAGTGCTTAATGAATGTGAAGAATAAACGCTTACTAATTTAGTTTTCGCTGTTTCTTTTTCCAGGTAGCGGTTTTCTTGATGAAGCGAGATCCGCCGAGATGTTGACTGCTCGGGATTCTGGAGCAGAGTTTGAGAGCTGGTTCCACAAGGTAAGCGAATACTAATGTTGTCTTATCTTTGTTGATTGTAGGAGATCAGGTCCAGCGTGCAGATGAAGATTCCAGCTGACCGTGGTGAACTTCACGCTGCAGCAAGCAGAGCAACGCGAAGTGTGTTCTGCAATCTGGGCGTGGCTTATATAGCCTGCAGGTATCCCAGGTGTCCCTGGGCCTGCCACACCCAACATGCTAGACCGCATGACTCAGTTATGGAACTGAGCCATGTGGGAGCTTCAATGTTGTTGAAAAAATGCCCTTATGGCCATATTAATGGCTTTTCACATGAGCCTGGCGCCAAAGGCACCGGGACTGACTCCAAGTGAGTCTGGGGGCAAATGTCAAGGCCCTTGAGGCCCTGATGGAGGTACTGGGTGCAGCCCACATGGTCTGGCACCCCAGTCCAAGGGCAGGAGTCGTAACAGCGAGATAACTTAGAGGAGAGCAGAGGGATTGGTTTGTGAGAAGGGATGTGGAGCGGAAGAACAGCAAAAGGTTCAGAAGAGAAAGAAAGGTGGGCAAGAGAGAGACCCAGTATAATGGGAGGATCGGAGGTTGGTGGGAGAGAGATCCAGGAGCCTGGGGAGAGAGTACAAAGCACAGAACTAAAGGATAAGGAGGAGTTTAGGCCTAGGGTAGGAGTTGAAAAAGTGAGGGGTGATAAGGAGAGGAATACCGCAAGAGCAGGAGGAAGTTGTCAGAGGGTCAGCTGAGATGAAAAGACAACAGAGATATATCGGGAATGGGATAGTGTAAAGAGAGAATTACAGGACAAAGTTAAAGCAGGAGGTGAAGGGAAATCCTGGTAAGGCATATACAAAGAGGGAAGGTGTACTGGATACACCCTACCTCTGGCAGACCAGCCGAGGTGGGAGGAAGTATCAGAATGTGTCAAAGTGACAAGGAAACAAAAGGAGATCATAGTACAAAAGGAGTGAGCATTATATCAAAAGGAGAAAGGGAAAAAAAACATTAGGAACAAGAAGTTTATGGGCACAGGAGGAGGACAGCCAGAGGAGGAATAAAGGATTAGTTATGGGAAGCCAGACCAAAAGTTGACAGTCCCCTCTCTGATTCTCCAGCCAATCTCCCACACAAAGGTCGCGAGGATAGCAGTTGATGATCCTCACCATCATTACAGTGGTAACCCATGCGCTAAAGAACAAGTGAAGGAAAAGAGGATGAGAGTGACTGACCTCTGGAAAGAAATACTGAGGGCACTCAAAATACCTCAGACTGTGAATGACTTTCATCCTTATGGATTGGTAGACATTAGGGCTGGGTCTTTGAGACTGCAATATCCAAAGGTGACTTTTTGAGAAATGTATTGCACCCAAGGAGAAAAAAACTGACTATGTTTATGGGCACTTGTGTGTATACTTGTGTCAGGCTGATATTTATTCCAAAAGTAGCCATCATGATATTTTTTCAAGTTGAAGCTCTTTGTGTCATATTTACCAAAAAATATCCCTTTTGTTAAACGGTAATTATATAGTGCCTCCTTAGTATTTATATTGGCCTAAGCCTATTCACGCTACACGGAAAACCGCATTGCGAAGTTCCGATTTTTGGGCTAACTTCACCACCATTTTAAGATTCATCTGCCATTTTGATTTCCACTCATGTTTTCTATGTTGTAAAATGGTGGACTATGTTTTCAACTTGCAGCCAAGCTTTCCAACCTTTGAGTTCTGTTCATGTTTAGGTTGTCCGGGAGCCGACTATTTAGACCGAGAAAAGAGACCTTGTGCTTCATATGAACTGTCATTTAATTGTTGTCTGCGCTCACAAGCTTCACCCTTGTATAAACATTGGGACAATGAAGAACAAACCTCGAGCGTATGCTTTAGCTGAACTACATTGTGAAGTAACTTGGAACAAGGCTTACCGCGGGATCCGAGAACATACATCACCATTGTGTCTTCATGGAAATACCAACCTATGTAATCCTCCGCATAATATTGTAAAATCTGTATGTAAACTAGGCACGAACTCTAGACCAAGAATTATTACCGTGAAGAGAAGCTGGACAATATTACATGAATTGTAAAAAACCATGCGTGTTTAGATGTTCAGATCTCTTTAACCTCTCCTTGTCGGCTGGTACACAATGCGAGGTGTGAAGCCAGATAGCTATATGTATTGCTTTGTAATATGTACAGTAATAAAATATCTGCAAATCTTTTTAGCCCCGTGATTGGTGTATTTCCTTTGTGGTACTCAGGCTCAATATTTCTTTGTTCTTTCAGATGGCGCCTGAACAGGGACCCTCAAGATTGATGCCACCTCGTTGAAGAGCAGATGCGGCTATCAGACCGGGAACGGACGGTGAGAAACAGGGGGCCCCTTTTGGATGAGACGCGACACCTCAACAGTACTGCACAATCCGATCCCTGGACTGTGAGCTCGCAGTCCGAGACGGCATCTTGATGAGGGTCCATATATCGAGGCAGGCCGTTTTGCCGAAATCACAAACCATGAGGGTCCTTTGTCCTTTGTAATCCAATCGGACCTCCCTTTGTCCTTTGAATCAGGTGAGTCATGCCCGATTCCTAAGTATCCTGATATTTGGTTGTAGAATTGTACTCGCAAGCACAATCAACACCAAGTAACGCCAGTATTCTGACATGCCTGGGACATTGTCTGCCTGTTCCAGGGCATTATTCTGCAGAGACAGACAATCTTTGGAATTTGGCTGACTGGCACCACAGGAAGGGTCGCCGGCATTTACTATGTACTGTAAGTACGCCATTGGTAGTATAGTATTTCATGATATTTGGCACAGACAAACTAGACATGCTTTTGAACTTCAGTGGCAGTCAATGGTAGTTTTGAGATTGCTCGAACAGAGTATTTAGAATCCATACTGTTAAAGAAAAAAGCTAGACCTGCAGCATTTGATGTAATACAAAATTGGAAAAAGCAAGCTATGTCGCAAATTAAGAGTAAAGAGAAGCATGCACATCGTCATATGTCAAATTCCGAAAAAAGGCTTTATTGTACGACCAACAAAAACAGTCAGAGTCTGTTAGAAACATGGATAGGGCTTTTCAACTTGGTATACAGAGAATATATCCATCTAAAGATTTTCATGCCTCAGATGAGCTAATTGATAAATTCTTGAATGAACGTAGGCCTGGTGCCACTGCACCACCTCCTTATGTACCTCTTCCTGCTGTCTTACCTCTTACTGCTGTCGCTCCTCCTCCCGTAGCAATTCCTGTTCTTCCTGTTGCTCCTCCGCCACCAGTTATTGCTCCGCTTCCTGTTGTTGTTCCTCTGCCTGTACCTTCACCTGTACCGAATGTTACTGTTCCACTAAATCCGTCTTTGTTGCCAGTGGTAGTGTCTCCACTACCTGTTGTAAAGGATTTGTCAACTCTCTCTTTCCCAAGCGGTTCTGCTCCACTTGTAGCTGATAAAGGGGCGAGTGCTGAATCAAAAGTTGGAACGCGGAACACATTTTCCAAAGAGACAAGGAGAAATTTGAATCTATGGGCTAAGCAATGTATGGAGAAACGTGAACAATCTACTGTCTTAGCTACACTCCTTAATCTAGAAAGTATTCCCGATCAGAAATCTTTATTGAGGGGATGGGTATACATTTGGCTGTAATGTGGAATATATTGACGACACAGATGTCCCACAAAGGTTGAGGGATTTGAATGTTTTAGCTTATTCAAGGGATAGAGAAAGTACATGAGCATGTCAAGAGGGTTTTTGAGTTTAGGAGGGAGTTAGAACGATTACAGAATGATGAAATAGATGGTGATAGTTTGGACACTTTTTACATGCAGAAACGGTTCCTTCTTCCTTGTAAATCAATGAGTGAAGAAAAGCAAATTTGCACGAGGGATGCGCTTAGATGGATTTCAGATATGTCGATATCTCCATTAGAAGTATATGATACGTATAGTCAGCATATTCCAGGACTACAGAGGAAAGTGTTACAGGTAATGGTAGAATACCTGCAGGATGAATGTATAAAGAAAAAGGTTTGTTGTCACACACAATTATTGAACATTTATAAGAGAGCTTTTGCGTCTGCTACTGCTTCCACCACTTTAGTGCTCGATTTGGGTCTGTTGCTTAGTAAACATTCGGAGTTGCCTACTTGTCAGTTACCTATAAAAGGGGTTCCTCCGACATTCGATCCTAAAGTTGAGATTCTGGCTAATGTTGCAACGGGTGCAGCAGCCATTGATATTGAAGCTCATTATGTGCCACAGTTTGTTCACATCCCGTTCTCAAGACAGGAAGTGAATACTATTAGACAGTCGATTCCAGACATAAGGAAAAATCCAACATGGTTTTAAAAGGAAATAGAATCTGTCTTGCATTCATCAGATTTCATTGTGGGTGATATAGATTTGTTGTTTCCTGTGATCATACCTGATTTATGGAAACAGATTAGGACTATGGATGATCAGCAGGGTTAGCACTTGTGCTCATGAACAAACAGGATTACCTGGATGAAATTGAACGCCAATTGAATGACGGAAAAACATATATAGAAGAACCTGTTATTCCTATGGAAGCAGTACGATCACTGATCAAAGGAGTAATTGATGAGGCAGAAGAAAATGATAGAACATGATGTTTACTCGAGTATAAGTATCCTATCATGCTGCGGCCCACTTCTCCACACATGGCAGTGCATGGATTAAGTCATTCTTAAGTGGCAGAACCATGAAGGTTTTCTCTACCTCTGCAGCGGCTGACCCAGTACCCATCACATGTGGCATCCCCCAAGGATCCTGTGTCTCTCCGACCATGTATAACATTTTCACAAAGCCCCTGTTTGATGATCTTGACCTTCTGGGTGTCACCTACACAAACTATGCAGTTGACACTCAGATTTTCATCCCACTTTCGGGGGATTATGAACAGGATTTGGCCTTGGTGAACAAGATATACCTCATCATCCAGGCATAGATGGCCCGTCCTGGTCTATGCCTGAATGGTGACAAAACGGAGCTCATCATACTGGGGAACACACAAAATATCAAAAGCCTGAACAATGACTTTTTATCATTTGTTATAGATGGCAATACCATTAAAGTGGCAAAAGAAGTAAAAACATTAGGTTTTTACCTCATCTCTTGCCTTTCTCTAACAAAGCAGGTGAGTGCGATGGCCTCTAGTACCACATACACCTGTAAGTTGATTAGAGCAGCTAAACCATACTTGTCCACTACGAGCTGCTTCACCCTATCTAGAGCTCTGGTATTATCCAAATTGGACTATCCCAATGCACTATACATGGGGTCTAATAAACACACGCTGCAAAAAATCCAAACCCTGCAGAACAATGCCCTTAGAGCTGCCCTAGGAATCCCAAGAAGAGAGCATATTTCAAATGTCAGGAGACAATCTAACTGGCTCTCCACAGCTGACAAAATGAAACTTAAAACAGCATCACTAACCTTCAAAAGCATTAATGACTTATCCCCCAAATATCTAACAAAAAGATTCAAAAGAAGAACTTCTAATAGACCCACCAGAGAAGCATACACTAACCAGCTTGTTGTGCCCCCATTTAAATTGAGCACAGCCGGAGGCATCAGCTTCCCTGTCAAAGCGGCCCAGGTATGGAACTCCCTCCCAACTTCCTTAGGGTCTGACCAGTCCTATTCACACTTCAGACTTAACTGCATTAAATGGCTCAAAGAAAATGACCTATAGCTGACCGATACTAGAACCATTCACGTCTGACCCATCTGCTAATCTCCACCGCTTACCCCACCTTGCTCTTTGAATTTCAATGTATACTGTGTATACACATACCTATGTATATAACCTTGTATATTGTCATCCTCTTGCTGTCAATGCATACTGTAACTACTTGGAATGTGTAACTGTAACTTGTAACTTAAACTTACAGAATTCTTGAACACGCGCCCGTATACCCTCGGGTCTGGTGCACTCTACAAATAAATAAACAAACAAACAAACATTTGCAGCGCAAATTGTTATTATGCGAAATCCTTTGGATTGAACTTCTGGACTTACTGAGCCCTCGAGGCATGAACACTGAATTTGACTTGATGTGTTTTGCGTGAAATTGATAATTCTGCCCTATAGGTTAATGACTCAAGAAACATCCTGTTGTTTATAAAAATGTTTTAATCCTAGGGGACAATATATATGTCACTGATAAAATAAAGATCTGCTCTCATTGACTTGGGGCAATTCAGTTTTTAATGTGATTTTGGATCTTGCGAATTTGTATTTTGGATTTTTTGATCTCATGTCAACCTTGTAAATTGTTTCTTCCTCTTTCCTAAACTGGAGTTAATGAGATGTCACAGTCTTCCACTTGATGGTTCCTGTCAGATAATTAGAATGTGGACCTTCACTCAGCATATCATGTTCATATTTACACTCTTTTTCAGAAATGAGCCCTCTTACCACTGAGCCCTCCTGTAAACATGATGCATTATGGGGCACCCCGCGGATTCGATTGAACCATGGTTGTGCCCCCATGCGCATCCTTTTAGCCATTTCCCTTGGACAGTATACTCACCTTTTAATGGTCATCTGTGTATAAGAAGTGAGAGCTTTTCTCTAGCCCTTGGAGGCCCTTATTTTGGCCCATGCCCTATCTACAAGCTGCTCCACTTTTTCTGACATCAGTGCCGGTGTCTGTTGATCGAGATCACAGACGGCGCACTTATTTTGGCAGCGATTGGATTGAGAGGATAACTTGCATCGCCCGTTGTGATGCTGGAAATGCATCAGAGGGACAGGGCCTCTGAATCCTTGTCCTTTACTGCTTTTTATCGTGTGTTCTGTCGTGTTTTCTGCCCAGGAGTCCATGTGGGACTCCTGGCAGTGCAGCTCTCTCTTTTGGTTTGGTGAACAGACCCATGGGATACCCTTATGGCACCCATGGGTAGGGGTACAACCCTGTGCCCCTAGTGTATGTTTTTGGGCACCTGTGGGTGGCCCACAGAGCAGGATATGGGCTGGTGGCAGCTCCATGCTGAATTTGACAGGTGCTCTGGGTGTCCTCTATTTTGGGATACCCAGGCCCTGCCATTGGGATCAGTTGATTCCTGATAGGAAACAAGATGGCCCCTGTGGCCTCTTGCTTTCTATTGCCTGTTACCTTGTTTTCCCAAAGTCCTGGGAAGTCCTGACTCTGTCCCTTCCCCCCTGACTAGCTGCTGGGTGGAAGTTCCATATATGGTGTTGTTTTGAAGGCCCAGCTAGACTGACTGGAGCCTTCCCAGTGACTGTATGTTGTGGGTACCTCCTGTGGGTGGGACCTGGGTGAATGCAATGTGTGACCAATATACACTCCTTGTTGTGGTTGTCTGGTTTCTGGCATGAGAGACAAAGACTGAGACAGCCCTGCCCGAAACTGGCCTGAATGCAGTGTGTAGTGTTGAATGGATGGGTACTTGTCCGAATCCACACTCCTGGTTGTGAGTGTCTGAAAGGGAGGAGTGTGGCCTGAATGCACTGTGTGCCTGATTGGCTGACTGACTACATGAATGCCCTTCTGTATGATTGGCTGCTGAGTGTGTGCCAGCAGTATGGATGAGAGACAGAATAGTATATCGGGGGACCTCTCACCACTGGTAATTGTTCAGAAGCGTTCAGAAGCTGAGTCTCCACTCTAAGAGTAACTGGAACTGCTGATCCTCGACGTCCAGCTGGAAGAAGAAGACTTGCTGTTGCACTTGCTTCGACCGATCTGAAAGCTGCCGAATTCGTCGAGGACTGACCCGAGAGAGGACCTGGTAAGGCGCCCTCTTCCCGTGCTCCAAGGGATCATCGAGCACCACTACATCTTCACAGAAGCCCCCTGGAAGTCAGACCCTCGAAAGGCTGCCGACCCGAGACGGGACCGCCTAGGAGATCCAAGTGAAGCACCCGGACATAGCTGCCGTCGAAGTCCATTGCCGTCGACCAGGGTTCGCAGGTCTGTGTAACCGCTGGAGGCCCGTCGAAGTTGTGTTGCCCAGCCGTGGGAACCACTTGACGCCGTGCGGCCGACGACCGGAGCCGTCCGCTCCTTGCCTAAGAACATTTGAACCGAAGGACTCCCTCATCCGCACCGTCGACCGCTTTATCCTGCCGGAGAAAGTCGAGGACGACCAACGCGCCGAGGAGAAACCTACCAATGGGTTTCCCGCCACCCGAAGACCACAAAGACTCGAACGACTCGACGGCCTTGCTGGGCCCCTGTCTCCACAATCTTTGCGGTCCAGAACAATTATCATCGAGGTGCCCCGCACGCCTCTGCCTTGCAGGACGCCGACGCTCCGTCGTCGACGAGCACCGCTTGGATCGAAGCTGCCGCCTCATCGACGACGTTCTATCCGGTTTGTTGTCGGACGTTCGACGCCCTGTGTCTCCCGCTTGAAAGGGAAGGCATTCAAGAAGGGCCATCGATTCCCCGACGCCGAACGCCGAGTTACTCGATGCTTCTCGACGATCCGTGACTCCCGCTTGAAAGGGGGTCACTCAAGAAGGATCTGTCGACGCCTCTTCGAAGAACTCGACTCCACCAGGTACATTGGGGGGGTAAAAACATTATAGGAGGGAATAAGACTTGCAGAACAATATATGGACTGGGCTTGTGCTATATCTTTATTTTACAGGTTGCCCAGGTGGGGGGATCTCCACACAGAACTGTGTCTAGTGGTAGGGGCCAGTATTCTGCCTATTGCTCAACCATCTTATTTTCTCTCCTCTCTCTATTGCTGGTTTCACTCTATTGATCTGTGTGACATTGTTACAGTATTGTTGATGCACTTTAATGAGATCTAATACAAAGGGTGGTACCACTTTAGAATTGTATATATTTGCCATTGTTGAGTACAAAGTGAGTTATTATGATAAGTGTACATAACCTTGAATATTGATTATATAAAGACTGTGTTCTAACCAATACACTGTGTGGACATTCCTTTGTGGGGGCTTGGGGACACTGTACTTAAGAACCAGCCTGCATCACCTCCTGAGAAGCTAGGCCTTGATTGCTCGACCATAGCTACTGAATAGAGAATCTAGGCTGGGGTCCTCTGTCTCACCCCTCTACCATATAGAGAGCAGAAGTACAGACCACCCCCTACCAGTCTTTACACCCGTTGAGTAGAATATACTGCTTTTTGCAGTGTTTAATGAACGGCGGCATTATAGTAGTACTACGTTATTTAATTACCTTTATTTTGATGTTATATAAAGGGCCTTTCATATTGGATCTTAATTTAATGACTCTCCATGTATTTCCCTGTATTTTTGTTAAGGTCAATCACTGGACCCCCTCTACGATCTTGGAGAGGTCAGTGTTTTTTCAAATTCCCTGCTGTCTCGAATTTATTCTATTGATGGTAATTAATAAAATATATGTTTATTTTCATTACCCCACAGGGTTCACACTAAGAAAGTTATTCTGAATAGGAACTTTGAAACTCTAACTGTGATTAGGAACACTGAAGCCCTAACCCTGAAGATGGATCTATGATCCAAAACGCGTTGGTTATTTTGTAAAACCCAGAAGGGGCTTTTTTGGTGATATATGTTGTATAAAGAGACTGATCATGTGAAAGTCTATTAACACATTCCCTGACCATGAGGTATCGTTTGTGTTAGAAACTTATTTGTTTGCTGCACATTACATTGAAGATACAAATTGAGTTTGTAACTGTGTTATGTCTGATTTTGGAAATTAAAAATCCAATATTTATGTTTACAAATCAAATTCTGAACTTTGTATACGCTCTACATTATTGTGGGATTCAATTAACTAATTGTTTTTGGTCTTTTGAATGTTACGTGCTGAAGAAGACATCAATTTAAATTTAAATTACCAAAAGTCAAAGCGATTTTTTTATTCACATGGTTGCCCCTTGGGCCAAAATACATAAGAATAACAGTTATCTGCAATTGGGACATAGGTTCCCTAAGGAGTGCATTTGGGCTTACTATGTAGTAATACATGGTTCTGGTTCTGTTCCAGCAGGGTTAGGTGACACATGGGTTAACTTGGTTAGGTTAGATGGAGAAAGGAAAGCTGGTGAAAGACCAACGCAAGTGATACTGACTTTGCCATATATAATATAACAAAATTAAAGACTTTAATTCCAGAGAGAATGACTGTTTGGGATAAACTCACTGCCTGTACCCAAGGAAAATCTGAAGGTGCTACCGAATTCTTTAATCGGTTCGAACAAGTATTTTCAGATTTTAGCGGACAGGATTTAAGCACCAGGGAAAAGATTGTTTGTGGATAAGTTTGTGCGTGAATTGTTGCCTGATATCCAGTCACAAATTATGACTTCCGAGAGTGCTTGGCAAGCTAAATCACAGTCCGAAGTATTGCATATGGCTCAGTATTATGAGAATAGTGTCAATAATGAACAATAAAGGATTCAAAAGAAAAGGGGAGATCTAAAAACGAAGGTATTATTGCAATAAATGATCAGATGGCCTAGAGGTGGAAGTACACAGTTTTGAGGTCAATTCATTCCACAAAGTAATTTGCTGTTTGGTCCTGTACACACAAACCAATGTGCTTATTGCAGAAAAGAGGGTCATTGACGAGCACAATGGTGATCCTCCTGCAAAGATTGAATAACACATATGGTGTCATGGGTAGACAAAATAAAGGCCGCCCTGGGGTAGGAGGTCCTAGTAGAAGCCAGTTCGCTCAGAATTCTCAGTCATATTTGCAAGATAATCAGCAACCTAGTGTAGATAGCAGAAATATTTTTGATAATCCTTCAACTGCCTATCTTTCTGAAGATCTTTTCTTTGACGATATATTGTTTCGTTAGGACAGCACAAAGCAGGGTCTGGAACCTACGCCTATTCCCGTTAATCAGAAAGGTCCCTACGTTGAGATGATGGTGGGAAATAGGAAACATCTATTTTTGATTGACACAGGAGCACAGAAGTGTTCCATTGATCATTCACGAGTTCCAGACATTCCACTGTCAGGGCAGAATAACGTTTCCGCAGGGCTTTCTGGCACGCCAGTGGTTAGTCCGGTTTCTCTGCTGGTACCAATTTCACTGGGGCCATTCACAGATCACTGTCCGTTTCTTATGACAATTAACTGTGGAGTGAATTTGTTGCGGTTGAATCTGTTGAAGGAATTAAATGTGGTAATTCATTGCTCTTCAGATGGAGTGTGTTTGACCTCAGCAGTCTTCTGCCTCACAGTTTTTTGACTAGACTTATGCCACCAGAATTTAGTGAAGTTTTGGCGTGTTTATGGCCAGTTGATGACAATGATGTTGGTATTTTGCAAATTGAGCCTGTTAAAATTGTTTTGAAACCAGGAGTTAAGTTGCCACGAATTCCACAAGATTTCAGTTGATGGTGAGCAAGCTTTGAAATGTATAGTCTCCGATTTTATACATCGTGGAGTAATTGAAGAAATTGCAGGAAGTTTTTGCAATAACCAGATTTTACCGGTGTATAAGAAAGGGGATAATGCGATTGCTTTCCGTTTCTTTATCAATTTGTGCGCTATCAATAAGATTGTTGCTCCATAATTTCCAATTGTTCCTGATGTATCGACGATACTAACAATGATTCCAGCTTCCGCTACTCATTTTAGTGTGGTGGATCTTAAGAATGCCTTCTTTAGCATTCCCATACACGTGGATAGTAGATATTTGTTCACGTTCACCCTAGGAGGATGCTCATTTACATTCACCCTTGGACCACAGGGTAAACGGAGAGTCCGAGCATTTATAGTAGGGCTTTGAAAGAGCAGCTCGATGCACTTGAGTTGCCTTCTACTTGTACATTGCTGCAGTACGTCGATGATCTTCTCTTAGCTGCAGACTCAGAAAGTGCTTGCAAGGAAGGCACTGTGTTATTGCTTATTCATCTAGCAAAGCATGAGTATAAAGCTTCCTTGAAAAAGTTTCATTGTTGTCGATAGTAGGTCACCTATTTTGGCTATCTCCTGTCAAAGGAGGGAAGAAGATTGACGCCTGAATGAATTAAGAGCATTTCTAGCATGTCTGCCCCAAATACACAGAAGGAAGTCAGAGCCTTGATTGGAATGGCTTCTTACTGTAGACAGTGGATCCCTAACTTTTCACTAGTGATCAAACCAATGTTGGCATTGACAAAGAAGGGCATTTCTTTGCCACTACCGTGGAACTTGGAACACCAGAAAGCTTTTGATCTGCTCAAGACTGCACTGTGTTCAGCACCGGTTTTGGGCACACCAAATTATGATAAGGCCTTCGAGTTGTATGTGCATGAATGTGATGTATGTGCTTTGGCTGTGTTAACGCAGGAACATGGGGGGAAGAATAGACTGTGCGGTTATTTTTGCTCCACACTTGATCCTGTTGCATGCGCGTTGCCGAGATGTTTGAGAGCTGTCACTGCTGCTGCTGAGTCTGTAAAACAAAGTGAGGGCATGGTTTTAGGCCATACTTTGACCGTGTTGGTACCTCACTCAGTAGACGTTCTATTAATTACTTCAGCACGATTAACAAAATATGAACTGATCCTATTTGCACCGCATATCCAAATTAAGAGGTCTTGCTTATTGAATCCAGCTGAATTGTTACCCCTTCCGCAAGAAATTGCTTGCAATGACGAAATGTCACATGACTGCCTTTATACCACAGAGCAAGAAACTAAAGGCAGGATTGATTTAAATGATACACCTCTGAAAGATCCACAAGGGGAGCAGTTTTGCGATGGCTCCTGCTTCAAACTTGCGGATGGTACACCCACTGCTGCTTATGCCATCAGTATATATACTGACAGCCAGTATGCCTTTGGGGTGCACACAACTTCGGTAGATTATGGGTAGAACAAGGGTTCTTGACCTCACACGAAACAAAAAGCCAACATGGCACCTTGATAGTTCAGTTACTCTCAGCACTTGTACTTCCTACTCAACTAGCAATCATGAAGTGCGCCGCACATCAGAAGGTAGTAGATGATATAGGGAAAGGGAATGGGCTGAGGGTTTAGCAAGTTTGGATGAGGAAGGGTGTTGGGTAGACAGTTCAAAAGGAAGATGGATGCTACCCGATGCATATGTCATCTCTATGGTCACAATGGCTCATGGACCCACTCACATATGTGCTAGGAAAATCTGTAAAATGTTAGAATCTGTCTAGGTGAATGTCAACATCGCAAAAACTGCTGAGCATTTTGTCCAGAATTGCATTGTTTGCTTACAGCATAATGCAGGGAAGGGTACGACAACACCAAGGGGTAGTTTTGGTACCCCCGCTCTGCCTTTTCAAGTGATTAATTTTGACTTCATCGAGATGGAGTGCTGTAATATCTACAAATATGTCTTGGTAGTCATTTGTGCCTTTTTGCAAGTGGGTTGAAGCATTCCCTGGGAAAGATGCTACAGCAATGACAATGGCAAAAACCATGCTTAAGGAATATTTTCCTAGGTTTGATTTGCCGAGGGTCATCTGGTCGGATAATGGCCCACATTTTATCGCTGCTGCTGTTATTCTGCAAGTATGCACGGGACTACAGATCAATCAACGGTTCCATTTGGCTAGACACGCTCAGAGCGCTGGACTTGTAGAAGGCCATAATGGTATCTTAAAGAATAAACTCGCAAAGGTCTGTGCCAGTAGTAATTTGAAATGGCCAGACGCCTTATGCGATGATGTTGTCAATGTGTATATCTAATCTGATTGTGATATTTTGTAATTCATTTTTGTTTTTGTTATATCATGATCCATTAATTACTCAGCCTTGAGATCGACCAATGTGTCGAAACACGTGTCGGCTGCTCCTGCAACAATGAAAACATCAACTGTATTATTCGTGTGCCTTATTGCTGTAGTGTCTAGCGCATCTCCACCTCACCCTCTCTTTTACCAGTTTTTAGTACCAGCCAGGGTGGACTGGCTGCCGTGGGTGGTAATGCTGCTGACACCTTAAACTTCTGATAGAATCCTTAACATAATCAGTGATTACTAGCGCACATACTTTCACTTGCGAACCCACAGCTTTTTCTAAGTATATATTGTCGCTTGTCTGAGCCAGCTGACTTTCACTGTACTACGATGGTTGACTACATGTCTAACAGAGACAAAGATAGGGCAGCACTATTTGCCCCTAGGGGTAGCACTGATAATGCTTTTAAGAGTCATTTCTCAACACCTGAGACTCTCAAACAAAAATGTATTAAACTTGAACGCCTATCTAGAAAAGAAATTAACAAGTACTGGGAACAAGCATCCCTTACTAACTACCTTGAGAATAACCTTATTCCTAGAGGTTTGCAGATTCTTATATTCCCTAACTTTGATCATGAAGAGGGGGCGGACCTAGCAGAACAATGGGTAGAAAATCTAAACCAAAGTTCCAAGCACATGTTAGAACTACTAATTTCACATGCTGCCAGGGAGCATAAACAAGTCCTTTCTCAAATCCAAGAAATTAAGGAGGAAATTAGTAAAATGCTCCATGCAGAAGAAACTAAGCAAAAGAATTTTGAGAAAATGCATGACATTCTGGTAGAGTACCAAGATGAAATTAAATTACGTAAATTTCGGAAGTATTTCCGTGACGATAAAGATTATCGTCAGGATAGAGTTTACACTTTTCAACCGAAGTATGATAACATCAATACCAGCTCTAAATCACCTTTGACTAATATTACCCATGTCAGTTCTGATCCTGACTCAGAAACAGAACCAAACGAATCAGATGCCAATGAGGCCCAATCAGGTCAAATTCCAAATTTGAAGGGTCAACTTTTTATGGGCGAAATCAGGCGCTACAAAAAGGGCAATGTCAGAATCGCCAAAACCAAACAAGTCAGATTTAACAAAAAATCCAACTGTGTTTACTCCAACCATGCCAAGTATACCAGGGGCAGGAGGGGGTGTAAGCGGCAGCGGAAGTTGAAGCTCAGACGAGGACATGACTCGTCCAGGGATCTTGACTCGCTAAAAGAAACGTTTGGGTCTATAGGTGATCCAGACTTAGTGATTAATCTGTCTGACCGTCCTCTATGGCATGATGAGAATTCTGCACTTAATAAAGGCTTATCTTTTTCTCCTAGTATTGGCACTAACTTTGTGAATTTTCAAGTTGATTTATTCAAATTCCTGAGGAAACTAAAGCTTAAAAATGTTTTTGCTACTCAAGTCACAATGTACAACCCTAAGCCTAAACCTAGTTCCTTCAACATTGGGGATTTAAATGTTATTGGGACTTTGGTCACTCTAGACCATGAGGTCTGTTCACAATCATCCAATGTTGCCCAAGATTTAAACATTAACACACTTCATTTGAATCTTAAAGAACTTAAATCCAAGTCTAAATTCACCCCTCAACTTTCTGCAGATAATGTCATTGAAACTTTTAATCAGGCACTGACACAAGATATCCATGCATATTTGGACAAACAGACTAATCCACATAAGAGAAGTAATCTCACTACTAATCAAAGGAAAGCATTACAAAATTTAGCAGAAGATCCCGCCATTGTTATCATAGAGGCAGATGAAGGTGGTAATATTGTCATTCTTAACACTTCTGACTATATTACCATGGGCTCTAAACATTTACATACCCTTGGCTGCTATGAAGTTCTTAAATCCAACCCTACCAAGCGTGTGGTCACAGAGCTTCTTGAATTAATTGAAACCTGGCATTGCAAAGGTTTTTTAACTGATGATGAGAAACACTTTTTGTCTAATACTGATCCTACTACACCGACCATGTATTTTATTCTTCCAAAGATACATAAATCTTTTGAGACCTTACCTGAGGTACGGCCCATCAAGAGTGGTATTTATTGGGCTACTGAAGGTCTTTCGAAATATTTGGACGAGGCTCTTAATCTTTTGTTGCACAAATGTCATCTTACATCCGTGACAATACCGACATTCTACAATCCTTGCAAACTATTACTTGGGAATCAGACTATTTGTTAGCAGCAATTGATGTGGTGGCATTTTATACTAATATCAATCATGACTTAGCTCTGCAGACAATTCATTATGTGTTTAGGAACACCTCAGCATCTTATTGTGATCATGTTTTTATGCTTAAACAATTCCTGCAATTTGTACTTGCAAAAAATATGTTCATTTTCAATGACCAGTTTTATTTGCAGGTGAGGGGCATGGCGAAGGGTGCCAAGTTTGCACCCCTTGGGCCAGTCTTTTCATGGCTTTCTATGAAGAAATGCATATCCTTAATCAAGCACAATTTGTGTCAAACATTGTCATGTGGTGTCGTTACATTGACGATATTTTTCTGATTTGGAAGGGTTCTGAAGACTCCTTTGCTGCTTTTCTATGCTATGCTAACACCAATGGGTTTGGAATCAGCCTCACTGGCCTTTGTAAGCCATGCCAAATTGACTTTCTTGACTTACATATTTTTCATGAAGGTGATAATGTATACACTAGTACTTTCAGAAAACCTACTGAAGTGAATTCAATTTTGGCTGCCCAGAGCAACCATCAACGCGCCATTATTGATAATATCCCAATGGGCGAATTCCATAGGGGTAGACATAATTGTTCCTTACCTAAAGATTTTGAAAGAGAATGTAATATTCTTAATCAGCGATTCCTCAACCGAGGGTACAAGAGTACTGTTATTGATAAGGCGTACTCTAAATTCACTCAAATTAACCAACGTGACCTCTTGACTAATGTGACCAGGTCAACAGAACATCCCCCATATATTTCGCTAATTACACCGTTCACAGATGATTCTTCGCTTTTGTACAAAATGGTTGCCAAACATTGGCACATCCTAAGACTTGACAAAGATTTACAACCCTACTTGACACCTAAACCAAAGTTTACTTTCACCAGAGCTCCCATGATTAAAAATCTAGTGAGTCCTTCCTTTTTTGATAATCAATCAACCACTTCGACTTGGCTACAACAACCGGTTGGTTTTCGCAAATGTTGCCATTGTAACCAATGTCCTTGGGCTGTCACCAAATGCAAGATCTTTTGTGACAAATTTGGATCACAATTTGATATACATGATTTCATTAACTGCAAAACCACCCATGTGGTCTATGCCATTATTTGTATTTGTGAGAAATTGTATGTGGACAGCACTATTTGACAACTTCGTATCCGAATAAGGGAACATTTATCCAACCTTAGGATGCCTGAACCAAAATCACCTTTGGCCGTTCATTGGCAATTGGAACACCAGCTGGATAATATTGCTGATTTACGTTTCATTGGCTTGATGAAGGCCCATAAGGGGAAAAGGGGTGGCAATCTTCAATTGAAACTACGCCAAATGGAGGCCAAACTTATTTGTTTATTACGTTGCACCACACGGGGTCTCAATACTGATCATGAGATATCTGTTTTTTTATAATATCTTCTTGTCCATTTTACAATGAATCATGTTTCCCAATCATTAACTGGAGTTGCACTACGCCGGAGCCACTACATCTTGCTTGCAGGCACCAGCACCTTTTACTTCTAGTTTGTTCTGTTTTCTTTTATTTTCCATTCTGGCCACTATGCCTTACTTTTATAATATAATAGTTAAACTGGTATTTAATATACCGGGATTGTGATTTTCCCAGCCTCATCTAACTTATAATATGACTCTAATTTGTCTTTTGAATTTTATTATTCACAATTGTGTGTTAATCTATTGGTATTTTGTTTCCTACATTTGTTTACACTTTTTTGCTTGGTTTTACCGTAACATGTGCTGAATGCCGGTACGGCTCTTTCTTAATGTTCACTACTCACTACTATTCTCTGGTTATTCCCGCTAATGCGACCGCTTTTGAGTACTTTCAATCTATGTAATAGCACTCGTTTAACTGGTCCCATTTGTACTTATTGTAAAATGGCCCTTGTGCCGACTTAGCATCAGACTCACCATCAATGCTAACGCTTGTTTACATCTGACGTCATCCATGCGACTTCCGATGCGTGCGACGCCGCCAACGTCACCGCTGTGACGTTGGCTACAATCCCGTATTTCTTCTTTCTCTTTCACTCGGACGACTGCTTTCGGGATATTCTTGTTATTTGACCGCTCGATTGTAGAAGTAAGTATTGTGCCTTCTTGGCTCAGAATTTACCGCAATTGTTTTCGTTTCCTCTGCCATTAGTACTCAAACGATATCGTTTAATTTTGTTTCCAAGGTAATATATTTGCCACGGCCATTACGGCAGGGACTGTTATCTGCATGCGATGCCAGAGTGATTCTCACATCGCTTTGCTTTTTGCGGTATGTCAATTCGAATATTCTCACTTTTAGCTTAGATCTCTGCACAATAATCTGATCCGTGTATTGTGTGTTGCTATATTGATCACTCATGGTTATTTTGTACAGGGATTACCCCTCCACGACTTATCAACATATTTGTTTTGCATACAGTAAGATTATACTATTTATTATTTTGTTCTCTCCTGGATTACTTGCTGCTTAAAGATATTCACTTTACTGATTAATGGGTGACTGGTGTTTTCGATGCATGGTTGGTGGCTCCGGTGTCTCTGCGCACTGCCCAAAGGGTCCGTCTCTCTTCCTGTTTTCCCACACTCTGAGTGATGTATACACTAAATGTTATCATCATCTTAGTATTGTATTCACAGGCTGAACATTTTTAAAAATGACCATACTTATTATACAATTTTGCTCTGTTTTAATCCTTGCAACTGCCTCCGCCTCGCATGCTCCACCCTCCAACCCTGGCTCACGGTATGCCAACTACTTTTGCATTATACAATGTGTTGTGGTATGTTTGTTTTGCTCAAATTTCAATCGCCATCTTTTGTTATGCGATGATGTTGTTAATGTGTATATCTAATCTGATTGTGATATTTTGTAATTCATTTTTGTTTTTGTTATATTATGATCCATTAATTACTCAGCCTTGAGAACGACCAGTGTGTCGAAATACATGTCGGCTGCTCCTGCTACAATTAAAACATCAACTGTATTATTCGTGTGCCTTATTGCTGTAGTATCTAGCGCATCTCCACCTCACCCTCTCTTTTACCAGTTTTTAGTACCAGCCAGGGTGGACTGGCTGCCGTGGGTGGTAATGCTGCTGACACCTTAAATTTCTGATAGAATCCTTAACATAATCAGTGATTACTAGCGCACAGACTTTCACTTGCGAACCCACAGATTTTTCTAATTCTATATTGTCGCTTGTCTGTGCCAGCTGACTTTCACTGTACTACGATGGTTGACTACATGTCTAACAGAGACAAAGATAGGGCAGCACTATTTGCCCCTAGGGGTAGCACTGATAATGCTTTTAAGAGTAATTTCTCAACCCTTGAGACTCTCAAACAAAAATGTATTAAACTTGAACGCATATCTAGAAAAGAAATTAACAAGTACTGGGAACAAGCATCCCTTACTAACTACCTTGAGAATAACCTTATTCCTAGAGGTTTGTGGATTCTTATATTCCCTAACTTTGATCATGAAGAGGATGCGGACCTAGCAGAACAATGGGTAGAAAATCTAAACCACAGTTCCAAGCACATGTTAGAACTACTAATTTCACATGCTACTAGGGAGCATAAACGAGTCCTTTCTCAAATCCAAGAAATTAAGGAGGAAATTAGTAAAATGCCCAATGCAGAAGAAACTAAGCAAAAGAATTTTGAGAAAATGCACGACATGCTGGTAGAGTACCAAGATGAAATTAAATTACGTAAATTTCGGAAGTATTTCTGTGACGATAAAGATTATCGTCAGGATAGAGTTTACACTTTTCAACCGAAGTATGATAACATCAATACCAGCTCTAAATCATCTTTGACTAATATTACCCCTGTCAGTTCAGATCCTGACTCAGAAACAGAACCAAACGAATCAGATGCCAATGAGGCCCAATCAGGTCAAATTCCAAATTTGAAGGGTCAACTTTTTTTGGGCAAAATCAGGCGCTACAAAAAGGGCAATGTCAGATTCGCCAATACCAAACAAGTCAGATTTACCAAAAATCCAACTGCGTTTACTCCAACCATACCAAGCATACCAGGGGCAGGCAGGGGGGTAAACAGCAGCGGAAGCGGAAGCTCGGATGAGGACATGACTCGTCCAGGGATCTTGACTCGCTCAAAGAAACGTTTGGGTCTATAGGTGATCCAGACTTAGTGATTAATCTGTCTGACCGTCCTCTATCGCATGATGAGAATTCTGCACTTAATAAAGGCTTATCTTTTTCTCCTAGTATTGGCACTAACTTTGTTAATTTTCAAGTTGATTTCTTCAAATTCCTGAGGAAACTAAAGCTTAAAAATGTTTTTGCTACTCAAGTCACAATGTACAACCCTAAGCCTAAACCTGATCCCCCTAGTTCCTTCACCATTGGGGATTTAAATGTTATTGGGACTTTGGTCACTCTAGACCATGAGGTCTGTTCACAATCATCCAATGTTGCCCAAGATTTAAACATTAACACACTTCATTTGAATCTTAAGGAACTTAAATCCAAGTCTAAATGTACCCTTCAACTTTCTGCAGATAATGTCATTGACATTTTTAATCAGGCACTGACACAAGATATCCATGCATATTTGGACAAACAGACTAATCCACATAAGAGAAGTAATCTCACTACTAATCAAAGGAAAGCATTACAAAATTTAGCAGAAGATCTCACCATTGTTATCATAGAGGCAGATAAAGGGGGTAATATTGTCATTCTTAACACTTCTGACTATATTACCATGGGCTGTAAACATTTACATACCCTTGGCTGCTATGAAGTTCTTAAATCCAACCCTACCAAGCGTGTGGTCACAGAGCTTCTTGAATTAATTGAAACCTGGCATTGCAAAGGTTTTTTAACTGATGATGAGAAACACTTTTTGTCTAATACTGATCCTACTACACCGACCATGTATTTTCTTCCAAAGATACATAAATCTTTTGAGACCTTACCTGAGGTACGGCCCATCATGAGTGGTATTGATTGGGCTACTGAATGTCTTTCAAAATATTTGGACGAGACTCTTAATCCTTTTGTTGTACAAATGTAATTTTACATCCGTGACAATACCCACATTCTACAATCCTTGCAAACTATTACTTGGGAATCAATCTATTTGTTAGCAGCAATTGATGTGGTGGCACTTTATACTAATATCAATCATGACTTAGCTCTGCAGACAATTGATTATGTGTTTAGGAACACCTCAGCATCTTATTCTGACCATGTTTTTATGCTTAAACAATTCCTGCAATTTCTACTTGCAAACAATATGTTCATTTTTAATGACCAGTTTTATTTTCAGGTGAGGGGCGAGGCTATGTGTGCCAAGCTTGCACCCCCCTGGGCCAATCCTTCCATGGCTTTCTATGAAGAAACGCATATCCTTAATCAAGCGCAATTTGTGTCAAACATTGTGATGTGGGTTTGTTACATTGACGATATTTTTCTGATTTGGAAGGGTCTGAAGACTCCTTTACTGCTTTTATATGCTATGCTAACACCAATGGGTTTGGAATCAGCCTCACTGGCCTTTGTAACCCATGCCAAATTGACTTTCTTGACTTACATATTTTTCATGAAGGTGATAATGTATACACTGGTACTTTCAGAAAACCTACTGAAGTGAATTCAATTTTGGCTGCTCAGAGCAACCATCAACGCGCCATCATTGATAATATCCCAATGGGCGAATTCCATAGGGCTAGACGTAATTGTTCCTTACCTAAAGATTTTGAAAGAGAATGTAATATTCTTAAGCAGCGATTCCTCAACGGAGGGTACAAGAGTACTGTTATTGATAAGGCGTACTCTAAATTCACTCAAATTAACCAACGTGACCTCTTGACTAATGTGACCAGGTCAAAGGAACATCCCCCATATATTTCTCTAATTACACTGTTCACAGATGATTCTTCGCTTTTGTACAAAATGGTTGCCAAACATAGGCACATCCTAGGACTTGACAAAGATGTGCAACCCTACTTGACACCTAAACCAAAGTTTACTTTCACCAGAGCTCCCACGATTAAAAATCTAGCGAGTCCTTCCTTTTTTGATAATCAATCAAACACTTCGACTTGGCTACAACAACCGGTTGGTTTTCGCAAATGTGGCCATTGTAACCAATGTCCTTGGGCTGTCACCAAATGCAAGATCTTTTGTGACAAATTTGGATTACAAATTGATATACGTGATTTCAATTACTGCAAAACCACCCATGTGGTCTATGCCATTATTTGTATTTGTGAGAAATTGTATGTGGGCATTACTATTCGGCAACTTCATATCCGAATAAGGGAACATTTGTCCAGCCATAGGATGCCTGAACCAAAATCACCTTTGGCCGTTCATTGGCAATTGGAACACCAGCTGGATAATATTGCTGATTTACGTTTCATTGGCTTGATGAAGGCACATAAGGGGAAAAGGGGTGGCAATCTCCAATTGAAACTACGCCAAATGGAGGCCAAACTTACTTGTTTATTACGTTGCACCACACAGGGTCTCAATACTGATCATGAGATGTCTGTTTTTTTATAACATCTTCTTGTCCATTTGACAATGAATCATATTTCCCAATCATTAACTGGAGTTGCATTACGCCGGAGCCACTACAACTTGCTTGCGGGCACCAGCACCTTTTACTTCTAGTTTGTTCTGTTTTCTTTTATTTTCCATTCTGGCCACTATGCCTTACTCTTATAATATAATAGTTCAACTGGTATGTAATATACCGGGATTGTGATTTTCCCAGCCTCATCTAACTTATAATATGACTCTAATTTGTCTTTTGAATTTTATTATTCACAATTGTGTGTTAATCTATTGGTATTTTGTTTCCTACATTTCTTTACACTTTTTTGCTTGGTTTTACCATAACATGTGCTGTATGCCCGTACAGCTCTTTCTTAATGTTCACTACTCACTACTATTCTCTGGTTATTCCCGCTAATGCGACTGCTTTTGAGTACTTTCAATCTATGTAATAGCACTCGTTTAACTGGTCCCATTTGTACTTATTGTAATATGGCCCTTGTGCCGACTTAGCATCAGACTCACCATCAATGGTAATGCTTGTTTACATCTAACGTCATCCATGCAATGTCCGATGCGTGCAACGCCGCCAATGTCACTGCTGTGACGTTGGCTACAATCCCGTATTTCTTCTTTCTCTTTCACTCGAACGACTGCTTTCGGGGATATTCTTGTTATTTGACTGCTCGATTGTACGAGTAAGTATTGTGCCTTCTTGGCTCAGCATTTAGCGCAATTGTTTTCGTTTCCTCTGCCATTAGTACTCAAATGATTTTGTTTACTTTTGTTTCCAAGGTAATATATTTGCCACGGCCTTTACGGCAGGGACTGTTATCTGCATGCGATGCCAGAGTGATTCTCACATCGCTTTGCTTTTTGCGGTATGTCAATTAGAATATTCTCACTTTTATCTTAGATCTCTGCACAATAATCTAATCTGTGTATTGCGTGTTGCTATATTGATCACTCATGGTTATTTTGTACAGGGATTACCCCTCCACGACTTATCAACATATTTGTTTTGCATACGGTAAGCTTAGACTATTTATTATTTTGTTCTCTCCTGGTTTACTTGTTGCTTAAAGATATTCACTTTACTGATTAATGGGTGACTGGTGTTTTTGATGCATGGTTGGTGGCTCTGGTGTCTCTGCACACTGCCCAAAGGGTCCGTCTCTCTTCCTGTTTTCCCACACTCTGAGTGATGTATACACTAAATGTTATCATCATCTTAGTATTGTATTCACAGGCTGAACGTTTTTAAAAATTACCATACTTGTTATACAATTTTTGCTCTGTTTTAATCCTTGCAACTGCCTCCGCCTCGCGTGCTCCACTCTCCAACCCTTGCTCACGGTATGCCAACTACTTTTGCATTATACAATGTGTTGTGGTATGTTTGTTTTGCTCTAATTTCAATCACCATCTTTTGTTATGCGATGATGTTGTTAATGTGTATATCTAATCTGATTGTGATATTTTGTAATTCATTTTTGTTTTTGTTATATCATGATCCATTAATTACTCAGCCTTGAGAACAACCAGTGTGTCGAAACACGTGTCGGCTGCTCCTGCTACAATTAAAACATCAACTGTATTATTTGTGTGCCTTATTGCTGTAGTGTCTAGCGCATCTCCACCTCACCTTCTCTTTTACCAGTTTTTAGTACCAGCCATGGTGGACTGGCTGCCGTGGGTGGTAATGCTGCTGACACCTTAAATTTCTGATAGAATCCTTAACATAATCAGTGATTACTAGCGCACAGACTTTCACTTGCGAACCCAAAGCTTTTTCTAAGTATATATTGTCGCTTGTCTGTGCCAGCTGACTTTCACTGTACTATGATGGTTGACTACATGTCTAACAGAGACAAAGATAAGGCAGCACTATTTGCCCCTAGGGGCAGCACTGATAATCCTTTTAAGAGTAATTTCTCAATACCTGAGACTCTCAAACAAAAATTTATTAAACTTGAACGCCTATCTAGAAAAGAAATTAACAAGTACTGGGAACAAGCATCCCTTACTAACTACCTTGAGAATAACCTTATTCCTAGAGGTTTGTGGATTCTTATATTCCCTAACTTTGATCATGAAGAGGATGCGGACCCAGCAGAACAATGAGTAGAAAATCTAAACCAAAGTTCCAAGCACATGTTAGAACTACTTATTTCACATGCTACTAGGGAGCATAAACGAGTCCTTTCTCAAATCCAAGAAATTAAGGAGGAAATTAGTAAAATGCCCAATGCAGAAGAAACTAAGCAAAATAATTTTGAGAAAATGCACGACATTCTGGTAGAGTACCAAGATGAAATTAAATTACGTTAATTTCGGAAGTATTTCAGTGACGATAAAGATTATCGTCAGGATAGAGTTTACACTTTTCAACCGAAGTATGATAACATCAATACCAGCTCTAAATCACCTTTGACTAATATTACCCCTGTCAGTTCTGATCCTGACTCAGAAACAGAACCAAACGAATCAGATGCCAATGAGGCCCAATCAGGTCAAATTCCAAATTTGAAGGGTCAACTTTTTTTGGGCGAGATCAGGCGCTATAAAAAGGGCAATGTCAGATTCGCCAATACTAAACAAGTCAGATTTACCAAAAATCCAACTGTGTTTACTCCAACCATGCCAAGCATACCAGGGGCAGGAGGGGGGGTAAACGGCAGCGGAAGCGGAAGCTCGGAGGAGGACATGACTCGTCCAGGGATTTTGACTCGCTCAAAGAAACGTTTGGGTCTATAAGTGATCCAGACTTAGTGATTAATCTGTCTGACCGTCCTCTATGGCATGATGAGAATTCTGCACTTAATAAAGGCTTATCTTTTTCTCCTAGTATTGGCACTAACTTTGTGAATTTTCAAGCTGATTTATTCAAATTCCTGAGGAAACTAAAGCTTAAAAATGTTTTTGCTACTCAAGTCACAATGTACAACCCTAAGCCTAAACCTGACCCCCCTAGTTCCTTCACCATTGGGGATTTAAATGTTATTGAGACTTTGGTCACTCTAGACCATGAGGTCTGTTCACAATCATCCAATGTTGCCCACTATTTAGACATTAACACACTTCATTTGAATCTTAAAGAACTTAAATCCAAGTCTAAATTCACCCCTCAACTTTCTGCAGATAATGTCATTGAAACTTTTAATCAGGCACTGACACAAGATATCCATGCATATTTGGACAAACAGACTAATCCACATAAGAGAAGTAATCTCATTACTAATCAACGGAAAGCATTAAAAAATTTAGCAGAGGATCCCGCCATTGTTATCAAAGAGGCAGATAAAGGGGGTAATATTGTCATTCTTCACACTTCTGACTATATTACCATGGGCTGTAAACATTTACATACCCCTGGCTGCTATGAAGTTCTTAAATCCAATCCTACCAAGCGTGTGGTCACAAAGCTTCTTGAATTAATTGAAACCTGGCATTGCAAAGGTTTTTTAACTGATGATGAGAAACAGTTTTTGTCTAATACTGATCCTACTACACCAACCATGTATTTTCTTCCAAAGATACATAAATCTTTTGAGACCTTACCTGAGGTACAGCCCATCATGAGTGGTATTGTTTGGGCTACTGAAGGTCTTTCGAAATATTTGGACGAGGCTCTTAAACCTTTTGTTGAACAAATGTCATCTTACATCCGTGACAGTACCCACATTCTACAATCCTTGCAAACTATTACTTGGGAATCAGACTATTTGTTAGCAACAATTGATGTGCTGGCACTTTATACTAATATCAATCATGACTTAGCTCTGCAGACAATTGATTATGTGTTTAGGAACACCTCAGCATCTTATTCTGATCATGTTTTTATGCTTAAACAATTCCTGCAATTTGTACTTGCAAACAATATGTTCATTTTTAATGACCAGTTTTATTTTCAGGTGAGGGGCGAGGCCATGGGTGCCAAGTTTGCACCGCCTTGGGCCAATCTTTTCATGGCTTTCTATGAAGAAACGCATATCCTTAATAAAGTGCAATTTGTGTCAAACATTGTGATGTGGGTTCGTTACATTGACAATATTTTTCTGATTTGGAAGGGTTCTGAGGACTCCTTCACTGCTTTTCTATGCTATGCCAATACCAATGGGTTTGGAGTCAGCCTCACTGGCCTTTGTAACCCATGTCAAATTGACTTTCTTGACTTACATATTTTTCATGAAGGTGATAATGTATACACTAGTACTTTCAGAAAACCTACTGAAGTGAATTCAATTTTGGCTGCCCAGAGCAACCATCAATGCGCCATTATTGATAATATCCCAATGGGCGAATTCCATAGGGCTAGACGTAATTGTTTCTTACCTAAAGATTTTGAAAGAGAATGTAATATTCTTAAGCAGCGATTGCTCAACCGAGGGTACAAGAGTACTGTTATTGATAAGGCGTACTCTAAATTCACTCAAATTAACCAACGTGACCTCTTGACTAATGTGACCAGGTCAAAAGAACATCCCCCATATATTTCTCTAATTACACCATTCACAGATGATTCTTCGCTTTTGTACAAAATGGTTGCCAAACATAGGCACATCCTAAGACTTGACAAAGATGTACAACCCTACTTGACACCTAAACCAGAGTTTACTTTCACCAGAGCTCCCACGATTAAAAATCTAGTGAGTCCTTCCTTTTTTGATAAATAATCAACCACTTCTACTTGGATACATCAACCGGTTGGTTTTCACAAATGTGGCCATTGTAACCAATGTCCTTGGGCTGTCACCAAATGCAAGATCTTTTGTGACAAATTTGGATCACAAATTGATATACATGATTTCATTAACTGCAAAACCACCCATGTGGTCTATGCCATTATTTGTATTTGTGAGAAATTGTATGTGGGCAGCACTATTCACCAACTTCGTATCCGAATAAGGGAACATTTGTGCAGCCTTAGGATGCCTGAACCAAAATCACCTTTGGCCGTTCATTGGCAATTGGAACACCAGCTGGATAATATTGCTGATTTACGTTTCATTGGCTTGATGAAGGCACATAAGGGGAAAAGGGGTGGCAATCTTCAATTGAAACTACGCCAAATGGAGGTCAAACTTATTTGTATATTACGTTGCACCACACGGGGTCTCAATACTGATCATGAGATGTCTGTTTTTTTTTATAACATCTTCTTGTCCATTTTACAATGAATCATATTTCCCAATCATTAACTGGAGTTGTACTACGCCGGAGCCACTACATCTTGCTTGTGGGCACCAGCACCTTTTACTTATAGTTTGTTCTGTTTTCTTTTATTTTCCATTCTGGCCACTATGCCTTACTCTTATAATATAATAGTTCAACTGGTATGTAATATACCGGGATTGTGATTTTCCCAGCCTCATCTAACTTATAATATGACTCTAATTTGTCTTTTGAATTTTATTATTCACAATTGTGTGTTAATCTATTGGTATTTTGTTTCCTACATTTGTTTACACTTTTTTGCTTGGTTTTACCATAACATGTTCTGTATGCCGGTATGGCTCTTTCTTAATGTTCACTACTCACTACTATTCTCTGGTTATTCCCGCGAATGCAACCGCTTTTGAGTACTTTCAATCTATGTAATAGCACTCGTTTAACTGGTCCCATTTGTATTTATTGTAATATGGCCCTTGTGCCAATTTAGCATCAGACTCACCATCAATGGTAACGCTTGTTTACATCTGACGTCAACCATGCGACGTCCGATGCGTGCGACGCCGCCAACTTCACAGCTGTGACGTCGGCTACAATCCCGTATTTCTTCTTTCTCTTTCACTCGGACGACTGCTTTCGGGGATATCCTTGTTATTTGACCGCTCGATTGTACAAGTAAGTATTGTGCCTTCTTGGCTCAACATTTAGCGCAATTGTTTTCGTTTCCTCTGCCATTAGTACTCAAACGATATTGTTTACTTTTGTTTCCAAGGTAATATATTTGCCACGGCCATTACGGCAAGGACTGTTATCTGCATGCAATGCCAGAGTGATTCTCACATCGCTTTGCTTTTTGCGGTATTTCAATTTGAATATTCTCACTTTTAGCTTAGATCTCTGCACAATAATCTGATCTGTGTATTGCGTGTTGCTATATTGATCACTCATGGTTATTTTGTACAGGGATTACCCCTCCACGACTTATCAACATATTTGTTTTGCATACGGTAAGCTTAGACTATTTATTATTTTGTTCTCTCCTGGTTTACTTGTTGCTTAAAGATATTCACTTTACTGATTAATGGGTGACTGGTGTTTTTGATGCATGGTTGGTGGCTCTGGTGTCTCTGCACACTGCCCAAAGGGTCCGTCTCTCTTCCTGTTTTCCCACACTCTGAGTGATGTATACACTAAATGTTATCATCATCTTAGTATTGTATTCACAGGCTGAACGTTTTTAAAAATTACCATACTTGTTATACAATTTTTGCTCTGTTTTAATCCTTGCAACTGCCTCCGCCTCGCGTGCTCCACTCTCCAACCCTTGCTCACGGTATGCCAACTACTTTTGCATTATACAATGTGTTGTGGTATGTTTGTTTTGCTCTAATTTCAATCACCATCTTTTGTTATGCGATGATGTTGTTAATGTGTATATCTAATCTGATTGTGATATTTTGTAATTCATTTTTGTTTTTGTTATATCATGATCCATTAATTACTCAGCCTTGAGAACAACCAGTGTGTCGAAACACGTGTCGGCTGCTCCTGCTACAATTAAAACATCAACTGTATTATTTGTGTGCCTTATTGCTGTAGTGTCTAGCGCATCTCCACCTCACCCTCTCTTTTACCAGTTTTTAGTACCAGCCAGGGTGGACTGGCTACCGTGGGTGGTAATGCTGCTGACACCTTACATTTTTGATAGAATCCTTAACATAATCAGTGATTACTAGCGCACAGACTTTCACTTGCGAACCCAAAGCTTTTTCTAAGTATATATTGTCGCTTGTCTGTGCCAGCTGACTTTCACTGTACTACGATGGTTGACTACATGTCTAACAGAGACAAAGATAGGCAGCACTATTTGCCCCTAGGGGTAGCACTGATAATGCTTTTAAGAGTAATTTCTCAACACCTGAGACTCAAACAAAAATGTATTAAACTTGAACGCCTATCTAAAAAAGAAATTAACAAGTACTCGGAACAAGCATCCCTTACTAACTACCTTGAGAATAACCTTATTCCTAGAGGTTTGTGGATTCTTATATTCCCTAACTTTGATCATGAAGAGGATGCGGACCTAGCAGAACAATGGGTAGAAAATCTAAGCCAAAGTTCCAAGCACATGTTAGAACTACTTATTTCACATGCTACTAGGGAGCATAAATGAGTCCTTTCTTTAATCCAAGAAATTAAGGAGGAAATTAGTAAAATTTAGAAAATGCACGACATTCTGGTAGAGTACCAAGATGAAATTAAATTACATAAATTTCGGAAGTATTTCCGTGACGATAAAGATTATCGTCAGGATAGAGTTTACACTTTTCAACCAAAGTATGATAACATCAATACCAGCTCTAAATCACCTTTGACTAATATTACCCCTGTCAGTTCTGATCCTGACTCAGAAACAGAACCAAACGAATCAGATGCCAATGAGGCCCAATCAGGTCAAATTCCAAATTTGAAGGGTCAATTTTGTTTGGGCGAAATCAGGCGCTACAAAAAGGGCAATGTCAGATTCGCCAATACCAAACAAGTCAGATTTACCAAAAATCCAATTGTGTTTACTCCAACCATGCCAAGCATACCAGGGGCAGGAGGGGGGGTAAACGGCAGCGGAAGCGGAAGCTCGGACGAGGACATGACTCGTCCAGGGATTTTGACTCGCTCAAAGAAAAGTTTGGGTTTATAGGTGATCCAGACTTAGTGATTAATCTGTCTGACCGTCCTCTATCGCATGATGAGAAATCTGCACTTAATAAAGGCTTATCTTTTTTTCCTAGTATTGGCACTAACTTTGGGAATTTTCAAGTTGATTTATTCAAATTCCTGAGGAAACTAAAGCTTAAAAATGTTTTTGCTACTCAAGTCACAATGTACAAACCTAAGCCTAAACCTGATCCCCCTAGTTCCTTCACCATTGGGGATTTAAATGTTATTGAGACTTTGGTCACTCTAGACCATGAGGTCTGTTCACAATCATCCAATGTTGCCCAAGATTTAGACATTAACACACTTCATTTGAATCTTAAAGAACTTAAATCCAAGTCTAAATTCACCCGTCAACTTTCTGCAGATAATGTCATTGAAACTTTTAATCAGGCACTCTAGTGAAGTGGGAGAATGGAAGACCAGGCTCCCGCCCTTCCCCTCTCGCGCTTGGCCTAGAGGATCACGGCCTAGACACCCGCCACGAGAGGAGTTTGCCTATCTACCAGACGACCAAATACCCTGGTACAGGAATATACGGATGTGCCCATCTACCTGCCCAGCAGCCCGCCCTGTCCATGCAGACACCTGCGGCACGGATCAACTCGACTAAACCTACACGTCGTTAGAGATGCCTTGACGACCTAGCCAACGGTCAGCACACCTGTGCAAATATACACACCGGACACTCCCACACCAATCTACACGAAGAATATACTCAGTGCTATGACGTAGGCGACAGACATACTCACGGACGTGCATCTTTATTATTTTCCACATAGGCTCTCAAAATGCAGAAACGCAAGACGCATCGTGAACTTATCTAAAAGAGCTTGCTCACGCTTCTTCTAAGAACCATGTACCATAATGAAGAATATAACGGAGACACGATACTGAGGATAGAGCAATATGATATCGTAACCTAAAGAGCTCTGCATCAAACGGTTCCACCTATGCACCAGGCCCAGGTAGGCCGCAAGCAAAAGCTTCCATGAGCATTGAATGAGCAAGAACTGGGTTGCTGACCCTGCAGAATGAGCCCGGCGAAAGCACACCGCCAAGGCCACGATGTTGTAATCTCGCACGCTGCAAGCCAACGCCAAGGTCGCACCTGCAAGATAAACCAGGCACACAGTAGGAAAAACAATATTAATTATGTTGAATTTTGCCTCAAACACGGTCCCACCTCACGTGACAGAGCCAAACCTGACAAGATGCCAAGCCCAGGAGGAAGGAGACGCCTGAATCCCACGTTTCAAGACACAGGCAGATACAATTAAAAGACTCATTGGACATCTGCAGCAGTGGGAGTAGTCGACCTCTCAACATATGAATAAATCCTCACATTGTTTACACCTACCCATATTAAAACATTGTTGCAAATTACAGGTGCACCGCGAGCTGGGAACAGCGATAGTCCCAGCCTGGGAGCCTCGCGAGCGGACCAATTAGAACATGGGGCTCTTATCACTGACGCCATTAATATTGACCAATCCTCAGAGGTCTTCATGTAACAATTTTCATGTATGAAATTGAAGGGACAGCCCAGGTATACCACCTGACTAACCCTCAACCACTAACACCGTTCTCTATATGTGCGCTGTACTAACCCTACCACTCGAGTAACCAATCCAGAGTGGAGATAGGTTTTTTGCTAAACTTTCCAAGTGTCGCAAGTAGCGCGTCATACTAAGGTAAAAAGGGCCTGCGAGCCCCACGATTGTGTGTGTGTCAGGACGGACGCGTATGTTCCTTGACCCATCCCTGCCGTTTGTCTAATAAACAGCAGAGTCACCTTGCTTCTTGCGTGTGTCTCATACTCTATCTCTTTTGGGATATACGGGAGGAGTTGGGGCCTCCCTGCCCGGAGGTCTGCGGACGGCCCGGCCGACCCCGGCAGAATTTCCCCCCGACAAGTTGGAGGCACTGCTGAGATCTGTTTAAGATCTGCTTTTTTATTTTTACTTTTTTCCCGGTACTACCGTTGTGAGGAGGCCCGGCGGCGCGGTCCCCTCTGCCGTTGCCCCCTTCTGAGGACTACAGGACCATCGCGGAACTGCAAGAAGACCGGACAGCGCAATCCGGATATTGGCCTTCGGGAGCCGGTTGAGAAGTATCCCGCCCGCGGTTGGCGAGTGTCCAGACGTGGTCCAGACGAGGGGAGGTGGCGAGCCGCTTGGAGGGGTGCATGCAGTCGAGCGGCCCCCCATCAGGAGAACTTGGTGAGCATGCCACGCACATCAAGCAATGTGAAATTGTGAGGGAGGGGGGAGGAATTAAATACGGGAGGTGGGAGGTGTTGCACAGGTGCGCGGCGAAGGTTTTAACAATTTAGTGTTGGCAATGAAATGAATGATAGCCGAACAAGTGCGAGAGCAGTCGGTTACGTTACGCGAGAGAGGGGGGCGGAGCACGAAAACATCACGTGCAGCCGCTCGTAGACACTGATTGGCCTAGGTCGCGACTACGTGTAAGTGTGTGTGTGTGGTTTCCTACGATTTGGCATTTATTGATCAATGAGTAGATGAGGATCCCTATTGTTCGAGCAAGAAACTCGATAGGTAGATGACGTTTCCCTGTAGGCGGTAGCTAGTCAGTTGCCCAATACGGAAGAGAATTGGCTGGTTAAGCCCTCCTGTCCAGGGGTGTATCACACGCGAGGCGACGCAGCGTGCGCAGTCCGATTATATTATTGATTACCTTGTTCCAGGAGTGACAGGAAGACAGCTGTGAGGTTAACGGGGGTAGATTGCAAGTGTATTTTGAACTTAAAGAATATATGAAGAACTTACCAGTAGCTTGAAGAGATCGGTGACGTCACCAATAGGGCTTTCATAGGATATCCCGAGCACAAGGCAACTTTCCTTCTGAGGGTGGTGGGGAAGAGAACTGTGGTAAGGGAGTGGAAACGGAGATAAACGGTAATGAATTGATCAAGGAAAGGCGAAACGGGGGACGTGGCGGCGCACGGAGAACGCCGGCCACGGCAAGTGTAGAAGAAGGAGGAGGAGCAAGTGAAAATAGGACGACTGTATAAGAACGTCATAAGGGGTACACAGCCACAGGGGGCTACGTGCGCCTCGGCCGCAGGGGGCCGTAAGGGTGTCATGTAAAGGAAGAAAGAAGGAAGAAAATATACAAATGTAAATACTATATTTTTAATAATTTTCCTTAGCGGACTATCGCAAGTCCCCAAACTTACGGGGCCAGGTAACGATATAAGGCTTTATATTGTAAACTGCTAGTGAGATAACCGCTACCAAATAGTGGAAGGGTAACAAGTGGAGCGCTACTATGTCACACGGGACAGGATCGGGAGGGTGGGGGAACACCCTCACTACCCCACTACAACACATATGTACCACACTGTCACCCCATAGGGAGAAACTGATCAAGTATAGTATAGAATGGACACAGGGGACGGACAACAAAATTATAACACCATGGCCGCCTAATGGTAGCTTCGATCCATATGCCCAACACTCACTATTAAACCATTTGCATAATACATACAAAGGGAAGAAGTTGGCAAACCACGTGGAGGTGTTTAACTTATGGAGGATGTTCCAAGGGTCCCGACCAGGACCAAATGGAATGTTCACTGTGGGGGAAATACCGGAAGAAAAAGAGATTAAGGAGGAAGGAGAGGATGGGAAAAAGGGGAGTGAAGACCCAAAGAATACGGGAAACGGACAAGAGGGAGGAGAAAAGAATAATAAATCAAATGAAATAAAAAAGGAACCGGGCAACGATATACCCCTAGCAAAGGGAGTGAAAACAGAGGGAGGGGGGTTGTACCCTTTAAGAGAATTAGGAGAAATAGAAAGAGGTCAGTTAAGGGCAGCTGAGGGGTACTCGAACCCGGCATACAGCCCTCCACCATATGTGGCTCATAGGAAGATGCCAGCAGGGGAGGGGAGGACTGGAGAAGAGCAAACTGTGGAAATAGGAAATGATGAGTGGGTAGCTGCGCAGATACTATTAAAATTACGAGGTTCATTCACAGGAGAAGAGAAGGAGGTAATAAGGAAAACAGACGAGGATAATACCAGGGAGAGTGGAATGAGAGGGGAAGAGCTGTTACGACAAAAGGAAGAGATTTTGGAGGAACGACTAGCAGAGTTAAGGGATGAGCAGAATGAACTGATCAAACAGCTCGAGAGGGAGGAAAGAGAGAGAGCGAGGAAAAGGAAAGAAGGTAAGAACGAATTGGAAAAAATAAGGGAACAAACTGAGGAGCAAAGGAGAGAAGCTGAAAGGGTAAAAGCAGCAGCAGAAAGGGTATCAAGAACAGTGCTGCGAGAAAAGAAAAGGGAAGAAGAAGAGAAAGAAAGAGAAATGGCAATGTGGAAGAGGAGATTACTATCAGAAACGACTAAGAAATACGAAGAAGGGAGGGTGATAGAGAGTATATTAGAAAGGGAGAGGGTGAGATGGGAAAGGAAGAAAGAGGATGAAAGGATATTGGAAAAGGTGAGTAGTGAAGTAATGGAGGAATTAAAAAGGAAAAGGGAGGAAAATGATAGGGAGATTGAGGAGAGAAATGAAGGAGAAAGAGAAGATAGGAGAAGGGACAGTGAAGTATGGGGGGATGTATATAGAGACACAGAAGTAGCAACAACATCAGCGCAAAGGGGAGCGGTTGATAAAGGAGAAAAAGGAGAACTGGACCTAATAGACTTAAAAACAGTAACAATCAAGGGGAAAAAGACCGAGTGGGGGGTGCCGTTTATGACTGACTTTTGTAGTGAGGAAGAAGAAGGAGTGGCGAAGGAAGGAAGAAACAGTGAAAGGGAAAGCCTAGATAAACTATACATCACCCGGACCAACACAGACTCACCATGGATCCGTAGGAGAAAGGATGAACTGGAGAGAAGTGAGGAGGGAGAGCAAGGAATAGCGGAAAGACAGACACATGAGGCCGCACCGTCCCCATCACGCCCTCTCCCATCCCACCCTACATGCTCAACCACCTCACGCTCGTTACATACAATAAAACTTGCGCCCTTCACAGACGAACTGACACCCTATGCATGTCGGCTTAGGGACCTCCCTAGACGCAGGCAGGAAGGACAAATACACATGCCCACATTAAATACAGGAAATGATGGAAGAAGGGGAAAAGATGGAGAAGAAAGAGTTACGAGCAGGGGAAATACGGACGAAATTGACGATGTAGAAGAGAGGGAAGAAGAGGAAGGGTGTGAGGACTCGATTTTATGGAACACAAAGGGTAAAACGAGACATAACTTAATGCCACTTCTGGAGAGGGGAGGGGTTAGACCACAGTATGTCCCTTGGAAGCATACAGACAAAGAAAATATAAAGTGCAGGCTCCCATCATTAAGTGGAGGTGTGGGTAAGTGGATATATGAAATGGGAAAACACACCGCAGGACAGAAACTGGCAGTGGGAGATGTAAAGGGCCTTCTAATATCGATATTAGGAGATGCAGCGGATGACATTTGGAAGAGAGCGGGATTCCCTGGGGTAACAATAGTAAACACATCGCACGATGGGGCACCATTCGCAAACTGCAGACATGCACTGTGGCAGGCACTGAGGGTACAGTACCCAGACACATCAGACATAGGAGCAGTTACCTCACGCAAGATGCGTGAGAACGAAGATCCTGTTGAATATATCCAGGAAATCCAAGAGAAGTGGCGCATGGAAACTAGAGAACAATGGGACGAAACACCAGCAATATTTTATCATATACTAGTACAAGGGCTCCCAGAAGGAGTTCAGAAACAACTGAAGAAAGTAGTGGGAATGGAAGCAAAAGCATGGCCAGAAATACAACTGACAATAGTGCATCATTGCAAGTCATGGCAAGGAAAAATGAAACAAAAGGAAGAGGACAGGAAAACGGAAGAGGCCAAACTAGTACAGAAAAAACATACTAAATACACAATGGAAGGGGCACTAATAACTATGCCTACAACAATGACCCAAAGCCCCACACAAGTAGTGGCTGCACAAGATCCCTCCCAAATACCACCCTCACAGACTATAACACAACAGGTGCCGCCACTCCAACCATACACAACCAACATGGGAGGAGGATACTCAATGCCAGGAGCTGGGTATTATAATTACAACAGGGGAAGAGGAGGAATTATGAGAGGGAGAGGATACGGATATAACACACAACAACAGGTGGGAGGACTTAGAAATTCCTACCCCACAGGGCAACCAGTATACCAGGACAACACAGGGAGCTTTCCATGGCAGAGTAGGGAACCACCGGTGTGTTGGAGTTGTGGATTATTAGGGCACATGTCACGCACGTGTAGAGTAAGACCAGGAACTCCATCATGGAGTGAACAGGGACAACCAAGGCTCACACAGGAACAGCAGGGCATACAGCAACAGCAGACGTTGCAACAGGGAAATGAACAGCAACAACTAATAACACAACAACAGCCACAGACACATTCACTGACACAACAACAGGTAGCGATAACACAACAACTCCAAGTACAACAAACACAACTGGGTAGGGTGACGGTCCTGGGACACAACCCTTACACAGGAAATGGTCAATCGTTGTACCCTCAATAGGAAAGCCCACAGACGGCCTTGGTGTGTCCCATCCTGTCAGTAACACCTAATAGTGCGGAGGAACCACGCATAGAGGTAACGATAGGTGACAAAAAGTTATCATTCCTTGTTGACACCGGGGCGACCCGGTCTTGCATAAGGGAGGGTAAATTTAAGATGTCAGGCGAAGCCATGAACACCCAAGGATTTTCTGGGGCTAGAGGGTTGGTTCCTTTTACTGATAACATTCCCTTATCTATAGGAGATTATGACATGTCAGTTCCACTTTTATATTATAGTGCCTCACCAGTAAATATACTGGGGAGAGACATAATGAACAGGTTGAATATGACGATCTCCTTTACTGAGGACGGCATAATTTGCTCTACTCTAGGGATTAACATGCTCACAGCACGACAGATTATGCAAGCATATTGCGGACAGACAGCGATTAGGGCGGAGCCAGTAGATGGCGAACTCTTCCAATAAGGGACAGACATGGCGTTTGCATGGATGCCAGGAATAGAGGGAAAGATCTGGAGGAGTCCAGCAGCCTATTTGTTCAGACCAGAAACACCAGTCAATGAACCAGAAGGAAAGGTGCTTCCAGTGGACATTGAGAGCATTATAGCAACAGCTGATTACATTGCTGTACATGCCCAAGACAGAGAAGGAAGAGCATGGAGGGCAGTGATAGCACTAGCAGAAGGATGTAGACTCACCCAGGTGTCAGATGAGGAGCTGTTCTCAAAAGAAAAGGAGAAAGGTAAAATGGTGTTTATGATGAGTGTGGAAATATGGCTAAGAGTGGCGTACAAACAAGTAGCACAGAAAATTGCAATGGCACTTGAGGCACCCACATCCACCCCAGTTCCCTTCTTTGAGGAGGATATGACAAAGGTACCCACATCATTGTGGACTACTAGCCCCTATGATATGGGGTGCATAAAAAGTATAGGGGGAGTAAGGATAAAATTGAAAAAAGGTGCAATACTCCCCAGAGTGAAACAGTACCCACTATCAAAAGAGGCAGATGAGGGCATATATGAAACCATAACGGCCCTTATAAATAATGGCATATTGGTCCCCTCAGAATCACCATGTAACACGGCTGTATACCCAGTGCGCAAGGCTAAAGGGGGGTCTTGGTGCTACATACAGGATCTCAGGCCCTTGAACAACATAGTAGAAGCAGAATACCCCATAGCCGCAAACCCGGCCACAATATTGTGTGGCATTCCAGCAGAAACATCACGATTTACAGTGATCAACCTTAAAAATGCATTCTTCTCAATACCATTGCACCCAGACTCACAAGATCTGACAAGCTTCACTTACAGGAACACAAAGTGGAAACACACTAGATTGCCACAAGGGTATTGCGAATCACCCTCAATTTTCAACAGAGTAATACAGATGGATTTGGGTAACATTGAAGTGGAAAGCACAGTGTTGCAGTATGTCGATGACATAATAATTTGCAGTACAAACGAAAGAACATGCAGAAAGGACTCATTAAAGATGTTGACAATATTGGTTGAGAAAGGTTACAAGGTAGACATGGAAAAGTTACAGTACTGTCAAGAACAGGTACTTTACATTGGTCAGCTCATATCCCAACATGGAAGAAAGATTGCACCACAAAGAGCACAGGCCATTTCAAACACACCAGTGCCACAAACAGTGAGGGAACTGCAGCAGTTCCTGGGTCTGTGCAACTACTGTAGAGCATGGGTATTTGAATACAGTTCATACATAGGACCCCTGCTTGAGGTGTTAAAGGAAGCTAATAAAGGGGAGAAAAAGTTGGGGTGGACAATGGAAATGAAAGAGGCTTTTGATGAATTGAAAGATGCGATATCAACTGCTCCGGTACTGGCATCCACAGACTATGAGCGACATTTTTTTATATTTTCACATTGCGACTCAGCTGTAATGAAAGCAGTGTTGGCTCAAAAAACAAGCATGGGCTACAAACCAGTAGCATTTTACAGCGGCCACTTAGATCCTGTGATGTTAGGTCACTTCCCTTGCGAACAAGGTCTCGCCGCAGCTGCTTTTGCGGTAGAGAAAGCATCAGCAATCACCATGGGGTGCCCAACTACACTGTTTGTGGAACATGCACTATTTGCGATATTGAATAAACCTAAGTCCACCCTAACCACGCAAAGAGCATCAGGTTATGAGATCATTTTATCCAGAGCTGAACTATCAATTGTTAGATGTAGCACGGTCAACCCTGCAAGGTTCCTAGCAGAAGTAATTGAGGAGGGAGATTATGCCCACGACTGTACGCAAATAACTGAAATGTACTCATGTACTAGAAAGGTTAAAGAAAATGCACTAGAGGGAGGTGAGCTCCTGTTCATTGATGGGTCATCAACTATCGACCAAAGGGATGGTATAAGGAGGACTGGGGCAGCAGTGGTAAAAATGATGGAGGTACCGGTGTGTGTGGCAATGAGATGTGTACAACTACCACACCATTATTCCGCTCAAGCAGCGGAATTAGTTGCACTGATCTTGGCGTTGAAGGAAAGCTTTGACAAACGAGTGACCATATATTCCGACAGCGCATATGTTACATCCACTGTCCACTCAGGGCTGTCGAAATGGAGAAGAAGAGGGTTTAGGAGAGCTGATGGCACTCCAGTGCCACATGCCCTCCTATTGGCTGAACTAATTGAAGCAATAAATGACCCCCAAGAATTAGCTTTGGTCAAATGCACCGCACACATCAATGGTGAAGACCACATCTCAAAAGGGAATGCAGCAGCAGACGCACATGCGAAGTATGCTGCATACTTTGGTGAGATATGGAACCCCCCAGAGTCACAGAGAGGGAGAGGGAGGGGAATGGCTAAGGAGATGATGATAAGAAAAGGGTACACCCATCTCCCAGCCACACAGATTATGGAGCTACAAGCGGCTGCACCAATGGCCGAAAAAGAAATATGGGTAAAAAGAGGATGCACAATGTCACCAACCGACGCACTATGGCGCCAGGGTGACACTGGAAAGATTGTAATACCACTGGCACTATTGAACACCGCCCTGAGCCAACTACATTACCCAGCCCACACAGGCAAGGAAGTAATTGCAGCACGAATTAGGGAAGACTGGTTCTGCCCCGAGTTAAATTCTCATGTGTTAAATTTTATCAGCAATTGTCTCACATGTCAACAGTTTACGGCTGGCCACACTCTGAAGGTGATAAGAGGTACTATACCCCGGCCAGAGGGACCTTTCGGCATCTCCATATTGACTATGTTGATATGATCAACGTATGTCAAGGAAATAGGTATATGATTGTAGTAGTATGCCCATTTTCGAGGTGGATTGAAGCAGGGCCCTGTTCACACCCAGATGCATTTAGAGCAGCTAAATTCCTAGTGAGGGAGGTCTTCCCCAGGTGGGGAGTGTGCGAGGTACTGAGGTCAGACAATGGCCCACATTTTGCAAACGAAATGTTCCAGCACATCACATTTTTGCTGAACATCAAGCATAAATTTGCATGTGCATACCACCCACAGGCCAACGGTGTATGTGTACGCCTGAATGGCCTATTAAACGAGGCAATTGCAAAAATACAGCAAACAACAAAGAAAAGTTGGTTGTATTGCCTTCCATTAGCCCTATTTGAGCTAAGGAATAGACCAGGTTCCGACCACCACCTCACCCCTCACGAGGTGGTTACCGGACGTCAAATGCGCCTTCCCCTAACGCCAACATCAATACCATTTACCGACCACGAGAGTACTGCGAGTGTCCTTGGTGATGAAATGTACCAATATGTGTCTTCTTTGATTACTAGTGTAGCGTTTGTGTCTCAACAGCTCGAGTGCACGCGGGGCGGGTCTAACAGCGATCAACAAGAAGACGTGGATAAAGAATTGGAAAAGGAAAGACTGTGCAAAGTTGCTAAAGGTGACCATGTACTACTTCGCAATTTCAACAGAAAGTGGAACAGTCCACGATTCACTGGCCCCCATCTGGTAGAGGAGGTATCAACGAGAGCAGTAAAGCTACAGGACAAATGTGCCTGGAACCACCTACACGACGTAAAGATTTACAAATTCCAGACCCGCCCCAGCGCCACTGACAGGGCCACTGGAAGAACAACGACAGCGTCACCAACGGAGGAAGAGATTTCTACCACAACTAACGGCCTAAGTGTCCCTATACCCTGCCACCCCCCAGATTCCCCAGAGACAACTATTAGAAAAGAAAGGGGTGATCCCCATACCGCCCACCCCATGGTTACACGATCAAAGGGTAAAGAGACTTCCGCCAGTTGAGCCCCAAACCCTCTGCCCATTGACCCCCTACCCACTGTAGTAATAACGGAACTGAAGGACATTGTTTTGCACATATACACATGTAAACACCTGTATGTTCTCTTTCTTTTCTCTCGCACATGCAGGTAAAGCGTATTATTGTACTGTTAAGAAAGTAGATAACTAACCAATTCACTGCCCAGGAGTAGATGGTACCCTCAGACGATAATTACCTAGAAGAATTGTCACACCAATTTGTATATGAAATAAAAAGGCCAACGTACCTGAAAAGAAGGAGGGTACGTGTCTACTACACAGCATTCCTCTTGGCCATAGAACACTCAATGCCCCACCTCCAACCATACTTGCCTGCCCTAAGAGATAGATCGCTTAGATTGGCGTGGGAACAGCTCTTCGCCTGGGCACTGAATGACTACTTGATAGGGAGAGCTTAATAACAATAACTAACCTTAATAACGAGCATATTAAGAATTTTCAGGCGGGCAACTGTAACGTCGCAAGAATAAGCTGCCGGACTGCAGCAAGGTAAGACCAAAATGCCGGTGAAATTAGCATTTGTAATAAAATTGATAGTGATTTTAATGATCACCGGGTTCTTGGCTGCCTCTGTATGGCAGTACAGCTATGCTATTGATATTATTGCTGTGCCCAAACCTAATATACCCCCACCCCCAGCTGCAACAAGTGTTATGTCAGGTGGTACTAGTAAAATCCCACACAAGGAGTTAAACGCAGCACATACTCAGATAATAAAGGCATTGACAACTACGTACAAGATTCAGCACACATCTCAAACAACATATGGTATCAACACATGACCCACATAGGTAAGCAGACAACAGAAGACAGCTGCTACGTTTGCTCATTGATCCCATACGCCATGAGCGCTTCTCGAACATTTGTTGCCACAGAGATAGATGGAAAAATAGCACGATGTATAATATACCTGGCACTGTTCCAGACGAAAGGAAGATTTCAAGGGACAGTGGTGCATCTGGTGTGGAAAACACGAGATACATATCCATATGAAAACAACTTCCTCAAGACTTATTTGAGTTACCACAAGAGCAGTTTACATGCTGAAGGATTCAAATACATAACAAGTGGTCCTGAAAAAGGAGAAACAAAGAAAGTAACACTGCAATACCTACCATGTGATTGGTACGCTACTGAAGTCCCTGGTAAAAACGGATGTTGGGAAAGACCACTGATGATAATAACAGGGAAGGTGTACATGGACAACAAATGGGACATAGGAGTGGTTGGCAGCAACATGGTAACAAAAGAAAATATTTCAACTATTGATGGACATAATCATACATGTTGGATGACTTGGATCAAGTACGTACTCATGCTCACGTGGATGGAGAAGGATGAGGACCCAATAACAATACTGCCGCTAACTGCGCCTAAGGTATGCTACCAACATAAAGGAGAGGTGGATGTAGGATACAACACCAACTGTGAAAGCGTGATGGAGTTACCTGAGGGGGGAGCAGGAACAGCAGTAGTAATGGACCATTACTGGGCCTGTGGAGACAAGGCATATCACACACTGCCCCCTTTGTGGAATGGTGTATGCACTATAGTACATGTTAATGTACCATCACTAGTGGTACCCCAGAAGCATGTGAATATGGCGAATTTCCCCAAGATGGATGAAGGTAACAAAAGGAAGAAGAGATCTGCACAGCCTCGGAAAGGGCCAGAGAGCAGACGCAATGGCAACAACACTGTCCTCAACAGAAGGAAAAGACAAGGAGAACCTCTGACAGGAAATTACCTGTGGGGAAGGTCGGAAACAGCCCTGACCTCAATTCCGCCGGAACACAGACTATTCAGCAGAGCAGCTATGTTCTTCTCCTCAATAATACATCCTGGACTGCAGGCTTACGCAAACGCAAAATGGCTCCAGATAACTAGGTGGGAACTAATGATGACAATGAACTCTACAGTAAATGGATTCAACGCAATAAAAGAGGAATTGCGAGCAGTAAGAATGGTTGCACTACAGAACAGATATGTACTGGACCTCCTCACAGCAATGGAAGGAGGAGTTTGCGCAAAGATAGGACAATCATGCTGCACATTCATTCCTGCTAACGATGCTGACAATGGTACACTCACGGAAGCTGTATCACAATTGGCCCAGATGCACTCAAAAATGATGGATGAAAGTAAAGGTGTGAAAAAGGATGAGAGCTGGTTTTCAATATTATGGTCATGGATGCCATCTTGGCTGTCAGATGGACTGAAGATTATAGTTGGATGTACTATTTTGGCTGGAGCTACACTGATCATAATAAGATTTTGGAAAGCCCGGAAGGCACGCACCACAGACGAGATGATCGAAATGGTTGGTATACACCTCTTGATGCCAACAGATGACGGCCAACACACAGGCACAATCATAAAAGAGAGAGAGAAGTTGCGCAACCAGATCATCACCAACCACCTGGACCCACCATCTGTGAAGTTCGAAAACCCAAGAAACCCAAGGAGCTACATAGGGAAACGGGTATACTGCACTCCTGGAGGAACCTGAATATGTATTGGTCATTTGAAGACCATGTTAACCACTATGGACATTTGGGAGGAATAACTAAAATATGGAGAGTAAGAGGAGATAAAGAAAAGGATATGTTTGTGGTCGACAAGTCGACCAGAGGGGGGACTGAAGTGGGAGAATGGAAGACCAGGCTCCCGCCCTTCCCCTCTTGCGCTTGGCCTAGAGGATCACGGCCTAGACACCCGCCACGAGAGGTGTTTGCCTATCTACCAGACGACCAAATACCCTGGTAGAGGAACATACGGATGTGCCCATCTACCTGCCCAGCAGCCCGCCCTGTCCATGCCGACAACTGCCGCACGGATCAACTCGACTAAACCTACACGTCGTTAGAGATGCCATGACGACCTAGCCAACGGTCAGCACACCTGTGCAAATATACACACCGGACACTCCCACACCAATCTACACGAAGAATATACTCAGTGCTATGACGTAGGCGACAGACATACTCACGGACGTGCATCTTTATTATTTTCCACATAGGCTCTCAAAATGCAGAAACGCAAGACGCATCGTGAACTTATCTAAAAAAGCTTGCTCATGCTTCTTCTAAGAACCATGTACCATAATGAAGAATATAACGGAGACACGATACTGAGGATAGAGCAATATGATATCGTAACCTAAAGGGCTCTGCATCAAACGGTTCCACCTATGCACCAGGCCCAAGTAGGCCGCAAGCAAAAGCTTCCATGAACATTGAATGACCTAGAACTGGGTTGCTGACCCTGCAGAATGAGCCCGGCGAAAGCACACCGCCAAGGCCACGATGTTGTAATCTCACACGCTGCAAGCCAACGCCAAGGTCGCACCTGCAAGATAAACCAGGCACACAGTAGGAAAAACAATATTAATTATGTTGAATTTTGCCTCAAACACGGTCCCACCTCACGTGACAGAGCCAAACCTGACAAGATGCCAAGCCCAGGAGGAAGGAGACGCCTGAATCCCACGTTTCAAGACACAGGCAGATACAATTAAAAGACTCATTGGACATCTGCAGCAGTGGGAGTAGTCGACCTCCCAACATATGAATAAATCCTCACATTGTTTACACCTACCCATATTAAAACATTGTTGCAAATTACAGGTGCACCGTAAGCTGGGAACAGCGATAGTCCCAGACTGGGAGGCTCGCGAGCGGACCAATTAGAACATGGGGCTCTTATCACTGACGCCATTAACATTGACCAATCCTCAGAGGTCTTCATGTAACAATTTTCATGTATCAAATTGAAGGGACAGCCCAGGTATACCACCTGACTAACCCTCAACCACTAACACCGTTCTCTATATGTGCGCTATATTAACCCTACCACTCGAGTAACCAATCCAGAGTGGAGATAGGTTTTTTGCTAAACTTTCCAAGTGACGCAAGTAGCGCGTCATACTAAGGTAAAAAGGACCTGCGAGCCCCACGATTGTGTGTGTGTCAGGACGGACGCGTACGTTCCTTGATCCATCCCTGCCGTTTGTCTAATAAACAGCAGAATCACCTTGCTTCTTGCGTGTGTCTCATACTCTATCTTTTTTGGGATATACGGGAGGAGTTGGGGCCTCCCTGCCCGGAGGTCTGCGGACGGCCCAACCGACCCCGGCAGAATTTCCCCCCGACACTAGACCATGTGGTCTGTTCACAATCATCCAATGTTGCCCAAGATTTAGACATTAACACACTTCATTTGAATCTTAAAGAACTTAAATCCAAGTCTAAATTCACCCCCCAACTTTCTTCAGATAATGTCATTGAAACTTTTAATCAGGCACTGGCACAAGATATCCATGCATATTTGGACAAACAGACTAATCCACATAAGAGAAGTAATCTCACTACTAATCAACGGAAAGCATTAAAAAATTTAGCAGAAGATCCCGCCATTGTTATCAAAGAGGCAGATAAAGGGGGTAATATTGTCATTCTTAACACTTCTGACTATATAACCATGGGCTGAAAACATTTACATACCCTGGCTGCTATGAAGTTCTTAAATCCAACCCTACCAAGCATGTGGTCACAGAGCTTCTTGAATTAATTGAAACCTGGCATTGCAAAGGTTTTTTAACTAATGATGAGAAACACTTTTTATCTAATACTGATCCTACTACACCGACCATGTATTTTCTTCCAAAGATACATAAATCTTTTGAGACCTCACCTGAGGTACGGCCCATCATGAGTGGTATTGATTGGGCTACTGAAGGTATTTTGAAATATTTGGACGAGGCTCTTAAACCTTTTGTTGTACAAATGTCATCTTACATCCGTGCCAGTACCGACATTCTACAATCCTTGCAAACTATAACTTGGGAATCAGGCTATTTATTAGCAACAATTGATGTGCTGGCACTTTATACTAATATCAATCATGACTTAGCTCTGCAGACAATTGATTATGTGTTTAGGAACACCTCAACATCTTATTCTGATCATGTTTTTATGCTTAAACAATTCCTGCAATTTGTACTTGTGAACAATATGTTAATTTTCAATGATCAGTTTTATTTGCAGGTGAGGGGCGTGGCCATGGGTGCCAAGTTTGCACCCACTTTGGCCAATCTTTTCATGGCTTTCTATGAAGAAACACATATCCTTAATCAAGCGCAATTTGTGTCAAACATTGTGATGTGGGTTTGTTACATTGACAATATTTTTCTGATTTGGAAGGGTTCTGAAGACTCCTTTACTGCTTTTCTATGCTATGCTAACACCAATGGGTTTGGAATCAGCCTCACTGGCCTTTGTAACCCATGCCAAATTGACTTTCTTGACTTACATATTTTTCATGAAGGTGATAATGTATACACTAGTACTTTCAGAAAACCTACTGAAGTGAATTCAATTTTGGCTGCCCAGAGCAACCATCAACGCGCCATTATTGATAATATCCCAATGGGCGAATTCCATAGGGCTAGACGTAATTGTTCCTTACCTAAAGATTTTGAAAGAGAATGTAATATTCTTAATCAGCTATTCCTCAACCGAGGGTACAAGAGTACTGTTATTGATAAGGCGTACTCTAAATTCACTCAAATTAACCAACGTGACCTCTTGACTAATGTGACCAGGTCAAAAGAACATCCCCCATATATTTCTCTAATTACACCGTTCACAGATGATTCTTCGCTTTTGTAGAAAATGGTTGCCAAACATTGGCACATCCTAAGACTTGACAAAGATTTACAACCCTACTTGACACCTAAACCAAAGTTTACTTTCACCAGAGCTCCCACGATAAAAAATCTAGTGAGTCCTTCCTTTTTTGATAATAAATCAACCACTTCTACTTGGCTACAACAACTGTTTGGTTTTCACAAATGTGGCCATTGTAACCAATGTCTTTGGGCTGCCAAATGCAAGATCTTTTGTGACAAATTTGGATCACAAATTGATATATGTGATTTCATTAACTGCAAAACCACCCATGTGGTCTATGCCATTATTTGTATTTGTGAGAAATTGTATGTGGGTATTACTATTCGCCAACTTCGTATCCGAATAAGGGAACATTTGTCCAGCCTTAGGATGCCTGAACCAAAATCACCTTTGGCCTTTCATTGGCAATTGGAACACCAGCTGGATAATATTGCTAATTTACGTTTCATTGGCTTGATGAAGGCACATAAGGGGAAAAGGGGTGGCAATCTTCAATTGAAACTACGCCAAATGGAGGCCAAACTTATCTGTTTATTACGTTGCACCACACGGGGTCTCAATACTGATCATGAGATGTCTGTTTATTTATAACATCTTCTTGTCCATTTGACAATGAATCATATTTCCCCATCATTAAATGGAGTTGCACTACGCCAGAGCCACTACATCTTGCTTGCGGGCACCAGCACCTTTTACTTCTAGTTTGTTCTGTTTTCTTTTATTTTCCATTCTGGCCACTATGCCTTACTCTTATAATATAATAGTTCAACTGGTATGTAATATATCGGGATTGTGATTTTTCCAACCTCATCTAACTTATAATATGACTCTAATTTGTCTTTTGAATTTTATTATTCACAATTGTGTGTTAATCTATTGGTATTTTGTTTCCTACATTTGTTTACACTTTTTTGCTTGGTTTTACCATAACATGTGCTGTATGCCGGTACGGCTCTTTTTTAATGTTCACTACTCATTACTATTCTCTGGTTATTCCCACTAATGCGACTGCTTTTGAGTACTTTCAATCTATGTAATAGCACTTGTTTAACTGGTCCCATTTGTACTTATTGTAATATGGACCTTGTGCCGACTTAGCATCAGACTCACCATCAATGCTAATGTTTGTTTACATCTGACGTCATCCATGCGACGTCCGGTGCGTGCGACGCCGCCAACGTCACCGCTGTGATGTCGGCTACAATCCCGTATTTCTTCTTTCTCTTTCACTCGGACGACTGCTTTCGGGGATATCCTTGTTATTTGACCGCTCGATTGTAAGAGTAAGTATTGTGCCTTATTGGCTCAGCATTTAGAGCAATTTGCATACGGTAAGATTAGACTATTTATTAATTTGTTCTCTCCTGGATTACTTGTTGCTTAAAGATATTCACTTTACTGATTAATGGGTGACTGGTGTTTTCGATGCATGGTTGGTGGCTCCGGTGTCTCTGCACACTGCCCAAAGGGTCCGTCTCTCTTCCTGTTTTCCCACACTCTGAGTGATGTATACACTAAATGTTATCATCATCTTAGTATTGTATTCACAGGCTGAACATTTTTAAAAATGACCATACTTATTTTACAATTTTTGCTCTGTTTTAATCCTTAACATAATCAGTGATTACTAGCGCACAGACTTTCACTTGCGAACCCACAGCTTTTTCTAAGCACTTATACAACAGATATATTATTTTAGAGCCGCCAGGAAACCTGAGCATCTCGGTATTGTGGTATCAGGCTAATGCCATCCATTTGGTGGTAGTTGTTGACATGTATACTAAGTTGTTCCTGTATGGCCACTCTCATTCTGTCCATAATCTAAGTGATTGTATGTTGTCAAGAATTTGTGAAACCCACACCCCGAGGTCCTCTAGGAAGTCAGGCATAAACAAATATAGGTAAATCACATGACACTGTGGCAATAAGGCAGCATATTGAGGCTTGGGCATTTCCACTGCATGAATGCAGGGCAGATCATCTGCTTTGCCATTCTGTCACTCCTCTGAGTTCTTCTCCCTTCTCCAGATGGTTTCTGTGGTGTTGGTGGCATATTAAAAACTTAAAGGGTGAAATCATTCACCTTCCTCTCACTGTGTCCCACAATCAGACTATGTGGACTGTGGCCACACAATGTGTGCAGCTCAGAAGAAGAACCTAGAAGAGAGGACTAGTCCTCCACCACAATGAAAATTGAGTGCCTTCAATTTCTGGTCCACATTTACAATTACTGTTTAATCAGAAGTCTGACCATTTTGTGGCACCTTATACCATTTAGGGTTAATCTCATTCCACTCTTGCTGGAGAACACCTGTCCAAAGTTCTCTTTGTCCTTGTCACTTATTTTTCACCTTCCCAATTCCCCGTTCTTAATTTCCCTGACTAATCATTCCACCTTACTCAAATTATTCATGATTAGTCATGCTTGTTCTAAATATTTCTTCACGTTATCTGACCAGATGCCAATATCCTAATTCGAGTGCCAGTCCCATTCCACTACTGGCCTTGCTGCTAGTCTCCTGTGATTTCTCAATTTACCTGCATTATTGGATGTTCCAGCATTGTTCATTTCTTCGGCCATTATTACCCACAGGAACCACATCTCCAAACTATGTGCTTGCATCTCCACCAAGATCATTTTCCCTGCTAGGACTTTTCCTTCTATTGGTATTTCTTCAGAGGTCACCTGCTTTCCTGTTGGTCTTCTGATCAATTGGGAGCACTGTTGGTACCAGAAGTGGCTAGGCTTCATGCGAATCTTCCTGCAGAACTTTGAGTAGGCGGATACGTGTTTTGAATTACACGCTGACAACCACACTTGAAGTTTGCTTTTCACAATGACCAGATACATACACTTTAAGAAAATGGTGCTCTCCCTCACGCACCACAAAAGCAACACCCTTAACATAGTCTTTATGTCAAAACGCCCCCAAATCACATGCACAGACCCTGTCTCACTGGATTGGTCTGACCATGCTTCTAGCCTACTGTCGATTAATCAGAGCCCTAGAGAAATGGTGGTGGGAAAAAATGTATTACAACAGATCTCACCAACCTCAAATCGTTCCACACTAACCGCAGGATTCTGATTACCAAGGCCAAAGCTGCCTATCACTCCACCACCATCATAGTAACCTCTAACGTGGGCAAAGCCTTCTTTGAAGTAGTAAAACATTGTACCAAACCCTTACCAATCCCTGAGGTGCCAGCAACTCAGGAAAAAAAGCAAAGAAAGAACAACTTTTTCATTGAAAACATAGACAAATCAACCTCACACAGAATTATCCCCCCTGCACTCCAGCATGCACACTGCTCCTCTGGGCCGAAATTCTCTCCCCAATCGCTGCCAAACTTTCTAAAAACAATTACTTCCCTCAAACCTACTTTCTACTTTGACAATATCATCCCAGCTTCCATTTTTAAACAGCTGATGGACCAGGTGCTCATCACACTCCTCAGCATCATTAATTCCTCCCACACAGAAAGGTATTTCCCAGACACCCTGAAGACTGGTCTCATATGACCTCTTTTGAAAAAAAGACACTAGACCCAGATGACCTGGCCAACTACTGGCCAATTACAAATCTCCTGTGTATTGGAAAAATCTTGGAAAAAGGTAGTCACCACACAACTACTTGCCAGAATCATACACTACAACTCCTCAATGACAATCAGCCTACCCTAAGTATACTATCGAGAAAGCCACCATCTAGGTGCTATATGATGCCCTTCAAATCATGTATAAGGGTGACTCATGCCTCCTAATCCTCCTTGACCTCTTGGGTGCATTCAACACCATCAGCCAACACATCCTCTTCTCCCTCCTCAGAGACAGGGTGGGATTTTCTGGCACTGTCATGAATTTATTTACCAAAAAGGAGTATCCCTGAATACAAGCGCTTTTCCACAATGAAGTTATAACACAAATTGGGCCTCATTACGACTCCGGCGCTGGACCATGGAGTCCGGCATGGTGGATGGCGGAATTAGCTCCACATTCCAAGGTGTGTGGTGGCGCTAATTCCGCCATCCACCATTGCCCCTTCACCATTGCCATGTTGCCCCATAGGGCTCCATGTTAATGGTGAAGGCGCTAAGTACGGTGCCGCAAATTGCGGCACCGTACTTAGCACCAAGGTCCCTTTGCGGGTCCCGTACTTAACGCTGTTAAGCACCTGGGTCCTAATGAGGCCCATTGAGTAAAGAGGGATGTATTTCCAATATCAAACAAACACATATTGTTCCAAAAATTGTGGGTTATTAGCATTATGTGCATAAACTGAATAAACAATTCTTACAAAAAACAGATTTTTTTTACAAAAATAAGTTTATGAAATAATAGGACTTTGTCAATATATAATCTTGAAAGGGAAAATCATAACACTATGTCAACTGCACGGCCATCAGTTTCAACCGCCAGACCTTATCAAGGCAATTCTAATGATTCTTTTTAAAATAAATAGAAGTATGCATCCAAGGAAAGAGGCGTTGCAATTCAAGGATAATAAAGAGGGAACAGATCAATGCAACAGTAGGCCAATATTGAAAAATGGACCACGTATAAACAACTATAAAGTACAGCATTTGTCAATTGGTAATTTGTAAGTAATATACCGTAAGAAAGGATAATACCAACAATCACATGGCGAGAAAATAAAACACAGAAATCGTTTTGTATATTGTATTAGAACATAAGGAACGTCAACTGATGGTAGCAAGGTAACTTAAGGTCATAATAAACTTCAATAGGTCGAAAATGCACTCAGGGTATCCTTCATAAATCGTTTTAGAATATATAGATTCTGTAAAAAATGTGAGCAAATTAAATACCACGAGTTGCTTGGTACAAAAAACTTTGCTGTTTTGAAATTATCTGGTTAAATTAACATGTATTAGGGGTATCTACCTTGTTACATTCTTCTTCAATATAAGTGAATGACCCTGACGCCTTCTCGAGAATGATTAGATGCAGGCCTGAAAGAGGCCACAATGTCTTCTTGATTGTAGCTTTAGTGAACCCAAGGGACTAGGGAGTTAATAAAGCACCCTTCATCAACAGCTAGTCTCTGATGATAACTCAGTATATATATTGTGCTACTCAATAATATGATCAAAAGTGTTTTGAGATAGATCTTGTACCTTAGTAGTGTCCAGTGATGTAGCCAGTGGAAGATTTATGTCGGAACAAGAAGAAACTCCCCTCCGGCTAAAATTGTCCTGCCGGAGCGGCGCTCCACCTAGACACATGACCCAAACAGCCGCTGTGCAACTGGGCTGTTTGCATTTTCTGCCAAAAGGCTCTGGAGTCTGTAAAAGAGCCTGATAGTAAGCTCTGAGAAATAGGACACTGTGTTAGGACTAAGTACCGCCTGGCCCTTTCCAAAACAATGATTGGCTGTTTGCTAATCCTTATGATTGGCCAGATGCTGAATAGCAACTTCCTCTTCCAATCAAAAGAAGGAACAGAAGCAGCCAATCATTGTGTGTGAAGAAGTGAAGTGCTGATGCCATACTTACATTGATGCAATCCTCTTCTGCCCTGGAGCACTGTGCACCATGCAGGGCTCTGTTGTGCCGACTACTGAGTCTTCCAGAGTTCCTGCTTCTTTAGGTAAGTAAAGCTTGTGCTGATGTTTCAAGTTTTAACGGATGGTGATTGTGGTGGCCCGCCTCCGGTCACCGGAGCGGGCCACAGGGAGTGTCGGGGCACCCGACACAGAACCAGGACGCTGCGTTCACACAGCCTGTAGAGGGCAAAGCTAACCCTGTCCTGTCCGGATCACTGGACCCAACAATCCCAGCTGGGGACACCCAGCACAGATCAGCCTTGTCGTGGGGGCACCCAGGCCAAGGCTGACAACACAGGCCACAATCACTTTGCAAGGCCCACAAGGGATGAGAGAGACAGACACGAGTTGCAGCTTCCTGGGGCTCTGCTGCACTGCCTTCTGCGTGCCAGCAGAGCCCTTTTTATTAGAGAGGCGTCATGACATCGTCATGACGCTCTCTCACATAGAAACACTAGACCAACACACAACAGTGATTTTAAGAATTATTTTCCTTTCTTCTTGCCAGTGCTCGCAAGGAATATTTTCCTTGGGAAGAAAAGAAAATAATCCGTGTGGGCACTGGCGTCATTAAATGGATTTTCAAAACAATATGAAGTCTGTAGAGACGGTTAATGTTTACCCTCGCCTCTGTCTTTGTATTGTTTTGTAAATCCATTTAACGGAATCCGGTGCTCCCAAGGATAATTTCAGATCACACTCATGTTTCCTGTTTGGATATGAAATTGGTTTGCCATGGCATTGAATACTTTGGAGCACGCAAATCATTACCGGAAAAAACAGATTTTTCACCTCTAAAAAGAAAAATGTTCTTCAAGCATTTGAACTAGAGAAAAGGTGATGTAGAGTTGGCACAGAGAGAGTAGTTACATTTTTCCTATATAAGGTAAGAAAAAAGAAACACTACATAGATATCTCTTAATGAAGCAGTGGGACATTATGGTTGTATCAGATGCAGCCCTTCTCAGAATGGCAAGTGTCCATTATTGACATGAGCCACCCTCAATATAGGGGCCAACTTACTAATAGCCGCAACAATTCTTAGATGAGCTTCAACACGTCATTTTAGATGCTCACACCTTTAACACTAATGTGACCTACATGTCGAAATTTGGACAAATATCAAGATTTCTTTATACTGCAACAAGACTATATTATAGAAATATAACTATCTATGTATTTTACAGCTAGTGACAATTACTTACAGTAGATACACTTTATATAGTTGTCAACAAAATAATAGCTGGAATTGTTTTTGGTTAATCCTGAGACATCATGTTTGTCCATTACATCCAAATATAGCTATCATGCAAATAGACATAAACAGTAAGCTGCTCTAATAAAGACTCACACACTTATATTTATCAAGCATACTATCTGATAAACAAGTATAGTGGATACCTAGAGTGGATATGTTCATATCTTTATTAGTAGTTTTTTTTCGACTAATATGGTTCCACCAAATCAAATAGGAACATGTATTACTCACGAGATAATACGTAACAGCAAATACATCATAACTGACTAACACCTAGAATTTACTTTGCTTGACTAAATAAACAGCGTCAACACATACCACTAATACTTGCCCAAAAGCACTAGAGCACTAGTAGACATGTAGTGCTCCATAATACTTGTCTGCAATGCATTGGGGTCTAAGTGGTCACACTCACATTAGATGATAATGTGATGTTGCTTCATATTATGCACCACAGAAAATGAAACTACACACAATACTTCATGTGAAAACCACTCAAATTGCTATTTGGTGGTGCTCTATATTTTCATGAAGTGGCCCTTTGTGATAATACGTATTTCAGGGGGAAACACTGCCGATCTCAAATCAGGGCTAATCTTTAAATTCAAACATAGATTTCTAAATTCAATTAGTTTTTTTTTTACAAATACATAAAAATAAAAAACACAAATGCAAGTGTTGCAAGTGACCAAAAAACAAACAAAAGATATACATATATACACATTTCAACAATACGTACATGAAAGTAAAAATTCCACAGTTATTAACAGGATTCCATCCAATCATAGCACATATGTGACCCAAAAAGAAAAGAATTTCAAATTAATTTCAATATCCAATGATTCATTTCATCACAGACATGAAGGAGGGATGTTTTAGGAGAAGAATTGCAAAAAATAGACAAGGAAAAAGAAGAATAAGAAAGAGGACATCAATACATGTCCCTTGGAGTTCAAATAAATAATTTCCTTGCACACGAAAAAAAAGGAAGCATGCATGTTTGTAATACTGGTGTTATCTTTTTAAAATAAGTTCCAATAGGTTGCTCTTACCCAGTTGCTGTATCATGATGCAAAAACAGTCTTGAAAAAATGAAAGTGTCATGGGTTCATTCCTAACCTGCTAAATGAAAATATTATGAGTAGGCGCTCTACGTATACTATATTAATTTTACTTTCTTACTGACAACAAAAAGACTTGTACCCTATTAGTCCTCCAATATTTAGAATCGATTAGGAATTAGCCGTTTGATTTAATCCGTTTCTATACCTTATTCTTATCCGTAGTCTTATTCCTTTGGATCAGGGTATGTTCTCTGGTCAGACTTTTTGCTTTTTCTTGTCATGTTGTTATGTTTTTTTCTACTGTACCATCTAACTTCAAATCGGGTTGATAACAGGACACACTCTTTTTCAAAAATTGTTTGTTCTGTACAGTTTCTACGTGCCCTAATATATTCACTGTTAGGGATGTTCCTAATAACAGGATTGTAATGACAACTTGTGGCATAGAGTGTCGAATTTACTTCTGTTTCTTTCCTGTATGTTCTAGTCATCAATTGATTGTCAGATATGTAGATGGCTAGATCCAAAAAAATTAACACTCTCAGTGCTGTGGGTTCCAATGAATTCAAACCCTATTGCATTAAGATTTGCTCTTAGCATAAAATGTTCCAATTCTTCTTCAGTTCCCAGCCAAATTATCAGAACATTGTCAATGTATCTGGTCCATAGGATAGTATTCATCTCATATGCTTCATCTGTATATATGTGTTTGTCCTCAAACATTGACATTACTAGATCAGCAGGTACAGGGGCATATTTTACGCCTGGTTTGCCTAAAGAACTCTTTCTTAAACAAAAAAACATTGTTTTGCAATGTCATTAGAAGCATCTCTTTCAACATCTTGACTGAATGGTAGTTAGATGCTGAGTCTTTTTGAAACACATATTCAATGGTTTCCAATGCTCTCTCGTGTCTGATGGATGTATAAAGGGCTCTGACGCCCCAAGTGGCCAGTAGGTACTTAGGGTTGCATTTCACCTGTGATATTTTGTCAATCGCTGATGTTGTATCCTTGAGATAAGATTTAATTTTGGACACCCGGGGTCTCAAAATGTTGTCTATATACTAAGCAATGTTCACTGTCGCCCACCCGATGCCACTTAAGATGGGTCTTCCTTCTGGTATTTTTTTAAAGGGTTTATGCACTTTCGGCAGAAAATACATTGTTGGTAACACAGGCTGTTTAATCTCCAAAAATGTCCTTTCCTCATCTGTTATAACACCCTGGCGATGCCAGCTTGTAATTGATTCCTTTAGTTCTGATAGTATTTCCAATTTGGGGTTATTTAAAAGTTTGACATAAGATAATGGAGTTGTCAGGTGATTGATGGCCATTGTTATGTAGTCTTCTCGATTCATTATGACAATGTTGCCGCCTTTGTCGGCTTCCTTTATTATTATTTTGGGGTCTTGCTTTAAATTATTAAGTGCTTTTCTTTTCATAGGTATCAAATTGTTATATTTAGGTTTCTGTATCCTCTTCGTGGAAGTTTTCCTTCTTAGGTCATTGATGTCATTCAAATCTTTTGTGACGGCTTTATAAAATGCATCCACAAGGTTCTCTGGCACCAGTTGCGGTGTGAATTTAGATTTTGCCTTAACGTCCTCTGATGTTAAACTGGTGTGTTGGATTTGTAATTCGTGTATAGTTTCACGCATCTGACGATCCATGGTCTTTTATAATTATCTCAAAAGATGGATATTGTTGAGATGCTCAATTGGTAATTTACTTCTAGTCACATCATCAGTTTTGCAATTATAGTTAGATAACTGAGTCGCAAAAAAAAAATGTTTTAACTTCAGTTTTCTTACACATTTAAAAAAGTCTATGTGTACATCCGTCATATTAAATTCAGTAGTTGGGGCGAAAGAGAAAACTTTGTTCAGTATGAGCAGTATGAGTGGTTTTCATATGAACTATTGTGTGTAGTTTCATTTTCTGTGGCGCGTGAACCTAATATGAAGCAACATCACATTATCATTTCTTGTTAAACGGAGTGGAGGAACTAGCAATCTATGTTTTTGCTTACCATACTCATGCAACCCCACTTTGTCTGAACCAGATGTAATAATTTTTTGGGTGCTGAGGTCCATTTGTTAGTATCCACAATAAAAGGTTCCTCATAAGTTTTTCACACTCACATTAGTATTAAAAAAATGGTCGCTGGATGAGCGACAGCTCATATAGTCTTATGGTATCAACAGAATATTGGATCAACTGGACACTGCAACCTGAAAAAAAACACAATTACATACAATTTTGTGTGCTAATATTTGTGTGTGAGCACATCGGTTTATCCTTACCCATGGGACTCTTTCTGTGTTAACATATGTAAAAACAAAATGGCCGCCGGGTGAGCAGAATTAGAAAAGAGCAACATAAACATCACATGACTTCCTAAAGTCCCAAACACATGATTTTACTAATACAATATTGGATAAACTTTACACTGAATCCTATGTAGCAATACAAGTATATAAAGGTGTGTGCTGCTTTTGTTAATTTTTAGAAGTTTATTGAGCTGAATTCAGTCACGTGAACATATTTACAAACTAAATAAAGAAAAAGAAAATGGCAGCTGACCGCAAATTGACACAAGTGAATCGGAAATTCAACCTGCTGTACACAAGGTAAGTAGGGGTGACTAGATAGGTATACAAACAGGGTAGTACTCATCACTGACCTATTAGTTCACTATCTATGCATTAATATATAGTAATAGGAGTATGTTTTTTTGCTGATTACAAAGATGAGAAACATGTACAAGGAGCGTTTCCCTGACATCAATTTACTTCACTATTAGATGGGCTACATCACTGGATGCTACTAAGGTACAAGATCTATCTCAAAATACTGTTGATCATATTGTTAAGTAGCACAATATTTACTGAGTTATCATTAGAGACTAGTTGTTGATGAAGGGTGCTTTCTTGGCTCTCTTAGGCTCACTTAAACTACATTCAGAAATGCATTGTGGCCTCTCCCAGACCTGCATGTAGACATTCTCGAGAAGGGTTTGTGGCCACTCACTAATATTGAAGAAGATTTTAACAAATTAGATACCCCTAATAAATGTTAATTTAACCAGATAATTTAAAAACACCAATGTTTTTTGTACCAAGCAATTCATGGTACTTCATTTCCTCACATTTTTTGCAGAATCTATATATTCTAAGAATATTGATTAAGGATACAAGGAGCGCTTTTTCGACCTAAATAATGTTTTTATGAAATTAAGTTACCTTGCTACCATTTGTTGACGTTCCTTATGTTATGATACTATATTCTAAATGATTTTTATTTGTGTTTTTTCTCTCCATGCGATTGTTGGTATTATCCTTTCTTATGGCGTGTTGCTTACATAATACCAATTGTCAAATGCTGTATTTTATAATTGTTTATATGTGGTGCATTTTCTAATATTGGCTTACTACTGGATCGATTGTTCCCTCCTTGTTACCCTTCCTTTCCAACGCCCCTTTCCTTCGATGTGTACTTCTATTTAGTAAAAAAAAAGGATCATTAGAATTGCCTTGATAAAGCCCAGAGGGTGAAACTGATGGCCATGCAGTTGGCATAGTGTTTTGATTTTACCTTTTTTTCTTTTTAAGATTATATACTGACAAAGGGAAAAAGTCCTGTTTTCATAAAGTTATTTTTGTAACAAAATCAGTTTTTTTTTAAAGAATTGATTATTCAGATTACGCACATAATGCTATTAACCCACAATTTTTGAAACAATATGTGTTTGTATGAGTATGAAATTGGAACCCTGTTTACACAATGGGCCTCATTACGACCCAGGCGGTAAGGGGTTTATGGCGGCGTAAACAGCGCCGACCCTTACCGCCTGATTCCGAGGTCCCTTAGCGCCATGGAGGATTTAACACCTGCTTTTAGCAGGTGTTAAAATCCATGGCGCTAAGGGACCTTGTTGTTAATTACGCCACCGTAATTTACGGTGGCGTAATTAACGCCTTCCCCACTCCCATTATGCCCTATGGGGCAAAAATGGGAATGGGGAAGGGTAAATGGGGATTGGGGACTTACCGCCCCGCCAACCTCGGAATGGGGCGGTAAGTTCGCCAACCACCATGGCGTAAACGTAGTTTACGCCATGGTGGTAAAGGTACGACCCAGGCGGTAACTTACCGCCTGGGTCGTAATGAGGCCCATTCATTGTGGGAAAGTGATTGTATTCAGGAATACTACTTTTTAATATTTATCCAAAGGCTTTAGGTTGTGGGCCCTCATCCCTGCACAGCAGCTCCCAAAACCCAGTCAGTTAATTTAGTGATGCAGTCTTTACAGTTCTGACAACCAATCCAATATATGTGTTTACCTCCTAACTCTCTGGCAGACACCAGGCCATTGAGATGAACACAGTGCGTTCTAACCGACTCCCGGTTCCATGCAGAGTTCCTCAACAATACATCCTCTCACCAGTCCTTTCAACCTTTATATGGAGCCTCAGGAGCACTCCTCAAAGGTCCCAATATAGCAACCCATCAATATGTGAATAATACTCATTTGTAGATGAGTAAAAAGCCAAGAGGACATCCTTCTCCTCCGTGATTACCTAGCCATCACCGATCCTTGATGTTGACTGCTACCTCAAATTCAAACCATTCAAGACCAAATTCATATTCACTGGTTCCCCCGCTAAACAACAGGTTGTCCAACAGTGGCTCAATGATGTGCACCTAGAAGGATTTGATCTGCAACTGTCAAATTCAGAGATATGTGTAGGTTTCACCATTGACAGCAGCCTGTTCTTCTGAAAACACGTAGCTGAAAAGTCCCAAACTGCCTGACTCCAAATCTACACCCTTTGCAAAATCAAACTTTTAATCCTGCTGCAGGACTTCTGGATCATAGTGAAGGCCCTTGTGCACTACCTGAAGGGGCTCTCAGCTGCTTACTTGGCTTCCCTAAAAGCAATCCACCATGCTGCAGCAGGTCTTATTACAGGTGTGCAATGATATGAGAAAATTACCCCATCCTATGTCGGCTACATTGGCTTCCTCTCCAGACCAGATTACTGTTCAAGACTGCATGTATTATCTACAAAACATTCAAAAGTAGCACAACAGCTTACCTGTTGACTAAGCTCCACATAATTTGTGGGACATGACCATGCTCAGCAAATTGACCAACCAAGCTTAAATCACACCTCAACCATGAAGAGAGGAACAGCAAAAAGTCCTATTCTTGTCACAAACGCACCCTTTGGATCTCAATGCCCCCACAATTCTCCAATATCAAAAATCTCTCAAAGCTTGGCTTTTTCAACAACACCTGACTAAGGACTAATCCAAATGGATGTACAGACTGATGAAAAAGCCATAACTCAGAGTGCTGCTCTACTGTTGAAAGATGCCAGCGCAAACAGTGATTGCCCACACTCTGTACAGTGCTCTGTGGCTCTCAAGCTAGGTCTGCACCTCAAATAAAAAATAAGTTCAGCTGCTGATAGTGCTGACTCATTCATGTTTCCAGGGTGAAACATCACTATAAAATCATAAGCGATAAAGAAACAGTGTCACCTAGTCTGATGTGCAGTTCTACATTTGGCTATGCTTCTGCTGAACACGTTTTTGTGGTCCTCTTGAATAAAGATGATGCATTGCTTTGAGCTTGAATATGTATAGCCCTTCAAAAAATAGTAAATGGCCATTCATGAACATAAGATCAATGTGGCAAAGTCTGCCATTATGTGTTTAGGTCCATGAAAAGGGAGGAAGATATTCATCTATACAGTTGGTTGGCATTTGGCTGAGGTAGTGGTGTATTAGCACTTAAGAGTCAAATTATCCAGTTCCATCATCTGGGCAAACACAAAGAGAGGATGATGGTGAGAGCTTCCCATTTACATTGAGCCCTACTATGTTTTTTTTTTTATAGAAAAGGACACTTTCAATCCAGTTAAAATATACTTTAAGTGAAAACCTTTAGCCTGATATGATATGCCAGTGAAAGCTGGGGCACAAAACTGTGTAGAGATATTGGAACACTGGTGTTAAAATTAATGAAAAACCTCATAATGCATCTGAAGTCCATTATGGATCAGAGGTCCACTACCAAAGAGCTACTCTGTTCAGTGTTCTGAAAGATCTACATTACTGACTGGCAAATTTCATGCGAGCTGGCTTATGGACACACATCTGGTTAACACTTGCAGCAAGATAAACCCAAGAGCAGTTTGAAAATGTGCTAAACAGAGGTTTGGGAATTAAGATTGGATGGCTTTCCCATTTTTAGAACATTCTTTAAAATCTAGGCTGCAGACATATTTTACAGTACAGAAATAAAGGAAGCCATTAGATTACATTTGGAGTGTGCAGCCCAATGTTCTATATGATTGTTGTGATCAGTTGAGGAATATTTGTATAAATCAAGGATTGGTCATGAATCTTACTTGGAATGTATTAGAAACTCCTGAATAAGGAGATTCATTATTAAAGGCTAGTTTTTCTGAGCTACAGATACAAATATTGACTGCTATAAGGGGGAACATTCAGGCTAGCACATGAACTATTGCAAAATGATCAGAACACTTCTCCATATAATATTATTTTGTTCAAATTACAAGGGACAATACTTTTGCTTCCACAATTGAGATGCTTTGAATTTGGGCAATGTAGTCTAGCCTTCTTTTTTAATGATTTTTACCCTTGATATTATTAATTTAACAGGATCAACATTTGTATATATATGGTTATTAAATATTTGAAATTGCAATGGATCGAATAAGCTGGAGGCATACAGAAGAGATTAAAGATTGATCTTCCCTGGTTAGAGCAAACATTCACATTTGCATTGCTATGTAAGTGAGCAAAATGAAAGGTGTGTACAATTTAGACTGGTTTTTTGCACTTCATTTTATAATATGATTATTGTAGACTTTGATTGGTTTTCAGCCTCTGGTAAGTGTTGTCTTTGATGTGATAACATGCTATATCAAGAAATCCAGACCATAATTTGGAAAGGTTGTAAACTTGATATAAGGTATTTTTTTCTTTGAGACCCGTGTTCATCCAGATGAGGGTCAGATAATATTTTGAGATCCATAAAATGTTTTGTTGTGAACATAAATTGTATAATTTAGTGGCGAAAGCCAAATAAAGTATTATGATGATAATAAATCAGCCATTCATTAAACATGGTCACCCTCCCCCTTTATACGTTCACAGAACCACCATCTGACAACAGACCTATTTATCAGCAGTACACCTCTACAGACATACTACACACAGGACAGTGGGTCTCATTCCGAGTTGCCCCATAAAACGGCAGCGATACTGGCATGCCATTATCACCGTTTCCGGCAGGGCATGTGCCGGATTCTCCAGTGTACTATGAGTACGCGGGCATGGGCACAAGCCTCTGCCAGAAGTGGCAATACCAGAATGTCGGTATTAGGGGAAGGGAAAATGAAAATGCTGTCAATACCAGCAGAAAAATGCCATTATAACGGATCCATACAAAAATGGCCAGAAACACCAGAAAATATACTCTGTGATGGTAATACAGGAGCCAGAAACCCACCAAAATCGGAAGGCCTGCGGTGGCCATCATTAAAAATAGAATCCAACCCAATCCACCTGTTCCCTCAGACATCCATGCCTAGAAGTAAGCCACAACCATGTCCCAGGACCAGATGACCACAGGAAAAGACTCCCGGCTAAGGAATCCAAAGTTCTCTGATGCAAAGCTCCCCGCTATAGTGGACACAGTAATGCATTCTGCAGAGGAACTATTTGGGACCAGGCAGCGGATAAACAGCACACAACGGAAGACTGCCATATAGGGAGAGGTGGTGGCAAGTGTGACGGCCGTGGGAACCATCCCCCGCAAAAGGAAGGACTGTCATAAGCAATGTTCCCTCTAATAGTTGTGTGCGGGCTGTTTTTCAGTCATGTGCGCAACTGAGTGATGTGTTGATGGCGGTCAGCACCGGAAGTACTTAGTGAGCCACACACTGCAAGCAAGGAATGTGAATTTGCAACACAACAAGATCTACTTCAAAGGACATTTGGGTGCTCTATTCTCTTCCTAAGACTTTATCTCATCTGTAATTGTGTCTTTTTAAATCTATAAAAATAAGCAAGATCTTTTGTTTTATGATGGATTAGTACAAGACGGGAGTCTGGTCTTTCTAGTATTGGAACACAGGTTGGGCCTCACAAATGAATATTAGCAGTAGTACAGCAGTAGCTAATGAATTTTCAGTTCACTAAACGTGTGGGATGTAAAGGAAATGCTTTATAATTGTTTTAACGAAATAAGCAATACATGAACATGATTAATAACAAAGTTGACTTAGGAGAGGGGGCATGGATGAACACTGGACAAAAATAAATAGCACTCGATCATGTAATGTCAGGTTGTTCCGGAAATCAAACCAAAAGTCTCAAAAAGTCTGCCAAGAATAGGGTGAAAAGAGCATCATAAGAGGACACTAAGGGGCCGATTCATGGAACAAACGTGCGCCGCAAATCTTCGCGCAAGTAGGCGCAAGCAGGCGCAAGCAGGCGCAAGCGGAAAAAAACAGGCACACGCGCACGCGTGCGATTCATGGAAGTCCCTGCGCGTGTACACCCCGGGATGTGCGCCAAACCCGTGCATGGCGCACAAGTCACTGCAACATCCCGAAAGGCGTGCGCGACATGCACAGTGAAAGCACACAACCTCGGCGCATACACCAGAAAGTGGGCGGGACACGGGGCGTAACGCGCGGAATGGGGAACAACGCGCGAAATAAGGGCGTAACTGGGGATGTACTGCAGAGAAGCAGACGGAACGCCCACACGCACTCGAACCACACGTATTCATGGAATCGAATAGGGCAAAGCCTCGCACAGCCAAAGACACGCACAAGCCGAAACACGTCCGCCACACGAAGGCAGGCGGTAGCGTCCCTGGGCATTACAAAAGTGGCAACATACAGCAAGTGGGCCGGTGCGAGCGGGCTACGTGTATTTCAGGGGTTCGCGTGAAGTTTTTCACGTGATCGGGCCTGGGGGAGCCGGCTACGTGTATTTCAGGGGTTCGCGTGAAGTTTCTCACGCGATCGGGCCTGGGGGAGCGGGCTATGTGTATTTCAGGGGTTCGCGTGAAGTTTCTCACGCGATCGGGCCTGGGGGAGCGGGCTACGTGTATATCAGGGGTTCGCGTGAAGTTTCTCACGCGATCGGGCCTGGGGGAGCGGGCTATGTGTATTTCAGGGGTTCGCGTGAAGTTTCTCACGCGATCGGGCCTGGGGGAGCGGGCTACGTGTATATTAGGGGTTTGCGTGAAGTTTCTCACGCGATCGGGCCTGGGGGAGCGGGCTATGTGTATTTCAGGGGTTCGATCGGGCCAAGCCCTGCCAGGGCAACGCCCATGCGCGAAACTTCACAGACACGCTTACGTTGTAAGGGCCCTTGGTCCAATGAAATTTCGTACGCGTGCTGACGCGCTTACGCGCTAAGGGCCTTTCCTCGAATATCACGCTAACGTGCAGGATTTTCACGTGCCAAATCACTCCGTATCAAGCTGGCCACGCGAAAACACACGGAAGACCACGCTCCTGCCCAGAAGGCCGAATTACTCCCCTCCACTCCCCCGAGCAGCCTCCCACATGCCATCTGCTGCTGCCTGCCTGCCTGCCTGCCTGCTGCCACCGTTCCCTGCCATTTGGTGCCTGCACATCAGCCATCTGCAGGGGTCCAGTTGCTGTGTCCACCCCTGCTGGAACAGAAGACTCCCGACTCGGATAACATCGCTCCACAGCCCAGCCCCAGGACCCAGTTGCCCACCCACTCCTGCCCCTGGGGTTGCCATGTCGGGCACATCAACATCTGGCACCAGTGGCAACCCCCGGCCAGAGGGGCAGAGAGGCACCAGCTTCACTGCCACCGAAGTTGGTGTCCTGGTGGAGCAAGTCCTGGGGCAGTATGATGCCCTCTTCGGATCGTCCCGCGCCAACAAGGAAGGATGGGAGAGGATCTGGGCCGACTGTGTGGTTGCCATCAACGCGGAGGGGGTGGCAACCCGCACCATCCAGAAGGTCAAGAAGCGCTGGGAGGACTTGAGGTCCAGGACCCTCATAAAGGCCCGGCGCCTCGTGGAGGGGGGCTGGGGCCGCATGAGTTCCATCCAGATGAGGGTCCTGGAACGCGTACACCCAGCGCTCCACGCCCAGGTCCTTGAGAGGGAGACCCGTCTGGAGTTGAGCGGTAAGTGGCCAAGCATTGCTGTGTGAGACAGGGCATGTTGCAGTGTGCTGGTTGTCTGATACTTGCCTGTATGTGTGACATGTACGCATGTACGCATGTATGTGTGCAGGGACATCATGGTAATGCATGTGCGACCAGTAATGTGTGAACCGCACGGTTGTTGCATGTGTTTAAATGCGACATGGGGAGCCCTATGCAGATTGTACACATGAGAGCATGGCAGTCTCTGTTCCTGGAAATGGGTGGGGGTGAGGGATGGGTGCTGATGCCAGGTACATATATGGTATGCATGTCTGTGTGCCTGACCTGCGTGTCTGTGACTTGTGAATGCCATGGATGCATGACACATGTCTGTGACAATGTACAGATTCACTGATGCAGCCTAGTCATCCTTGTATCCACTGTGATTGGGGTGTACGGGGCCAGATGGATGTGACTGAGGTGAAGTGTGTGCATGTGATAGGCATGACCCATGATGCATGTGAGTTCCATTACATTGTATGTTTCGAGAGTCCATTGGACATGTATGGAAATGTCCATGGCATGCACCATGACTGTCACTGTGTGTGTTTTGCCTGGACTGACACATGTGTTGTGGAGGGACATGATGGAAGTGTACTTTGACAGTGGCACTCATCTGCTATTGCTTCCTGTCTAGGGGACCATTGTACAGTACCCTGATGCTTGTGTTCTATGTCTCCCTCTACGCAGCGGCTAGTGAAGAAGAGGGTGGAGACGGCGCTGTGGAGCAAGGCGGCGGGGATGCCCCCACGGCTGCAGCGGAAGGGGTGGGTGAGCCCCCAAAGGGGCCTGCTACGGCGGAAGACGGTAAGGAGCCATCCAGGTTGGTGGTTTCCACAGAGGAGGAGGAGGCCGCCACTGAGGCGCACATGGGGCCTGGTGGGGGCATCCCTGCTGGTGCAAGTGGTGCAGTCCAGGGGCCGGGGCAGGAGGCAGCACAGGTCACCGTGGAGGGGCCTGTGTATGTCGCTGTCCCTGACCCTTTGGGTGCACCACCATGCACCAGCAGGGATGCCCCGTCCCAGGCCCGTCCGCAGGTAGAGGGGATGTCCATGTCATCTGACTCCCCTCCACCTGCGGACGAGGGGACCCCTGGCCGTATGGAGAAGGTCCTGATTGGGGTCGCGATGCGTACGGCTGTGATTCATGATGGCGTGCGTGCTTCCCAGGAGGAGCACGCACGTCATCACGAAGAGCACCGTGCCGATGTGGCCCAGTTGGGATCGTCCATGTTCGGGGGTTTCCTGCATGTGTCGGCCAATCTGGCGGCCCTCTCCTCCTCTGTGGAGACTATACGCCAGTCGTTCTCCTTGCCGTCTTCCGGCCCAGATGCCACCAGGGCCCCCTGTGGACCTGCCCTGACCAATGCAGCCAGCTCGGTGGCGATCCCATCCCTGCCACAGTCGGGAGTCGGAGGTCCAGCAGGGGTGGACACCACAGCAACTGTACCCCAGCAGATGGAGGATGTGCCGGCATCATCAGGCAAGGCACGTGCACGACGGCGTCGGTGGATTCCATCAGCCTGGATGCCGTCATGCTGGCAGAGGCAGTTGCGTCGGAGGCAGCAGCAGAGTCAATGTGGGAGGCATCATGGCTCGGGGCCATCAACATCGGAGGGGCAGGCATCGTCCGGAGGGCAGGAGGACCCAGGACAGGAAGTGTCTTCCGTGTGGCTGCGGTTGGGCCAGCAGATAGGTGCAGAGCGGCGGCGGGCGGAAGAGGCGCGGCTCATGATGGTCAGGGCGGAGAACTCCATGCGGAGGGCCCTGAGGCGGGCCGAGTGCCTCGAGGCAATCCGCAGGGGGTTGGAGGAGCAGATGGCGTCGTCCCTGCGGACCCTCGGGGCCATGGAACAGGACCGCCTCCGGGACATAGACAAGGAGTTTGATGATGCCCTGGCCCGGAACACCACGGAGTGAGCCGCTGGGCTTGCCCGCCGCCTTTGTATATAGTTCTTTAGTTTTAGGTTTCATTTGTTTCTTCTTATGATTTGGAGTCGACGGACACAGCTCCACTTTTTGTATATAGTTGCATTTTAGTTAGGGTTTTTTGTAGGTTTCCTTTTTTCAGTTGGGCTCATGGACGCTTGGATGTTTTGTACACAGTTCTTCATTGGATTGTTTTATTTTTTTATTTTTGATTTATTCTCCATGGAGCAATGGTCTTTGCATTTATTTTGATCTCTCGGATTGATTTTATTTTTAATGTGACTTTGAACAACATTTTTTTGGATTTGGATTTGTAGTTTTGATTTTTTTGGACGGACATGCAGCTTATCTTTTTTTCATTGCCATTGTAGTTTGTTTCATTTCATTTGCATTCAATTTTTTTTAATACAATTTTGTTTTCATACTTCACTGTGTGGTATCATCTCATTGGTTTCATGCATGTCATGTTGGGTGTTTTCCCATTCATTTGCAACCATTGTGTGTGACGGACATGGGTTATTTGCTTTATGAACATTGGGGGTGTAACATGTAATTTCCATTTCCATGTGGGTAAATGGGTTACTTGGTAGGGCCTTTTGGCTGTGGAGGCTGACCATAACGCGCATGATTGGGGATTGTGAGGACCTGGGTGCAGGGGGACATGAGTGGGGGCCTGGTGGAGGCTGCCCCTGCACTGCTGGGGGGTGGGGGTGGTGGGGAACATGCGTTGGACATGGGTGGGGCCTGCTGGCAGGTGCCCCACAGTGCTGGGGGGTGGGGGTGGTGGGAGACATGGGTGGGGGCCTGGTGGTGGGTGCCCCTGCACTGCTGGGGGGTGGGGGTGGTGGGAGACAAGGATGGGGGCCTGGTGGAGGCTGCCCCTGGTGGCTGGGGGTGGGGGTGGTGGGAGACATGGGTGAGGGCCTGGTGGTGGGTGCCCCTGCACTGCTGGGGGGTGGGGGTGGTGGGAGACATGGGTAGGGGCCTGGTGGAGGCTGCCCCTGGTGGCTGGGGGTGGGGGTGGTGGGGGACATGGGTGGGGGCCTGGTGGTGGGTGCCCCTGCACTGCTGGGGGGTGGGGGTGGTGGGAGACATGGGTGGGGGCCTGGTGGAGGCTGCCCCTGGTGGCTGGGGGGTGGGGGTGCTGGGAGACATGGGTGGGGGCCTGGTGGAGGCTGCCCCTGGTGGCTGGGGGTGGGGGTGGTGGGAGACATGGGTGGGGGCCTGGTGGTGGGTGCCCCTGCACTGCTGGGGGGTGGGGGTGCTGGGAGACATGGGTGGGGGCCTGTGGAGGGTGCCCCTGGTGGCTGGGGGTGCAGGGGGACATGCGTTGGTGGGCAGTAGTGCAAGTTGACATGTGGGTTGGCTGGGGGGCATGGCCATGGTGGATGGGGTGCCTGCAGGACATGTGCAGGGTAGGCCCCTGTGGTGTGAGCCACCTGCAGGGGCCGTGGAGGGTGTAGAGGGAACACCTGGGAGGACCCACACGTGCAATTCACGTGTGGTGCTCCCCGCGCACCCCTGAAATACACATCTCCTGCTGAAATCGCGTGTGGAACTTCACGCGCACCCCTGAAACACACGTACCCTGCGGAAATCGCGTGTGTAACTTCCCCTGCACCCTGAAATACACGTACCCTGCTGATATTGCGTGTGGAACTTCACGCGCACCCCGAAATACACGTACCCTGATGGAATCGCGTGTGGAACTTCCCGCGCACCCCTGGAATACACGTACCCTGCTGTAATCGCGTGTGTAACTTCCCCTGCACCCTTAAATACACGTACCCTGCTGATATCGCTTGTGGAACTTCACGTGCACCCCGAAATACACGTACCCTGATGGAATCGCGTGTGGAACTTCCCGCGCACCCCTGGAATACACGTACCCTGCTGATTTCGCGTGTGAGACTTCCCCCGCACCCCGAAATACACGTACCCTGATGGAATCGCGTGTGGAACTTCCCGCACACCCCTGAGATACGCGTACACTGCTCGCACGGGCCCAATCGCGTGTGGAAATTCCCGCGCACCCCTGAAATACACGTACCCTGATGGAATCGCGTGTGGAACTTCCCGCGCACCCCTGGAATACACGTACCCTGCTGTAATCGCGTGTGTAACTTCCCCTGCACTCTGAAATACACGTACCCTGCTGATATCGCGTGTGGAACTTCACGCGCACCCCTGAAATACACGTACCCTGCGGAAATCGCGTGTGTAACTTCCCCTGCACCCTGAAATACACGTACCCTGCTGATATCGCGTGTGGAACTTCACGCGCACCCCGAAATACACGTACCTTGATGGAATCGCGTGTGGAACTTCCCACGCACCCCTGGAATACACGTACCCTGCTGTAATCGCGTGTGTAACTTCCCCTGCACCCTGAAATACACGTACCCTGCTGATATCGCGTGTGGAATTTCACGCACACCCCGAAATACACGTACCCTGATGGAATCGCATGTGGAACTTCCCGCGCACCCCTGGTATACACGTACCCTGCTGATTTCGCGTGTGAGACTTCCCCCGCACCCTGAAATACACGTACTCTGATGGAATCGCGTGTGGAACTTCCCGCGCACCCCTGAGATACGTCTACCCTGCTCGCACGGGCCCAATCGCGTGTGGAAATTCCTGCGCACCCCTGAAATACACGTACCCTGATGGAATCGCGTGTGGAACTTCCCGCGCACCCCTGGAATACACGTACCCTGCTGTAATCGCGTGTGTAACTTCCCCTGCACCCTGAAATACACGTACCCTGCTGATATCGCGTGTGGAACTTCACGCGCACCCCTGAAATACACATACCCTGCGGAAATCGCGTGTGTAACTTCCCATGCACCCTGAAATACACGTACCCTGCTGATATCGCGTGTGGAACTTCACGCGCACCCCGAAATACACGTACCCTGATGGAATCGCGTGAGGTACTTCCCGCACACCCCAGTGATACACGTAGCCCGCTTGCTGTGCTGGTACAGGGTTAGCGCAGCCCTTTGCGCTGGATTGGGTATATTGATGGCTTTTCCCTGCGCGAGAGGCGTTCTTGGGGGCGTAACTGGCGCTGCTGCAGGGTCGCTGCGCCACTGTGCGCCACGGCTGGTTTTGGTGGCTGGAATCCATGAATACGCTGTGCGCGGAATTGGATTTTAGCGCACGGGGCTGGCGCCAGGGATTCGCATGCACACACTGTGCGCCAGCCGCGTGCGCCACTTGTGCGCTGGATTCTATGAATTACCCCCTTAGTCTTGTGCATCGAAAGCAGAGGTCCAGCAAGAGCCATCACTCTAACAAGGAAGGGTTTAGTATATTATTTGTATTGTTTTATTCAAAATGAACAATAAATATAAAGATGTTGGAAGGAACTTGGATCTTGGGAGTATTGGACTGGTAGCAGGCAGCCAGGTAGCACATTACAAAATACATTGTTTTACAGTCAAGAAAATAAATAAAACTATTATGTAAATAATACAGAAAAGAAACATATTTCTCATCAGATAGGAAAGCAATAGGACAGAAAGCACTGCCAGTTTTGCAATATATTGTTACTTGAAGCTGATGTTAATATTCCCTACCAAGAAAAAATATCAATCTACACATTTTCATTTAAATGAAGGAATGTGTTAATGTCATACATACCAATTTGTGTTTGTTAAAGTTGGAGTAACAGTAACATTTCACTAGCATCACCAGGTTTACATTGAAAGCTTGTTTCTAATAAGCTTTTGTTTGTAAAAGTCAAAGTTTTCTCTGGTGAGCAAAGCATCCATAAGCTCTAAAAGTCACTATGTGGGAAGTCAGGCCAAACAAATTGTCAGCATTGATGAGAGGTTGCCGGTAGTTATCTTATCACACTTCAGTGGTGCTACAACTTGCCATGGTCGTGTCTGTGGCACTACTGAAACTTGAGTCTTTGGAGCTCTCAGACTCCCACTGATTCACATGCTTCTCTTGCCTATTGTTGCCCCTCTTCCAGTGCTGATACACATCATCAAGATTTACTTCAAAATGTAATAGATACACCTTTGTTCACATGAGCATGTCAAGGTGACTTTCTTCCAGTCAATTCCTTGATTTGGTCTTAATGCGATTCATGAGACTGAACCCTCGCACATACTCTACGCTTGAGGCTTGAAATGTGGCGCATATGTCCATGAGCTGTACCACTACATTGTACTCCATGGCATTTTGAAGTGTGAAATTCACCATATCTTGAAAACATTTTAAAGAACCACACCTGTCCGCTCTGCTACCATGTACTTCAAGGAATTATATTACGTAACGATGGAATCCACCACATGCATGGTAGGGTCTTATTCTTAATATTCCTCCTTAAAAACTAAAATGTCTTTGCATTTTTTCAACAAGATTCTTAACATGTTCCATTCCAAAGTCAAAGCTGCCTTATTGAGTGGCTAGTGAATCAAAACTGCCCCATTCCTTCAGTTCATTTTCTGGAAACCTTTTCTCCACATGCTCACACACCAAGCCAATAAAATGCAGAATAGATGCAGTACTAACATCCTTCTTGTTGTGAAAGTATGTTGAGGTCAGATCTCTAACTGTGCTGCTCCAAAATACTTCCTGACTAAGGTGCTGTCCCATATTCTGGTTGTTCTTGCCTTGTGCAAGCTGCATGGCTTCATTTGGGATAAGACTGCTTTTTTGGAGAAATTTGGACGTCTTCTATATCGTGAAGAATGTCATTTAACACAGCCAAAGAAAGGTAATAAGTAGGGGCAGACCGTTTCTTGAAAAAGTATTTCAATATAGGATCATTTTCCTCCTTCATTTCCTGTTCAAAGTATTTTAGCAACACCTCATAATTACGCATTAATGCAGTCACTTCAAAATGTCTTGATAACCACCTCACTTAATTGAGGCATCGAAATGACAAAGCATCACATTCAATGACTGAAGCCATTTCTTCACATTTTGATTTTCTCAACAGAGATCTGCAATACACAGAAGAAACTGTTCTTAAGAAGGTTTCTGCCCAAATCATTGATAACTTTTTCCAAGCATCCCCAATGCCCAATTCCTCATGGTGAGCCACAAAGTGTTGCTCAATTAAGTGTGGAATAGATTGTTTTAGCCTTGTAGCAACACTGTTGTTTTTGTCAAGCCCACCAGATGTACCATCTGATGTGAACATCACAATTTTTTTCATATTCAGACCATTAGCAGGGTACAATTCAGTAATAGCTGAAGTGACAGCTTCCGCATTGCAGGACGTTAACTTGACAATGCCACCAAACACAGTTTTGTACATTGAATGTGGTGTTGCTGCAAGCAATCTGATCCTAAGCATTTTGCTGACTGAAATGTCTGTGCTTTCATCAATAATGAGTGTGCGAAATGGAGAATTGGGCACTTGTGCTATGATTTCTGGTCTGATTACGCTGCTGATGGACTCCAGGAATTCAAACGCATCATTTTTACTTCTCCAGCTATCTGGTATTTTGGTGTAGTGTGCTATGTGATTGTAGATTTCTGGCACAGATAGCATGGAAGTGTTTAATTTCACGGCTAGCAATACATTGTGCAGTAGAACTTAGACCTCTTCAGGCTTGACCGTTGTCGCTCAACCTTGGCCAATCTATGAACTCAATCAGTAGAAGTTTGTGCCAGCATACTATGCAATCCAAACCCCAGTTTCTCTGCCAGATTCATGTGCCGGAGAGCCTGTACAGCAGAGACATGGACTTTTCCAACTAAATGGTCTTTATTATAGTCCAATTTCCAGTGATCTGCCCATTTCTTTCCTGTAGAAAATTCTCCAGTAACGTTAGCTTCCGCACATACTCTGCAAATCATGCCCACATCAGCATTGTACTCAAAAATCTCTCCAAGTCACACATGTTTCTTATCTTGTGTTTTCTGGGACTCTGTTTCGATCATTTCATATAACCAATCGTGTTTGAAAGCAGCACAACATCTCTTCATCGGTGGTGCTGTAGCAGCACTCCCTTGACCTTCTTTTGATGAAGAAGACTTGGAGCTTCTGAAGTTAAACAGTTTATCCATAATCTGGTTAAAAAATAAATCACAATTATTTGCATGCAAATAAAGTGCTGTGCTGCTGCTGTCTATGTGCAAGTGGAGAACGTGCATTCATCATCAGAGAAGGTCAAGGACAAATGCCTTATTTGCCTGGCTATTAGCTTGCAACTTGCAATGTTTACCCAGCCAAGGCCACCCACAACGCAAGAGTTCAATAAGTAGAAACATGCTTTTCTACTATGAGCAACAGAACCTGGAATGACTACATCAGTTTACACCTCAGTTAGGGTGGATTGACTGCCCATAAAAAGATGGACTAGGGATGCACGGGTCATTGTGGCATGTGTTCCAGACTGGCTCGGACTGCATATACTAATTATAGCAGTCTGTTAAAAACAATACACATAGCCACATAGCGTGACCGCCTACCATTTGTGAAAATAGAATTGCACAGCACATAGAGTCTTTTCTAAAGACAGAAATGAAAATCAGTCTCGTGACAAATGTCCCATAATGGATGGGTACAGTCCGACAGCATGTGGCAAGCAAGCAACAATTGGAAAGATTCCTCAATGCGTCTATGAATATATACCCTAACACTCTGAGATGCAAGCAATCATCTGTACTGTGAAGAAGAACATTATACGCTTCAATGAGCCACCTTCTTTGCAGCGTACAAGTTCACAAGCATATTTCCAAAATCCCAAGCAACCCAGGTGGTGCACGTTTGCTAAAAGGCCATTTCCGACAGTACTAGTACTGTGCAAAAACGCAACATATTACATTAAAAAAAAATGTTTGTTTGTGTATCTGCTTTGCATGTGGAAATGCATGGGAAAAATGTATTTGGTTCGGTTACAAGTTTATACCAATGGAATGGTTGCCCTGGGCATCTCTGTTAATTAAATGCAGTTGTAGATTTCATCAAATGTTATGTAATGTCATGTGGTATTTGTATAGTGCCTGCCGCTTGCTGCCATTGGTCTCAAAGAGCTGTGTGAAGATTAATGTATCATGGCGTGCGACTCAATCAGCTGAATTTTATGGGGTGTATGTGGCAGGAAAGGCCCTCTAGAGCTAGTTGATACGTGGAAGATGCTCATCCTAATTCTCTGGGCCTCATTACAACTCAGGCGTTAAGGGTTAACGCCACCGTTAACCCTCAACGCCTGATTCTGATTTTAACGCCTGCTTTTAGCAGGCGTTAAATAAAATCCATGGCGCTAACCTGCCATGGTGCTAATTACGCCGCCGTAATTTACGGCGGCGTAATTAGCGCCTTCCCCACTCCCATTATGCCCTATGGGGCAAAAATGGGAATGGGGAAGGGAAAATGGGAAATGGGGATTTACCGCCCCACTCACCTTGGAATGGGGCGGTAAATCCGCCATCCACCATGGTGTAAACGGAGTTTACACCATGGTGGTAAAGTTGGTGCACTTAGCACCAAGGTTGTAATGAGGCCCTCTGTATCAAAATGGTGAAAGCCAATTATTGCTTGCAGAGCGCACACACTGTTGCCACTGACATTGGGCAATGATAGCTAAGGAGCTTGGATACGAATTATTGCACACCCATGCCGCCCAACCCCTTGTTATTGGTGTGTCTTTCAAAAGTGTTCTAACACAGGCCTGCATCTTCTACACTGTGTAGAGTAGACTTTCTCCTCAGCCACGTTCGTCTACTAATCATGCATGTCCATGTCCACACAGTCAGCTCTGCAGAAATCACGCCTACTGCAGATTTGTAATATATTTCATAAGGAAGCATTGTTTTGCAAAGTTTGCAACATATTTTTCGGTCATTGGACTCAGCAATGACAGCCCCCCACCTGGGCATTGGGCACTGATCTGGCATGGCATCCCAATATTTTGATTATTGACCCTGTGCTTTTTGCATTTAGGCTGTTCCACTATGTTTTTTTATGGTTAAGGTGCAGGGCTGTGCTGTGCTTCTGGAACTTTACCTACTCCTTCGACAATCAATAGCGAATCTTGGGCCTGTCATCATTCTTGGCGCCCATCCCACTCAACCCAAGTGACACGCTGGCTAATCTCCAGCACCACTACTGCTTCCATTAAATTCTTCCCTTATCAATCTGCAGGGCCTTAGGGGTATTACAGGTCCCCATTCTACACACAGCAGATGAAGAAGACTAACGAGGATGGAACTGACAAAGATCTCAGAGTTTGAAGGAGGCATGTAAAATGGCACAGTGAGAGAGCCAGGCGCACCGTCTAGAATTCTCCAGGGCACAGCCAGGCTCAAAACATGACACTGGCATTTCATAAGGGCCGATAAAAACAAATATCAATGCGATTGGTGATAAAAAAAAATACAATTTAAAATGCAGGGACAATTCAGATCGTTTTGTATGCAGCGTGAATGGCCATTAAGATGGAGATTTACCAATATATGGCAGCTTCAATTCTTCTCTGATCAATTCTTTGCAATGTAGCTCTGCTGCGTCTGGGAATAAGTGCCACTTTGTGTGAGAGCCTGCAGTGCCACTGCCAACCAAGGTGGGCGGATAACGCCGAGTGTTGTACATTACAGACAGATATGCGCTAGAAAAGTGGTGCAGCGTTGCGTTCATGTTGCTAGGTCGTAAGCGTGCATGATTGTAAGACTTCATTGACATATGTAGTATGTCCAAGACGAGCAAACCGTTTGCGCTTATCAATTAGCAGTGCACGATTCCATATTCCATTTCAGATGCTACCTTTCAAACTCTATAGTCTCAAAGTGCATGGGTGTGTTGCCGAATGGAACAGAGGCAAATTAAGGCAACCGCACGGCCTGCACATAGTGTGATGATAACTCTGAGTCGATATCAGAGAGAGGGGGGTGCACGTGCATCTAGGCCAACACACCTACCCATCCTGCGCAAAGACGACTGTGATTTTGCTTGGATGCACTTGCTCAAATGGAGCTCCTGCACAACATACTCCCTCCATAGTTCTTTGCCAAAGTGGCAGCAGTGCCAGTTGTGGTATTGGGGTGGATGTCTGGGATTGCCTAATACTCATACACAAGCCAAAACTGTTGGTTTTGCCAATGCTTGTTTAACAGGACTTCAGTGAAGGACAAGCGCATAATGCTTATAAATTGAGAGGCTGAAGGCAGATCTTGTTGAAACATTTTTATTACACCAGTAGCAGGGTTTACTGCTCCAACTAAGTCATTAATTGTCAAAAGAATAATGCTTTGAATAAAAACTGGCAGTGGTAGCAGGCACTTCAAGTGTATAGTTTGATGGTAAGGCTTTATTAAAGCGAGCTCACAGAGGTCACATGGGAGTATTTAGGGCAGGGGCGGGGAGATGCAGGAACTGGATGGGTATGGCCATGGAAGGATTAGCAGTAGTATTTGGAAAGGTACCACTTTATTCAGGGGTCTGCAATCCTCGGTTCTCCATATTTTCTGGACTACAACTCCCATGATGAGTTCTAGCCAGCAACCAGCATTGTCTTATATGAGGGATCATGGGAGTGGGAGTCCAAAACCTCATGCAATCCACATGTTGCAGACCCCTGCTTTAGGCCGTGGGTTCCTTTTTGAGGTGACTCGAGATTTGTCTGCCTCTCATTGGCTTTCTCAAATGTTTATCCCTTCCAGGTCCAATCTGTGGAATACCCAGGTACCACTGTGTAGGAATTTATCATTGTTCTACATTCCCAAACTAAAGATGCTGTATTGATTTAGGAGAATTGTTGCCATATATGGATGTTTTGGGAGGAGTATTTTGAGCATAGCAATATCTGTTTTACAAACGTGCATTAAGGGAGTACAGGGTTCACCCGGCCTCCCTCACCCTCACACACAATGATCCTGTCTTTACTTTTTGTGGGAATTCCATTCTGTATATGTTAAAGGGTTTTGCAAGTTGCACTTAACCCAGTGCAGTCCCATAAATACTTAAAACAATCTTGCCAACTTTTCATATAAACCCTGCATTCCACTCTAGATGCCCATATCCTTTCTTGCGTACAGAAGTGAGGGATTGGTGGAACAGTACACTCTTGTGGAAAGAGGCTCCCCTGAGCCTGGGTCCTCTGTTCACTTTGCTAGCTCTTAAATAGAAAGTTTGTTGTTGATGACCCAGATGACTATGGATTTAGAGCCCATTCCTTACTCGCAGCCGCCACATGCAGTATTGGGAGTGTAGCCATGCTCAGGGGCAGAGGGAATGGGTGGGAAATTGCAACATGTAATGGCTGTGTCCAGATGTGGCCTCGCCCAGGCACATGGTGTTCAGAGCAGGCTGGTTTAGCGATTGCTTTATGAGCCCTGGCCCCACGCTGGTTTAGGCAGGAAGACTGCTACACTTGTTAATGCAAACATGGCACACCACTAAAGAGAACCATGTCCCTCATTATGAGAATGGAGCTAATGAAAAAAGGAAGGCAGAATAGTAATACCGGAATCGTTAACGGGTCTGGGACATTACAATCCGACAGCCCACCAATACCGCCACCGCCCGTAACGTGCCACTCATACTGGCATGCGCGCGTACACGCGCCCCTTCGTGGAGTAAATCCCGGGATGCCGGTAATAGGAGGACATCACAACCCACGTGGGCATGCAATTACTAGCATCCCGAAGGCGGTAATAAGGGCCTGCACGATGGTGGCCATACAGGCATCGTGGACCACCCATAGACAGCAATATGCAATCAAGCCAACTGCCACAGGTGCACACAATCACCACAGGTGGAGTCAATGGAGCCTGGCCCAGTATAAAAGGAGTACAGCCACACACCACACCCCTTCCTACACCAAAATGATACCACTAGCTGTTGCAATCATGGGGCTGGAGGACATGCCTATACTGCTACAACTACAGCAACAACAGCAACTACAACAACTACAGCAGCAACAACAGGCAGCACAGAGGAGACACAGGAGGAGAAGGAGGGTGAGACAGGCCCAGCAATTACCACCAGTGCAGCCAGTAGTACCTCGTAGGCAGCCACCAATCCCTTGCATCAGACCCAGTCCATTCAATCTAACCCCTGAGCAGATCCACACCCTGTACCGGTTGGACCGGGACACCATCACCACCATAGTGGACATGATACACAACGACATCGTCAGCCTCATAGAAATATGCACTGCCATCCCCCCGCTACTAAAGGTGGTGTCTGTGCTCCACTTCCTGGCCACAGGCACCTACCAGCACACAGTGGGGCAGCTGCATGGCATTTCACAACCACTATTTTCACGCATGCAAACCAAGTGCTGGATGCCCTCCTGAAGCACACTAGCACCCACATATCCCTACCAACGACTGCCCAGGAGATAGCTGACACCAAAGTAGGCTTCCATGCACTGGCAGGCATGCCCAATTGTGGCCAATTGTGTTGTTGTCCTGGACTGCACCCATGTAGAATTGGTAGTCCCCCATTCCGTAGAGATGGTGTACCGCAATCGCAAGCAATACCACTCCATCAATGTGCAGATGGTATGTGACTCCAGCAAGGACATCACACATTGCTGCACCCGATATCCCGGATCAACACATGATGCCATGGTGCTGCGTACCTCCACGCTACCCCGTCACATGGAGCGGCATGCTGGACGACGTGCCTGGCTGCTTGGTGAGTAGCCTGACTGGCCCATAGCAGTGCATCGGTGTAGTGATGTGTTGGGATGCATATTCCACCTGGGTGGTAATGGGGGGAATGCATACTCCACCTGGGTGGGAATGGGGGAGGGATGCATACTCCACCTGGGTGGGAATGGGGGATGCATACTCCACCTGGGTTATGGGGGGTGCATACTCCACCAGTGTGGGAATGGGGGGAGATGCATACTCCACCTGGGTGGGAATAAGGGGGCGGATGCATTCTTCACCTGGGTGGGAATGGGGGGGTGCATACTCCACCTGGGTGGGAATGGACGGTGAGCGGAGAATGCACGCAGAGCTAAACACTCCTGACCTGAACCTCCCAACCCCAACATAACACATCACTGGCACACATTGGACCAATTACGTATATCAATGACAACATGTAAGATGCACAACCTGGCCACCATGGGTATGTCAAGCAATGCATGACTAAACATGATTGCAACTGTGCCAATGTGGCTAGTGTGACCATGCAAAGTGTAGTATATACAGCAAACATGGGAGGCAAAACATTGTCCTGCAACCACAGTACATCCGCATCAGCATGCAAGAATCCACCCTGCATCATCTGTACAACACCATCCAGACTACCACACTATATTGCAGCATAGAATACATCTCAACAATATTCGTGCATATGTACAGGGACATGTGCATGTCAACAGCAAATAGCTGCAGCCATGACTGTGAATCCTGAAGGTGGCAGTTCAGAGTAACTCACATAGACCTATTTGTATTCACTTGCAGGTGATGGAGGATATCCCTTGAAGCCATGGCTACTTACCCCTGTGCGGAACCCGCAGGACAGCCATGAAGAGGAGTGCAATCGGGAACATACCGGTACCCGTGTTGTGATTGAGCAGACCTTTGGCCTGTTGAAGGCACGGTTACGCTGCCTAAGCAGGTCTGGTGGAGCACTCCTTTATACGCCTGAGAAGGTGGCAAAGATCACCAGGGCCTGTGTCATGCTGCACAACATGTGCATCCATAGAAATGTATCCCTGACATTGACATGCATGCACCGGGTGAGAATGATGAGGATAAAGACGGAGGAGAAGCAGCACCCCTGCCAGTACATGATGCACAGGATGGCCATGCAGTACGCCAATCACTGATTGATGAATACTTCTGACCCACGGGGACGTAGATAGATATTTGTCAGTGACACATTGTACACTGTGTCACACAGGGAATGTGGGGAGTTGGGCACTGTACACCATCATAAATTAAATTTATACACACAAAATGAACAATGTCCAGCCATTGAATGATTTTGAACACAACGGGTGTATTGATATCAACTGCAGAAAGTGCAACCCCCCAACCCTCCAGTGAACTCCCAAAACCCTCGGTGAACTCTGTAAGAGGATTCAATTCAGCACTACAGCCAAGTTAACGCCTAGTCTAGAATACTGAATGAAAACCCTTATTGATAAATCTTTAGGTCCAGTTCATGCGTCCTGGATGACTACCCTTGTATAACACCCCTCTCTTGGAATCCCCCTGACCCCACTGAGCCAAGAAGTAATTCTGCTTTGCAAGTTTAAAAGGTTTATTTGATAAATTAAAATATATATCACACTTTTTAATAAATTAATAATTGAATATCACACTTAATCTAATATGGTAAATATTAACAACGGAGAATCTGGCACTAGCACACTTCTTTATAATGACTAATGAGTTGACCTGAAATGGATAAGGTAGCACACTGGTAAATAGGAACAAAAGTATAATGTGGTAGAGGATGCTTTATGTAGCTCAGGTGGATGCAATATTCAATGAATGCAGTACAGAAAATACGCAATATGATTTCAACCAAACAATGTAATCACTTTTCTCTGGCTATTCACTCCCCCCCTCTTTATGCAATGCAAGGAAATGGGAGGAAGCACACAGTTCTCAGAAATGCAATCAATGTAATCAGTTCAATCCCAGCAAGCTTACAGAAAACAGATAGGAGTTTTGAAAACACAGGCAATGCTTGGATATGTGCTGGCAATGAATGAGAAATATGCTAAATTTGCTTTTAATTCCCTTATAGAGGTTCAGGGTGAGTGGTATCTAGTTAATATTAGTCCAGGCTCACACTAGCAATGATGCAGGAATGATTAGCAGGTTAAACGAATTTCTGGCAAATGGAAAGCAAAACTGCTGTCTTTTTACACGTGAAGAAATTTGCAAATCGCGGCAAAATTCGCGGATGCGTGTTCCGCGATTGCGGTAAAACTATAAGGGGTAGGAATGCGGTTCTAAGTGCGATTCAAAGCTAAGATTCTAAGCTTTCAAATAAAAGTTATTGCAAGTCTCTAGCACAAACGGTTGCGGAGAGATGAGCGATTAAATAAAGGTCGTTTTTGGTTTTGCAAATTTTAAAGTTCAAAAAGACACGTGCAGCTTTTGCAGCTAAAATGACAGGTGACAGTTAGGAGGCAGTTCTACTTAGGTTAAATAGATTGAATTATATGATTTTAACTAGGAGATTGGTTCTGCACAGTTTTCTAGGTACTCACACTATATTCTTGGGTGAAATGGGCCTCGCCATGGATCTGGTCAGGGTTTTAGACTGGGCTCTGGTCACTCTCTGGGCACAGCACTGCTTTCTCCCTCTGGTCTGGTCTCTTAGTTCTGGATAGATTGAAGTCTCTAGTTTGGCTTTCTGGAGGTTGATGAATTTGAAGTCTGGATCTCTGGATGTTGTATGGTCCGGCAGAGTGCGTTGCAGCAAATGGAATTGAAGGTCCCTATCTGTCCTGTCTGTCTGCTTTTATGTGTTTAGAATGTGGGTGTGTTCTAGCATCACTGACCCTACCTCTCTCTCAGCTTCTAATTGGTCAAACTTCCATTTCTCCGCTTGATTGGCAAACTGAACTGTGAGTCAGATTGATGTCATTTTACAGCCTGCAGAAAGTCCACTCCTCCTGTCAACTTACACACAAATCTAGATTTGAAACAAATACATATTTGCAGAGGTACATATTGTTTTAAAATCATATGCACCCATCATGCATTACAGGAGGTATCCCCTGTTCAAACTCTGCTCTTCCTGGGAGCTTGCATTCAGAACTGGCACATATTTCACTTTTTACCTGCTTTTCCAATTTCCGACATGGACCCAACTTTACATACATGTGTGCAGGGGGTAGGGACATTAACTGATGAAGTTTCAGATTTTTAACATGCACACATTTAGAGTAATATCCACTTTTCCGCTAAAACCCCCCTGAACATACCACCGGTTCCTACCACGTCTTAAACTGTGGGCAGAAAAATCACAAGAATTATGGTATCATTTATAAAATTTTCACATGTCCGCTCTATGAATTATCCATCTTTTTAAAGTTATGTTCTGGCTCCAAAGGGGGGTGGTTTACCCTCAGCACAAGGTTGAATTTCTGGTTCTTTCCAGTTCTGCCAAGTCAGCTTGCTCTCACAGGCAGTGCTCCTCCCAGCTCCTGCCAAGAGGAAGCTACAATTTACGACGTCTGTAATAAAAACCTTTGCCTGAGTGAAGAGGGCTTTGTTCACCCTCTTGCAGAGCACAGATAATTCAATTATCAGATAGATGGCATATCCTTAGCCTGGGCAGCAAAAGGAAGGTTGGCCTGGGAACACAGTGGTGACTCAAGTTTCACTGCTGATGGGATCCGTTGCTAGGCAAAATCAAGTTCCTTAAGCCAGACCTTCAGCTAACTTTTTGTTGCTTTTAAAAATAACTTGTAATTTTACACATGCAGCTAGAATGCTGATTCTAAGTGCAAAACTATGACATTTCAACAGTTACAAAGGCATGTGACACCAAACATAGGTCACTCATTTAATTTAACATTTTCGATTTTGGTGGTTTTAAATCCAGTTGCAGTTAGGCTTAAGCTGCTGACTCCATAGCATTTTTGTTATAAGCATTGTTTTTGGGCTCTTCATTTCCCAGATTTTGTAGGCACACAAAACTCCATTCTGCCAAATGTCTGCTGGTGTTCAGTGAATATTTTGCACATGTTGCAAGGTTTGAAATAGGCATTTTGCTTGCCTTCAGAAAAACACACAGAGTGGTTTTAAAACGCCGGCTTTTGGATAGTGGTGAGTACTGGTACTGCACTCATTTTTGGGATTTAAGAAATGAATTCCCCACACTTCTAGGTTGCATTTGGCAATCAGCATTGCCATTCCCAATGGTTTCAGACTACTGTGCGGGTAGTCCAATGGTGGTTTTAAAGCGCTTTGAAGCTAACCGGCGCTACTGTTTTTCCTTTGGCAACCCATTTCCCTCATGGCAACCCGGCCTTTCATTCTCACACTGGTGGGTGGCAAGTGAGGCAACCATTTTGGTGGGCGCACAAACTGCGCAGCTTTCCTGGATTTCGGCGCACATGTGGGTTTTCCGCCATCTTGAATTTCCTAAGCCCACAGCACCAAATGTTGTAGCAGGATAGCTTAAACGTGGGTCAGGACACCCAACAAGTCCCCCCCACGCGACTGCACTTTGAATTTGAGTCGATGGGGAGTCGCGTGCACAAGGGTTTTGACCCATGCACCGGTCTGTCCGCATAATCTTCTTCCTCTTCTGTAGATGGCACAGTTCAGCATCTTCTTCTCCATCCGGTACTGATCGATCGGTTCTCCTCGCCGGTCCTGATGGGAGTATTGGGCGGTCCACTGGGCCCATTGGATCTCCGTTCCCGGTCTCCGAATCGTCCTTCTTGGTCATCCTTCATGGTTTCATCTCTCCTAGGATGATAAAGCAAAAGCGGCAATATCTACTCATAGGCGATTTTTTCCACCACTGTTGAGATAGTGGGGCAGCATATGCATTTTATCATAACAAAACATTACATTCTTATTTTAATAAAAACAGTATGACTAAGAGACAGTTTCATACAATCACAATATTTTAGAGACTAGATGTGGTATGTTTTATGATTGGAACTGAATTAGTCTGAGACAGTACCCGCTAGGATTCCAGAGGATTCCTCCAGTTGTTGCAGAGTGTGCCTGGGATGGCAACATTTCAACTGGTTTATGTGGACCCACTTGTCTTCCCCCTCTGCCGAACCGCCTTTGGGGATGCGGATCTTGTAGGCCACAGGGGAGATCTTATCGACGATCTCAAAGGGTCCCTTCCATGTAGGCAAAAATTTGCGCTGCTTGGCCTGGTTCCTTTGGAAGTTGTATAGATAGACCCGGTCTCCCACCTGATATTCCTTCCTGGAAGTTTTCAGGTCATAATGGGTCTTCATGCTATCAGCCGATCTTTCTAGATTCCGCTGAGCATAAGCAAAAGCATGTTGAAGGTGTTTCCTTAAATTCTCCACATACTCATGAGTAGTGGAGGCATTTATCAGTGTCTGCTCTTGGGTCCTATAGAGCAAATGCTGAGGAAGCACCATCTTGCGCCCCGTCATCAACTCAAATGGTGACATTTTGGTTGCAGATGAAGGGGTAGATCTGATGGCCATTAGGACCAGAGGTAATCGGATATCCCAACTTGGCCCAGAATCTGCCACAAACTTCTTTAATATGCTCACAATTGTCCGGTTATATCTCTCTACTGCCCCAGAAGAAGCTGGCCGATAAGCAATATGCAACTTCCTTTTGACCCCCAGTATCTCCCACATCTTTGTCATTACTTCACTGGTGAAGTGGCTACCTCTGTCTGACTCAATCCTTTGAGGTAGACCAATACGGGAAAAGATGTGGTTAATCATCAAGGCAGCTGCCGTTTCTGCCTTGCAGTTTGGGGCTGGGAGACATTCCACCCACTTGGTAAACAAGCATGTCACGGTCAACATGTACTTATTCCCCCTAGCCGAGCGAATCACAGGGCCTACAAAGTCGATTTGTAAATCTGACCATGGCAGTGTCATCCCCCGCTTTTGTAAAGGCGCGCGGTGTGTGAGGGATGTCGGCTGAAATTGTGCACACACAAGACAACCCTTCAAATATTGGTTGAGGTCCTGGCCCATGTGTGGCCAGTATGCAACCTCTCTTAAGATTTCCAATGTTGTGTGAAACCCCCTATGACCGGCGGTGGCCGCATCATGGGCGTGACTTAACATCAGGCTTCGGAATGAGGTAGGAACCACCCACTGGTCGTGGCCAGCTTTGGATTTCCTTACCAACAAACCGTCTTGGATCCGGAACATTTTTGGACATTTCATCAACACTCTTAGGTCCTCTTTCCCAATGTAATCGGTATCCGTCAGGGGAAAGTTCTCAGGGTCCTCAAGGTGCTGGTAAAATTTACCAATAATTGGATCCCCCTTCTGAGCTGTAATCAAATCAGCATCAGGGGTCTCCTTACTCCATTGTACAATTGAAAGGTCATTGTGAGCATTTGTCTGGGACCTAGTGATAGCAGTGACCTGGATTTCCCCCAACAGGGACTCAATCTCAATTAGATCCCCTTGGATGGCCCCGGTTTTGGCCAGCTGATCAGCTAAGTCATTTCCAGTTTTGTCTGGTCCCTCTACTTTGGAATGACCCTTGATCTTCTTCCAATAGATGGTCATCCCATTCGAGGTGACCAGATCATCAATGTTTTGGATCAACTTCCCATGTTTCAAGGGTTTGTTGTTAGCACATACCATGCCTCTGGTCTTCCAATTAACCAGGTGCTCCACGAACCCGTTCCGTACATAATCCGAATCTGTGATTATGACCAGTTCGTGGAGTTGATGCTGGACAGCAGTGAGGATGGCCTGATGCACAGCCATCAATTCTGCCACCTGACTACTTCGGGGACCAATTTTGTATCCAGCGGAGGGTTCTGGGGACTCATTCACCCATGCATTCCCTACGCCAGCCACCAGTTCTTTCTCCCCGTTGTTGTCAACATGGTAAGAGCATCCATCCACATACACAGTGGGCATTCCCTCACACTTGTCCTCTTCAAAGACTTTGTGGGGGGAATTAAGGTATGCCTCCATGTTGTCCTTTATTTTTAGACTTTCGTCCTCGAGACAGTTTTCTCTGGCACAATCATGCAAGTCAGCCAGACCTTGCGCGAGTGGACTCTTCTTGTTTTGGCCATATCTGACCTCCACAGGAAAGCCTTGCATTGACAGAATCCAGGAAGTAATTCGGGAATTACTCACATTTCCGGCCCGGATTCTGTCACTTTGGAGATATTGCAGAGGCTGGTGTGGAGTCTCCACTATGATGTGTTCCCCCTGGATAAACGGGCGGTAATTCTTCAATGCCCACACCGTTGCCAGGAGTGCCTTCTCACAATCGTTGAATTTTTCCTCCACAGAGGATAAAGTTTTGCTCGCATAGGAGATTACTTTATTGACCTTGTCATGCTTTTGGTATAATACTGCCGTCAAGCACGTATCAGAGAACCCCGTCTCCAGGAAGAACTCCTTGTTTCTGACAGGGTAAGCTAGGCAAGGCGCTTGTGAGAGGCTTCTTTTGAGTTGTTTTACCGCCTCGGCTTGTTCTGGACCCCATTCCCACTTGACCCCCCCCTTCAGGAGATGAATCAGGGGTCTGGTGATCTCTGCATAGCCCTCAATGAACTTTCTGCTGTAATTAGTCAGTCCAAGGAGGCTCCTTAGTTCCCGCAGAGTTGTGGGGTCTTTCAGTTTCTGAAGTGCTTCCACTTTCTTTTCCTGGGGACAGAGGCCCTGAGGAGTAATCTCATGCCCCAAGAAATTAACACGGGTTCTACACCACTGTGCTTTCTGAAAGGAAAGTTTTGCTCCGGCGGCCCTCAACTGTGTCAGAACATAACGGATCTCTGCTATGTGTTCCTCCACAGATGAACTTTTGATGAGGACATCATCTACATAAGCCAAGTTACCCCTTGCACCCAAGTCAGGCATGGCCTTGTGTAGAAAAATGTTGAATTCATTGCCGGAGTTGAGGTATCCGAAGGGAGTCCGGGTCCAGGTGTACTGCTGGCCCCCAAAGGTAAAAGCCAGCTTGTATTGGTCCTCCTTACTGACAGGCACAGTCCAGTATCCATTGGTCAGGTCTATTGCAGTGAATACCTGTGACCCCTGGATCTGGGCCAGCCCTTGGTCAATGTAGGGCAGAGGCCATCGGGAAGTATGGACCCGTTTGTTGAGCTCCCTGAGGTCGGCACAGAGTCTCCACTGGCCGTTTGGCTTCAATATTCCCAGCACCGGATTATTGAAAGTGCTGTGGACGGGACGGATTATTCCCCGGGACTCAAGGTTCTTAATTATTTCAGTAAGGGACTCCATTGATGCGAGAGGCAAGCGATATTGCTTCACAAACACTGGAGTCATGCCAGGGTCCGTGGGGATTGTTGTGGTGTGGATGTCGGTGCGACCACAGTCATATGAGTCTACCGCAAAGAGATCTTGGAAATCCAAGAAAACTTGTTTCAACTTTTGCTTTTGTTCCAGAGTCACACAGGCATCAGCTAGGTTGACTCTCTCTTCCACCATCTGCCTGAAGCCTGGAAAGACTTCTGGTTTGGCTATCTCCGCGGCCTCCTCCAGCTGGGTGGAGAAGTCCCTGGTCAGAGTGCTGATTTGGACCGGAGGCTTCAGGTGGGAAAGGCAGCCCTCATGGACCTGGAAAATCACCTCATCCCTCCTGAAGTCACAGGTCACATCTTCCTTACCATACGGGCAGGAAGTGTACACCAGGAAGTTCCCCCCATGCCGGGTAAAAATCCTGTCTGGTGTTGTATTGTCATCACTGTCACTGTCAAAACAGTCCTTGGGGATTGGTCCTAACAGTTCATTTACTAAGTCGATGGAAAAATGTCGGTCATCAACCGCCATTCCAATAATGGTGCCTGCGGCTAGAGTAATACTCTTTAAGTCGCTGTTATCCACCTCTATTAGAATGGGGTCATGTTCTATGTTGACTAATGGAGTCGGGTTTACCCCCAACCCTTGCTGTTGGAGAGAAGCATTTAGATGTATGTAAGCATCAGGGTTTTTCAACTCTTGTCCCCTTTTAACTTTCACTTCCAGGGAGAATTGTCGGGTCCTTTCTGGGATGGTGACTTCCTCTTTAACCTGAATTTCAACTGCATAAGGTAGCAATTGAGCTGACCTAAATGCTTTTTCTGGATCATCAAAGCCCATGGGATTATCCGCTAATCGGGACCAAGCTTTGAAGTTTATTAGGTCCAAACTAATGGCAAAGCGATTGAGAATGTCACTGCCTAAGCAAAAGGCGGCAGTGACGTCTCGCACGACCCAACAATTATGGACTATGCTCTTGTTGCCAATGGAGATTTTGAGCATACACCTGCTTGGCAGGAGATGTTTTGAATTGGGTGCTTCCAGGTCCATTTCCCATTTGTCTATCAGTTTGAAGGTGGGAATGGCTGGATCTTTTGGGAGTTGGCGGAACATGGCTTCGCTGATGAAGCTCTTACCGTTGTTCACACACACTCGAGCGAGAACAGAGTCCTTCCCATCATTTAACTGAACAGGGATGAACAACTGCTCTTCAATTTGCTGAATATCAGCCAGGCTCTGAGCTGATTTCACATCTTTCTGGACTATAGGAGTGGGAGTTTCAGATTGTGGATTGGTATAGAATTTCAGAGTGTTTCCTTCCAGCGTGGAGTACCACTTTAGACTAGAAGGAAGGTTGATTTTCAGAAATAGAGGGGACCCTCCACCACCAGTCTCTTGTCCTACTGCTATTACTGTCACGTCTGGAATTTGGCTATTCTGGAAGTGAAATTCTACTTGGTCAGATTTTTGTTCAACCATGTGGCATGTGCCGTTTAAACTAACATGGTTGACACTCTGTTTTAATTTTATTGGTCGGCTAGTCTGGGTCCAGAGGACCTTGTTTACACAATCTATTAGGGGTGACAACCTTCTCAGGAGGTCATTCCCTAGTAAACAAGGGGTGCCCTCTGGGGTCACAACTATGACCGGGTGTTTCAACTTGTGTCGCCCGATCTTAATGTCCAAGTCTGCCGTCCCCTCGACGGGAATTTCCTTCCCGTCAAAGTTCTGGAGTTGTCCAGGAAGTGAGGTGAGAGGAATTTGGTAATTCTCTCCCCTTCCTGCATTCAGTTCATCAAAGGCCCTTCTGGAGAGAAGGGTAGCTTGAGATCCAGTGTCCACCAGTGCTGAGATTGTACCCTGCCCCTGTACTTGTACCGGGGCATAATATCTTCCCTCCTTCTCCTCAAGGGGGCACAGATAATGTACATTTTTGGACAACTGGTGGGCTAATTTTCTGGTTTTGGACATCGCTAGCGAGGAGATTTGGGCAGAATTCTGTGGAGAGTCTTGGGAATCTGAAAGAAAAAATTTGCAACTGGAGATCAGAGCCATTGTGGGTTCCCCTGGCTCCGTTTCTGGGCCGCCCCCCCTTTTTTGGAGGCAGTCGCCAGGATGGGTTTGAACCAGGGGATTTTCTTGCTGTTGGTTCTGGGATGAGATGGTGGGCGGCGGTAGCTCAGTCTCCACATCTCCCCAGTCTGGATTTGCATCCCTAGGGACCCATTTTTCTTTGGGAGGAGTTCCCCCCTCTCTGAAGGAGAAGATCCTTTTCCCAGGATCCTCTGAGGATCCCTCTCCCTCAAATTGGAAGATCTGTACCTCCTCCTCAAACTGAGTCTGTTTGGGTCTTTTGTTTCTCCTACCCCCCCTCTGCTCCTTAGGAGGCAGACTTTCAGGGGCAAGAGATTTCGTTTCCGGTTCCTGGGTTTCCAGGGGCTGTTTACAAGTGAGGAAGGAAGCTTCCTCCAAGGCTTTACACCCCCCTTCCCTTTGTGCCTCCTCCCTGGGAACCGGTGAGTTATCGGGGTGCTGCCCCCGTCATTGTTCTGGAGCACCAGGTCCAGAGTTGGGTGCATTCTGCGCTGGCACGCCGATCTGAGGGTTCTGCTGCGCCCTCAGTATATGACCCATATCCCGCGCCATGTTTTGAACCTGGCGCTCTAACTGGGACACCCGCTCTGGCTGATACGGGGCCCTGTTTTCTCCCCTGGGCTGATCCCGGGAAGGGTAGCTGCCCCTCCTCTGGTAATACCCTGGGTTGGGAAGATTTTGGTACCCCTCCACCCTTGGCCTCCCCTCTCCCGGATTCAGTGGTCTGGGCTCAGGGAATTGAGGAAAGAAGGATGGATGATTTTGGGGTTGGAAGTCGGGTGGATATCTGGGGAAAAAGTTCTGCCCAGGGTTTGGTAAATTTCTGCCCTCCTGTGGGAAGTTTGGAGGGAAGTTCCCTGGGTTAGGTGCTTGTCTGGATCCCCCCCCTTGGGCTGGAGGAGTCCACACATAACCCAGGATGGGTCGATTACCTTTGTAGCGAGGACTTACATAGTCAGGAGAGCGAGGGACCCCATTTGTGGGGCTGCCTCCCTGGCTCCCTGTCTGCGACTGGCCCGAGGACCTTCTGGGCCTAGCATTATTAGGTGCAGGTAGGTTTTTAGGCCCCCCCATCTCCAAATCCAAAACGGGGGTGACCTTTACCTCTGCCACCTTGGCAGCAGCAGGGGTGCTGTTGGCTTTGGGGTTTTTCTGGGCATTGCTTTTATTTTCTATGGGCTTCTGCACCTCATAGATCCGGGTAGCCTGTTCAATGACCCAGTCTAAAGATCTTTTCTCATGAAAATCTCTCACGAGCTGGGTCATTATATATTTGGGCAAGGCATGGAAAAATGTATTGACAAACTCTCTACTATCTGTGCGCACCCTTCTGGTGGTTTGCGCAAAAGCACGCTTTAACTCCTGCACAAATTCTCGTGGGGCCTGATCCTCCCCACATTGCAAATTGTAGGCCGCCTTGCGAGCCTCTTGAGGATTTCTGTGAACAGAAAAATGTTTCAGGATGGCCGCCTTATATGTGGACCATCTTAAATGATTTTGGTCCTCCAGCCCCGCAAAGAAACTGGAGTATTCCGGGGAGAATGTCCACTTTACATATTGAATACAGCTTTGGCTGTCCTTCAAATGGAAAGTCTCCATCATTTGTTCAAACAACTCTAAGTGCTCCCAAACAGAATACTTAGCGTTCTTATGGTAAGGCGTGATGACGCTCCTGATCGCCTTAATCTGCTTTAAGGGGTCCTTGAGCAAGGCCCTTTTTGCCTTATTGGCCTTTTTGGTTCGGGTAACCCTTGTCCATTCTTCGTCGGACTCAGAGGCACTGCTCCCAGAGGTTCCCGTCTGTTCTTCCAGGTTTTCCCGGATTCTGCGAGCCTGGGAATGGCTGGCAGAATGTGGGGACCTGGTCTCCTGTGTCCTGCGCAGTTCAGAGGAGTCTTCAGATTCCTCCTTGCTGTCAGGATTTGATGGGTACCCCCTCCACTGACCTAACTGGGCAGAGGTTTTCAGGATGCCCTTAATGGGCCTACTCTCCTGGGGTTCCCCACTGAACTGTATTGTACTTGGGTGCCCATACCCGGATGCCCACCCCTCCATTCCTGGATGGTACTGGCCTATGAGCCCCATACTCTTAGCTGGATAGTAATCTGCCATCCCTGTGGCCCTGTGCTCATGTGCGCCAGGGGACACGGGGGTGGTAGAGTCCAGGGACTGGGGAAGATGAAGGCCCCTGGTGTTAGGGCTCCTGCGGTTATGGTCAGGAGTCTCTCTTTCCCAGCGGACCTCATCTCTATCCGCCCCTGCTCCCTGTTGCAATGCAAGAGCCTGCATTTGTGCTTTCAGTTCCTCTGTTAAGGCCTTACTCGACTCTATCAGTTTCTCCTGCATCGCTACCTGTTGCTGGAGCCTATCATTGTGTTGACAGAGGGCCTCATTTTCCCTCTGTGCTTCCTGGTTGGTCCTGGAGAACTGGGCCAGTCTTTGCTGCAGGAGGGTTACCTCCTGAGCTGTGTCCCTATTGGCCTGCTCCTTTCTTGCTAGAGCATCCTCCACCCTTCTGGTGTGCTCTACCAAGTTCTGGTTTTCTTTTTGGAGGTCACCCAGCCCCTGGTGGGCCAGGTGATTTTCTTCCATTTTCCTTTTTAAATGGCAGACTTCCTGGCCTAAGGCGTCTCTTTCCTGACTAAGAGCCTGCATTTGTGCCGCCAGGTCGTCCCTTTGCCGTTGAAGGGCACCAGCTTTTTGGCGCTCCTCATCAAACTCTGCCTGGGTATCCAGGTCTTTCAAGATCAGCTTGTTGCTCTCTACCTTCACTCTATCTAGATGACTTTGCAGGGTGGCTACCTGCTCCGTGCATGCCCTGTTAAAGTCTAATTGTTGCTCCAGCTTTTTCTGGCTCTGCAGTAAGGAGTCCAAACTGTCTTGGTGCTCCTTCTGTAGGGCCAGAAATCTGGTATCCTGTTCTGACTTTTCCTTTTGCAGCACATCCATATCCTCCTTTATTTTAGTGATGTACCGTCTGCTGTCATTTTCTGACTCCTGGCTCCTCTGCAGCCTCTGCTCAGAAGAGTCCAGATCAGATTGGGCCTTCTGTAATGCCATCTGTTGCCTATTTGCCAGATTTTGGCTTTCAGCACATCTATCCTGCATGTCTCCCATATATAGGTACAGGTATGCTGCTATCCTGGCGATCTTATTGTGTTCCTCTTTGGCTTTAGGAGCCATATATAGTTCACTCAGGGCCACATGTAAGGGACCCTGATCTCTATATATATCTGACCCTGTTTCAGTGACCTGTTGTGTGATGGCCTGCAACCACACATCCTGGCCCTGTTCGGTCCATTCACCTCTCACAAATAGCTTATGCAAGAGGTGCTCTCTGGCTATTTTCATGTCTACTAAGGTCGTCATTCTAGAGATTGGTCTCTGTCCTGACTTACAGAAGTTAGTATTTTATTTTTGCAGAACAGAACTTTTCTTGGAGTGTCCCTTTTGAGGAATGCTTCACAGCGTAATGCAGCGTGGTGATCCGACTGGATGTATGTATCCCGTCAGTTAGCACACTGTATTAAGCTGCACAAGTGGTATTCTAACCCAGAATCCCGGATACGAGCCCCCACTTTGTAAGAGGATTCAATTCAGCACTACAGCCAAGTTAACGCCTAGTCTAGAATACTGAATGAAAACCCTTATTGATATATCTTTAGGTCCAGTTCATGCGTCCTGGATGACTACCCTTGTATAACACCCCTCTCTTGGAATCCCCCTGACCCCACTGAGCCAAGAAGTAATTCTGCTTTGCAAGTTTAAAAGGTTTATTTGATAAATTAAAATATATATCACACTTTTTAATAAATTAATAATTGAATATCACACTTAATCTAATATGGTAAATATTAACAACGGAGAATCTGGCACTAGCACACTTCTTTATAATGACTAATGAGTTGACCTGAAATGGATAAGGTAGCACACTGGTAAATAGGAACAAAAGTATAATGTGGTAGAGGATGCTTTATGTAGCTCAGGTGGATGCAATATTCAATGAATGCAGTACAGAAAATACGCAATATGATTTCAACCAAACAATGTAATCACTTTTCTCTGGCTATTCACTCCCCCCCTCTTTATGCAATGCAAGGAAATGGGAGGAAGCACACAGTTCTCAGAAATGCAATCAATGTAATCAGTTCAATCCCAGCAAGCTTACAGAAAACAGATAGGAGTTTTGAAAACACAGGCAATGCTTGGATATGTGCTGGCAATGAATGAGAAATATGCTAAATTTGCTTTTAATTCCCTTATAGAGGTTCAGGGTGAGTGGTATCTAGTTAATATTAGTCCAGGCTCACACTAGCAATGATGCAGGAATGATTAGCAGGTTAAACGAATTTCTGGCAAATGGAAAGCAAAACTGCTGTCTTTTTACACGTGAAGAAATTTGCAAATCGCGGCAAAATTCGCGGATGCGTGTTCCGCGATTGCGGTAAAACTATAAGGGGTAGGAATGCGGTTCTAAGTGCGATTCAAAGCTAAGATTCTAAGCTTTCAAATAAAAGTTATTGCAAGTCTCTAGCACAAACGGTTGCGGAGAGATGAGCGATTAAATAAAGGTCGTTTTTGGTTTTGCAAATTTTAAAGTTCAAAAAGACACGTGCAGCTTTTGCAGCTAAAATGACAGGTGACAGTTAGGAGGCAGTTCTACTTAGGTTAAATAGATTGAATTATATGATTTTAACTAGGAGATTGGTTCTGCACAGTTTTCTAGGTACTCACACTATATTCTTGGGTGAAATGGGCCTCGCCATGGATCTGGTCAGGGTTTTAGACTGGGCTCTGGTCACTCTCTGGGCACAGCACTGCTTTCTCCCTCTGGTCTGGTCTCTTAGTTCTGGATAGATTGAAGTCTCTAGTTTGGCTTTCTGGAGGTTGATGAATTTGAAGTCTGGATCTCTGGATGTTGTATGGTCCGGCAGAGTGCGTTGCAGCAAATGGAATTGAAGGTCCCTATCTGTCCTGTCTGTCTGCTTTTATGTGTTTAGAATGTGGGTGTGTTCTAGCATCACTGACCCTACCTCTCTCTCAGCTTCTAATTGGTCAAACTTCCATTTCTCCGCTTGATTGGCAAACTGAACTGTGAGTCAGATTGATGTCATTTTACAGCCTGCAGAAAGTCCACTCCTCCTGTCAACTTACACACAAATCTAGATTTGAAACAAATACATATTTGCAGAGGTACATATTGTTTTAAAATCATATGCACCCATCATGCATTACAGGAGGTATCCCCTGTTCAAACTCTGCTCTTCCTGGGAGCTTGCATTCAGAACTGGCACATATTTCACTTTTTAACTGCTTTTCCAATTTCCGACATGGACCCAACTTTACATACATGTGTGCAGGGGGTAGGGACATTAACTGATGAAGTTTCAGATTTTTAACATGCACACATTTAGAGTAATATCCACTTTTCCGCTAAAACCCCCCTGAACATACCACCGGTTCCTACCACGTCTTAAACTGTGGGCAGAAAAATCACAAGAATTATGGTATCATTTATAAAATTTTCACATGTCCGCTCTATGAATTATCCATCTTTTTAAAGTTATGTTCTGGCTCCAAAGGGGGGTGGTTTACCCTCAGCACAAGGTTGAATTTCTGGTTCTTTCCAGTTCTGCCAAGTCAGCTTGCTCTCACAGGCAGTGCTCCTCCCAGCTCCTGCCAAGAGGAAGCTACAATTTACGACGTCTGTAATAAAAACCTTTGCCTGAGTGAAGAGGGCTTTGTTCACCCTCTTGCAGAGCACAGATAATTCAATTATCAGATAGATGGCATATCCTTAGCCTGGGCAGCAAAAGGAAGGTTGGCCTGGGAACACAGTGGTGACTCAAGTTTCACTGCTGATGGGATCCGTTGCTAGGCAAAATCAAGTTCCTTAAGCCAGACCTTCAGCTAACTTTTTGTTGCTTTTAAAAATAACTTGTAATTTTACACATGCAGCTAGAATGCTGATTCTAAGTGCAAAACTATGACATTTCAACAGTTACAAAGGCATGTGACACCAAACATAGGTCACTCATTTAATTTAACATTTTCGATTTTGGTGGTTTTAAATCCAGTTGCAGTTAGGCTTAAGCTGCTGACTCCATAGCATTTTTGTTATAAGCATTGTTTTTGGGCTCTTCATTTCCCAGATTTTGTAGGCACACAAAACTCCATTCTGCCAAATGTCTGCTGGTGTTCAGTGAATATTTTGCACATGTTGCAAGGTTTGAAATAGGCATTTTGCTTGCCTTCAGAAAAACACACAGAGTGGTTTTAAAACGCCGGCTTTTGGATAGTGGTGAGTACTGGTACTGCACTCATTTTTGGGATTTAAGAAATGAATTCCCCACACTTCTAGGTTGCATTTGGCAATCAGCATTGCCATTCCCAATGGTTTCAGACTACTGTGCGGGTAGTCCAATGGTGGTTTTAAAGCGCTTTGAAGCTAACCGGCGCTACTGTTTTTCCTTTGGCAACCCATTTCCCTCATGGCAACCCGGCCTTTCATTCTCACACTGGTGGGTGGCAAGTGAGGCAACCATTTTGGTGGGCGCACAAACTGCGCAGCTTTCCTGGATTTCGGCGCACATGTGGGTTTTCCGCCATCTTGAATTTCCTAAGCCCACAGCACCAAATGTTGTAGCAGGATAGCTTAAACGTGGGTCAGGACACCCAACAACTCCCAAAACCCCCAGTGAACTCCCCAAACCTCCAAGTGAACTCCACCCTAATACAACCATGCGCCGCAGACAACATCTGACCCACTCCCATAGTTGTCCCACACTATTTCCTAGACTTGATGTCCGGGGGCAGCATTTCTGAGTGCCTGACACTCTGTCTTGTTAGACACACAGGGCTGGAGGGTGCAGAGGAAGTGGGTGCAGAGGAAGCGGGTGTGGTGGATGGGGTGGAAGCCGTGGTGATTTGCATGGCTGGTGCGGGTTGTGGCTGCTGCATGTGCAGCAGGATGGAGGTGAGGACCTGCGTAACGGCCCCCAGACTATCTCGCATCATCAATGCAGAGGCATTGGCAGTGGCTGTGTTCGCCGCTATGGCAGCTGTGGTCGCCGCTATGGCCTGGGCAATTTCACCCCTCGTGTCCTCCCCATCAGCGACATATTGTCGGAGACGGTCCAACATAGAGTCCTGTCTAGCCTTCAACCTCGCTAGCCGTGCCTCAAGGTTGGTGGTGGGGGCAGCAGTGGTCGAGGTTGCTGCGACCGGGCCTTTATTGGCAGTGCTGTCCTCGGGGAGGCTGCTGAGGTCTGAACGTGCAGCAAGGGATCAGCATTGCTGCAGGTGGGTGAGGGCTGAGTATGGGGTTGGGGGTGGACACGGGGCTTGGGGAGTGTGGACATGGCACATGGGTCAGTCCATCCTGGTCCACAAACTCCTCCACTGCAGTATCTATGTTGCTCAGTGGAGCAACGGCCTCGCCTTCCACTGGTGTAGCCAGCTCTGTGTCCACGGTGTCAGGCGTTGATGTGGGGCCCTCATGTGCGGCCATGGCCTGGCCACTCGTCCTGGGTGTTGGTGTGGGCTGCGGGGCTGCCCCGGAGGTGGATTTGTCAGTGGCCTTTGTCTTCGGCCGGGATGTGGATGCCCTTGTGGTTGGTTCCTCACTGGCATCTTCTCCATCGGTGCCTGGGGGGTAGAAGAGATGCAGGGCATCAGTGATGGTGTTACATGCACAATGCATCATATGGTGCTGTGGAGTATTTCATTTATCATGCATTCATATTTTACAGGTGTGTCACACAGGCTAATATGAAGGGGGCATTTTGGCATTTGCTGCATGGCAGGTGGCATGCCGTTGTATTGAGGTTTGTGTGGTGTATTACATGGGCACGGTCCGTGTGTACTGGCTTTGTGTTGGTAGTGGGATTGGCACTCAGCATGCATTTCAGTGTGGCAGGGTTTGGGCCACCATCTGAACAAGGATATGTCTATGGGCCTCATCACGACTTCGGCGGTAGGGCCGGCGCTATTAGCGCGGGGGCTATTAGCGCGACCGCCATAGACCCCGGCGCTAATAGCGCAGGATCATGAGTTCGGCGGACTTGGAAGTCCCCATTCCCCATTGAGCCCATTTGGGAATGCCCCATTCCCCATTGGGCTCAATGGGGAAATTTCACGCTCATACCGCCGGCGGATTTCCCGCCGGCGGTATGAGCGCAAATTTTCAGCGGATTTCACACCAGCTCAGAGCTGGGTTGAAATCTGCCGAAGCCCGGATTCGGCGGACCCTTAAATCCGGCGGTAATAGCGCTACCACCAGATTTAAGGGTTACCGCCGAAGTCGTGATGAGGCCCTATGTGTGTTGGGACATGCATTGCCTTGCCTAGACTCTCTTTGACATCACTTGTGCTACGTCATGTTTCCCCTACTGGGATCTGCAGGGTCACTCACCTCCATCGCCAGATGTTGCAGCACCCATCTCCATCTCCCCGAAGCCCTCGATCGACTCCCTCTGTATAAACATGCTGCACGTCTCCTCCCAGCATGACAGTTTGGCAGGTGAGTGGGGACCCCCGCCTGTGGGCATAGCCTCCCTCCTATTGCTGGCCAGGATATTCCGTACCCTGATGCGGAGGTCATCCCACCTCTTTTTACAGTCTTTCACTGTCTGTGGTGTGGTGCTGACTGGTGAGACCTTGAGGGCTACCTCCTCCCAGATCTCCTTTTTGCACTGCTGCACCTCCCTTTTCAGGTTCTGCAGGTTGATCTCCTCAGCATGGGCGTCAAGGGTGTCCGCCAGCATGTTCAGTTCATCGTCTGAAAAATGCTTTTTGCGCAGGCGGTGGGGGTAGGGGTTCTTTTCCTGGATAGCCTTTGACATGGTGAAGGGATTGGCACTGGTCTCTCCTGAACAAAACTGGTGGTTTGGGAGGATTGCAATGGATTGTGTTTTTAAAGATGGCCACCGCGCATTTCCCATTCCGATGCAATGACGTTACTTCTGGGTCCGGTATTACGAGCCCGGTATTAGCATGATGTTATTACCGGGTCGGTATTAAGAGGTGCCTCCTAGGCAGAGGTGTTATCGGCGGGTCCCGTGATGGCGCTATGGGGGGGTTGGAGGGCCTTTAGCGCCATGGCGGTATGGCCATTACCGGCATGTGGGTTCGCACGTGCTCGCGCACTTGTAATCACCCGCAATTAGCAGCATCATACGAGCATGGACCCGCTAGTTCCTCCATGCCGGTAATGACCACGTTTTTACTGCACTTCTTGTAATGAGGCCCCATATAATGAATTCATACACAACGCGCATGGGAGGAGCAGCGAAGGGGCATAGTGGGATCCGGGCAGACATGGTGGGCTTGATGGTTAAAATGCTTGCCATCCTCTAGAGAGATAGAAAAACAGAATGGCATCCTTTCTTTCTCTTCCGAAGTTCTGTCCCAACCTTATTTGCTTCTCCTTTTGGTGACTTTCCTTTTATCATGACCACACTCCTGTATATTTCTTCCCCTTTGCTTTCCCTCCACTTCTCCTTTATGGCTTCCTTTGCACCTGAGAGCGCTTAACCCCAATGCTGGCTATCCTAGCATTGGCTGGCATTTTATTGTTCCTGCTCATTTGCTTCAGTCCTCCTCTCTGATTCACCCGAGCGTCTTGTCCTTCCTTCTCTCCCTTCTTTCTTTCACTGGTTTATTCGGTGCCTCCCTCTGTTCTCCTATCACTCTGCTTTTTTTCCGCTTCTTTCTCTCATCCCCGGCCCCTTCTCTTACTTTCTTTCATTGCTTCTTGTTATTGCCTCTCGTTCTTTTCTTCCACATCTCTCCCTCATTCTATTTAAATGTTCTTCTCACCCACACCTCTGTACCCTTCTGTTCCTTTTCCTTTCACCCTTCCATCTCTTCTCCCTCTGGAGACTGGCCCTCTGCTTTTCCCCCTTCTGTTTTTATTTCATCCTCGTTTTCATATGGTGCGTTCTTTCTCATGCGTGTTCCTTCTTTTATTTACCACTCTACTATTCAATTTCCATGTTTCCTTCCCTTTTCTCTTCTTAACACACACTGTTTACATTCTTTCATTTCCATCTTCTGCCTTGCTTCCTTGCATTGCTTCTTCAGCCCAGGCCCTGCCCCGCTTCTGCTGTCACCATCCCCTAATGTTCATTGCCTCTCTGTCTTCTGTTCTTCCAAAACTGCCCCCGTCCTGCCACCTCTGTGCCCTTCCATGCTTTCGTGGTCACCTCTCTCTCTCCACATGATTCTCGCTCCCCCTTTCATCTTTTTATTTCTGCCTTCATGTTTGTGTCTGTGCCTTCATACTTAAGTTTTGGCCCTCCTTGCCGTTGTCACCCAACCGGAATGCACACTGCCACTGTGTACTGCTCAGCAGGCAATCAATAGAAGGACGCTCCTAGACAGTACTTATCGACTCCCAAGCCAACCACTGCATCCTAGCCCCACACACTTGTTTCATGCTGCTATAGCTCCACACCTGTTAACTAAGAGTGGGTCACTCTCACGCCCATGCCCACTGCAAGTAGGCTTGAAAAAAGGCTGGGCCTGCACTGGAGCACGCGTGAGCCTACATCCACACCACAGAGATCTCCAACCAAGTGCCATGCCGTACACAAGGTCAGACTGCCAGAGTGGGAGCAGCTTTGTGTGATTGGCTGTAGCAGCGTGCAGCCAAGCGCTGCTACAGCCAGTCATATTCAAAGCATATTCAAACTGGTGTGTGATGGGCTGAAGTATCTAGTTGATCATACTGTGATGATGAATGATAAAGAAGGGAGGGCAGGGCAGGAAAATGAACGTGCACACTGTTCAGTAAACAAAAGGATAGGCGCGGCTCCAGAAACAAAGGTGCGCTGCCACACAGAAGCACATTTTACAGGGAACATCGGACTCGTAAGAGATGGGATGACCTCAAAGCCAAGGTTTCCATTGCCATTGCCAAGCACAGGAGGGAGTGGGCATCCACTGCTGGAGGCACTGTGGACCCCCTATGACTGATGCCATGTGAGGAACTACTCAGCAGCATGCTCCACCTGGAGGGTTTAGACAGCAGGTGCTGAGGCTGGAGCAGGGACCCACAGGAATGGCAGTAAGTACAATTGCATGTATTTGTGCGTGCCCCCCCCCCCCCCATTGCATGCATCCAACAGCATATTGCAGAGTAATGGGTATGCCAAACAGTCAGAAACATGCCATGTCAGGCAGTGCACACCCGTCAATGGCAGTGGTACCCGGAATTAACGTACATGCATGCACAGTCTACACACTCAGCATGAACCCCCACTCTCTGTACGGTCACCCATCTGAGCAATACCACCCATGTAAGACACATAATACCAACAACACTGGGACACACATATCATGGGATGGGTTGAATTGATGATTGATGACATGTGGCCAATCGTTAACAACCTATCTCAATTCCCAACAGGTACCCTCTCCACGGACAGTGATGAGGCAGGACCCTCCCATGCATCAACCTCAACAGCCCCCACAACTGCACAGGGCAAACCATCTGCAAGCCAAAGCAAAAAGCATGGCAGTGCTGCAGGGCCAGCCCAGCCACTGGCTGTAGTACCTGCAGCCGCCCAGCCACCGCCACCAATGCCTGCAGCTGCCCAGCCACCACCATAAATGCCTGTGGTTGCCAAGTCATCACCACCAATGCCTGCGGGTGCCCAGACACCAACACCAATGCCTGCATCTGCCCAGCCACCAGCACTGATAGCGACCATTGCAGAGTCGCAGACCAGCACTGGTGGTGACACCACAAACATGCCTGTGGTCATTGACCCGGCATGCACCAGCACCCCTTTGTGGCATGCACCCCGTCCCATGGCACAGTTGGGCATGGCCAATGTGTCCTACACTGATGAAGAAGAGGACGAGGACAGGGAGGAGTAGGAAGCATATGAGGGGGACATAACACTTAGGTTTAGCCCAGCCCCACCGCAAGTCTGCATAGTCCCCCACCACTGGCGGAGGGAAACCTGCAGGCAATACGTTCATGGCTGGATCAGATTGAATGCCAGCAGGTGGACATACATGCCATGGCAGGAGATCAACTATGCAATGCATAACTGCATGCAGGGATGTACCCAGTGCATGGCATGCTCCCTGGGACATGCCACTTCTGCTCTGTTGACACTGGGGCAAAGGGTCAGAGAACATACAGATGCCACACCCGCCTCAGCAGAGGTACTTACCCAGGGCATGCAGTTGACCCAACAGTACAAATATGCGCAGGGATCCGAGCTCTCCACATCAGCCACACCCACTGAGGGCTCACTCGAGAGCACACCAAGGAACTATTTACTTTACAACATCACCACAAGGATGCAGAAACAGGACCCAATACCCAAGTGTCCACAGAAGTGAAGCACAAACAGATTTAGGGTGTCATTTTGTTGTGTTGGGGTGGGTGATTGGGGAGTGTGGGATGTTCATACCATGTGCAGTATGAGTTGCACTCACTTACATAACAGAAATATCACTTGCAGAAATGAGTGGATATTCATCATTGGGTGCATTTCTTTATTTTGTGCAATTACTAGTGAAGGGTGCATGGATAAAGATAGTGGTTGTCAATATCAGAAGAAGTTCTCAATGAGCCCCTGGTGATAAAGTTGGCCAAGCCTGGCCTCTGCTCATACAGTGTGTTCATGTGTGCCACACACAGGCATAACGTCATCATCTTCAGGTGGGGGTATGTCCACATTTGGGGGCTGGGGTATGTTTGTGCACCGGATGCATATGTTGTATAACATGGTGCATGCAAGCACAATCTTGCCCACCTTGTCTGGCCTGTACATTAGCAAACCCCTGTCCGATGTAGACATCAGAGGCATGCCTTTCACATGACAAATGTATGCTCAATTGCCACCCTGCTCCAGATGTGGGCCCGATTGTATGCCACCTCCTGTAGCATCTGGGGATTATTCAGAGGAGTCATCAACCATGGAAGTTGTGGATATCCGGAGTCAGCTGCACGGGGTACAGACATTGGAGCATGTCATTGGGTTGTGTGTATGGGTGGATCATTACAGCAGTTACACGATAGTCAGCTTTTCATTCATTGTCACATGTGTCAGCCCACTATGCCTATACATATTTAGGACTTTGAATGTGGAGTGCACTACTTAAGGGTAGGCCAAAAGCATGCCTAATCTTGTACGCACCAACAAATCATAGCAGCCATGGTGTGGGCTGTGGCAGTTCATCTGGCCAACATGTCATACATTGCGGTGCAAAGAACTCAATGTCACAGTGTTCACCCCATGTGTCTGATTCTCGTTGGTGTGACATATGCCTGTACCTTACCCCAGTACATCCACATGCACAATGGGTGTCTGGAGGTTGGCAGGCCATGCTGAAGCGCAGTATGCCATGCAGCAGATTAATGAACAAGTCAATTACTTTGATGTGTGCTTCTGCTTACTGTGGCCAGTTACATTGGTGCTTGGGTGTGCGCATTACTGACATGAAACTGAAGGAAATCCAACCCATGGGCTGTCAGGAGGAACCTCCTCCTCACATAGCAAGGGGGTTGGATTTACAGTTTGTGCGATCGCTGCTGCTTTGCAGTGATCGCACAAACAGAAGTGCTAAAAAGGATGAGCTATCTCATCCCCAGCACTGGAAATATAATGCTGAGGACGACATAGCTCGTCCTCAGCACTTAAGGGGTTAAAACCCAGATCTGTTTACAGGGGTGCTTGTCCTGGCTGTATTTACAGGGCTGTGTTGTTGTGTTGGGGTAGAGGGGTAACAGGTTGTAACCTCTCCAGAAAGGATTACTGGGTAACATTACCTACAACGGATGTCAAGATATTTAAATCAGCAACCACCTGCATTTACTCATTTCAGCTGCTGGGGCATTTGTTTTGATGACTTGTGATACCCCAGACTAGATTGGACAGGTTCAAGCTCCTTACAACGCTACCCTGTAGATAAAGTCAGATAAACAGGGCCACTTACAATGGCAACGGATGGCTTGATGGACAGCACAGATCAGTGTTCTAACAATAAAATACCCAATGATTGTAGATCGACAGTTCCCTTTCTGGTGCAATCCTCTACTGAATGTCTAGGAAGGGGGTTGGACCAGCTTACAATGCCTGTGCCATACTTAACAATGGATTGTTAGGGCTTAAAATGATACTTTAAGAGCATTCAACAACCCCATGTGAGACTGCAGCTGAAGAATGAGCTAGGATGTAGATAGAAAAGCTGTTTTAAGTGCCCCTGCTCACAAAAGACAAAAACTTCAAGCCCAGGTACAAGATGTGTTATTCAAATAGGGACAAGGTCTTAAGGGACAGGCTTGAGTCTTTAGAAAAAAAAGATATGGGACCATTAGTGGGGTAGTGGTGTTATGCTAGTAAACGGCTTAGCTATAACTATGCCAATGTACCCGAGCTTCAGAGGGTATCAACAACAAATATCTATTATAACCAGGCAGCACACATGCATATTCAAGAGAGCAATGACACAGCCCATTCTATGGTAATCAGCAGTGATGATGATGCTAACACACAATAATAAAATAGAGAGTACAAAAAGTAAAAAATGTTGCTAAAAACATTATTGACAATGTATCCACTCTTTATAAATAACCACTTGATTATTGCGTTTCTGGACCAGAAGCGAGTATCTCATTTTCCTCTTTCAGAAATTATCTTTTCTTTTCAAAAATGTCTGTGTTTACAGGAAAATTGGTGTTGATATAGCAAGAAAACTTCTGTCAAAAATAAAACGTGTTTTGGGATTCACTAGAATAGCAGCAAGGGTTATATTTCTCCCTCGTAAAGCAGGATATGTATTCACAAAATAAGGCACGGTCCTAAAATGTATGATTTGTAGAGTAAGCATTTAGTGTAAATACTTTTCTTCTTGTGAAAGTGCTGTTTTATGCAGGTATGATTTTGGGAAGAAAATGTCACTAAGTCCCTTCTGTTTCTATTTATGAACAAACACGGTTTTTACTCTTCTTCTGGCTGTTGTTTGGCTCTCATGATGGACCTCATTTAAACATGTGTCGTCTCTTCTCCACCTTCAGATTCCAGTGAGTTGGGGCAGGGAAGTCTCTCCTTTGTAGGGGTTGATGTCACTGAGAGGCAGCCTTCTTCTTGTAGCTTCACCGCTGTTGGCATCACTTCCTCCACAATGTAAGGTCCTTCAAAGCGCGGCTTGTGCCAGTGAAACTTCTATCAAGACAACCTCAACAGAGACGAGAGAAAGTCTCTAATGGACCTCAACCAAGACACTACCATCACCATAAAACCAGCCGACAAGGGTGGAGGTATTGTGATCATGAACACCGGAGATTACAACAAAGAGTGCCAACGTCTACTCAGTGACACGACCGCATATAAGAAATTGAACACGGACCCGACATTTCGCCTAAAAGAGGAAATCGGCAACCTAACGAAACACGCCGAAGACGAAGGATGGATTTGTCAGGATGAACGGGCGTTCTTAAACAAAATGCACCCCAGGATCCCAGCATTCTATATACTACCCAAAATCCATAAGCATGCAACAAAACCCCCAGGAAGACCTATTGTCTCTGCTTGTGACTCTCTTCTAGAACCCCTTTCGTTGTACACAGATTTTTTTATGAAACCTTTTATCGGAAAAATGGCTTCCTACATAAAAGACAGCACTGAGACCATTAAGATCCTGGACGCCATACATCTCACCACTGATTCCATCCTTGTCACCATGGACGTAGAGGCACTATACACCTCCATCCCACAACTGGAAGGACTACAAGCACTGGCGACCTGCCTTGAAAGAAGAACCGACACCACCACCATACCCACCAACTTCCTTATAGAATGTATCCGAATAGCCATGGGAGAAAACTTTTTTCTATTCGGCCAACAAATGTACCAACAGATCAAAGGCGTTAGTATGGGGGCCATCTTTGCACCAGACGTCGCGAACCTCTACATGGCCCAGTATGAGGAAGATAACATTTATAACAACAACCCTCACAGATCACACATCAAAATTTGGCGCCGCTACATTGACGATGTGCTCTTGATCTGGGAAGGCAATCGAGAATCACTACTGGCCTTTCATCAATGGCTGAACACACAGAATACCCACATAAAGTTCACCATCGAGTGGGATTACCAAGCAATAAACTTTCTCGATCTGCATATTTATCGATCTGGAGATAGGTTGAAAACAGAACTTTTCAGAAAGCCCACCGACAGAAACACCTTGCTACATTTCACGAGTTACCACCCAGAAGGGTTAAAGTACAACCTCCCATACGGCCAGTTTCTTCGCATCCGTCGAAATTGCACCGACAGAGAGAAATTCTTCCATCATGCAAAACAACTTCAAATACGCCTAGGACAGAGAGGCTATCCGAAAAAATCCATCAGGGCTGCCAGGAAGAGAGCAGAGAACACCGACCGCTCGATTTGCTTGACAGCAAAAGTAAAAAATCCCACCAACAGGACTGTCTGTGTAACTACCTTCAACCCGGTCAGCAATCTCATAAAGAGCACCATCAACAGAAACTGGCATTTGATTAAGAACGAGGGCAGCTTAGCGAAGAAACCACTGTTCGCTTTCAAGAAAAACAGGAACCTGAGGGATACCCTTGTACACACATTTTTGGAACCCACGAAAATGACTGCAACCCTATGGAGTATCCCTCCAGTTACTGGTCACTTCAGTTGTGGACACTGTGTCGCCTGTAAATACACCACCAACAGTAAGACCTTCACACACAAGGACTTCACATGGAAGATGAACAACCACACCAACTGCGAGAGCAGATGTGTTATCTACGCCATCAAATGTCCCTGCGACATGGTCTACATTGGCAAAACAATAAGGCCCGTAAAACAAAGGATTAATGAACACAGGTCCTGCATAAAGAACTCAGTCCAAGACAAACCACTCGTTGAACACTACACCAAAAAGGGCCATACTCATGAACAATTTTCATGGACCGTGCTGCAACAGCTCCAACCACAACGTCGTGGGGGGGATATCAATTTGATTCTGACAAAACTGGAACAGAAATGGGTTCACAAATTGGACACCGTACGTCACGGTTTAAATATAACCGTTGAATGGAAACATTTCTAAAAACAAAAAAAAACCCTCACCCTCTTTTATCATTTCGGGACACCAGGGGCAACCTATATAGATATCTCAGCTTGCATACATTAACAACTGTATTACTGTCACCAATTGTTTTAATCTCTGGCAATCAGAACCTATGTAACACCAAGTGTACACATGTATTCACATGGACTGTGGTTTTTTCACCAATTGTTTTGACATCTGGCAAACAGTACTTATGCATCTCCCGTTAACACCAAGTGTACACATGTATTAATTACCACCACGGGTGTCATGTGATATGACATGCATATATATCCAATGCTAATTAACCTTTTATTTTATGGACCCGTACAATGAATGGATGCGTATGCACTCAACAGCATGTATAGTGGACCTCTCTACCTGTATTATGCCAGCACTCACAATAGGCAGTTTGGACAGATCATGCACCGGTATATACAACGCACTTCCCGCTGGCAATAATTAATAAACAACAGGTGTCTCTATGGAGCCATTATGAAATGCTACCAGACTCAGAGCCAACCGGTTTGCCCGTTTCCACACACCCTTTTCCACACTTTGCATTCAGTGCATCCCATTCAGCATTGCTTTAGCCTGCAAGCACCGTGTCTGGGACCACACCCCCCATGATGCTCCACCATTCGAGTAGTTCAATTATGCTCCACCTTCTTGACAACACGCGATTGGTTCAAACTCCTTCCTGTACCCATTGGGTACTTCCAATGCGCGTTTTTGATTGGCTGCCGCCTAGCTTGTAAAATGTATATTTACACAGCAGCCAGCATTCTCCTCACAGTTTCACTTCGAGCTGAGGACCCCGTATACAGAGGTACGCCGGACATACTGCAGTAAGCTAGCCAGGGAACAGCACCTTAGCTTTTTAATTGTTGACCAGAGCGCGCCCCTTTTTGAATTGGCTTGCCAGTCTGCACTTACTATACCCTGCTGCCGGGCTCCACTCATAACTAAAAGTAGGCATTTCAGGTGTCCACACCGCCACATAGAGGCACCTAATTACCCGAATTTTCGCACCTCCCACGTGCCTTTTTTCACTCCCCAGATCCCAACACGATCTCGCTCCCTACTACACCTCAGCGCCACTTCATGCGCGCACCTTCAGGCACTCTAAGTCCTCCACACCCCTCGTGCCGTTTTTCCCAACTCGGTCTCACTGCATTGATTTCAGTCTTTTCACCGGTCATTTTCCTGCCTAGACCTCAGCGCTACTCGATGCGCGCTCTCGCACTCCCGATAGCCATACAGGATTTCGACATGCGGCTAGTTCCACCCCCATCGACCACCGCTGCACCGGAACGACTCTACCCCCGTGGGAGCCACCCTGCTCACCGAGATGTACTCATCACAGACCACCTGAACCACTGGTCAGACGTCTACACCTCATAGGCACGTACTCGCCCACCACCATGTTCGTCGAGGGCAGTCCACCCCGAGTAGGATTCTCTCACCATCATCGAATCCACTCCTCTGAATCCTTATCCAGGATCATGCATTCTGATCCTGTATTCTCTTTCTCTCAGATTTGGGGCCCACTGTGGCCCTTCACAGTCAGCGGGAACCCGAGAGATGTCGGCCTGAAGCACTCTCAGGCATATTCCTAAGTGCAATCACGCACACACTATCCTTCAACCACGTGAGGATATTTCCCAGCTTGCCACTGCCACCGGAGCAGCAGGTAAGCCGTTTCTCAGTTGCACTATGAGATGTAACACCATGGCCAAATTTGGCCAGTATTTAATACTATCCTAAATTAATTAAATCACCCCTTTTTGAAGATCCTCACTGCCTCTCTTAAACCCACAGAATCAACGGACAGCACCACCAATGGTGCCTTTCCTGACGAAGGCCAGCATATAGACCGGCTTCAATCAAGCCATGTTTTGGCCGAAACACACCTGTGTCGATCCCCGTGACACAACTGTATCTTCCCCCTTGTGTATGTTGTGTAAATATCTGTTGTGTACACCTTGTGTGAACTAACCCTGGGGCCATTTTCAAGCCTCAGGTATACTTTCCCTGCTTGATAGTTCTTTCTCTATCACATCTATACAGGGAATGTACTTCAGTGTGGAGTTTTAACCTCAATACATCAGAGGTTGACACTTAACCCGTGTTACCACCGTTCACAATCACTTTTGTCCGTTTGATGTCAAAAAACTTTCGTGCTTATCGAAAGACCTGTAAAATAAATTGTTGAATGAACTTAAAAAGGACTGTGTCAATGTAAAATAAACATACATGCACGGCACAACTGGCTTACTTGTAGGATCTTCTTCATCCTGATTATTCCTTTTTTTTTTTGTACATATACCCACCTGGGTAAATCAGGACTCCGCCAGGCGCCCTATATTTTCTACCACTGAATAATAAATCAGTTGGTAATTGCTACATTCTGCCTCTTATTCTTTGAAGCCATGCTAACAATATTTGTACTCCATAAAGGAAGACTTCCGGGTCTAATGGCATGCCCCTTTGTGCTTTCAAGCTGTAAAATTGCGATTTCAATTATTTTAAATTTGCATAATGAATCCCTGGAGTAGAACATATTATTCCCTGGTCAGTGAATGATATTGTCATGTTTAGTTTACTCATCAAATCTTTTCCCAGTATGTTGACTGGTGTCTTGCGGTAGTACAACATTTGCATGGAAAGGTCATGATCTCCTATATTAATAGGTAAGTCAGCAGTAAAAGGAACCATACTTGTCACCCCAGAACATCCTTGTGTACTCATGGCAATGCCTGACATTGGGTACTTTCTGTCTGTAAAACAGGACCTGGTCACCCTGTATCAACAACGAAGGAAAGTGTTTTGTCACCCATGGTTACCCCAACTCTTGGTTCCTCTTGTCGGTCTGGTGTAACTGATAGGATGGAACACATCAAGTATTTCTGTGGGCTGTCCTGTAGTTGGTAAAAGTTCATTCCTGTGCCGGTGAAAGTGTTCCCTCCCACCACAGTCACACTTTCTTTTCTGGGTACAGACATCTGGGCCACTACTTCCATGATGTCATTGTATTCTGTTGTACAGGCGCTTGTGATTGTATTGGTATTTGCTGTGTCTGCATGGGGGCATGCATTGTTTGCATTGGTGCTTGGTTCATTTGCATTGGTCTTACCTGTTTTGCAGGTTGCATTTGTGGCGCTTGTGTTTGATACAGCCAGTGATTGAAGAGGGCGAGAGCTGCTGGTGGCAATACTACTCTACTTTTTTAAATCATATTTTACTGTTCCTACACTTTTCTTTTAAAAATAAACTGTTCCAGAATGGTTCAATTTTTAAAGAAAAGTGTAACAAGTAGTTGAATGTTCCCTTAAGCGACAGGCACATTTGTTTGGGGGTTTGTATTGTGCGTGGGATGGGGTGTGGCAATGGGGTTTGTGGGGAGTGGAACAGGTCATCAGGGATCATAGTTCCATTACTTCTTTTCATAAACTTCGACCACTGGATACTGCATGTGATCTTGAAAAAAATATTCAAGTGCGTCTGCGCTATACGGTTGGCGATATGCTGTCCAACCTCTTTTATCTTGGCAACTCTGCTGCAACCCTCCCCTGCTTCTACATGCTTGGTAAATGGGCCCCATTTTTCTACATATCCAGCACTGCTGAGTCTGTAATCCAAACCTAGGTTGTCCCCCATTAAATCCTCCTACCTGTGCAGCATTAAATCCAAACCCTCTGACTATGGGTGCAGCTTCTCTTCCTCACAAGAAATAATGGTATACTCCCCTTCCTGCAAAATGTCCACTAGCTATTGGCTTTACTTGCTGTGGTTCCTGTGTAATCACCCCTCTCCACTTGTTAAAACTGTTCCTTCTACTGTAAACTTTGCTAATTCCTTCTGAACTAGTTTTGCTTCCTCCAACTTTCTTTCCTCAAGTTTCTTTATAGCTTTCTCTAGTTTCAACTGACAATGGTGAAATATAGTCAACTAGATCTCTGGCCATGATTTAACTCCCATTTCCACTGTCTTTGTTCAGTTGTCTCTGCAGTGCCAAAGGAAGGTCCTGGCACAATGGGGGTCATTACGAGTTGGGCGGTAAGGGTTAACGGTTATCGGTAAGGAGACCGGTGGCGGAAAACCCTTAACGCCCTATTCTGAGGTCCCTTAGCGGGTCCCAGCAGGAACGGCTGGTCTGACCACCCGTTCTCTGCAAGTCCAGTTAAGGGACCTTGGAGCTAATAACGGGCCTGCAATTTGCGGGCCCGTTATTAGCACATTCCCCATTCCCATTTGAGCCCTATCGGGGCTCAAATGGGAATGGGGAATGGTAAACTGAATGGGGACTTACCGGGTCTGCACAGGTCAGAATATCCCGGTAAGTCCCCATTCTGCCAGACCGGACCCGGGTTTGGAGGCAGCCATGGCGCTTATAGCGCCATGGCTGCCTCCAAACTCGTAATGACCCCCAATATGTGATAAAATATGGATATAGTTTTGTCCCAAGGCTCTCTCGTTTCAAGCCACTATTTTTCTTGAATTTCCTGAATATAACAACCAGGTCTTCATCATCGTGCATTTTGCGTGTCATGACTGTGCTCATGTATTATGAATCAGGATACTGTACCCTAAGTGCTCTGCACACATCAGCCCTACAATTGTGAAAAGGTGCTTCATCATGAGTGGTGTTTGGTGATGTCACTCCGGTTTATACTTCTCCACTTTGATATTATTTGTGGCGCAGTTTCTTAGAAGTGTGGAGCATCTCTCCTTTACTGCTTTACTCAAGGAGTTGGGCTGTGAGTCCCCTTACTTGCCACACACTCAACTGTGACGCATGTGGATTACAATACATTTTCTAGCGCATGGACACATAAGTCGCTTCTAAAAGCCCACATTTTTCTTGGAATTTGTCACTCCGGTATAGCCTGCTTGTTGGCAAATATTGTCTGCCCTCTCCCCTATTATTGTGGCAAGCAAGCTCATTATGTCACCCACTTCCAATGTCATTCCCGCTGTTATTCTTCCTAATTCATAAATCCATTTGCCCACTCCTGATGTCAGTGGTGGTAACTTACAAACTAAATTATTCTCATCCATCTGTGGCCATGGAATATATTGCGGCCATCCCCCCTTTTCTAGCAATGGGAATTGTGTCAATTCTATATTCTGTTCACCCACCCGCAGTGGGCCCCTGTGTCTTGTGGGTCACATCTGTCAAATTATTTTTCTTCCATGCCGGCACATTTCTCCAGTCACATAAGATGTTTTGTCTTCTATATTTCTTGATCACATTTGTGGGAGCCCCTTTGCCTTGAACAGGCACCATCATTCTCTCTGATCCTTCCAAATATAACTATGTTCTCTCTTCCCCTGTTCTTAAGCCTGTAGAAGGGCCCTATACAGTCTCTTCCTCCTCCTCTTCTCCATCTTCCTCTCTTTCCTCATCGATAACCATTGTATCACCAATTTCATCACTTCCATATTCTTACCTATCGTCAAAATCCAATCTCTTCAGGTGAATAATCCTATACAATCCTTTCCTAACTTCTTTCAATGCACTCCCCACCCCACTGTGAAGAGATCCTCTGATACTCTGTTTTAGTCTATGTACACCACTGCCCCTCATGCTTCTGTACATGTTGCCAATCCTCCTTCTCTTGACTTCTCTCTCATTTTCATCTGACAGGGAAATCCTGTTGGGTATTTCATCCATTTAATTATGGAGTCTTTCTAAACCCCTTTCCCTTTGTTTCTGCTACCACTCCTTGTCTCTCTCTTTCTCTTGGAGCATGTGCCCCTTAACAATCACATTGGGCCTCATTACGACCCTGGCGGTAAGGGGTTTACGCCAGCGTTAGCTGCGCCGACCCCTTACCGCCAATTACGAGGTCCCTTAGCGCCATGGAGGTTTTAACACCCGCTTTTAGCGGGTGTTAAAATCCATGGCGCTAAGGGACCATGGAGTTAATTACGCCACCGTAATTTACGGTGGCGTAATTAACGCCTTCCCCACTCCCATTATGCCCTATGGGGCAAAAATGGGAATGGGGAAGGGTAAATGGGGATTGGGGACTTACCGCCCCGCCAAGGTCGGAATGGGGCGGTAAGTCCGCCAACCACCATGGCGTAAACATAGTTTACGCCATGGTGGTAAAGTCACAGCCCAGGCGGTAACTTACCGCCTGGGTCGTAATGAGGCCCATTGATTTCTTTTTGTCGCCTTTCTCTACTCTTTTCTATTTCTCGTTCTATCTCTCGATCTCTTCCTCTTTTTTCTGCCCTCTCTCTTTCTCTATATCTTGTTCTCTCTCCATTTACTTTTCTTCTTACTGTCACTTCCCCTTTCCCTATTTTCTCTTAATTTTCTCATCATTTCCTTTTCTTCTTCATTTTTCTCTCAGTTTTCTTCTGCTCTTCTTTCCCTTTTTCTGTGTCGGCCTCTCACTTAATTTCCTTCTCCATGCCTCATTTCCCATTCACTTACTTTCTTCTCCTGTTCTCTTCTCTCTTGTTCCTCTTGTTATTGTTCTCTTATCTCTTCCTCTTCTTTCTCCTTTATGCCTCTAACTCCCCTAATCTCTTTCTTTAGAGTCATCCATATTTCCTATGTCTAATTTAAGCAGTATTTGTCCTCCTACCCACTCATTCAGGGCAATCACAGTTTCTTCCCTATTGCCCTGCATGCCTCTTCGTCTTTAGATCTCTTCCTCAGCCCCTATCAATTTTGGCTGCAACTCACAGCATTCACTATATATATTGTGCGTGGACACTGAATTTCTTACATTTATTTTGACTCTATTTAAAATATATTCACTGCTGCAGGTGGAGGGCGCATATGTGGAGCTAGTGTATCCTGCCACTGTTTTTAATTCTTCCAATGGGTATAGTCTTGGTATTTTGGGATATGGATCGATGCTCTGGGGAGGATGTGGAGGAGGCGAGGGTGGATCTTCCGTCTCTTCCACATACAATCCGAGAATGGCTAATTGTTTTTCTAACTTTTTATCATTGTATGCAGCATGAAAATTTGTTTTCATGTGTTGCAGCACTGATCTTGAAAGAGCACCTTCCTGCTGCCAAGGCATAAGCATCTTGCCCACTTCATCTTTCATCCACTGTGCATGGTATTTCCCAATTTTGTCCTTATATCAGAGTAATTATTTGCATAAATGCATAAGTGGAGTGTCTTGCATGATTACAAGTCACAGTTTAGACTGCCGATACTTACCAAATCTCTGTTTCAGTTCTGGTTACTCCCTATTCACCCCTCCATCACGCTCTCCCTCCAACAATATTTCTCTTTACTTCCAACACTTCTACGTCTCCTCCAACACCACACCTTTGTCACAACTACCTGGGAGTCACCACAAACACCACCCACTCTCCAGACCACACCCTTTTTGTCCAAACCACAGCTTAATGTCCCCTACAATATGCACCAATATGCAAAAAACCTCACGTGTTACAATTTAAACCACTTTATACCTTACGGCTGGTGCCAGCAATCACGAGACATATAACTATAACCCAAATACAATACAGCCATCTTCTCCTCACCTGGTGAAGTAATCTTCTCCTCTTATCATACCCTAGGAGAGAGTTTTTAACACACTCTTCCATGACCTTGTACCGGGGAATACCACCATTAATGCCTTGTGTGAGGTTTAGTGCATTGGCTTCTGCGACCTTGTCGCATGTATTCCACTATAATCAATATTTTTTCATTTCACAGTTTCCCAATAAACAAACAATTCCCTCTCCCATTTTGCCAAGCTGATGCTGTACTTATATCTGATGATTATCCAAAGATGTTCAATTTCAAACTTCCTCAATCAACCAGCTGCCTTCGTCATTGTGGGGCGCCCCATGGGGATCGGATAGGGATTTCTCCAAGGGGACTCCTGTCAACCTCTCTCAGGTCACACATGATACCTTTCTCCACATGACACCTTGCAGTCCTCAGGCCACGGCAGGGAACTTCGATGGTCAGAGTGCCTTAGCAAACCACCCTCAGCTACCATATGTATTTATGGTTTGGAAAAACACAGTTTAAGTGGAAATAATAGGCTGGGAAATCCTGCACTGAAGAATGGAATAGTCAATGGCAATCCACCTAAAACAGGGACAGCATACAAGTAATACAATCTTGGAACTCTCAGCCTTTCTCAGGCACGACAATGGGTTATAAGTTAAAAATACGTCATAACAGACGTCATACAACTATCATGGTTACAAAAACCTACAAGGTGCGGGGATTGTATACATATGGAAGATAAAGGGGTTTGTTTTCTCATTGGTTATACTCTATCGGATGGCTCCACTTGAGACCACCTCTAAATTGATAATGGTGAATACATGTCATTTCTTTAGTACTTGATTGGTTAATGTAACATGTACTGGGCGGTACAGCAATGAGAGTTTTCATTGATTGCCACCTTACTTACTTAACAACCTTGAGCAATTAAGCAATTAACAGGCCAAAAACACACGTGAGCCAAAATAAAAGTAGCCAGAGAGAAACCCAGGAACTGCTTTACTTCCAATTAAATAAGATACTATCCCTTATTCCCAGGCCACAAGCCAGAGTAACTTCTTTGCAGTCGTCTTTGCTGGGTGCCTTGGGTCTGAGAATATGTGAGTAGTTGAAGCAGGTGCCTGTCTGTGTCTGGCCCTAATGAATAGACATTGTTCTTGAATTATGGGTCACATATGAAAGGACTATGTTCTGCATTATTTCAACCTGCATTTGTTGAGATTTTAGCTCATATGAACGTGCGCATTATTACTTTTCTAACCAGTGGGGATTTGGTCGATGCATTCCTTATGAGGTTTTAGCTTGTAATTAGTTGACATTTGGCAAAGGCTGGTTATTCTTTAACTAATCTAAGAGAAATATGACTTGTACCTTGGGAATTATTGTCTTGTGTACTTTCCTGGATCGTCCGTCTACTCCATAAAGTCTCCGTAACCTTATCAGGGTTTGTGTAGCTATCATCTGTGTTCTGCACAGATCTGTATTTCACTGAATTCAGCAGTTTGAGCTTTCATGAGGACTCAAGGTCTTTATTCATTTTTATGTGTACTATAACTTCCATTTTGACAAAGATAGCTTCCTTTGACTGTGTTTCTATGTTAGTAGGCTATATACAAATATTGTTTCTGTTGTATTTCAGCTTATACATTGTTTGTGTTATGTTCTTTGTATATATATGGTTACAAGTGATATTCTTTGTGTACGTATGCGTGTTTGACCTAGTGTCTGTGGTTCTTCATGGCAAGTGCATATTTGCTTCGTGTCTATTGCATGCGCTTGTGTCAGTTAACAGTAGATTTGATTAGTCTCGCCATCTTTGGTTATTTTTCACAACACCCATCAAAACATTGAAATATTTGCAAGATTAAACCACATATACTGATTGGGATGTAGTTAAGATTAGGCTGCATGGATAAAATGGCTGCAACATTAGTTTTTAAATTAGGGTAAACAATCTGTCTGCCAAGAATAATATAGTCATGTCTCAGGGAAATTATTCTGTTCACATGCTCGGTTTCTGAAATGCAGAGGCATCCTAAGAGAATTAAACATGTAGATTATAACTATGTAAAAATCGAACCTACTTTTAAATTTCAAACATGTATTAATTAATCCTGTGTACTTCATACAACTCTTATCTGTCTGACAATTAATTCCACTGGAAAGTGCACATTTTCTAATTATGTTAATCATTTCCAGTGACAATAACTTTATAATAATAATAATTTTATTGTGATTTAGTTCAAATATTAGAACTTTACACAAAACATCTCATATAACATAGAAACATAAAACATAACAATGAACGAGATAAATACTTTCACCATAGAGACATTAAAACATATCTTTCATAACTATACAAAGTTACAATATTACACGATTATAAAAATACAAAATACAGAATACAAAATGCAAACTTCATAAAACTTCTTATAGCTTCATATAACTACATATAGCTTCATATCAATTCATACGACATTCATCATCATTGTCATCATTATCAATTCTTCACAAATCTTTGCACAATTAAAGTACACTGAGATTGCATAGTAAAAATTGATGAAATTCTAATAATGCAATAAAATAAAAATAAAAATATGCGCATATCTAAAAATATATTATCAATGTATCCCAGATAAATAGTTTGTCACTAAAAACTGATGAAATCAATTCAAGCAATCCAAGTTAAGTGAATAACAATAATTTTCTAACCTGAGTCCATACTCTATACAAGGCAAGTTGAGAGGATATTGTATATGAGTTAAGACAGTGGGCCCAGAACGAATCTCCAACAATGCTCTCATAACTATGTACACATTTTCCCAATAGGTTCATGTATAACAGGCCCAGTTTGGGACAAGAGGTTAGAACATGTCTGGCAGTTTCTAAATTACTAGGATTCTGACATATACGACAAAGTCTATCTTTTAGGACCAGGCCCTGTTGCACACCGGTAATAGCAAGTACCTGGAGTTGATTAGTTCGAAACCCTAGCAGGAAATCTCTTACTGTCGGATGCGGGCATAATATCAAGTAAGGCTGCGTTCTCTTGTACCTGTGTATTACATTAACCACAGCATCGTACCCTTTCAGCCTTTCAAGGTGGGAATAATTTTCACACCAGTCCCAATGATTTAATTTGCGCATGAAAGATTTTTTCAGATGAATAAATGGTTGCATTTTCTTTTTTGCATGGATCCAACCAATCTCAACGAAGAGTCATTCATTCCATGTTTTAAAATTATCACCCTGCTTAACCTTCTCGGCATCATAATTGTTTCCCACTAACAAAAGCAATTTACATTTCGGTGCGGAGACAGATTTTAAATAGAAAACTCCCCTGGCACGCAAAGCCATACCTCTCAATGAGGTTAGGCCTAACTCAAGTCTCAAGTATTGCATAGAGCAAGAAGGGCCCAGACCTAACACAGCTCGCCAGTATTGGCCTTCTAATATATTGAGCCAGTCTAGGTCCTGCATAGCTAATGCTTCAAGGCCATGGAGTACAGCTGGGACAAAGCACTGCTTAATATAACTTTATAGTACCTGCAAGACTGAAGCCAGCATTTCCTCTTGAGAATTTACATTCCTGTAATGTTAGTAGTTTGGCTTTTCTTTTCTTACAAGTGATTATCCTATTGTAATTAGAAGTTATGTCAAACTCCAGGCCCAAATAAGGATAGGAATCAGCAAACTCGATCAGGCCCAAATTTGATTCGATACCCCGCCGAATAGATCCCTTACTACTAATCTGCATTACCTTTGTCTTCCTCAAGTTTATGGTCAAACCCAGCTCAGAGGAGTACTGTGCTAACTCCTCAAGCAGACTCTTGATACCAGATATTGGGCCTCATTCCGAGGTTGGAGGTAAGGTACAAACCATGCCGGTAATGATTTACCGGCATGGATTTCCGCTCCATGCCATTCCGACCCTTCAGACCGTAAATTACGGCACCGTAAACAACAATGCCGTAATGTACGGTCTTGGGTCGCGGGCGCACACCACCATGGCGTAATTAACGCCATGGCGTAAACCGGAGCTGATCGCAAGTAAGGAGCACACGTAAATAACGGTCTCCTTAAGGCCGTAAAGTACCTTACGGCATGGAGTACATACAGGCATCTCAGAGAAGGAGTTAAGAACACAGAGCAGTGGTTTCCACAGCCACAGGTGCACACAATCAGCACAGGTGTAGCCAATGGAGTCTGGCACAGCACAAAATGAGCATACCCACACACCACACCCTCTCCCACACCAAGATGATACCAATAGTAGTGGCACAACTGGAGCAGGAGGCCTTGCTTGCAAGGCAGTAACAACAACAACCACAGCCCCAACCACAGAGGACACACAGGAGGAGACGGAGGGTGAGACAGGCCCAGCATGCACCACCAGTGCATCCACCGTTACCACGCCGGCAGCCCCCAATCCCTCGCATCTGAGCCACCTCCTTCAACCTAACACCACATCAGATCCACACCCTGTACCGGCTTGACCATGACACCATCACCACCATAGTGGACCTGATACATGACGAGATAGTGAGTTTCATTGAATAAAGCTCTGCCATCCCCCCTCCACTGAAGGTAGTGACTGTGCTCCACTTCCTTGCCACAGGCACCTACCGGCACACAGTGGGGCACATGCATGGTATATCACAACTCTTATTTACCCGGATACTGAACCAAGAGCTGGATGCCCTCCTCAAGCACACAAGGGACTACATATACCTACCACAGACTCCCTAGGATGCAAATGTTGCCTTCCATGCACTGTGAGACATCAAATGACACCTGCGCAATGATCAATGTCCACTCCGTTTTACATTATGAACAACCAGTGTATTGAATAATTGACATGAAACGTGTACAACAAAACCTCCACCATCCTCCCCCTCCCCCCAACTCCCAAACACACCCTCACTCCCCTCCCCCTCACCCACAACAACCCCAGAATAGTGCCATAAGGCCAACATAGGCCACATGTGTGTGCCAGCATGTTCAAGGCGTGCCCCCAGAGCCAGGGGGATCCATGTTGGGCAGGCGCAATGTACGCAATGAGCGTCGGAGCTTGCTGGTCTGGGTGGAGGAGCACTGTGACGGTGTGTCCTCCCGCTGGGGCTGTCGTGTGGGAGGTGCAGCCTCCAGGGCATCCGCGATGCGTCCCAGGATCGCACACAACCTATTGCTGCTGTCAGTGACCGCCTGACGCATCTGCCTTAGCTCATCCACCCACTCCACCCTGCCCTGGCGGGTGTCCTCCATGAACGCATTGATGAGGTCCGTCAGCTGATGTGCACGTGGTTCATCAATGTATGTAGGTACATTCCTGGCGGGTCTTGGGCCTACCTGCCCTGGCATGGCCTCAACTTGTGGAATAGGTCCAGGATCTGCCGGAGCACTACATCCAGGTGTTTCCTGCTCCACAGAGTCACTGCTTGATGGCAGGGGGACATTGGTGGGCTCTGGGGTGTGGACTGTGGGGTAAAAGTCCTCCTCAGTGGCACCACAGATCGATAAGGGGCTGTCCACATTCTCCTGGGTGGCCGTAGCTGCCAACTCCCCAGCAATGCTTGATTCTGCCGACCTTGGGGTGTCTAATGTGGCAGGTGCCGAGGCAGGGAGGGATTGTGGTGGTGCATCCTCCACTGGCGTTTGTGGTGCCTGGGTGGTTTTCTTATTCCGTGCGGGAATGCTCCGGGACCGGCCTCTGCACGTGGAGGTGGATGGACGGGTCGTCTGGGTATCCCCGCTGTCATGATCGGTGCCTGTGGGGGTAGAGGAGAGGGACAACATGAGTGATTGTATGATGCGCTAATTGCATAGATCGCTGCATTAACATTTCTGTAATTTGGGGTTTGTGGCCCTATGGGCGTTGCAACAGTACTAGTACATATGAATGTGAATTGAATGTACGCATGTGTACGCATGTGTCGGAGTGACTCATCCTGCCATAGTAATGTGCAGTCTGGCACACACACTGCCGAACCTGATGCACAATGTGCATGATGGAATGTGCAAGTTACTGCACTATGGCTGATGTGTGTTATGTACTTGCAGTTGGCCCTTGATTGCGTTGCAGTTGACTCTGCATTAGTTGGATGGGGGGGTGGCTACATGACAAGGTGCCTTTGGGGGAGTCTACATCATGCAATTGCCATTGGCAGTGTTGACTTTGGACACTCACCTCCATCGGCAGACGACGTTGCACCGCAGTCCATTTCACCGATGCCCTCTATGCATTCCGTGCCAATCATTGCGGCGCATGTCTCCTCCCATGCCTCAAGTCGCACAGGGGAACTTGGGCCCCCTCCAGTCTGCATGGCCTGACTCCTGTTGGCAGTGAGGAGCCCCCGCACCCGCACCCGCAAGTCATCCCACCGCTTGCGGCAGTCCTTGGGGGTGCGAGGGGTGGAGCCTACAACGCTCACCCTTTGGGCGGTTTCTGCCCAGATGTTCTTTTTGCGGATAGTGGAGTCCCTCCGCATGTCTGACCTGAACACCACGTCAGCGTGTTCTGCCAGGTGGTCCACCATGACCTGGAGCTCATCAGGGCAGATTCGCTTCTTGCGGAGCCGGTCCGCAGACGTCTTAGGTGCTTTAGGCATAGTTCCTGGGTTCCTGATGCTTTCCCCAACTTCGGATTGCTCCCGAGGGTGCTGCCTGATGAGGATGGCTATGGATTGTGTTTTTATAGATGGCCGCCGCGCTCCTTCCCGTTCCTGTGCGATGACGTAATTTCCGGTTCCGTTGTTTTGCGGTGACCGTAATTTACGGGATCCGTAAATTACGGTCCCCGTTATTTACTGTCGCTGCTGCTTCCATGGCGGTGTTGTAATGTACGTGTCGCAGCAGGCCGGTAGGGGTTTTTCGGGGGGTTTTGCAGCATGCCGCTAGGTACTTTTCCGGCATGGCGAAAAGCGCGTGTCCGCGAGGTCGGAATGGGACGCAATTTGGGGTCTGTAACCTTGCCGGAGTCGTACTTTACGTCATGCCGGAAACAACCGGTACTTACCTCCAACCTCGGAATGAGGCCCCTTGCCCGTAGCGTCCACCATGGACAAAAGTCGGTAATTCGTGACCTCCCTTCGTTCACCTTTTTTGTGAACCGGGATCAGCACCGACCTTTGCCATGTCATCGGCACGGTGCAAGAGCAACAAACCCGGGAAAAGAGAGCTAGGAGGATCTGAGCCCAGTTATCTGGGTCTTTTTTGAATACAGAATTTGCTAAGCCGTTTGGACCAGGTGCATTCGATCTCTTGGAATTTAAAATCACTTGTTTAATACTTTTAAAGGTCATAGGAAGAGGCCAAGGTTCTGAGAGACTCCTATTGTAATGAAAGTAAATATTAGGATTGTAGAGCTTACCCTTCACATATTGTACCCATTGATCAGAGGGGATTGGATTTATAACTTTCTTTAGCAGCCCACCGTGAATCTCAGTCAGTGATTGCCAGATTTTGCGAGTATCTCTGCTGCCAAGAATCTGAATACATTTTTCCCATCTCCCTCTTTGTTGTAATTTTCGATAAAGGAAGAGCCAAGTACGGTACTGTCGTTTGAGAAACTTTATACAAACACCTATCTCATAAGGGATTGCCAAGGAATAATCTGCCCCTCTACAAGCCCTGAGTTCAGGTCTCAGTTGCCATTTACGATCCCGGATATTTATATCAAATATCGTTTTACACTTACTCCCCCAATTTATCTTTGGCGAAAATCTCCCCCTAGTGACCGTCCGGATCAATCCCCCAATCACTCTTCAATCGCCTCAGGGTTTTTACCCCAAAGAAGCTGCTTTATGCAGCAGTGCATCGGAAAAGTGAACATGTTCAACCTTTAAATATTCCTTTCAGACCAGCGGATCCTATTTCCCGCCTGGTTAGTAGTCACGTTTCTACAGGGACACCACTCCTCCTGTCCAGTAGTACCAGTCATTACTAATACAACCACAGAATGGTCACTATAGGAGTTAGATATCATCTGCAGTCGTAAAACATATTATAATAGGGAGTCTGAGATGGCCATATAATCTAAGATAGTTGTTTTAGAACCAGAAATCCAAGTATTGTGTCCGGGGAGATCACCCCAATAACTTTACAAAAATGATCTATATTCATGTATTTTAACAATTAATTATTCCAAAGTTTCTATAAAATGCAGGTTTGGTCAGTTTTACTTTTAATAAGGTATTTAACTGAAAATTCCTAGCAACATATACTTGTCTGAATGCAGTAAAAATCAAATCTCCTTTAATCATTCCTTATCTAAATTGTATTTGTACCTTTTGTTCAGTTAAAAAAAATATTATTAATTACAATTTTGTCTCCACAAACATATCTAATTTACCAATAAACAAGGTCATAAGACCTTTAAAGAGGAGGATTTGGACCCTTCTTGGAAAATGATGTGCTCAGAAAATCATCATGCATAAGGGTTCTTATGAAACCATGATGAGTTCTATAGAAGCAAAATAAAGCACACATTTGCTACCACTTTACCACTGTGAAAGTGGTGTACTTGGTCAGCTTCAAGTTGTCAATATTATTTCAACCAAAAATTGAAAACTTCTATATGTGGGAGAAGGACCTATGATTTATTCTGTGCAAAACAAAAACAAACATGGCACTACAGCTGTCAATTACTTGAAAGCAGCCCATAACTCATCTTCAAGGTTTTGGCTCAAAAGTGTCAAAATCGGGATCACCTATTCAAGTAATAACATGGATGGCGGTAGATTGCAAATGTGTATGAACAGATGTTTGCTTAAATGTTCCTTAATTATTCCCTCCATCTGTATGTTTCTGAAATTGAGTATGCTGGAAGGTGAACAAAAATGCCTCATCATGAGTTGGGCGGTAAAACTGGTGCAATTACCGCCGGTGCTATTAGCCCTACCACCAAACCCCCCGGCGCTATTAGCGCCGGATCACGGGTTTGGCAGAATGGTTAGTGCCCATTCCCCATTGGGCCCATTCGGGAATTCCTCATTCCCCATTTGGCCCAATGAGGAAAATTCACGCTATTACCACCGGCGGATTTCCCGCCAGCGGTAATAGCGCCGAAAATCTGCAAATTTGCAATGGGTTTCCCCCCAGCTTGGAGCTGGGGGGAAATCCGCCGAGGCCATGATCTGGTGGACCCTTATATGCAGCTGTAATAGCACTCCCGCCGGATTTAAGGGTTACCACCAGGCTCGTGATGAGGCCCTATGTGCTTTAATTGCAGCTGCTTTCCTTGACTGTTAATGTAATGGAAAGAGTCCCACGTGCCATATGGTAGACAGACCCTTGAGCTACACTCGTTTTTTTGTCTTTTGAAATGACTACCTGTTTTGTGTTAAGTACTCTAGTGTTATCATTCCCAATAGTACAGACAATGTTGTGTCCTTTAGTTATGGGATGAAGTTTATTGAGAAATATGAGACTGCTTGACATATGACAACCAAAACCTATTGACTTTTCGATGCTTCTTTTAGAGCCCATCTTCAATCTGAAGAGCCTGCACAGATAGTCATAATTACCCTGCTATAAATGTAGCACTGCACTGCAGAGTATTCTGGGTTCTTTCTTTCATTGCCAAAAACTATAAAAATGTATCTCTTACATTAGCTGAGACTGCTCTACATGTGAAGTGGTAGAGGTCAGTTGGCAATGTAAGTGTTGCTAGTTTTGAATGCTTGCAACTGTATGGAGGACAATGGAGGATTACTTAGATGATGTGAAGGGTAGGTTTTAAGGTCACATCTCCTGGCAATTGTTTTTTATTAAAAAAAATATTTCATTGATGGGATTAACATGTAATATTGTCTGTTATATATATATCATGATTGGGAATGTGCTATTTGACAATAACAAAGGAATTTGATCTGCAACAACTGAAATTGGTTTGAAAAGATAGAATGCATGACAAATGGGAACATATTATATTGATCACCAGGGAGATAATTCAAATGTTTGGACTAAAATTGTGACTGTTTGGGAAAGGATGTGGCAATGGCTGGAAAAACAACCCACGTGATAAAAAAAGGTAGTCTCAATTGTGTCTAGGGGAATACAAAAGAAATGAACATTTGTTGAATCTAAAGTGAAGAGGCACCAGAATAATGTGAATTCTGTTTTTCTTCAGCTACAGGCAAAGGGGGACACGTGGGGCAACAGGTACGTTACCTGCTCTCATTAGGGATAGTACTGGGAAAAGGCACAGATTTGTCGCAAACCAGGAACATTCATTGGAACAACATAGGTGAAAATATTCTTTCAGGCCACAAGGACTTGCTGATGACTAACTTTATATTTCTGGTTTCTACTACTCATGAAGAAAAGAATATGCATATTAGAACATTAACACTTACATTGTGAAAATCAAATTTTAAGAAGCACAGAAGAAAATCTAGTTTTCAATATTGAAAGGGACTACGAATGAAACTGCGAATGGAACTGCACATATGAAGCAACCCCTCTTGTCATGTTATAGGCTCACATATTATGTGTTTCAAAAGGAGCACCTCTCTATAATTTAAAAATGAAGAAATGGAAAAATGTCAATTTTGAAATTTCAATGTGATTCTTATTGAGGATATGTTGAACACAAAGAAGAGAAATCTCAGTCAAATATTTACAAAGAGCAGCTTATGCCCAAATAATACAACAGAAATAAATAAACCTTTCACGTATGAGACATATTTGATGTTCTGAATTGGCTTTCCAAATGCTGTTTTCTTGCTGAAGGGGAAGGCTAAAATCCATACCTGTTTTGCACTGGAGTCATCATTTAGATGTTGCACAAGTAATGAAATCTCCCTGAGACCCTTAGCTAGCAAAGGGCCATAGAGACTGCAAACTCGAGATTACAGTCCTATCAGAAAGTCCATTGTATTTCCCAGCCCCAAAACCCTGGGCTGTCACTGACAACACACTGCTCTTCACCATCCGGCATCTAAAACACCACCCCATCCCCCTTTTTAGGCCAAATTGTTGCACAGTTTTGAAGACTCCACACTCCACCTTCACTCTTTTTTGCTGCATGTTTCATCATGAAGAACCCCTGTTGGATTGCAGCACCACTCTGATATTAAGAGCTGGTGCCACCTCAAAACCTGGTGGGTTGTGTTTGTTGGCGGAAGTTGGGGGGGGGGGTGGGGTTCATTTCATTTTTGGACTGTGGGAGAAGAGTTTGGACTTGTGGGAGACAGCAGGGAGAACCGCTTTGTTACATAAATGCCTTTTTTTCTGTGTGATATTCCTCAGATACCAATACTTGTTTGTGATATCAGAGAAAATAAAATAAAATGTTTCCAACAAGCGGCAGGTATGGAAATGTGAATAGCAACATGTTACTTTAAATTTAGATTGCCCTATTATGGCAAGATACCATAATGTAACTGGTGGATTTATTGTATGCCTGGATGTGTGTATTTCACTGAGTGTGATTTGCTCAGGCGGGCCAATTCTTTCTCCTCTGAACCAGTTGCTGATATATCAATATGTCATGGTGGTGACGTCCCCAGCATGACCAAGGAAACCACCTTTCAACTGATTTGAGTTATAAAAAATGAAATGTTGATTCCAAATAAGAGCATGTTTCTTGTCTCAGAATTGTGGTGTGTGATTGTATACTAGGGGGGTGTAACAATAGAAAAAAACACTTACTGATGAATAATTATAGAATATTTTAACATATGTATATTTTCTAATGTGTTTTTCGATGATACTGATCATGTATACTGTGCTTGCCACTGACAGAGTGGTGTAACGATGTTGAAGGTTGCCTGCAGATATGGTGGTTTGTGCCTGCCCCGGGGATGAAATAGACCCTGGTCTCTGGATGAAGGTGGTATTGAGAAAACGAAGGAAAGACAGAAGATGAAAAGCATATCACCTGACAAAAAGATGGAAAGAGACAAGGGGAATGTGGGAAGAGGAGAATATGATTGAGAGAGTAAAGGTGCATGATTAGTCCAGTAGGTGAATCACACAAGTGCTGACCAGAAAAGAAACATGCATGGATTATAGATTAATATTGCAAAATTCAGTTTTTAATACTTGTAATGATATAGGTGTTTCATGGTAAGTTCAAGAAAGCATACTCATATGAAAATAATATGCAAAAGGACCAGACCTTACTTTCGTATGCATAACTGTGAGGTAAACTGCATACCTGTCCATCGATATTCTACAGAAGAATGTCTAACCTTGACTATAGCTCTATACTTTGGTCTCAATTTTGGACATCATGTTTGTTGTAAGATGCAGGTTCCAGCCAGGGGCCTGGATGGGGGGAGGACAACATGGACTCCAGGAAGGAAAATAATGAACAAGGACATTGTGCCTTGCTTAATACCTGGGATGACTCTCCGGTGAGGTACTCAGGTACCTCTTTTCAGCACTTCAGAAAACCATCACATTCTAGAGAGAGCACTGAATTGGCTGGTTAGTGGAATTATGTATTTTCCTAGAACTGGAGCATGAGAGCCTGAACCAAAAAGAGGGCTCTGTGGTGGTCTCGCACCACAGAGTATTTTTTAATAGTGAGTTCAAATGGAGCATTTGACTGCACATATTTCAGAAAAAGTGGGTAAAAAGCCACACAATTAAAAATGGGTTCTATAGGGGATCACATGAAACACTCCAGAGCTACACAGGAGCACTTTGGAACAAATTATGATGCTGGGTAGCACCAAATAAATTCTGACAGGCCTTCCACAATACTATATATCAGCATTGTCATGTAAAGTACATTTGCATTCTGCTAGCGCCAACACAATATGCTAATATTGCTACTGTAAAACGGATCTTCATGCTTGCCCAGTATATGCCAGCATGCCACTTTAAAAACACATTCACGCTAGCTGTGCCCACTATACGTCAGAGTTCCCTGTCAGAACAAATGCATATTTTATTTATTTATGTATTTGTTTATTTATTTATTGTATTAATTCTTTGCTTGTTAGGCGCTTATACAATAAGAATATACTGTTTCAAAGCGCCCACACAGCAAGGAGGGAGGAAGAGTGGGAAATACATTACAACACAATATTTAAGAGTAGAAGGGGGAAAGAGGGAGGGGGAAAAACCTACCTTGTGAGTATTCAGAATGTGCAAGTGCAGAAAGGAAGAGGGAAGAGGGGGAAGTGCTAGGGAGTCCGACCCATTGGGTGAGCTAGGCCGCGGGAGCTGTAAGTGAAAGTCTCCAGAGTGGAGGGAGTGCAGATGTAAAGTGCTGTGGAAAGACAGGAGCTGTGAAGAATTTGTGTGGGAGATCAAGGCCACAAAGGTGCATAAGGGGCAAGGACAATGATTTACCAACTGTGGTATTAGCAGAGGAGAGAAGGAGGGAAGGAGGAGGAAGAGAGGAAATGTCATGATGCCTACTCCCGGGCATCTGGACCAAGCCCATCCGCCCCGGAAGCAGGCATCCAGACATTTAGTAAAACCTCAGAAGCCCCGGCTAGGGGTTATCTGGGTTCAGTCCTGGCACCTTAGGAGCCAGGCTCATAGTGGGAATCAGTCCTGGCGCCTAAGGCACCAGGCTCATAGTCATCACTTACCTCAGGCAGACCATGCTGCACATGCATCCAGGCCAACGTGAGACCTGGAAGGGACTATTTTTCTGCAAGGACTATTTTTTTACTCGGGTGTGGTTCTAGGGACTTCTTACCTGGGAATACTTTTGAGGCTATTTAAACCACGCCCGATCTACAACACACGCTTCGCGTTATTCTGCATTCTGCAGCGTAACGCTCACCATGCCTGCAAACCTGAATCCAGTCTTCTGCCACCCCCGCCTCGCATCCGGAGCTCCTAGAAGAAAGGGGAAAATAGGAGAAGAGGTTAGGTTACGGACATTAATCTAATTCCTTACCTGATTCAGGATCTTGCACCATTCCGAGCCTGAAGGGACATTACTTCGACACGCGTCGCTTCGCAGCTGCAGCGCCGCTCCATTCTCACCAGTCCACAGCATCTTCGACTCGGCGCTGCCTGCATCATTTTCTTTGGCGATCTTCAACACCTGGGGAAAAAGACAAAGGAATAGCGAGGTGAGCCTAGAGAGACTACAAAGACAATCATTTTACCACAAGGCTTACCTGATTTACCACCGGAGGCATTATCCTTCAATATGCTGCATCTTCTTACGGTGCATCTATGAAGGGAGGAAAAAACAACAAGTTAAACTCACGCAACTTTACCGGATAGTGTTGGGTAATACAGACTCTTACCTGAATGCCACCAGCAACCCCCAGTCAGTATTTGTTGCTGCAAAATCACCAAGGGGTGCAAGAGTGAGCATTGGACATATTGAACTCTTTAAACTTGGTAAACTCCAGAGTCAATAATCTTCCAGAACTCCAATACCCCAAACCAGTGAAGTAACTGGTATCTACGCGCCCCTGTAAGCCACGCAGGATGGAGAGCTCATCCATTAAAAACATAAGGTGAGGACACTAAGTGGGAATATTGGAGGTGGCCAGCGGGGAGAGCGGGAGCAGTGGGGAGGGGTCTGCACTCAAATCCACAGGACTAAATCCCTTTCTCCATCTACAGGAGAATATTCCTACGAGTCAAGCACACGAGACTTGGCGGGTCTGTCCAGACAGCCATCTTTGCCCTACGCTTCACGTTGGTGGAGGCCGCTGCTGTCCGGGTTCGATCGACGCTCCTGTGGGAGCCAGGTGAGCATAACAGAACGCGAAACCTACCTACAAATCCCCACCCGGGCGTAATGGAAACCTCTGAAACCGACCAACTAGCCCAATTGTTAGGGGAACTTAGGGCAGAGGTGCACTCCGCACGCCAAGAAAAAAATGCCCTCATGAGAGAACTGATTATGTAAAAGGAACGCACTGATGATCTTGCTAGACAACTGCTGCAAAGCCAAGCTGGCCAAACACCACTACCTGGACTTGGGGGGAATCCAACTCCTGTCTCACCGGGCAATCCTGTGCAAGTGGTGCTACCAGGGAGCATTCCTTTAGCTCCACCCTAACGTTTTGCTGGGGACCCGAAAAGGTTTGCAGTGTTCATGAACCAGTGCCGCTTGCACTTTCTATGCAGACCTCGGGCTTTCCCAAATGACCAAGCCAAAGTAGCCTTTGTACTATCATACCTTAGTGGCAGCGCAGCAGATTGGTCCATCCCACTGGTCAACCAGGATGACCCTCTTCTTTGGGATTTTCAAGGTTTTCAACTGATCATGGAAAAACTATTCGCCAGACATTCACAGGGTCAGGCCCTGGATAACAAACTTGTATCCCTGCGACAAGGCACTCAGGATCTGCTGACCTATATCGCAACCTTCAATAGGTTAGTGGTGGAAACCGGCTTGCCAGAGGAAAAACGAATTACATTATTCCATCGTGTGCTGCGGGGTGAGCTCAAAAAGATGTTTTGGCCCAGGTTGTGAACCCACCCCAGGATTGCGCAGAATATATAGACTTAGTAGTCCAGTTGGACCACCGACTTCAGAATAGAAAGGCTGATTGAGCTAAATTCGAGAATCGAGTATTGGTTAAACCAAATGTTACCTCCAAAGGAACAGATGCATCAGAACCAATGCAGATCGGGGGGGTTAAGGGACCCTTAACGCAAAAGGAAAGAGAAAGAAGAATACAGATGCAATTGTGTCTTTACTGTGGGGCTTCAGGACATTTTCTACGGGATTATCCTATAAAACCATCCAAGAAAGTGGCCGGAATAGCTGTTAAAAATCAAACAGAACCTGAATCGGGAAACGACCCCACCTGACAAGCGTAGAGGTCCGCTTGCTGAGCTTGGAGAAGGACACTCAGACCTCGCATTTAATCATACCAATGGTCGTTATTGACCGAAGGCTCCCATCACGTATGCACGCAGCAAGGGCATACATCAATAGCGGGCGTAGGAAACTATATGGACCATAAATTGGCTTTTAGGATGAATCTACCTCTGCAAAAAGACCACTTCGGATGTCATCACCACTGTCGACGGAACTGAAATTGCCTCTGGGCCTGTAACTCATTCCACTACAGAGATGACACTGCTGGGTCAGGATGGGCATCGAGAGACTATTGTGTTTGATTTCATCAAAGCCCCGCAGTTCCAAATAATACTGGGGATACCTTGGTTAGAAACACATAATCCTTGTATTGATTGGCGAGAGAAGAGAATAACCTTCCCGGAGTGTGCACACACCTGTTTCCCGGAAAAGACCTTGAACAAAGGCCTACCCACAGTCACTAATCCCGTCGTGCAGTTGCCTCAGGAATGCCAAGAATTCCAGGATGTTTTCCAAAAAGAACAGGCAAACACCTTACCGCCACACAGATCATACGATTGACAAATCGACCTCATACCTGGTGCACAACCTCCAGCAGGATCTACTCCCTTACGGAACCCGAAAACCTGCACCTATGACAATACTTAGACCAATACCTTGCTAATGGCTTCATTCGTCCATCCAAGTCCCCTGTTTCCTCAGCTTTGTTCTTCGTACCTAAAAAGGAAGGTGACCGTAGAACATGTATAGACTACCGCGCATTAAATCAGATTACTGTGAAGAACCGATACCCACTGCCTTTGAACCCCGAGTTACTAGACCAAGTAAAGGATGCTTGTATCTGCACTAAATTAGATCTCAGAGGGGCATATCATTTGGTATGTGTAAAGAAAGGCAATGAATGGAAGACTGCCTTTCGTACCAAATACGGATTGTTCGAATATCAGGTGATGCCCTTCGGGTTGTGCAATGCACCAGCAGCCTTCCAGTATTTTATGAACGATGTCCTTCGTGAACTCATCGACGTCTGTTCGTCCTATACATCGACGATATTCTAGTGTACTCTTCCTCAAAATCAGATCATGTTAAGCACGTTTGTGCAGTCCTTCAGAAACTACGTCAGCACAAGTTATATGCGAAATTGGAAAAATGCGTTTTTCATACTACTGAAGTTGAATTCCTGGGATTTATCCTGACTCCAAAAGGAGTCCGAATGGAAACTCGAAAAGTGGATGCAATTCTCAAATGGCCATCACCCAATTCAGTTAAAGGAGTACAAAGCATGCTCGGATTTGCTAATTTCTACCATAGATTTATTCCAGACTTCTCACAGGTTGTACACCCCATCACAGCGCTTTTGAGAAAAAACAAATGCTTCTTGTGGACCGAAGAGGCCGAAAAGGCCTTCCAAGAGCTGAATTTGAAATTCACGTCGGCACCTGTCTTGAAGCATCCACGCCCCGAGCTCCCATACATAGTCGAAACCGTTGCATCCAGTTTAGCAATGGGAGCTGTCCTGTCCCAGAAGGATCCCGAAACCGGTCAACTTCATCCTGTAGCCTTTTGGTCCAGAAAGTTTTCGGCCTCCAAGTTAAATTAAGCGGTTACCGATAAAGAGTCGTTAGCCATCAAATCTGCCTTCAAGGCTTGGCGGCATTATCTTCTCGGTGCTAGGCACACCATTACTGTAATCACCGATCAGAGGAACCTGCAGTATTTAAAAACAGCCAAGGCCCAATCATCCCGTCAACTTCGATGGGCATTGTTCTTCACTGAATTCGACTTTGTGATTACTTATCGGCCAGGTTGCAAGAATGGTAAGGCAGATGCCTTATCCCGAATAGGGATGGGAGAAGCCTTTTCGAACCCAGAACCAGTGCCTATAATTCCAGGACAAAGATTCCTTGGCATAACTACTCTACAGACTTTGGAAGATATTCATTTAAGGATCCAACCATTTTTCGATCCAGCAGCCCTGCAGGACTGGGTGAAAAAGGGCCCAGATTATTGAGTCATCAATAGGTTACTTTACTATCAAGGGCGTCTATTTCTCCCACACAAAGAACTACAAGAACTAGTAATCTCCAATTACCATGATGCTCTGATGGAAGGACACCCAGGTATTGCCAAGACTGAAGCTAAAATTAAAAGACGATTCTGGTGGCCCACCTGGTGAAAAGACGTAAAGTAATTTGTGCTGTCTTGTGGTATTTGCACCCAAAACAAAAGTCAGAACAAAAAACCAACTGGCCTTTTACAACCTTTGGATGTTCCACCTGCACCATGGCACACTTTGTCCCTAGACTTTATTACCGATCTACCTCCATGTAATGGGTTTAACACCATTCTAGTTGTTGTTTTTTTTTCAAGATGTCTCACTTTATTCCTTTAAAGGGATTACCTTCCGCTTCAATTTTGGCCAAGGAATTTCTCTAAAACATTGTTCGAATACATGGATTTCCTTCTGTATTGGTTTCTGATCGAGGTAGTCAATTAATTTCGCAATTCTGGAAGCAATGTTTTCAACTACCGCAAATCGATGTAAGGTTATCTACTAGTCACCATCCCCAGACCGATGGTCAGACGGAGAGGAGCAACCAGACTCTTGAACAATACCTACATTGCATTTTACACCAGACCGAAGGCAATTGGAAGGATATATTATGGATTGCTGGATACGTATACAATAACTCAGTACATTCAGGAACTGGACAAAGCCCCTTTTATACCATATATGGTCATCATCCTCGAACCTCAGAACTTGATTCACCTCAGCACTTGGAAATGCCGGCAGTGACCCATCTGCACTCTACTATTACTCAAGCCTTTAAGGAAGCAACTGAACATTTGAAACAAGCAAAAGAGAAATACAAGAAGAATGCAGATCAGCATAGGAGTGACACTCCCCAATACCAGATTACAGATCAAGTATGGCTGGCTACCAGACACATACCTCTAAAAGGGACTCAAACTTGTAATCCTAGATATTTGGGACCTTATACCATTAAAAACATTATCAACCAGGTAGCAGTTAAATTAGAATTACCCTCTAATATGCGGATCCATCCCGTCTTCCATGTTTCACTTCTAAAACCAGTTCAACCCGGAACAAGATTAACCAAACCACCTGACCCCATCCTAATAGATGGAGGACCTGAATTTGAGGTTAAAAATATCTTAGACTCTAAGATGGTTAAATCTAAACTTTTTTATTTAATCGATCGGAAAGGTTACGGACCGCAGGAAAGGTCATGGGAACCCAGTGACCACGTCCATGCACCCCGGTTAGTGAAGAAATTCCATCGGAACTTCCCAGACAAACCAGGGCCCAGAGGAAGAATGACCTTAGGAGGGGCCTTGGGGGGAGTGCTGTCATGATGCCTACCCCCGGGCATCTGGACCAAGCCCATCCGCCCCGGAAGCAAGCATCCAGACATTTACTAAAACCTCAGAAGCCCCGGCTAGGGGCTATCTGGGTTCAGTCCTGGCAACTTAGGCGCCAGGCTCATAGTAGGAATCAGTCCTGGTGCCTAAGGACTCACTTACCTCAGGCAGACCATGCTGCACATGCATCCAGGCCAACGTGAGACCAGGAAGGGACTATTTTTCTGCAAGGACTATTTTTTCACTCGGGTGTGGTTCTAGGGACTTCTTACCTGGGACTACTTTTCAGGCTTTTTAAACCACGCCCGATCTACAACACACGCTTCGCGTTATTCTGCATTCTGCAGCATAACGCTCACTGTGCCTGCAAACCTGCATCCAGTCTTCTCCCATGCCCGCCTCGCATCCGGAGCTCCTAGAAGAAAGGGGAAAATAGGAGAAGAGCTTAGGTTACGGACATTAATCTAATTCCTTACCTGATTCAGGATTTTGCACCATTCCGAGCCTGAAGGGACATTACTTCGACATGCGTCGCTTCGCAGCTGCAGCGCCGCTCCATTCTCACCAGTCCAAAGCATCTTCAACTCGGCGCTACCTCCATCATTTTCTTCGGCGATCTTCAACACCTGGGGAAAAAAGACAAAGGAATAGCGAGGTGAGCCTAGAGAGACTACAAAGACAATCATTTTACTACAAGGCTTACCTGATTTACCACCGGAGGCATTATCCTTCAATACGTCGCATCTTCTTACGCCACATCTATGAAGGGAGGAAAAAACAATTCACGCAACTTTACCGGATAGTGTTGGGTAATACAGACTAATACCTGAACGCCACCAGCAACCTCCAGTCAGTATTTGCTGCCGCAAAATCACCAAGGGGTGCAAGAGTGAGCATTGGACATATTGAACTCTTTAAACTTGGTAAACTCCAGAGTCAATAATCTTCCAGAACTCCAATACCCCAAACCAGTGAAGTAACTAGTATCTACGCGTCCCTGCAAGCCACGCAGGATGGAGAGCTCATCCATTAAAAACGTAAGGTGAGGACACTAAGTGGGAATATCGGATGTGGCCAGCGGGGAGAGCAGGAGCAGTGTGGAGGGGTCTGCACTCAAATCCATGGGACTAAATCCCTTTCTCCATCTACAGGAGAATATTCTTACGAGTCAAGCACACCAGACTAGGCGGGTCCGTCCAGACAGCCATCTTTGCCCTACGCTTCACGTTGGTGGAGGCCGCTGCTGTCCTGGTTCAATCGACGCTCCTGTGGGAACCAGGTGAGCGTAACAGGAAAGTGTTAAGGAACTTCTGGAATTTGAGAAGATCCTGCTCAAGGAGTAGGGGGAGAGGGAGGTTGTTCCAAATTAGGGAGCCCACAGAGGAGAGTGAGCCCTCTGTTTAGCAAAATGCTTTACACACAATGGGTTGCTGCCGGAGGAGCAAAGTGATCTAGAAGGAGAGTATTTAGTAAGATTGAGCTGAAAATAGAGCTGAAGATAGTGTGGTCCCCAGGACCAGACAGGCTTGTGGATGATGCAGAGGGATTTCAATTTAATCTGTGCAGCAACTGGGAGCCAGTGAAGACTTTTTAGTGCAGGAGAGATGAGATCCCTGGGCTTATTTGTCCAAATTATGGCAGTATTGCCACTGTAAAACACATTTGTGTTTTTGTGCCCAATATATGACAGCATGCTACTGTAAGAATACATGGACGTGCTGGTTGTGCCCAAGATATCCCAGAATTGCCTTGTTAAGTCATGGAGATTTCGTCTATACTACCATGACATGAAGGCTTTGGCACAGTACAATATTTTCAAGTTGCCTCATTTTCACATTCCCACACACAATATATGCCAGCCCCCTTGCTTTAAGGGGTGAGACAACACTGGAGGGAGAAGACATATCCTGAGGACATTACTTCTGAAACAATAAAAAAAAGTGCATACTTGATTAACACATGCTACACGACCTCTTAAAATGCACAGTGCTATATTTATTTTAAAAAGTGATTCTCTAACTGTTATAGTTTGCCGACAATTTACATCAAATCAGTGATGGAAAAAGTATTTGTGCATTGCATTTTTCTTAGCCATTCTCTTTTCCCCATCTCTATTTCCAGCCGTTCCATCTTCTGTGATGCACATTTGTTAGGGTCTTTCAGCAGGAATGCTACATGGTGTTACTATTGTTTGTATCTCTAGCAGGTCCATCCACTGGGGCATTATTTCTGTGATTCTACATTAAAAGTAACTACAATTACTGTTATGTATGCTTTTAATAGGGAACGCTCCAAAAAATCAAGTAACATGATAATAACGGAGCAATTATTTGCAATATATTCATTTACCCGTAACTGCACCAGGCAGCCTCCTTCCTCAACCCTCAGCTAGGTAGATTAACACCATTGTTATGCATGCAGAAAATGACCAGCATGTGGCGACTGGATGGACATTTCCTCAATAGAAAATGTGAACGCAGCAAGTTAAACTTACACGGTGGGCAGTATAGTTTTCAAACTTCCGGTTACTCTAAAGACACCTCTGTTGGGCCCTACAAACATGTAAGTAGGTGATAACTGCCAAAACAAAAGACTCACAGCCCTTTATTTCGAAGGCTGTTTGATCTGATAGCAATGCTGCCCGTTAACCCAAGACGGGGAGCCAAGTAAATAAGGAAGTCCCCCATAAACTCTTCCTGCGGTCTATTCCTCTGCATCTTGCTTACTCGCAAAAGTGGGCAGATAAGACATGCTGCATACCTCCTACTGAGGAATATTTATTTATTTATTTGTATTTTTCAAGAACTCACACATTCCGCAGATATTGAGGCGCTGTTACAGGAATTGTTTTTTTTTTGTTTTGTTGAGTGATTGTTTTTTTTTTAATCTTAGATGCGTGTTTATAACGCGCTTAAATACCCAGAGGTTTCTAAGCGCATGCCCGGGGATTGAATCCGTGTCCGTGTTGCTTCGTGTCGTCTTGCTTCCAAGGCAAACATGTTGCCGCTGAGCTATCCTCCTGGGACAATATGGGGGATGAAGCGACTCTGCCTCCCAGTTCCTAAGCACATGCCTCTTTCTATGGCCATGGATGCTTTGTAGTGAAATGGCATTAGGTAGGAGACCTTCCATACCCTCTTGCATGAAGACATACTATCTTCCCCATCAACAGCCCATAAGATGTAGTAAAACTGTATTGCTTTACTCCCCCATTGGTGCTTGCCTGAGTCAGTTGGCTGGGCTACACCATGGGTTGAGTATCTTGGATTGCCAGGTCAGGAAAGCTCACTTTGTTCTTTTCTGGAGTAGATTGGCTTGCCTTGTTCTTCACCTCTCTCTGTGTCCCATTCATAGTAATTGTGGTCCTTTCCTATAAAGGTTTGTGCTGCTCTGTGCAAGCAGCCTCTGCTTATATTGTTTGTTGATGTGTCTTTCTTAACTTGATAAACCAGAGGCAGGACCTAATATTGAAACCCTTTTGGCACAATTACAGAGAGTTTTGTTTTGAATACAGAGTACAGTTCGCACATGCGTCCGCTCTCTTTGTCCAATCCTCTGCTAGACGTTTGAGTGCCTCTGTTTGATAAACTTTGTGGAGGTTTTGGATTTCAGAGTTAACTTGAGTTGTAGATCACCCCCCCCAAATAAAACTTCCTACACCTAATCTTTAAGTGGTTAAGTGGAATGTAAACTGAGGTGTACCTTTACTGTCTTAATAAATCAATCTAGTTGGGTTAGATTAAATACCACTGTTTCCTGGTGCGTATTAACGAGCACAGAGCTTTATAGAAATGAAATCTAGAAATGTTTGCCCAACAAATAGAGATGTTTGCGAACCTGCCACAGGATGGGAGTCAATAATCTCCCGCCACTGCAATGCCTCCATGACAACTCATTTGTATTTAACACGCTGCCTTCTATTTTAATAGGAATGCTACTGTTCCCCAAGAGCTGCACATTCCCTCGGCACAGAAGAGTTTTCAGATCCCATAAACATTCCAACATTTGCCTCTGGCAGGATTGCCTGCACATTGTGGTTTGTGGAACTTGGCTGAACAATCGTCCACCAGAAAGCAACAGCAACAGCTTGCCAAACCACTCACCCAAAGTCCCCAAATATCTGCCAGATGCGAATGGCTGGAGGGACTCTTGAACTAATGGCATAAGTGTAAGAAATAAAAATAAAAGCCGCCGAAACTGTTGAGGCTCTCACTTCTATTTGTGTGGGCATTGCAGCCCAAAATCTTGTCAGATTGAATTACATTTCAGCGGGTTGCAAATCTATGCCAAAGACAATAGCACACATAGGGCCTCATTGTAAGCTTGTGTGAAAAGTAGTATGGAAAGCGGACATGCTCACCTCTAGTTTCCAGCACCCTCTTTCTGTGGCGAGTAGAAGAATTGCAGGGGAGCTCTTAGTGGTTTCCAGCAGCAAAGGCTGCTACAATCTATTGTTGTGGGGGTGTCGGGTGTAGCCGCTTTTCTAATTTATGAAAGTGTCCTTAAGCTTTCAGTAAACTAGAAAAGTGATGCTGCAATCTGGGAAAGGATCAATAATGAAAGAAAAACGTGTGGAGAAGATGTTAACGGAACCTGTCACGTGCTTTATGTTACCTCTTTTTTTTTACTTGCAAAACCAGAGCTTAGAGTATCCCCTTGCAGTGCCTGCCCTGCATCCTTGAGGGTAACATGGGCATTGTTAAGCTGTAAATCAGGGCCCTGTAAACGCCGAGGCTTTAATGCCAGGCCACCTCATTCTCTCTTCAACAGACTATGGTGTTTTTAAAAATAGTGAAATAGTGTTGTTCTTCCATGGAACAACACTTTTCTATTTTTGCATGCACTATACAATCAGGTCCTGATAAGCAATACTGTGACTCTGATTCTTATCACCAGTGCAAACAAGACCAATGTAATCTGTCAATTGATATTGAAGGCCTCGGCTGTGCTTAAAGACTTTGCCATTGGTGTCTGCGCTACTAGGGACTATGGGCCTCATTACGAGTTGACCCAGAAATCGGTGGTACCGCCATGCCACGCAGTGGAATTATTGCCGTATTCCTGGTGGATGTGCGCACACAGCATTGGTGTTAACAGTGTGACGGAAATTCCACCACAAATCAGCAAAGTAACAGTTACCGCTGTATAGGATGTCAGAATTTACACCGTCGGAAATTCTGCCAGCGGAAAAACGTCACTGCTATAAAAGGAAGCACCCTGGCACCTATTTTGTAAATCACAATCCGTTGAATATCATGACACAGGAGTGCCATCCAAACACAAAAACCACCAAAATCATGTCAGGAGGAAATGGAGAGAACAGGTCCCCGATAGGAGGCTCAGGAAGCCCAAATTCACTGAGAACGAACTGACTGTACTGGCTGTGCGGATGGTGGCCAACTCGGAGTAGCTATATGGGTTGTAACACCAGAAAACCAGTAAGCAGAAGAACAACGCCATATGGGGCGAAGTTAGGGATAAGGTGGTGGCTGTGAGGCATGTGCAACGGGAGGCAGGTCAAATGAAAAAATGGAACGACCGAAAGTCCAGGGTGGGGAGTCCAATCTCTATCCACCAAAGGGAGACGGCAGCCACTGGTGGCGGAAGCGTGGATCTGCTCCAACTAGCAACCTGGGAGGCGTTGGTGAGCGGGATGTTGCATATGGCTGGCATCGATGGAGTGGACACTGCAGAAATTGGATCCAGGGTGAGTACCTGAGTGAATGAGGGTAAGAGGGCCCCATAGTTGTCGAACCATGTAGGCACACACAAATTATGTCACTGCCATGCATGCATACAACAGCAACCACAACAATGCATAAGGCATCCACGTAAGAAAGCAGGCCACAACTACATGAGAAACTGAAGCCATGACACCCCATACATGTCGACAAAGCAGGATGGGGAGGGGATGAGACAGCAAAGCACCACCATTGCACAGCAAGATGGAAGTAACAATTCACACACAATGCAGTACACAGCTACCCCTTGCCTGCACACAGGACACCCGTGCACAGTCAACACAACAATGACTGAATCCATGTCCAACCTTGAACACCATTGGACATGTGTGTCAGCCCTACGTGCCCAGCAACTGCAACGTACAACACATCAACATGATGACCGAAATCAAGTTGACATAACCCTCATAGTACTCAATATCAACCAATCAGCTGACAGCACCACATTCATACAATGCATGGACCGGGTGCCGATGAACATGTGCACAGGTAACCAGTGTGACAATCAGGCCCTATTCTGGAGTAAGTGGACATGCAAATCACCCCACACCAACCACGTGCATGCCTTGATACAACACCTCCTACCCCAGCATTGCCAGTCAAGTCACTCATCACCCCCTGCCGGCGCAATACACTGTGAGGGCAAAGTACATGTGACAATGAATGTTGACTTGCAATGCACAGCTAAACCATTGTGTTCATGCACATTTCAATGTCTCCCAAAAGGCACTCAGGACACCCAAGAGGCAACCAATCAGCCTGGACCGTGAACGGTACCTGCTCCATCAGGTGCCCTTGGCAAACTGGATAGGATATGGCACAGAGCAGCAGCGTGCCACCCAAGAAAAGGCACCCTGTTTTTGTGAAACCAATAGCCACAGGCGCTGCAGCAAAGGACATTGGCACAAGGCCTCAACAGGCCGCAAATTGTCAGGCAGACAAACCAGCAATAGGGAAAACCAGCACAGCTGTGGAGTCTGCAGATGCAGGCATGGGTATGAGTGCGGACAACAGCCTGCAGGACCAAAAGGCCACGGCTGCCGCATCAGAAGCGCAGACAGAGTCTACACCCACACCATCACTCCAGGCTCATTCACCTGTCTGCCAGTTCTCATTCACCTGTCTGCCAGTTCTCCTTAGTCCCACGCAACCTGTCGCCACACTACACAACTCCTTTACCACGTTCATCACGCCGTGCACTGGTGTACCAACAGGACACGACATCAGATGAACAGGATGTTCAAACCAATACTCCAAAAACGGATGTATACATTACCATGCAAAATTCCAGAGCCTGTTCCAGCCCCTACAATACAGGCCATCTATTTGGACTGTAAATCTATTGGGTACTTCCACTTGTTTATTTTTTATCGGGGGACCAGAATCAAGTGTGGAAGGGTTTAAACATATATCCATCTGTGGGAGAATTGGTTTAGGATAAGCACAAATGCTCACACTATCTGAATTGAAAAGCTATTTGCTATCACTAGTGCCTATAGCTCAAGAGAGAAAGTGAACCCAACAGGGCTCATATCACTCATTTATTCTTAAACAATTTTTATTTTACGGTGTACATAGAAAGCCGTAAAAAAACAGCTTACCCAACCAACATTGAATATTGTTTAGCAATAATAAAGAAACAGATGGTGGTTACCCTTCACTACTAACACTACATATTCGAACACAATATATTTGTGACTGAGGGTTAGTATACTGTGGTTTACATAATCTGTTTAGACACAAATAGCGAGAGTCAACTCCTCTCTAATGTAAAGCTGTGCTGTGATCTTGGTTTAGTGTCAGATTTCGCTTGCTGCCCATATAGTCTATAAAGGTGCAGTTGGAACAGATTTGCTATTGTTCAGTGTCTTATTTATTTTTAGGAGAACAGAGCAAAGAAAACTCATATTCAGCTTTCTTTCCCAAATTGTCGACATGTGTTTTGGCTCTTAGCTTGTAAGTCCCGTTATAGCGAATATCGCGTAAGGAAAAGTTTGCCGCGTTATGAGGACAGACAAATATGTTTTTTTGTCTTTAATAAGCCCTTCAGCCCGATTCAAGCCCATGTGTTTGTTAACATACAGTATTTCTTCCATTTCCATTACACCTCTATTCTCGTTTTTATTTTTCAATCTTTACGCATCACAAATCCACATTCATTGCCGTTAGATGAGACAAATGTTTATATTTGTCTCACACAATCCCCTTAGCCTGATTGCAGCCTCCCATTCATGACTACGGTCACGTGTCTATAAAACGACGCGTTGCTAAGCAACGCCTCGATGCAACAGCAACAGTATCACATGAAGGAGCAACGCGAGCGCTTCTGTTCCCTGTGCTCCACAAGGTAAGCCCACCAATATGCCTACGTTTTTGTCATACCTTACATTCATTAACACCGTTAATTTACTGAAGCTTTCTTATCACAGCCTGCCTACTGAAAGCTGTCCATCTGCGCTGATTTGCATCAGGCAGTTTGTAGCACCGCTTAACCTACCACGCCATATACTGTGTATGCACACTGCCATTTTTCAGGTAAATGGTTTCTTTTACTTACCTGGCCATTTTTGATACATACTGAACAGAGCTTATTCATTATTTTCCATTTTCTCTCTTTTATCTTTCACCATCCTCTTCTGCTACTACAACTAAATGGTATGTTCTTCAATTTATATATACATATGACACGTGTATGTGTGTTATGGTGATTTTGTGCATGTTGAATTTTGATGAATTGGTACATATTTTCTGTTGACCTGCCCTGATGAAGGAAATGTAATTCCGAAATGCATTGGCAACTTTTTGGTCTGATTGCAATACTATATATGGCGATTCCTTCCTCACTAAGAGTATATTAGTGATTTTCTATTCAAGAGATTCATCTTTTGTTGATAAAACTAAGTTGAAATACAACTGAATGACAACGCTGTCGTTTTTTACTCACTGAATCAACTTTGAATTATTTTTGATTATTTTTGATTACTTGCATACCCTGATTGGGTCCATGTGAGAGCGGCTGTGTGACCCAGTATTTCACTGGGGCTTTTTGTTGCACATGTATTTTGGATTTGGGTGCCTCCGAACCCATCACAGCCAGCTCCTTTCTGAATCTTTGGACGGAAATATTTGAACACATTGATCTTTTTGTCTACTTTTTTCGATGGTCGATATATACCTGTTTATTACTAAGTGGTGCCCACTCATTCTCTTTCTTGCTCAATCAATTCCCAAGACAATTTCAAAGCCATTCTGACAGCTGCAAAGTCAATTCCATCTTTCTCTTGTGTTTGAAGGGGGAAGGTGGGAATGATATTCTGTTTGATTTTTGCTATTCCTGAATACCTGCTCTCTCCTCCCATCTCTTTACATTGCCTATTGGGGGGTTGAGGGGTGTTGCAGGTGGAACACCTAACCATAGTGCCATTTGTTCTACACCAATTCAAAAGTATTATTTTCGGTGCTACATTTGTTTTTGTGCTCATTACTTGATTCATAGTTTATTAAAGATATCATTCAGTGTTCTGTCACCCCATTGGTGATTGTTGTTACCTATTAAAATATATTGTGATTACATTTTAAATACATAAATAAATATTTACCTTTGCAAACTAGCCTTATTCCTGGTTCAGTGTGACCGGGGGCAGGGGGGGTTCCAGGAGAAGGGTGTGATATGAGTGGTATATAGTTCAGAATATTGAACTTATAGATAAAAATAAATAAGGGTTTCAATTGCGCACTGCATGGTGGGCGTGACTTGGGTGTGTGCCCGATTGAAATCACTTTCAGCTTGGGGGCTCGTCTGTGGGATCCTGAATTTGACATACCACTCGTGACCGTAACACAGCGTGCTAGCCGGCAGGGTACATACACCTTGTTGGATCACCATACTGTGCTATACTGCACAAGCACCCCTCAAAAGAAATACTCAAAGGAATTGGGCCTGCTTGCAAAAGTAAAAGAACCCTGAGATAAGTCAGAAGGAAATTAATATTTCCGGAATGGTGACCCCAGTGGAAATCAATATTGCGAGGGAAAACCTACTGCACAAATTGTTTGTCAGGGGTGAATGGCCAGAACAGGATGGCTGCAGGGAATAAAACAAAAAATCACTGAAATCAACCTTAATACCTGGCAGGACAAGGGTCCATTACATCAAGCACTTAGCAAATTGTATATGACCCCTAAAATAAAAGAGGAGCAATGCAAAATTGCCAAAATAGGGTCCTACCTGTACCTCCACATAGGAGTCATACAGGAAAAGTATGCAGACCATGTAGATTTCACAAAGAGGCAAGGGGAAGCACTGCAGAAATTCCAGAGCAATCTGGACTCTGCAGAGCAAAGGCTCCAAGATAGCAAAAACTCTGAAACAGAGGCTGGGCAATATGCCACCAAACTCCAAGAAGATCTGGCTCTCTTACTGCAAAAGAATGCAGAGCAAGATGCCCAGGTACAGACAATGCAAAAAGAGTGTCAGGAAAGGTTGGATTCTCTACAACAGAGTCAACAAAAGCTGGCACAACAGTTAGATTTTAACAGAGCCTGCGCAGAGCAGGTAATCACCCTACAAAACCGCCTAGAATCCTTGAACGAGGAAAATAATACATGAATTATTAAAGACCTAGAATCCCAAGCAGAGTTTGATGAGGAGCACCAGAAAGCTGGGGCACTAAAAAGCAGAGGGACGACCTGGCTGCACAGAGGGGCACTCTAAGTCAGGAGAGGGACGACTTAGGCCAGGAAGTCAGCCATTTAAAACAAAGTTGGAGGAAAGTAAGCTGACCCTTCAAGAGTTTGGGGAAATCAAAACTGATTATGAAAAGCTGTTAAAGCACACCAGGCGGGTGGAGAATGTTTTGGCCAAGAACAATCAGACTAATAAGGACCAAACTCAGGAGGTGAGTCTCTTGCAGCAAACATTGGTCCAATACTTCCATTGCAGGCAGGATGCACAGAGAGAAAATGAGGCTCTCTAGGAAAAGAATGACAGGCTCCACCATAGATAACCATGCAAGAACAAATCATATAGACCTGTAAGGCCTTAATAAAGGAACAAAAGGGTCAGATTTTGGCATGTCATCAGGGAGTAGGGGCTGAAAGAGATGTAGTAAGATGGGAAAGAGAAACCCCTGAGCATAACCTCAGGACCCCTGGCATCAGGGACTTCAATCCCTTCAGTTCCATGGACTCTGCCACCCTCATGTCCACTGGCTCATATGAACCAATGGCCACGGGGATGGTAGACTTTAATACAATGGGAGATATGGGACTGACAAATAAGCACCTCCCAGAAATGGATGAGCGGGTATCTATGTACCGGTTCCCAAATATTAGGGCCAGCCTCTCTGATCAGGGAAGACTCCAGTGAGGGGAGAATCAGAGAACTGGGTTTCAAAAATATCACCTACCAAGAGATCAGTCAGTCAAATTTGGTGGAGAATTCCAGGAGACTATGCCCACAAAGAGCATTTTAAAAACCTCTTTCCAGCTTCCCAGCTAGGACAGTGGGGGGGTACTCAGCCAATCCTGGGAGCAAGAGAGAGTCAGAAGACTCTTCTGAGCGCCACAGGTTTCAAGAGACTAGGCCCCCATATTCTGCCAGCCATTCCCAAGCCCGCAGAATCAGGGAGAGCCTATAAGATCAGACAGCCACCTCTGGTAGCAGTGCCTCTGAGTCAGAAGATGAGTGGACCAGGGTGACCAGAACTAAAAAGGCCAACAAAATCAAAAGGGCCCCACTGAAAGATCCCCTGAAGCAAATCAAGGCTATTTAGAGCGTAATAACGCCCTACCACAGATATGCCAAATATTCAGTTTGGGAGCACCTCAAATTATTTGAGCAAATGATTGAGACTTTCCACCTGAAGGACAGCCAAAGCTGTATTCAATATATCAAGTGGATATTTTCACCTGAATGCTCCAGCTTCTTTGTGGGGCTGGAGGATCAGAACTATTCAAGATGGTCCACCCATAGGGCAGCCATCTTAAAGCATTTCTCAATACACAGAAACCCTCAAGAGGCCTGCAAGGCAGCCTACAATCTGCAATGTGGGGAAGACCAGGCCCCACAAGAATGTGTCCAAGAGCTGAAACATGCATTTGCACAGACCACAAGGAGGGTGCACACTGACAGAAGAGAATGTATAAATACCTTCTTTCACGCCCTCCCTAAATACATTATGACCCAGCTGGTGAGGGACTTTCATGAGAAAAGGTCACTAGACTGTGTCATTGAACAAGCAACTCGCATCTATGAAGTGCAGAAGCCAGTAGTAAATAAAATGTCAGTAAAAGCCCAAAACCAACCAACACCCAGGCTGCTGCTAAGTGTCATGATCTCTGCTTCCAAAAGATCAGGACTTGCCCGACTCCCTTGGAAGCAGACCCATAACCCGGGTTCCGAGTGCCAGCCAGTCCCAATTGGGACCTTTTGGACCCTGTCCTGGCGCCAGTGGCACCAGGCTCATAAAGATGCCCAGTCCCAGCACTGGAAGCGCCGGGCTCATAATGCTTGGGTGGGCTTACCTGCAGCAGACCATGCTGCTTACTTACCTGCCAGTTGAACCCCTGATCCTCTTCTGTTTGGGACTACTTTTCCTGTTGGGTGGGGCAGGAGCCACTCCCTAGGTTCAGAACACTGGAACTCTTCTGGAAAGCAGGAACTCTTTTCTTACCTAGGCGTGGCTGTGGAAGGAGACACCTAAGCACTACAGGAGGCTATTTAAACCACACCCGATGGATGAATCTTGCTTTGTGTTATTCTGCATTCTCTGCAGCAGAACGCTCATCGTGTCTTCTGCTTCTGATCCTGGGCCTAAGGGAACAAAGGCTTACCATCCTGGAATCCAGTCTTCAGCAGCACCTGTAAAGACAAAGAAAGAACAGGTTAGCACTACGGTCTTCAGTGGCAGCGCATCTCTTACCTGGTCCATCGGCTGTCACCCACGCCTCGCGCTGCATTGCGGCATCTGAAAGACAAAGGCTTACCTACTCTTCGCAGGCTCCGGAGGTCTTCGCACTGCATTCCGGCATCTGAAAGACAAAAGCTTACCAGCTCTTCGCACGCTCCGGAGGCCTTCGGCGCTGCATCCCACATCTGAAAGACAAAAGAAGGTGCGTTTAAAGACATTGGGCAACTTTATTACTCACGTGCCATTACTCCTTCCCACGCCGAATCCAGTGGGTATTCCAGCACCCTTCAGCTTCTCTAAAGCTCCGAACTTGTACCTGCAAGATAAAAGGGACAGTTAGTGCGCATCGTGAAGCAGGCTACAAGCGCTTACTTACGTGCTTCCAGGCGCTTCTATTCCTCACGCGGGTTCGATCCTCAACTCTCATCAGCCCGCCATCCGCCATCGCCGGAACCCTGCAAAACAAGAGATATCATTACAAAAGACTTTTAAGACATTTGAAGTGCCCAGAACTTACCGTTCGTGCAGTTAACGACGGACAGCAGTCCTCTGAGGACAAGAGGCCTGCACCCTTATCCAGTGAAGAAACTGGTTACGGCACCCTGCCCTGAGGCAGATGGAGAGCTCGGCGTTCACTTACCTAAGGTGAGGGCGTTAACCTTTGGGGTTCTACAGGAGAAGAGAAAGGGAAGAGGAGAGAGGCACCCAATAACCCCAGTTCAGTAATCCCATATTTTCTATCTGCAGACATCTTACTCTTCGAGTCAGACATACAGTGCACAGAGGTCCAGCCCAAAGAGCCAACCGTGTGTTACACATCACCTTTGAAGATACGGCATTCACCCAGTCAAGACCAGCGCCTCTGCGGGAATCAGGTGAGCGTTACACTAAGGTGGCAGAGGTGAAGGTTGCCCACATTTTAGATCTGGAGATGGGGGGCCTAAAAACACTCCTGCACCAAATCCCATTAACCAAAGACCCAGAAGGCCCTCGGGGCAATCCCAAACAGGTAATCAGGGAGGTAACCCCACAACTGGTTCCCCTAACTCCCCTGACTACATCAGCCCCCGTTACAAGGGCAACAGACCCATCCTGGGCTATGTGTGGACTCCCCGAGCCCAAGGGCGGGGGATGCAACCAGGCAGCCGCCAACCCAGGAAACTTCCCTCCTCACTTTCCCCAGGAGGGTAGTAATCCCCCAAATGCTGGGTTGAGATTCTTTTCCCCGTACCTGCCAAACACCAACCCCCAAAACAACCCTTCTTTCTTTCCCCACTTTCCTGAGCCTAGACAGACCAATCCAAGAGAAGGGAGGCCAAGGGTGGAGGGGTACAAAAACTATCCAAACCAAGGGTACTATGGAAGGAGGGACAGGTAGCCCTCCCGTGATCAACCAAGGGTAGATCAGAGGACCCCGTACCAGCCAGAGCGGGTGTCCCAACTCGAGTGCCAGGTCCAGATCTTGGCACAGGATCTGGGTTGCATGCTGAGGGCTCAACAGATCCCTCAGATGAGCATGGCGACTCAGAACTCCCCAAATCAAGGGTATGGTGCTCCAGAGCAATGATGGGGAGAGAACCCCGACAACCCACTGGTTCCCAGGAAGGAGGCACAGGTAGAAGGGGGGTATAAAGCCTTAGAGGAAGCTTCCTCCCCCACATGTGAAAAGCCCCTGGAAACCCAGGAACCGGAACAAGAATCTCCTGCCCCCGAAAATCTGCAACCTAGGGAACAAAGGGCGGGTAGCAGAAATAAAGAGCCTAAAAAGGCCCATTTTGTGGAGGAGGTTAAAATCTTCCAATTTGAAGGAGAGGGTTCATCAGAGGATTCTGGGAAAAGGATATTCTCTTTCAGGGATGGGGGAACTCCTCCCAAAGAAAAATGGGTCCCAAGAAATCCTGATCAAGACTGGGTAGATGTGGGGACCGAGTTTAAACCGCCCATTATTGAACCCCGGAATGACCAGCAAGAAAATCACCTTGTTCAAACCAATTCTGGTGACTGCCTCCAAAAAGGGGGGAGGGGCGGCCCAGAATCATAACCCGGGGAGCCCAAAACTCCCCCCATATCCAACTATCCTGTTTTCTTTGCAAATTCCCAAGCTCACACTCAGGATCATGCCCAAACCAATTCTGGGGACTGCCTCCAAAAATGGGGGGGTGGTCCAGAACCAGAGGAAGAAGAGTCCCTAGCTCCCCAAAGCCCTCCTGAGGACTGTCTCCAAAAAGGGCGGGGCAGCCCCGAATCAGAAATGGAGGAGCCTGAGACTCTTCAAATCACTGAGTATGAAACTGTGTGCTCAGATACCCGAACTATCCAACTCCGTTCTGGGGACTGCCTCCTAGAAGGGGGGAGCAACCCAGAACCCGGCCCAAGGGAAACCCCAAACCTCACCAACCACTTCTGTTGACTGCCTCCAGAAAGGGGGGAGGCAGCTTTGAAATAGAACAAAGGGAGTCAGAGAATCCCCAAATAGCGGTGTGTCAAAATTCTGTGCTAGATCCTTCAACTCCGACACCGTCTCTTGACCCAACTACCCCGGTGTCAGAGTCACAGAGTCAGAAATGAGCAAATTGACCATCAAGCTTACCCAGAGCTCCCATTACTTTTGCCCCTTGGAGGAGAAAGAAAGTATATTCTACGCCTCCATCCAGGTGCAAGGGCAATGTGCAATTCCAGCACTGGTGGACACGGGATCCCAAGCAACGTTTCTGTCAAAGAGAGTCTTTGAGCAGCTAAATTTGCGAAGGGGGGAGAAATACCAAATTCCTCTCACCCCTCTTCCTGGACAGCTCCAGAACTTTGACGGGAAGGAAATTCCTGTTGAAGGGTCTGTAGAACTGGAAATTAAAATTGGGCTACAACAAAATGAAACACCCGGTGCTAGCTGTGGTGCCAGAGGGAACCCCCTGTCTATTAGGGAATGACATTTTCCGCAGGCTGTCTCCCCTCATAGATTGTGTAAACAAGGTCCTCTGGACCCAGACCCACAGGCCAATTAAATTAAAGCAAAGTGCCAACCATGTGAGTCTAAATGACACATGCCACATCGTTGAACAAAAACTGGACCTAATTAGGTTCTACATTCAAAACAATGACACACCCAATGTAACCGTCATAACAGTGGGACCATCAAACGGTGATGAGAACTCTTCTCCATTTCTGCAAATCAGTCTCCCTTCCAGTCTCAAGTGGCATTCCACCCTGGAGGGAGATACATTGAAATTTTATACTGATGTACAATTCGAAAATCCCAAGTCCATAGCTAAAATGGATATCAAACCAGCACAAAACTTAGCTGCCATTTCGAAAAAGGGTGAACAGCTCTTCCTCCCGATTCAGTTAAATGACGGAAAGGAGTCTGTCCTCGCCCGACTTGACTTGAATAAAATCAGCGAAGCCTTATTAAAAAAACTCCCAAAAAGACCAGACCCTACCCTCCGTAGAGTCAGTGCAGCAATGGGTACGGGACCTGGAAGCGCCGCACTCTAAACATCCTCTGCTTAACAGTTGTATGATTAAAATTTCTAGGGATGACAAAAGCATAATCGATACTTGTTGGGTTGTGTGAGGTGTGCCTTCCGCTTTTTATATGACCCCTGACCTCATCAACCAACTTGAGATTAATTTGGACCCTAGTTATTAATGGAATTTCAGAAATGGAGGAGAGGTGACCATCCCAGACCTCACCAACAGAAGCTACCTGTTACGACCATTAGTGAACATAAATCAGGAATATTGCCAATGTTAACCAATGCAAGTGTCTTTCCCAATGCTGACACCCCCCCCCCCCCCCCCAAGGATGTGTGGGCACAGAAGTGGGAAAATGTCCATAACCATGCTATGTTCTATTTTCTAGCATTGAATTAAGAATCATCCCAAGAATCACCAAGGAGGACTACTCGGGATCGGGAGGAAAGACCCAAGGAGCCCAGAGTGCTGCTCCATACTCCCAAACAGAACCAGCAATACTCCCGACCAGAACCAGCACGGAGAGCATGTCGCTTCAATCACTGACGGGAGAAGTGACTGGATTTCTCCACATGAACAGAAACAAAAGAACATCCCAATCTCCCTTCTTCCCCTTGACTGGAGGTCAAAACCAAGTCAGGAGGGGGGGCTCTGTGGGATGTATTGACCCACTCCACTGTGCTATGCGGCATCACTCTAATACTTATGGTTCAAGAAACTGCAACAATGGCGGCAAAACTCTTGTGCACACCAAAAACCTACAAAACTGCATTCTCAAGCACACAAAAAGATGGATGCACAACCAGCTACCCATGGTGCATGTATGGTGGAATAGAGTACACCCTGCAGAACAGAAAATGTGCCAGTGGGTTCAATGACCAGCAAACAGAGTGCAGAGAGAGAAGCAGCACTTTGCAAATGAAACTTCAAAAGGTGCCTATAAATGACATTTGCTTTGTGCTAAAACTCCAAAATGCCTATAACACAACATTTCTCAACATCCAAAATCTTGCTCGGTGTTAATTCATGTAATCTAATGAAGCACTGAAAACATACAAAGTCCTATTGAGAAGAGCAAAACATAATTCAGAAAAACTGGTTTGTTTGTAAACTGACAGCCCTGTCAGAATCTGGGTGCAGTACCCTAGGCTACCTGAATGACAGCTGTCAGATGAGTTACTGATGAAACTTTAAAGTGATCTAAACTAAAAAGTCTGCCGGATCAGCAAACATAAAAAGGATTGTGGCTAAAAAGAATACAGATCTCAGTTGCTTTTTATCCCACAGAGTTAAAGCTGAGAAAGTAATGTATTTAGGTTTGATGCAACAAGTTTGTTTTTTCCTGGATTTTTAATTAAGAATAAATTAGCTTGGCTGAGCTGCAACCCTTTGGAAGTGGATGAACAGGTTTCTCCCTGAGGGAGGGATATCCTCTCAGCTGAAACTCATGGGAGATGATAATTGTGGGGTAACCCAGACTCTTGTCTACAGAAAGAGAATGAACACTAGCAGGCTCTTCAGCCCAGGAAACGGAGGTGTGAAAGGGTCGTAAATGGCTCCTGGAAGGAACAAACAGGGAGGGGGATGCTCCTTGATGCAAGGGGGAGAAAAAGGGGCGTACCATTTGCTGTTAAGCATTAACAAAGAACAATTTTTAAAGACTCATAACTTGTGATTCAAAATGGTGAAAAATATACCAAGGACATATCTGTTAGTCTAATTTTTGGCTGCACATTTTAAGAGGTGGCAGAACTGTGTAACATGTTCAGGACACAAATAGCAATATATGTGGTTTTATGTGAAATGTATTAATCCTAGAATTGTGAAAATTAACACACACATTCCTATGTTAAACACACACATTTTTGGAAATTGTGTTCATAGCAAAAAGGATAAAATTCTGTAGAAAGTTGAAACAAGACCCCACAGCTGCAGGATTGTGAGGAACAGATGCTACATAAAATATGGCATCTTTGTGTGTGATTTGTGTAAAAGTGACCAATGAAGAAATGTGTATTTAGTATAAAATCCGATTTTGAGACCAGTAGCTAAAGGGAGGTTTCTAAGAACTGTAAAGTAAACCATACAATATGACACCATTCGGCCTTGATCCAATCACTCAAATGCAAGGCGGAGATGAAGTTTTGACCAAATCCCAGCTCAAAGGGGCAGGCTTAGTTAAGCCGCCCATACACCCATTTTGTGATGTCATTTTAAAGGATAAATAGAGACAGCTGACAACACATAGGGACTCACTGATTCATTCACTTTCCTGATTTCGGTGAAGCACTATGATCCAGCATTCTACATCCAGCTTTAACATCCTTCCAGATCCAGATGCCAAGACTCTTGCAAGCAGTAGAGAACTATTGACTTTCTGCAAGGCCTAATCCTCAAAATTATTCTTGCAACGCAGTGAAGCGCTGTGGTGTGAGAAGGCCTTTTGAACTAGTATCCTGAAATTCTCTGGCTTGCTACCACTAGGCTTGCCTGAGGAACTCGCTATCCAGCTGATTGAAATATCCACAAACAAGGAGGGCAGATTCCATGCAAATCCGGTGACTGGCCTAGCTGACCCGATCCCGTGCCTGATGTGCTGTTCTTCCTAGACCAGATCCAATCCATGACCAGAACTGATGGTCCAATTTAATAACTTATCATGTGAGTATTAATAGGAAGAACTGTGACCCATAGTTTATTTGCATTGTCTTATCCCTATCTCAACACATCTCATCTTTAAATTCAGAACCATAGTGTTGCTAGAACTATCTTTGCGCTGACTCTTTTCTCATCTGAAGAAGTAGAGTATCCACAACAGGCGGGTTACGCTGATCACGTGACTGTTAGATCCATCTGTGGCATTCGCTTTTTCATAGTCATAATTTATTGTATCAACCCATCTGTCATTTTCAAAGTGCATTCCTGTTTTCCATTCTCGCCCCTATTTTACTAAAACAACCTTAACTAAAACCTCTATAACTCCCTCAGTTTTTGTGATAGAAACTAAATGCACTGATTCTCCCGTTATAGCGAATATCGCGTAAGGAAAGGTTTGCCAAAATTTGACATTCTGAGTAATGTTACACGCGTGAAATAGCTTTAAATTGTTTCCGACTTGGACTTTGAGATTTCCATTGTTTACTTTTGACTAAATCATTGCTTGTGATGGTGTGCAACTGTTCAAAGCAGCTCCCATAGGAATTTATAACAATTTAAGTATTTTGGACCACATTTGGTGTTCTTGCTCAGTCAATTCCAAAGACAATTTCAAAGCCATTCTGACAGCTGCAAAGTCAATTCTGTTTTTCTTTTGTGTTTGAAGGGGGAAGATGGGACTCATATTCTGTTTGATTTGTGCTATTCCTGAATACCTATTCTCTCCTCCCATCTCTTTACATTGCCTATTGGGGGGTTGAGGGGTGTTGCAGGGGGAACTCCTAACCATAGTGCCATCAGTTCTACATCAATTCAAAAGTATTATTTTCTGTGCTGCATTTGTTTTTGTGCTCATTACTTGATTCATTGGTGATTGTTGTTACCTATTAAAATATATTGTGATTAAATTTTAAATACATAAATAAATATTTACCTTTACCAACTAGCCTGATTTCTGGTTCAGTGGGACCGGGGTGTTGGGTGGGTTCCAGGAGAAGGGTGTGATATGAGTGGTATATCGTTCAGAATATTGAACTTATAGATACAAATAAATAAGGGTTTCAATTGCGCACTGCATGATGGGCGTGACTTGGGTGTGTGCCGGATTGAAAATCCCTTGCTGGGAGCTGGCCAAGCAGCTATCGACTTCTAACAAAACCATGTCCAGAGCCATCATTCTCACTCTGGAACACCTCAGGGGCAGTGCTCAGGAGAGTTCCCTGTCACCCACCCCTGCTTAGGGGTCAACCGCAGGCACACCACCCAAGCGTTTGCACTGCCTAATGTCTCATGCTGCCCATCCCAAGGACAAAGGGGACAAGAGGAAGAAGTAGTGGGAGTTGTTGCTGGGGCTGGGGTGGGTGCTGGGCGTTGGTTTTCGGCCTGGGGGTGAGGGCGGGAGTTGGCGTTGGGGCTGCGGATGGGGTATGGGAGTTGGTGTTGGGGGTTCCTTGTTCACTAAAATAAACACTGTTTAAACCTGATCAACTTTAATGTTTTTTTCAGTACAATTTGAGACTTGTGCATTCATTGCATGTATGGGCTGTATGCGTCCCAATATATTAGATATGTCCTAGAGGTCCTGGTGGACCATTTGTCCTTCCTCACATCCCCACATATGTCCTGTGGTGCCCTGTTCACACCTTCATCGGCTTCCTCATCTGAGTTAGGGGGGTTGTGCTCCTCATCTGCAGGCATTTCAATGTACCCACGTCAGCACAGGTTGTACTGCATTCCATGGTAGTATGCCCTGTGTCATCACATGGCCCATGTCTGTGTCCTGGGGTGGGTCAGTCTTGGTTCTGGGCCTGTTCTGTGCATTTCTGTTCATGCTAATTTGCTAATGCGTATGTACCTCAAGTGTGTTTAGGTGATTTTTGTGGTCATATCTGATTGCCACTTACCCACATGCCAGGTGTGCTGTCCTCTGTGTCTCTCCATGTACAGAGGCAGGGTGCTGTACCGCAGTATCATCAAGTCATGTGTGGCCCCAGGGCATCAGGCACACCAGTGGCTGATTGTGTGGTCGGCATCGAAGGTCATTTGCACTTTAATGAAATGGTACTGTTTCCTGTTCCGTTATGCCTGTTCTGTTGCCTGTGGGGGGTTTCCAGTGCCACATGTGTGCAATCCAATAATGCCATGGCATTGGGGTAATGAGCAATATTGTTGAGACGTGCCTTTGCTGCATGCACCTACACCTGGGTGGTGTGTATCGGGATATGCAGATGGGCATGCTTCATGGGCGCATCCAGGACTTCCGTCCTGCACCTTGTGGAAGGTGGGATCTATCATCCCATGCAGTGTACCCTGTGTTTTTGTATTCCCCTGTGCCACAGAAGTGTGGGACTGCCTCAAGCTTCTGCAGGAGGGGATGGCAGTTCTGATGGCAATGGCACTCTGCAGTTCTGCCTGTGCCAGGGTGTGCAGTTTGGTGATGTTGGGACAGTCCAATCGGTATAGGGTCATTGATTGGCTGCCCGTCAGGGGGCGGACGTGTGGTATGAGTGCCCCCTGCAGCATGCATCTCCTGTCCATTTGTGGTGCCTGCCCCTTTCCCTACTGTGATCCAACATGCTGCCGTAGGTGGATGTAGGTTAGCAGGTTGTGGAGCCCATGTACATCGACATGTGGCTGCATGTTGCTTGGATGAGTGTTTGGGTTTGGTGTGGCCCTTTTTTATCATTTATTTTTTCATTTTTGATACACATGGAGGTAGAGATTGGGGGTCAGGCAATGTAGCATGGGGAGCAAGTGAGAGAGTGAGAGGAATGTGGGAGGTCTTCTCTTAAGAAGTGCAATAAAAATAAGATTCAAGGAGTCGAAATTTGCAAAAAAACATAGATCTGCTAAGTCATAGCAAGCATTAAAGGTCGGCTGAAGTGTTTCCAGGTAAGGTAGGATCATGGACTATTATATCATCTTTGCGGGTTTATAATGAGTTATTCTTCCTCAAGTAAATTTTGGCACCGTGTTTTAAAACTAAACTGTCTTAGATGCGATGGAGGCAAAGGGATTTGTGGAATAGACAACCTCGGTCCTAGAAAAAGACTGCAGGTGTTTTCTTTAAATAAAAATTGCACTTAAATATTTTGTTGGTAAAAATAGATTGAACTGAAAACTATCCTAAGAAACAAATGGGTCACAAAAATCAAATAAGTAAGGAGGGGCATCACTGAGCTCTCTTTCTACTCACTTTAATTTAGTAAACCACCTCTGGCCTGAAGAGCTCACATTCTAGATCAGCAAAGCTGTCAATTGACCCATGACTCGTGGGTGTGGCCTGCACACAAACAAAGACCCTCGAGGCCGCAAAGGTCTCCTGCAAAGCCAAGAGCAGAGCAGGCTGAGAAACAAGGTAATTACTTCATACAGTGATGATCGTTTTAAATCCAAAACAGTCCTTTCATCTGTCGCAATATTTTTTACTACGGTTCGCTTCAAGCCATATACCTTTGATCTCCTGTGAGCTTTTACACTTTGCAGAATTCACAGCCTAAAACACACCAAAAGTATAGCCTCGCTGCCTCATCTCCAAAAAAAAGGGAAAAAAAGGTGACTTACTTGCGCTGCAGTGAGGCAAAAACGTTTTTGGAAAGGCTGGGTTAAAAAGAATGCTCATTTCTGAAAATAAATCATACAATGGGGAGATAGATATACACGTGTTTGCAAATGGGCTAATTGTATATCCAAATACTTGTGTTTGCTTCATCACTACATATATTAATGACTGGTGTTTCAGTTTATCAAGAAAGCCACTACTAGTGAACACACAATCTCAGAACATTTTTGCCCAAGATCACAAGGCACTCCAGTGTAATACCACCACTGCTCAATGCCTATCAGTGGGTAACTCAAATGTACAATGCAGTACACACTTTGGCTGAGTGATACAGATAGGATGAAGTGCTTGTCTGTCTAACTAATCACAAATCACAGTCAAGTAAGGAAGTGTCCCCTTTATTTTGTCAAATAGATTTAATTTAATGTATCAGTATTGTGTTATGGTTACATTACAGAAACCTTACACAAAATATTTAAAAAGTGAAAACAAAATAAAGATTTAAAATCATCTATGTTTAGTCATCAGTCACAGATATTAAAGTCAAAAAATCATTCATTATATTAAAATAAGTCACAATTGAATACAAATCAATCCTCCTTTAGACTCAATAAACATTTAGCTAAAACTTTCAGGTCTCCCAATGACTTTATAATTTTATCTAAAAATAGGATATGTAGACAGTGCTCATCAATATCGACCATACATTTTTAACAAACACAACAGAAGGGGAATATGCCAATTGTTCAAAGGAAAACCTTTTCCTAGGCAATAAGATCTCACATTTTAACATTAGATGATACAGGTTTTCCCTCAACCTCAGTTTTGCACAGCCGACAAGAACAGTCCTCTGACCAATACGAAGACGTAACATCTCCAAGGTTGGGTAACAATTCATCCTACATCGTAAAATGATTTTAATATGTACGACAGTGGAGAGCTTGTGAGCGGACTAAATTCCATATGTAGAGCATAATCCTTAAACAATGAAAGATTCTTAAGATGACGTAAAGAATGACTTTATCCAAGGCACGCAGCCTACGTGTGACAGCAGGAAGTTCCATTTCCGTTGACCACTCAATCTCCCTAAGAAATGTTTACATTCAACATTAATAGAGTCGAATTTGTTCTAACAGGATCAAACTCCTTTAGTTTAGCAGTTAAATTCACAGAGTCTCTTCCCTGAAATGTATAATAGAGACACAGTCTATGCCATTTATAATAGAACCACCAGGAATTAAGGCCTAATTCAAGTTTAATTGCCCCAATCGGAATGTGAGGTGGTACATTCAAAACCTTTCTCCAGATTTTCCCTTCATTTACCACAAGCCATCTCTTAATTGATACAGGCAGAAGGAGTTACTTTGGCTTTAAAAAACAGAATAACGGGTAGCAGCGAATAAAAACATAGCTCCTGCTGTAACACCCTCATTTGCGAGATACACGATTGAACTTTAACTTCCAGCCTATTTTTAACCAAACGCAAGTGGTTAAGTGGAGCAAACAGATTTCTTAAATATATTAATGAGGAAATTCGAGGAATAACCTTCCCCGTAGTAACCCAGAAAAAGGGCCTCATTACAACACTGGCGGTAACCAATGGCGCTATTAGCACCAGGGTTGCTGCTGGTATTGTAACTAGTCCGCCATGGTGCAATGGGAAATTACCACCCCATTCCAAGGTTGGCGGGGCGGTAATTCCCCATGCACCATTGGCCCTTCCCCATTCCCATTTTTGCCCCATATGGCTCAATGGGAATGGGGAAGGCGGTAATTATGGTACTGCAAATTGCGGTACCGTAATTACCTTCAAGGTCCCTTTGCGGGTCCCTGCTTTAACAGCTGGTCCAGACTAGCCGTTAAGGTTGGGAGCCGCAAAGGGACCTCGTAATTAGGTGCTAAGGGGTTAACGGCGGCACAGCCTTTTACGGCGCTTTTAACCCCTTAGTGCCAGGGCCGTAATGAGGCCCAAAGCTTTTACATTTATTTGCTACATTATAACACAATGTGCCTCATTCCAACCCAGGCATTAAGGGGTTTACGGCGCCGTAAACGGCGCCGACCCTTAACGCCTGATTACAAGGTCCTTTAGCGCCATGGTGAGTTTAACGCCTGCTTTTTGCAGGCGTTAAAATCCATGGCGCTAAGGGACCTTGGAGATAATTACGGCACCGTAATTTACGGTGGCGTAATTATCTCCTTCCCCACTCCCATTATGCCCTATGGGGCAAAAACCGGAATGGGGAAGGGTAAATGGGAAATGGGGATTTACCGCCCCACTCACCTTGGAATGGGGCGGTAAATCCGCCAACCACCATGGCGTAAACGTAGTTTACGCCATGGCAGTAAAGGTACGACCCAGGCGGTAACTTACCGCCTGGGTCGTAATGAGGCCCAATATATTCGATTTCATAGGGTTAATTAGAAGCCCGTTTTCAGTTAAGTAACATGATGTTAATTCCAACATTCTTTGCAGGCCTATCAGAGTGACGTCCATTAATAAATAAGAGGTCATTCGGATAGGCTAACCAACCTAAAGATAGCGTACCTAACCTGGAAGGGAATAGTACAGCCTCCGAGAACTCCTGAGGCAGATCTGAGATATAAAGGTTAAATAAAACCAGAGCCAAGACATATCCTTGGTGTAGACCTGTATTAGCTGCAATCTCTTTTGAAAGAAGGCCCTCAGAATTCAGTCTCACTTTTACTGTGTTATTCTAATGGAATCCAATTAAGATAGTTAACAAACCATCTGCAATTAACCCGCCACCCAGTTTTTCCCACAGTCAACCTCGATCCACCTTATCCGGGGAGAAGTCTAAACTGGCAATATAAAGGGAGAATTGTTTACAATGTTTATCAATGATTTGTAACAGTGAGATTCTAAAGCCATTATTTGAGGCCCCTACACCTTTCTTGAAACCATTTTAAAAATGCTCAATCTCTGGGTCTTCTCAGCACACCGTACTCCGCCCTGCAAAATAACACTCGTCAGCACTTTAGAAGACGAGTCGATAAATGAGATTGGTCTTTAACTTGCGGGAGACATACGGTCCCCCTTTTCATATATAGTTAACACTATAGCTTGTTCACGAGGGAGGACCCTCCATGGAACTTGCCCCTTGGGTGAGCAAAGACCAATTTTCGTCCAATCCACCAGATTACATTTTATAGAGAAATTTGACAAGCCGTCCGGGTCAAATGCTCTGGGCGGTTTCAGTGTATCGATTGCTTCTAATAGGTCCTGTGTATCCAAATTCAACTCCCAGGGGGTCTTGACATTACAAGAGAAATACTCCTCAGCATTGAAATCATCAGAAGTGAACTAGTTTGTATAAAATTAACCCAATCCGATGCAGGAATGCCATTCCTCTGAACCAACCTCTATTGATTGTCCATATTATTTAACAGCCAGCATAATCCTTTAGTCATGTGCTATAAATTTACGTAAGACAGTCTGACGTTGGGTGTGACAGAGATAGACTTTATAGGGCAATTTTGAACGCACAACCTCCCTTTATCATTAGCCTGAGTATCCATTGAACATCTCTCTTACCCTCTATGTTTATGACTCTTAAAGCCAGTCTCATTTGCCGTTTTCTATTTCTAATTTGTATGTCAAAAGAAACCTCTCTTTGCTCTGCAATGGGTCTCTCCTTCCACTGAACACATGTAACAGATGTTGATTTCCATAACAACAGAGTCTTAGCAAAGTTGCTCGGGGCACAGTGACATTTCTTTTCGTCATTCTACCATCCTGCACCAATATTGGCTTCCCAGTGACCTCCAGTGGTGCATTGCCGCATGCGAATACGCTTTCACTCTCAATGGTAGTGTAATGTGGGTAGGAATCTTAAAAGGGGAGCAAGTACTTGGGCGGTGCATAGACTGAAGACCAGAAAGTCTGGCAACAGAGTCTGAGGTCGTGAAGGGCGAGTAAAGAATCGAAAGGGTACTAACATGTGAAAAAGGTGTAGAAATGAGATGGGGTGGAAAGGTCAGTCGGGCCTGTCATTGACATATACAAGAGTAATCAAAATTAAATATGGGCAATATTATAAAAGTAAAAATAATACCACATGATCACCAGCATAGTAAAACACAATTATTGTTAGGATACGTTTTCAGTCAAAAGTATTTTGGAAGCAATTATTTAAAATGCAAAAAGATTACCTGCAACTCATCGCACAGGAATGTCATGACATCTACTTTCTCTCAATCAACTCTAGAGACACCAGCTGCTCATTAGGGGGTGAGGTGGAGGGGGGTGGTGTGTGTGTGTGTGTGCGTGCGTGCGTGCGCACATGACAAGCATCATTAACATTTTACCATAACGATCAGGCAGAACCCTATTGAAGCCATCCTATAACTGCATTTAGTTCACCATTACCAGTTTATTTGTTAACTGTAAGTTCAAATGGAAGTAGAAAGAAGCGGAGAGTTTTGCATTCTTGTCTGTGATTGTTTGCAATCGCTGAGCGATATATGGCTTTGTCTGCGATATGGATTCCGAAGTGGCACTGCTTTAAGATGATTACATTATTTTACAGATTTTCTTGGAATTTAATTTGCAAATTGAGACACCCACCAAAGAATTAGGACCTGCCTTGCTCTTTTGTGGGGTATTCTGCTGGCTGTGCCCTGGCTTCTTCTTCTTCTTAAAGAACCATAGATGATATGTGCACCAGAAAGCCGAAGAATGACCTAACAGGGAAACAAGTATTTGCCCACACACAAAGTTGGCTATTCCTTTTGAGTAAACATGTCCTGAAAAACTGTCTGCCAATTACGTCAAAGAACTAGGTGCCATTGGCAAACCTAGGGCAACAGCCTGCAATGTAAGGTATTGGCCAGTTTAGATTGTATTCTTGGAAGTGCTGCTGGAGGAGAATGATTTGTCAGTGGAGATAATGGATTAACTCTGAAAGTGGAGCTGGGCCAAGGCAACCCGTCACCAGATTCAGCCTCAGGGAGCGGAATTCCGGGCATCGCCAGTGGCTTTGAACAGCAGGGCACACACAGTCAACTTCTCACTTGAAACCCAGTTAGAGAATAATGTTCTTGGGTAATGCAATTTAGTATTCAGATTTTTGTGTTGTAATTGGCAATAGGAACATTTCAAGACAAAGAAGCTCTTAGGGAAACACACAAAATGTGGGGCCCATCCTTCTTACTTTTGAAAAAATATGCCTGTTTATTTCTCTTCTCTCTCCTCTCTTTATATGTTCTAATTCCCATCTCACTCTAGCCTTTCCCCTATGCAATTAAATTCAAAAGTGCTTTATTGAGGCGTGGCCAGCATGCAAGCCTAGAGGACGTGTGGCCCGCGAGCTCCTCCGGCCACCAACAACATCCTGCTGATTTCATCCTATCCTGTTCGCGGGGACGGAGAGATCCACGGCTACAGGAACAGATGTGTGACCACTTACAGCAGCTCTGTGGTAATTTACAGCTCTGTAATCCTGGCTCCAGAGAAGCTGCGGTGAGGGGAAATCGCTGCGCATAAAACGCGGCAACCTACATCCAAGATGAACCCCCCAGCCGACAGAGTCACCCGGAACCACAACGGAAGGGGACCGCTCGCCAACGAGAACTGGGAGTGACCGTTCTCCGTGTGCAACTGCGGCTGCCTTGCGAGCTGCGCTGACACCCCACGAACTGCACAGCGAACACTGTCGGCACAGACTTTGAGCTACTGAGGGTGGTTTGTGAAGACTTCCACCAACACCTCTGGAGACTGGGTGTCCGCCGCGCCTGAGATATGGATGAGGGCTCGAGCCACAGACGCTTTCTCTGCCGACGGCAGGCCCTTCTGGACACAAATGCCGTCGGCTCTGTGGCACATCGTCCGGCCCTTTTACTACTTCCGTGAGGCGGACAGCAGCGGCAATGGCCGGGGAGAGTGGCAAGAACTGCCGGTACTGTCCCTTGCTGGGCATCTCAGGGCTGATGCACCGGGGATACGAACTGTGGCAGAGAGAGCACTGTCCCGAGGGATCTGGACCTGATGCGCCGATGCAACCAACTGAGTCCCCCTTCCCTCCTGGTACACTGGTGTGGGCTGCCTCTTGTCATGCACTTCTATAAGTCACAGCAAGACATGACTTCAGCACGGAGCTCCCGACCCTCAGAGGGTGAATGGGGCACTGGTTCCCTGGTGTGGTCCCTCACGTGCATGACCGGTCGAGGCTGGTGTCTGGGAGGAATCGCTGCCTGGAGGAAGGGGGTGGGGGGCGGACTGACTCACCTACGGAGCCGTCCCCCTGTCTACAATCTCACAGCAGTCCCAAATTGAGCTGAGGGAGAACTTAATGAACATTGGTAGCTATTCCCTGGACTGCTGGCCATACTGGTCTCTACCTACATCTCTGGGACTCCATACGTGGTGTGCACCCATATTAGACATTGTGCTGTGCACGCCTCGATTACAACCACCGCCCTGCACCGCAGTGCCACGTATTCTGCTCTGTGGACAGAGGGAGCTGTGCTGGGATTTGCCTAACCTGCTGGTCTGTGGCTACTGAGCCTTGCATCCAGAACCCCCTTTCTGGGACACTGGCCCATCCCCCCTGCTAACTATCAGTGTGCCTAGTTCCGGCCCTATCAGGCATAAACCACACCCTCTGCTTCTAGCATACTTTGCACCATCGGTGCGGTCATTGGGCTATTGGGCCTGCTTGGACTGGTTTACTAGGGGGGCCCCCTACCTCCTGTGTGCTACAACCTGTAATACCTGAAACACATTTGCCAAAGTGGCTCGCTGGTCTCCAGGGATGGGACTGGCCTGTTTTTAGCTCCCCACTCCACCTTGGTTTGCCGATGGGGCTCTGGGTCTTGTCGGGGCTTCTGGCATTTGCCTTGGTGCTACCTGTCCCTGGTCATGACCCGACAGTAGAGTGGAACGGTCGAGTGGTGGCTCCATCACACTCTGTGCACAAGTCAACATTAATATGGGTAAAGATAAAGCCAAGAAAGACTCCACCTAAAGCACTTTGGACCAATTTGCTGTGGCCACCGCCACCACCTTCGATCACACACCAGAGACGGTGCCACAGCCCACTCCTCCCTCCCCGCTAGAGACCTTAACACTCACTCATGGGAGGGCAAAGTTGACATACTATCAACTAAAATATCACTATCACCCTCCAATACTATCAATTTCCACCTTATATATCGGCCACCAGGACTCTCTGGTGACTTCCAAGGACATGTCACTCACTTATTGAATGACAACCTTAAAAAAAACACAAAATCTCTTCTCCTTGGAGGATTTAATGACCCTCATGATAAAGCTGCCACCACACTCGCCAAAGTCCTCGCAGATCTTAGTATCACCCAAAAAGTTCAGAGTCTCACTCATTCTAAAGGTTGCATCATCGACTGGATCGCTGACCACAACTGTACTCCACTATCACATCTAACATAGCCTACCCATGGACTTACCACAATTGCATTCCATTCACAATTCTCATAACCTCTGTCACTAAAACCACCACCTCTGCACCCCCCATACCCACTAGAAGCACCAAGTTGCTCACCGCAGAGAACATCTGTCCCTATCTCCACATCCCAAGCTTATCACCGCCCTTCTCACAAGACCCCACTATCCTGGCGACATCTTTAGGGACACCTTCACCAAGGCAGTAAACGCAATAGCACCTCTAGAATGCAAGAAGGAAAAAAAGTCCTTTCACTCCAATTTTTGGTTACAACGAGCTTCAAACTCTGTGATCCAACAAACGACAGATGCAAAAAAACTCGCAGGCTAAACCTAGTGTCACTTACAATGACAATTTCAAACTAGCGTCACACAGTATAAACAAGCCCTCTTCACTGCGAAATCCAACGCTTTTAATCTACGAATAACAAATGTACACTCTCAAATCAAAGAGTAATTCACCATCTTTAAGGAACTCACCACAACCCCTACCAGCTCTGATGAAATTATCAAGGATGAAGCTTGGTGCGCAAGCATTCAAGCTGCAAGGCTGAACAAAATTGACCTCATCCAAAGCAAAATTCAGGTGCATCACAAAGCCCTACTAAGCCAGAACAAACTACCCCACACTCCGCCCAAACACAAAGAACACCATCTCCCCATATTCTCATTTAAGAACATTACTGAAGCTGAAGTCATAGACCTCCTCAAACACCTCAAACCATCCATATGCAAGGGAGACATCTGCCCCCCTAAAATCATAAAAGATTGTGCTACAGACCTTGTCCCATTCCTCACGGCATTTATCAACTTCTCTTTTAAGACAGGCAAAGTCCCTGCCAGTATCAAAGAGGCCTGGTTACGACCCCTCCTGAAAAAACCCTCCCTTGACCCTGCCCAACCCAACAACTACCGGCCCATAACCACTGTCCCATTTCTATTAAAAATATTAGACAAAGCGGCCCACAACCAGATTCAAATATACATAGAGACCACTTCTATTCTGGGAAAAAGACAGTCAAGGTTCTGCAAAGATCATGGTAAAGAAACGGCCTTATTAGACCTAAAAAACAAATAACTCAAGTCATGGATAAAGGCAAGCCTGCTCTCCTCCTCCTACTAGATCTATCGGCTGCCTTTGACCTGGTAGACCATAAACACTCACTACTCACCTCACGCAAGCAGCACAATTCTCCAATCAAGCGACGTTCTGGTTCACCACCTTCCTAGAAGGTAGAGCTATGAAAGTCTTCTTGAACATAGCCTCTTTGATAAAATTGATGCTCTAGGGATTGCATACACCAACTATGCAGATGATACGCAAGTACTACTACCTTTGTCCGGCTCATACGACATAGATACAGCAGCTCTACAACAAATCTATGCCACCATTCAAGCTTGGATGGTGGAGAATGGCCTCAGTCTCAATGGAGAGAAGACGGAGATCCTTATCCTCGGTCAAAAGTCCACACTATCTAAACTTGACAACCTCTAGTCAGACTTTAGCACTGACAACTCCATCATTCCCGTTCTAGCTTCCGTAAAAACATTAGGGGTTCACATTGACGCCACGCTTTCCATGGATAAGCAAGTCAATGCTATCTCCTCAGCATCAGCCCTAACCATTAAATGTATCAATGCCATAAAACTCTTTTTTAACTAAGGGCCTCATCACGAGTTGGGCGGTAATGCTGGCAGTATTACCGCTGCCGGTATTAGCCCTACCGCTAAACCCCCCGGCCCTATTAGCGCTGTATCACAGGTTTGGCGGTAATGGAATTCCCCATTCCCCACTGAGCCCATTCGGGAATGCCCCATTCCCCATTGGGCTCAATGGGGAATTTTCGCGCTCTTACCGCGGATTTCTTGCCGGCGGTAATAGCGCAAATTTTCAGCGCATTTCCCCCAGCTCAGAGCTGGGGAGAAATCCGCCGAAGCCCTGATTTAGCGGACCCTTAAATCCAGCGGTAATAGCGCGACTGCCAGATTTAAGGGTTACCGCCAAACTCGTGATGAGACCCTAAATCCAATCGCCTTTCGGTAGCAAGAGCCACCATAGGTGCAAAATTGTATTACTGTAATGCTCTCCTAGCACACACCTCTACAAAGAACCTAAACAAACTTCAAGTCACTCAAAATAATGCGTTTAGAGCAGCTTTAAGCATTCCAAGGAGAGACCACATCTCTCAAGGACGACAGTCAGCTCATTGGCTCCCAGTCAAGGACCGCATCACATTTAAAATCCTCACTATGGCTCACAAGTGCATCAACCGTACAGCACCCGCATACCTGTCAGAAACACTATTCAAACCCACTTCAGCCCGATCCATGAGATCATGCTACGTGAATCAACTCACTATCCCACACATCAAGAGAACCAAAGGAGTAGGGCTAGGTTTCCCCTACTTAGCCCCCAAGCTGTGGAACTCGCTCTCCACCGACCTTAGAGCGGAAAACTCACTCCCTGTTTTTCAGAGAAATCTGAAAACAGCACTCTTCAATTAACAATGAGCACAACTCATTACACTTCGCATCAAGTGTTAATTGTATCTCGGACTGTACTGTATTCCTAACTTTACCTTTTGCCCCATTGTAACTAAGTTTTTCGCATTGTCTGTAACTAAGTTTTTCTCATTGTCTGTAACCAGCGCCACGTTGCCTACGGGCTGTTGCGCGCTTATGAAATACGAATAAATAAATAAATAAATAAATAAATAAATAAAATAAGGACGTTATGGCTGCCATCGCTGACTCCCGCTCCTCGATGGAGAAGAAAATAGATGGCATTTCAGCCGATGTGTCTTTCCTCTGCCTTGACCTCCAGAAACTAACCTCCAGAACTGGGTAAGTGGAGCATTGTGTCTCTGGAGTGGAGGACGACCTTGGCGGGGTGCACCAACAGCTATCGCAAGCACTGGTACACTTAAAAACATTAGAGGCACGAGTGGAGGAGGGTGAGGGCAGATCACGCCGGAACAACATCCGCATCCTGGGCCTCCCGGAAAACGAGAAAGGACCCAGTATGGAACTTTTCCTGTAGCAGTGGTTGGCGGACCTCTTTGCCCCTAAATCCCTCTCCAAGTTCTACACAATAGAAAGGGCACACTGTATACCAACAACCCGACCGATTTCAGGGGCACCCCCTAGAATGGTCATTGCTAACCTCCTTAACTACCGCGACAGGGACTCAATACTGCAGATGGCCCGAACGAAAGGATCACTCATGTATAACTGCACAAAAATTGCATTCTTTCTGGATTACACCCGTGAGGTTCAAAGAGCCAGGAAGTCCTTTGAACATCTAAAGAGAATGCTCCATTCCATGAATGTTAAATATGACCTCCTGTTTCCGGCCCTGCTGAAGGTTCAATATATAAGCAATATGACCCGAGGTTCGGGAAAATGGAAATGGGCAGAGACTCATATCGCGGGAGACTGGTCAGCGCATGCTCCTGGTACCGGAGACAGATCTTGCAGCGGATCATGTAGGGATCGCCCCCACGACGACCTGTGCCACAGGAACATCCTGACCCAGTGGAAGAAGCAGACCTGTAGAGTAAAAGGCTGCACGCTGTCGACAGAACTAAGCTCCGGGAGACACACTCCGATACACCCAAGGCATAACAACCTTTACATCACTCTCTTTAATGACCTGAGGCCTGGGTGGGGCTGTGAACTCCGGACATCACTACCTTGCAGGAGCTAGGATGTATTTTCCCCATCATAAGATCACGCTACAATGTGGGCAGCCGGTGTGGCCACCACCTAAGAACCTATACCTCGAGCTGCACTTGCAAGTATTGCCTAGGTGAGAGACAAACAGTTATTGTTGTTGTGTTAAGCTGACACTCTAGTTCCTGGGTGTCAACATTGTTCGGGCGACAGGTACTTCATGTTGGGGCGCAGTATAGGGAGGACGGGAAATGTTTGCTATGTTTCTTTTTTTGTTGTTTCTAGGCTACCGCATACTCACATGGACGATTATTTGCACCAATTACCACATGCTGCTTCAACCCGCCTCCTACCGGCAACACACTCCCGTAGTGACCATTGGTGGGACACCATCCCTGTGTCTAGACCAAGCAGATTCTGCACACCCCATATTACACCATCTGAATGATGCCTACATGACTCTGTTTGTCACCCGCTGAAGGTCCTAGGTCCCTTTAACTGCTCACATGGAACGTGAACGGAATGGGGTCTGGAATCAAGAGGCGTTTGGTCATGCAGTATTTGAAAAGACACTCCCCTGATGTTGCCCTGATAACTTAAACACACCTAGCAGGGTCTAACTGCACCTTCTTTCGAAGAACCAATTATTGCTCCGCACTACATGCGGGATACACTTTTGGGTCCAGGGCTACCCTAATCCTAGTACATAAGTGTTAGGAAAGATTTCATATTTGAATGTAATTTTCCCTCCATGTGTCGACCCCCAAACTTTTTGCTGCTGTTCTACAGCCTGATCTAACCTTTGCCAGAGTAGCACAGCCCTCAGCTGCACTCCTCTGGGCTTTTGCTCAATTCCTGTGGGGAAACTGACATGCCCTTAAGACAGTAGGTACTGGGAGACTTTGTTTCCCTTAGTCCGTTCCTCATGTTGCAGCTTTTGCGCAACATGTTACAAGAGTGCAATGTAACTTACTTTACCGCACCCTTGGGTCTCTAGTCATTTCAAAGGCCCTAGAAACTCTCGCTGGACTTATTATGAACTGTGCAGGTGTGTCACGGACAGGACTGGTGGCAGCTATCATTTATCTTATGTTTTGAACCCTTTTTTGCCATGTTATGCGCGCTTACCACATTTGGCACGAATAGGTGGCCTGGCCCTAAAATGGCCATGCCACAAGGTTCTTTGTCCTGTCCTTTGGCCATCTTGCCCCTTTACCTTCCCCAGGTCGAGCTGACCCGGGTCAGTCCTTATTTGGTCATGCATTTTCCCGCAAAACCCAAAGCTTTCGCGGGTTTCTGCATGCCTTGTGTGTGTGCCTCCAGGATGTGGGCTGGGATGTCTGTTCCCAATATACATCCTGGGTGCCAGAGAGTCTGGAGTGTCCTGAATGCCTGGGACCACCATGGTCCGTGATTGGTCCACGTATGGAGTGAGTGTTTGTGAGCAGATCTCCCATTGGTTCCTCTCCGTTTTGGCGCAAAGGGAACTTTGGTTAAGAGGAGGCCAAAAACACCACTACCATGTCGATCTCCTGAGTTCACACGAGCAAAGGATAAGGAGCCAAGTATCCTGCAACAAAAAGCCGAGTCGAGGAACCGCTGCTGACCCGCTAGAAGGTTTGGCACCCTGAGCCGCTGTCGTCCTGCGAGACCCCTCTGCATCTGATCGTCCTAGAAGGTCTGCGAAGGCACTTCGACCCATTGGAATAGTGGGACTAACTATTCTCGGCACCTTCAACAAACCCTGCAAGTAAGCCTCTTCGGAAGTGTCCCTGGGCCAACCAGTGGGCTGACCATCTTACATGGGACATTTGCTCTGTCACCGCCGCCGTTTTGAGGAAGCCCTCGAAACTTGGTATCCTGCTTGTTCTGTGTCCCCGGCACCCTCACACCGAATTTCGTACACTTGGCATTCCCAGGTCTGAAGTGAGACGAGTGCGCCCGGACCAGAGTAAAGGCGGTTACCGTGTTGCCCTGCTGCGGCTACGACCTGTGCAAGTTTGCTGCACTTGTGACCCCCCTTGACCCTGAAACCTGCTACCCCGGAAACTACACAGTGTTGAGACGCCCTGCTTGTCACATCCGAACCTGCCAGCAAAGTGAACTGAACTGGCAAAGTCTGGGTCTGCCTGCGTCGGGGACCGGTGAGTAGTCCATACCCCAACCGGTGACCCCTAGCGCAGGAACCCATTTCTTTTCTACCGCTGTTGCGAGATAGCGACTCCATCCCACACTCTCACCCGGCCTCTGCCCGCAAGTGGAGGTCTTGCCCGATTAGTGAGGACTTGTTCTTCATCACCTCATCCACCTTCCTGAACTGTCAGAGACCCTTGGAGAGACCCTATTTTGTCCATTGGCACAAGCGCGTGCATGTACTATTGAGCATAAGGCTCCTCTCTTTGTAGGGATTGGACTGCCTCTTAGTTAGGTGAATTTCTGATGTCGAACTGGGTCTAATGATTACTTGCACAGTTTTCCTCCCCATCTAGGTGGTCTACATATTTTGTGCTTTTAACTCCCTAAACCCCTCGGTTTATATATTGTATTGATTGTGATGTGTTGCTTTACTTCAGTATTATTGTGATTCTTTGCTATGGTCGATGTTACAAAGGCCTTGTAATAAATGTGTCTATATTTTGAATATAACACCTGTCTGGAGTAATTTGTAAGTGTCCTTGCTTTGTGTGCTCATTAAGGTCTTTCAGTCACCCTCACCCCTCTTGAGACTTAGTCTTGACCGCCGCCATCGCTACCCTGTTTGGTCTGGCTTGTGCAGAAGTTACCCTGTTCCAAGAAACTAGACTGGCCTTCTGAACCTCCGCTCCTCCAGGTCAGAGTTCAGAAATCCATCTTAACAATAAATGCACCCAGTTTGTGCCAGTGAGAGCGGAGCAGGACTCCATGGGTCAATATGTGGTGGCTCATGGTACTTTTTGGGGGGAAATGCTGGCCATTGCTGTGATATACTCCCCACCGGGGTTGGGTGAGGAACTGTTTGATGATTTCACCACCATTATGGCAAAGCATCAACCGGATGTGTGAATTCCCAGGGGCGACTTCAATGATGTGATGTGTAACACCATGGACCACATTCACATCCGACAGCGCAACCCGGATACTCCTACGAAATTGGCCAAATTTGTGTCGGCCTCAGGCTTTCTGGATGTGTGGAGAGATCGCCACCCAGGGGTTAAAGGATATTCATTCCACTCGGGAGCACACAGCTCCATCTCCAGACTAAATTACCTCTTCCATCCGGGCACCAAAACACACAGGGTGATTGCCGCAGAACTCCTTCCCCTAGGCATCTCGGATCACTCACCGTTAATGGTGGTGTTGAGTATGCATGGTATACTTCCTCCCAAAACATGGAGGCTGAAAAGTTATTATCTCAGCTTCCCTGAATTTATCGACTGCACACTGAGGCTACCTATGAATATTTTGAAATAAATAACAATGCAGTTGACAGCCCTGTGACTGTATGGGTGGCCTACAAAACGGTGCTGAGGTGAGAGATGATCTCCTGGGCGGTGAATAAAAAAAAAGAGCGACTGTAGAATATATTGGAGGCTGAAGTGGAAATGGAAGAATGGGAAGCCAAATATATACTTGACCCAGCCCCTGAGATCCAAGTGTCCCTTAGAAAAGCCAGAGAGCGACTTCGCAAAATTATGCTAGATAACGCTAAACATGCCCACTGGGATTCTAGGGCTCGGATCTATGAATATGGTGCCAAAGCGGGTAAACTGTCGGCCTGGCTCGAGAAAAGGGACGAGGTCCAGCGCCATGTGAGATTAAAACTTCACAAAATGAGAAGTGCCAATCGGATCGGGAAATAGCAGAGGCTTTTGCACATTTTTACACTGATCTGTATCGGGGCCCGACATCCCCGCTGAACCCCTCCCGCCTAGATGATATTACACTGCAGTGCTTATCAGAACAACAGAAAACACAGCTGGACTCTTATCTATCTGAAAAGGAGATCGCTGAGGCCATAGCACAACTGCAATCTTGGAAAACACCAGGACACAATGAGTTCCCGGTCGAAACCTGGAAAAAGCTGGGTGGGGGAAAATGGCAGCCCCTCTACCCAAAATGTTCCTCCGGGCCTGAGAACAAGGCACCCTCCCACCGGACCTATGCAAGGCCACAATTGTAGTTATCCCTAAACCGGACAAACCTCCTGAACAATGTGCCTCTTATAGGCCCATATAGCTGATTAACAGCGAAGAAAAGGTCCTTGCTAAGATTCTAGCTAACCGGTTGCAATCAGTCATTTCCTCCTTGGTTCATCCGGACCAATGTGGCTTTATGCCGCATAAGTCAACACAAATGAACATAAGACGCCTAATATTGGAGCGTGCTCCCATCATAAACACTCCCCTTGTGCTGTCAGCAATCTACTTTGAGAAAGCATTCGACTCAGTCCGGTGGGACAGCCTTTGGGAAATCATGCGCCGTATGGGGTTTGGGAACACGTTTTTGACCTGGGTGCACACACTCTACACGAACCCTCAAGCAGTAGTTAAAGTGAACGGGTGGCCTTCAGAGCCCTTCCGCCTCGGTAAAGGAACACATCAAGGATACCCCTTTTCCCCCCTCCTCTTTGCTCTCACGATTGAGCGGCTTGCTTTATGGCTGCGACAGAGCGAGGCTTGGACGGGGTTCAGGTGGCTGGAGGGACACGAGGATAGAATGTCTCTATATGCTGACGATCTTTTGATATATTTGGGGGACCCGATCTGGACCTGCCCCACTGTGACACAGATGCTCATTCGCTTCGGTGAATTCAGTGGGCTGAAAATCAACTGGGGAAAATTCATTTTCTTTCTGGGCAAAAGGTGGGACACAGGCTACCCCCCCAAATTGCCCAAACAAAATTGAACAGCAAGGATTCCGATACCTGGGGATTCAGATATCAGGTGACCTAACGAACTATGCAACTCACAACCTTCACCCAATTACGGATCGGTTCACTAATGATGTTTGACACTTGAAATCCTTACCTTAACACTTATGGGTAGGGCTGCACTTTTTAAAATGATGACTCTACCACGATTGTTATATATTTTACAGAACGCCCCCCTCATTGTCGAACGGGAAATCATATTATACCCTCTTGATTGTACGTGTATATGTATATAAATTGGCCTAGGTCAAGTTGCTCTGTCAGGAAATCCGCGTTGCAAGGTCCTGACCTTAGATCTGTGTAAGCCGCCATTTTAGGTTCATCCGCCATTTTGATTCTCATTCTAAAGTCACCCTGTGTTCTAAGATGGTGGATAATGTCATTTTTGAATGTAACATGGCCGTCTTGTCCTCTGTGTACAAGTTAATGTCTAAACTGCCACAGGCCAAATGTTAGGGTCATGTACTGAGACCTTGTCCTTCGTTGACCTGTGTATAGAGGATCACCTGCAACATCAATACTAATTCATGAACATATATTGTGTACAATACTGTTTGAGCATCTTATGTGAACACATGTTTAACTATATTGTATAAAGATATATGCAAAGGCTCAACGGGAAATCCAAAGACACACTGCTGCTATTGTAATTTGTTGGCGAATGGACTAAGGATAACTCCTAAATGTATGGATGCATAAATTAGGAACAAGCTCGGCACAAACCCTAGATCCAAGATTCATTAACCTGCAAGAGGGTTGGACATCATGTTTTGGAGTGTATAAAAGGTGCAACTATTCTGATGTACAGCCCCACTCACTGAGCACACCGAACAGGGCTGGATTTCTCTGTGTTGTACTGCGGGCCTGATAGCTATCTGTTGCTTTGTCCTTTGAAACTGTTAAGTTGTAGAATAAAGATCTGTGTGTCTTTTTAACCCGCGTTTGGTGTATTTCCTTTTGGGGTACTTAGCCTCGATATCGTTTTTTGCTTTCACAGATGGCGCCCGAATAGGGACCCTCAAGATTGATGCCAGCTCGTTGAAGGTTGACGCGGCTATCGGACCGGGATCGGACGGTGTAAAAGGGGCCCCTTTCCTGAATGAGAAGCGACACCTCAGCAGCGCTGCACGGCCCGATCCCTGGACGGTGAGAATGAGTCCGAGTCGGCATCTTGACGAGGGTCCACTTATAGAGGCGGGCAGATTTGCCGAAATCACCAAACACAAGGTAAAATTTGTTAAAAAAAACTTTGAAATCCGATCATACCTCCTTAGGCTTGATCAGGTGAGTCCTGACCCGATTCTTAAGTATCCTGATAATTTGATTTGGCGCATTACACTTGCAAGTGCAATTACTGACCAGGTAACACCAGTATTCTGATATGCCTAGGAAATTGTCTGCCTGCTTCAGGGCATTATTCCGCAAGGACAGACAATCTTTGGAATTTAGCCGTCCGGCACCACAGGATGGGTCGCCGGCTTGTACTATGTACTGTAAGCATGGCATTGGTAGTATAGTGTTTAATGATATTTGGCCCAGACAAACTAGACATGCTTCCGAACTTCAGTGGCCAATCAATGGTAGTTTTGAAATCCCTCGTATAGAGTATTTAGAATCTATATTATTAAAGAAAAAGGCTAGACCTGCAGCATTTGATGTATTTCAGAATTGGAAGAAAGAAGCTTTACAGCAGCTTAAAAGTAGAGAAAAACATGCGCGCCGTCATAAGACGAACGCCGAAAATGCGTTGTTATATGACCAAGATAAACATTCTGAGTCAGTTACGAATATGGATAGGGCTTTCTCACTTGTTATCAAGAAAATCTATCCTTCTAAAGACTTTCATGTTTCCGATGGACATGTCGATAAGTTGTTAAATGAACGAAGGCCTGGTGCCACTGCGCCACCTCCGTACGTTCCTGTTTCTGCTGGTTTGCCTCTTCCTGCTGTTAGTCCTCCTGCTGCAACTATCGTTCCTTCTGCTGTTCCCCCTTCTCCAGTTGTTGGTCCTCCTTTTGTCGCTGCTCCTCCACCTGCTCTTCCACCTGTACCTGTTGCACCAGTAATAACACATCCGTTTAATGTGCCTATTCTCCCTCTTCCAAGTGGTTCTATGCCACTTGTAGTAGATCAGGGAGCTGGATCAAGGGTTGTCACTCGCAATACTGTACCTCCAGAGAAGAAACGTGAGTGATTTTATGGGCTAAGCATTGTATGGAGAGGGATGATCAAGCTGGTGTTTTTGCCACACTTGCTAATATGGACAATTTTCCTGAGAAAAATATTTTTATTGAAGGATTAGGGATTCATTTGTGTGTAATGTGTGACAGATTAAATGATACAGATCTCCAGCAAGGGTTGAGGGATCTGAACATCTTAGCATTCTCCAGAGACACTGCGTAGAGAGCACAAGAGCATTTTGAGAGGGTATTTGAGTATAGAAAGGAGTTGGAAAGGTTACAGAATGAGGATGAAGATGGAGATAGTTTGACATTATGTATGTGCAGAAACGGTTCCTTCCTTGTCGTAAATCGACATCTGAGGAAATGCGAATCTGCACGAAAGATGCGATTAGATGGATCTCAGACACATCAATAACTCCTATCGAAGTATATGACACATATAGTCAGTATACGCCAGAAATGGTGAGGAGAGTGGTACAGGTCATGGAAGAATACCTACAGGATGAGTGTGTAAAAAGAAAGATTTGTTGTCCCGCAGAGTTATTGAGTATTTACAAGAGAGCTTTTTCATTTGACAATTCTTCGGCTGCTTTAGCGCTCAATTTAGCCCTGTTGCTTAGTAAGCAATCGGAGTTGCCTACTTCTCAGTTGCCTATGAGAGAGGTTCCTCCGACATTCTTCCCAAAAGTTGAGATCCCTGCTAACGTTGCAGCAGGTACGCCAGCTCAGGATATCCCTGCACACTATGGGTCACAGTTCGTTCACGTCCCGTTCTCATGACAGGAAGTGAACACCATTAGGCAATCTATTCCCGACATTGGGAAAAATCTGACAGGGTTCTATAAAGAAATAGAGTCTGTTTTGCAATCCTCAGTAATCACTTTAAGTGATATTGACCTGTTATTTCCTGTACTCCTGCCCATAGATTTATGGAAACAGGTTAGAACTATAGACGATGTAGCAGGGTTAGGAGATAAATGGGCTAACATAATCAGACTCGATGGAGAAATGCCAGCCGGCGAAAGACCGCCTCAGGTGATACTAACTTTGCCTGACAGAATCGTTGCGAAATTGAAAACTATAATTCCCGAAAAGAGAATTATCTGGGACAAGCTTACTGCCTGTGTCCAAGGGAAGTCTGAGGGTGTTACCGACTTCTTTATTCGGTTCAAACAAGTATTCTTGGATTTCAGTGGACAAGATTTGGGCACAGAGTCTGGGAAAAGATTATTTGCAGACAAATTTGTGCGTGGATTGTTGCCTGACATCCAGTTGCAAATCATGTCTTCTGAGAGCGCTTGGCGAGCGAAGTCTCAATCAGAAGTACTGCACATGGCTCAGTACTATGAGAATCGAGTCAATAATGAAAAGGAAAGAGTCGAAAAGAGGAAAGGTGATTTGAAGACAAAAGTATTGTTACAGCAAATTGTTAGAGGCCTTAGAGGGGGTAATTCACAAATTAGAGGTCAACATGTTCAAAAAGGAAATGTGCCCTTGGGTCCTGTAAACATTAACCAGTGTGCCTATTGTAGGCAAGAGGGTCATTTGCGTGCACAATGCCTGATCCTCTGGTAGAGGTCAAACAACGCATTTGGGAATATGGGTAGACGATCCAGAGGTCGCCCGGGTGTAGGGGGCCCTGGTAGATGCCAGCTTGCACAAGATTCACAGCAACCTTTTTCACAGGATAATCAGGCACCAAGTGTGGATACTAGAATTATTTTTGACCATCCTTCTGCCGCTTACCTCTCTGAAGAACTTCCTTTTGATGACATTTTGTTTCACTAGGATTGCCCGAAGGAGGGTTAGGAAACATCTATTTTTGATAGATACAAGGGCACAGAAGTGTTCCATCGATCATTCTCGGCTTCCAAACATTCCACTGTCAGGGCAAACCAATGTTTCTGTAGGGTTTTCTGGCACATCAGTTATCTGTCCAGTTTCTTCACCGCTACCTATTTCTTTGGGTCCCTTTACAGACCACTGTCCATTCCTTTTGACTTTGAATTTTGGAGAAAATTTGCTGGGGGTTGAATCTGTTGAAGGAATTAAATGCAGTAATTCATTGTTCTTCTGATGGAGTGCGTTTGACGATTTCACCAGAGCAACTTTCTGTTTCTCAATTCTTGACCAGACCTTTGCCGCCGGAATTTAGTGATGTTCCGGAGTGTCTGTGGGCTATTGACGACAATGATGTCAGTGTTTTGCAAATTGAGCCTGTTAAAATTGTCTTGAAACATGGAGTGAAGCTGCCACGTATTCCACAGTATAAGATCTCGGTTGATGGTGAGCAAGCCTTGAAATGCATCGTCTCCGATTTTGTGTATCGAGGAGTGATTGAGGAAATTGCAGGTAGTTTGTGCAATAGTCCGATTTTGCCGCGTACAAAAAAGGCAATAATGCAATTCCTTTTTGTTTCATAATTGATTTGCGTGCCATCAATAAGATTGTTGCTCCACAATTTTCAATTGTGCCTGATGTGACGACGATATTGATTATGATTCCGGCTTCAGCTACTTACTTTAGTGTTGTGGGTCTAAAGAATGCTTTCTTTAGTATTCCTATACACAATGACAGTAGATATTTGTTCGCATTCACCTTGGGGGGACACTCCTTCACATTTACTCGTGCACCACAAGCGTACATGGAAATTCCTAGCATCTACAGTAGGGCTTTGAAAGAGCAGCTCGATACCCTTGAGTTGCCCTCTAATTGTACACCGCTTCAATATGTTGATGACTTGCTTTTAGCTGCCGACTCAGAAAGCGCTTGAAAGGAGGGCACTGTGTTGTTACATATTCACCTGGCTAAACACGGACATAAAGCTTTGCTAAAAAAAATTCAATATTGTTGCCAGGAGGTCGCCTATCTAGGCTATCTCGTGTCAAAGGAGGGAAGAAGATTGACACCTGAACGGATAAAACCCATTTCTAGCATGTCTGTTCCAAATACACAGAAAGAAGTTAGAAACTTGATAGGAATGGCTTCTTACTGTAGGCAGTGGATCCCTAATTTTTCGTTAACGATTAAGACGATGTTGGCTCTGACGAAGAAGGGCATTTCTTCACCATTGCCTTGGAACATGGAGCACCAGCGTACATTTAATTTGCTCAAGTCTACATTGTGCTCGGCACCGGTTTTGGGCACACCAAATTATGAAAAGGCCTTTGTGTTGTTTTTGCATGAATGTGATGGATATGCTTTGGCTGTATTAACACAGGAACATGGAGGGAGGAATAGGCTGTGCACTTACTTTTCCTCCACCCTCGATCCTGCAGCGTGCGCTTTGCCAAGATGTTCGTGAGCTGTCGCTGCTGCTGCTGCTGCATCTGTAAAACAGAGTGAGGGAATGGTCCTAGGCCATGTTTAACCCAGATGGTACCTCACTCTGTAGATGTTCTACTAAACAGAACTCAAACACAACACCTCACTTCTGCATGGCTGACGAGATATTAATTTAACTTCACATGGTACAAAGATCCAGCATGGCTCCCTGATAGTACGGCTACTCTCAGCGCTTGCACTCCCATCTCAGTTGGCTATTGTAAAATGCGCAGTTCATCAAAAGATTGTAGATGATGTAGGAAAAGGGAATGCTTTTGCTGATCAGAGAGCTAAACAGACTGCTACTGATTTCTCTTCAGACATGTATACTTCGAGGGAAGCCACAAATGCATGTACTATGGATGAGGGTATTGATTCTGTAGGGGGTATCCAAGCCGATGCCACATTAGAAGAGTCTAAGAAGTGGGCTGAGGGCTTGGGGAAACTTGATGATGATGGCTGTTGGGTGGACAGAGTTGAAGGGAAATAGCTACTTCCCAACGTGTATATTATGATGATGGTTGTTATGGCTCATGGTCCCACACATATATGTGTACGCAAAATCACAAAAATGTTGGAAAAAGTATGGGTAAATGACAAAATCTCTAAGGTAGCTGAACGCTCTGTTCAAGGCTGCATGATCTGTTTACAGCATAATGTGGGAAAGGGAACATCAACTCTGAGGGGAAGTTTTGGTCCACCTTCTGTCCCTTTTGAGGTTATACACTTTGATTTTATTGAAATTGAACGATGTGACAACCTGAAGTACGTGCTGGTTGGATTCTGTGCTTTCAGCAAATGGGTAGAGGCTTTTCCTGTTAAAGACGCTACAGCCATGACTACTGCATAGACTATGTTAAAAGAATACTTCCCAAAGTTCGGGCTACCAAGAGTCATCTGGTCGGACAATGGTCCACACTTTATCGCTGCTGTAACTCAGCACATATGCACGGGATTACAGATCGATAAACTATTCCATTCGGCCAGACATGCTCAGAGCGCCGGGCTAGTGGAAAGACACAATAGCATCATCAAAAACAAGCTTGCTAAGACGTGTGCCGGCACCAAACTAAAATGGCCGGATGCCTTACCGATCGTGTTGTTATCGATGCGTACAACCCCTCAAACTAAGACTGGGCTCTCTCCCTTTGAGGTGGTAATGGGGAGGCCTGCTAATATCTGGAACCTTCCAAAATGGCGTTCCTTGAGAAATGTTGAAAATGTACTTCTTTCAGATTACTGTAGCCAGTTGACTAAAAACTTGTATTTGATTTATCACCAGGTGTGAGAGGCTTTACCTGTACGATACGAGGGCCCCGGTCACAGCATACGACGTGGGGAGTGGGTCCTCACAAAATCCTTCGAGCAATCGTCTTGCCTTGCACCTCGTTGGCGGGGCCCCTTGCAGGTCCTACTGGTCACACAGACGGCGGTGCGAGTGGCAGGCAGGAAAAATTGGATCCACGCGATACACACCAGGAAAATTCCACACCCAGTGCCATACGATACTAACCCCCCCACCAGTACTGCAACCAACGATCCCGAAGCAGTAACCAGCATTGAAAGTGTGTCAGGGATTCTCCCTGATCCTGTGAGGTCTGGGGAAACAGCCATTCCACCCCCACACTCTCCAACCATTTTGTTTCCAGAGGCGATCCCCAATTGTGTCTCTAACCTTCCAGTGGGAAGTGACGACACGTCGTTCACGAATCAATCAGTACCAGTGATCAAAAGGTACGATCGGTGTCCAAGGAAATAGACTTATGGCATGGTTCGGCTGTACGCTCGGAGAAAAAGAAAATCATCAAGGGCTTGATTTTGGCCCGATCAATTGTTTGGGGATTCTGTTGGCTAGGGTTTGTGGAAGGATTAAGAAGACGCTCGGCCTGGAGGTTGCCAGCTAAAAACATTGGTATTTTTCATTTGAAGACTGCAATGCCTGCAACCGCTTCCGCTCATATGGAAAAGAGAAAAGACTCTGTGACCAGTTACGGAAATGAACATTTAGTTGTGTGGGCTCCGAAAACGTACTGCTGTTTTGTGATAATGTTAATTAGTTTTATAATAGTCATTGTTTTAGGCTTCGGGTATCTAGAAGAAGTACATCCGCTTGAGAATTTGTTGCCGACTGAAAATGTACCTACTGTTCCTACTCCTTTTGTGCATCTGCACACTGTATCTCCTAGGAAATCTCAGCACAGACAGAGATATCACAGCAACACATTATTACTTATCATGAATGCTACACATGCCATCTTTAATAAGCCCAACTGTTGGGTCTGTTCACATTTACTGCAACACGGGGATAAGGGGCTAGGTTGGTATATTCATCCTTTACCTTTGACAACTGCATGCTATGCTTCTCTTAGAGCACTATTCTTTGGTCGCTGGAACAATAGCTTCTCAGGGAACTTTGATGGGACTAATTTGAATCAGTTTGAGAAACGTGTTCTGACTCCCCTGGGATTCTCGCTCTTTGCAAATAGAAGTAAGCTTAATGTTGCTTCTATTAGGGCTCCTGATAGACTGTCTCGTCCTTTTCAATCTTTGATTTCTTTTAAAATGGCTCCTATAGGCAATAAGGATGCCACGCCTCATTCCTACACTGTTAACCATAGCCCTCAGTCAGTGGGCCTCATTACACGTTGTGCGGTAAAATCCGCAAATTACCGGCATGGCGCCCTTAACGTGTCCGCCCTCGCAGGAGGGCGCTAATAGCGTACCATTACGAATACGCGGACACGAGGATTGCCCCTTTCCGGTAATGCCCCTGCTGCTTTGCCGCTAAACTCCCCCAAAAGTCACTTACCGTCTTCCTCGACAGTGCAGATAGCACCTCCGCCTTGACGCAGCATGCAAATAGCAGTCACCACTAATAGCGGTGACCGTTAAATACCGGAACCGGAAAAAGCGTCATCGCACAGGAACGGGAAAGAGCACGGCGGCCATCTTTAAAAACACAATCCATTGCCATCCTCTGCCCCCTGGACCTGTTTGTGTTACCTTGCTGTCTGAGATCCATTGCAACACCGTTACCATGCCCAAGGCACTGAAAAAAACCACAGACCTCCAGCGGAAGGAAAAGTTCTCTACTGAGGAGTTACTCATGCTGACTCAGACCTTATCGGACAATGCTGCAGTGGTCTTCGCAAATGACATGCGGCGGGAGACCCTCCTTAAGAAAAAGGCTATCTGGGACGAAGTGGCAATGAAAGTGAGTGCTGTGGGCAGCAGCACGCGCACTGTACGTGAGTGCAGGAAAAGATGGGATGACCTGAGACTCCAGGTCAGAATGATCCTGGCAGAGAATCACAAGACTGCCACCGCTGGCGGATCTGGGTCACCAATCAAGTTAAAGGAGTGGGAGGAGACATGCGCCAACCTCATCAGAGTCGAATGTATTGAGGGAGTTGGGAGGATGGAGCATGGCGTGGCAGAGACTTCTGATGGAGGTAAATGCACTGATGCAAGCATGCAATGTGAATGTACAGGTCCCCACAAATGTCCGCCCTGGATCACCTCATGGATGGCCAAACATCCACACATGCATCCCACCCTGCCCATGTCAGTGCCAGACCCAAACACACACACATGCACACATCAACAGAGCCAAGTGCCACACACAACACTGCATGGATGAGCCACTGAAATGACACATCACCTGCATCCTTCACAATGAGGTTCAAACGGCCCCAACTGAATTCATGATGTAGCCTGCATTGAGTTAATTGAACCATAACCAATGACATCCCCCTTCTTGTCCACGACAGGGTCACATACAGACAGCGAGGAAGCATCCCAGGCACCCCCTGTGCAGAAGGAAAAAATGCCACAGCCCAGCGAGGACGCCCCAATGACATCAAGGGGAAAAGGCTTAAGGCTCCATTTGCAGCATTCAAAACATCGTTTGAGCGCCACTGCCAGTCCCACGCCAAACCCTACTGCCCCGCATCTGGAGGTTCACCCCCCCCCCCAATCACAGCCACCGAGGGTCCACCCTCAGCTGCAGCCAGTTCGGCAGGAGAGGCGGCAGCCATTGCCCCATTGTCTGATGTGGATGAGCCTACAGATCTCAACCTGGCCATGCACACCCCAAGCCCTGCTCGAACCCCAGAGCCATCACCCCAACACACACCTGTCTCCAACGTCACTGGTGACGAGACCATGGAGGCCTTCAGTAGCCCCCCGGAGCCTACATCTGTACACCGGCCAGCATCAGAATGCGCAGCAGCCACACCCCCACAGCCCGACACTGCCCTTGACCTGGCCAGCATCATCCAGCGGCAACAGGCTCTCACTGTGCTGGTTGGTCAGCATGTCGAGGAGGCTGCACGTCTCAGGGCGGAGCTCTGGGAGACATCCATGCACTCCAGGCTGTGTGGGGAACTCATACGCGTCCGGGAGGTGCTCACACACATTGCGGATGCATTGGACCACCAAGTCCCACCACCACCAGCACCAGGACAGTCTGCCACCTCTTCGTCCACCAGTTTGCGGCAGACAAGCCCACTCAGACACTCTGCACGCACCACCAGGCGCACCTCCAGCCAGCCCCCAAATGCTGGTCCTGCCAATGACCAATAGGGTGTGAATGTCCATTCCCCTGTGTGCATGCCTGGACGCAAACATTGTTGGAGACTCATGAGGGACAGTTGTGGGGGCTGGGGAGGAGGGTGTGATGGGACAGTTGTGGGGGGTGGGGGGAAGGGTGTGATGGGACAGTTGTGGGGTGTGGGGGGAAGGGGGTGATGGGAAAGTTGTGGGGGGTGGGGGAAGGGTGTGATGGGACAGTTGTGGGGGGTGGGGGGAAGGGTGGTGGGATGATTGGGGACTTGCACATTTTTCTGTTTCAGTTCATTAATACACTGTTGTTTGAGCAAAACACAGGCCTGGACTCCTGCATTGTGTATGTGCAATTTATTGAAGCCAAGGTCCATTGTGAGCTAGAAAACAGGCACCAGTGCATCACCAGCCATATACAGGTGACAGTACAAGTACATGGTACTCAGAAGATTTGGTTGATCAAATGCTGTCTCACAGCACGTCCCTCCTGGCCATCCCCTCTTGCATGACCTGCATCCCCTTCACCTCCATCCTCATCCCCATCATCATCCTCATCAGGTGCCTCCATTTCAATGTCAGGGGGCAGTGGCACATTCTGTCTAATACACATATTGTGCAGCATGACACATGCCATGGTGATCTTGGCCACCTAATCATGGCCATACAGGAGAGCGCCACCAGACCTGCTAATGCACCTAAACCGTGACTTCAAAAGTCCAAAAGTCTGCTCGATCACGAGGCGGGTACGGGTATGTGCACGATTGTATTCTTCTTCGTGCCTGTTCTGTGGGTTCCGTACAGGTGTGAGGAGCCACCTCTTCAGGGGATAGCAGGCATCACCTATTTGGGGGAAGGAATGGGGTCCTGTTACTTTTCAACACAAGTGTGGCCTGTTCATATCACATACTTTTACCTATCATTGGGATTCATGTACACAATCAACTGCATGAATGGAAAAGGTCTGTGTAACTGCTTTGTGCAAAGGTGAGCGCAAGCCTGCAAGTAGACATGCCCCATTGATGCCTCCAAAAGTAATTGACATGTTCAGGGTGAGGCCAGGTCATAGGTGTCCCTGTGGCCAGGCACATTTGGTACCAGACTGGTGGTGTACTGTCCTTCCAACATTGCTGTTGCCATGCTGAGAGGCATCACTTCAGTGGTGCCATGGGTTCGTGGTGCATTAGGGGGTATCCCTTCGTATGCATCGAAGGGCACAATGCATTGTTGATGTTGTGCTGTAGGAATGCTGCATGACTATGTTGACAGCATGGATGACATTTGTGTATTTCGTGGCGTGGAGTGTCGTGCAATGTGGATGAGGATTGATGTTTGATGTTACTAGAATTGGATTGTCAGCTGTGTTGTGTAGCATATACTTGCATGTCCGTTCATCTCAAGTACGTTGCTGCCCTCCCAGATGGACATTTGCATACATCTGTATGTGCATTTGGGCGACGGACTACAGGTTACACCCAGTTGGAGTATCTATCTACCCCCCCAATGCACCCCCAGTTGGAGTATCTATCTATCCCCCCCCCCCCAATTACACTGCCATGTGCTTGGCCTGCTACTCACCAAGTAGCCACAACGTTGTCCCATTTGTCGCTCCATGTAGCGGGGGATAGTTGAGTTCCGCAATACCATGGAATCATGGGTAGATCCTGGAAATCGGGCACAGCAATGTGTGATTATCTTGTTGGCGTCACATACCATTTGGACATTGATGGAGTGGAATTGCTTCCTGTTTCGGTACACTACTTCATTGTGATGTGGGACGACCAATTCCACATGTGTACAGTCGATGGTCTCAATGCAACTTGGGATGCCTGCCAGTGAATAGAAGCCAACTTTGGTGTTTGCACTCTCCTGGGCAGTCTGTGGCATGGATATGTGTTTGGGTGCATGCTTCAGGAGGGCATCTAGAACCTGGTTCAGTATGTGTGAGAATACTGGTTGGGAGATGCCATGCATCTGCCCCACTGTATGCTGGTAGGTTCCTGTGGCCAGGAAGTGGAGCACTGTCACCACCTTGAGTAGAGGGGGGATGGCAGTTCTGATGTCTATGAGGCTCACAATGTCATTGTGTATCATGTCCACGATGCTGGTGATGTTGTCCCGGTCCAGACGGTACAGGGTGTGTATCTGCTCAGGTGTTAGGTTAGATGGACTGGCTCTGATCCGGGGAATTGGTGGGTGCCTCTGTGGTATGATTAGGTGGCGTGGTGGTGCTTGCTGTGCCTGTCTAGCCCTCCTCCTGCCTCTCCTCTGTGCTGCCTGTTGTTGTAGCAGCAGTGCTGCAATCAGGTCCTCCAGGCCATGTAATGCTGCCAGTATTGGAACCATCTTGGTGTTGGAAGGGGTGTGGTGTGCTTCTTTTGAGCAGCCACAGTCTCCATTGCCTCCACCTGTGCTGATTTTGGCCACCTGTGGCAGGTGTTAACACTGCCTAGTTCTTTTAACGGGTGGGTCGCGAAAGGCGGTATTAGCGCCATGCCGGTAAGGGGTTTTGAGGGATTTACCATGCCGTTATTGCCATGTGCACTTGCCTTGTGATGGTGTGCTATTAGTGGCATGTCGTTATTTACGGGATGGCGGGTCGCGCGCACGCGGACTGACCGCTATTAGTGGCACCATACTTAGCGGTGCCGCTAATTGCGGTGAGCCGGGTCGTAATCCGCATGGGCATTTAACGTTACCGGTATTCCATTACTGGTAACGTTAAATCCCTACCGCCATCTGTGCAATGAGGCCCAGTTTCTTTCTGCATACAGAGGAATGGTACTCAGTCATTGGGTGATTTTAAAGGTTGCGCCATCGTTGCGAATCTGACTGGGGAAGACAGACCTTTGTATGTAGGCGAGCCTGTCTACTTTGTTTGCGGTAATGTAGCATTTCCATGGTTACCCAGAGATTGGCAGGGAACTTGGTATTTAGGGATCCTGTTACCTCGGGTATTCATAGCCAGTACTGTAGAGGTTTCAAAGTTTCGTCCACGGCGGGATGAGAATGGTGACACTCCAGCACAAGTTCTGGGAGACGTAGCAAAATCCTTTGTGCCATTTGAACTCTGAGGATATCAGGAGACTAGCGAGAGTACTGGAGAGAACCATCAACCGGACCACTGACATACTCTATAGTATGACTTTAGAACAGAAAGCAATAAGGTTAGTAGCACTTCAGAACAGGATGGCATTAAATGTCATCCTGGCTGAACGTGGAGGGGTATGTAAATTAGTGGGGTCCGCTTGCTATGTTTTCGTTCCAGATTCCTCCCCAACTATCTTCATGGCAATACAGAATCTGCATGTCCTAAGTTCAGAAGTGCATTTTCCCGAAGGAAACTAGGATCTTAGCGCTTGGTTCTGGGACTTCTTGCGATCTTGGGGTTGGAAGGTACTTTCAGTCTTGCTGATCATTTTGGGAATTCTGTTGTTTCTTTGTTGTTGTATATAATGGCCCTCATTACGATACTGGCGCTAAACCATGGCGCTTTTAGCACCATGGTTGGTGCCGGTATCATAACGAGTCCGCCAAAGTTCAGTGGGGAATTACACCCCATTCCAAGTTTGGCGGGGCGGTAATTCCCCATTGAACATTGGCCCTTCCCCATTGCCATTTTTGCCCCATAGGGCTCAATGGGACTGGGGAAGGCGCTAAGTACGGTACCGCAAATTGAGGTACCGTACTTAGCACCAAGGTCCCTTTGCGGGTCCCTACTTTAACGGCTGGTCTAGACCAGCTGTTCAGGTCGGGTCCCGCAAAGGGACCTCGTAGTAAGGTGCTAATGGGTTAACGGCGCCGCAGCCTTTTACGGCGCCGTTAACCCATTAGCGCCAGGGTCGTAATGAGGCCCAATGTCTTCCTGGTATATGTTCGATGCTAGGGGGATGTTGCGCACAGGCGATAGGTACATTAGGACGCAAGGTATACGCCCCAGACAAGAACTCTAATGAATATGTGTTGAAAGAAATTTTAGTAACTGATCTAATGGAAATAGACATCTCCGATGGTGATTCAGGGTAAATGGACGCTGAGACGTGGAGTCATTCGTAAAGTGATTAGAAGTAGTTTAGCGCTTAGCATAGGCCAAAAGGAGGGTTTGTCAAATGGGAAACCATATTATACCCTCTTGATCGTATGTGAATATATATGAATTGGCCTAGGCCAAATCGCTCTGCGAGGAAATCCGCGTTGCAAGGTCCTGACCTTAGATCTGTGTATGCCACCATTTTAGGTACATCCGCCATTTTAGACTCTTATTCTAAAGTCACCCTGTGTTCTAAGATGGTGGACAATGTCATTTTTGAATGTAACATGGCCGTCTTGACCTCTGTGTACAAGTTAATGTCTAAACTGCCCGAAGGCCAAATGTTAGGGTCATGTATTGAGACCTTGTCCTTCGTTGACCTGTGTATAGAGGATCACCTGCGACATCAATACTAATTCATGAACATATATCGTGTACAATACTGTTTGAGCATTTTATTTGAACACATGTTTAACTATATTGTATTAAGATATGTGCAAAGGCTCAACGGGAAATCCAAAGACACACTGATGTTATTGTAATTTGTTGGCGAATGGACTAAGGATAACTCCTAAATGTATGGATGCATAAATTAGGAATTAACTCGGCACGAACCCTAGATCCAAGATTCATTAACCTGCAAGTGGGTTGTACATCTTGTTTTGGAGTGTATAAAAGGTGCGACTATTCTGATGTACAGCCCCACTCACTGAGCACACCGAACAGGGCTGGTTTTCGTTGTGTTGTACTGAGGGCCTGATAGCTATCTGTTGCTTTGTCCTTTGAAACTGTTCAGTTGTAGAATAAAGATCTGTGTATCTTTTGAACCCACGTTTAGGGTATTTCCTTTTGGGGTACTCAGCCTCGATATCGTTTTTTGCTTTCACATCATGATCCCTGACCCCGAATTAGACCAAGTAGACAGCTTCCTTAGAGAGCTCATATGGGGAGGAGAACAGCTCGGCATTGCGTTATCTACACTTCAGAGATCGATCTCGGAGGGAGCTGTTGGTGTGCCACTCCTCCAAACTTATTATTGGGCATCCCAACTGACGGTGGTGAATGACCTGCTCCACGGGGACCGGGACCTGTCACATGTAAGAGCTGAGCTCACTGCTGTTCACGGTGTAGATCCACTTCAGCTGATATATCGACCCCTTTCCAAGCCCCCATTACAGACGACCACAGACCACATTGCTATGGTTTGGAGAAAAGCACACGCCTTTGTGGGTTGAAAGAAGAAAATATCCACTGTACAGCCCCTTTGGCACAACAGTAACTTGTCTGAATTGGGAAAGCTTGATCCATGGCCCAGTTGGGTGTAGTCTGGGATCACGAAAATTGGGGATATCCTTGTGGATGGGAGGGTAGCCTTGTTTGATGCTCTTCGACTAAAATTTCAGATTCAGCGCACTGAACAATTCCATTACATACAACTGTATCACGCACTGCAGACACATATCCTGACAGGCACTACCATACCCATACCATACCCATAGAACGTAACATACTTCCGGCATACATCCCCACTAAGTGTACTTCCATTCTGTATAATGCTATATCCTCATTTGCCACTCCTGAATTGACTAACCTTAAAACTAAATGGGAAAAGGATGTGGGTATGATACACCCGGAAGACTGGATTCAGGTGCTGATGCACCCTAGGGAGAATGCTATTTCTTCTAGACTCTGTCTGATACAGTTAAACATTTTGCACTGAATTTATTACCCCTGGACTGTGTTGCACGCTTGGAGATGGGCCTCAAACCCGAATTATCTCCAATGTGACGGAGAGGAAGGAACATTTATACATATCCTCTGGGGCTTCCCTCGGGTTCCAAAACATTTGGAGCAAATGCTGCAATGAATTGGCTAAGGTTTTGACCCGCAATGTACCTCTGGACCCGAGAGTGCTGTTATTGGGTGTACCCGATGTAAATGACATTACTAAATGGGAGGGACTATTCCTATCCACAGCAGTGGGGCTGATGAAATGAAACATTGGCCAAAAATGGGGCGCCCCAGACTCCCCGACATTAGACCAATGTGAAGCCGATATGGATACTTGTTCAATGCTGGAACACAGGATCTAAAATGCAAGAGGATGCCCTGCCAAAGCCTCCAAAATGTAGGGTAATGGGAAGAGCAGGTGACTTAGAAACTCCGGCCGCACAAGGGGAAGAAAGGGATGTGGGTCTGGATGGATTCCAGGCAATACATTGATATGTTTGTGGGAAGAATTTCTGCGATAGCGGCCATGGGTATGTTGTGTGTTCACTGATAGCCTGATATATGTTTTAATTTTGTTTTGTCTCTTTTGATTGTTGCATAAATCAATAAAAAGTGTGTTTCATAAAAAAAAGTGCTTTATTGGCATGACTCATGGGCACACAAGTATTGGCAACGCTTGCAGATGAGCTCTATCGGGTGATGATGCTGTTGAAGTCGTCCATGTATTCTTCTGCCTTTTCTTCTCTCTCTGGGAGTTCTCCAGGCAGCATTTGTGTTTGTCTTCACCCTTGAGCTTTGAGAAGCCATTGATCTTTCAGGAGGATTCTTAATAGTATGATTTCCTTGTCTTTCCATATTTGGAGCATTGTTTTGGGGTGTGGGTCTCATTTCCCAGTGTTGGCAGATACGTCTGTCTCTGCTTTCCAAGAATGCCTGTGTTATTGTCGCTAAATACATCCACCCCTGCACAGACTGTCCCCTCTGACTCTCCCCCCAGCGATTTCATTTCAGAATGAATTCTCCCCCGTATTCCAAAATAGAATCAAACGGGAGGCGGGGGGGGGGGGGGGGGGGGTGGGGGAAGAACACTTTTGCGCCCCCTGTGAAATGAATTCTCCCCCCTGCATCCTTGTTAAACAGCCAGATTTTCTATTGGTATCTGTACCAGGCCATGCGATACACCAAGCTGGAGCTTAGTCCAGTGAGCTATTTGAGGAACAGCTCTGCTTCTGTTAGAAACATGATGTATTCTGCAAAGGCAAAAACAGTCCAGCTGTGACCTCGGGTATGGTTTATATTATGTTAACATTATACTCCTGTAATTAAGAAAGAGTCCAGCGCTGAATGATGAATGTTCTTCTTCCAGCATTCATTTCATTTATTTGTTTGCATTTCTTATTGAGCATAAACCTAGCTTTGGAAAGCGTGTAAGAGAGTAATTGATACCAGTTTAGATTTTTTTAACTTAGAATTCTTTATTAATATAGCGCAAGAACACTTGTGCCAATTCAAGCACATTTTGAAATACATTTGTTCTAATAAAGGTTCACAAATACCCAGTGCGCTGAAGCCCAAGTTTGCTTTGCTTTTATAATTTTGCACATGCCACAGACCTGTTTAAATGACTGGCTGTGGTGTCATTGGCAAGTCTCCCCAGGCATTGTACTGCTGTAAAATAACAGTATACCTGCATTTTCTTGCTTGAGAGTGCCCTAAAGGCAATGCTATATTCGGTGGTAGCTGGTGAATTATCCAATTGGAGGGGCGTAAAATACTTGCCACAAACATGCAGGAGTGACTGAGCTTTGGGAGGGACCGTGAACTTCAAGGCAAGGATCATGGAGGTTCTTCCCCTGAGAAATAATGGGTGAAAATTGTGCATTTTACAGTGCACTTTAACTGAAAAATTGGTTAAACAGACAGACATTTTTTAATTGATTTTGTAGGAGGGACCCTGAACGAATCAGGGGGAGGGTCATGAGGGTTCTTCACCAGTTGTGCCTATACATTTATATATGCCAGTATTCACATATATCAACATATTCATGTTTGCTTTGTGCATAACATCTGTAACAATACTATTAGAGAACGTGTCCATGCTGGTTCTGGAAATATAGGGCAGTATTCCCATGTAAGAACATACTCCTGTTGACTTTGCCATTAAAAAGAACATGCCACAATATGAAAACATGTACAAACTGGCTGCACCAACATTTCAGTCTAGCCATGTAATAATACATCATGCTTTCTTTATCATATTGCCAAGTAGAAATGCCATGTCACAGAAATAAATAGCCAGACTGGCTGCACCAAAATGCTAATCTATCCACGTAATAACACATAATGCTTGACGTAACACAGATGACCAGTAAAACAAGCATTTGCAAAACCAATAGTTTTGACATTTGTAGTTGTTTATAACATTTAACATTTAGCCTGGAGGAAAGGAATGGAAAATGGCAGCCCATAGAGGATGACAGCATGGAAGGGAATGAAGGGCAATGCTGGGGGGTGAGAGAACCACTCTGTGGGGAGGAATAAGAAATAAATGGTATCACAAGGAAGAATAAATAAATCCAATAGCTAAAAGGTAGGCTAGCAACAGTTCACAGGAGCATTGTACAACATTTGAATGAAGGAGTGACAGCCCAAATTGGGGGAAGGAGTGAAAGGGAAAATGGGGGCAGAGCAACAGCACAATGGGGGATGAACAACATCGCAAAGGCGGGCGAAGTGACAGCACAAAGGTGGGCAGAGTGATAAAGGTAGAGGGGGAAGATGTGGCAAAACAAGGGGGAAGGATCGACAGCACAAGGGGGTAGGAGTGACAGTGCAAGTGTGGAGGAGCAACACGCAAGTGGGGTGGAGTGACAGCACAAGGAGGAGAGACAGCACATGGGAGGAAGGAGGGACAGTGCAAGGGGGAGGGACAGCAGAAGGGGGAGAGGAGGGATAGTGCAACTGGGAAGGAGGAACAGCATACGGGGGAGAAGAACAGTTCAAGGGGCAGCAGGAAAAGCCTGTGGGGGACATAACAAGGGGTGAGGGCTGTAGAAAAGGGGTGAGGAGAGACAGTTTACTGGAGGGAGGAGGGACAGGGCAAGGGAGAGATCAGGGACAGTGCAAGGATGAGAGGAAAGACAGCCCAAGTGAGGAATGAGGGAGAGTGCAAGGGAGTGGGAAGAATAGATAATGCAATGGGGAAGGAGTGACACCACAAGGGATATGGAGGAGGGATGAAGGGGGAGATACTGTGCAAGGGTGGAAGAGATACAGCACAAAGGGGAGGGAAGGAGCAAGGGGGAGATGCAACAGTGCAAGGCGTGAGGGACAGCACAAGAGTGAGGAGGAAAAGTGCAAGGGGGAAGAAGGAAAGCATAAGTGGGTACAGTGCAAGGAGGGGAGGGGAGGCAGCAGAAAAGGATGAGGAGGGTCGGAGCAAGAGGGTGAGGAGGGACAGCGCAAGGTAGGAGGGACTGCACAAGGGAGGAAGGAGGGACAGTGCAAAGGAGGGAGGAGGGACTGTGCAAGGGGCGCTAAGATCAATAGCACATGGGAGAAGGAGCAACAGCACAAGGGGCATTGAGTGACAGTGCAAGGGGGAAATAGCAACAGTACAAGGGAGCAAGAGAAACATTGCAAGATTTGGGGAGACGGGACAGCATAAGGATGTAAGAGGGGCAACGCAAGGTGGAGGAGCAACAGTGCAAGGGGGGAGGCGACAATGCAAGGGGTGATTAGGAGGGACAGAACAAGGGGGAGGAGGGACAGCACAAGAGAAGAGGAGGGACAGAGCAACGGGAGAAGAAGGACAGCATAGGGGGAAATGAGAAACAGTACAAGTGAGGAGTGTCATATTTTGGCTGAATGTATAATTATAGCCTTTGGTTATATTTGTCCTATATTGTAGTTTTTATATTATGTGTGTGGAACTGTGGGAGCTCCCCCATGCACATTCACACATGCAGTTCCCCATCCTGAATTCGCAATGGGCCAAGCAAAGCTGGGGAAGTAAATGCACATAGATTTGCATAGCACATTGGACATGCACACTGAGGAACAAAAACTGTCAAAGGGAAACCACATTTTTGGTTGACAGATTTAGCCAGCTCAGGAGCGCTGCCTTGGCTTCATAAAGCAGCCATGGGAGTCCTTAGTCTTTACAATTGACTGGCGTGTTGATTCTGACAAAATGAGCGAGGGATTTGGCGGGTTGGCACTCCATCGCCCATTATGGATGAGCTGCCACTTGCTATACTGCAGGTTAGTTAGGGGAACTATTAAACCCTATAATCCTTGTGCATTTAGCGGAGAGACATCCACATGCAAAAGCCAGAAAGGCTAGTGAAAAACTCAATTGTGACATGTGAGGGGAAAAGGATAGCATAAACCATACAAAGCTGATGAGGAGAAGCTGCGCACAAATGGGAGCTTGATTTCCATCCAGGATACTGTGATGAATCAAGAGTGTTCACCCCTTCTCCCCAGAGGGGAGTAACCCCCTTGAGGCTAGGGAGGTGAGTTCACTCTGCAGACCCTCCCTAGGGAGTCAAGTGGGACCTCACTGGGAGTGACTCCCCTTGAGTGGACAAGGACTCCTATTCCCACAATGAGCACCCCATGCAAGCAAGACTGTCTGCCTGTATGGGATTGCCTTCAATCACCAGCAATGTGCTTTTCATTTTTATGGCATTCAGTAATGCTGGATATCACACCTGAAGAAAAATGGAATGCCCCTTTGAACGTGAACTTCTATCTAATGTGGCCACCCAGATGCCAAGTGTGCCATGAAATTCCTCATCAGAGAGGTCTTCACCCATTCGGGAGAGTGTGATGTTTTAAGGTCAGATATCGGTACCCATTTTTTCAATGAGCTCTTCAAGGATATAACTGCCCTGTTAGGGATCAAACATCATATGAGTTTAATTTACCACCCACCAGCGATGGGGTGGTAGAGAGGATCAATGGCCTCCTTACAGCCCAGTAAGTACCACCACCTGTTACCCCCATGAAATAGTGACTGTCAGGCATATGCAGACACTCCTATCGCCTGTGGGGAGAGCATCAGATGCTCATGGAGCAGCAACAATCCCGGGGGAAGAGTTTAAACAATATCTGTCCCAAATGACACGTGCAATAAGATGCATTGCAAAACAAATGGCTCCGCCACACACAGAAAATGCACAAACGTCAACTCTTCCACAAACTGACACCACACCCACACAACCATTGTTGCTGGGAGAACTGGTCTATGCCAGAGCTTCTTGTGAAAACAGAACAACCCCAGGTTCCAGGGGCCTTACAAGGTCATATTTTCCACCCCCTCACAGGTGAAGGGGTTCAGATATTGGATACACCTCTCAGACGTTCGCAGGGCGTCACTGGACAAAACACAGAGTGTCCAAAATCAAGAATCAAGACAAGAACACTTCCTCAGTTTGTGCATCAGCTATGCAAATTAAAACTTTCTCTCTCTCTCTCTCTCTCTCTCTCTCTCTCTCTATCTCTCTCTCTCGTTTACCTTCCCACCTCTCAACCCCTCCCCAGCTCGTTTTCTCTTCCCCTCTTTGTTTTTTTCTAATCCACAGGAATGCAAGCGATGGAAATGACCAGGCCCAGATACTCCTCAGCAGTAGATAGAGACAGTATTAGTAGTACTAGAATGCATAGTTATAACTGTGGCCTTCACTTTACGGCTATTTTGTTTGCAGTAATGATGTTTGCATTAGGAATTTACTGGGGAATGTATTTTATCTAGGCTGGTCATCCAAAAGAAGGGAGGGAGGGGACTACGGGGACCTGGAAATGAGTACACCTTCCAATGTCACCGGATTACTTCCGAATAATACTGAATTACCCTTCAATGTCATTGTATTTCTTTCAAATGTAACTGGAGTTACACTGTTGCTAGTTTGACCCCTACATCCTCCACAGTAACTAAATTCACCCCTGTCATAATGCTAAGTTCCAGCCCACGTCTAAACCCAAATGAAAGGATGAATGAAACTGTACCAGTCAACATCTCAGAACCAAACACCATAACAAAATCAGGACCAATGTATAATGTGACCCTTGCAAACAGTAGCAGCTCCCAAGCCACTGTATGTAATAGCAAAATGTTCAAAAATACTAATGCCGAATGTAAAAAATTATTTATGTAATGGAAGCACCAATGTAAATATTACCAGCAGCAGAAGTCCAATAGTGAAAAGGCACATGATACATAATAGCAGAAGGAATAGACAAGCGTGCCAACATAAATTTGATGCATTCCATGATTTAGGACTAGATGCAGCAGAAGATATTTGTCATCCTGAACACTCGAACAGTTGGTTCTCTGGCGTGAGTGCAATGGGAAAGCAAACGACCAATGGGAGTTTCTACGTCTGTTTCTTATTACTGCACGCATCTGGGGCACCCAAGGTCTTAGTACTGCAAGAAGTACCCATTAAAGAGAGCCAATGCCTAATTCATCTAGCGCTAAGTATGATCAAAGGCACTTTTCAGGTACGCAACATCCACCTAGAACTTATCGATCCTGACCCTCGAAAATACAAAACCAGTTCCATTAACCCCAACTGTCTGAAAGAACCACATCTAGTGAATGGAGGGGCGAGATATGTTTACAACGAGTGGCAAGAATCAAAAGATGCATGCAAGGCCGAAGGACTTTTGTGGAGCAGACATGCTTACAAATATGTACAGAACACATCACCAAACTAACGTGGATTGCAGCTCTCGAGAAACCAGTAAAAGTCCACCAGCAAAAATCATATGAACTTGTTTTTACAATTAAAGCATTATTTCTGTCTAGTTGAACGAACAATGTAACCGAACAGGTATAGTGCCCAACCTCAGAAAGGTACTGCCGCGCTGATGGACTGTTACTGGTTTTGCGGCCAGCAAGCATACTTGCGCCTCCCGCCTTCTTGTAGGGGCTACTGTTCGCTAGCTATGCTACACTCTGCTGTGCTAATGATACTAGAAGAACACCTGAAGGGGGGACCCCTGCTCGAAGCACTCACCGTGCCCCCAACAATCGAAGTATGACACACAATGCCACCACACTACTTTCGCATCCTCCCTGAGAAAGGGCCCTATGACCAGCCTTGAAGGAAAACAAGATGCTCAAATTACCTATCGAAAGACTCATCCAAACTGCTTGTGCAGATACCTAATAAACACAAGCTCTATAATTCAGCAGATACATGTTTTGCATCAATAATACCAAGCATCCAGACATGTGCCAATGCAAAATGGCTCCTGATTGTAAGGTGGGAGTTGGTCCAGCTGCCTAACGATACTGAACAGAGGTTCAATGTCATAAAAGTGGAGATGAGAGCCCTAAGACTAATGAGAATGCAGAAACAGTACGTACTGGATCTCCTGAAAGCCATGGAAGGAGATGTTTGCAAAAAGATCGGAAGTTCATGTTGCACATTCGTACCTTCTGAAGACGCTTAAAATGGGACATTGTCACATGTTATTGCAGTAGTACATGAACTAGGGGTAAAAATGAAGAAAGAAATTGTGATTCAAGAAGATGGTTTATTTACCATGGCCTTCAGTTGGGTCCCAACATGGCTCAGACCTTTGGTGAAAATGTTGGTACCCATCATCGTGTTTATCCTGGTAATCTTCTGCATGTGCCAATTGGGTCTCTGGTGTTGTGCCAAAACTGTGCCTAATAGCACAATGATGATATTTACTACTGTGAATACTAAAGTACCTCGTAACACAAAGGAAGTAGAAATACAGACTGACCAAACTGACCGCCCTGTTCACCACATGTTCCCAATCCCTGTTGGAGACATAGTAGATAACCTATACCAGACAACCATTGTTCCTCCCCCGACCCTGAAAATTTCAAAGAATTGTGGGTCGACCTGGCTGAGGGTGGGGGGTGCATATACATGACATGTACACCTGAGCAATACGTGCAAGCAGGCGACTGCTCAAGACATGTGTGTAGAGCCTGGATGCCCCTAAAAGGAACACCTGCATGGGAGTAAGAAGAAAGGAGGGAAAATGAACAAAATACGGTCGAGTAAAATGTGTTACTGTAGTAGTAACAAAAGGGGGGAATGTTGGGATGGAAAATAGTATATCCCAACCCCCTAAGCACTTTCAGGTGAGGCGAATCCCGTACAAGATAGTGTAGTATATAAGTGGGGAGAGAACCGCACTATGAAACTCGAATAGCAGATGCACGGTATTAGGGGACACATAGAAAGAGATGCCATTTTGTAGTTATGGTGAAAACACAGGCTTGTGTGACTGCACTGCACCAGCTGAGCTTCATGCAAAGATTTCACTAGGCCCAACACCCACATGGCAGAATTAATGCACTCCGCCAGTTCCCACGGAAGTCCACTTGCCCCATGTCCCTTTACTGTTGCAATCATTTAGAATTGTTCAGAGGAATGCATCCTGCAAGAGCATGAGATAACACCAGGCTACACGAAGCATAAATTCATCACTACTAAGCTGTCTGCAGGCCTCTAACCCCAACCCAGCCAGCCCAGCATCTGCCGCACATCAGTGACCCGACCCCCACACCTCTGCATTCCATGATAAGCAAGTGACCATTCTGTCCCAACACAAATCAAGTGTCCATAAAAGATCTAAGCATGCTCAACTGTTTTTCTCCCAGCATAAAATAAATCCTTTGAAACACGAGGTACAGAGAGGGATACATTAAAGATCAAACCCAGGCTGGAGACCTTGAGTGCGGTAAGTGCGGTATCAATGAAGCCTTGAATGTGTGGGTCAGCATGACTGTATTTTATCCTCGCTTCCCCCGTTCACCCATTCCCCAAACTGCCCAGGTGCATGCCTCAGTGATATAGTACGAAGGTTTAGCATACTAGTTTAGAAGCAACATTGTACTTTGCGAGTGCCCTGACCTTCACCAGCCTCATAGATGAGTTCAGCTGACCCACGTGGAGCCTGACTGACGGCGATGGACTAACCAATGATAGCCTGGCATCCACTATGGATTACACCCATTTATATAGTATCACCAATCAGTGGCACTGATTGCAACTCTATATGATGGCGCCACCAGTCTTTTTAAGCTCTTGTTTGTACCAGGACTAACCAGAACATTCTCTAGTAGCAGAGTCCTTTGCTGATATTTTGTATTCTGTATACTTAAAGCCTTGTTATCTTTGCAAGCTATCTCCTGCCTTATTTCCCTAAAGGGTTGTATTGGCTTTGGAGTGTTCATAAAAAGGGGCTTGCCTTCAGTAGAGGACGGGCACACATACATATTTCTATATATTCATATCCTTCGCCAAAACTGACCCCACAAGATGCAAAGTATTGACATATTTAGCTTGCACATGCTTGACTGCTACAAACATAGAGAAGCCATACAGAACAATATGGACGCCATAGGCCTATGGAGCAAACAGAGAATCAGAGACAAGCTTTAGGTGCATGTAAGGGCTGACATGATCACCATAGCCAGAGGCAAGCAGAAACAACCATCCCAAGTGAAATCATTGTTTTAAAAAAAAAAATGACAAAAGAGATCGATTTAGAAAGCCCGATCTGCACGCTCTAGTGTGCGGCAGGGGATTGACAGGTCGATTTAGAAAGACCGCTCTGTGACTGCACAGAGCGGTCTTTATAAATCGAGCTGCCACATTGCTGCCAAACACGAGTGCGCACAGGGATTGACAGTCATGCCAGGACCCGGAAGAGGAGTCGCTGCAGGAGTGTTGGGTAAGCAAGTGTCTGTGTGTGTGTGTGTGTGTGAAGGTGGGGTCTGTGACTATGCATGTATGTACATGTGTGTAGTGAGTATGTGTTGTGCTGGGAAGGGGGGTGGGTGGGGAAATAGGGGGCTCAGTTGGTTAATCCTCCCGATTAAGAACACAATGAGTGGGAGAGGGTGGAGTCGGAATGACCTTGCGAGGGGAAGGGCGCAGTAAGTGATATATCAGCATTTTAAAGCTGACACAAAAATGGCAGAAAGAAATCGGTCTTTTTTGGGTTAGGTCTTTAAAATTCAGAAATATCAAATAGAGCCGAAACAAGGCACCCAGCCATGGATACCAAAGGTATCAAAACAATGAGCCAACAGCAGAAAATCAGGCTAAACTCCTCAGAAATACAAGCAGAACAGCTTCATTCCGTGGTCTCAACACACAGGACCCAGCTGAACAGGACAATGCCCATTCAACTGAGTTAGATGAAGAGGACCGTTCCCATCGAAACAGAGGCGGAAAGCTACAAGTGCTGCCCATGAACTACTAACTTAATGCACTCTCGCAGACTTAGGTGATCAGAGATGGCAACATTACAGAACACCTCACACCTCCATGTTCATTGCCAGTGCCTTGAAAGTATACACTCAGCCTGGTAACCTTCCAGGGTCCCAGCTCTGAGAGGACATATTTCGAGACTATATTTCTGGACATATATCCAGAGTCACCTTTCACGTGGGGTATAATTTGTTGCAAGGGCCAATGGTCCCTCTACAATCCTGCAACACTGCAGACTGATACTAATATAGGTGGTCCTAGGAGGAGCCACTAGATATGACTATCCAATGGTAGAACTAACCCCTATAGCTCCTCTATGTAGTTCCCATAAACTGATCAATGTGAATGTCTGATAGGTTTCTGGGATGGAGTCTGAATTTGTGATGTCACACCGGGGTAAAGCCGGGTGAAACGTGCTTATAAGATGAATCCTATGAAGGATACTTGTTTTTATGGTTTGATCCCTGTCATTTTTGTTTGCAAAATAAAAACCAGTAACTTTGCCCTGTGGCTGAGTCTTCCATTCTTGTGTCAGGGAGTTTTTGATCGGGCTACTTCTTTTCTGCTGTTAATTGGGGTAACTGCTAGAGAGAGAGCCCCAGCCACATCTATACAAATTGATAGCAGAGGATGGTTGCTAGGATATTTCAGCAACAAACCGTCTCGTCCTGCCGCATGCCAGAGGGGCTGTGTGACAAAAGGTGATGTCTGAGAACAGGCATGAGAAGAGGTTGGCAGGAGCTGCCGTTGGAGGGAATTCCTGCCTGCTTCTCTTGGGATGCCTATCAGACCGGACGCAGAGTGGCAGGTTGTGGGAGAGTCGGTGTCCGAAAGATCTCAGCAGATCACTGAGTGTAAGTATAGACTCAGCTAAATGGCAAATGGGGGTGATTGCTTCGTGTTTTTTTTTAAAGTTTTTGTTTGATATAAGGATACCTGTTCATTAGGCAGTCAGTTTGGGCAGTCAGCTTAGACAGTCGTCTTTTCTTGTGGATGAAAAAAATAACTTTGAGACAAAATATATATATATATACATGTATTACACAGCCACGGTAGTTACGTTTCTGTTTCCATAGGAAGAGCACTTTTTGGGCGGCCTATAACTTCGCTCCCCCTGGACGAATCCTTTCCAAACTTTGCAAAAAGTATATGGGCCACTCTGAATTTATTTGCAAAGTTTAGTGATGTTTGGTGCAGGGGGGGAAGTTTATAGGGGGGTCCCAAAACGTCTTTTTTTCCCCATAGACTGAATGGGGGAAAAGCTTTGCGCACGCTTACAGGCAAAACCGCTGGACAGATTTTCACCAAATTTGCGGCAGGGGCGGGGGCTTGGTCCCGAAAGCGTGCTTTTTGTAAATTTGGTGACAATCCGTCCAGTAGTTTCCTTTAAAATGACCAAAAGGTAGGTCTAAAAAAATGTGTGATATCTATGTCGGCTCCGCGGTCACACTTCCCTGTTCGCACAGCGGACAAGATCCCGATTGGCTAAGGGGCTGGCATCATGACCGCGGACACGTGACATCTCCGCCGATTGGCTGAAGTGAGCCGTGTTCTGTGTGAGATTGGTTGGATGCGACCGAGATCTTGGATCTGCCGACAGCGCGGCGGCGACCAGAGGTGAAATGCTATTTCGGAAACTGTTTTGGTGTGTCAGAGTGCTTGGGGGGGGTTCAGAGAGTAAGAGATGGGTGAAATACTGTATTTGTTTAGGCGGTAGGTGGTAATGATGTATTCCCTATGCCTGCCTTGTCTGAGATGTTTGTAAGTACTGAAAATGAGGGGTCTCATACGGATAGTACTTCAGTCCGTGCTGTGCGCAGGCAACTTGAAACTGTTCTAAGGACACACGTGGTGTTAGAGAACATTGAAATTGAGTACATGGCGTAGTTACATTTTTTGTTTCTATGGGTGTGCTATTGATTTATATGCCACCATGGGTGTGATATGCTGCAGTGGTTGTGGCCAGGGCCTAGAATCTTGGGTGCATGGCCGTAGGCCATACTCCCAAGACACTAGGCCCTGGCCACAACCACCGCAGCATATCACAGCTATAGATACACCCGTAGTGTTGCATGTCGATCAGGTGGTTGTGGGGTGGGTCTAAATCTTGGTTGCATGGCCAAAGGCCATGCACCCAAGATCAAATTTATACGTAGAGAAATTGTACCCCTCTATGGGTGCGATATGCTGTGGTAGTTGTGGCCAGTAAATAGAGTCTTGGGTGCATGGCCTAAGGCCATGCACCCAAGACAAAAGTTATAAGCACTGCACTTATAAATACACCTGTAGTATTGCATATTGATCAGGTGGTTGTGGGGAGGGCCTAGAGTCTTGGTTGTATGGCCACAGGCCATGCACCTAAGATCAAATGTATACATAGAGAAATGATACCCCTCTATGGGTGCGATATGCTGTGGTAGTTGTGGCCAGTACGTAGAGTCTTGGGTGCACCCAAGAACAAAGTTATAAGCACTGGAGTTATAAGCCACTGCACACCCATACATTCAAATATCTATGGCCTTACACCCAAGACTCTAGCCTCTGGCCACAACCACTGGAGCATATCACAGCTATAGGTATACCCACAGTATCAAACATCAACCAGGTGGTTGTGGGGAGGACATAGAGCCTTTGGCCATGCACCCGAAAGCAAAAGTATACGTAGTGAAGTTACAAGCCACAATCGGTGCAATATGGTGTGTTGGTTCTGGGCAGGAACTAGAGTCTTGGGTGCACGGCCAAAGGCCATGCACCCAAGAAAAAAATTATAAGCACTGAAGTTATAAGACAACATGGGTTTTATATATTGTGGTGGTTGTGGGCAGGACGTAGACTTTTGGGTGCATGGCTGAAAGCCGTTGGCCATACATCCAAGAGTGTAGACACTGCCCACAACTACTGCAGCATATCACATTCATACATCACACCTATACAATCGATTATGTATCTGGTAGGTGTGGGAGGGCCTAGAGTCCTGGGTGCAAATTGAGTACATGCTACAGTTAAAATGTTTCATTCTATGGGTGTGCTAATGATTTAAAAGCGACCATGGGTGTAATATGCTGCGGTGGTTGAGGCCAGGGCCTAGAGTCTTGGCTGCATGGCCGTAGGCCGTAGGACGTAGGCCATACTTCCAAGACTCTAGGCCCTGGCCACAACCACCGCAGCATATCACAGCAATGGATATACCTGTAGTATTGCTTATCGATCAGATGGTTGTGGGGAGCGTGTACAGTCCAAGAACAAAGTTATAAGCACTGGAGTTATAAGCCACTGCACACCCATACATTCAAATATCTATGGACATACACCTAAAACTCTAGGCCCTGGCCACAGCCACTGTAGCATATCACAGCTATAGATACACAGGTAGTATCGAACATCACTCAGGTGGTTGTGGGGAGGGCCTGCAGTCTTGGGTACATGGCCAAAGGCATGCACCCGAAACCAAATTTATATGTAGTGAAGTTAGAAGCCACAATGGGTGCAATATGCTGTGGTGGTTCTGGCCAGGACCGAGAGTCTTGAGTGCATGGCCAAAGGCCATGCACCCAAGACTGAAGTCATAAGCAGTGAGGTTATAAGTCAGCATGGGTGTGCTGTGGTGCAGTGCTTGTGTGCACTACCTAGATTCTTAGGTGCATGGCCGCACACCATGCACCCAAGAGTAAACATATAAGTAGTGAAATTATAAGCACCATGGTTTTGATATGCTGCAATGGTTGTGGGTAGGGCTTACAGTCTTGGTTGCTTAGCCGCAGGGTGTAGGTGGTAGGTGGTAGGTTATACATCCAAGACGCTAGGCCCTGCCTACAGCCACTGCACAATATTACTGCCGTGGATTAGACGTATAGATTCGAATATGTATGAAATGTGTCAAATTATACTTACTGTTTACTTTGTTGTGATTGCATATATTACTTGTATGACTTTAGTACTTGGCGGAAATATCCTTTTTTAATTTCTGTGATAAAAGAAAAGAGCATGTTAGTCTTTGTGTTTTATAAAGACTTACTACATTGTATAATAGACATTTTAGCTTTTTTTTACCCTCATATTTAGTTTACAAACCAGTATACTGTGCATTTTGCTCAGTTTCTGTGTTTGTTTTCCAAATCCTTGGGTCTGGGGGAAAGAAAATCCTTGTCGGATTAAAAAAAAACTTTCTTTGCTATGCTACAAACTACTTCTTTGTTTCCTTTGAGTGTTTTCTTGTTGTTTCTGATTAATGTTATGTCTGTTGGCTTGTTGCATATTTTTTAAAACAGTTAGATACCTGTTGGCGTATTCCAACTGTGAATTTTCTGTTACGGATCTGTGGTATTCATTTATCTGTGTGGTTGTTATACACTCTTGGGCAGTTAGATACCTGTTGGTGTATTCTAACTGTTTATAGTCTTTTACTTGAATTTTTGTTAATGTTGAAGTACACATTAGTTATGAAATTTTGGCTTTAAGAAGATTAAATACGCATTTGTAAGATTAGCTGGCAATCTCTGCTTTAGAGTAATGGTGCTATCATTATATTCGAACCATCCACATTTCTTTTTAATGTATGCAGTGTAGTGACCTGCATTGGTTGTAGCTCCTGCATGGAAGATTATACCTATTGTTGTGAAGGTTTTCTTCCCAAGTGACACTTGACCGTGTGTGAATCCAGTCAGCTTGCAGTTGTGTTTGGTACCATCTGCATTGTAACGTAGAAGCATAAGTATTATGTAGTTACTATGTGTTTGTATCAGTAAGGTGGAGTGATTATCTGAATTGCACATAGTTCATAATCTGCCATGGTTTGCATTCTGTAGAAGTTGCTGAAATGGAATGGATTCACAATTAGGTATGGATACATACACAAATCGCTCATTTGGGATTTGTTCCTTTATCACATTGTTACAGAGAGTGCATGTATGTTTCCACATGTATGAAATCTGGAAGATTTCATTTATAGGTAAGTTTTTGTTTTCCAGTACTTGTAGTAAGTACATTGGACATTCTTGTGGATCTTCTTGTGAGTTTATAGTGAATCTCACCATCCAGCACAGTAGTCCAATTCTTGTCTTATTCCATGAACACTGTATGTGTTGTCAGGATTGTTTGTTGCGTTTCTATGAAGGACTAACATTTGCAAACACAATTGGTCTGTACTGTGTAAGTAAATATTGTTAACAATTGGTGGCAATTGAAATAGAATATTCATTGCTACATTTGCATAGCAACTTACACCAGTTTCATTTAAAAATTTGAATGGACCATCTCGTTCTGTATCTGAGTGCTTTTTTCAGAGTTTCAGTTCCTGATTTACTTTCCCTAATAGGTTCTTCTTTGCTTGCGATAATTGATGAAGTTTTAGATTATTTTGTTTTCTTTGGAGGATTTGCCGTCAGATTCTGTTGCATTTCTGTTTGAATTAGTTTTATTTTACCACGTTTTACTTTTTCTGGAACAGGATATGATTTCAGATAGGGGGTGTACAGTGAACACAGTCTATTGTATTCTAAAATGCAAGGAATATCAGCGTTCAGTTTACTTGCATCAAAGTTGATTAGAAATAGAGCGAAGTGTACGTAAGCATGATAGTGCTATGTAGCTCATGCCTTCTTTAAAGACTGCGTTTCCTATATCTATCAATGCTTTGTTTAGGGTAAGACCTTGGGATTTATGAATGGTGACTGCATATGCAAGAGTTAGAGAAAATTGTTCTCTACGTACATACATGTCTCTGAAGAGAAAGAATCGAGCAGTTGACCGCCCTATCCTTTTCACTTCTGAAAGTTTGTCAAAGCGAATATTGACAAATTGAATATTGTTGTCACATGGGTATGGTTGAAAGCCAACAACTGTACCCAGTGCCCCATTAACTAGCCCTTGCTCCACGTCAAGTTTACATTTAAGCATTACTCTACAATTTAAGGATAATTTTAATATTTTTTCCAACCTAGCTGTGTTGGAGATTGAATTTTCTAAGGTATTTAGTCTTGTTGTGGCTTGCTCACACATGGGTAGTGTCATACCATGTACGTCTAGTATGTCTGTGGCGCAAATTTCCATTATTGGTTGCATTTCTTTTTTAACATTGTTTCATTGAATTTGAAACAGCTTGCAAGAGTTGGCATTAAGGCCATACAATTGACATTTCCGAGCTCTAATTGTTCCATAACATCAGTAGCACATGCCTTATCACCATAAAGTGCATGAATGTGCTGGTTTTTCAATATTGCTTGTGCTTCTTGGGATAGTACACCAACTCTAATTCTTTTTAAAATATTGGCGTAAGTGAGATCTGCAGATTGACGCATGTTTTCTGTTAATTCTCTGTATTGGAAATGTTGCCAAAGGTTGACATTTCCTATGCTGCCAACAGTTTTACGGCAGAGTTTGTGTCCTAAGGTTTCAAAAATAGGTTCACCTTTCACTGGTGTCAATTGTAGAAGATCTCCGAAAACAATAATGTGTTTCCCTGCAAAGAGTTCTTCGTAGTTTGTTTTAAGTACTTCTTGCAATCTGAGGTGAATCAAAGCCAACTTTAGGTTGGAGACCATGCTCACTTCATATATTAGTAGCATTTTCATTTGTTTTGATACTCTGCGTAGTTCCATTGCAGCTTCTGCAGA